>NC_081252.1:55075272-56405772 GCF_030490865.1 Poecile atricapillus | reverse complement strand
AACACTAAGCATGCCTGTATATGCCTTCTATTTTTTATTAATTCCTGAGGTCAATTGGCTGAAGATTGAGTTCTTTTGCCTTCTTCTGCCTTAAATGCCAAATCTTCATTTCATTTTCATAGATTGCAGACCTGCACTTTCTTTTGTACATCAACCCCTGTCTTTGATGGCTATTCAGTTTTCCCTATAATTCTCAATTTTCCATACTTCACTATAAAACATGATTTTAACATAACCAGATTTGCATAAATAGTCAGTTTTACTTTTGGAGAATATATATGTCTATGTCAAAAAAGTAAGCACGTGGTTTCAAGCATTTTGAATATGCTTGGAATGAACCTTCATGAAAATGGAGAAAAATAAAAATATAATCAAAATGTCTTTATCTAAATTAATTGGAATTTTTTTTTCTGACACCATTTATATAAATACTTAATAAATACTTATAAATACTTATTTACATAAATACTTCAATAGATTAGCAAGTTTATTGTTATTTTTACTACACAAAATGAGACAGGGATGGCAACTATTTTCAACTAATTCAGTTAAGACCTATTTACTTTCCAAGCTACTTCATAATGGTGAGAGAGAGTATTTCAATCATGACATTTGTTCTTATGGCCCTTGCTCTGAAGGGCTTTTGCTCTTTCATGTAGACACTGAAGTCATCAGCTGTTTGCGACTCTTTAGCAGCTGTGATTGAAACAGTATTTTACGGGAAAGCAGGAGAGAGATTCTCTTCCCATGGAATGAAAAGTGAAGTTTGTACATTTTAATTGTCTTGAGGGACTATTTCCAGTTCTTTCTCATCTGTCTCATTGTAGTAACGATTTAATGTTATAATAACACAATGCAATATGACAACCATAAAGTCTTAACAACAGGTTTTATTGTGAGCCTTCTTTATGGCTGCAAAGTTTGAAATGAAGATAACACTGTGACGTCCTTATCTATGTTTCAAATCTTCATGGAGGGTGGATATTTACTGATTTTTATACAGATTTTATGTCAGTTAAATTATTTTATATAGGAGCATGATATTTTTTCCCAATGGAGTTGTATAGCATTAACATGCGTGCAGTTATACCAGCTTGCAATAATTGCTTTGGTGATTGGTGATGCAAAAGATATTGTCCCTTTCCTTACAGCTGTAAGGAAACCTGAACTAGATCTGGTTTCTAATACCAATATATTTGCATCTACAATCTAGGTAAGCATGGCTTTAAGTGCCACGAGTATTACCAAAGGGGTCAAGCTTTGTGTATAAATAAAACCAGAGTGTTTTATCAGGAAGAAGAATCTTCACCCGCAACTGTGTCCCAGCACCTCTCTGACAGAAGAGCTCACTCCATGAAGGTGCACTTTAGAAGCAGCCAGTGCATCCTCAGAAACAGAGTTCTGCTCTCTGCAGTACATGAGACAGTTTTTTTGGTTTCTGATAATACATGATTTTTCACACCCCTCTGGCCTGATTTAAAGGCTGAGACAAAATGGAACTGGGAACACAGCTTCTCAGCGACTAGCTTAAAATGATGATAAATTACTTCCTCCCGATTCAATTAATCTAGAGATTGGTAATACGATAACTCTCATTTTAATTAAAACCACTTCCTTTTTCTTTTTTTTTTCCAAATCTATTAAGAAAAGAAGAAAGTCAGACTTTCTGTTGTGAAGATGCATGTATTATTATATTTAAGAAAATATTTTAAAATTTTCTTGTTGCTTCTAAGCAATCTAGATAGCTTTACAGCCTATTTCCTAAATAATCCCATGACCTGGACAACATAACACAACAGTATTAGTAAAACAGTGCATGAAGATCTTTTCAAATTTGCTTGTTTTTAGGTAAAGCATGTATTTGTAGAAGTCAGTAGCATACTGAAGTGCCAGTTAAACATCAGTGAAGGACTGGTATTTTGCAGAGGGTTAGGCTTGTTCCCTGAATACAAGCTGCTGGTATTGCTGAGGTGGCAGTAAATCATTACAGCCATTTTTATAGCCTGACAATATTTTCCAGAGGAGGCAAGATCTCCTCCACAGTCTTGCTATGTAATCTACATGCAGAAAATGTCAAACAGAAGCAGATGGCAACCTCTTCTACTTTCTTCCTGGAGCCACAAACTGGAGTACAACAGGCATGCTGTCTTAGTGCTACACCTTTTGCCAGATGGCACTAACATTGTTTAGCCTGTATATATGACAGTCATAACAGAAATCTGTCCAGTTAAGAGAATATTTGATGTGGCAATGATGGGGCATGCAGTACATTTCTAATGGTCTCTGGCATCTCTATTTTCTCCTTAGTTGACACAAACAAGGGAAAAAACCAAACTATGTAATGACATTCCTTTTCTCTGCCTTGTGCTGCATCAGAACTTTACTCAAAAACGTATGAGTAGATCAGACCCTGTAGAAATATGAGAATTATTGAAACAACAATATTGAGTAACAAAATCTTAATAAAGCTTCTTTTCCAATGAAAAATTTTCAATAGGAAACTTCAAAGGATGAAATGATACCTGTACAGAATCGGTTAATTACTGTGGTATTGCAATCTTGTCTGGAGTTAAAAGCATCTACTGTTCTAATACTACTTAACAGATTTAAGGATAAAGTGTGAGTGAGAGTATAGCATGCCACAGATTTTTAATGGGAAATATTGTGAAATATAATTAGCATACTGAATAAGAGCATAGTATTCCTCATAGTACTCCTCATGCACCCTTCCTTGCTTATCCACACAAATGAAAGAAAGTACAAAAGAGTGCATTCTCAGCATCAGTGGTTTTTGACATGAGTCTCTGTTCACATGAGTACCCCCATTGACTTAATGGGTCTATTCATGTCAAAGAAAAGATTTCTCATGTGACCATGGTTTGCAGGGCTCCTCTCAGGTTCTAAAAGAGACCTTTAAAGCAATTCAAATCATTAAGTAAATGAATTATAGGTTGTTTCTTACTACACAAGCCTTTGATTTCAGTGATTTGGTAATCTGAGCCAGGTTGAAACTAATTACTTGAGGCTTACTTAGCTCAAAAATGTCTAAGTGGTAAAGAATGCTCATGAATACAAGTGACCGAACTCTTTGAAAATACACTTGCCCTCATCTTCCTTATAAATGAGATTCAGGTGTAATTATTGTTTCCTAATACAATTAATCTTTATGATGAATGACACACATTAATGGCCAGAGAATAATTTATAATTAACTTATTTCTTGTATTGGTTCTGTGTTTTTGATGTTTTAAAGCAGGACAGGAAGTATAAAAAGTTACATTATTCAGGGATATCCCACTGAAACACTCGATTAATAGTGCAAAGAGAAAAGGAGGAATGGGGATCATAAACTGCATGTTCTGGAGGACTACTTATGAGGTTTCTGATGTTTCTGAGCTGGCCTCTGATGTTTAGCTTGTATAAAGTAGCCAATTAAGAGAACAGTATAATGGCACATAATACAAAAATGTGCTTTGAAATATTTCTTCATCTAGTAATAAAGCTGTCAACTTTTTGGTAAGTTTTAAGGACATAAAATTAATATTTCAGAAACCCACTCTAACTCTTGGTTTCCAAGATTTTGTGCTATAGATCTAACTCATCAAATTAACATTGTTCTGAAAGTCAGCATCAATAGAAGCCAGTGGAAAGACTCCATAGATTTTGTAAGCTTTTTATTAGACACATTTCACTAACAATCCTGACTAATTAAACCCATGATAGTAAAACAAAAGATCCCATTAGCAGCATTGCAATTTCAAAGAGTGCAAAGTTAGAGAGCTACTCTTGTGTCTGGCATTTGTTATCTTGTTTTTTTCTTAAGTAGTGACTCAGAGTCAAACTCATATTCACAGACTGGAATGAAGGAGAGAGACCCCAATTTTTTTTTGTCCTTAAAACCAACAAATATGTAAGTGCAATATTCTTTCTGGTAGATTAGGACACACTTTATGCTTTTGTGGACAATTAAGATTGATACTTTGCTTTGAAAAAAAATGTTAGGAAAATGTCTACTAAAATTTTATTTTGCAGTAGGTTTTTAGAAGATGTTATAGGTCTAAATACTTATACGTGCCTCATTGGTTATATGTAGCATTTTATTCCTATCTGCAGTTAGTGATAAAATTTTGGTAAGCAGAATTTTAAACTGAAAATGCTATGTCAGATGGAAACAGATTTTTATCTGTGCATAATGTGACCAGCTAGAGTGCTTCTTGCTGTAACACAGGCATGCTATGAAGGTTTCGTAATCTTAGCGTTTCTGAAGATCTCAAAGTCTTAGTGGTTCTGGACAGACTCCCAGTTTTAGGAGGAGAGAAGCTGATCAACACTTTGCCAGTGGTAACAGAAGCCTTTAATCAGAGTCTGGAAAATTAGTTCTCTGTAAAAGCATCTGGATGCTTTTCCTGCCTTGTATTCATCTTCTTTTGCAGTATTTTATGTTTCACTTGTGGACTCTATCATAAACTGAAGTTTAAAAAAGAAAAGCTAAAGCAAACTTGCTGCCATCAGCAGAAGACAACAGATGCCTTTGTGGGAAATGAGTTTCAAAGTGAAAATTAATACAATGAGTGGTACAGCTACAACATGTGGAATATAGAGTGAATTACAATAGGGAAATTGCTCTTTCTACTGAGCAAGCTTTTTGCCGTATTTTTATTCATGCATTTGATAACACTGTTATCCTAACATTGTTCTGCCTATAAAGCTTTTCCAACCATAATATACAAGAGCTTTGTTTTTTCCTTCACTGTGATGACTCTGTCCTTTGGTATTTTTCATAGCTTGACATGAGGCAGTAATGGTTCTATTAGCTGCACTGTATCTGCTGAGCTTGCTGTTTTCAGGGAGCATGTCATCACCAGTGCCTCTCTGCAGCTTCCTTATTAGCATGTGCCCTTTACTGACTCTGCAGGAGCTATCACCTAGAATTAAATATTTTCTGCTAGACCTGTCCTTACTCTGTGCAAAAATGATTACAATCCATTACGCCACCCTTTTGCTGACAGGCAGATACTACTGAGATTGCAATAAAATTGCTCTACATTTAAATATGACACTAGCTTGCTGCACTGAGTATTTTGATAAAAGAAATGTTGGAAAAAATCCTTTCAGTTCACTAATTGGTGATGAACGTTTGAGAAGGAAAATGTGGATACTTATTAAAATTATTGTATCAACTATTCTGTATAGTTGTGATAAACATAAAAATGGAAAACAAACATTTTACTTCATTAGGATTGCTAATAAGTTGTAGAATAGCGCAGACATTTAGAAGGTACAGATACTATAATGGAAAACAAAAGCTTTGAAATAATTAATACTTAATTTTTCCTTTAATACAAAAGACAATTGAGGCAATATTCAGCATTTTATTATACAAGTTCTTTACACATCAAAAAAAATCCTATGTGCAGCCTATTTTTAAGATTTTTCAATGGAAATTCTATCATTGTCGTTATTGATTGGAATATAAACATTTTTTTGTACATATTTGTCTTCCTTTCAAACCCTATTCCAAGGGTGTCACTGTACAGTTACCTTTATTTTTAGCAAGACACCACCACCAGCATTGTAGAAGATTGTGATGTGAGCTTCTCCCAGTGGGTGTAATGCTCTTGCTGCAGCTTCTTTAGAGTTGGTAGGAATTGTTGCCGTGAACGTGAGAGAAAGCAGATAAGCTCCCCCAAAGTTGGTGCTTTCTATTTGTCTATTTTACTTATGGAACAAATAAAATACTTTTTGAATTTAAAGCCTCTTGCATCACTACACTGTCGGACAGGCAGGTCTATTCTTACATGGTGCAGTAAAATCCTTTTTGTATGTGGAAACCTAAGGACCCATTCTGTAATTCCAACACTCATTACTTATATCACCGTGTTGCTTTGCTTTATCTACATCTCCTACTAGCCTTAATAATTTTAGCTATGATCAGACTCAGACCTTCTATTTCTGAAGAATGGCACTTTATAGGTGCAATAAGGAACGCTCCCTCTGAGGATTTTATCATATAACATATCTGTACATTCTTAACCTATATTTTGTAAAATGTTTTACATTTTTAGCCTTGAGGGCTGTGTTTCTTTAAGATCCAGCTGCTTTTTCATGTTTTACACATGAACCTGCATGCACCAAAAGGAAAGAGATAACTGTCACATTAAAATTTGTGTGCCTGTTTCATAAAAGTCATATACTTTATTTACATGGGGTGATCAGCTACAAAGAAATGCATTGTATCATATATCACTTCAAGATTAATATCCATTTTGGAGAACACCTGTCTTACTACGACATTGCTGCTTATGTATGAAGTCTCTGAAGCCAAGAAAGGGACCAGTTTGAATAGGTCTTCATAGGATTTGGCAATGTTTAAGGACATTTTCACCACAGCATTTTTGTATCTAAAAAGGAAAAAAAAGTGTTATGAGATTTTCTGAATTACAAAAGATAATTAAATGCATGTGTTTTCTGCCATCCCATTTTGCCTGTAATGATTATCTGATGAATCACTGTATATTTCTTTATGCTGTGTTTCTGATATCAGTGCCTTACTAAGACTTATTTCCCTATTTTTTCCTGAAAGTTGATTTGCTTTTTGTTGAAACACAGAACTAGAACCATTAACTATAACCACTTTATATTACACTTACAATTAAAAGAACCCCTGAAAATTTAACCTATATATTATTGTCTCTATTCTTCTGGATATACAGTATGTTTCAAAAAGAGACCCTGCATCCCATATTCACATTTAAATCAAGCTGAAATTAGGGTGAAATTAAGTTAGCCATGCTTAACATGATTGGGTTATGAAATTAAGGCTGACAGCAAGGCTAGGTGGAATATACAGCTTAAACTAATTCGAACGTGATTTCCTCATAGGACTCACGTCAGTGGTAGGAGACCTGTACTGAATCAGGGTAGTCTGCATCAAAGACAGTTGATCAGAAACTTCTCATTAAAATGAGATTAACAACAATTCTGGGACCACCCTGATGCTCAGAAAGTTCCATTCTGCACATGAGCTTCCAGGAAAGACTCTGAGGCACCATTAGTTTGTTACTGCCTATGTGTGAAGTATGAGCCTCCTCTTCGACCACTGAACGTGTATTGCACGTCTGTTGGTCAAATTGGCATATTGGTATAGTCTGTAAGGTCCTACACCAATGACACAGCATGGGATCTAGAATCTCTTAGTGCTGAAGTTAATGGAAAAGGGCCATTAAACTCAAGGATTCCATATGCAAACATTGTGTGTAATATACCTGAGAAGCCTTTTTGTATCAGCTAGGATTTGATGCCCTTTACAGAAAATAATCACGTAGATCCAGCAAATCTCTTGAACCAGCACTGCTGTGAACATGCACTAAAATGGAGCTAACTGCCTGCAGGGAGGCACAGACAGAAGCTGGGACCTGCTTTCCCATTATACTTTCTGGCAGCTTCCAGCTCATGTCTTCCAAGTGTGTAGGAAGATATGTGTCTGGATTTATTTATTTATTTTCCACTGCACCTGTTTTGTAGACTGTTTGCTGCTCCCTGAACTACTAGTTATCTGTAGACAAAGCTGAAGTAAGAATGCATTAGTGGAGCTTGGTGTAAGCCCAGAAAGTGGCCATGTATTGTATCTTAGGTCGCAAATTATTTCTTTAGCTGGGAAAAGCAGTGAAATATGCTCACCGTATTGAACTACTAGAGACAAATACTTTATTGAGATATTCTAGGAACCAACGCTCCTAAGGCTTAAATCAGTGAGGCTTCAAGTTCTACCTTCACTGAAGGGAAAACAGGGACAAAAGCCGTAGTAACAGAAAAGCCTATGAGACTGGAGCTAGCACACAGGGAATATGTAAACATATGGATCCAGCATGACCCAAGCACAGATGACTGTCCAAGTCAGGGAACTCCAACAGAGCTATAAGTGTCCCCAGTTATTTCTGCAAAGTGGAGAGGACACAGTAGATTAACTTGTTCGTGTGACAGAGTAGATTCACCTGAATCAGAAATGACTGACAGGTCTTGTCTTACATAGAAATGAATATTTTAGCTCCAACTTTATGTTACTATCACAGGTCTGTTAGTTCTACATATAGTCTTCTCAGATTCCTAAAGCACAGTCTTCCTGGAGAAGGAAGGATGCATCAGATATTCTCAAACTTAATTACTAAGGTGACAACAGCTCTTCTGCCTTCGTTCAGTCATCTGCTAAATTTCTCTAGTTCTGATAGCAAAACAAAAAGTTTTCCAGAGTAAAACACTTCCTACAAATTTACCACTGTTACTTAAATGTGCATATTCATGGATAACACTGTTTATTTTCGAAGTTTCTCCTTTTTGTTTTTAAATGCAAAACACAACAAAAGAAGAAAAAAAAATGGACTTTCTGTATTTGATTTTGGTCTAGATGTCGTATACTTCCTGATGTGACAGTTGCTCCATTGATGTTAAGTTTCTTTTAGGTTATATATGTACACATATATATATATACATATGTACAATCATAAATATTAAACAGAGGCTAATGATAGTTTTTGTATGTCTACCCATTTAGATGATATGATGATTGTTGAAAGGTTCTGACTTTTTTTTTTTTATTTCTTTGTTTAAATCATTTGTATAGTTCCATGGGGGAAAAAATGCCCAGGATCAGGAAATTAGAATTTAGAAACAAGGAATTATAATACAGTAAAATTTTAGATATTTAAATAAATTTATTAAAACTAGCAATTAAAGAAACTGTTAGTCTGTTAGATGAGTTTTACCTTCAGTATCTGTTACATATGAATAAATAAAATGAGAATTGTATCAAAATTTTTCTACACAAGAAAAACTACTTTGCTTTCTAGTACATTCAATTGTTTAATAATCTTATACTAACCTCATTCAACTACACAAGATTTTCCTGTACAGATGCATCCATAACCAAAGGTTTACAAACCCCTATCAGTTACAGGCAAAATTTTCAGATGACAGGTTTGTAATGTCACATTTAGAATTAGAAAGATAATTTTCCATTTAAATTTTCTGAACACTATAGGGGTTCAACTTTTCAATCCATCATTTTTTTTCTACTATTTAGCTGTATTGACCTTCCAGAAAAGAAAATTTGCCCTTCTGCCCAAGAAGTGTGAACCAGACACTGTGATTTTCTTTATATTTTTAGGAAACTTACAACAATAAGGTCTAACCAGGAGATACTTTTCCACATTACCCTAAATATTGCATCATTTACATAATAGATTAACAGTCTGTTTCACACCTTGCATTCTCTGCATAATTTCCACTTGAAGCTTTAGAGTTTTAAATAGCTCATGGCTTGAAACTAGATAGAACTGCATTCTGGATGTGTATGAAGTAGGTACATTGTCTATAGTTTCAAAAAAGAAGGCCTGGTTATGGAAATCTTTCCTTTAATTTCCTACTTTTTATGTGTGGATAGCTTCTGCTCAGAATTTTTCACCTTTTATAGGTTAATTTCTACTGAGCTATACCTTTCATTAAGAGTAAATAAATTGAATGGCAAGTGAAATAAGGTATGTTCTGACTGATATCTAACCCAGAAAATTACTATTTTTTAAAAGAGATACTCTTTGTAAATAATTTTCATCCTAAATTTTTGGGTTCTTATTGTGCATGAAACAAGGTCCAAAGTATCTAACAAGGAGCAGCTTCATGGTTTCAGTGAGGAAGATGCTATTGTTCTGAAACTATTAATTATTTCTAGTCCTAAAAATAAGGAACTTCTGCCTTTAGAGAATGCATTCATAAAATGAAAAAAAAGTGCAGCAATGTGTATATGTGCATAATCTGCATACTTACATGCATTTGAATTTAAAGTATGTAATTTGCTTTATGTTAGACAAACAAACAAACAAACAGCTTACACATTTCAATTTGCAGTTTTATTTAATTTGTAAGTACCAAAGAAGAAGCACAGGGGTATTTAGAAATCCAGATTTAATTTTTTGTATACAAAACCCTTTCCAAATTTTTTTCTCCACCACTGTTCAGCATCATGTTTTATGAAAGAAAATGCAAAAGAATGGGAGTGCTGGTAAAACTGAGTTATTGACAGAAGAGAGAGGACAGAGCATAATTAGCTTGTCCTTTGCAGAGTGTTCAGCATCAAGGAAGATGCTTGGTGACTACTGTGTATCTATGACTGCCAGTCCTGGCCCTGGTTCACTCTCACATGGGAGTAAGCAAAGCAAAAAAAAGGCAGTTTATTAAAGTGCTTTTCACCGTGTTTTGAAGTAGCTCTTAATATGCAAAGGAATAATTTTAATAGTTCTTATTTCTTTTTCTTATATCATATCAAAGGTGAACATTAAACCAAGAAATATAAAATAAAGTGTGTCATGCAAAAGACATTTCTGCTTTGCTCTCTTCAGAAAAAAATGCTTTGTAAATTCTGTTGATTTATAAAAGCACCTATTTTTTCAAGTATTTGTCTGTACTATTACCCTTGGATTTGTTTAATTTGCTGGGAGGATCAAGGTTGTTTTATTACATTTGTATAAATGTATAGTTATTGTTCAGGTGATCCACGAGGCTAATGAAAAGAACCTAACATTCCAAAATAGTGATTTTAAAAGAATGACCTCAAACTTGCTGCCAGACAGCCTTTGTTACCTCAGTGTTATTTCAGTTGGAATATACTATTACTGTATACATGCAGCTCTTGCTTGTGTAGTGTGAATAATGGACATATGGAACTGGAAGTACTACAGTGAAAGTGTGGAATTTTTTTGTAGTGAAATCTTGCTCAACCCATAGACATCAGAGATAGCTGTCTTTCCACTCTATGAATTAGAACTGGAATTCTCAGTGTCCTGTGAGAGCTGTACCTTGTTTCTGCATGTGACAGGAGTGAGGGGTAAATTGTGGCATTCCTGTGTTGTCATGTCTACTTACACCGCTGATAATAATGCCAGCCTGATTAATGTGTCTGTTCTAATGACCCTCCTTTTGAATAAGCTTCAAAAGATCTTGATGTTTTACTTCAGTGCTTCTTGAGGCTGATTGTATCTGACATACCTCAGGCACACAGGGTTGGTTTGTCTGCTTCAGCGCACTGGAATGTTCTTGGCTTCTTGATATAAAATTAAGATCTTTAAGGTGTAGAAACAAGAATTCAGTGCAACCTATAGAGCAGGGACAGGAAACCATAGAGGGAAGCCTTTTTTTGCTTTCAGATGTTTTGGGAATTTCCATCAGGAGTCTATAGCATTCTTTGAGCAGAATGATCAATTTTGTGGTAAAGTGAACAGGAAAAAAATAAATATATATATAAAAGGAGGAAAAAATCTCAAAGAAGACTTTAAATTGATCTTGATTGAATGTATTTAGACATAATTGAAGACCTCTTGTTGCTGGTAGCTGCCTGCAATGAAAAGTTATGCTTTTATAGCTTCCTACAGGGGCATGAGAGTCATTCCTGGTTTCACATTAGACAGTATCAAGAACAGACAGGAATGTGGAGAAGGGGAGGGTAATTATCAAGAGTTATTCATTACCAAGCAAAGTTTTTGAAGACTGATGAATAATTTACTTAACAGTATGAATGGCTGGATAGCTTTAAAAATGTGCTAATTTTTGTTTGTTCCACCAGGTTTTCTGGAAGTTTTGAAAGAATATGCATTTAATATTTAGAAAGCCAGAATGCTTAAGTATGCTGAAAAAAGACAGCAACAGCAACATAAAATTTCCAGGGAATTAAAACCAAAACAATGATTTTTTTTTTTATTAAAAAATCTTAGTATTTACTTTAAGATAAATTTCTACTGTGAAACCTTCAAATTTTTATATTTTCTTCAAAATCTATTTCCAGATTTGTTTTGTTATGTGACTGCTACATGTGACGTGTTATAACAAGATATTATTGGTGTATCAGTGTTATCTGAAATGACTAATTGTTCTCAGCAGTCAATCACTGATAAGAATAGTGAAAATAAAACAAAAAAATTGAACATCTATGAAAAAATTATCTTTGTTTGATCCTCCAACTAATTTTTCCTTAAACTTGAAGTATTTTCTAGTTATTTCTAGTTTAAATAATTAAAAAAAAAAGTTTCTTCAAACAAATTTTTCAACCAATTGCACCCAATAGTAGTAGAAATTAAGGACTTTTCAGAGTTGACAATCTCAATTTTTATTTAATTTCTCCTTAAAAAAAAGAACTTGCACAACTGAGAATTTTATGAAAAGACAGAAAAGATGGAATAGGTAACAAAATCACATGCTTTTTTTCATGTCATGTCTAGTGGAACTTTTTTTGAATATTTACAACAAATCAGAATATTTGTGACAGAAAAATCTTTTATCTCTTCAGGAGCTTTGTATAGTGAAATACTGTCAGACTTCTGAAACTATATCTACTACTAAAATGCTTTGACTATAATGAGTTTTTTGATTAAATATTTTCTTATTACCCTAAAAAAACCCAAAAAACAGATGTGTGATCAATCTTAGTGTTTTATGGTACTGAATTTACTAAATTTTAATCTGAAAGTACTACACTCTGAAAGAATTACTGCAGATGACTTACTATGATTACCTCAGCTGTTAGATTTTTTTTTTATAACTAAGTACTAAGAAAAGTTGCAAGATTCTAGGAATATCACTCTCTCCAGTTTATTATACCTAGTGTCAACAGTGAAAACAATGTTTAATCACGTACTTAGTCTCAGAAAGAGCATATTAAATGTGAGCAATATTTTATACTTAGTATAGAAAATGCTAAAATCTGAATTTCAGGGGATCATTGCAGTTGAAAGACAAAGTTTTTGCATGAAATCTCTAGAATCACTATGAATAAAGAATTAATTCTTATAAATAAAAAGGTTATTCCTATAAAGATTCAGTAAGAAACCAGTATTTTTAGGCATTGGTTACCTGCAACTCTTTTTCACTATCTGAGCTCTGCTAAATTGAATTTGAATGTAGGAGTTGGGCTACTTTTGCAAAGAAATGCTAGGGTAGACTACCTATATATAGGCCACTTAGATCAGCGATTAAAATGAAAAATGTTTTGGATTTTAGTCATAGTGCTCAATACAGGCAAATATGAATGTTTTTGAAGTTGAAATCAAAAGATGCTCAATTTTTTGGGGGTATTTTTCTTGTTGTAAAGGGGCTGTTGTTACCAAAGTATTCTTACAGATATTTATTCTAATTAATCCTTGGAATTTGTATAATTCCCTCTTTATTTATTTGTATTTTTAACCAGAATCAATACTTTTAGGGATTTTTTTCCTCTTGAAAACAAGCCAGAGCTACCATTGTAACACATTTTGTGTAACATGGGCATTTTAAGAAAAAAGTTGCTGTAAACCATCATGATCTAACTGTCAAAATCATTTGGGTTGATTCTTGGATTCTTACTCTGCATAGTGTCTTAGTCTTTAAAAAGTCATACTAATTTAATCGTGTAAGTATTCTGAAAAATAACAGTCTGCTGCTCAGATTTAAATTTATGGAAAATCTCTGAGAAATTTGGAAAACAAAATGAATCATTAACACTAGGAATAGAATTATCATTCATTTAGATTTTAATCCAAAATAAGCACTCCAGGGGACACCTAAGACTTTGAGCAACCTTGGCATGTATTTTAAAATATAATGTAGAGACTGAAATAAATAAAGCTTCCAAAAAAAGCAGCAGTCTTCTGTCCTCCCACTCTCTAACACCCCATTTAATTCCTAGTCATAAGACCTGCGCACCTCCATCACACCTTCCCACGAGATATCCCACCCATTACTGCCTCAGTCAGCTCACACAGATGGACCTCGTGGCATACCCAGAATGTCAACAGTTTATGGCTATTTTAGACCTTGGCAAGGAAGAGCATTCCAGAGGAAAAGTCCCTTAAAAAAGAATGCTTTGCCAGCAGCTCTGCAGCCTTTCACAAAGAGGGGAATCAAGTTTGAGGGCATCTGCAGGTGTCACAAATCTCAATGTAAATTGTACAGACAAGTGCTGACCACAACTCACATCAGCATTTTTGCACAAAAATCTCTCTATCATTGGGTCAAGATGCCAGTTTGTTATATATTGAGAAAAATGGTCTCATTTTTTCAATGACCTTTCTACCTATGCTTTAATTGTTACCAGCTGCTTTTCATTATGTTTAATAGATCGTTCACTTTTGCCTCGTATTATTTAATATAATAATATTTAATAATATTTCCACATGAGATGATGTTAAGCAAAATTTAATAACTGATTAAAATAAGCTATTCCAGAAATTTGCATGTTCTTCTAGATTGTCATTGTGTCCATTGACCAGTTTCCTATTGTTTTTTCTCCATAATACTACAATTTTGTTAATCGTAAAATTTTCCTAAATCATACTCTACTAATATTTGTTAATTATTAATCAAATTGAAAATTATATGATATAATGAAGCTACTGTCCTTCAGAGATATTTATTAAACCTTGCTATTCATCCTTTAGAGGTGAATGTAATGCTTAAGCAGGGAAACTTTTTCATGATTATAAGCCTTTGTAGGATTTTATGTTAGACCTATGCATGTTAAATAATTTATTCCTAGACAAAACATTTGTGGAAGTTATCAAAGATCAATACATGTATATTGTGTGGGTCTGTATGCATTTTATGTGTGCTCATAAGAAAAAGGTACTCAAGATTCTAGTGGGGAGTTGAGCTGGACCTTTCTTAGAGGAGTCAGTAACAAGAAAAGGGAAAAGTTTCACAAGCTGCAACCAGAAGAATTTTAATTAGATATTGGGAAGGAATATTTCATCATGAAGTTTGCCAGAGACTACAAGAGGTTGCCCAGAGAAGTTATGGAAACTCCATTCTTGGAAACTTAGCTAGTCAAGACCTTGAACCCACTGCTTTTAAGACATCTCAGTTTGGGGCAGGAGGATGAACCAGGGGGTCTACTTAGTCAAATCATGCTGTGATTTACTGTGTGATACAGACAGCAACTGGAAGTTCATGTTCACTACAAACGAGACACAAGCTCCCTGGAAAGGCAAAGAATAAGATTTTCATTTGGCATAAATTGGTATCTGAAATTATTAAACTCTAATTAATTTAGTGTAAGTGAGGTTCTGCTCTTGTATCCTTTGAAATATAATTTGTGGATCACATTAAGTTTGATTTCTTTTTTGTTGGAAGTGGCTAATCTGAAGTTTTAGGAAATACTCTGTTCTCATCATGCTGTAATGTTATCATGCTGTTCCACATCAGCCTTTCAATTATAGAAGGTAGGATTTGCCCATGAAAAGCTATGCTAAATTTTTATGCTTTGTCCCTAGAAATTCTTGAATTTTTGAAAGAACCAGGTACTCAGATCACATTGTCATTCTGCTTTGACATTTCCAGGCTAAATTCTCTCCTGACTTATAACCTATTGATTTAATTGGACGGTTTGGGCCCAGAGTTTCTCAGCATCAGATGATTAAATTAATTATCCCTCTTGCCTTTTATTTTTCCATTTCACCTCTGCCTTGATCTCAGTAAAAACTTCTCTTCATTACCCTTACTCTAGTACCAAACTCAGGTTAATGCTGAATCACATTATGAATTTTAGGTTGTTTAACTGAGGAAACCTTTGTCTCTGGTTTCTCTGCTCCTCTTTTATGAGAAATTTTTCCATCTAGGAAGCAAAAACTATAAGGGAAAAATATTTCTGCAGTAGGTTTTTTTGTTGAGAGTGTGTGGGGATTTTTGTTTGTTTGCTTGTTTTTCACTTGTCAATCACGTATGATGAAATATATGTTCAATCTTCACTTTCAGGGAAAAGGAGTACCTAAACAGTTAAAATATTATTATTCTGCATTAAAGCTCAGAATTTATTGCAAACTCTGAAAATAATTAAAACACCAAAATAAACAACAGTTAAAAATTTAGTTCACTCATTCAGATTTTTATTACATGATTTCAGAGATCCATGAACAATTTGGGAGACTGCTTTTGTGCAGGCCATTACCACACTGTTATCAGACATTTGTGCACATAAGTGGATATATTGTACTAATTAGCTAAGGCAGTTTTACAAAGTTACAAATGGTTCACCACTGAGCATGGAAAAGTGCTCATGAAATTCAGCTCTTACAGAATGAAAAGCTGATCATTAAATTATCAAGCATTAGGTTTCACAACATAAAAACAGAAATATAATTCTCATCATTTTTATAGTAATAGTTCCAGTTTGTCTACATGAAAAGTCATATAATAAGAAATTCGATGTAAGAAATATCTTAGTTCTCAAAACCTAATTAAAAATTAATAATAAACCATGCAGAAACTGATGATAACAGAAAAAATGCTGGTGCCATTTCACTCCAGTCACTGATCTGGAATGACAAGAATCTCTGGAGTGATTGCATCCTTTAACTTCTTTCCTGACACAGAAGAATATACTTGAGGACGTCTGTAGAGGGTCTGGAGTATAAAAGGAAACCAGAGCTTTCAAACAGAGTTTTTCTGCTTACTTAAGAGTAGGGGGATTTGTTATGACAATTCCTAGTTGTAAAAGGCAATTCAGTTCACATACATAAGAAATATAGCTGGAAAAAATATATTCTGTCACCAAAACAAGTCCCTTTTCTTGAAGCCAAACATAAAATCTCATTTACCAGTCACCAAATGCCATCTTAAAACTATTGTTTTCCCTGACTCTCCTTAGTTGAAACAAGCTATTTTATCATCTTATCTGAAAATTTAGAAAACTTTCTGGTTTCTAAGTTTTCTTCGTTATTAGGTTGAAATAATTTAAGTTGGGTGTTTTTTTTCAAAATAGTTTTGTTTGTTTTTTCATCTTTTCTCATTTGCTATTTCACTTGATATTCTCAGAATTGTTAGGACAGTTTATGTACTATAAGTTTTTTATATGAAGTAAATTTTCTGACTCTAAGACACACCTTTACAATAAAAGGAGTGGGGTTTTTAATATATAATATAATATGGTTTTGATATACTGTGCCTTTTGCCTGCTCTGGAAGTAGAAAATGACTGATTTCACAAAGTTTAAGGAAGTGTGACTTTGGGAATACAGGAGTTACTGTGGTTAATTTAAGATTTTTATAGTTTTATTTCATTTAGAGTTTTGAACAGGTTGTTGGTCTTTACAAAAAATATCAATCTGTTCAGTACCTTCAAAAATATTGAAAGAACACCTCCTTTTCAATTAGCATTAACAAAGACTTCAGTATTCAGTCATGCACTTAGGAGAAAACAATAAAAAGTTAATATGATATAGCCTATGAACATTAAAGTCCAAAGTTCTTGTTTGTCAGTTTGCACATTGTTATCCATTGTAGGGAAGTATACAAACAAAAATAAATCAATCAATCAATAAATAAAAGAAAAAAAAAATCCAAACCAGTTTTCTTTTTAGTAATGGGAATAAAAAGTATCCCTTTCTTCAAAAATCATTATCAATTTTCTGGTTTAAACACATTCAGTACACTAGATTCTTTCAATTATGATCACTTTAAGAGCTAACTATTAGTTTTAAAACCACCTTCCTTGATATAATTCCTGCTTTTTGGTAGTCAATATCTATCGTTTTGAGGTAAGAGTAGACCTTATAAAGTAAGAATCAGAAAAAATGTTTTTTTCCTCCTTGTAGATCTTTGAAAAAGAGAAACATATTCCCATATTTAAGAGTAAGATAACTCACAGTAAAACATATCCAGAAAATTACTACAGGAGAAAATGTCAATCAATATTTTGTGTTAACTGATTTATGGAAAATTTACCTGAGGAAGAATTAAAATTTGGTGTGTTTAAAAGTATCTTGCTTTTAATTTTTTACAGGATATTACTTAAAAATTAACAAAATAATAATAACACTAATAATATATTTATATTATTTATAGCAGAAACTTATTGGAGAAATATATAGTAAAAATAAGCTAAAAAAATATGTGCATCAGAAAAACCCAAAAAATTTCCAACATTTGTGTATCTTACAGTAAAAAATTAAAATGAATATTGGGATTTACTTTTGTGTTCTTCTTGAGGAAAAAAACTATGTATTTCTACTTATCCTGAAGTCTTTCCACAGACAGACATAGCATAATGAAATAATTTTAAAACCTCTATGTTTCTTATTTAGTTTATGAGACCGAACAGTTACCACTTTAGTGAACAGGTCCCCACTGTTTCAAATTCCTTTGTCAGCAGTATTTAGAGCCAATACTGGACCTTTCCTACTCAGATAGCACTCAGATTTAGGAAATGGTTCATGCTGGTTAAAAGTCAATGGCAATGGGGAAACAAAATCTGTGACACAAAAAAAATCCACCAAAACTTAAAACCCCCAAACAGCTGAACTATCTGATCTCTTCTTAATATTCAATATGCATTAGCTTGAGGAAATAGTTTGCCATCTTAATTTTTTAGTTGGTTACATCAGTTTCATGTGCTGTATCTCCACTGAAACTGAAGACAGCACAGTCAACAAAAGTAATAAAAACAACTGTAAAATCTAGAATTTGATTATTGTGATAGTAAAGAAGCATTAATAAGTTTTATCAACTTTTTACTATGTTCATTAATTTTTATATTATTCAGTAGAGTAATTAAATGCTTACCATTAGTGTTTATAGATCACTCAAAAACAGCAGATAATTTGTCAAATGGACATTTGCAGTAGTTAGTAAAACTACTAATATAATTGCTTATAATAATGGCACTTATAATTCTGTTACATATTTATATAGTTCAATTTGGAATGTAGATTCTTAGCCTTTAATTAAAATGGTCAAGACTTCAGTAAACATTGAAAGAAAATTGATTTTAAACACCTATTAAATTTCTTGTGCTCAGAACAAACCTATATTTCAATGATCTAGCTTTTAATATTTTTAGCAGTTGTATTTTCAAATTTTACTGTTTATATATTCTATGCAGTCTATTTTTGTCAGTATTATTTACAAGTATTGTTTGCTAATGTTTGTAGGCTTTCCTCTTACATATTAGATTCTGTAATACTGATTTTATGATTTAGCCTATCTTTTGCTATTCAGTTTGTTTCAGTAGGAAGTTTCCAAATGTCAGACTCAGCATGATTCGTCTCATAATTCAGCTCTATAGTAATATTTATAGTGTATATATATATATACATATATATATATATGTAGAAACTGAAATGCTTCCAAGCAAGTTCAGTGAGAAATTTTGCAGGTAATTTTACATTACTTACTCACCAAATTTTTTTCCCAAGAAAAATTCAGAAATATAGACTTAACGAAGATCTTCCAGTGGTTAAACCTCCCTTGCTACATTGTTATGCACACAAGGTTTTTTTTTCCCTTTGTCATTCTACAGTAGAAAGAAAGAAAAACCTATAGAAAATTATTAAAAATAAAGAGCAATATTTTGAATTGCTTAGAATACAGATTATCCTCTTCTATTTCAGCTCTTCTTAAAAGAGTTGAGATAGGAATTATAGCTCTCTTTCAAGAACTATGTTAAAGTATGATCAAGAGACATTCAAGATGCTAGAGATCTGTCAGCAGTTCCATTTATAACCTCTCTCTGTCTCTCCACACTGTTTTAAAAGTTTTTGAATTGATTTTTAGATGCTTTGGCAGCATCCATCTTATCATTGGTTACGAACAACATATAAAAATAAAATTAAAACTTAATGAGGTTGGTGATAAGTGAACAAGTCCATTGAACTTCACAGAGCAATGCCTATCCTTACAGGGTATTAATAGCAGCTTCTCCTCCTTCAGCAGCTATACATTTAGGCCATTAACAAAGAGTTTATCTGAGGTCAAAACTGATTCAGATATTTTAACTTTTATTTCAGAGGTACATATATATGTTTATATTTACCATCAACATCCCAGTAATTTTTCATAAAATTAAGGTCAAATTTTATATGGGAAACTTACCCTCAAACAACTTAGTGTAGTCTCTGATAAATAAAGAGGCTTATGGATCATACCTTACTCTATTATGTTAAAGTCTCACATGAAGAACCTTTCAAATTTGTCTAGGAAGACAGTCATTTATGCATTTTTCTGCTTAGCTCAGAAGCACAACAAAATGCCTGTTCTTAGATATGCCAGTGTCTTCAGCCTCCTGTGGAGTTTTGGATACAATCATAAGGTATCCAGCATGGTACATCAAATTAAGGTATTCAGTGCTTTGTATTGATTTTGGACACTGTCAGAAATGCTTAGCTAATGCTAATGCTAGCAGGCAAGAAGCCTGGATCAGCATATGAGATACAACGATTTGAAATTTATCTGAAGTTCCAGGTTTATTGCAGAAGAGCTAAAATGTGACCAGTCTCATTCCAGTATTCCTATGAAACATAAAGGCTGTACTAATTTGATGTAGAATACTTGTGTGATGAATTACCTGGTTTTGATATAGTTTGTAAATACACTAGTCATTTGTGCTTGATCCAAAATAATTGGTTTTCCAAATTTTGATTTTAAAGGCACAGACAGTGAATCACTTCATACCAAAGTGCTTTAATCTAGTAAGTCAGAATGAACACAAACCAGGAAATTTCTTCTTTTATAAATCTAATTAGAAATAAAACTAGCCTGTAAGTCAGGTGTTCATTTAACAGTTTCCTATCTTTGTAATTAAAAATATATATTTTTTTTTTTGTGACAATGATGATTAATATATTGTCTCTACAGAGAATAAGTAGTTTGCCTTTTTCTTCAGTCTTTTGTAGAAACTGTTTTTTTGGGTTTTTTTGGAAGATACTGCCAATAATTCATACTTTATCCTAAGTATTAGCTCACTGAATTTTTCAGCAAAGCTGAGCGCAAGGTTTTTCAACAATTCTTGAGAAGGTAAATGTTTAGATGGAATTATTTTGCATAAAACATGTAAGAAAGTAGTTACTCCAGATGTGGGGAGAGATTCCAAAGGCTTAGTCAGCCTCAGAACTGTGCTAGCAGAGAATGTGTCTTCCTGTGTCACTGTTCTGTCTAATCAGCTTCAATTCTGAGATATCTCTGAGTGTACTTGAAATTCAGTAAACTTTCTGTGAGTACTCCAGATGTAAAATACACCAAAAGAACAGAAGGTGACCAGCCAGAAAAATGCCATTGCAGCAAATGTATCAAAGATCAAAGTAGCAAAGATATTGCTTGTAGCCAAAAAATACTCAGCACATATTTTCATCTACTGTTCAAAATAATCAAATGAGTAAAGCTAGTAAAATATCATTGTTGTAAACATGACCAGAAAGATTTATGAAGCACATATGGTGAAAGGGTAAACCACACCTTTTTGTTAAGCTCATTCATGTTTCATATATTTTCATTATTGTAGTTATTTTCTTTTAAAACAAGTAAAAGTTAATAGATTTTCAAGATTTAGGGTTTTTTCAAGGTTAAAAGATTTCTTTTCAATGTCTGGGAGGAAAAATTATTTCTGTCATTTGGAGATAATTTTTCTAAGGATATAAAATACAAAAAACCCCCAAAAATACAACAAACAAGCTAAAAAATTAAACACCAAACCAAACCATAAACAAAACAAAAACCCCAAACCTAAACCAACAAAGATGCAAAATTTTGTCTTTCATGTCTCAATTTCTTTGGATTATTTCTACTTTAAAGACAATCGAATACTGGTGTATGATTTCATGAAGCCAAAAGTCACCAGTGCTGTCCCCACGTTTTTTTTGGTGTACCAGTGCAAAACCCAAAAGGTGATAGATACCAAAAATGAAAACCCTAGCGAAAGTCCAAAGAACAGACAAATTTTTATGACAAAATAAATTAGATATTTGCTACCTAAGATTATAAAAAGAAGATTTTTCTTATATTATTTGGAAAATTCTGGTTTGCCTTAGCTGGAATCATTTCTAGGTCTACTTCAAAAAACTTTTATTTTTAACAAACATTTGAGAATAATGAGATATTCTGCTTTTCAACTTAGAAAATAAAAGTTAAATGCTTGACTTAAAAATAACTTTTCATTCTGGAAATATGTTAGTAATAGTAGTACAGCATATATTATAAGGACACATTTTGAATATGTAAGATGAAATTCTGATTGACCTCTTTTTACTTTTTTCCCTCCAGTTATTATTTAATAAGAAACATCTGAAACTTATCAGTTTTTCATTCCAACTTGGAATGGGAAAATGATATCAAAAAACATTAAAAAGGAAAAACTAAGTAGCAACACCATTCTAGTTTATGGCCTACATGTCTCCAGAGAAATGAATGGGGTTTACCATCTTCGATTATATATTCAAAATATATATAATAAACAGTATTTTCAGTACATTGCCTCAGAGAAAATCCTAATCAAAGTAAGGTAACTATAAAGGAAAATACTTCATAAACTTTTAACTTAATTAATATTTCATTACCAGAAAACGTCATAAACTTAACTACAATTCCATGCAAATTTTTCCATTACATGTCTTCATATAGAAGTATTTTACATAGTAGACTTTTTTAAAGTGTGCTAACATTCCCAAGAACCTCTTTTGCACAAAAGCTCAATTGCACAAAAAAGTGCAATTTGCACCTCTCTGTGGTTTATGATAAAACACATAATGTGACCAGTCATTTTTTCCTTTCAATAAATGTTGATTAGATAAAAGACATTTGAGTTGCCCTCTGTGCTTATGTGGCAATATTGTAGGATAATGTAAACTTTTGATTAAGTCACACTATCTTAACACAAATGCAAGGAAAATAAAAATATATTTTATTTCACAGTGTTTCCTAAAGGTTTTTGAATTGTCTTGGTCCTTCAAATTGCTTTGTTTCCCCGTATAACTCGGTTTGCACTGCTTTTTTTGCAATTTCTCTTATTCCCTTTTCTTGTGTGAGCGTAACGAGGAATTTGATTTCCCACCTAACCAGTAGGATGCTTCTGATTTCACAGTTAGCACCTTCCTGACAAAATGAAAAACATTAATTCTGCAATAGCATTAATTACCTGTGGAATAAACCCTTCCAGGAAGTCGGTTCAATTGTGAATTGCAATTAATGCACTTTTATGAGGAAACAAAATGTGACTGTATAGTAATACATTTTTATTTGCTTTTTATCCCTAAATAAGAAAAGGTTTACATTCACAGTCTTTGGATTATAGTAGTAAATTTGTTTATGTGGCAACATGAGCTGCAAATATAAGAGTCCTTTAGAGACTAATCTTACTTCTTTTCTTCTAAAAGCAACGGAGGAGTAACTTCTTGTTTGCTTTCAGTAGTTCATAAGGAGGAAGCTTCTGAGTCTATCATTTAAAAGTATGAAGATATTATGAGACTAAATCTACACTGACTTTTGATCTGTTAGACAGTCATTGCCATCAGTAAAATATATCAACTTTATTAATGCTGAAGACATGAATCATGTCATCAGCATCTGGAAGCAATGACATAATTTTACCTCAGTGTATACATAAAGATTATTATGTGTGTTTGGGGTGTTTTTGAAATATATTTTTTTCTACCTCTGTAGTTCCTGTTTGGCAAAACTGATTCTGTTATTCTTGTGAAATATGTATCACTGTTTTCTCTAATTTCTGCTGTTTCATGATCCATCAAGATACAGGTAGATTCCCAAGTGATTTACTACCAATGATTTGAAATATAACTTAGCTTCCTCATTGTAACTCCTTCTTTATTCTTTTTTTCCTCATTGCCATTTTACTTTTACTCATTGCTATTACTGTTCTATTGGAAGCTACTGGAAGTTAAACCTGTCTTAAATTGCAGAAGGACAATATCAAATGGCATGAGATCAACAAGACTAAGAGTGTAGTGGGACCAAAAAGTACAGTTGAAAAACTTGATTCCAGAATGGCTGCCATCAAACTTTCATTTTTAGAATGAAGTGTACTAATGATAAGAACATTTATCTTAAAAAAAAAAAAAAAAAATTTCAAAAGTTCCAGAAATTATCTATGTCTATTTATCAGGCAACTTGATGGCAAGTATATCTGGTGAGGCTGCCATAATTTTTGTTTCCAAAAAAATTAAACATCTTCTAACTGACCAGGAGAAGTCAGCATTGAAACCACAAAGTTTAATTATTAAAAAATTAAAAACTTTTTTTAAAAATTAAAAATTTTTACTTCTGGTATTTGATCTCATTTTCATGATACTTAAATTCCATTTATTTAATTAATATTTAAATTATAGTAGGAAATCTGTGCGTGTGTAATTTAGAAACACATCTGAAATGTATGCCTTTTTAAAGCATCAAATCTTACTTCATTTTTTTCCTCCAAAATTTACTTTGATCAGAAATATTTTCAGAATAAAATAGGTTATTTTTTATTCAGGTTTACAAATGCGAATATGAACACATAAGCAATGTTACTGAAGTGCTTATAGAAATTTTTAGGATCTGTCTGTGAGAACGTAGAATGTCAGGGAAGGGCTGAATTGCATGAAAGACTGAAAAGGGTTGGTGCTTAGAGCAATTAAATCTCAGGTGTGTTGGTTAATTCTGACTTGGATGTGAGATACAAAACAAGAAACACTGAACACTAATGGTTCTGTTGCTTCCTTGAAAATTATAACACACAGCAGGGTGTGTGATTCTTGATTAATAAACAGGCACCTAAAGTGCAAGATGAGTCACAGGCTAAAGCCAAATGTTTTCAGACACCCTACTAAGCGGTTGCATATCCAGATGCCAAGATACTGAGAGTGTAATCGAAATCGTTCCGCAAGTAGTTAAGAAAAACCAAGCACCCACAAACCTTGTTGTGCTTTAGGTCTGTCTGTGCAGAACACAAGTGAACATTGAGTTTGTGGTAGACTGTGGAGTTTTCTAAGTAGTGGTGTTTACTGCTGATATGCATAATGTTTGTTTGTCTTCATGTTCTTTTCTGAGAGCACTCATGACATCCCTCTCTCTGTTGCTCTTTGCTGCCCTGTGCCAGTCAGGGTAAACTAAAGGATGTCCCATCTGCTACCTTTCATTGTACTTCGACAGCAGAAGACCTCTTGTGATCTGCCTGTGCAGTAAAGCTTCTATTGCTGGTTATTTTAGGTGAAATATTATGGCAGATGTAGCAGTGGTTTGTTTGGGTGTTTTTTTTCCCATTGGAAAAATGTGTCTTGGTAGCTAGAGCCTTTCTATTTGAGAAAAATGCGTCTCCTAATATATAGCTTGAATTTTTTGTTTTCCTGAGGACATGAAATTATAGAGGACATTTGCTTCAAAATTTGAACATGAGATTGTTGTTTCACATCAAATCTGTGAAAAAAAGACTGGTTTTATTCAATGATAGGGGCAAAGTCATCAGTAATGTTAAATCCTAGACACTAGTACAGCAATTGATCTGAAACAAGTGGGCCCAGAAGCTCCACTTCAGCTCAGACAGAGCTATTTATGAATTGATTTTTCAGTTTTCTGGGCTGATCTTAGCTGGCATTAGCCTGATGCTCCTTATGCTGTTGGTGGGACCTGTTGGTGTCACCACCCTTTTCTTGCCTGGCTGAGGGGCAGTGGGGCTGCTCCCACTCATTGCTGTTACTGCCTGGCCTGTGTTAGAGTCACCCTGGGTTCCTGGCTCACTTTCCTGGAGGGATCAGCTCAGATCTTGCTACTCACAGATAGTACGTGTTTCTCCTGGAACTGGACTGGGAGACCTCCTTTCTAGTTGACTTCAGAGGCATTCTGGAGTACCTTCTGGGCAGAGTGGGATAGCAAGGCATTATTTAAACTTAATTGCTATACATTTCCTAATGGGATTTGGCAAGCACTAGTGGAGTGGGTGGGAGGCAGTATTTCACTGTGAAGCACTGAGTCAGCATAAGACTGAATCACAATAGCTGACTAGCCAGAATTACAGTGGTATGTATTTGACATGTCACTTTATCCATATTGATCCAACAGGATATACTTACCCTATTTATCTTGTTGGTATTTTTATTCCCTGTGTTCAGCAGAAGATCAGGCTGCCTCATTAGTATTTAGACCATTGACATAGAACTTGAGGCCCATAACCAATGGTAAAGCATTTCCAGTTTGACATCTATTGTTGCAATTTTATACTGTTTATTCTCATTGAAATGCTATTGATATTTCTTACATGCAAAAATTTCTTCTACATGCTAGTCAGATCACCTACTTTTGATAATATTTTTTCCCAGGATGCATGAAATAGCATTTTAATCTTTCTCAAAATATTACATTCTTCTCCTACTTATTTTAAAACTTTTTCAATCAAAAAAATTAAGGCACTTGAGGCATTCAAAACCAATTTTACTTATATGATATTTTGCCAGGAGAGCATGTTGCTGAAAGATTTTATCCAGACAATGGTTTCATACTTCCATTTGAAGAAAATCAGTATACCTCTCTCTACCATAGGAAAAAGAGAGGAAAAACATAGCAAAAAACAAAAGTACAGGTCAGTGTTTATTTTATGAAGAGGACTTAGCCATTATGATTTTGCATTATTTTTTTTTTTTCCTAAAGCCTGATATAGAAAATTGGCTAATTATTTTATTTGGAAGAATGACAACAGTTATCACGTAACACACATTTGTGGTTTATCAGCTACATCTCCTACATAACTGGCTTGCTTCACTCAAGTTCAGATGACCACAACTGCCTATGTCAGAAATCTGCCATTATAATTCAGTAGCTCTTAACAACGGTTAAGCTCTTAACACATATTTTCTGGATTCAATAATATGTACAGAAGAACATATTGATTCTGATTGCATGAAGAATCCTGTATTCATCACTGCCTTCCCAAATAGGTATCCATTTCTCTTCACCTACTGCGTTGAACTCAGAAAAATACCCAAACTGCTTTGCATTTAGCACATAGAATTATTTGTTTTAATGTTAAAAATTGTTTCTTTGATAGAGCATGCTGTCAGTATGAACCACATTATGAATCCTGTTAAGAATCCTCAGACTGTGGATTGAATGAACAAGTAATGGAGATTTTTAGATAGAGATGGTTATGGATAGTGTCTGTGTTCTCATCTGTCCACTATTTGTGGTTTTTTTCGCAAAACTGTGTGGAACTACAAGGTGTATGGGTGGATGTGATAAATAATTTTGTAATAAATAAAATTACTTTCAGTGGCTAGATAGCATCCTTGTGGCTTTACAAAGTAGTGACATCAAGTGGAGCATGTTCCATTTTTCAAATGGAACACTTGCTATTGGAAATGTAATTTATTAAGTTTAAAAGAGTTTAAAGAAGTGTCCTAATACTTGTTTTTCAGGAAAACAAAAGGCTGATTTTTTATTTCTATTATTAAAATAGGTTGGTTTTTTTTTTTTTTCATTTTAATATTATAAATTAAAAAAGTAGCATCCTAGCCATTTGACTTATTCAAACAACATGCCTTAGATTTTCTGAAACAAAAGATATCAGAATTTTCCGTGGAAAATTTATTCCTAAAGGACAACATGGTACAAAAATCAATGTAAATCTCTGCTATAATTAAGACTGAGTCAATATGCATAAAAGAGATTTTACATTATTATATTGAAACAAGACAATGAGACTGGAAGCAAGATGTCTGTGTCCAACACTTGTAAAAATTTCCAAATTATTCATTGTAACTTCTTTTAGATTTGTAATTTGCCCTATTCATGTTTCTAATAAAGACTGCAAAAAAATCACTTCAGTAATTCAATTTTGTAGAAGATTTTCAGATCTTTTGTAAGCCTTCTTTCATGATTCAAGATCAATAACACTAAGGATGCCTGGACTTCTCTTGCTGTCCTTGCTTCCGTGTGCAGCGTGCTCACTATAATTTCGGTCATATTTTTGATGCTGCTTTACCCACAAATGCATTATTGCAGCTCTGGGACAAAATGTGCGTGCTAATTTCTCCAAAGAATAGTAAAAGAAATCAATGTTACCATAAAATGTGCGTGAAGAAGGAAATAGAACTGAGTAGGAAGAAAAAGAGAACACAGGGAAAAGACTCTCTGAAATTGCAGCAGATTTAAACAGAAAACTTAGTGCTGTTCTTAGTTATTCTTCTCCAAAACAAAAACAAAAAGATAATTCCTGGAGGAAAATCATTGACTACTCTTTTCATTACACATTTTTAAATGTCTCTCTTCTAGTACTACTTATCTTTGAAGGTAGATCTTCTTAAGACTAGCACTCAGCACCTCAGTAAATGATTTTATTTCTCAGCACTGTTTTCTTCCTCTCCCCTTGAGAGCCTACTCAGACACCCACCCACACAGAGATATTTTCTGACCTTGCGAATTTTAAGACATGCATTCTAAATAGCGGAGAATTGCAGTAGCTGAGGTTAATAATTAACTATGCCCCTTAAACCCCTAGGAGGCATTCACTTGCTCACTTACTAGAGACCCATCACCCCCAAGAGACACCTGTTACTGTGCTTGCTCACTTGAAATTTAAGTGTTCCTATTTCTGTCTCAAATGTTGGAGAACAGGTTAGTGCAGACTCAAGGCATACTGCTGCCAAGGGTTTACTTCCAATTTACAATGACTTGGAGAGAGAGAGAGAGATCTGGAAAAAACAAATAACATACCAGATTGCTACTGCAAATGGATTTCAGTGATTTAGAATTCAGTTGCTCAGTTGTTCTTTTTTGTCTCCCTTTAAAAAAAAAAAATAATTATTTATAGCTATATTGAGAGGCGGGGTTAATGGTAGATATGTCAAACCCAAATAAATCCCTCTACCTGAAAACCAGCTATGGAGGCTTCAACATACACAGTCTGTCACATGGAACTAATTTTCTTTTGATCCTAACCTATTTCTGTATAAACTAGTAGGGAAAGATTGTACTGTCAATTATTGATTATTAGTTATTAAGATGAATACGGCCTGTTACAAGGATATCTCAATTCTAATAGCCCTCTGTGGTTTTTCAATGCCATTGTAGCTCTTCAATCTCTTGTGAGGTTTGAGTGTAATTCACTATTTGTTGTCATCAATGTGCTTTTCATTTACAGCCTAAAGAGGAAATCAGCCTCCTTTAGCCATTACTCTTCCATGAGAATATGAATGGAAGCTGATTCTCCTCTTTTGACCTCTAGATTGTTCTCTGATGCCTTTGGGAAGAACTAGCTGTACAGCCCCTAACTCTCCCTTAACATTTTGGAAAGCTGGTTAAGGGAAAAGAGAAGCCTTGCAACTACCCTTTCAGTCTAGCCTTGTCAAGTTTACACTGAACAGAACATATTAGGAAGCCTGTGCTGGTATATATATTCTGGTAGATACAGGAGGTAAAATAGAGGTTCTTTGCAGTTTGGAAGGCTGGTTTTGACCTCACTCATGCTCTTGTAACAGGATTGAAGTCACCCTCTGATTTAAATTGCGCTGAATACCAGAATTCCTTTCTAAAATTGTCTCCATTTCCATTTCTGTCAAGGATCTTACTCTAGGATCACAAAGGGCTGATTTTTGATATTTATCTTAACTAATGATGCCAGTGACTGAACAGGAAGAGAGATGACATTGACCATCTGTGAAAGACCACAGTCAGAGCTAAAACTTGACTATTAATCAACTTGCCTGAAAAGAGGAATGCACTGTGGTACTGTGCAAGTGGTACAGATAAGTTTCGTGAATTTAAGTACCTTCTACTGCTCTGAAGATTCAGACAACTTACGTTTTGATTACTTCATATGATTACTTAAAAACAACAAACTGAACTTACTGGTACTCATTCATATTCTGAATTACTTGCAAACTACAACATCATGGCCTTGTCTAAAATTATAACTTGCTCAGAAACTTATTGTTCAGAAAGTTTAAATACAGACAAATCTCTTGATATCTTTGACAAGTGGGTACTTACTTATTGTGAAAAGCTATGTCCAGGGTTATCTTTATGGTGAAACACTGAATGCTGAGTAAACAGGTAACAGTTTCAAAGAGGTGACAAAATGTCTGAAAGTATATGAGCGGCTGATGAGTTTATATTTCAGAACTATGAAAAAACATTGGAATGATAAAGTTTTCTGAGCTTCCTTCCTACAAATATTTCTGCTCTGACTGAATGTCATTTTAACATTTTCCAGTATTTTGACAGCAAACATGGCCATCTGCATTGTTAATGTGTGTTCCTGTAATATAATTTTTCTGTCAGTACTTTCTTATCCTTTTTTCAAGTCTAAATGTGTTTGAATCTATTATTTCCTTGTCAATTATACTTCCTCTAAAGTCTAATTCTGGGTTTGACTGTGAAACACCAGTTCAGGAGCATCCAAAACGGAGAATAATATGAATCAATGGAGGTTATCTGTCAGACACACAGAGGGTATAATATAAAAGTAAGAAGAATCACAGAATCACAGAATCACTAGGTTGGAAGAGACCTTCAAGATCATCAAGTCCGACCCATGCCCTAACACCTCAACTAAACCATGGCACCAAGTGCCACATTCAATCTTTTTTTTAAACACATCCAGGGATATTAACTCCACCACCTCCCCAGGCTGACAATTCCAGTACTTTATCAATCTTTCCTTAAACTTTTTCTTAATATCCAGCCCATATTTCCCTTGGCACAGCTTGAGACTGCTTGAGATGAAAACCTATCGTTCTGTCAGTTGCTGCCTGGAGAAAGAGACCAACCCCACCTGATTACAGCCACCCTTCAGGGAGTTGTAGAGAATGACAAGGTCACCTCTGAGTCTCCTTTTCTCCAGGCTAAACAACCCCAGCTCCCTCAGCTGCTCCTCACAGGGTTTGTGTTCCCAGCACCTCACCAGCCTTGCTGCCTCCTCTGGATGCGCTCAAGCATCTCAATGTCCATCCCGAACTGAGGGGCCAGAACTGGACACAGCACTCCAGGCGTGACCTCACCAGTGCCCAGTACAGGGGGAGAATGACCTCCCTGCTCCTGCTGGCCACACCACCCCTGACATAGGCCAGGGGCCATTGGCCTTCTTGGCCACCAGGGCACACTGCTGGCTCATGTTCACCTGGCCGTCACCAGCACCCCCAGGTCCCTTTCTGCCTGGGCGCTGTCCAGCCACACTGTCCCCAGCCTGTAACATTGCAGGGGGTTATTGTGGCCAAAATGCAGGACTTGGCACTTGGATTTATTCATTGCATTATTCATGCAATTCGATTCTGCCCATCCATCCAACCATTCCAGGTTTCTCTGCAGAGCGCACCTACCCTCCAACAGATCAACACATGCTCTCAGCCTAGTGTTGTCTGCAAATTTACTGATGAACCACTCAATACCCTCATCCATGTCATCAATAAAAATACTGAACAGAACAGGCCCCAGCACAGACCCCTGAGGGACACCACTGCTGCCTGGCCACCAGCTGGGTGCAGCCCCACTCACCACCACTCTCTGAGCCCGGCCATCCAGCCAGTTCCTAACCCAGCACAGAGTGCTCCTGTCCAAGCCGTGGTCTGCAGCTTTTCCAGGAGTGTGCTGTGGGAGACAGTGTCAAAGGCCTTGCTGAAGTCCAAACAGACACACCCACAGCCTTTCCTGCATCCACCAGTCGGGTCACCTGGTCATAAAAGGAGACCAGGTTGGTCAAACTTGACCTGTCCCTCCTAAATCCATGCTGCCTGGGTCTGATACTCTGGCTATACTGTAAGTGCTGCACAATGACACTCAGTATAAACTGCTCCATTACCTTACTGGGTACTGAGGTCAGGCTAACTATAATTACCAGGATCCTCCTTCCCACCCTTTTTGTGGATGGGTGTCACTTTGGCCAGCTTCCAGTCATCTGGAACCTCACCAGTGAGCCAGGACTGCTGGTAAATGATGGAGAGAAGCTTTGCAAGCTCATCTATCAGCTCCTCATCACCCTGGGATGGATCCCATCTGGGCCCATAGATTTATAAATATCCAAGAGGCTCAGCAGTTCTCTGACTGCCTCCTCCTGAATAACAGGGGGAACATTCTGCTCCCTGACACCATCTACCAACCCAGGAGAGCTGTCCTAGGGACAAGACATCTTCCCACTAAAGACTGAGGCAAAGGTGTTAAGCCTAAAATGAGAAGCATGAGTACAGTGAATGTAGTAAAAATGATTACACAAATGATTCTTTGTGTAAATACACACATGCCCAGGGTGCGTGTGCAGATTTATGAAATTTCATAATGGTTGTATGTGGATACTTTAAATAAAGTTGTGTGGATGAATATCTCTATAGGATTAAGTAGAGAGGGATTTTCTACCCAAAAAGTCTCATTACATTGGTAATGTAATGAGCATGTGAATTCTGTACAGGAGTCACTGAACTATAGAGGTTCTGAAACCTTATAAAATCAGTAGTGTTCTTCCACTTATAAGCAGTAGGGAGAAGAGAAATATATCAAAAAGAAAAAGCATTGGATTTATCTGAAAAGATACTTTTTTTTAATCAAAATATTTTGGGGGAAAACGCAGAATTAAGAAGACAGTTGTGAAAACATTTATCTTTTATAAACGTATTCAAAATGTATGTTGCTCAATTCAGCATAAAACACAGTTAAATTCAGAAAGAAATATTTTATTTTTGAACTTAGTGTTTAAAATTCCTTCAAAATCAATTCCTTATCTTCTCACAAAAACCTGAATAAAGTTTGCCCTGAAGTGACATTTTGTTGACCAAACCACTTGCAGAGGAAATTTGCTATGCAAAAAATGAAAATTCAGCTTTAATGTAATTAAATGTCTCAGTGTTACAAAAAAAATGTTCTTAGAAGCAGATATACTTTAAATTGTTTCAAGGCATACAGATTTACCAAAAAACTGTAAGTATTTTTATCTATACAGGAAATATTTCAGATATTCACATACCTAATAGTAATAATAATTTCTCCTTTTCTACATTAAAATGGGGTAGAAAAGCAAGTAAAAAAAACTGTTATAGTTTTCTTGGACTTTGACTATTCTTTTTTTTTTTTTAATTAATAGTCTTTCAACACTTTGAGTGTTGTTTTCTTTCCTTTTGATTTACCATGTATTTTTGTATACATAAAAATATCTACTTGAGCCATGTTACATGCTTGTAATGTCCTATTTAGGTAGTGAAATTAAAAGACAGTGACAAAGAATATCCATGAGCTCAACCTTGATCTTAAAATTAGAATTTGAAATATTATTGTAATTGTGCAGCCACAGAAATTGTAGGTTTAGGTGGTTTTGTAGTCTGGTGAGAGCATATATACTCCACTGAGGCAGAGTAGCCTCAGAATGTATTCTTCAAGTTGGGACACAGTCAGTGTTTGTCAAATCCTAGTGATGTGCCCCTTACTTTTAGTTACACTTGCTGCGCCTATTTGCAGAAGCTTATTATTTGGAAAGAATTGAAAGAAATTTGCATAATGGTATGCTGTATTGGAAATATTTTACCAGTGATATGTTTGCATATTTATAGTAGTGTTGTTGGCCAGAAATTTTCATAGATGTTTGTTCTGGTTCTCAAGAAGATTCATAACATAAAAAATTCAGTAGTATCTGCCATGTTCTGGATTCCTAGGGTTGTGGCGGCCCCCTGCAATGTCTTCAGTTGTTAGAAATCCTGTTTCATTAGCTTGTGCAGTTTTTCCCATCTGTGCTCCTAACAGTTTTTACTATAGGCTTTCAAAGTCTACTCATGAGGTCAAGGAAATCATTATACAAAGGTAAAGGATAATCCTTGTCTTGAATCTACAGATGGGTGAAAGACATTGCCAAAGTAAAACATGACATTTGTGCAGAGCCAGGAATTAAACCCAGACGTTCCAACATTATTTTCCTTTCCTTTCAACGTCCTTCCTTCTAGCTGAAGGGTGCGGTGGTAAATGCAATTACATGAGCATCACTTAATTATTTCACACTTAGAAAATTCTGCACTTTCTGTTACCTTTTACATAATGACTTAAACAGGTACAATTTCATCTTTGAAGGCATGAAATTAAAGAAAACAAAAAGTTAATTGGTCTAACTGTTCCATTTAGAGTTCTGAATAAGAGCTGTACATTCAATTCTACACAGACTGTGGCTTTACATCTGTGTTGATCCAATAACCTATAATCATCTGGAACAATCTGAGAAAGCCATGTTATTTAACATGAAGACATCTGCATAAAATCAATTATAATTTATTTATTCAAATCTGTCTAAAAGTCACACAAGTATTGAATTTCTTTTTCACTGTAATGTTCTTGAATTAAGTTTCTTTCCCCTATATCTGCCCAGACTTTCTATTTTGTTTGTCCTAAACTGGAAAGAGAAACATTTTTTTCTACCACTTATCTAGCAGAATTTTTGGACAAACTCAAACATAAATATTTGTCCTTTAGAAGTTACAGACATAAAACTGATGCAGTGCTAAATAATTTTGTTGGCCAGATGGCATAGTGGCAGCAATAAAACAGCAAAATGGGAGAGCAACATTTAATTCTGGACTTTACAATAGGGGTCTGCTCTTGGTGAGATTGATACTGTTTTATTTTTAGAGGGCATTGACCAGAAAGTGTTTTGTTAATGCCAGCTGGCTTTATGAAGTACATGCTGCCTCATGCAATCAAGATCCAAGACTGTCTGCAACCATGACAATGCTGTTGCCTGTTATGTTGTGTTGTTTGAAAAAGAAAAAAACATCCTAGTATAACTAGGAAAAGAACAGACATCTGGAGTCAGACAACAAGAGTACATTGATTTATATCAGCCAAGGGTTTGACCTCCCTAATCTTATTCATTCACATGAGGTAAATGAAGAATAAATAGTGAAATTAATCCTGAAAGCTGCAGCATTCAAAGTGGAAACTGAGCACATTCTACTATATGGTATTGTATAAATAGAGACGAAAAGCACTTAAGAAGCTCACAAGCAGCCTTCCAGTGCAATTCATTTAGAGCTGGCTTGGGTGACTTCTCACAACAAAACAATTTGTGGTGTAGATGTATAGCAAAGTTTAGACTGAAGCCCAGATTTCTTGCCAGAAAGGCTCTCTCTGTTGTATACAGAGAGAAAATCAAAGCGTTGCTGGCTGCACTGCTGAATATTAAGAATGACCATTTCCTGTGAGGATCCCAGTACTTGCTGCCCATGCAAGTACACTGTCCCCAGCCTATGAGGTTGCAGGAGGCTTTTGTGGCCAAAATGCAGGACTTGGCACTTAGACTTATTAAACTTCATCTTATTGGACTCTTCCCATCCATCCAACCATTCCAGGTCTCTCTGAAGAGCCCTCCCACCTTCCAACAGAACCCAGTGGAAGATGTGATTCTTGTCTAAATTACAAGATATTTTCAAGATGTGATCCTAATTTCTTTCTGAATGATAACACTATAAAAACTAGGTTTTAGAATGAAAAATTCTTACATTACATTTGAATTCCATGTTTGCTTCAGTCAAATGTTACTCTTTTTTTGTGACACCTAATTATCCCAAAACTTTATGTTCTTTATCCCGCTTTATGTTCTGCATGATATTGTACAATGAAAGGATGGAACTACAAGTGTCCAAAGAATTTCTTGCTCTTTCTGCTTCCCACAGTTTTTTTAATTTTTGCAGAGAAAGAAAGATGGTTAGGCAAAAACACTCCATCTCTATGTGGCACTTCTAAATGGTAGAAGCAGTGAAGGTTTATTTTGCCTTGTCACATTTTTCAATAATATCTTAATATTTAAAACTTCTTTGGAACTGATAACAAGCGTCAGATGCCTTGAATTACAGTCAGAGCATTAAAAACATTCCTAGATGAATATTTGAGAAAATTTATAGTAAGAATGAACATGGATTTCTTTTAATCATCTTTCAATCACAGCATTGTTCTCTGGGCCTGCAGTTTCTTACAGGAAATTCATCAGGCTGTTTCCCTGTGATGTTCAAAGCTACCCATTTGGTCTACAGCTGTGAAGTGAAAGAATATGAACTCCAGTTTGTGATCTCTTTTTAGAAATTTCTAGAGACTCAGTGTACTTATGAACAATCTTGATAATGTTCTTATGATCAAGAAATACATGTAAAAATGTGATTGACAGGGATGACTATGTAGTGACTACTAAAACTGTAGGGTTTTGTGAACCATAATTTGGGCTTATCCTTCATCAGTCACATAAGAAAATGTATCATGAATCCTTTTTTGTCTATTTTATTTATATGAGACATTTAATCAAAACCAGTCATTTATTAAGCCAAGAGTATTTTTCTTTCTACTGTCTTATTTTCAGAATGCCTTGAAGTGATTAAAGGAACATGAGATCTAGCAAGTACATGTTCCTGTTAACAAAAATTGGTGCATCTGTCTCACAAACAAATAATCAGTCTGAGTAAATGTCTGTGAATATTTCTGCAGTTGAGCTATGCAGAAAAGGTTTTGGAAGGGAAGCAAATGACCTGAATCTTTTAAAAGGGAACCTTTGCACCAGTCTGTGGCTCCATTCATTGAGGGACAACCTGCATTCATCAACAGAAGAACGTATTTTTGCATAACATATTGCTGTATAATGATGGTTGTCATACCTGAAGTTTTATTCTTCAACTTTGTTAAATTGTTGGTGCAATCTGACATGTATAGCCAGCCATGTTTTTAATTGAGAATGTGTTATTTTTCTTTTCATGTGAACCAGTTAGAGAATATTTCAACTAGCATGACAATTAAAACCTATTGATAATAACACTCCATGAAAAACACATTTATAAAGTTTTACCCATGAGTAATTTGAGTTTAAATATTTTTATTATAACTCATGCTTTTCTGTTTCTATTTTATGGTATTTTATGTATGCATATTAGTTTCACTTGCATTCAAATACATAAGTTTTTTGATGATTTTTCAAACTGTATGATGAAAATATTTTGAGTAATTAGCATATGTCTTTCTTTTTTGAGGCCAAATCTGAAGTGAAAGATAAAAATGATTTTGACATGAAAATATGAAAATGAAACTGTGCATGTGAAAATCAAGTCCTCGGGTAATAAAAGTAGTTACATTCAAGGACTTAGTGAAGACCATGATTTTTTTTTTTTTCCAGACGATTATCTCATTGGCTTTTTCAAAAGTCATACTTCTAATATTTGGCTAGAGTATACATTGACAAACACATGCCAGGAATGCTTTTATTAGATAACACAAGTTAACATTTGTTTTAATAGAATTTCACTGACAGACTTTCGAAGAAAAAAAAAATGAAATCAAGCCACAAACGTGTTCTTGTGTGACCTTACACTATTTTCTCACTCAGTAAGAGTTGCATAACAAGTTGATGGCTGCAATCAATTCCACAGGTGAACATATCAGTACTTTTATACGGTTGCACATATAAAATATCTTTAATATGTTAACTACATTCTCAAATATTTACGAAGATTTTGAGTCAAGTGCAAAGTAAGAGTTTAACATTTCAGTATTTTTAAGCAACTTGCTTTAAACAATGTTGCTGACAATTACAAAGTAACTTTTAACCTACAGCAACAGGCATGGCGTTCCAAATGGCCATAATAGAAAATAGGCAGTGATACCTTCATATCTGCAGGTTTTTAATTTATTAATTTTAAAAAATGCATACTTTCCTTTTGTGAATTTTGGATGTTTTTGCAACAAATAGTTTATTATCACCTAAAGGTCTCCTCTTAATTAGTTTTTTTGAAATATGCATTGCACTTCAAACATTTTCTTACAACAGAAGAAAATTCATATTCTATTATTTTAGCAATGTAATATTTAAAGTATTTTTCTGTATGAAACGTGAAAAAAAAAAGTAAATTAACAAATATTGCCACATCTTTGGCAGGAGTTTTAATTATACAAGGTGGCTGTATAGATAAATATGCTTGGAGTGTAGTTTCGGACATGGACACTGATCTTTTGTCTGTATCTACCTTTTATCAGTTTCCTCTTCAATTACCTTTTCAAATATATTTTTTCCAACAATTTTTCTGTCACAATGAAAGTGTATGTAATCCTGATTAAAAAGTACTAATGGAACAAATTGTATTTTTACATTCATCCAAGTATTTTTTTTTTCCCCTATATAGCAAAATCTATAGTGCTTTTCCAGATATATAAATTCTAAAATAGTTAATAATTTTTCCTTTCAAGGCCTTGTATTTTGAGCATGTGTCATGTTTATTTTATTATTATAACTTGCACAGCTACAGTGTTCACCAAGATGGCATTTGTTTCATCTGACTTGAGTGATCTCAAATTATGTAGCTAATTTAAATTCCTCAATATGTAGTGAAGAATATTTCCATTCATTAAGTGTGTTCCAAGAAGGGATACACGTCTACAGTTCTGCCCTTTCATTTTTGAAGAGATGTGTAGTTGATTATCCGATATTTTATGCCTGAGCTTAGGTAGTCCAATTTATAGAAAATATGTCAATCCTTAAAAAATCACTATGTCTTTAAAATTAAGACGTTTAAACTCAAAGATAATTTGGACAACTTAGATGAATAAACAGTAAAAAACACATTGAGCACTACCTTGTAGATAAAAATAATACAAAATATTGAATATATTACATAATTTTAGAAAACATTTCAGCTGCAGATTTTGGAAAATATGTCATCACCAATGAAATTTTGATGACCAGTGCAAAAGTCCTTATCCCTAATCACTCAGAAAATGAATGAATCTTTGTATCTGTATTGAATATATTTACATATTTTCCTTATTAAACTGGAAACATCATGTTTATGCATTCATATACATATAGAATTTGGTCTGATTCTTCCAGGCAGTATTGCTGAATTTTCCTAAAATTTTATGCTGTGACTCTCACATTCATATTGGGCTAGAGTTTTGTGAATAGTATCTAAAACTAAAATATTCCAAATAATAATTGGCCTTTTAAACAATGGCAGCACATAGGTGAGACTTAAAAAATTCTACTTTGATTCAACATATGTATTAATAATTCAAAACTTTTCCAATGGTAATTTATTTTCTTTTATTTTTAGCTAATCATTTCTATATAGAACACTCTGGTGTATTTTCAGTTTATTTAAAATATTTCATCTCAGCAGCAAGATTTTTTTTACATTACATAGAAGACGTTACTTATGCATCAGTGATTTGCTAATACTACAGTTTCATATTTTGAAAGGTTCATATATGCTTTATTTATCTGTATCTGTGATTTCAGTGGCATTTTGGCAGCTTCCTTTTCAGACAAGCCTCTCTTTGAGCAGGAAAACAAAACGAAGAGAAAGCAAATTTTAAAAATTGTCTCTGTCTAAAACAGCAAATAGAATGGCTCAAGAGGAATTGATTAGCATGGTGAAACATTGGGCTCTGAGACTTATTTTCATACTATATGTATTCTGTGGAGATTCACTGCAGAGTACCTTGTCTGATACTGTCTAGTGAGCTCCTTTTAGTTCACACTATCTAGAGAGGCTTTGGGATCATTTCCTTCTTTGGAATTTGATCCAAAAGGATCCAATATATTTGCTTCATGATACTTCTTCCAAGGATAGCAAAGTACAAATTTGGAGATGGTAAGGAGATTAACTTCTGTGTCCATTTAGGTGAACTAAAATACTGTAAATGACTTGTGAAATAGGTTTATGAAGTCTTTCCTCCATTCTAAGGCTTGTAAGTGCCTGATAACTAGTGTTAAGAAGTATATTATTTTTCCTTTCTACACATTGAATTATTTGATAATATTCCAGATTCAAGAGAAGATGATGATGTTAACAACCCAGACATTCGGGTGATTGAGCTGCTAGGACGAAAATGAGGGGTTTGTTTGTTTTAATCCAATTAAAATCTTAAGTGAAACTTTCTTATCTTTTAGCAAAGATAAAGATTTCTCGCACTGAAAGACAGGAGATGAGAGACACAACACTCTATGAACTAATATCCCTGGAGTAGTTTCAGGCAGCATATTCTCTACTGAAAACCAAAGAAAACAAAACTTCTCCAGGAAAGACAGGCTTTCCAAATATTTCAGCAAAAGATAGTATCACAGAAAAGTTTGAGAGAACTTAAGTCAAGAATGTGAAGATGTGAGTAGTGAATAGTACCAGATACTGTTTTAATGTTAGATTTGACTCAAAGAAGTGTTAAGAAGATTTGAAGGGAAATTGTTAGAAAGAGTAGAATACTGGAATCTAATGCATTGAGTTCAGAAAAAAATTCACTAGACATACTGAAGTTCTGTTTAATCTTCATGAAAGATATAGGAGAGGCTTCTGTTTTAAGAAAATAGAAAGAGATATGATAAAAATCTTAATTCATGTTCTAATTGTTCTTGGTAAGAGATAATGCTATTTCATCCATTTAATTTTGCAGTAGAATAATAGGAGAGCACTTCAGTGTCATAGATGCTTTTTGTTTATAATCTTCCAACAATTGGACACTGAAGTGATAACAAAAATATATTTTTATGAGCAGTCAAAAGTATGCTACAATTATTTTGACTGTCTCTGATGCAGATTCTCATTTTTTTCCTGGTTTCTTTACACTCACATTTCAACAGCTAGAAAGAGCTCTCCTGATGCTAAGAATATTGGTAGACAAGCCTTCTAAATTTTGTCTGATTTTTCTAAATGAGCTTGTGTTTTGTATTTTGATAAGAAAATTTTCTCATGAAAGTGTACTGTATCTTCGAGTTTGAGAGTATCTTGAGTAAGAGGTGTTCAAATTATTGGTTCTTCTCTGGTGATATTCACTGAAATAAAAGAATGCCTTTTATTTATTTACTTAGACACAAGAATTAATAGACATTTATTTAATGAATGTAGCTAGGTGAATAAAAATAATTTTGTCCTGCTCAGAAGCCTTTGTTATGATTCAGAAAGGGAATAATTTGGATAACAGGAAACAAAATATATTTGAGAAAGCACTAAACTTTTAAACTAAACAGGAAAAAAGTATGTTTGAATATTACACTGTGATATCCATAATGTAAAATTAATGATGAAATATTATGCCTGAATAGCAAATCTTAACATGTAGCCTTGGGCTTAAACAAAGAGATATTAGTGGAAGAGTATTTCAACTTTATACAGAACAAAAAAAAAAAAAAAAAAATGTGGTTCTGGTTCATGACCAGAAGAATACTACCACAAAAAAATTACTAAAAGTGAAGCCAAAATAAATGAAAGTAAGCTAATTTCAGTTCATCACAGGCAATGTCTGCTGTAGAGATGTAATATCAAAACTTTTTTAAAATTTTATTTAAGTCCTGTCAAAAGTTACAATTCTCACTGCATTTTGCTAAATTTAAAAAAAAAAAAAAATTCTAATCTTTTAGCATGCTACTCTAATACTAATCTCAGGTGTTTCAGTCTTCTTATTGAAAAAATAATGCCTGTTTAATTTAATTTCCTGCCAATTTTATATTAACTACCATGACAGAAGTTTAGAACAGTAGAAATATGTCATTTGAATAGGAAAAAGAGCTGTGTGGGTTGAAACTATTCATGCAGAATAGGAATCATTCATTAGTATTTTGTTTGTCTTCCAACAAGCTTCCAGCAATTAAGAATGAATAGAAAGAAAAAGATAATGACATGTTGTATCAGAATTCAAGTGCTAAAGAAACACTTTGAATTTATGTGATCAGTTGATGCATATCTTCTGCCTGTTTTTCAGATCTACCCTATACAAACCTCAGAGTCACTGTGTTAGTCTTACAAGCAGCTTGACGTTGATTGACTTTCTGAAGCTAACAGTAATTATAATATTATTTCGGCCTGACTCATCACCATTGCTTTTCATGCTTGATACAAACAGAAAATACAGAAATTCCATTGAAACTTAAGAGAAACTTCCTTTACTATTATAGCTGCAAAACTGCAGAACAGCTTGCTCAGAAAGGCCATGGAGTCTCCATTCTTGAAGATATTAAAAAACCTGACTGATAACATCCCTTTGCAAAGTGCTCTAGCTGACTCTACTTTGAGCAGGAAAGTTGGACTAGATAATCTCCAGCTAGCCCTTAGACCACCTTAAATTCCTGCAAATATCCCACGATATCCACTGTTAACTTGTGGAAAGTCATTTTATTTGAAAGTCAGGGAAAAATAAGAACCTTAATTCCTTCCAGGGCTTGGATAAGGTCCAAACTAATAATGAACAAACTGTTAGAAATACTTGAAATAGTAAAGCTTCTTTTAGCTTGGTTCTCGATTTAGGCTAATATTTTTAATGCTTCTTTACATGTTAATATACATCTTGGACTGCATTTTGCAGTTGATTAAAATGTTTTCAGTCCTTATGGTTTTGAGATGTAGGTATTGTGACCTCAGGAAGGTCTGGAAGTCTTACAATTTTTGTCCAAGTATTAATTAAGATAGTTATACTTTAGTGCGTAGACTTTGTACACAGAATAAGCTGTGGAGTAATAGGCTGAGAATGGTTGATGGTTGCAAACTTATCTCTCTAAACAATTAAACATAAAAAGGGTTTACTCTGCCACTCTGCTTCTACGGTTCAAATGCACCAATATTTTTGAATGTTTATATTGAACATTGAATGTTTATAATGTTGATACATGGTACAGAAACCATGAAAGAATATAATCCATGAGCAGTGTGATATATCAGGAATTACAATGCAAAACTTTAAATTTCAGCATATGAAAAAAAAAAATCTCTCTCATAATGGTGAAAAAGCATCACAGTTAAGCCTTGTGGATTGCTTTTCACCAAGTCTATGCAAACTCTGTCCCTAAAGTCCAGCTCCAAAACTAGGGTTCTTCCTGTATTTAAAATATCATTTTAGCTTCCAGCCTGGATAAGGGTGAATTATTTAATACAGGTTAAGGTTATAAACTCTGTACCATAGAATAAGTTAATAAAGCTAAATCACTATAGATAGCAGGAACTTTGTCTTTGGCATTTCAGTGTTTTTTGTTCCATGGATGAGCGGAAAAGAAACTATCCCATTTAAGAAATACAGTTGATACAAGGAAGAAATGGAGATTTACCACTAAGGTATAATGCAAATGTATATTTTTTTTCTCTGTGATGCGCTCATCTCCAAGATCAGACACAATTAGGAAGAACTCCATATGCTGTTCACAGAAAATGTGATCTCAGTTTTCAGAGGGCAAAAATTATCAAACCTAGTCTTCTTACTAAATCTGAATATCCTAAGGCCCTACCAAAAGGCTAATAAAGACTTGAGATTGCTTTTTTACTGGGATAGACAAATTCAACTGTTGTGGTCTTATTTGGGTTAAAGTTACTTGACCATGTTGATTCACAGTGGTGGCAGATGCAGCTGTGTTAATTTTGTGCATTGAAAAATGAATAAAGTTAAACATAACCCTCTCCTCTCATAAGTAGGTGGCTTCAATTGTCAGCATTTGGAAATTTCCCATGTCCATTTTTGCCAAGAAATTACTGATGTAATTTTATAAATGGTAGAACAAAATTTAGTAAGTAGTCTGTCCTTGCTTGTTAAAGTAAACCTTACTATCCTTTTTTTCTTCATGGATATAAATGCATAAGAAGACCAGCATTTTACCAATATTTTTTTGTAAATATTAATGCTAGCATTCATCATCTTTCCCTCTTGTTTTTTTCATTAATATACAGTTTTATGTGAAGCCTCAACTGTTTTACAGATTAGGATATAAACAATGATTAGAGTATATGAAAAAAGTTCTTGGTTTTGGAAGGGGTTTACTGCATTTATAAAAACTAATGCATAAGTAGCATTTGTTATGTATTAGTATTCTAGTGCTCATAACTTACTTCATAGGGATTTAGACTCAACTTAAATGCTCTTATTAGTAACAATTAAAGGACTAATATGAGTTTCATGAATAGCAACATGTACATGCATATGTAGAGTTTATTCAGAGGCATTTTAGAGCAATCCCTTACTTACTGCTGTGTTTTTATCAACCTTATCTCTAAGACGTCCTAGTTTTTATGTGTAAAAATGAGGAGACATAATTCACTTAGCCCAAATATTCAAAGTATATAAAAACTCAGTATCTTTTATAACTGATAGTTCTGCTTTGACACAATTTTATCCAGATTATACTGTCTAAAGTATATGGTAATTTGCATGTCAGAGATGATGACGTGGGAAACAGTCAACTGCAATACAGATATCTACTTTTTTTCTCAAAATTCTTTATATTAGTCTTTAATTATTTATATTAATCATGGAGTGTTTCTAACTATGCAGGTAACAGATATGCATTATGATCCAAGTCTATTTCTTTTTATTGGAAAAGGACGGGCCATGATGTTATTCCATGAGGCTGGATGCATTCAAAATTTGCAATAGATTTGCCCGAGAGTGTCTGGTTGTCAGAGGTAATGCAATAGAAAGGTCAGAATTCTGATGTTTATACTGAAAGTAGAAGTGTAATAAATCTTGCAAAATAACTATTAACATGCACATCATTCTTTCAGAAAGAATTTTATGACCATTATGTCATTCTCATTGATATTCTGTGGAAAGTGGTGAACTGGCTTTACTGAACCGAATACTCTGTGTTAGTTTTGTGTGAGATAATTCCTATTCAGTACAGCATTTAAGAAAAAAAATCAAGATTAACACCCAGATCTGCTAAAAAACTATTATTAACAACTTAGTAAAAGTACATAAATTTATTTTAGTTTCAAGGATATATAGTGATGTTCTTAGGGAATTTTAAGCCTCAGCTATAAAACAGCCCAGCTTTGCATCTGTCACATCTCTTCCCTACATGCCAATTAGGTAAGGCATATAGCTTTTAAAGTATATGTGAAAATGAACAGGATGCTCCTACATCTTTTACAGCTTGTTCCAAAACTTACTTTAGATAACTTTGCTATGATTCTTGTGATAGCTACAGACATGATAAAAAGGTGTTCTGTTCTTGTGATCTAGTTAAGACTAATTTCCAAAAAATCAATAAGAAATGGACCATAAAGTTCCAAGTATTTGATGGCTTTTTTTTTTTTTTTTTTGTAATTCCCGTTTTTTTTTGTAATTCTCGTTTTTTTTGTAAGTCCCATTTTAACATCACTGTTTTTGCAGGAATTGTAGATGACGCAATGTTCTTATGGTGTTGAGGAATAGAGTCAGTGTAGGTAGCTTGGTGAGCAGCTGCAGTGGGAGCTCTGGGTGTTGGGAGCCCTAGTCAAGAGGCCGTGGACCTCTAACCCTTTGCATAATAAAGGGTGTGGGGTGCCCTGTGCCCATCCAGGTGACCAGACACTCAAAGACAGAGCAGCTGAAGAGCCCAGCTTCCATGCACTTAGACTGGGAAAGTATAAAAGCTCAGGATTTCCTCAGTTCAGGGTCCCTCCTTAGAGGTACCAGCTCGAGCTTATTTACTTTTTTATATGGTCATTGCACCAAGATTAAATCATTTTAAGGATTGGGACATCTGAGACTCTGCTATAGGGAATTTGGGTTTGAGATAGTAAGGAAACTTAATATGACTGTGTGAATTTGATGTGTGTAGATGCCAAAGGGCCTTGCTCCCAGCTCAGCTGGTCCAAATGTGACTGCCAGAATAGTATGATATTCAGGAATAGTCTATGGGATGGTCTAAGTGAATTCAGATCTCTGGGTTTCACAGTTTGTGTCATTGACCCACAACTAAGTAGTAATTGCATGAAGTTTTGATACATCAGTTATAGTAAAGTATTTCTGGTAACTTGTTTAAATTTTTGATCCACTTGTGCCAGGAAGGTTTAGCATTATATTTTTTGTCCAACCTGTCTATCATCAGCACTAATTACCTTTATAACTTCAAAGTTTTGTACCCTCAAAAGAACTTTGTACCCTCACAATGGAACTCCACTTACCCCTCTGCTTGTAAACCTGATGTGGACTTCTGTTCTTCAGGGCTTGTGTGAGTGGTAGCAGTTGCTATTTTCTCCCTTCTGGCCTGCATAGAGATTTCCATCCTATAGTGATTACCGTTGCAAGTGGGAGTGATATATGCTTATGTCTCATTCTAACACAGGGCTTGAAATACATCTTAATCCAAAGGACAGCACTGTCAGACACCCCATTTTAAACACAGGAAAACTTGCATGGTGTCTTATAAAATTAATCTAATGGTATTTGTTTCAGATGGTGCTTTCTAGAACAACAAACACTTTTCTAGAGTTCTCTAGCCTTGTGAACAGCAAGTTATTTCAAATGTATCATTAAATTATTTTAAATGAATAATTGCTGCTTGAGTGTAGTTCAAATCCTAGGAGAATCCCCTAACTTCTCACTGAAAATCCTGCACATCCTAATCGTCCTCTGAAATGTGAAGGATTGACTCTTCCACTTCCTGGGATTCTCATTGGTGCCAGGGTTCAGCATGTAGGCTTCCAGAGCAACAGTAATATCTGTCATTTTGAATGAATACAAATCTCTAACAATCCATGTTTGTACAGTCCCAGTGGAAGCGTGTTGTGTCAGCTGTGCTTGCGGTACTTTAAAGGCTTTATTAAGTCAGTTGGCAACACACCCTGTCTCCAGGCACCGGCTTTTATGGCAAAGGACCTAAGAGGCTTTTTTGTCCCTTTCCTTTTTTTTTTTTTTTTTTTTCCCCCCCTCCTTTCTCATGTTAACTAGCTGTCAGAATCAGGTAGTGATTTTATAGAAGTCTTATGGGTGTGTTGATATGTTTGTAATACCCACAATATAGTTTGCAGACGAGCATTTTTACCCACCCACACAATCTTACACATACATGTGCACACACTGTCAAGCACCTTTATGCGGTCTGATATTAATTCTGGTCAACTTATTACAACTGATTGATAGAGAAACTGTGCAAAATTTATAAAGAATTATAAACAGCTTTCTTAGCCCATGTAACAATTTGGAAGGAGGCTATGACAAACTGTGGGAAGGTTCTGGACCATGTATTGCAGTAAAATTCCATGCATACTCAGTCCAGTGGCCTTTTATGTAAGAACTGTACTTTCTGTTTGCTTTAATGTAGACAAAATTGTTTAATTGGTAAATGTTAAAATATGAGTTTGCTTAAGTCATGTTTTGAGAATCAGATGTTCAAAGACTGAACTTTCCAGTGACATTCAGAATCTTTTCTCTTGCAGCCGTTTCGTAGAGTGACGTTTTCTGTTGTGAGTCAGCCTCAGGACCCGCATCAAGGGTCATTGCAGAGTTGCTATGACAGCGGTCTGGAGGAGTCAGAAACACCAAGCAGTAAGAGTTCATCAGGGCCAAGACTGGGTGCCCTTCCACTCCCAGAGGACAACTACGAAAGGACTACGCCGGATGGCAGTGTTGGTGAGGCAGAGCATATGGAAAATGGTAGGGGCAAACACAACATTCACACACATAATCTCACTAGCAAGTGATACTAAGTAGACTTTTGAAAGGTCAGTCCAAAACCATAAATAAATATATTAAATAATTAATATTACAGTTATTTGATTTTAAAGTTTGTTAAAATGCAGATATACAAAATAATGGAACATAACACCACTAATTAAAACAGCACTTTCTATTTTTTTTCATGACTTAAAATCTATACTGCAGAAGCAGTTAAAACACTGAAAAAAAAAATTATTAGTAGAGGTGTGGGGAAATGGTAATTGAATAAAATTACATATTTTTCATTTTAGATAAAAGGCCATAAAGGACATATATTTTCATTTCCTTCCATTTTTGAGTCAAAACCTACTTAGAAAATTTCCCAGAATGTAATAGATACAGCATCAGGAAAAGAAAAGTGCATTTTAAAACCACACTCTAGAGAATTCTCTTTTCCCAAAAAACGTTGTATAGACTGTTTCCAAAATAAAACCCAATGTCAAGTCCATTCTTCATTTTTCAGAATAGAAGAACATTACTTTCCTTTTCTTCACACTTTATTTTGTCCAGTACTTTTACAACATTTCATTTAAGTTTGGGGTCCATTTATGTAGAAGGGGAAAATTTTAAGTACTTATTTATTCCATAGTAATTTTCCTATTATTAAAAACCAAAAAATGTTAATATACGTCTCAGGTTAGGTTCTGTTTTTCTTTCTATCTAAAACTATTCAGGATTAAAAAACCAAAAATACTTATTCATTTGGAAATGTATTTTATAAAACATGAATATTTCACTGTTTTCCATGTTTTGGCCTTGATCTAAAGTTTTATGAAGTCAGAGACCGACTTCATTGTAATTTAATTTGCCCATAAACAAGAAAATAAATTGATACACGTCAAAGTGTACAGATTTTTGATAACCAAAGAAATAATGGGGTTTCTAATCCAGTTTTATCGGTGGGTACATGCAAGAAGGGTGGTGTGTTTTTTTGTTATAGAATTAATTAATTAGTTCGGCTAAGTGCATGTTAGCTTTTCAGAGATTACAAAACAGAATAATTGTTCTTGGGGTTTTGTCTTATCTGAGTTAGACATGTCAACCCATTAAAACTATGTTACTTTACATGGTAAGATACTTCCAAATCTAGTATATATTACTGAAGAATGGTTACAGCAGTCTACATATGCTTAAAATGTATATCGCAATAGCAAAAAAATTAATTCACTAGAAAGGAAGATAGTATTATCCATCTAATGATATATTAGGTTATGTATGTTTATACATTTGCATTTATATATTCTCCTTGGTTGTTTATATGAATATATTTGTTTACATTTCATATTTCTGGGGATGTGGTAGGGGGAAAAAATGATAATGGTATTACTGGAAAAAATGTCAGAAAAAAAGGCTTATAGAATCCATACCTAAATTGGGCTGATTATTTTATTGTTTGTTTTGTAGTGAGATTTTGTGATTAGGATAATTAAATTATTTGTAAATTCCCTTGGACATCCAACAATGAAAAGAATTTGTAGACATGAAATTCTGAGTTCAGAAAGTATTTTTAAGTGGGATATGCCTGATCCATGCTGGAGAAACTGTAGAATCACAAATGAATATAAATTTTAATATATTTGGTAGCAAATAAAAAAGAAAATCACACTAACTGAAGTGTAATTGAAAATGAAAAGTGCTTAAGCAGTGTCATAAGTTAAAGCAAATTAGTTTAGGTTTTCATATTGATGTAAAAAACTTGGCATTGCATTCTAATAACTAAAATATTTTAGATTTTTTTTTAATAATTTATTTTATATTTGGTAGGAAAAATTTTATGGATTTGGTTTTGAAAATAGTATTCTAAAGTTAATACATAGTTAGATGATAAATAGATAGATAGATAGATAGATAGATAGATAGATAGATAGATAGATAGATAGATATAGATAGATAGATGTAGATATATATTAGTTCATTGCAAATAAAAAAAAAAATCTCCAGTAAAAAACTTTTGTTTGGGACATGCATAGAATCAGGATTTCCTCCTCCTTTAAAAACCTTGAACAGATACCTTTAAAAGATCGGTGATATTGTAGTGAAAATTTTATTCTACAGACTTCTAGATTTTGCTGTCACATTTTAAAGACAAGATTTCAACATTGATATGTCAACTACCTCCAGAAATTTCTGTTAACATTAATCTATAAATATTGATGGAACAGGATGGAATGTACTTTTGTTCCTTCATACATGTAATGCCTGATATTTGAGTGAGAGTTTTCTGTCATATGATTCTTAAGTCCACTTGTATTTTAACTATTGCATTGTTGAAATTCTGATATGTAGTTTTCAATATTAATGGATCATTCTGACAGAAATAGAATTTAAATTTAAGTCTGTCAAGTATTCATTTGTCACATTTAATTGGAATCTAGGTAATTGGCAGTGTTTGGCTAAGTTAGGTTTTAATCAGGATTTATACTGGATTTTTATGAAGATTTTCCATGGAAACAGAATTTTGGAAGTGATTTCGGTTAATAATTTTTACTTCAAATATTTACCATTTAATTTCAGTTGGTTTGAAACAGTACAGTTATAACTAATTGTTTTGGATTTCCTTTCATTTTAGAATTTAAAATAAGAATCTTCAGCACAGTATATGAAACCTTCCAATATGTTTCCTTCTTATTTTTTCAAGCCCAGATGACTAAGTAAAACAAGTAATCTTTATAGTTAAGGCAAATTTAAGAAGCTTCAGTTCACAGATAGAGTATATAGGAAATTCAGCTTTCTATTTGCTGTTAGGAGCTTCTTTAAATTTTCTCAGTTGAGAATAAAACACTGGAAAACTGGAAAAAAGGGGTAAGGGCGTTGATTTTCTTAGAATATGGCGTACATTGCCTACCAGCCTGCTGACTGTCAGATGTAGATTGAAGTTTTATTCTGCTGATTAGCTGTGGTGTCAGATGTGGGAGAAAAAAAAAAAAAAGAAAGAAAAAAAGAAATGTTAGCAGATTGACTGTGAAAATTCAGTATGCAAAGATCTTGTTAATTAGTAAAATCTGCAGAACCAAAAGTAACTTCTGAGTTAATTTATCCCCTGCCCTTGGAGCTTTCCTTACAAGGAAATTCTGCTCATATGTGCAGCCTTCTCTGATTTTGCTGTTAGAATGGTACTGTCTTAATGTAAATTGCACAATAATTTTCTGAAGAACATTTCCATTACATACATATTTGTATATCAAGGGCAAATACATTACCATGCTAAATTAGTTTCCTGGTCTTTTGTCATAGCTTTCTAGTTCTGACCAAGCCTAATACAACATCTTGAAAGAAAATTTAAAAAACTCTGTGACAGAAACTTCCAGAATTACCTCTCCTCCTGACTCTAACAGTTTATAGTCAGCATGTGATTTTCTAAATAATAATAATAGTAGTAGTACTAAAACCCCACTAATTTACCACAAGCCAAGTTACTGGCCTGAAGGATGTCTTTCAACAGCAAAATCCTCTGAGGGCTACCAAAATTGTTTGGCTTTGTTTATTTTTAACTTGTATTTAACTGTTTTAGTGACTATTCATTTTTTCATTATGAGAAGGACCATGGAAGCATTCCATTTTAGTTTTTAAATGTTATGGATTGTTATGTTTCCTTATAATTTACCTTTCCTTGGAATTATAAATCTTCCTAGGATCTATTTCTTGTAGCAAAGGTAGGGATAGCTGGAGATGTAGTCTCAAAATTCGAGAAATGGACAAGACAGTCTTTTCATACTAATTCCTATGTTATTAATTACAGATATGATCTTTAAATCTTGTTCTGTTTCATTTCCCTTCACATGGTTCTATTAGGTCCATCTCAGATTTCTTGCAGCTCTCAGAAATATTTAATGATATTCCTTCTCCATACCCCTGATTTCTGCATATCTACGGTTTATTTATGCATGTAGTGGCCTAATCAGTTTTGTTTCTTGTTTAATGTAGCTAGAAGACCTATAGTGGTGTAACTGCAGCACTGCAGGTTATGGCTTGTATGATCTTCCCTCGAGATTTGTTTCCATGCAGTCCTAATTAAACTGTTTGCCACACCTGAGATAGCTGCCTTCTAGCTCAGGTACTTCTACATCAACATGTCTTTGATCTGCAGCACAGAATTTTAAGTTAGCCCATGTTTCATTATCAAATAGGGTTGGAGAAGAGCAGTCATCTCTGGAAAGAAGGAATAAAAATGAATGGTTTACAGCTTCCATTTTTGCAGGGGGAAATGGAGTAAAGAAAGATTAAGTGGCATGTCTGAAGTCACAGATAAAGTAAGGAGCAGAGCTTAAAAAGGAGCTCAGAATTTTTGTAATTCAGTTACTTGACTCCCACAAAGAAATCAGTAGATAAATTACTCTCTGACTGACACATGAAGAAATAAAAGCCAGGGAAGAGAAGTGCATTACCTCGGCTGAAACAGTCTGATAACATGCTCTGTTTTCAATGACAATTTTAGATTTAGGTTGCAAGTGTCAAAGTTCCACCCTCAGTATAGAGAAGGGGTTCATAATGCATGAAATGAAGGCTTGAAAGTTTGAATTTTGACAATTAATAAATGTAATTAATTTTATCTGTAAGAACATTCTCTCACTTTTACTTGTTAAACAGATTCTTAATCCTTTCTTTGGACCTAAGTGTGAAGAAAAGAATCTATTAATTTAGAGAACCTGTGTTTACAGAATCTATTTTCCTTTAGCTTTTTGTAGGGCAAATGGCACAGCTTAATGTTCTTGAGGACTTAACTGTACCTATTGTATAATAACAAACAGACACTCATTGACTTATTTCAGAGAATGACTGCATTTTTGCAGTTTCCAATATTTTCAAAATTTCTTTCCTCTTGAATTCAGGTCCTAAAATTTCATGAGAGTAATTTTGTTTTAAAATTATGTCCTGAAAATATTGATATAAGTACTCCATCTGAGAGGCTGAGTCAGTAAAGAATTTCAAAGTAGTGATTAGACAGTAACAGCACTTTTTTGTTTGGTTGGTTTCTTTTTATTCTGTCATGGCTCCTGCATCTACTTTTTCTTAAATATCACCCTGCATGCATGAACCTAAAATACAAGAAAGTGCTGCAAAAATTATTATATAATGCAAATACATAAGAATTCTTATCCTTGTTTCTGATGAATCCTAACCTATAATTAGGTACATGATGAATTTTGGATTCTGTAACACTAGCAACATACATGGGTAATGTTTTGGAACACATACATATTCAGTGATAAATTATATCTTGAACAAGTTTTTTTTTTTTGAGAATATATTATTCTGATAAGATCTTGAAAAGACATTTTATAAGAGGAAGAAAAAAAGTCCAGCTTGTAAGACAGAAGACAAATTGTGCAGGAGTCCCTGATACACTAGTGCAGTCTTATGTAAGGCAGAGAACCTGGCTGGGAAGAACATTGGCTGTTTTCTCCTTGATTTTTTTTTGTAATCTTTTACTGTGTTCCTTTAGATGACCCTACCCCATATGTCTATGACTTTTTTCAACAGAAGAATAAATTGATAACCTTTATGCACATTAATATTTTACATTTCAAAACTATATTGTGCCTGTTCTTTATGAATTATATTTTGAAGTGTTATGTATATATACTTGTAATAGAAATGAGGGAAAGATATTTTATGTTAAACTCCTAGTGCTGAGACATATACATTTGCTTTATTAACTCAATAATTTACCACACAAAGTTGAGAAATTATTTTAGGTTGTCCATTGTATATCATTGCACTAAGGTTTATTGTATATTAACTACTATTCTATGTTTATATTGTACTTCAAATGCACAGTGCAAAGTAAAGCCCCAAATATACACCAAATACGATCAGAAAAAGCTCTCATTGAAGACAACAGAATAGCATTTTTCACTACCTTCTCTATTTTCCTTGACTGTCCAGACAAATATCAACAACTTCTATGTTCTGCTCATGAAGTGTACCTCAGTTTGCTGTGAATGGTTTTCTGCCTGATCAGGATTTTAACTGCTCAGAGAACATATGCTTGGATCCACTGGAATCAAAGGAATGTTTATTTCTGTATTGGAAATCCACCACCACACATTGGTAGCCAAACAAATTATTCAGCACTTTTTTGATTTTCTGAATAGAATTGTATGTCTCTTCCTGTTCTCTCTGTTGCTTTCTCATTGTATTTGTTCTAGCTCCTTTTGTGCTGCAGAGTGAATAGCATATGCCTCTTTTCTGAAAAATCATGAGTTCTTCCTCCACTCCTGATTTCTGTATCCTGCTCTTAAAAAGAAAATACACACAGCAATAAATGTTCACCACTGTTAAAAATAGCCTATTGATAACAGATAACTTGAAATGCCATGTGCTAAAACTGATTTCTTTTATTACCCCTTAAAAAGGAAATCTATGTTTACATTCCATCAGTTTTTAGCCAGTAAGGTGAAAGTGGAGTAAGACTTTGGATTTTTAAAGAACCATACCTGCAGTTATATCTGTTAGGATGAAGCAGTGAGGAAAGAGTTTGTATGTGCATGTGGGTGTGCACACTTGTACACATCTCAGTGAGTCAGTTCTCACTGCAAATACTCATGAGATCTAGACAGTTGCAGTTATATAACCTGCCTCATCTATGAATTTCAAATCAATTCACTGAGGTGGATATGAACGAACTATACTGACAAGTGGAGAACTAAATGATCAGAAAGTAAAGCAGTATGTCCATTGTCATGCTGTGAATTGATCCAAACATTGTGTACCCCTCAAAAAGTAATAATTTGAACATCAACTTCAAGCTTGATTAAGGTTTTGCAACTGACTTAGTGAAGTTAGGCTTTTGTCCAAGTCTTCCGTGCCAGCTGCTAGCTCAGGCAGCCTCCCACTGATGCAGATTGCAGAACTCCCTTTGATACTGTCGCAGTCCTCAATGTAGATGGAAGGCAAAATGCATTCCAGAATTTACAGACTCAAGGAAGAACAGACATCTGGTTTATGAATGGAATATTTAGCAACCTTTGCATCCAAGGCAGGCTCTTTCCTGAAAAAAATCTAGTGCTAAGATTCAACGGAAATTTATTTTTCCTCTGTTCCAATGAGCCCTTTCAAGATACTCTATTTCCCAGTTGGCTGTATTTAATGACAGATTCTTCAGTTTCCTGGACAATATTAGATCTTCCTATCCCTTCAAATCTTCGAGTATAATGAAGATCCAAAACAAGTACTTTATAAGGCTATTTAATCTTGATTTCAGTGAAAAATACTTTTTCCTCTGTATATGGGAAATCCAAGTAAGGTATAGGGTCAGACCAAAGATCATCTGATGGCCAAAATAAGGTGCTCAGGGAAAAGTATAGCAAGACAAATAAGCTGTTTTGTTTTCAAAATAATCTTCTATACATCTGCAGTTGGGAATTCTGATTCCCTGAGCCATATAATGTGCATTTAGTATATTTATGGATTTACATGTTCAAATTTGTCCGGTTTCCATTGCATGCAACTATTAATATCTCTTTTTCCCAATGAGGGTTTTCAAAGTGATTGTGTGTCCCGTTAGTCTTGGATTAGACAAAGGAAAAATAAACTTCTGAGCCTGTAAAGGAGCAGCAGATAGGGATTTTTTAATGACAATGTGTTGATTTGTACCCATACTAAAATTTACTGTTATATAAGAAGTCCATTATTCAGTTGTTATTGCAAATGGTTTAAACCCCAAAGATTGAAGGGAAGTGTGTTTATCTCTTATGTATTTTAGTAAATATGCTAACTTTAGTATGCCAAAATCTATAGATCGGTATTTAAAGGAATTAGAACCTCCAGTATGATATGTGTCATCTGTAGTTCTGAAAATTCTATTGTATATTTATATTTTATAATTGATTTTCAGACAAATGGAACAACTTCTATGATGACAAGAGGATTTAAATGAAAACATAATATGAATTAGATATTTAAATATTTCTGAATATTACTACAGTATAACCTATATTGCTTTTTTTGCCTCAACAGCAACACAGCATTTCATGTGAATGCCAACTCGAATGTCTTGAATAAGTAAAAAAAAATCATGGCATATACTAGAACAAGACATACATTAGAATTTTTAAAAAATTGCTTCAATTTATTAGTAACTTAATATTTCAGGACTTCTTGACTTGTTTTGAGCAAGGAACAACAATAACAACAAAACCCCCACTACCAAAAAAACCCAGGGGTTTTATGCTCCAACACAATTTTTGTGCACAGATAAAAGCAAAAGAAAAGACAGCATTTATTATGTAAGAAAGTGTATTTTAGTAATCAGTATTTTATAAGGTATTTTTTTGTTGTTTTTTTTCCTGTAAACTAGAGTAATAAATTCTGTTAATATTAAATGCAAATCTTTTATTGTAGATAACTTGCCATTCATGTTTAAAAGAGCTGTCCATCCTTATACAGCTTTTAGGAAAGGACAAAAACATCTCTCAGTAAATAAAGTTTATAAAGGTTGTTTTGATGGATTATTCAAATATGTACTTCTTTCTAACATCTAAAATAGGAAATTAAGTCATAGATGTAAACTTCTGTTTGGATAATAAGAAAGGTGAAATTTAAAGGCAGTGAAGGAAAAACAGTATTGATAATTAATTTGTATTGATTATTGGGTGCTTTCTTGCTATCGTACTAGTCCATACTAGCTTCCCCAACTTGCTGGTTTTAACATGTTTTTTAGCTATATCTAAGGAGCAAATTAGCCCTGAAGTGCCCTGCAGGGGCACTTGTTCTTTTACTAAGCAATCTGCATTATTTCATCAGAAAGCGAAGAAAAATTGAAGTGTATCATACCTAAAATTTTATGTAAACAAGACATAGGACTGTCTCCTACCAAAGTGTTTGTTTTCTCCCTCTACGATTTTATGGCAGATTTATTTTCTTGATCCATGGATTTTTCTGTCTTTTTCTGAAATGGTAATAGTACTATAAAGACCAGTATTGTCCATAGAAAGAATTCTGGGAAAAGGCTTTTTAAATTAAATCTCATTAATTCAAAAAGTGTGTGGTATTTGTGTCCTGCTGTCCTACTGTCTTTAAATTATTTCAGCTGCACAGTCAGTGGTTTTCTGATGTAGTTTCTCTGTTCAAATTAATTCATATACTCTTTGAAGAGGAGAATAGGTCCCTTTTTGGGGCAGTGTAATGATATTCGCATCATCATGAGATATTTAAGTAACACTATCAGTGGAATATGACATTGCAAACTTTTACTACAAAGAGAAGGCCAAGAGAGCTGATGTAATTTTATCTTCTACTGTTGTTAGTCAATAACAGAAACTTCTATTCTCTGAGTGGAGAATAGAAACCTCTTAGTTTCTTTAACAAAATCTTTGAGAGATAAACTTATATATGCATGGTATGGGTTAGGGTTAGGGTTACTTTTTAATATCTCACAATGTCTAATTCTATCAACAGTGGCCATCATTCCCTGCTACTGAATTAGAAAATTTATTCCAACATTCTTTTCATATTATGCTATGTATTGCAATAATATTATGTGAATTATTGTAATAAGTCAGTAGATTTGACAGCTCTGGAATTATGCTTGTTCTAGGTATCTTATACACAGCCATTATTCAAGTGTGTGAGAGAGTAGTAAGATAGTTAACTTTGTTTTATAGGTTTCTGGTGGTTTCCAGGGCTAAGGGGGCTAAATAGACAAAAGTGGAATAATTTGTAACTTATGGTTATATGGTAACTTGCATATGCTGATTTTTAAAATACAAGAAATCTAACTATTTCATTTGTGTTTGGGGATGTCTGATTCAATGCCCCAAATCATATACTGTATTTAATGAAATTTCATTATTTAGTTAAATTAGTTTCAGTAAAAAAAGGGTGGTCAAAGGCTAATTATCTGTACAAAAAGTTTTCATGTTTATTGAAACCTTGTAATAGCATGATAAAAAACATTTTATAAAGACACCTAAAGCATGTAAGAAAAAATTTGAACAGTCCTGGAGAACTAAAAAAAATGGTGACTGATCCATTTGACAATAAGCAAGGAACCTGCACAGTATGACTCAAGAGTCATGGAATCTGCCTGGATGACTCACATCCTTCCTGAAGCCTTCTCTCCAATGTGGTGTTGTACAGAAGTACAGCGAAGAGGCATAGAAACAACACGGACTTTGGTTCTACTCTTAGCATGCTCCAGATAGCCCTCTCATATTCTAGCAATTAACATTGGCCTGAGAAAAGCTGTAAGAAAAATGAGGTTTAATAATTTTGACATTATACTATCTTTTCTTTTTCTTGGAAGAAATTCTAAAAAAATATATTCTGCCTATAGTTTTTTACTTGGATGATAACAAGGATGAAGGCTAAAGGGTGACAGGAAAAAAATCAAAGTTACACTGAAATGTCTTTATGTTTTCTATTCAGCATGAGAGAGTCAACAGCAATATGTAAGGAGTATGAATAGAATTGGTTTTTCCCAGCCATATTTTCCTCCTGTACTGGAAATGGTCATATCCGCAGAATTAAACTTTGGGAAATAACAGTGGCATAAGAAGCTGGCTCACAGAGAACGATGAAGCAAAATAGTTGTGAGTCAAAGAGGAATACATCCTAGATTTTATAAATGACAATACAGAGGACAGGCTCTATACTGCCACAGCACACCGTTCCTAATAAAGGATGTTGCTTAGAGGCATAGCTTACTTGCCAGGAGCATAGATATGGAAACTTGAGACACAGTCAGATCTAATCTCACAAATAGTAATGGGAAAATGCAGAAAAACCCAAGATGCCCCCAAAGGCTTAGATAAGTGAATATTTTTCTCTTGCTTTTCTCTTCAAAAGGAAACAATTGCCTTTAGCTTTTAGCAGGTAGAGTCCCACGTGCTGTTGTTCATGGTATGAATTTTAAATGGAAAAAAAAAATTTCCAAAACATAAAGAAAGACCTTATCCTGAAGTTTCTTGATAAATTTTATCAAGAATATTATGTTAATTGAGGAACTTAAGGAATTTATAAAACTAAAATATTCTCTCTACTGCCCCTCCTGTCTAGTACTGTTGTATTTTCTGTCACATGGAACAGACATTTAGAAGGTTCTTTTTCAGAAGGGCCTAAGCAAACAAACTGTACTGACAAGACAAATTTGTTTATTACTGCGAAGATAAATAGTAAAAGAATTGAATCAAGTTCAGTTCAGTAGTGATAGAAAGTCATTACTCTCAGGTGACAGTTAACTGGCTTGTATAAAATGAGTTAGCACTTTGAGAATATTGCCTACTGGAGAGATGCTCTTGCTCCCACAAGCATTAACTAGCATCCTGTTGAGACTGTCAGCTCAGGAAAGAGGACAGCAAAGAACAACTAAAGTAAAAGGATCTGATACAAAGTCCATTAGTCTTTGGATAGCAATGGCTGCCAAGTGCTACTTTTTGGGCTGGCTCTGTCTGCTCACAGCCTGGTACTTCCTGTCAGCGCTACGTTTACGTGAACAGAGGAAATCCACATAGGGTTGAACTTCAGCAGTGGATTAAAATAGTTTCACATATAATTACAGTGAAGTACACTAGACATGGCCTAAGCTTTAAAACAGAATTGATTCCTATATTTCTTTGTACTTATATTAATCTAATTTTAAATGTTCTTACGTACACTAGTTCAGATCACCTCACTGTAAAGAGGTGTTTTAGTAATACTGCAATGTGAAATGCTTACTGTTACCTCCTAGAAAGCAATAGTACTTTACAATATTGGAACGCAGGAGTGCTTGTGCTCTATTAGCTGAAAATAACATTAGTTGTTCTTTGTGAAGGGTGGAAAACAGAATTAAACAAAAAAAATTTCTACTGTCTAGATTTTCAACCAATTCTAATCTCCTGCCAACAAAAAGTTTTTTTCAAAATTTTACCATACAGATTTGCTATTTTCTCTCACAAATATTTATTGAAACTCTCTCGTTAAGTGAATTTCCCAGCTGGAGAGCAAAGAGTCTCTGTTATGCCTCATAAGTTGGTGTCAAAATCTTAAAATGTCTTGAGCACTGAGAAGACATTGTGGGACTTTCTCGCATCATCTTTTTTACTAGTAATTGCGAAGGGATTATCAATTTACAACAATTAAACAACAAACTCATTTAGACAGTCTAGATCTGAGTTATTCTTGCCTTTCCATATCTCACACAGGACTAAAATTTCTTTTGCATGATGCTACAGTAGCTGCTTCTTTTTCCAGAGGAACTACACTCCACAAAAGGGATAAAATATTTGAGCATACAGTATTTCTGAGATACTATTATAACAAAATAGATTAAAAATTCATTCACATTACTATAACTGTGTAAAGAAAGGATTTACAACCATTATAAACAGCTAAATACAGTTCAGTCCTTAAGGCCCTATATTTTGCAAATGCTCTTCACTTAACTGGCACTTTATACTGCGACATCATGAAAACAGTGCAAGTTATATATGTTCAACCAGACATCCCATTATTTATGAGTTTCAAATTACAAGATTGTAACTAATGCTATCAGTAGGGGTATAGAATTGCAGCAAATATATAAACCTGTTACATTTTATGCTTATGGATTCCAGACACTTTGGATCAAACGCTACTAGAATTGATTGAAGGACCCCATAAGAAAAACAGACATTAGATTGACCTCAAAGCAAAATACAAACATATACAAATTTCTGATAGTTTTTATTTAACTTCACATATTTTCATATCTCTTTTCCGTATTTCTGTGCTTCATTCACAGCCTCTGAAGGTTGGATTTTTGCGTATAACTTTCTCCTAACTTTCATAAACATGACTTTAGAAAAATAATAAAGTTGGGCAAGCTGATACTTCTATGTGTGCAAAAAGACACTCCCCTGGGAAGCAGAGAAGAAAAATATGTAGGAAGTTGAAATGATTAATAAAGATAATTATATTTTTTTACTATAAAATAATGTAATATTTCTATAGAGACTCCTTATATTTTTATTTGTCTTTTTTATGTATACAATCAGTTACAAAATAATGTGACATTTTCTCTTTAATCATTATATTAAATGCTGCTGACCTTAGTGAGAGTTGTGATGTTTTGTGAAATATCTGACAAAATATACAAATAAATGTGCCTTTCCAACCTCTGATCCCTAAGCAAATTGTAAAATTATTTTTAAGGAAAGCACATAAAGAACTATTTATTTAGATTTTCCTCAATTTTCTAGTTGGTAAGAGTTTTCACAAAAGTTTTAGTGTATTTCTTACTCTCTGACATCTAAACTTGAATAGCCTTTGAAATCTTTGCATTTGCTACTATCGCTAACTAGAGAGAACTATATTTATCAGTTTAGCAGATCTGTCTTGCAAAGACCCTTCCTTGGGTGAATGAGAAAATAAAACCAGAAATGTTTCTGAAATAGGTCCAAATAATATGTTTTAAAAAATAAAAAGTTTTCAAAAATAGAAAAACAGTTTACAAGTAATAAAATGGCAGCTACGTTCAAATATCCATGATTAATCAGCAGCTCGGGTAGCCAAATAGAAATCTTTGCAGGAGAAGCTCTTGTATCGTGCTGCATCAGCAAGAAATAAGCCGTTTCCTCTTTGGAGTCCAACTTAAGAATTCATTTCACAGCATGATTTGGAATAGATATTGGGAGATTCTATATTCTGCTTCCAGCTCTGCCACAACCACTGTGAAAAAATGAAAACAAACTTCTTTATGAAACGTGCAAAATACATTTCATAAAATGAATAGGAAGTTCTTTGTAAAGATCAGTGAGCTAAAGGGAAAGCTGCTGATAATTGCCAAATTCAAATTACTTCCAAGTTTTAGTTTGATTAAGCTCAACCTTTACTCCAACTATTCTCATCTTCTGAAAAATCTCTCTATATTCATGGTGATTTGCAAGCACATAATTTTTCAACAAAAGGAGAAAAATATTATAAGCGAAGAAAAGGGTGCTATACAGGTTTAATATGGACCAATACATTCATTTTCCTAAATAAGTATTTTTCCTCAGAGTTGAGAGAACTGTATTTAATAAGCTAAGCTTTACGTGAATATCCTGTTGATTTCAAAAATCAATTGGCAATGTTTAATTTCAACGGAACTGCTCTGACCCTTTCAAGCCTTGCTGGTCTTTCCACCCCCCACTAAGTAGTTATTTGTTGTTAACAAGTACATCGAATATCTGGAGCAGGAGGGAAGAGGTTTACAAAGCTTGCACTACTCCAGAAATATTTGTGAAAGGCTTTTCCTTTCTTGACTGAAATTTCATGCAATGGAGTTGTTCCCAGAATTGGGAGAAGTGTTTGAATTTAGGTGCTTGGGTGAAAACAACTTGTTGAGCCATAACTTACCTTTGGTGTAATGTGTAGTAACGTACATAGCTAGTAATTTAGTGAAGGTTGTTTTGCTGAATGTTTTAATATGGTTAAGGCTTAACTACCCTTTTCTTACACATGAATAAATAGTTAAAATTGTAATTGAGACAATCCTAAACCATCCCTCCAGATGTTTCAAAAATATTTTTTTAAGCTTTTTAGCAAAGTGGTGGACTATTTATTGGTAATGTTGGAGTTCAAAGCAAAAAGTGGTGCCTTTAGTGATGATGTGTATTAGTGAAGATGTCTCTTTGTGCTTCAGAAAAGCAGGTTTCGGTTTGGGTTTTTAATAAGTTCAAAGATATTATTTCTTCTACATACATTCCAGAAACATATTTGCCAACATAGCTGTATCACTTAAATTTTTATATTTGCCATAAGAAATCAAAAAACTTGAAGCAGATGATCATGTGACAACAGCACAACCACTAATGTGAGAATGATTTCAAAAAAAGTAACATTCCAGCATTAATTATAACAAATAAGATTCTTGGGCTGGAGAGAATGAAAAGGGCATTTTATATTTATGCTAGAATTGTACTTAACTTCTTTCTACATTTTAAAGTGTTATAAATCTAGCATTTTAAATTATTTTTTACATTCATTCAAAGGTTAAGTTCAGCTTTTTAAGAGTAATGATAATTCAAATTAGAAAAAAAAAAAGCCTTAAATGCTTCCTTAGTACAGTTTTTAAAAAGAAAATGGATTTTAATTATTTCAAGCACATAAATACTTTCATGTAGACCACGAAGTTTTTCTATTCCATCTTTCTCCTGAATTAGAATGGTCTGTTTTCCTTGAGTGATAGATAGTGCTCTATTTCCAGAAGATCACTGAGAGCTTCACTCCCAGTGTATCCTTACCCTAAACCTATCATTGTATAATTATTTATGGAAGTGTTTATCACAGCCCTGGTGACAAAATTACAACTGCTTTCATGAAGATGAAATCTCACTTACTTTTCTATATTTTTATGTATATAAAATCTCCTTTACAAGATTTTGTTATGCTCAGGGTGGTAGTTTTTAATCCTTCTGTATAGATAGTCCAAAAAAGCCATAAAAAACAAAAAACCCAGGAAAAAATTACAAAAAATTCCCTTATAAAAACCTAGAACTATTAGAACATATTGTCATTCTAGGATTTTTTGTTTGTTTGTTTGTTTGTTTTTTCTTTTAAGGGAATGAGGTTTCATGGGGTAGTGGGTCCTTTAAGAGGAAGTACGGGGGTTTTGGGGTTTTTTTTCAGAAAAAAATAGTTTCAGAAAGTTTGTTTTAGTCAAAGATGATTGAAATAATTATTTTCTCCAGAACTTAATTCTATGTATGAAAAAATTATTCCTCCTTCATATTTCAGGCAATAATAGCATAGAGCACATTTTTTTCAATACCTTGCTTGAATATGCAAACTTTTGAGGACTTAAGACTTTCCAATCCTTTTTTTTTTCTTCCTGCAACAGGATTTCAATAATTATGTGGATTACTCTTTCGAGAAATAGCATAATCATTGGTGTTAACTTTACATTGTATAATTACTTGTAATTTTTTTTAAATGATATATGAATGAAAGAGTTAAGGGTAAATTCCTTTATTTTTTATGTACCTTTCTTTGCAAAACCACTGTTTTGGTTTTTTTTTTTTCTCAATTTCCAGTTACATCTGGTAGCTTTGTAGCTTTCTTCCCTTGTTCTAAAAAGATTTTTGTAGTCAATAGTTGATTATGCTAATAGTGAAGGAAATGATTTGGCTTTGAGTATACTAAATAGCAAAATACTTTGGTTTCTCGTGAGTGTTGCCCTCACCTCATGATGATAATATATCATGTAGCTTATTAGCCTTGCAGGGGTACAGAAATAAAACAGCAGGATATGCTGCAGGAGAAATATATCACTGCATGGTGGTTTCCTGACTCATAGTAAAATGTCATGCAAACCACTAATATCAAATCAAGGCATTTATAAAAAAATAATTTTAAAGTTTTTTTATCTATTGGTTTGGAGAACTGAAAATTAAAACCTCAGAACAAAAACTAACGTAGACAGAATATCTTTTCCTTTTTAACTGTCCTAACCAAACCTACCACAAAAAGATACTGCTATACATGAGACCTAGTAGATCACCTGATTCTTTTCTCTGTTGAATCACACCCTAATGTCTATTTTTAGGAGAAAGGGAGGATGAGAGGTGAACCTATTTCTTCCTGCAGCCTCCTGGGGATGGGAGGTGGAAAAGTAGATGCTGATCTCTTCTCGCTGGGATCCAGTGACAAGGATGCATGAAAATGTTTCGAAGCTGTGCCAGGGAGGTTTAGGCTGGGAATTAGGAGGCATTTCCTTCCTCTGTGTGTAATCAAACACTGGATCAGGCTTCCTAGAGAGGTGATTGATGCCCAGGCCTGTAAGTGCTAAGGAAATCTTTGGAGAATGTCCTTAGCAACATATTTTAACTTTTTATTAAACTAGAGGATTATTGTAGGTCTATCCCTTCCTACTACAACTATTCTATCCTAATTACAAAAAATTTAATGTAACACAATGGAGTATTGAGTATAAGGAGTAAAAAAAAAAAAAGGGAATAAAGAGGAAAGAAAACTAGATCTAAACTCCAAATTGCTTTTCTGGGATTTTATTTTATTTTAATAATATGTTTTCCAGATCTCTTTGTTAAGGATATCTGGTTCAGAATACATTTCTAAAGCTCAGATTTTTTTAAAATTTCTCATCAAACAAGGAAACTTACTGTAATGTGACTAGTGTTGATTTCAATATAATACATAAAATCATGTCAGAATAAGAACATTCTCAAAACAGAGGAAATATTTATTTCATGCTGCATGGATTTACCAGAGGAAAATACAACAATAAAAAGTTTTTTAGATCCAAATAACCTTTTAAAAAATATTATATTTAAGATTTATTTTTTCACAAAATAGAGGCTGTAGGGACTGGAAGAAGTCTCCCAGTCAGCAGTTCCGTTCTCTCATAAACTTTACTGTGTATTTCGCATTGTGAATTTTTTGTATGAATTAATACAAAAAATAGAAAATTATTTTTACAGATTTTGCAAGTTCTTATTTAAAGCCATTATCACAAAAGGAAAGCCAATTTCTACAGCTCTCTTGTAAGATAGACAGGAACTACAAGTTTGAAGATGAAAAATATCAGTCAGTTCATTCCTTTCTTTTCCTTAAATCTTTAGATTTTTTCCATTCCATGGCTATGCGATAATTCAAATTTCTAAGTAAAAAATATTTTGTTGCTCAAGCCTTCCTGGATCAGCAATCATCAAACCAATGTTCTTCCCCTGTACCTATGACCTGTGAGATCAAGCCATCCTTTTTTCTCCCCTTATGTTTTCCTTTTGACAGCTAATATGGAAATTCAGTCTTGGAAAATGGTTCAGAAGGTTTTAGATGAAGAATTACATGTGCAGTTTTTTAGCTGACTTGTTGACACAGATGAGTCCATCTGTAACGTGTAAATATAGGTGCACATATTCAGATATATATTTAGAGAGATAGAATGTACATACTAGAAAAAGTGTTTCTATTGAGCAAATCAACAAATTAGAAAGATATTTTTTTAAAATCTGGACTGTGAGACAATAGCAATCACCAACTTGTAGCTCAGATTACTATGTGTGTAAGTGGATAATCCTACTTTGTTCTAGAAACAGTTGAAGGAAAACTGTAGTGTTGTAGAGAGATTATTAGCAGAACTAAGCAGGTTTATTAGCTCAGAAAAAGCACATAACTTTACTGAAAGATAATAATTTCACGTGGATTCTGCCCACAAAAGAGTTTGAGTTGGGTTTTTCCAGCTGTAACATTCACCTGACCACAGAATCAACAGTAACAGGTGGGGCTCAGCCAAAACTTATACTGTGAAGAAACCAGATTCAATATTACAGTATAAGGAGAGCCAGCATTCCTTTATGTTCTTTTCCCTTGGTTTCAGTACCAGCTTTTGTAAATCATTCCCTCACTACCTATACCCAGATCACTGGGCTTGCAGGAGAATATTCTTCTTACTTGTTTATACCAAATGTTGAGTGTAATCAGCCTCAGCTGTCCCAGTGAGTCATAAGTAATTAACCTGAAACTCCCTGGAGGGTTCTAGCATCTACTAGTAGGATAATAATTTTGCTGGCTTGGACTTATATGTTTCCTCCTTTCCTTCCTGAAAAAGGTGTGAAGTAACAGTGGAATTTCACATTTTAGTCAGGCAACATTCAAAGATGCCTAAAAAATCATGTAAGTTTGGTATCAAAATAATGGTCATATTTAAGACGTATGAGCAGGAAAAGTAACACAGCCAGGTCTTTCTGGAAATAGTATTACTAATAACTTTACTTGTAATAAACTTGGTATTGGAAATACTCAGATAAAAAGACATTGAAATGAAGTAGCACAAACTAGGTCAGTAACATGGGAGCTAAAATTTATAGGAGACTCAGGAACAAGATCTACTTGTGTATTTTTCTCTTCAGGCAACCATCAAGAGTAGACTTCCAAACTCAGAGCTTTGTGTTTTGTGAAGGGAAACCTAAACAAATAAATTAACTGGGGAAAAAAAAAAAACAAGCAAAGAAAAAAACAAGAGAACAAAACCAAAACAACAACAAGAATCCAACCAAAGAAACCCCAAAACACCATATATGTGTTAAGTGATCGCTCCAGAACTAGTCAACATAGAACTCTGGGCACATCTACAATGCCTCAATTTTTTAAGGTTACACTAGTAAAGTAAGGTGGATGACAAAGACATTGAATTTTGTCTTCATAGTAAGTACATTTTTGGTGGGTTTTGGTGTTGTTTGGGATTTCTTCATAAAAATAGATTATTTAAAAATAATAGCAGAGAATGGTATCCAAGACCATATTTCATATCACTATAATAACATATATTTTTACTGAATGATTATTAGAGTGCTTACACAGGAAATAGAGAAACTCTCTTCAGAGTTTCCTCAAGTTTGTTTTCTTCTTTTATGGGAGGCAGTAGGATTGGATGAAGTATCTTTCTTCACCTGAATGTGTGACACAATGAAGAAAGGAATACAAAATTCATTAAATTGGAGGAAATAACATGCAAAAGAAATGTAATTCTGGGAGGTAGGTTTCTTGCACAGATGGTGGGAGACTTGATTTCTGAACTGCACATTCAGAAACTCACAATTTTAATACGCAAGTTTTGATGAGACTGTTGAAAAAAATTCCACATAAAAAATATGATTTTTTTTTTTTTAAGTTCCTCAAACAAGAACCTTCAATAAGTCATTATGTTGTGTTTATATAAAATAAATGTCAGGGAAACTTGGAATTTTATATTTCTTAAAATATAGTTCAGATGTGCTTCTAAAGCCATAAAAATGGGTGCTAAAAACCCATTCTGTAAACCAAGACTGACAGAATACTGACACTTTTAAAGGCATAGGGGTTTTCTTGTAAAAGAAACAAATGTGTACAATGACAGAAGAAAGAATAATGGTATTAAATTGAAAGACTAAGTTTAGATTAAATATTAGAAAAAAACCCCTATTTTCTGCAAGGATGGTGAGGCACTAGAACAGGTTGTCCAAAGAACCTGTGGGTGTCCCATCCGTGGAAGTGTTCAAAGCCAGATTGGATGAACCTCTGAGCAGCTGGGTCCAGGGAAAGTGCCCCTGCCCACGGCAGAGGTGTTGGAGCTAGATGCTTTTCAAGGCTCCTTCCAACCTAAGCCATTCTAAGATTCTATGAAATACTTACAGTTTTTTAATTTTGTGGCATACTGAAGGACTGCTCATAAAAGACAGTTATTTCTGAGATTATGCTCCAGTGAAATGGATAAAGTACAGAAGTATTTCAGACAGTATTGAAAACCCTGTGTTGAAAATTGTTGATTACATCTGAAATGGAAAGGAATTCGATTTTCCTGGATTCTTTGAGGATATCTACATAAAGCGCCTCTTATTTCAAAGTAAGAAGTGAAATACACTTCTATTACATAATCTTTTAATTTTCTTTTTTACTTTATCAATTTTAGCTCATCTTTAATGTGTGTCACAGGGAGGGTGAGCACAGAGAGGGTGGTTTTATATGTTTAAAAGATTTACATTACCCTTCAAACAGCATATTTGAACATTTTTAGTCAGTCAGGCTCTTTGAGTAGAAAATGAAGGATTTTTTTCTATGAAAATGTCTGAAAAGACTTAATATACTTAAAGAACAGTGGAGAAACCTTCCAGTCACTCTTAGTGTTTAAAATCTTTGTATTCAGATCAAACAGCATATGCAGTGCTCTGCTTTTAGATAACAACATTTACCAAAAGTCTTTCCATTTTAATGTCAGAAGTAGTTTAGGGCAATGAATCCTGGTATATGCTGATCTTTGAAATTTTTCTCAGTGTAGATACATATACACATATATGATTCAAGTAATACTTCAAAATACATGCCCACATGTTGTTTAAATTGAAAGTTCAACTATCAGAGTTTGAAAAACAATGACTTAAATTCATCCTAGCTAAGAATTCAAATCAAAATATGCTCTTTGTAACTCTCATAATTTGCAGAACAATATTTCCACGGCAAAAGTTTTACAAATTAACTTTTTCTTAATTACTTTTATCATATCATTAAAAGAAAATGCTTATGTGAAACTGCCCATGGAAGGGCAATTGCAGTGGTGGTTATGATACTTAAAGACCAGAACTATCAACATGGAGGAGAAGACAGCAAAGGTGCTGCAGTCCCTTTAGTATCTCCCTGTAGTATGGATATGATCACAAAGATACACAAATTGCTCACAGTACTTTTCAAAAGGGCAGCTACCCTCCACTAAAAATTAGTTATCTACACCCAATTTTTGTGGATAGTAAACTAGGAACACCTTTTAGTGTTTCCCTATATTAAAGTATGAAGAGTATAATTTAACATAAATCCTAGTATTGCTCCTAAATACAAAATGGTTATGATGTTTCAAGAGAATTTCATATTAGAAGCTTGTTTTTGGATTACAGAAATTAGGCTCAGACATAAATTTGTCTTTTTTGGGTTCTCAAACTGGCCAAATCTACTTAATTTGTTTTTGTGCAAGTTTCTGTGTTTGAATGCTCACTAGATTTTTGTCTTGTAAATTTCTGGTTTCAATGATACGTGTAGCATGTGACATGCCTGTTGAAAAATATTTAATGTCCCATAAGCAAGAATTCTGAAAATTGCAAATCAATTATGATATACTGTAACATTTTTTTTTTTAAATTCAGATAGAAATTTTTTGCTTATATTGAGTAAATAGACTATTTAGTTACTGCTGTTTCACCTGTAATTTGAACTGTTCAGGTCTACTCATGGCATAAGCAAGAATCTAATTATGTAGCTGTATTTTTAATTTACTCAGATACTCTCAGATTCAAACTGAAACCTTTATGAAAGGAAAACAAAGACTTGGAAATGCAGAAGGCATTCTCTTCTGTAATTGTTTTAGGCTTGACTGTTGGTTGCATTACAGAAGAAAATAACATGGGTGAGACATGTGGGCTAAGTTAAAAAGTGCCCTAAATTAAATTTGAAAAGCTTGTAGTCATACTAGTAATCTGACAGGGATTTTTGTTGTTGTAGGACTATCAATGTTTAGATCTCCTTTAGGGCAGTTTCTATTTTAATTACATCAATAGTCCAGGCATACGTATCTGTTTTCTCTTGAAAGTTACATTATTGTTGTGGATGTTCACTGTGGGTTTTTTCAAAATACATGAATAAATAAAGTAGTCCTGATGTAGAATTTTCATGGAAAAAAAAAAAATAAAAGGAAGATAAAACTATGCCAACCTTTTCCATGATTAGAAATTATTTCCACTGTTTCTAGGAGAAACCTCTTCACTGAAGTATCATCTCATTTAATGTACTCCATTAGCTATTTAATATATACAGTTACTACAACTTCAATTTTAACCAAAATATGATGGTGCTAACAATGGAAATTTCAATTTAGTTCCTTTACTTTTAGGTGGTTTTAAGCAAACAGCTTCTCTGTTTCCCCAACTTTTGATGTAATGATATCAGATGGATGAGATGCAGAGTGATTCACCACTTCTTTTGGCTTTGTGCCTAAACTGAATCAGTCAATATTAAGTTTCTAAGTGCAGGATATCATGCCAGATGTTGACTAAGATGTTGTTTTGAGGCTAAAAGTAATTTGATATTTTATATTATCAGTGAATTTAGACAATTTTTATTTTCTTTTGAAGAGAGATGTGAAGATAGATTTTTTTCCCATGTTTTTGTCTCCAATTATTGAAATAGCCTATTCTTCACTCTTTTTTATGAATGTGATTTTCTGAACTAATGATTAATCAACAAGTTAATTGATTGCATGGTGTTTCTAGGTTACATATTGCTGTGGGGCTTTGAAATTTAAAAATTTTAAATTGAGGAGAAATTTATTTAATGTAAATATGTTTGTACTAATGTTCTAAGAGTTTTACAAAACCTGTCAGATATGAATACAGGGATAAGAATGTGTTTGGGTTTTGGTTTGGGGTTTTGTTTTGGTTTGGGGTTTTGTTTTGATTTGGGTTTTTTTTTTTCTGATTTTTATCTTGGAAGAGAATTATTTCAGTGTGACTCTAGGTAGCTCTAGCTTAGATGACCCACACTCAGCATATTGTTGAAGGTCTTATTGCCCTTGGCATCAAAAGCCAATTTACATGGGTTAAGCTTTATGGGAAACTTGCACATGATGTACCTAGCATACACTTTTTTTCAGAAAGATATATGCATGTCTTATCTTTCTACCTAATTACTTCCTCAGCAAATACTTTTATTTTGGTTACTGAATGGAAAATTAGATTTTTCACTGAATGCTTGAGTTTGCTTGCATATTATATCATGTTACTGATTGAGTAACTGCCCATACTTTGCATTTCTCTTGTCTTTCTTGCAACTCACTTTTTAAACTTCACTATTCAAAATTTTGGAAAGGATCACTGGTAGTATGCAATATTCTTGCAGTGAGTATCCTTTATCAGGATACTGAGTTTCATTGTTTCCAAGTTTGCAACTCTAGCAACAACATACAAACTGAAATGTTTCCGTAGGTAATCTCAAATAATTATTTAGGTTCACTCTTCTTTCTGATAAAGAAAAATAAAACAAGAACTAAAAATCTCAAATAATCCCAACAACCCCACAAAGATATATTTTGAAGCATAAAGATGCCACTATCAAAGGCATCATTACAGGAAACTGCTAAACTCCTCTACCAAGTCAATTTTATTCCTTCTTAACTTTTATGTGATGTTTAATGTATGTGAATAGACACACACACACACACACACACACACATATATATATATAGTCAAGTCATCAAATGCATATTAGAGAACAATTTTCTATGCTACATGAATACACAGTGGTCTAAAACACATACACCTTACATTTCTCCCACACACAGAATTTTGTCTGACAAGATTGTCAGAGCAAGATGCAATTTTATTTCCATTTTTATTTTCCTGAACTACATTGAATGACTCAAAGCATGATGAAACTTTACTATTCAATTCTTGGGCCGATGTATAGTAAGAAGTCTTAAGCAGCACTTCCTGAAAGAGATATAACAGTATCGTAATAGTTCTCTGCTTTAACAGAGGTGTATATATTAATGTAAGGACTCTATACTTTGGGATGGAGGCAGGCATTTTGTATCTCCAGCAATTAAAACTTACATGCTGCTTAAAATAAGGAAAGGAATTTTCCAAGGTGCTGTCAAAGCATCATTCTTGCTTTGGAGTTTTTGCAGTTAATAATAAGAGTAAGCAACAACTTTTTAGTTGTACACATAATTCACAGATTTTGTTAACACTCTTAACATAGTGAGGGGGAGAATTACAGTGCAGAACTAACTCTTCATCTAATCCTTCAGACTATTATGCAGATGACATTAGAATTTATTTTAAGATTCTTTTAATCTTACAGTTATACTCAGTAAAAGAAATCATCTTCCCAAGTTGTTCTAAAACTGGAAGGAAGAAATCTTTCTGTGTTAACATGTTTAAATATCTTTATTTAGGAACTCTAATATTATAACAATTAGAAGTAGAATATGTTTTCACTTTAAAAAGCTTCTCATTATTTTGATGATCATTCAAAAATGTTTCAAATGATCCTCTTTAAAATATAACAAACTAACTCCAGTTATTTTATGAAGTTTATTTGAAGATGTGTTTCAGTTTTTGGTTTGCAGCATGTGGTCCTAGTGTGAAAAATCATTGCAATGCTGCACAGGCTTAAAGCTTCTAAGATTTATGAACTGAGTTGGTAGCAGCCATAAAACTTCAAAATAAGATTTTCAATTAACTGTGATGCAAACTAGTAAGTGGGCAGAAAAGCCTGTATCTGGGAAACAGTTTTCAATTTCTACTTTAAATGCTTTCCTGGGTAGCCAGTGTTAGAGACATATTATTTGATGCCCAGGGAGGAAAAGGAAGTTCAAGATAGTCTTTTCTGTAAATCTTTATTGAATGGGTGTAATATATTAGAATGCCATGTATTATTCATAAGAAACCTATTGTACTTAAGATGGATGCTAGGAAAATGTAAGATAAATATCTGTAAATTCCTTAAAAGATAGCATTCAACAGTGTATTTTTCTATAGAAGATTAAAGAATAACATGAATTTTCCTTTAGGTTTATTGACATTAAACCTGATCTCAACTAGAGAAATAGATTTAATTACTTCTTAGTTTTATTATATATGGAAGCAAATGAAAGACAAATCCTTGCATTGCATCTCCTTGTTTTTATGTATTTGCCATTTAATTCTCCTGAAATAAATCTGTTGATAATTATGACAAATTCAACTGCAGGATATAAGTTCCAATGATGATGAACAATAGAGCTGTGAGTTTCATGGGAACAGACTGGTTGTAAAGGCTTTTGTGGTTGGAACATCTTTTATCTTAAACTTCTTTCCTCTTGTCTTCCCACCATGCAGCACTATGTAAAACCTGTCTTGAATATCTTTGTTATAATAGATGCCTTTTATTAGGATATCTGAGCAAGGACTTCCTAAAAAATACAATCAAATATCATAGTATAGAAACCTTTTTTAAATAGTTATATTTCAAAAGAAAAAGGGTAGATTCATATCATTTAAAGCACTTATTAATCAAGTAAAGGAACTGTATTACATTTTTTAAAGGGTGTTTAAAAAGGTTATATGAAAATGTCCAAATTCACGACAAATTGTTTAGAAAATTCATGAGACCCTTTTAACTTTTTGAGACTTTATGGCAAAAGTAGCTTATTTTAATATTTTGAAAATTATCGTACTTCCATATGAAGGATTCCCACATGAATGATTTTGTTCTCGTTTTCAGTTTGTTGGGGGTTTTTTGGTTGAGTTTTTTTTTTCCTTTTTCTTTCTGGAAATCTGGTAAATGTTTTCCATTTCACAAAATACTTAGTTTTGAATGTAATGTAGTAGTAAGTAATATATTAGAGATGTTTGCAGTGATAGCAAGCATATAAAAAAAATGGATAATTTAGGTAACTCATAGGAGTTAGAAGGATGATAAGTCTTTGATTCATAATTTTCATCATATTACATTTAGACTTTTAAATAATTTTAACAATAGGTAAGACTTAAAAATATATATAATATTTTACTGGAGCCGGAGGTGCCTGACAAATCAGAGTTAAATTTACCTGTAAAGGTAAAATTTATTAAATTTTAATTATATAATCATTTTTAAGTCCCCTTGGAACTGAAAAAATTTATTAATGCAATATTTTTTTGCAGGCCAAGATAAACTTGTGTGGAAAAAGACATATAGACTCCCAGAACTTGAGAACAGCATTAGACCTACAGTAAAATATTGAGTGAAAAATTTGCTAGTGATACAAATTCAGTCCAGTAACATTTAAATTCTACAGCTTAGTTATAGTTTTGGTTTTTTTTAATTAAACATTTTATATGTAAAAACTTGGTACTTACTTTATCACTGTTAATCAGCAGTGTAAAAATCATCCTGCCCATTTCTAATTTATTATTTGTCATCTGAATTGTCTTTGTTTTAAATTGAAGTAGATATAAGTGTTTCTGGCTATTCCATAACAACACAGAACTTGATCATCATACAAAACTTTTCATGTGTGAATTATTCTCTGTTGAAATCTGCCTTTCTCTGTTTGCAATAGAAGACCGAATAATTATTTAATCCCTTTTATGGGTGCTAGATAACCCACATTGAGCTTATGTTTCCTTTTTCATTTTAAAAAGTCAAAATTATACATGTAGGTAAGTAGGTAGGTAGGTAGATCAATCGATCTAACAAAACAGAATTCATAAATTTATAAATTTCAGAAGTCTTTGATTGTTATTCCCTTGTTCATAGAATCAATTCACAATGGAAGAGCATTTGTGAAATCCATCTTCATACTCAAGGTGTGATCAGCTCTGAATTCAGAGCCCTGATCTCGACCTTGTTCAACTGGATCATGAAAATCCCTTAGGACAGATTCCAGAACCTCACTGGGATACTTGCTGCAATGTTGATATCTTCAGTTACGTTATTTTCCCTTTTATGTAGTCAGAACTTCCTCTGTCTCACTATATAACCACCACCTCTTGGCCTCCCACAGTGCATCGCAGTGGAAAGCCTCACACTTCTCAGAAACCTTAAGATCTCCAGAAAATTAACTAATGGTTTTAGTAGCAACACTTCAATTCACTTAGCTATTTATTATTTTCAACTAAAGATTTTGTTCTGAAGTTCAGGAGGGGAAAAAGTACTTAGTTTATGGATTAAACCATCCTTGGACTTCTTCAGTCAAACAACTTGCTGATTTTCGGTAATGCAGATTGAAGCTGGGATGAGAGGTTTTCTTTCCTGTCTATTCCTTGCTTCTTGTGGATTGTTAAAGTATCATCTGTAGCATATTAAGCAGCAGGTGGTCAATAGGTTATGCACTGAAACACATCATCAGGTTGCTACAGTGCAGAATATTCTTGGTCATCAGAGAGAGCACAGATTTCAGAGTTGCTTGTCAAAAACCCCCACACATTTAATGAACCATGTTTCAATTTTCATGGTCTTCACTGCATTAATACCAGGTAATGGGTTGCAGAAAATTGCAGTCAGATTATTTGTTTAGCCAAACCTGATCCTCATTCAATATAGTTCATGTTGGTTTACCAGTAAGCTCAGATGGGCACTTTCTGAAATGTCCTTATTATATCAGCATCCATTGGGGTAATTTTGTCTAATAATATTTTGTTGTTGTTGTTGTTGTGGGGGGGTGTTTTTTGTTTTTGTTTGTGTGTTTCTTTTATTGATTTTGTTTGATTTTATTTTATTTGGTTTTGTTTTTATTGATTTTTGGATTTTTTATGATACTTTTGTTTGGGTTTTTTTGTTTATTTTTGTTTTTGTTTTCACTGTGGGTTTTTTGTTGTTTTTTGTTGTTTTTTAATTTTTTTTTTAGATTATTTATAAACCTTCATATGAAGGAGATACATGAGTATGAATGTAGTAGTGACAACAAATTATTGTAATCTGATGTAATAAACATTAGACAAAATAAAATTTTCTTCATCTTTTTGTGTTATTTTAGTTTTCCTATTGAACCCATTAAATTAACTATTATTATTTAAGAGTTATAGAAAAAGCATTTCGTTATAGTTTCTACAGATGGATAACTAGTTACCATGACATAGGTGGCCTTCGGTTTAACACTTTTTCCTCTTTATAGAAAAAAAAAGGAAAGTGAGTAATTTGTTCTTTAGTTAAATCATAGCACTTCTTCATCTTCCAATCTAGAGATATCAGAAGTCACTTTGAAATGCTGTCCAAGGTGTCTGGACAATGATCTCAGGTGTGTGGTGCAATTCCTGGGACTGTCCTGTGTAGAGACAGTAGCTGGGCTGAATGATCACTGTGGGTTCTTTACAGCTCAGGATAGTCTCAATTCTTTGATTTTCTGGATAAAGATTTTTCAACTCATATCCATGAGAAGATAAACCTTTCAGGACCATATAATGCTGACCCAAGTTTTATCCAGTTAAAGTCACTGTGTTGCAATTTTATATACCATGAGTTAGTGTGTTAATACAAATTCAGCCATTCCTGTTTTGTCCTTTTGATGAGCTGGCAGCTAAAAGGCTTGAAATTAGGTGTGGCAGATGCAAAGTAAGTTCTTATCATTAAATTAAGAAAGAAAATTAACTGCCAAAATTTTTGTGCTTGCAGATAAAAAGTAGAATATTCTTGTGAAAGAAGAGATAGAGGCCTCATATGAACATTTGTAATTGTAGAGCAAGGAACATCTCTTGCTTGAAGGCTCTTTTGTTAACCCAGTAGGCATTTCTAGAATTATTTTATGATAAATAGTTATATCTAGCAACCACTTCTAAGATTTTTCATAGATATGTAGTTGTTTATCTCCCTTCTTTAAGTGCTCATCTATCATTTAAGTGTCACTGATAGCCTCAAAACAACTCAGCTGAATCTAATCTTTCAGGCATTTACACTCTTATTGGTGGCTATATAAAAAGTCATTATACTATTGCTGCCTTCCTACACCCTTAAGCTCTGGTGTTAGACAAAATCCCAAAATTGCAAAGAAAGGTTCTCAGAATAAGTGTTTTCCTTCACTTTCTTTTCCCTAATTCATTTAGCTTGCTTTAAGATCTTCTAAGTCATCTGTATGTGTTTCTCCTATGTGAAATGACAAAAGAATTCAGCTGTAAAGACAATCTGGGATTCAAGTATTTTTAGTTTTTGCTGAGTCTTGAAATTCTGACTCCCACAAACTCTGGGAATGTGTAAACCACCTAGTGTTTACAAGTGACTGTCTTGGGTAAAATGAATAAAAAAACCGCTGGACTGGGATACAAGATTCCTCATCTTTAACTGCTGTAATCACAGGCAAATTGTAGTTTCTCTTCCCAGGACTGGGTCAGTAATATGTGCTCAACAATGGTGAATAATAAAGAGAATTTCCAGAGAACAAGGGTTCTGCTCACCCAGCTGAGAGTCCAGCACTAGGACACTGATTTCTGCTTTCTCAGTCTAGTCTTTTATCTTTACTTCAAAGAGTTTTTATTTTTACCATAGAATGACAGCATTCAGTGCACTGTCCCTTAGAGTTTCCTCAGATTAGCTTGTAACTTCATGGTTAGCACAACTTTCTGTGGTTGTGACAGATCTTTATGAAAGCAAAATATTAAATACTGGTGGTTAGGCTTTTGCTTTCATAAAGAGGGTCAACGGGAGTTTTCCCTTTAATATGTTTCCTTTAATTGATTAATATTATAATTCCTGAAAAAATGCTTGCTTTCTTTACACCACTTATGAAAGGCTTTCCTTATCATAGAATCATAGAATAGTTTCGGTTGGAAGGGATTTTAGAGGTCATCTAGTAAATCCTCCTGATGAAAGGATTTCCATCATAAACAGCTGGAAAATCTGCCCTACAAAGGGTTTGGTTGCAAAATAGATGCCCAATTTTTCAATCTGTTCCACCTGTGGGATAAACTATGTTTGCATTTGCTGATATCAGGTCTGAAGGAAACACTGAGTTTTGTAAAAATAAAAAGGAAAAGAAAAGGATGTAACACTTGGAACAAGAATAAAAGAGCAAAAGTTGCATCTGAGAAGAGAAAATATGAAAAGGATAAAGAAAGCAGTCGTCTTTGGTTGATGTTCTTCTACACATGGCATAAACCAGAAGTAATCATAGTACTACTTGTGCCATTCTTCTTTAGTTTTGCATTTTGCTTCTCTCCTTTTGATTTTAGTTTTCTAGAATGATTTTTCTAAAAATAAACTTTTATTTGTTAATTGAATCATATTTTCTTTCTATAGTGACATATAAAGTGTAATTTCCAAATTCAGTATTGGATTTCTTATTTTACAGACATGGCAGATGTTCAGCTTCCCATCAGGCTTAGAAATACAACTCTTTTTCAGTTAAATTAATCTCTTTTAGTTATTTTTTTTAAGAACATGTTGTTAAAGAAAGTTCCAGCAGACCTGAGTATATTTTTGGTAATTGAAGTGTTCCTCATGTAAAGCCAATGTTTATGTGTTTGCTCTTAAAGGATATAATTTTGCATTAAATTAATACCTATTTGAAAATTACCCTTCTGTATTATTTTCCAAGAGAGAGTTCTGGAATGGGAACTGATCTTGTCCTTTTTAGTAGTACAAATTGAATAAACAAATAATCAGTGTACTCTGAAATTATTAATGTTGAATGCACTTTAAAATGAAAATAAAGCTCTAAAGTGCATAAGTGTTAATGCTTAACTGAATTATAACTTGCTGACTTCAAACAAAGCAGGGAATAAGCACCTGAAGATAATAGATTACTATCCTTTGTATTAAAAACAAATTAATAAATCTACCAATCAGAAAGATCAACATAGAAGACCTCAATCAAATCAAAATAACATTCACTTGATATTCACATTGCTGTTCTAGCACCCAGAAAAACCTCAGTCCTTATGAGCTTCTCTTTATTAATCACACCGCATTATCTGGCCATCTGCTCTCTCTGCCAGAAGAGCAGCATTCCTTTGGTGGTCATTACTGGAAATCAAACAGATTTCAGTAGCTTTGTAGTTTATTTGTGCTGCCTGCTGTTGTCTACAAATCTTTCTTTCTCAAGAGAAAAGGTTAGGAAACAAAAATGGGTGGAAATCCCAGTAACCAAGGAAGATTAGCCCATATAAATAAATGATGCCATTTGAGTTATCGAAGAACTAGTTTTCTTCCTGTTGATTTATGGTCAACATTTTGAAACTAGTTATAGCAGAAAGATTGCTTTCAGTTCACACCCAGTGACAGAAAAAAGCCAGTAAGTTAAAGAAGATGGTATGTCTTGTTTACTTGCTCTTTCTCTTGCATCTGTTCCCAAGGAATCTCCATAGCATGCGCATTCCACAGGTGCTTTGCCATTTCTGGATGAGCATCATGTGCTTAATTTTTCAGCTCTGCTGGGTGTTTTCTGAACACCAGTAAACTAGTTTGTGCATATGACTTGTAATTCCTCTTTGAAAGTCTTTTTCTCTCATGGGAAGCTCAGTGCACTAGAATCCCAAAGGATGAAACCAAGCTGAGTATATGAAGAGTCCATACCAGTGCAATTACTTAAACTGTTGTGAAAGTTAATTGTGAAGGAATTTGGCTTTTTACTTTCAGGCACTGTTACAAGTTCCTCTAAACTGCAACTAAACTACAAACATAATCATCAGAACAGCTCCCTGGCTTTTGTATTTGTTATGCTATTTCACTTCCATTTTCTTGATTTTGGGAAAAAAAATTATGTCAGAAGATAGCCATGAGTATGTGAAACATTAACTCACATCTTGTCTGTTGTTTGTCTAATGTAGTTTCCTTCTAGCTCTGTGTGGGTTAAGAAACTTGGATGTAATGTGTACAGAAAAAGAAACCTTCATGGCATTCATACAGCTGTGCTGTAGTTTCAACAGACAGTGGTTTGTACTTGCCAGCTGGATAGCTAGCAGACGGATTTCAGGGGCAGACCACCCAGCATGGTTAAGTAGATAGAGGAAACAGAATAATTTACCAATCCTCTTTTACAACTCAGCTATTTTGTTCTCATCCTTTGGGGGTGTAAAAAAGAAAAAAATAAAAAAGACAAAGAATGTTTTACAATTATTTTCAAATTGTGTAAATAAAAGTTTGGATAAACTAGCCATGATACCTCAGCACCTTCTAATGTTTCTGCACCACCTTGAGATGTACATTAAGAATTTATGCTGTGCATGACAAACACAGATGAAATATTTATTTCATCTTTATCTTACTTGGCAACATAATTTCTCCTCTGATTCACTAATATATCAGACTCTTCCCTGATAAAATGCATTTACAGTGCTAGTCCTCAAGACATTACTAGTATAAAGAAAAAAACTAGGTCATTTAATTTGATCTGATTATGTTAGTTATTAAGCTTATTTAATTTACTACTATAAATCGTTTGGAAGCAGGAGATGGGCTTGGATTAGCCTTCAGATAAATGACATCCAAATCTAGCTCACTGAATTTGCCAAGTTCTTTCTTCATGCTAAAGTTATTATGAAATGCCAAAGTAATAATATTTATGAGCAGCTCTGTACTTGCATGTGGGAAGGGAACATCTCAGATTATGATTCCTATCCCTATGTCTATTTTTACTTCTGTGTCCCACAGTTAGTGGATAAAACACTAAGTTAACATGCAACAAGATCCCCTTTCACTTCCATTCTTGCATCTATGATAGTCAGATGTTTTAATGACTCAAATGGAACCATGTTTTGTTTTTTTGTTCTTTCTCTTGCCCAAACAGATTGACCTCCTATAAGCAATGTCCAAACTTTAGCAAGAGGCAAAGGTTCTAGAAGTAGACTAGACATAGTGTTTGTGTGTCATCACTGTGGAATGAAGACATGGTGTTTCAAGCTCTCTGACTAAGAACTGAATGTTTCCGATACATACTGGAGTGAATGCTTCCCCTTCTCCTTGTAGGTGGAATGCCTGATTTCCAGAAACTGATAAGGTGCAGCTATACACTTAGCTTATACACACCTAGCCCTGTCAAAACCAATGTAGTTCTGAGTGTGACTGGAGGTGTCTTTTAAAACTTTCAGGCTAAAACACAAAGTGCCTCAAAAAGACAAAATCAGTTTTTGCTCTCACAGCTCTGGACTTTGGGTATATCTATGTATAAATCTTACTTTGTGCAAGAGCATTCTTTAAACTGCTGACTGTCATGACTTAAATAGGTTTGCTATTGCAGAGCAGTGTTGTAGCATGAGGATTGAATTCCTTTTAAGTGAATCTAGGCAAAATATACGTTGCAGAAAAAAACATCCCAACTGGTAGCAGGTATTTAATTCATAGGACCAACATACCTGGAAATAAAATTCCCCAAATGTTTCATTGTAGAGTTCTCATCGGTTATGAGTTTTCCTTTTGCAAGTGTGTAAACATTTTGGCTGTACTTGTTTTGCTACTGGTCTGGCCCACAGTTTCATGACTTTTATTTCTGTGGGTTTTTTTACTTAGATTTTGATTAAATATTTAATTAATAAAAGTCTCCATGATTTTAGCATCATATGAATATCAGCTGACTTGGATGACTGACTAATTTACTTACACAAATTCAGTATCTTTAAGACATGTCTGTAGAAAATAAAGCAATATATGAAGTGACATTTTGTTATTATGGTTCCAGTCACTTTAGTGCACATAAACAAATGTAGTTTTTGTGTGTAATTTATTAGTCATATATAGAATTAAGTGATCCTGTTTATTTTATAATGGAATGACTTTATATATTTGGCTCCAAGTTGTACTGGGCTTTTGTTTCATGACATGCATTTCTTCTGCTATTATGTATTTTCCAATATTTTTTTCTTCATGTTATTTCTTTCTGAGTATGTTTCTTTTACACTTTCATGTTGAATCTTATTTTCCAGTGTTCTGTTCTTGTGACTAGTTGTTTCCTAATCCTAATGTTTTTTTTCCCCTAAGTTTCTCCATAAGAGATTATCACCATTTAGCTCTTTAAAATAAATAGATAGATCTAATCCAATCAACTGATAAAATATTATAACTAAGAATAGTTTGTAAAATGAAAAATCGTAATCCCTCTGTATCTGTGTAAGAAAATTGAACATGAATTTTTTGTTTCAAGGTTTTTAAAAAAATGTTAAGAAAACTGCATCATCTTGTTGAGAAAATTGTTCAATCCTAAACACAGATTAGTGAATTGAATCAAAAACCTTAAAGCTTATATTTTGACTGAATTGTCAAGTCTACACTGCATGTGTCTGTCAGCTGCCCATTCTTGTTTTATTTTGGGAATAAAAATATAACTAAAAAATGTAGCTAAACCAGAAGCAAAATTTAACCAATATCTATTTAACACTATAATAGTTCTTCCTAATACAGAGTAAAGAGGTTATTGTAAATGTTGGCAATTAGAGGATAACTCCCTACAACTGCAACAAACAACAAATACCTGAGCTTCTGTAGGCTAACCTTATCAACCCATTCCTTGTCTAGTAATAGACTCCTTGAGGTGAACACCACAAAGTCCAATTTACATTATTAGTTTTTAATACTGCATGCATTTGGCAATAGGATTGATCAGAGATTAACACAATGATGTTAAATCAAAGGACAGAAAAGTTAAGAAATGCCTATAAAGTGCCTTTGAGCAGCACTTTATTCACAGTGAGTATACTCACTCTGAATAAAAAGTGATTAGGAGCTTAGTCACTCTCCTTCCTGAAAGGAAAGAATCAGGCAATAATGGCCAACTGCATGCTAACTTCTCATTTAGCTTGCTTGATCTTTTGCTTTTCATTTAGATATTGTGTATTTTCTATTACCTGTGATCTGTAGTTTGTCGTTAGAAAAGAGAACTGCTGCCACTCACATACCAAGAGTTGGCTCTACATCTGCCCACCCTTCAAGTACACTGTGGCAGCAGGTAAAAGAGGTAAAAGTATTCTTATGAACAATAAGAGTATTTAAATCCATCGACGTAACAAATTTACTCGACTGTGAAGAGACATGAATAAATTGTAAAAAAAGCTAGTAACATATGCTGGCTTAATGAATTGTCAGCAGTATTTAAAAGATGAAACCTTTTTCTTCTTTTATAACAAATTAACTGAAGAAAGATAAGTGGAATAAATAAAGGAAGAAAGTATAAACAATGAGATGTTTTTGCATGATTAAAAAAGGAGTGTGTCACCATTTTATCTGACTGTAGAGTATGATATGCCTGCTTCCGACCAGATCATAACAGCAACAAAGTCATAGTGGTGTGAATTTGGAAGGAAAGAGCCAACATGCAGTAAAACAGTCTCAGACTTGAGTTTCTAGTCTCTGTATTATGAAAGGTGATAAATAAGGCCTAGAACTTAGCCATGAATCTTATATTTTACATTTTTTCATTCTGATGCCTTAGTGCTACAAGCTCATACTCAGAATATTCATTGAACAAAACTAAACATAAATTTGAGAATGTTTTTATGAGCAAAGGTAAATATGTTTTGGGTGTAGTCTAAGCTTAAGTAAAAGAGTGAGCTTTGAATGGTAGACAGTGCTTGAGTCGTTGTGAACCCACAGACTGTAGATGCCACAGATTGGTGAACAGTGTAGCAAATCCAGATGGAAACAAAATAGTTGACTGATCATTTTCAGTATCTACCACATGACTGTATTAATACCACATGACTGTATTAATACAGATGACTGTATTAAACTCATGAGTGTTACAAGTTTTAATACTGGAAAAGGAATTGATTAAATTGAAAACAATGTGAGTTTTCTGATCTGAGTTCCAGCTAAGGATCTAATAGTAGCAAAGGCTCACCTTCATAAGTCAAGTCACAAGTCTTTGTAACTCTGAAACACTTATACAGTCCGCACATGAAGAGCAGTAAGTAAAGATGATGTATTTTAGCAACTGAATGATGAAACCACTGTGTATGCCTTTGCACTAATGTCTCTCGATATGAAATGCATGATATTATGGTGTATGGTAGGTTATTTCCATCACATAAGATGGTTATGAAACTGTCTTGAACACTCATGGAAGTATTACAACACAAAAAAATTTTCCAGTTCAACCCTGAGGCTGTATTGGCACCAGGGGACTGCCCAGACCCAGGTGCAGCATCTTGCACTTGAACTTGTTAAACCTCATGAGATTCCCAGGAACCTATTTCTCAAGCTTGTCCAGGTCCCTCTGGTCGGTATCCCATCCTTCAGGTGTGGTAACTACACCATTCAATCTGGTGTCACCTGCAAATCAGCTGATGGTATACTCATTTCTCTCATGTATTTGATTAATGAAGATTTTAAATAACATTTGTCCCAATAAGGACACCACTTGCCACAGATGTCCATTGATATTTTGAGCCACTGACCTCTGGATGTGACTATCTAACAAATTCCTTATCCATCTATCAGTCTACCATTGAACCCATCTCCCTGCAATTCAGAGAGAAGGATATTGTGAGGCAACAATGTCAAAGACTTTACAGAAATCCACATCTATAGCTCTTCCTTTGTCCAGTAATGTAGTGATTCCATCATAGAAGACCACTAGTTTGGTTAGGAAGGATTTGACCTTGGTGAAGTCATGCTGGCTGTCTCAAATCACCTCCCTGTCCTGCATGTGCCTTAGTACAGATTGTTAGGAGTGTCTGATCCATGATATTCTCAAGAACAGAGGTGAGGCTGAGAGGTCAGCAGATCCCTGAGTCCTGCTTTCTGTCCTTTTAGAAGATGGCTACAATGTTCCTTTTTCCCCAGTCACCTGAGACTTCAGCTGATTACCAGGATTTTTCAAATATTATGGAGAGTGACTTGGCAACTACCTTGGCCAATTGTTCCTCAGGACTCTGAGATACATCTTATCAGGTCCCATAGACCTGTGCACATCCAGGTGCCTCAGGTGGTGAATGCATCCAATCTTTTCTTACCATGGGAAGCATTTTGCTTCCCCAGCCCCATCCGGCTGTCTAGCCACTTGAGAGGTGGGAATATCATTGAAGACTGAGGCAAGAAAGCTGTTAACTATAGTTATAGATAGGTTCAGTTCCAGCTTTGCCTTGGCCTTCTCATCTCATCCCTACATAACCAGACTGCTTCTCCTTTTTCCTCCCAGGTTACCTGTCCTTGTTCCCACTGTCTGTGCATTTGCTTCTTTCCCTTAATTTGACCAGCAGGTCCCTACTCAGCTGTACTGATCTTTTGCCTTCCTTGCCTGATTTCCTGCTCCTGTGCCAGCTCTTGCACTCTATGGCTTTCCTTAAAGTTCTTCCAGTTTTATTTCCCTCCCTTGTTCCTGACGGCAGTTTCCCAAGGGATCCTGCTGACTATCTCCTTAAAGGTTTGGAAATTTACTTTCTTAAATTGCAGGGGCCTAATTTTACTCTTTGACACACCCATAACCCTCATGATTGCAAACTCCATCAGTGCATTCCAGGCTGCCTCTCAGACTAACATCTCCATTGAACTTGCTTAATTGTGACATTAGATCCAGTATCACCTCTCCTCTGGCAGGGCTGTCTATTACCTGGCTCAAGAAGTTGTCCTCCATGCACTGCAGGGCTGTCCTGGACTGCCTGCAGCTCGCTGTGCTACTTTCCCAGCACATGTCGGGGTAGTGCCCCAGCAGGACAAGAGCCTGTGAGTGCAGTGCATCCTGTGATGGGAGAAAGCAGCTTCATCAATGGGCTCTCTTACATTAGGTGGCCTGTATCAGACACTAGCTGTTAGGTTCTCTTTGTTACCTTAATCTCTGATTTTTACCCATAAGCTTTTGTCCTGCTCATGGCTCTTCTTCAGAGACAGCTCCTCACACTCATTCCAGCTCCTCTTGTAGAGGACAACCCTTACATCTCTCCTTCTACCCCTGTCTCTTCCAAACAGGCTGTAGCCATCAGTAGTTGCACTCCAGAAATGGGATTTCTCCCACCAAATCTCAAATTCAACCCCACTAATCTCAGTCCAAAAGTTACAAAATTATGCAAAATACTGCTGATTATTTTTATCTCCCATTATTATTTTCTTTTTTTAGTGGCTATTTCCATTGAATTGGAATCAAAGTCATTAAGTTAAAATTAAAAAAAAAAAAATAAAAAAATTGTGTGTTCCAGGCATTTTAAAATAATACAGGACTGGTTTAATTTCATAAGGAAATGGTAATGGTGTGGAAAAAGTGTTGAGATTTTTGAGAAGAAAGAGTTTTTATTTTTATACAAAGTCCTCTTAAAAAAATAATAGTGAAGGAGTTTTGCCTATTTTTTTTTCATTTTTAATCTAGATTGCATGATTAGTAATACTGTAGTTTGTATTTTTTCTTTCCAAAATATGCACTAATGGATACAGTGGACAGCAAAACTGAGATCTCAAATAACTGTTTTTAGAAAAATTTAACCTCATAGATATCACTAAAGATGAACTTAATTTTATTTTTAGACTTGAGAGTAAAAAATTATAATAGATCTTAGCACACAGCTACTGAAATCTTCCACAGGTTTAGAAACTATTTTCTCATTTTTCATATAGAAAAGCTAATAGACTAGTAATTTTTATGCTATATATTTATCCTTTTATTTATTTTTATTGCATTTTGACAAACTTCACAACCTGCAGTAGTTTAATGTGACTATTTTGATTTTATTAGGCTACATATATTTATAAAGTAGCAGAAATTATTATGCATTCTATGTGGAACTGTAACAAAATTGACATTTTGAAATATGCAATTTCATATCCAAAAGTGTTACTGAGTATGCTTTAGCCATTTTAAGATCCTGAAACCAATTACTGTGACTTCATTTATGAAATAGAGCATACTTGCATTTGTCTGTAGATATACAGCATTACAGAGTTGTGCTATACTGCTAATGCAATGAAACTGCTCCTTCTTGTGATTTAAAATAATCATAGATACTTTCCATGTGGAGGAAGCTTCTGGGAGCTGTAACACACACTAAATATTATTAAGACAATGAAAGTCAAAACTCCAATACATAATGTAAATATGTTCTGGCACATGGTTGGTTTTTTTATTTTTTTCTTAAAAGCAAAGTTAAACATTATATAATAGGGTAGGTTTAAGCAGTCCTGGTAAAGCTGTAAATACATAAAGATTTATGTGTTTAATAATAGAGGTCATTCATAAAACAGAAAAGTAATAACATACAATAAGTTCTTCTTTCATAGTGAAACAGATAATTTTTTTTATTTTTCAGATAACCCTTCTATGAAGTCCCTGAGTTACATAAAAAAAAGACAATATAAAGTCTGCCAAAGTAGTCATAGTCTATCATAGAATATCTTTAGTTGGAAGTTTCATTCAATTCATAAGGATCATTGAGTTCTAGTCCCTAACAATAAACCACGTGACTAAGGGCTGTCCGGAATCTTCTGTGAGCTCTGGCAGGCTTTGTATCATGACCTCTTCTTTGGGAGCCTGTTCTGGTGCCCACCTCCTCTGTGTGAAAAACCTGTTAGTAATCTGAACTTCCCCTGATACAGCTTTATTCCATTTCCTCGGGTGCTGCTGCTGCTCACTGAGAGATGAGTATCATCTTCTCCTCTACCCCTCTTGAGGAGATTTAAAACTGTGATGAGATCACCCCTCAGGGTTTCCTTAGACAAATTTGATCAGATTTTACCAAATAGTGTTTTCACAGTCTGCAAAGTTTCTGCAGTTTAATTATTGCTTCTTTGTCATACAGATATTGACCCAAAATCTAGCAATTTAAAAGATTTTGTAAAGAATTTAACGCATCCTTTCTATTTTGGTATTCAGAAATATGAAGGGCAAAGCCCTGTGTGTCACCCAAAACCTACACACCTTCCAATTGTGTGGATTATTGCATTGAAGATTACTTGTTGATTTTAAAGAAATTTTAAAGAAATATTATATGGTATTTCTCAAAGAACAAGGTAGAATAAAGGACTTGAACTCAATTTTTATGATTTACCACTCAGCATACATAACTTACTACACTGCAGTATGCACAATCAAGAGAAGACTCTAATTTTCATGTTTTCAATTACTGATAAGATTTGGTGTGATACTTTTCCCCTATTTATTTTTTTGTTTTGTTTGGGTTAGGGGCTTTGTGGTTTTTGTTGTTTGGTTGTTGGGTTTTTTTTTGGCTTTTGCATTTTTTCTTCCCTTTTAACCTGTTTAGGACTTTTGTGATATGTTTTTAGAGCTCTAAGGCATTCCCAAATGCTCATTTAGTTAGTGAGGGTTCTGAGAACTAAAAAAACCTGTGAAGTCAAGCTTAGTTCCCAAATTAGCAAAAATGTGCTGTTCCTAGATAGAGAGCCCTTAAAACAAAACACTGTTTAATATAATTTTATTTTATATGAATAAAATGATAAAGCTGCAAGTCACAAGATGTTTTAAGGCACACCAAATTGCTTTAAAGGGGTTAATAATTTTAAAAGAGCTTCCTATAGACAAAACTGAAGAATTGCTAATAGAAGCATTTAATAAACAAAACAAAACCCTGACTCATAAATCAAATTCTGTGCACATCACTGTACAATTAAAATAAAAGCATAAACAGCAGTGAAATTTTTTGAACTATATAAAAGATTACTTCTGACACTCAATATATAAAGACTGCCACTTTTCTAACTGTTCAGGTCTAGCTCTTTAAAACACTCTAGTCAGAATTAAGTTGAAACAAAGTTCAGATAGAAAAGGAAACCTAATATTTTCCATATGCACTGTCATATTCCATCCCTTTTCTAATATTCATGTTCCATTAACATTTAGTATTGGATGAATCTAGGCTTGAAGATACAAAAGACAAAAAACAAACTAAAGTATTTCTTACTTGTTTTGATATTTGCTAGCCATGCAGTATTTGTTCAGCCAAAGCCATTTTGTTTTATGACAAGACAGTACAAATTCTGAGGCAAATAATCAAAATATTGATTTTTTATAATATTGGATATAGAACTGCCACAGAAACTTACTACGTTGACAAGATTGAGATTTGCAACACTAAAAACCTAATACAGCTTTGATAATTTCAATGCTAGAACTTAGTGTTGGAAAATCCTACCCTCGGCGTTGAGAGTTAAAGATATCAAATGAAACTGGGAATGGAAGACCTCAGTTTACCTGCAGGCTATCTACAGCAATGGTAGTGTTAATGCATGTTTTCCTGTCTTACCCCTTAAACTAGCTCAGTCAAATCACTGTCTTTCCCAGAAAAAGTTTTGCAGAAAGATAAATGTGTCTTGTGAAATAAATCATTGTTCTTTATGTCTTTGTAAAATAAAGTGAATTATATTAGACAGTTATTATTATTTTCCTGTTTTAAATGAACATAAAACACTTTGATTCAACTGATAATTTCTGATTAATTTGAAATATACTTTGTAATATTTGGTGAGCACAATTTTTTCAAATGACTTTCTATACCTTTATTTCATAAAATTTTGCATTATTTGGACAAAGAAAAAACAGAAAAATCGATAAATTGCAGTTAAAAGATGGCTGACATTTTTGTACATTAGAAATACGGAGCTATAAATTCTTCATATTTCTGAAATGCAGAAAGACTCAGGTACCTGGCAGTAAACAACAAATTAGCAGCCATCTAATGGGGTGGCTTATTTTTCTCCATGGTTAGGAATTTTCATTTATTAGAATGTTTAATTAGAAATGGGCCAATTTCTTATTTACATGATAAGCATTAACTATAGCTGTAATACCTACCACCTGTAGTGTGCCTGCAGCAGTGCATGTTGTCTGTTTTATATGCAAATATTGTACGTCTGTAGTGTGTCTACAAGTTTCTGTAATATACCTGTAAGTGTATGTGCTAACTAACCTTTCACAGGTGCTGCAACCAGCCTTACCAGCTCTTCAGATTTTATCATGAATCTCACAATATTGGTGTGTGTGTGTGTTTCTTTTGATTTGAGTTCAATTTTCAGTCCAGTCTCATAAATATTGGTAGAGAACATAGATACTTGTTCTAATTCCTTTTGAATCTGTCTTCCATTATTTTAATTTGGGCTAGTCATCAAGATAAGTGATTTTTCACTGTGCTTTCTGCATTAGAACTGAGGTTGCCCTGCCCCAACATGATCATCATATTCTGTTGTTCTCAGACCCACCTTTATTTAGATCATTAAATATTCAGGGAAAAAGACTGGAAACAGAAACTTTCACACTGGAGGTGAGTGCTCTAGATATTTGAGTAAAAAATTTAACACACTTCTGCTCTAAAAACCTACAGAATAGCTGGTCCTTATAAAGAACAATGGCAAGGCAGAGACATTACTTCAGTAAAGCTCTCTCTTACTCCTGTAATTGCTGGACCATTAAGTGATGACCATCTGGACTTTCCTTCAAAAAGGACATTTCCCACTGAGATGGTTGTCCAACCAAGAGCTCCAGTGAGCTCTCCTGTGAAGACAGGCTGAGAGGGTAGGATTGTTCAGTCTGGAGAAAAGAAGGCTTCAAGCAGACCTCTTCAGTACCCAAAGGGGGACTTTTTGCAAGAGCATGTAGTGATAGAACAAGGGGGAATGGCTTTAAACTGAAAGAGAGTAGGGTTTGATCATCTGTTTGGGAGAAATACTTTACTACGAAGGTTGTGAGGTACTGGAAGAGCTTGCCCAGAGAAACAGTGGATGCCCCATCCTTGGAATTATTCATAGCCAGGCAGGATGGAGCTTTGGGCACCCTGATCTAGTGAGAGGTGTTTCTGTCTGTGGCAGAGAGACTGGAGCTAGATGATGGCCTTTCACAGGGAGGAATTATTTCAGAAAAGGAAGTTCTTTTATGACTGGTTGATCTTTAGTGTCAAATGTACCTGAATCATATTGCACTTTGCTTAATAAGAGGAATTCTTTGGTCTCTCATGTTTTGGGAATATAAAATCTGTGGGATAACAGTCATATTGTCAGATTAGATGTAGATTAACCCCAGATTCATTAAACATTAGATCTTACAGAGTGAGTATATAAAAGCAAGCTCTTCAAGAAATGTTTTCAGCTATTTTTCTGTGTATCACCAACTGAAAGCATATTCCTGAATTATTTTCAATAATTTTTTACATAAACATTTAGCCAGAAACATAACATGATCAGTGAGTAATAGAAAATAGACCTTATTTAGACATTTGAGTAATATTTTCTTTTTTTGCCCTACTCTGGCAAAACAAGAGGAATAAAAAAAAAAATTTAAACTACAAAGAAGTCTGCATTAGTAATACACTGAAATATATTCTAAATATTTTTAAAAAATAGGAGATGAGAAATGGCATGTGGGTGCAAGATATGGTTTATATAATGTAAGAAATTTGTGTGAATCAGTAAAATACATTAAAAAATTTGGCTTTGAACTTTTTTGAGACTCAGTCTTAATGACAAATGAAATATATTTTGTATTTCTAGATAAATTTTATGATCCCTCTACCAAATTTTATTTTAGTCTTCTATGGATTTAAAACATTTGAAAAAAAAAAAAGTACAAGATCCCTTTAGAGTAGTGTAAGGAAATTCACAGATATACTAATGAGATGTGACAATAAAGGAATTATTCTGCAGGTGCCCGGGTTTCACTGCTGAAGTCATTTGTAGGGATCAAAGAAATTATTCTGAAATGTATCTTTTCTTCAGGGAGCAATTTGAGTCTCAGAAATATTACAGACCTTGCAGAAACAGCTGCATTTTCTTCTTTTTTCTTTTTTACTTTTTTAAATATGAATTCTCAAATTAGATGACTATTATCGTCATGTATATAGTATTATGATTACATGTGCAGTCACAAAAGGTGTTCGTACTCATAGCTATGGTAGTCATTTTAAAAGCAGCAAGTGTTATTTGAGCTGGTGGCTATATCGACAAAAAGTTTATTGGGATTTTAATAGTCTGATGCAACAAATAAATCCATGACATACCATCTTTTCTCTGGAATTGTTTTCCCAGTGTTCTGAAATACAAATTGTGGATATAACAACAACAAAAAAAAATCAACAAATGAACTTTAAACAAACAAACAAAAAAAAAAATCAAAAACCCTATGTCAAATTAAAACTGAGGTGGTCCTGCATTCCTACCTTAATTAATAAAATAAATCCAAAGCTGAGATTTTTTTTACATATCCATATGTTCATTTCTGTTTTGGTTGGATATTTTCCTCATACAAATATATGTCTTTTGATGAAGAATAAGGATTTGCTTTTTGTTTATCTGAAGTAATAGATTTTTTTTGTTTGTTTTTAATGTCAATCTATGAGAAATTTTACAAACTATTTAACACTTTTTAAAATATTTGTAATGTACTAAGTATGCATTCTTTTTAAAGCCAGCTGCTTTAGGATGTTCCAGATTTTGAGGCTTAAATTTTGCAAGACAACATTTCTGAAAATGGAGTCAGTGTTGACAAAGTAGTTGATACAATAGAAGAGAGCATTTTTCACATTTTGAGACCATAAGCAATTTCATATTTCAAAAAATAACAGGAGGTAAAGAGAATAAAAAATGAAATGAAAGATGTTAAAAGTACAGTTTCCCTCCTGTTCATAACTTATAAATTATAAATGCTACCCATGGGATATTTGCAGTCACTGGCTATTACATGTGTCAGTATTACAAAGGACATTATTATACAGTTGATGGAATGATGACATGTAACAAAGCCAAATATATTTTGTTAGTGACTTGGGACTAGAATATGATGATACAAAAAATGCAATTAGATGTTAGCAGAAAAATTAGTGGTGTGCATTTTTTGACATTTATGAATGAATAACTATCCATAAAAAGTTAAATTTGTAGAAGTCAGGAAAATACAATGCCGTTTATTTTCAAAAAATATCATCAGGGTATATAATAAATGCTGACTAAGCTAAAAGTTGGACAAAGAAAGACATTAAAACCAAAACAAACCCAAAAATTCTTTTGGCTGCTTAGGACCTTATGCTGGTCTCTGACCATGCTGGCGGAGGATGAGTGAGCAGATGTGAGGTGCTTGGTTACTGACTGGGGTGACACCTTGACAAATCTGCATAAAAATTTCAGAAAAACCATCAATTAAAGAAAAATAAGTGCCCAGTAACTGAACTATTTATTTTATGGATATGATTTAGGAGTGATGCCCTAAGTGTTCCCACCAATGCAAATCAAGGTCTTGCTTCATACAACATATAGGAGAGAACCCAGAGTGCTTTCACAGAAGTAAATGAATTATGTGTTCAATGGAACAGCTTCTCTTGCACAGCGAAAGTTGAAAAAATTCCAGGGCTAAAAACAGGTCTTGGTGCTCATTTTTAGTGAGTCTGAAATGACCGGTGTTATTCTTGTTCCTTATAATCAAAAACTTAAAATCAAATATGTTGGATAGGAGCTTTGTTTTCAGTCCAGTGGTATTTAATTTTAGTAGTGGATGTCAGGTACTTCAAACCAAGCTCTTGATTATACACTAAGATACTTTCAAAACTCTCAAAAGCAAAGTTAACTCTGACATTGGTTAAGTTTTCTTAGATGATGAAGTGATAATTAATTAGAATATTTAACCTTTCAATTTTCGACATAATGACATCTGCTCTACACCATGAGGCTACAAAATAATTAATTTCTAGTACATGGATGTGCATAACAGGTTTGCTTCTCTCTGCTGAAGTAACCAATTTTGAATTATATTTATAGAGTGATCCCCTCCCGCTGGTAACTTAGAAAGTCTTTCTTGAATCTTGATTCGAGAGACTTTCTCATCATCACAAAAGGAAGTTTTGTGTGTGTGTAGTTCCTTAGGCATTAGACATGAGGCAAGTAAGACAATGTCAGACAAGGGGCCTTGGTCTATTTTCTAGTCCCTGTCTTTATTAAGGCTGTGGATTGATTTCTTTTGTTATTCTTTCTCTTTTATAAGACTCTTATTCATAGGCATAAAGGCAAGGGAGGTTGTGGGGGTTCATTGCTGATTCAAAACACTGAAGATTCCTCTGATTAGGGAAGTAATGCAAGGTTTGAGGTTTCTTAGTTCTCTTCATGTAGTGTAACTGTAGCTTCTATTAATTTTCATAGGATAATTTTAAAACATAAATATTTATCTAAATAAATTGAAGACAACCTGACAATGTATTTATGCACAAGGTTAATTCAGCATTTCTTGAATTATTTTCTTTCTTTTTGCAGTGAAAACAACTTAATTTAGCAAAGGGAGAACAGTTCAATTATTTCATACTCTGGCCATATCTATCTGAGTTCTTAATTGCCAGAGAGAACTAAAGTAATAAAATTAGTGATCCCTAAATGGACTGCTATAAACACTAGGGAAGTATTTATTTATTTCACCATGAACACTTACTAAGATTAAAGTAGTTTCATTTTCTCCAAAGGATTCTTCATCATTCTTTTTCTTTTCAGCCAATATTCCAAAAGAATGTTGTAGAGTTTAGCTTTGCATTTTCTTCAGTAAAATATCAATATGAGATCTGAAAGACTATTTTTTTAGAATACCACCTGAACTACCTGATTTCAGGTAAAACATTTCTTTCTACATAGTGAAATAATTCTCTGTTGGAGCACTGAGGTTTAGGCTAAGGGGCATGAAATGTTGCAATTTATTTTAAGGTTAGGGAAACCCCGCTTGGGCATTACACTGAAGCTGGCTTAATTCATCATTAGGTTTGGGAACGTGTTTGTACCAAGTAATAATCAGCTGCCCAGATAATTATCACTATTACGAAATCTAGGAGCATACTAAATGCAGGCAAATTAAATAATGTACTTATTTATTTCACAGTGCAAAAGACAAAAGGAGAAAGTTCAGTGTTTTTGAAGAAAAATAGACGGTGCTTGTGTTAAGGAAGGTTAGTTAATTCTAACCCCAAGGTTAGAATTAACACTGCAGGCATCCTTTTGTTCTAGCACAGTTAGATACAGCAAGGTTTCTTGGCAAGGTTTATCTCTTAATATACTCTCATGCAGCCCACTGTACCTCCACAGATACCCACTAAAGTTCTGGATGTAGGTGTTAGGTAATATAAACTGAATACTTTGCCAGATCATCAGGATGAATGGACAAAATACAATCTGGTTTAACTGGACCATACTCTGTCCACAAATAAGTAAACTTACTTCCACTGACTACTTTTTTTATCACAAACAGAAAGAATATACAGGGACACTTAGCTATCATAGAGCAGATGGGTTGCAGGACAGAACCTTTTCTGCACAAAGAAATTAGTGATATACAGAGTGCTGGGGGAATTTTTTTTCCCACAAATGGCATCATGATGTGCATGATACAGTGATTTGGTTTTTTGTTTGTTTACTTGTTTTTAAGAGGAGTTTTTGCTTTTCTACTTTCTTCTTCAACAATTCTTCTGTGGAAGTTACTTTTGTGCGAAGAATTTAAAGCAGACTCTGAAATGGATTTCATATCTTAATATATAATAACATACTGAATAAATATTTTACTCCTAATGATAATTAGACAATGGTAATTGAAACTGAATTTAGGTAGTATTCACAGTTTCTCAACATTTTTTGGAAGGCTTTATTCTTTTAAATATATTACATTGTTAGGTAAGATCTTAATGACATATTGACACATTCTGAACTATACCATTTAAATTCTAATTGTAAAATAATTTTGATGATACTGACTGAGGTGCAGCAAAAGTTCCTTTTGGGGAAAAATCATGAATAGAATGCTAGACAACTCTGTACTGTCATTAAAGACATAAATGGCTTAGTAAGAAGGTTCATGCTTAATGAATTCCCAGAATTTAAGCATGCAACAATTGAAATAAGACATAATAATTTTTATTTACCAATGAAAAATATTTGTTAAATATATGTATGATTTTTTTTCCTGGGAGTTAATTGTCAGCACAGTTTCCAAATTCTATGTAGTAGTGCAACTGTAAAGATAAAGATGCCTTTTTTACATGGTCAGTCAAAATCCAAAAGACTCCTTTATAATTGAGTTATTTTTCAGATTAGACTTTTTATATTCTATTTTGTTCATATAATAGTTGTAGTCCCAAAAGGGTTAGGTAAATTGTATGTCTGAGTGTAGGGTTATTATTTTAATGAATCAATTTTAAATAAAAGTAACTATAACAAGGTATTCTACAATATTTTTTATAGTAGTATGCTAGATAACTACTAAGATGTAATGAGTAGTCTCTGGAAACTTTGGATTAATTTTAAAATTTATCCAAACCTACATCAAAACTTACTACTAGAAAATAGTTTGGAATTAAGTGCAAAGTGGAAAGTGAATGGGAAGTGGAAAGAGAGTCCAGATGCTCCATAGTGGAGCAAATCCAGAAGTATTACAGATTTTTGTAGTTCTCCTTCAATGCTTGTGTTCTCTAGCCTGTTGTAATATTTTTCTTTCTGTGTTTCCCCTTGAAGTATCCAAGGCATGTTGGATGGGGCTTTGAGCCATCTAGTAGAAGGTGTTCCTGTCCCTGGAAGAGGGGTTAGTCAGCTCTAACTAAATGATCTTTAAGGTCCCATCCCACCTTAACCATTCTGTAATTCACTGGGCTGTATTCTAACTTGGTTTCTCTGATTGCAGAAAATATATCCTTGGCCCAGTCAAAAACATCTGTTGCTAGATAGGTATTGCATGAATTCTCTTATTTACTCAGTCAGAATACATTGAGCTGGATTATTGCAACAGAAATGCCATAAAGAAACCAGACATACAGATAAAGAAGTTAGGAAGTATTCATGAATTAGGAGTGTTTGATTTCTGTTTTTCTTTTTAACACAACAAAACGCTACTTAGATGTCTAGGACTAGTGCAGTAAAAATATTTTTTTTTTGGCTAGGTGAAATTATTTTCCTTCCTGTACATGTGAACAGGGCTTGCTTGTAAGCTAAGTACATCCAGAATAGGTTTTGGCTTCGTTGTACACTTAGAACATGCTAGATTTAATAAGGTGGTTATAGCTTTGTGAATGTTTTTAGTTTAAAGCTTATACATAAACCTGATATATCTACTCTCAGAGTAGAATCATATAAGAGTTGTGATTTTTGCTATTTTGGCATTGTATTTTTTCCCTATGTGCCTTCTCATAAGAACAATTTTTTTTCTTTTTACAAATAAAGCTACAATTCAGAACAGTGATATAATGCATACACCATACGCCTATAAAAAGAAAAATTTCTATTAAAAACAGGTTCAACTAGATGTACAAAACTGCACTGAGAGGCAAAGGTGGTGTTCTTTTAAGGATATAACATGAATCATTCTGACTCAGTTTTCAGAAAGCACTACAGGAACAGAGAATTGTAGAAGAGGCATCATATTTCAGTGAGACGTCTCTTAAGGTCTGTGAAGTTTCAGGACTGATACATGCTATCTTTAAAGCAGACAGGTAATTGGAGAGTGATGTAAACAGCTACAAAGCCCTAACCTGCCTGGGCAAACGCCCATTAACACTGTGTATGTTGTGGGGTTCCCAGGGTGCAGCACACGAACTTAAAAGCTTAGCAGTAAAATAATTAAACTGCCAGCTACAAGGAAGTGAGTTATGGAAGGGAGATAGGATTTACCAGCCCCATGAGAAATGTAAGAAAGTTGCTAAATCATCTAAGATATTTTAGCAAGCTGGCAGATGACTTGCCCAAAGGCAGAGGCCATTGCTACATAGCAGGCCTGGTGCAAGATAAAAGAACTCACAAACATCTTGTCTGCAGGCAGAACGAAAAGGAGGAAAACATGGAACAGTTTAAACCAGGCCTTCAATTGGCTAGACTTTTTCTAGTTGGTATCTGTGTAAGCTCTCCCAGGAAAAGTAAAGAATTTGATCTCCTGAAGTGAGGTGTATAAAAATTTCCTACATTTTTATGGTTTATGGTTTACCTTTGTTAACATTTAATTTACATTTTTTCTTATGTTTGTGTTTTAGAATATTTTTTTCATTTAAGACAGATATATTTTTATTTATATATTTCTAGTTTATACCAGTGCAATACAACATTGCATTAACTCTGACTCAATGTTGAGAACATCTGTGAACATAGTCTGGCCATGGACAGGAGTATAAAGCAAGCAAAATTACCAGAGGAGGTAGATCCATATCCATTACCTTTCAGATCTTGTATTTCTATGTACAATATTGCTTCAAATCCAGATGTTCAAAAATCAAGGGTAAAATTGAAATGTAGCCTTTCTTATCAGACTGATAAGGTTCTGATGTCATATGCTTGTCTGAGAAAAAGGCATATAGAATTCATCACGATTTATTTATGTACTTTGACAAACAGTGATGTTTCCACAGAACATTGTAGAAGGGTTATAACATTCTGTTAACCATGCAATTAATTTGATACCAAAATATTTCTAAGCTTAACAGAACTAAAAATCAACTTTTGAACATTAATAGAGAGCTAAAAAAAATTTGCAGACCAATTACCATGAGTGTGTACAAGGCATGTAGAAGAACCACATCATGGTGTCTATTACAGTGATTACTAAAGGTCCCTTTAATATTTACTTTTATTGTTAAGTTAGAAGATCATGTTTACTACCTGATATTTTTTTTCTTTAAACCCCTATTTAATTATAAAATATCTCTCACTTATTTGAAATAAATTTTCCCACTACATAACACCAAAATAGTACTATACTAATAAATCAGATTGAAAGAAACAGGGAATTTTTTGTTTCTGGAAGATTCTTTTTAGAGATTAGTTCCATTTTAACCAGAAATTCTATATATAAATTATTTCTGATTTTCCTAAAGGTATAGAGTATTGTTTGCGTAGCAACCTTGTCTGTAACATTAATCCAAGTTATTATTTTATAGTTATTCCCACAGTTTATGAAGTTTTATGTTTATAAGTCTGTTCCCTACAGCAATTATATTTTCTTCTGTTTTTTCCCTTTAAACTTAAGCTCCACATGTTTTAAATATTTATTGTTGAACTGATTATAACATTTATATCCAAACTTGAATTCCTTCACTGAAAATAATTTGAGCTTAGGTGAAAACCTGAACACTTTCATATTTCTCTTCTGAATAATAGAATAAATGTAGAGTTATCAGGTGGCTTTTGATAGCATTGATGTGCCAACAATTTCATGACGCACCACAAACAGAACAAAATCTGTAGGTGTGAAGTAAAGTGCGAGGAAAAGGGCTCTTGATCATGTTACAGGAGTACCTTGAACTTTTCTTTCAGTTTTATATACTATCATCCAGAAAATGTGGACTTCTCTTTTGATGTATTACTTGTTAGGCTATTTCTTTGACAGGTTTCTCCAAGAACCAAATTTAGCCTGTAGTGCTTGATATTGACTGTGCTATTGTTCAATAGATGTACTACAAAAGCATTGCTTGGGCTTTGTCTTGTTCAGGCAACTTCAGCTCCCTTTTCCAGAGGCTCTCCAAACCTCATGCTTTGCTTGCTATCTGAGACATTCCTTGGACCTTTAAAAGAAATTTGTGTGCAAGTACAATAGTAGCCTGCTATCTCACTGAAATTTGGGGATTTTTGTTTTTGTTTTTGTTTTAATTTATGTGTTTTTAATTGGTTTTAGGGGTTTTCCATTTTTTTTTTCTTGTTTTAGTTTTTTGAAGATCTGACATGATTAAGGGAGGAGGAAAAGTACTTTGAATGATAATTAAACTAAGTTTTAGTTCCAGTAGAATTATACAACTGAGTTTATCTGGTTTATACAGCCCTGGAATAGGTCAGGAAGGTTACAAGAAAAAAACTGTATTTAACACTCAAGTGTTACTTTCTCTGGGGACAGCTTCTGAAGCTGTAGATGATATTTTCAGTGGGATTGTTTCAGCTGCACTCACTTCCTTTGCCCTTTTAGACTGACTACTACTGTAGACTACTAGAGCCACTAGTCAAAAGAAACTCTTTTACTTCTGAGAACTGATGGAAGCTAATTACATTTGTCTTTCACACCAACTGAGAAAGTAAGGAAATTATTCTCTTTATTGCCTTGTTTTCATTTCTTCAGGATAAGCTGTAATTGTAAATTTTTAAGCCTGCATTGAATTTTCTGCTACACTAAGGGAAATTATGTGGGTCTTATTTCCAGCTGATGTGCAGCTGCTGATATCCACTGGCCAAACTTATTAAGGTATGATTCTGTCTCTGAAACATAAAATAAACCATTTGTATAGTATAAAATATTGTATTCCCATGTGAGATCTTCAGTGGGGAAATACTGCTTTGTATCCTGTCCTTTATTTTCCTTTGCTGCTTTAAAATTCTGTGTGTATACTGGATGCAGCATATTATTATTGAATTTATAGTTCATTTTCTGTTGACTTGTGGTTTTACTCCAACAGGAGAAATTATTGGTTTATTTTGTAATCTAGGAGAAAAACTGGTGACAGTCCATTGTATCAGCTATCAAAATGGTCAGAGCTTTGGGCTTGCATTCAGTTCCTTTTGTTTACAACAATGTTTTGAAAAGCAGGCAAATGTATTATAAAAATATTCAACAAAGAATTTTTGAAAATAATGGGAGGAGCTGAGAAGGAAAAGAAAAACATTTTGTATAACAGTTTAATAGAAAGAAATGGAGAGTACTAATAGTTAAAAATAAGCTTGAGGAGTTTAAATTTTATCTAAACATTAGTTGTAAAGAGAATTAACAACTTTTTTCTTTATTATGCACTTATAAAAATATATTTTTTATTGCTTCCTGAAACTTTTAGGTGATGCTCTGCCATCAAGATTAATTTAAAATATAAAATATGGTGTAGTGCTATATATAGAAAAACTTTTCCAACAACAGAACTTTGCATGTGATCAGGCTGGGGACAAGGTCCAAATTCTGTCTTTATATGGTCTTGGTTCATTGCCACATAATTGATGAAGGGGCTTGTGTTTCTAGATATTAGTATAAAGACTTGTACCTTATTTAAAAAATAGTTGATTTTTTTTTGCCTGGCTTTCTCAATTCTAAATTGTTTGTCCACTCTCTCATGGTCTGGCACTGCTGCACTATCTTTAACCTTATTCACTGCTAGGGTTTCAAACTGTGCAGTAATTCTCAGTAAATAAACAGGATCAGTTTTCCTAATCTTACCTGCACAGTCTGACAGAGCTTTTGCCTCCTGACCTGTCCAGTTACTTTCTGTTTTATCTTTTTACAAATACCAGGGAAAAAAAGAAAAGTTTTTAATCCTTGTCTTCTCACAAGTCTTTAAAAGTCTTTTTCCCTCTGCATACTGCCTCCCCACCCCCTCTCAGTTATATTATTAGTCTAAATTTTATTCAGTCTTGAATCCTCTAGAGTCTAATGCTGGAATATGTTTCTGACATACAGATAATGTCAGCCACCCCAGGACAACTGGTTTAACACATAATTCTGTAATCAGTCTATACCATAATTTGAAGTTCCCAGACATTCATTTAGAAAACTCATGATAAAAATTAATAAAAAAAAAATGAAATATTATCAATGAAAGGATTTGCACACAGATAATAATTGTTTCCAGTGCCTAAGATAATAAACATGCTTTGACTGGCCCATCCTCTTTATTCAAGTGATTCCTGGAAGAAAAGCATAACAGGATGGTTTTCATGGAGTTGTGAACCAAGGTCAATCCACTGCTTTTGTAAATGAAGTAAGAAAAATGTAACTGAAGAAATTTTTGCACTGATAAATATTAAATACACATGAGCAGCTTTTTAATAGTTTATGTAAATACATAAATACCTCTGGCTTTAACGTTATGAAAATGCTGCCCAAAATATGTGTATTGTGATATTAACTGAAACTGTTGTGTAATCCAAATGCCATTCTGTCTGGTCTAGCACAGTTCCCACCCTCTGATGAGAACTGCAGCACTTCAGAAAATAACTCCCTATCTCATAGCACATCTAGTGCTTCAGTGTCATGTGATGCTGTCCAATTCTCAAAAGATATCTTATACCTGGAGACTAAAATATACAAATTCATATCAATATACCCATGTAAGGAGAAAAACATGATGAACATGTTCCCCTGTACTGTAGTAAATAATTCATTTATGATGAGCATCACTCCAAACTGCATCTAATATAGGTCACTTAAAAAAGCCTCTCTAGAGAAATGTTTTTGAATATTTCAGTGATGATGACTAAGCTATATTTATGACAAAGGAGAGTTTAAACCTGAAATTTTAAACAGAGTTCAGGAACAGGTGCATACAGGCTGTATGTGATTTAGTAGTTACATGTTTGAAAAGTGTCTGTAAATTACTGCTAGGTCTGCCAAACTGTATCCTGATGGATAAAGGATTTATTCTCCCCAGTACTGTAAGCACTTGTAAAAGCTTGTTTAATATAATACTTGTTTACTTTGAAGATAATAGTAGAATAGTATTTTAGAAAACATTGTGATCATAGAAATGAGAAAAAAAAGACAGCCATATCTATATGTATTAATTTCTAGAATAATGTGCATATGGAGATGTGCAAGTAAAGAAGGAATCCTTGGAACTAGAAAGGAAACATCTGAAAAATACTTTGTGGTTCAAGCAAATATTACAGTAACTTTTCTACTAGGATGCAAGCCATGTTAATGGACCAGTAAGACAAGTGAAATGTCATTTTTCCAATATTGAACTCAATTACCTCATTATAACCAGTGTATGTCTAAAGATACATTGATAAATATTCCACATGAGAAATTAATCAGAAGTAAAACAAAGGAATTATTTTCTTTGAAGACAGTGTCATTTCTAGCTGATATATTCCATAATTTAACATGCCATTTAGAATTTTCTCTTGGAACTTCTTTTATGTTGCTTTTCTCTTCCTTTATTTTTTTTTTCCACCACCTTAAAATGTATGTTTGAATTTCTGAGTACTCCGCAGTAAGGCTACAAAGACATGATGCTTGCCCTTCTATGTATGTTTTAACTGGAGGAAGGCATTTCCTGGCCTCTTAATTGAATTCAGTATGCCAATTAGGACACACCTGCACCGGATCTAGATAAGAAGAATTAAGAACTGTTTGAGTGCACTTCTTCACAGACTTTGCAGAGCATCATCTTTAATCCTGCTCATCATCTCTTGCTAGGTAGAATGTAGTTGTAATTAGTGCTGTATGTACCTGGGCCAATGTGAGAGGAGTAAAACGGAACAATCTCTGAGACACCTGATAGAAAGAGCCATCCCTAAGCCATAAGAAAAGCAAGTAGAGGCTTCCTCTCTTATGCAAGGAGACTTGGATAAAACGTATGTGTTATGGCGGAAGTAATACTGCATAATGATGGAAGTAACATGGAAAAGTAGCTGGGCAAAGCAAGTATGTACACTCATTCTCCAGTTCTTCCATTTATTGTTAATCCTCCACTTTTACTAAGCTGAACTACTTCTGGTGGAGTGATGGTGGCTGAGTGGGCTAAGGGTGTTGTTTACCTTCCTACGGACAGTTTTGTTTCCTCTCTTTGCCACTGACTGTAAATCCCTCCAAAGACTGAACAAAGTGCCTTTCTTGCCCTCCCCTCACTAGGGTAAGACAAGAACATATGGAGTATTGCTCGGAGTTATATTAGACAATGGTTTCAGATGTGTTTACCTGTACTTTAGAACTAAAACCCTGTGGCTGTTTAAGGGAGCTGGAGAGCCCATCAGGTTATGTGGATATAGACTGGATGTTTTAGGAACTGTAGTATGTATTGTCAGTTCCCTGGTGATTCTGGTTCTGTATTTTCACTTTGTTGCTTCCAAGAAAACAAAAATTGCAATAAATCAAAGAGAAAAGGTAGCCAGAAATTATACTTCTAGTAGGGGATAATTGAATATATGTTTAAATTTTTTTCTTCTGTCACTACTCTGAAATAAAGAGGGAAATAATTCTTCAAGGATTTTCAATATATGACATTAAGATCTACAGTTTGTGTTAAGTTTTTTTAGAGCAGCCAAATTAAGAACTGAAGTTCACCCAGGGAACAGAATAGTTTTCCCACCCCTGTACTTGAACTAGAGATGGAAGAGAAGTTTTCTATTACTTTTTTATACCTTTGTTTTAGGTTAATTCTATTCATGGTGTAACCTAATTTGCATGAAGAACAGTTTTCCCTGAATCTATCAGTTGCATGGGAAAATGGATATTATTCATTCAAGTGGAGCTTAAACCTCCTGAGACTGAAAAATGTTTCTGCGCAACAAATAATACTTAACATGAGCACTTGAAGTCAATGGGAATTGGGATTACTATGCTCCATTTAGAATGTGGATAGGGTTTCACAGAACTAGGACCTTATTTCATTTGTACCCACCAGAAGAAACAAAATAGTTTGCAAAACTTCATCTGTTATAGTCTGACAGAGCTCAAGTTGAGCTCCTGAGATTTTTCATTATGGGGGGGAGAGCAGTTATTTAAAATTAAACTTTTTTAATTAAAACAATGCATCCTTCTATCCAAATCCATGCTCTGTATTTACTAATTTGTTTAGAATGGAAATTGAGATTGCCATCATTTCTCAGTATCTATTTGAATGTGTTTCAGATTGGAACAAATGTTAGGCCATGATTTTTTTTTTTCCCCCCTCAATTCAGTCAAATAAGTAGTGCAGTTAAAGAGACATTAAATAAAGATAAAATTTGAGTTTTCTCTTTTAGTGTTCTTCTCACCACCTACTAGAGATTTCTTTGGATAAATAAATCAGTTTCAAGCTTTAGAATCTAAATTATTCCTGTACCAAATAAAGTAAGCTTGGATTAAAAAAAAAAAACCAAGAACAACAGAAATACCTGTTGCTGATGCTCCTCTAACTGAAGTGAACAGTTTGTTTTTTTTACATGTCCTGAAGTATTAGATTTTATTAATATTGGTGACTGTATTTTTATTTTTACGACAGCATTTAAGGATGATTTGCAATGAGATCTGAATTTTATTATAGAAATCAATGGAAATACCACCAGTAGTATTTATTTTAGCATGGTACATAGTCCTTGCTCATGACTAATTATTACATCTCCTGGTAATATATAATTCAGTGAAGCTGTTTGTGGCTATGAGTATCCAAATCTGTGTTTCAGTGAAATTGTGATGAGAGGAGGGTGTAAGCTCCCAGGCTTTGTCCCATGATGTGTTGAATGGCTGTCTCACAGCCATGCACTCTGAGGAGGCAGCTCATAGCTGTGCCACACACTTTATTTTTCTCTTGGTTTTGGACCATTTAGAGGAAGAAAATCACAGTACAAAGCACCAGTTGGAAACTACAAGAATTTTCAGTACTGTTATAAGGAGAAAGGAAGGCATAACTTTCATAGTCTCCATTCTTATTTTGTATTGTCCTCTGACTCCCTCTCCAAATAAACTAAAGCTCCAATATCTTAGTCTGACAATTTCTTTATATCAAAACCTGGTGGGGAAAAAGGACATTACTTGCATATGCATACACAGGTGTTTCTGTACACTAATGTTGTATCTGCCAATAATAATGTGGTAAAGGGAGTCAATATAGAAAATTGAAACATCTTCTTCAGTGAAAGAGTTTTCAATACCATAATTGGATATATCATACTCATTCTTTATATGGCTGTTGAGGTTTGTATCAGATTACAACATTTATATGTGCACTTTATTCAGAACTTTTTGTATGTTGCTCAAATGCAGTAACTTTTATTCTGCTTTCTGGTTGTGTGTCTCACTTAAAGTGTGTGTCACTTTAGCAAATCTGAATATAGTATCTCCTGAAATAAACTTGTTGTTTTTTTTTTTCATACCCAATGAGACTCCATAAATGTTAGGCTTTATTCACATGTATGTTAGGACTACAGACTTAGGTAAGATTTTGCTTTGTTTTGTTAATATTGATCTGCCAAAATAACAAAAAAACTGATCTGAGAACCCATTTAAGGATCTATAATATTTTTACATAATTGTTTAAAAAACCACTCTAAAATCCAAAAGAAATCCAAAATATTAAAAGACAACTTTTAAAATTATAAATATCCATATGTACTTTTATTCAAAAGTGATGATATAATGAATAATCACTTTTGTCAGGGGAATACATGGCAATGTAAAAACCAAATTTTCTTCAAATCTGCTAATTCTAAATTCTACTAAAATGTATGTGAAGACCTTAAGTAAGAACATACTATTCTGCAAGGGCAACAGCTATGGTAAAGTATATAGATTAGGTTATTTTAAGAATTTTTTTTTAAGAATTAAAGGATATATAGAACAAGAAAGATCTTGATTCAATTTCTGCAACTATAATCATAAAAGTTTAAATCAAATTAAATTAAGCAAGACACTTGCCTATTTATAGTAGTATAAAATTGCACTACCCTGTTCAGAAAACACTAAAAATAAGCAAATACATTTTGCCAAGACTTTTGCAAGAATTCCAAATCAGGTTTGTTTTGAGGTTTCGAATAAAAACAATCTAAAAATATCTGAAAGAAAAGCATTATGACTGTAATGTATGTAAAAATATTGTAGAGCAATGAAAAGTTTTAACAATAGACACTGAAACAAGAAACATATGGCTTTAGTCTTTTTCCAGAGAAACAAACAAAGCATATTCAAACCTGTGAAATTTCTCATTTATAGTTTTCAAAATGAAATTTTGGGTGAACTGAACTAAGAAATCTAAAAGAGTCCAGTAAGTATTTAGTGCTGCTTCTCTAAAGTAAGATTTCCTTAATCATTAATTTCTGTATCTTATATAGGTTGCTAATGTTCCTCATCTGTACTGTATCATACTGCACTATGGTATGTTGTACTTTCCAAGGTGTGATGGTGTCGTCTGAGTTTACTGAATAGTGCTTTTTTGTTGTTGTTGTTAGAATTTGACCCATGTACAGATTGATGCAGTGGCAGAGATGAGATGGAACAGGTTATATGTTGGTGTGCAATGTTACAGGCTGCAGAATATCGAAGACACAAAATAGTACTTCCCATATATTTAAAGTCAGATTCACTTAAAAATATACTTGCTTGAATATGTTGAACCAATGAGGGAGCCAATGACTTTTAAAGCTTGTTTCACATTTCTGGAGCTTGCCAAACTAAGACCGTTTCCATTAACATTAGTAAATTGAGTGTAGGTGTGGTTAATATTACCCAGTAGTACACAATGGAGAGTCTTCTGTGAACTGCAGTAGATGTTGAACTTGAATTTGAATGATATCATGAAATCATTTTAGTAGCATGAACACAGTAAACAAGGAAATATACTCTCATGAATTAGGGAGTTTATTAGTATCCTTGTTAATAGAAAAGGACAGTAACTTGGAAGTGGTATTTGCTATGTTCAGTACAGTAAACCTCCACAGTTCCCAGTGTAGTCAATGAGGATAAGGTCAGAGTAAATTAGCCTAAGGATTTGCAAGTCTTAGCTAGCATTGATATAAGTGGTGACATATTGGCATTTCTGTAAAACAACAAAAAACCCACTATCAGCATGGATAACAACTATGCTGCAGTATTTAAACCATTTTTTAAGAACTTGTGTGAAATAGTGTTTCTTAAAACATATCATACAAATGTGAAGAAATCATGCCTTTTATTTGTATTGTTTGGGTAGCCTGTAGGTCCTTAGAAATAACACCATCTTCACAGTTAATCTTCAAATTCTTTATAGATGTATTTTGGAAAATCATTGTTTCAAAGAGAAATATTAGTGGATTTGGCTAGTAGACCTGGATCCCTGGCCTTCTTTCAATGGATGCTTGATTTAAATTTATATATATATATATATGTATGTGTATATATATGTACATATATACATGTCTATGTATTTGATCTTTATGTTCCCTCAAAATAATTTAAGTAAGTCTTGAAACCAGGGCATAGTAAAATCCGCTTTTTTTCCCTAATGATTTTATGTTTTCTGGAAAGCAGATGCCTTTTGCCCAGGTGTGGGCAAAGAGATTATGTCTCAAACTTTGTAACAGTGAGAACTCTCTTTAAGTTTAGATGTGTCGATATGTTTCTACTTGGGTAGGAAATGATTGTGGTAATCCAGAGTATTGTATGTTTAGCTACTTAATAGACAGGTGAAGAGGATGGTGTTTGACACTTCATCCTTCATCCCAAATCCTAAAGGCAGAACATAGGAAGAGTTTAGATACCTCCATGCTTAAAATTGTCTGTCTTCAGACTGTGTCTAGAGATAGTCACTGAAGTCACTTCAAAACACTACTAGTAGTAATTTAGGTCACAGATATTAAACTGCATTTTAAACATTATGTTTGCTTCGCAGGTAAATAAGAAAAACCCATTTAGTCTTCCTATGTATTTTTATTTTCTTTGCTCTTGGAAGAATTTAAAGTATCTTAGGTACAAAATAATGACTTATACAAATTGAGCGGACATGATAAAATGGGAATGTAAAGGAATGTGAAGTCAATGGGAATAATGAATCAAAATATTAATTACATGAGCATATAGATCCATCCATAATCTGCATTTTTAAATTCAGTGGATTATAACAGTGATAGACACTCTTCCCATACTTGGATTATTTAAGGTTTCTTTTTATAGGTCCTCTTGTTGATCGGATTTTTTTGTTGTTGTTGATTTATTTCCGTTTTGCATTGTGGATTAGTCATAGTTTTGGCTGGGATGGACAGTTTTCTACCTAGGAGTTGATACAATGTTATATTTTGGATTTGGGATGAGAATAATGTTGATAATGCCCTGATGTTTTAATTGTTCCTGAGCAGTGCTTACAGCAAGTCAGTCCCTGACACTGCCCCGCTAGCGAGGAGGGTAGGGATGCACAAGGAGTGGGGAAGGGACACATCAAAGGACAGCTGGCCCCAACTGATGAAAGAGATATCCTGTGCTGTATGATGTCACACTGAACAGTAAAACTGGGGAAGTTTTGGGATTTGGAATGGATGGCAGCCCATTGCTCAGGGCTTGGTTGAGCATCAGTCAGTGATTGGTCAGCAGCTGTGTTGTGCATCACTTGCTTTGTTTATGGTTTTATTACAATAATTGTTATTATTATTTTCTCTCTCTTTTCTGTCCTATTAAATTCTTATATCTCAGCCTTTTTTCTGACCCTTTCCCCATCCTTCTGGGGGACTGTGAGTGAGTGGCTGTGTGATGTCACTTTACAAGACTATATTCTGCTGCAATATCAGATATCTTTGAAGGTGGAGACTGTCTCTCAGGAAAACATGCTTTTTGTGCATTCAAGGAATGTTTTTTTTCACCCTGGTAGCAGCTGCTATTCTGCTTCCATCACGTTCTACTGGAGGACTAGCTGTAGTCAGATTGTGATCCATTGGGGCGTAAACAATCCTCATAGCAGATTAGCTATTGTAGTTCACTGACCATAACTGTCACCCAGAGGAAATTGTTTAACACAGTGTAAATATTTGGTGTGTTCTTCATATAGCTGGGTGATTCTTTACTTTGGTAAGTAAGCTTAGTTTGTACGAAGAGTAAAATACTTACAAAAGAAGTTTTTATGCAGTGGTGAAGATAGACTCTTGTCAGACATGTTTGGGACTCTAGGTGAAAGGCATTCTGGTGGTTGTGAATTTAGTGCTACACTACAAATGTCATGCATGTATCCATCTGAATAACTTTTGCACCATGTCTTTATGGCTTTTATATTTTTTTCCTGAGATTTAAGAAGTTACATCCAGATAAAGAGACACTGTATCAGCCACATCTGCTGAGCACATTTAAATGTTTTCACCTCCCATAGAATCTGAAAAAAACATCACTCACTTCATTCCATATGTCTATTGTTACTCTAATGCTTCCTGAGTAACAACAGGAATTGAATAAAGAGAATCAGAGAAACTCAAGAATAGCTGCAGCAATTCTGGTCTAATTTTAAAATGATTTTTCTATTACTGTTGAATAAAAAGTCATTCGGCACTACTGGCTTTCTGCTTCTGTGGGGCACTATGATGTTGGGTTTTTTTATGTGTGTTTGGATTGTTCATACCATGCTGGAGTGTTCAGATGAGAACACAGAGATGGAAGCTGTGAGAGAGAGAGAGAGAGAGAGAGCGAGAGCCCTGAAGTATTGGCATGGCTAACATAATAGTGCCCTTTATAGATCACAGTTTTCAAAATGCAAGCCACAGACACTTAGGAATTGATGGTACGGGTCTAAACCTGTTCATCTCTTGTCATTGTTCTTGTTTCTCTGAGGAAAGTTGACATGGGTCATACACTGTGAGTTTAAAGCAGCAGACTCCAAGTAGGACTTGCAGTCCGAGTGAAAGATTTGCACGGTATTGTGCCCAACAACAGCACATAGGCTGGAAGTCTCATGTCCTTCTGCTAGACATGGGCAAGAGAATTTTTGCTCCTTCAAAAGCAATAAAAAGCTGTCCCCCTAGTTCTTACTGTTTTGATTGCCCAACTTCTAACTTTGGAAACTCCTGTGCTCAAAAGACAACTTGAACTGCTTGGGTGTGTAGTCACCACTCCACTCCTTGCATGTGTTGCAACCAGGAAAACAAAGACTTTGATTTTTGTTGGCCAGCCATTTATCAAGATTTGTATTTGAAACTAAATTAGTTTTTTGTTTGTTTGTTTTCTTTTCCATTTTTAATTAACAGGTTACTGCTGGAAGAGGAGATAAATGAAAATTTTTCAGATAGTATCTAATGGCCCTTTGTGCATCCAGCTCAAAACAATTTTAAACCTCAGATGCTGATTCCCTAAAATTCATTAAAGGAGGAAGCAACGACTCTAAATTGATTGTTTCTTTAAGGAAAGGGGAAAATAATAATAATAATTCATAATAAATAACTGAGAACCCATACTGGAAGAAATTAAGTCATTAAGTAACAAACAAGACAAGGGATATTGTTTTAGTCTGAAGATTTATAATCTGACGTACTCAGTTTTTGTAAAAACTTCAGATAATTCTTTTGCAAACTAAACATTTTGTTGGTTTTTTTTGTTTTGTTTTGTTTATTTTTTCCTAACAAATTGTATTCTCCTTCTGTGTTAGCAGGGAAACAATTTATAACCCTCCCATTCTTCCTTACCTCCCCATTCTCTTTGAAATAGTTCTTTAGGAACCCCAAAAATTTTCCATTCATTCTCCTTTGCTTCAGTTCTTATTTATTACTTTCAGATTCAGGGGGAAATTCCTTGTTACAACTGTGGTAATGGTTTTTGCTCCCAGATGAGTTAATTTCACTGCCAGTTGTACTTCAGTTGTACTTGAAAAAATACTGTCTCCTCCCTTTCCCTGTATCTGGTATTTGTGTGGTTTTCTGTAGGGATGACTCAATGCAATAAGCCTCCCAGTAGGATAAAAAATCCCTGGCAACTACACCTTCCTAATTTATAGAATTAAAAATAGAAGTGAGAATTGTATTAAATTCTTGATGCAGCCTCCTTTTCCACAAACTCCTGAGTTTAGAAATGTCTTTGTAATTAAAAAATATGTAACACTAGCAAGAATCATCAGCATGTATTTTAAAAGTTATTATTTCCGGATCCTTGGAAAATTACTGCAGCAATAATGTAGTTCTAGCAATGTGTAAGTTCTACTGTCTTCTGGGAAAAGTAGGTATAGGTATAATAGAATGTTTAGGAAGAATATATGAAAGCATATAAAATATTTTTAAATTCTTGGTAAGAATAGCAAATGTTAATATACCATATTTTGATGTATTTGCACTGATTGAGATTGTATTAGATAATAATAAATAGGAAAATATAAGACTTGAAATGATAAAACAGGATATCATGAGTACAGTGATTTTTTTTGTTTTTCAAAGCTATCGAAAGTCATATATTTTTAACACAGAAAAAGACTACTAATTTAAACACCTAGTAACTCTAAGGGTTTTTTAAAAAAAAATTCCTGATAAATTATCTTTTAAAGAACAGGTAGAGGCCAGATGACCTGATTGCACATATGTTACATTACTGTTAAGTTGCTCTTCAGAGTTCAGGGAATTCAATTCCACCTGGAGGTAAACAATGCCAGTAGCAGATACTGTGGACCACATCCATCCTGTATGTAATTCTTTTGAAGTGTATGAATTATACCACAAGGAACTCAATGCCTTGAAGGTATTTCTTAGTAAAATATATTTTAAGGGCAGCTTTGCTGGCACAACAAAAATGATATGAAGTAAAATACATACTACACACACACATTAATCCTTACGGAGATATTATAGGAAGATTCTTTTTTCTTTGACAATAAAGTACTACATTTTTCTTTTACTTAGAATTACAGCTTTTTTCACTTTAAGTCATTGCTGACCTCGTAGAAAGATTACATTAAAATATCAGAAAGCGGTAAGTGGGGTAATTTGTATTAGAAATTGTTATAACAGCATTGGTGACTGATATAGGGTGGATGTTACTTGTAGTTTTGCCCACTGTCTCACAACAGCAGTTTAACTAAACAGTTTTGCATCTGAAAAAGCCTCTATTTGGGTATCTTTCTATGTAAAATTATGTGTATATAAACAACAATGTATTGCATGTAACCATTTGTGCTCCCAAGGCCATTTGTATAAATGTATCATGCTGTGTAGATTGTGCCTTCTTATCTGTTGGCAAAGGCTGCAGCAAGTGTGACTAAAAACTTTGAGTGTTAACTGCTTTCTTGTTCAAGTTTTGTGGTATGCCAAATATGATACCACACTTTAATATCTGTGTAGACAGACATGTGTAATGTGTAGGTTATAAACATCTTGGAAAAAGAAGCCAGCCTAAACTTCAAGATGCCTCAAGTACACGATCCTCAAGTCTGGTTCGGAAAAGTTTGCTGGAAAACATTGTTTATGTTAATACTAAGAGATGGTTTTAAAAATATCTACTTCTCCTAAAGGCTGGCATTAAATGAGCTCTCTTGTATAAAGATCTTGTTTACTCCTAGAAGAAACCCTTTTCTTTCAGAAACCAAAGTTGATCAATAAAAATGGTTTAGCATAATTGAAAATGCCATTCTGCATTAATAGAAGTGCAGCTGCATTATAACAAGTCATAAATCTATTAAAATTAACTAGAGGCACCAGTTGTTTCAGGCTACAATGTGGCTGTTTTCACACGAGGATGCAGAGATTGAGTCTGCCTTTAAGCTCCTTGTGAAACCAAGGCCTATAAAACTTTAACACCGTACACTTAACAGCTTGTTTAGCTAGCTGTAAATGGAAATGTCATGGTGGATTACCTTGTCCAAAACAGGTTTTTGCTCTTTGTAAAGGAAATTGGAAGACAAAACTTGTTGAGTTTCCCATCTTAACCACCTTGATCCCCTTGGATGGAAATGAGCAACAATTAATGCAGACAAAGATTACCTGGTTCAGAAAAAGTATTGACATCAGCAGATGGCTTTATTTACAGCTTTTCGTTGATCAGTTACTGGAGAAGTAGCAACAAAACCAGACACTCTGCATATAATCTGTTTCTGTAAATAGATATGCTTGCCTATTAGTACTGCCAGACTATGAGACCTAAAAACTACTGCACTGACTCACCCAGCCCGGTGTGGCAAGTGCAAAGCTGTGAATGCTGAGGAAACCATTCAAATGCTCAATGGTACAATAATGCTCTTTCTCAGTTTGTAATTCTTTCTAATTCTATTTGCTCTTTAGTAATTTATTAAGTAATGAGATGGTATAGAGAAAGATTTATGGCAGCCTCAACATCTCATTCCTGAATGTTCAGCATAAAACCCTAGCCTATTAGTCCCACATACAAGTAATATTTTATTTTATGTTCTGCTATTCCCTTATCTGGCTTGATTTTCCCAGGCTGGAAAGAAAGGGTAAAGGAAACATTTCTTTCTGTGTGTCTGTTACATTAAGCTACCTGCATGCATAGTAATGACTTTTAATATGTTTGTGTATGTATTTATGTGTTTGCACATACATACGTATGCATATATGAACAAATATTATAGAAATATTTATGTGTTTAGTGAGGGACTTTGAAGTAATTCCAAGGTACAGGAAAACCATAGCAACATGTTTCTTTCATTTCATTTTGTATAAATTTGTAAATAGATTTGATGTTTAATTTTAAGTTAGCCTAAAGTTACTCCCACTGACAGTGATTAAAAAAAAATAATAATGAAAAGGATATATAAAGACATTACTGTTCATTTTTTTTCTTCTTGAATATGGGAGCCTTGATAATTTACTTCTCTTCTCTTGTATTTGATGGCTTATAAAACACTTTTCTGCCACCAAATAAAAGAAATTTTATGAACAGTTTTATAATATACTTGTTTCTTAATATACTGCAGTTTGAAACAGATTTAAAAAAAAAATAGAAGAAAAGAGGCATTTTATTTTTTTAATTGTTTTCAAATACTTGGCATTCTTTCAGATGAAAATATTTTCTTTTTTTCATTTTTCTTGGCTGTAAGGAACTTACAAAACAACCTCAAATCAATGAACTTCTATGTATTACAATCTGAAAGAAGATGAAAGAATTCAGAAGAGTTTGATCATTGTAAGGGAAAAATCAGCTCCTTTTTTTTTATTTTTCTACTTACAACATATGCAACAGATGGCAAGATTTGACAAAACTACGTTGTATATGTTGTCTGTTTAGGAATTAGTTATGCTTGATTATTGCTCAATTTCCATGTAATTGTGCTTTAGTTATGGTCCTTCTAATGTCTACACAAGCACAATTTATCAACAGAGATGCCTAATGTGGACAGGGACACTTACCTAGCGTGCATCTCTTGGGCCATTCTGTGCAGTGATACTTGTAGAGCAGGAGCCTTGTTTTCACTGACCTTAGCAGTATTGCAGGGATAATTCTGCTTCCACAAGACTGAAGTTGGTACTAACAATATCTTGAAGCTATTAGGAACAAGTATGCTTGCCTTAGCCATCTGGAATGTGTATTTGTTTGTACATGTTTTACTGCCCCAGTGAAAGAAAACAAAAATTAAAGCAGAACCCTCTGCATTGTAGGCTACCTTTTGTCTCTTCCCACACATATTTTCATGTAATGATGAGTTCTATTATGTCTCTGTGATATTTGTTCTGAAATTCCAGTTCTGCTTGTTTTGGTTATTTTTTCACTGGGTTTTGAAAGCTTCAACCAGCTTTGCTTAAGGTCATATCTTGAGCTGTGTTCTATTTCTTGGTCTCCATCTGTACAAATCCCCTCTAACTCTCTGGTTCAGGAAGACAATTTAAAAAAATCTAGGTGTAGTCTGAACTAACATTTTGTGAGTAGCTATGTTGCACATAATGTGAGAGGTGGCATTTGCTCAGGCAGTGTGCTTCACATCTGCTCCCCTCCCAGCTGCTCTGGAATGGAGAAACCTCTTTGAAACTGAGTCTACCACAGGGTGTCTACTCCAGAGAGTAAAAGGGAATGCTTAGACCTGGTCATTCCTTCATAATGACTGTGTTGAAATGATCAAATCTGAAACTGCTTTGAAGTAAGAATCCTGGTATACATTTTAAAGTTGTGAAGAAATATTTTTTAATGTGTCATTGTGTTATTTTGTTTTTCTTTGGGAATTTTGTGTGTGTTTTAAAGTTGCTTGAGATCTAATTATATGAAACTACCGTTTCTGCATCAGCTTATCTGATATGAATATAATTACATGAATATAATGTGATGGGGGAAACATTAACCTTTGCTACTACTTTCAAACTTTGTGATGTAAGACAGTGGGCGTTGTCAGGGAAAACATGAAGGTGTTAATTAAAGTGTTGAATTTTCAGGAGAGCAAGGTAAATATTTAATGCCAATGGAGCTGCAAAACCAGACCGAATATAGTCAACCAGTATTGTTTGTTGCCTTGCTAAAAATACTCAGAATGCAGCCCCCTAAGTAGGTTTCAGATAAAGAATAAAATAGAATTCTATCTTGAGAGTTACATATGTTAATAGTCTTAATGCAAAGGAATGTTCATACCTTATTTCCTAAGTGGCTAGATTCAAAGCTGAAGAAATGTGTGTGGATTTAATTTATTTTAGGTCATATTTTAACTGAATAACAATTAAGAGTCTATTTCATCTTTACCTGATTTCTACACTGTGATTATAACCCATTTAAGTACCTTCCTTCATCACTCCTGTGACTGAAGTAAGATGTAAAAATTCTAGAGCATACAGTATTACAAATATAACGAGAAGGTATTAAAAATTATTTGTAATAAAATCAGTCTTCCACAGTGATGAGAACATATTTTGTATTTTACACAAACTGATTTCTGTTTGTGGATAGCCTTCAATGATCAGTGTATTCCTGCATTTTGTAGGAAGAATGAGGTGAGATACATGACCTATATGGTACCTAAAGTCTGTATCCTGCTTACAGAATTGAGAGTATTGTGCCTCTGAAATTTCTGAGAAAACTTATAGGGGGAACAAGAGAAATACTAGCCTAACCTGCTTCCTTCCAACCTCATGTACGGTACAAAACAGTGGGAGTTTCAGGGAAATGACAGTCATTGCAGTGTAAAATTCCAGAAGCAGATAGTAAATATTTAATAAGAATGAAGTAAGAAAAGTAGGATTGATGTAATCAGATGACTACTAAGTTTAAATTTAGTTAATTGTGAAAATTCAATTTCTTAGATATTTTGCAGTAGAAGTGTTATAGAGGTTAAAAGACATTTAACATTTAAGACAAAACACTAGGCAGACAACAGTTACAAAAAATTAGGACTGGTTTAGAATGTGCTCTTTACCATCTTTTGTAGGATTAATTATGAGTGTATTTTACTTTGACATGAGACTTCGTACAGGTAATCACACAAGATTTTCTTCTTAGAGTAACTTAAAAAATGTAACTTTTTAGAACTTTTTTGGTTCTTGCCTTCCAAGCTTTTACTTAAGCTTGGAAGCCATGGCCTATTGTCTCCATTCCTACATCCTCACCCTAACTCCAGCTAATTGTGTAGGCATATAACATCAGTTGTTACCTGGGAGGGCAGTTCAAGATGAATTTTCATTGACCTTGTGCATAAACCTTCTAGATCAACAGAGGATTTATGAATTTATTAGGAGACAGAATTTCTTACCTGATTAAAGGAAACACAGCTGTTGTGCCAGTGCAGAAAGTGCCTGCTTTTCCACTGTTGTATCAGTTCATGCCATCTACAAAGGCATGATACCATTAGTTTTCTTTCTGCAGTTCAAGACAAGGTAGCATTGTTTGTTTGTTTAAGGCTATTTATTTGGTTTGGGTTTTTGGTTTTTGTTTGATTGTTTGGGTTTTTTTATTTTTATTTTTTTAATTAAGGAAAACTATGCACCTTTTTCTGGTGTGTTACCATTTTTAATTTAACTGTCTGATAAAATATTACAGCATGCACCTACAGTCTCTTTATGCTGTTCATCTAAAACAGTGGAGTTAGCAGAACCACTACCTTCTTAAAACATGTGAGTTGACCTTAGAGACTTTTGAGATGCTAAAAACAGCTGTGTCTCCTCATTTTCATTTACAAGGTCAACCTGATATTATATAGTTTGCAGCAAACGTGATAGAAACAAAAATATATGGAGGAAATTTTTTTCCTGAAATACATGATTTTTCTCCATTCCAAGCAGTTATATATGTAAAAACACAGCAGAAAAATTCAGAGGAACACTTCTGGTTCCAATTATTTATGGATCAGCATCAGTAACTTAAAAGCTAATTTGTCCAAAAATGAACTCTCCCTATTGCTGAGGTAGATAACATACAGTATTATAACACTCAACACCAGCTACTTGTTCCAGTCTTTGAGGAAGTTGCTGTGAATAGTGTTTGTCTCCGACATTATTTAAGCTGATGAATATTACATATGGCTTGATCTTAGAGCAGTGGAACACAAGATCTGACAGGTTAAAATGCATTCCATACAGCTGAAGACTAATAGAGGTTAAGGAGGTTTGTGTGTTGCAATTTTCTTCACACAACTGTAATGTGGTAGTCAAGCTACAAATAGTATGTCTCTTAAAACAAATTGCTTGTGTGAGGAGTATTAGCATAACGCACAAATAGGAAGCCTAGGAAACACCCTTTTTTCTTTCTTTATGTAGCAATGCAGAAACATAAAAGAATGCAGAAGCACAAAAGAATGCAGACAGACATATTCAAGTCCTTAATTAAACATTGTCTAAAAAGATAACATGTATTTTCTTTTATTCTTAAATAGTTTTCCCTCAGAAAAGAAAATCAACAGTGCTCTTCTGGTAAAGATCTCTGTAGCAAACTAAGAGCTGCTATAATTTTCCACTCTAAATTATTTTCTTCTGAATTTTTCAATAAATATTGCATGTAAGAATGTAATTTACCAAAAAGATCAGTTCAAGTTATGAAGGGTTAACCTGCAGCTTTTTTATTTATTCTTAAAACAGTTAATTCTTTATTAATAGTGAGTAGGTAAACTGCTTTGTAGAGAACTATGTACAGACATCAGCCTGCTCTAGTGTTGCCAGGATGATTAGGTCAGGTTCAGCATTGTACAAATGCAGTCGTGATGCCTTCAAGTTCAACTTCAGTCTAAAATAATCTTGCTGCTTTAGTATAGCATGAGACCTGAGCTAATAAAACCTGACAACCTGCAAGCTTGTTCACTTGCACCAAGTCATTTCTACTGAGTACCAAGCTTTAAGTCTATTTTGATGTAGTACACAAATTATTTTTATAATTTTATAATTTTTATATTTATTTTTACTACTGTAATAATGATGAGTCCATACTAGGTATTGATAATATATCAACTACAATAGTTTGGTGCATGGTTTTTTGTTTATATGAGCTCCACAATTTTTGTTTTACTGGTGTTGCATATACTTAAGTCACCCTTGCACCCACCAGTCCTGGAATGTGTTTTAAATTCATTTTTCTATATGTAAAAAAAACAGTTATCAGAAAGAAGCACAAGTAAAAATTTCTGTAGATTTAATTCACTGCAACTTCAGTCCATGTTCTGAAAACAAATACTATAGTGCCGGAATAATAAAACCAAAGAGAAAAAGATATGTGCTTGGGAAGATTTCAAGCAATTTGGACTGAAACTAGGAAAGTAGTGTGGTATGTAAACCTTTAGAGGATTTGTTACTGTGTTCGCAGTCCTATGTTAAACAGCCTCCTATGTAACTCCTAACATAGATGAATATGAGTGAATTCTTGCACAATTAGCAGACAACAGTCAGTCAGCTGATAAGAAATTCAAAGGATATTACTGAGACTTCAGTCCTGGACTCCTTTAAGAGCCTGAATGCCTGTGCTACAAGAAGTAAATGCTTCTGTTAAAGTATTACAGATTTTATCCCTTTGCAAGGGTTAAGCTCTGTCAGTAGTAGGATTCCCTCCCAGCAAAATACAGATGAAAGAATATTGTCTTTTTTTCACTAGTTTGTGTTGAGCTATAACTCTGTAAGTTTCTAGCTGTTGGCTACTTAGTCTTTTGTGTGCAAAGTAGTTAATGTCTCATGTTTCCATGATGTACTTTCCTGTGCTGAGATCTACACACACAAAAACCATTTCAGGGTAATGAAGATAATATTTCTGAAAATACCAGTGCAAACAGGAATTTTGAATGCACTTTAGAATTACAAGCAAGGATATAAGCAATTGTGGTATATGCTATGCCACCTACTTTCATGCACATAGGAAAATGGTGGACAGGAATGTACTGAAGGTAATTTTTTTCTCCTCTTAGATTTCTTTTAATTTTGAATTCAAACTACCCATTGTCACAGAAAATAAAATTTTAGGTTGGAAACAGTTAGATTTTTGTTAAATTGTTTCCAGAAATGCAGCTTATAAATGTCCAAGTTTCACTAGATGAGTCTTGCCTACCAAAAATATCACAAAATTTTTTTTTAGGAATTGCTACTGGTTTGGGAGGTTCTGTTTTTGAGATACCCAGTCAAGGATGTTGCTTATACACCTGGTTTCTTTAGAGAGTACTAAATACCTGCCCTCTAAAGACTTCTTTCCCTTCTGAAACATATTACAGATATCTCTGTGGACAAAACTGTGGGGTGATACTGCCTCACTCTCTGTATTTAATGATGCAAGGGTATAATTCCTTCCTACACAACAAAAAGAACAAAATAAAGAAAGAAAACAAAGCCTCTAAAAATCACAGCTGGGATTAAAATTTCTTTCCAGAGAGTTCCTAAGTATTGACACTGATATTCCAAGGTACCTTTAGGCCAATGTGTTCAAATATACTGAAGAAATTTCATTAGGCAGGAAAAAAGAATCACAAAAAATATTGAGCAACAGTGCCTCTAAGAGGATTCATGTGCAATGGATTTCACCAAAATGTATAGGTTCTGGAAGCAAAGCCCCATTTGTTGCATAGGGTTACTCTGTTCTACTCAGACATGACAAAAAGGGACATGAAAATTTTGGCTAATGAATCTGCCACTCTTTATCCTTCAGCAGTACTTATGATATATACTGTACACAAAATTGTTTTTCTGGTTTGCTTAACAGGTGTTCTTTGAGAATGATCAATGATGCTATCACAAAGTAGGTCTTTGAATCCTGATAGAAGTTGTAGTGTCCAGATTACAATACAGTGACTCACTTTTCCACAGCGTGGAAGTGTGCTGAAACCAGGAGACTTCTCGGAAATTCTTCTCATTTTTAAGAAGGATGATCATGTTTAGCATGTCAAAACACAGTCAGTATTAAGTACAATGGTCACAAATTCTTGACAGGTGGATAGAGCACCACATTCCTCAGTGTGCTGTAGGCTGCACAAAAATCCCTTCTTGAAGAGAATCCATGGAATGATAGAAAGAGGATTATGCTGACTAAAGTCACCACTGACCTGTCACCAACAGTCTTTTAAAATGCGAGTAACAGCCTGAAAACATAATTTAGGCTTTGCTTATTTACTAGATTTCTTGTACTCTTAGTTGCATGCAAATACTGAAAAGTAAGTCAAAACAACTACTGAGAGAAGATTTACATGTTACATGTTAAATGTTACATGGCACAGGCTTATATCATTTGAGACAACTTTAAGGCATGTGCAATCTCAGCTTGCACTTAGTTTTGCACTTCAGTAACTTAAGAAAACCACAGGATTAAGAATGTGCTTAAAAAAAAAAAAAAAAAATTAAAAATTCTTATACTTCCCCCTAGTTTAAAATGTTTCTGATTAATGAACAAATGAATGATGTATACTTAACAAGGCAGAGCAACTTCACTGCTATTTGTGAAACAAGATTTGGTTATCTGTGATAATGTGAGTGGCTCATCAGGATATAAAAAATAAAAAAAAAAAATAAAAAAGCTAATTTAAAAGGTTGTGTTGCCTTTGCTGAGCCATCATTCTTCCTGATTATCAGAACTCCTCCCAGTTAGGATACTGGATCTGTCAGCTTTGTAAATATTCATGTTGTGCAATACCAGGGTAAACCAAGCCTTGGCTGGTAGAGCTGTTGAACTATTAACACTTTTCTCCTGTGTGGTTTCCATCTAATTTATGAAATACAAGACCAGAAAACTTGATAATGATTACTTCTTGATAATGATAAGCTTGATAATTGTATTTCTCTGTTAATTGCGACATGATTGATTATTTGTCTGCTTTTGGCAAGACAAGGAAGGATTGTATCTCTTCTATTCTGCTGTAAGCATGATAACACCATTTCTGGCTTTAAAAAGAAGTTGTCTGACAAAGAATAACTCCTTCTTTAGTAAAGAATGTTCAATGAATAGTAAGAGCAAACATTAAGCACATTTCATAGAAAGGTAACCAGAGTCATTTTATGTTGGGAGTTTAGTAAGACTTTTCTCCTCTCTTTTAAATGTGGAAGCTATGGAAAGCATGAGGCTTGATGTTGCATTTTTGTTCTCATGTGATTGTGACAAGGGTTAGTAGACATTATACAAATGTCCAACATTTAGAAGACAAATTTTGAATTCAAATATGTGCTACTTATATATCTTGAGGGTCCGTGTGTTGATTGCAGTTGGAATAGGATGATGAAGTGGGGCTATTTTGTTCATATTATCATTTACAGACCATGAATTAGTTCCAGATGCAGAGTACCAGTTACTAACCGTCACATTAGTCTGTTTTTAAAACTTTAGAGCTTTGTCATCTCTATGTACATGTATATCAATAGTAACACCATTCAAAAATTACCTGCAAATCTCATTTCGTCTATGCTTTATGGAAGGTTATTATTTAATAATATTAATATTATTTATTATCAGGCAGATATATGCATTACATATGAGAACATAAATATCCCAATACTTATAGTAGTGTAATTTGCTGTTCTAAAGACTATATTACATGTTCCCCACTTCCATAAGACTAGCCATTCTCAACACTTGATTCTAAAACTCTCAATATTAGTCACCTTTTTTTACAGTGTTGTGGTTTTTTTCTTGTGTTTGTAGTGAATTTTATGTTTTACCTTTTCCATTCTATTTAGCCATTGTTGTTTTTCATGTGTTTTATACTTCTGATGAAACTTCTTATCTTTCTTATTTTGTTTTACTTTGTTTTACTACTGTTCTCCTAAATCTTGTATTTCTGCAGGAAGTCTTTGGCACTCTATTTACATGCTGGCCTTTAGTTTTCAAAACAGTTTCAGTGATGAAATCCATCTGATGAAAAATGTTGAGTGTTCAGTGTTTTTGTTCTTGCTCTTATCAGTTTGACATTGAAGACACCTTATGAACTCCTTGTCTTGATTTGGATTTATTGAGCAGTAATTTTCAGAGATATTTGTGTGTCAATATGGCTGAGCATCCAGCAGTAGATTTACAAAAGTGCAGCATACCACCCACCAGCTTGTTTGTGAGCCTGATGTCTGTGGAGCACACCTTTTGTCATGTCTAAGCTATTTATGCTTCTCTCCATGCAGTTGTCTGCTAAGGAAGGAAACTCAGGGAAGGCAGAGTTCTGAGCGAAACTGCCTTAAGTTTGTCAGTAGGAAATTACTGGGTGGGGAGCGGGGGCAGGGCTGGTCTAAGATTTGGTCATCTACTACAACATTCACCACCTTGAATTAAGCACTTTAACCCAATCTTTCAATAAATGGATAGAGAGGAAAATACATTCTTCTCTTTTTTTCAGTAGTCAAATTATCAGAGGTGTGAATTCCTTTTGGAGAAAGTTTATTTTATTTTCCAGTTTATTCTCTCTGTGTCAAGCTCTCTTGTCCATATGTTGATGATTGAAGTACTTATTTGGAGAAGAAAGCCAAGGATTTCAATGGTTGCTTTTAATCAAATAATCATAGATTAAGCAAACTGAATTAGATCTTGGGCAATTGCAAAAGCGATGTTGAGTATAAATTTACATAGGTAAGTAGTTTACTTTTCAGAATTTAGAGCTGTAAAAGACATAGCAGAATCTTTTATCTGGCTATCCTTAGAAGCTCCTGATGTTCTACATTTTTATGATGATGATATATGAAACTTTTTTGGGAAAGCATATATATATATATATATATATATATATAGTTTGGCAATGGTATTTTTTATTTTTTACCTTTATTTCACAATATGTCTTGGTTGTGGAGACATGAATATTCTTTTATAAATTAGAGAATACATAGACAGGAAATTTTTTATTCTGAGGTAGTTCACTGATTTTTACAATTTATGGACAGCATAATAAAAATCTTAAGTCATTATAATATCATCATCAATTATGACAATTTTCAAGAGCACCAATTACTCATGGTATCTTAAGACATGGCTGTGTTCCATATTGGTTGGGGACACATTGGATTTTTGTAGTTTTGGAGTGGATGGAAGCCCTAAGTTAGTGTTGAAGTTTGCCATATGTAACTGACAACTTAAAGAATAAGAAACTCCATCTAATTGTCATGTACTTTAACTCAGTGAGGTACATTCTTCAATGAATTCATAACTTCATTCCAAAACTTAGTATACGTGAGATAAACCTGATGTGCCAGGTAGCTGTGTAGCTGTTCAGAGGTTACATACAAACAGGCTGGAGAAATGAGCCAACAGGAAACTTATGAAGCCCAGTGATGTTTAATACCAAGTCCTGCAGCTGGGGAAGATTAGCCCCAGGCACCAGAATATGCTGAGTGCTGACCAGCTGGAGAGTAACTCTGCAGAGAAGTATTTGTGAGTCCTGGCAGATAAGCTGGACACAATCAACATAATCAACAACATGCCCTCGTGGCAAAGGCAGCCAGAAGCCTTCTTAGCTGTATTAGGCAGAATATCGCCAGTGGGCTGAGGGAGGTGATCCTTCCTTCCATCTAGAGTGCTGTGTCCAGGTCTGTGCTACCCCAGTACTGAAGTGAGAGGAGAAAAGGACAGCAGAGGTGATATGCAGTTAGATTTGGACTGTGAGAGCATTGAGATGCAGCCCATATGGTGTGGGTATTTTTATGATGTCAGTTTAGTGCTTACTGTTTAAGTATTTAACCCTGAATGGCATCAAGTTCCACTCTGTGTTTTGCCTGCTTTTGTCGACTGTTCCATCTTAACTGTAAGTTTTGCAAGACAAAAAATATTTCTTGTTGCATAATGCCTTGCATTTTCAGGCCTCAGTCTTTTGATTCTGTCCAAGCATAAATATATTCAGGCTTCTACTTCTCCTTATAGTTATGAGATCACTTATGCAGCAGGTGTGTAAACTTTTATACAAATGTCCATCAATTTGGATGTACTTTGGGTGTCTAAGAATTTAAAACCCTTACTTTGGTCTCCAAATGACTCCTGCCAATGCAACAATTAGAGGTAGCTGTAAGAATATCACTTCCAGTATTTTTCTTTGAAAAAGAAAAAAACAATAACACACCCTGTTTGGAGGAAAGGGTTCAAACAAGAAGTTTTGGTGAGGGAGGGAATCCCACCTTGCAGCTGGGAATGCAAGGAATGTGGGTAAGTCATTTCTGCTTAAGTCATTCCTAAGTCATGCTTAAGTCATTCATCCTCTGCCTGTTTAGAGAATTTCAATTCCTTTTAGAGATAACACAGTCTCACAAGCATGCTTGAGCCTCCTGCTGGGAGGGAGAGGGAGATCGTAAAAGCACAGCCCTGTGATAAACTCTGCTTGCAAGAAGGTTTTGTTATAGTGGGGCAGGCAGCAGCCTTGCCTCCACCCCTCCTGGGTGATAGGATAAACAGCCTAAAAAGCCTGGGTCCCCATGTTTTTCTGAAGCCAGAGATCATTAGCAAGGTACTGAAATTAATGCACTCTTTGTATTTCAGCTGTTGTTTGGTGGTCACCTTGGTTACTCCTGTGTGTTGCTTCACACATCCTTCCAGAAAACAAACAACATGCCCACCATCACAAACCAAACCGACCAATCATCAAAAAATCCCCAAAAATGCTATAATGAAGTTTGTTTTACTGCACATAATAGCACCAATACTGAACACTCAAAATGCTGCATTTACATGATGTAGAAAGGAATGCTTCTATACTATTGTGTGACTGGCCATTGTCATGGAGTTTTTTACTGTTCTGCCATTTCTAAGGTCCCACACATATGCAGACAAATATGGAGAGATTCAAACTAGGAATGTCAGCACAGTTGCAAAACATGTTGGAACATGCACACAGTTGAAAGAGTAACTTGGCATGCCTGTCTTGTTTGTCTGATTGCTGCTTCTTCCACAGTTAAGTCAATTCATCAGCATTAGAACCTAGTGTGAGATTGACAGCACCAAGATCTATGTGTAAAACTCTGAAATTATTGCTTCTACTAACAGGGATGGATGCTTTTGGCCTGTTTCCCCAGCAAGGGTTCTTAGGCTTCTTTCAGAAGAAGTTGTCATGTCTAGAGGGCAGCATTTTGATTTCATGTAAATGTGAGATGTTGTCTTTAAAAGTAAAGTTATTTTAGATTCATTATCAATAGGTATGGATTTGTTCTTTTTTTAAAATAGCTCCAAAGAAAGGCATGGGTAAACTTTGTAGCTGTGGATTTCAAAATTTGACTAATGTGCATATATACTGTGTACATGTACACACAATTTTTAGCAAAGAGTGTTTCTAAACCAGGATAAAAATAGAACGAAAAAAAACCTAAAAGAAAAAAGGACCTTCTCCTTAGTTAAGATTTCCCAATTAATATTACAATTTTACCATAAGGGATTATGCCTACTCCTCAGGCTTGATGCCAGTAAGAATATTTCCATGTCAGTGGACTTCAAGACTAATTTGCAGTGATTATCAGGGAATTACTTTGTCAGCCTTCCTGTTCACTTTTGCAAGGACAGACGTGTTAATTCCAACTCATTTACTTTATGTGGAATGAAAGGTAAATTCAACAGAAGTGATCATGAGCCTCAAGCTTTTACTAATAACAGTTGATCTTAGTTCTACGTACTGTACTCATAGGATAAAACATCAAACTGTGCTTTAAAAATGACAGGATGCCTAATTCATCAAACAAGGGCATTATTGCACTGCAGCAGAGGGAATGCTCATAGCCACGTGCACACTGAGTTTTTCTGCCAAGAGATACAGCAGAAACATTAAATCTGAAGGTTGTCTTAGCAAAGTATCTTCTACAGACATCAACAGAGTAAGACAGAGTACTCCTTTAGAATTTTGAAGGCAGAAGTACACAGGAAGGACAACCGAGTACATGATGTGTGTTTCAGATTAAAAACAGAGATTATAAAACAGAAAGCATTCAAGAGCACAGATTTTAATTCCAACTGTGTTTAGAATTGCATGTGACATAGGAGAAATGCAAGCAAAATGCAGATGAATTACTTTTAATTTGTCAGCTAATTTTACGTTGACCATAATTATTCATCTAAGAAATCCTTTTCTTTAAAATAATGATACTGTGCAGTGATGATATTCTTTCTTCATCATCTGACTAGCACTTTCCTATATTTTATAATTATTTTTTAAAAATCAAATTATGTTTAAGCTGAATTTAAATTTCTGTTATAACACTATGCAGATGTTGGAGAAATGTATTTTATATATTGATATATTATTCATATAGTATGGAATTTTTATTTTCAACTTGATTTAAAACTTCAGTGGTCAGTTGCTTTCTTCAAATAGTGAGACAAAGAGTTGGAGAAAAGTTTAGTGCTTAGCTTTTGAAAGTTGTTGCTGTGGTATATTTCTCCCATACTAAAATGCATAAAAAGATATCTATGTTTTATAATTGCAATAGTGATTGCTTGAATTGACAAATTAATCACATATTTGAGCTTTAACACACAAATCATGAAAGCTCTTATTGTGAAAGTTTAATTTTAATACAGATTAATAACTGTAAATAAAAATCAGAATTTAAAATGAGATTAAATATTGGTTATGTGTCATATTTTTGCTTTTATCATCAGTCTTCAAAAATGTGTATAATCGTGAACAGAATAAATTTTTTTATAGAAGTCTAATTTGCAGCAGAATTAATTAATCTGTGTTCTGTTTCACTGAGGTTAAATCTCCCTGCAGTTTGTGTTACCAAGGAACAGGTTTCAGTAAACATATCTTGTCATCCTTGTCTAGGTTTTAGGAGTCTATTTTTCTTTTTATTTTTTTAAGCAAAATAAAAATTGCTTTATCTCTGCAGTGATTTTTTCTTTTGTTTACTTCCGAGCTGTTGTCATAGGCTGTGAATTGGGAAGAACAATTAAAGGTAATCAAGACCAACCTACCTTCAGTGACCGGAGACATCTTCCATAAGATCAGATTGCTCAGAGCCTCATCCAACCTGACCTTGAATGTTTCCAGGGATGGGGTTACCTCTCTGGCCAACCTTTTCCAGTGCCTCACCACACTAATCATCAAAAATTACTTCCTTTGTCCTGGTTTCAGCTGGGATAGGGCTAAATTTTTTTCTTTGTAGCTGGTACAGTACTCTGTTTTGAAAACAAGCTAATGGTTTAGTTGATGCCAAGCAGTGCTTACTCTAAACCAAGGACTTTCCACTTTCCCCTGCTCTGCCAGTGGGCAGGTGCATAAGGCACTGTGAGGGAACAGTGCCAGGACTGCTGACCCAACTGGTCAAAGGGATATTCCATAGCACAGAACATGCTCAGGATATAAACTGGTAAAGTTGTCCTGAAGGGGCTAACTGCTGCTCAGTGATGGGCATTTGCCAGTGGGTGATGAGCAACTGTATTATCCATCACTTGTTTATCTTGGGTTTTATTCCTCTTTCTCTCTACTTTTCATCAACCTTATTCTAATTCTTCTAATTTTAATTTTAAAGTGTTCTTAGCCCATAAATTCTACTTTTTATTGTGATTCTCTTTTCTACCCCTCTGGAGGGAAAATATAGAAATGAGGTGTGTACAAGTGGCTATCTGTGTGGCACTTAGGTGCTAGCTGGGGTGGAACCACTACATCCTTCTATGTAGCCTAACATGCGATGCACATGGAGGAGAAAAATATGAATCTTCATTCTGAAGGAAGCGATGCTGAGTCATACTAACAAAAAAGCTAGGCAAAGATTTTGTGTATATTTCATTTGATATGCTAGGTATAAGTTGACAGAAAATGTTGCAAGAACTTCAGACAGGTCATGACAGTAGTTTTTTTCCTTTGTTCCTGATGTTGTCCAGTCAAGCTTCAGGCATATCTAATGCTGGATATTTCACAATATAATCCTGTACATAATTACATAGTCCTCCAATCATTTGTCTTCTTACTGTGACTTTTTTTCTAATATCCAATTGAAATTTCACTTGCTGCAAATTCCATCCCCTACTTCTTGTATTTATTTGTTTGTTTTTTTTTGTTTAATGTGCATCTTCCAGCAGAATCTGACTGTATTTCCTCCATATTCACTGTTGTGTAGTTGTGGCATCCCACCCTTAAGGAGAAGGGAGCAGCCAAGATTCATAGATTCTTGTGCTCAAAAGCAACAACAAAAGTCAAAAACTAGCCCCCTTTATATTCTAGGCTTCTTCAGTAATGGAAAGCTGTGATAAAATCTGTTACTGATCTTCACTTTTTAAGACTAGATGAACCCGTGTCTTTAAGTCCCTCCTTTGGCACTACATGCTTCAGTCCACTAATCATCTTGGTGCCTTTTCTGAGAAAAAAAACAATAAATGACTGTCATTTATGAGGAACTGGAAATCAGACATATACACCCTCCTGTATAAAATGCTGAGTAGCAGAGAATGATCACTTCTCTCAACCTGCTGTTGATGCTTTTAGGGTGGAGATGGAGATGTGGTCAGTATTCTTTACCACAGGCATATACTGCTGCTCTGGCTCAGCTTGTTCAGAAACACTCCACCCTCTAAATCCTTTACTACAGATTTAAGTGAATATAGCTTAAAAATACAATGGAAAAAAAGTAAATACTCTATCTTAAGTAGAACAAGAATTTTATTGCTAAATGCAACTGCTAGCATAATTGTATGAGGACAGAAAATTTCTATACTGCTGAACACAGGACTTACATGACCTTATCTGCAATGATATATGCTTGAATACTTAATAATCCATGAATGTAAGTGAAATAGCAAAAATTTCAGGAAAAGATAGAAGTATGGAAAAAGGAATACAAAGCATCATAATAGCAGGAGAAATGAGACCTGTAAAAGACAAAGAAAAGGATGTTGCTGCTTGTAAGTGCTTGAATTGCAGAGCTCGTCAGGGCATCTTTATGTAATTGTGTGCTATATTAATTATCTTTTACCATTAGGTGGTAGTATAATAGCAGATATCCTAAAAAATAATTTAAATAAATGCATTTACTTTATAGAGATATAAGTTATATAATATATAAATTATATTGCTAGTATTCTTCCTTTCAGACATTGATATTTTGCTTAAAATGCTATTAGTAATACCACCTATATTGGTACATCGCTACAGTCTTCAAATCCATTATACTGAAAACATATTTTAGAAATTGGTAAATGATAGAGCTTCCATAATTCCAAAGTGGTCTATTTAGGCATCTTATAATACCCTGGGAATAAGTGTGTGCATACTGGCTGTACGGTGAGAAGTGTTAGGATATGCAAATCATGAAGACCAGAAGAAAGTACTGGAGAAGAAAAGCTGCAGCAGGAGGTGGATAAGCACATTTTCAATAAATATTCTCATATCATAGGAAAGTCTCTAAAACAGTAGTAATAAATAAGATAGTTTATATCTTATGTCCACTACCTGTTTATATCAATCCTTGTGGAAGACATATCTAACTAATGTTTTATTTAGAGTGTGATTTAAATTTTATAAAGTCTGAATAAATTGTTTCCAGTTGTGCTTTGTCCTCAGGAGCTAGCAAAAATACTCTTTCTTTGTTACTGCATGAAAATAATATAATAACATTGCATTTGTCTCTAGTCTAATATTACATTTAGCATTAACCTAAAATAGAACCATATATTAGACTGGAGTAATAATTTTTTTTCCTCTCAGATTTAACCTTTTGTGCTGCTTTTGATTTCAGACTAGATGCAATCTTTTCATTGTAGTATTTTTTGCAAGCTCCCCCCTCTGTCTTGTGTCTGTAAAATCTTGTAGAATTGAAGTGAGGAAAAGAGATGTTTATTTTGCTTATCTCGCATTTATTGTGTAAGAAGAAGGTGCACTTATAATGTTGATTCTGTGGCTCAGTTTTGTTATCATCTTGGTAATTTATCATCTCAGGTCTGTCAACAAGTTACCTTTTTTAAACTCCAGAAGCACTTTTCCTGATTTGTTACAATGTAAGTTTTGATTCTGTTCACATGCTTTTTTATATGATTCCAGGTCTCCCAGTGGGGTCTTATATCTGACTACAATTAGTGGATGTTCTGAAACATAGCAGTGTCGTTTTGACTTGATTATTGGCACCTAGGCAATGAATCATCCTCTGTAACGATGTACATATCTTGTTTGATTTTATGAAGAAGCCTATGCTACCTTGATTGGTTTGTCCTGTTTTTCTAACACAGACACACACACACACACACACACACACACACACACACACACACACACACACACACCCCTCCCTCCCTAGGCAGTTTGCTCATTTGTTTGCTTTATCAATTCAATTTCTTGTGAAGTAAAGGAGTAATCCTATACATATTCTCATTCTTTTGGAAGTTTTGGGAGTACTTACTTGACTCAGAATTCTGTTTTCTGATCCACACAACTTGAATCTGAGATGCAAATCTGAAATTATTATTTCTATGCTGTGATAAAGATGAATCTATGTCTTAAGATATTTCTGTCATAGGTAAATCAACTGCATCATGTTCGCTGTGTATCTTGAAATATACAGAAGAGTTAGCCTTTCTACATCCATAAGAGAAGACTCAGGGAACAGCAAGCTTTTCAGGAATATACTAACCTTATGAATTAAGTCCATAATGTACAGCCTCGCAGAAAATGTTCAATAAAAGTAGAACTATCCTACTGAGTTCAGAATTCTAGGTTGGATTTACAATCTATTTTGCCATGTGGCATATTTGAAAAGAATAAACAAACAAATGAAGAAAAAGCAGACCAGTTGTTATCATTAGAGGAGCACTACTAAGTTTTTTTCTGATTAAATAAAAAAAAATGGATGCCATGGAAAATTTAATAAGCAAATCATTTCTTAAAAAACCCCAAAAATCTAAACTTCAAAAAACTTTTTACAAAAACCCAAACTATTGCAAGTGTAGTTCTTGTTGAACTGCCAGGGAAACTTTGCTTGATAGCATGCAGTAATAGACTGGAAAAGATGGAAATGCATGAAAAATTATGTACAGTCATAGAGAAAAGGTTATGTTGTGTAGTGGTTTTTTTTATGCATGAGTTTACATAGTTACAACAGCATAATTTTACAGCTATCCATGCTAATATGTGTTATTTAACTTCCCTGAGTATTGTTGAGTTTTGTCTTGTAATATCATTACCCGTTATCTGTCTATACTGACACTAATCTAAGTATTTTGATTATACCTTAAGTTTTCAACTGGAATGATGCAAACTTTATTACAAAATTAAATTGGTTGATTTTGAAGTCAAGGAGTTACTTTATTTCAGAATATATTAAAAAATAACACATGCACACACTTTCAGCTCCATATGAACTAATGTGTTGCCAGAATATGAAATGGTTGATCTGTCTTGTCAGCTTGTCTTACTCCATCTAGTGTGGTTCCCACCTTGAAAATCTTGAACTAGTTACAATTCCTCAAACACCTCCAACATGAGTATCTCATATTGTTTCAGTAACACTTTTAAAAGATGTTGCAGCTTCCTGATTTATACTGTTATTTTTCATGCTTTCTCAAAAGTACGGCTGTGCTTTGTAAAATCTACAAAAAACATGAAAATATTTTTTATTAGAAAAGTTTGCTGAATGCCTGTGTTTATTTACAGAATGTTCAAAGGAGTTCTTCCACCCCACCCCTAATCTCCATCTCTATAGTTAAAAGTTGGAAGTATCTGTATGAAAATATTTTACAAGCTGTTAAATATTTCTATTCTTCAAACTCTATAAGTAATGCCTTTCAGCATAAGTTTAAGCAATATAGTTTCAAAAAATCTTCCAGTTCTAAAGTGCTCTGTGACTTCTGTTTGTTAGATTTCTTTTTTTTCCCTAGCCTTGTGAATGGGAGTCCAAGTTGTTTTCTCCTTTTGTCCAGTATGTATATCTTCCTTTTAGGGAGTAGTGCACATCTTAGACAAGGTGATTCGGAGTATTTTGCATAGCGTATTTCTGAGTATATTGCATAGATGTGATGCTTGAAGAAATGATTGCCAAAGGGAACCTCATCTACTTAGATGAAAAGCACCTTCCATGTTTAGAGAAAAGCAGTGTGTTCTAGGAGTAAATTCTTTTTTTTTTTTAATTTTTTTTATTTTTTTATTATTTATTTTTATTTTATTTTTTTTTTTTTTATTTTGAGGGAAGTATTGTGGTGTCCCTACCCTTGTCCTAGAAAAAATATTAATAAATAAGACATATTTTAATTTATAAACATTTTTTAAAGTATTAATACATATGTGGCACAGGTTGCAATGCTTGTCTTCATTCTCTCTTTATTCACCATGGTGTTCATTCATGATCAAGGGATATCCAGGCAGAAACCTGAGAGACAGATTAGATTTTACACAGAATCAGAGACTATTAACTTCTTCTCATAATCTTGATCATTAGGGAAAATTGTGTTAAAATGAAAAATTTCTTTAGTTTCACGTATACTTAACTGAAGTCTTCTTATATTTCAGTTTCTTCTGGTTAGAAAGCATACAGCTCTCTTGTTAAGGACAAGACCCCATATAATTTTCAGTTCAGTTATTTAGAAGTGTTACAGGTAGTGGATTGTGTACTGTTTCTAAACTGATGTCTAAAATTTTTTTCTTTGACTTGTATTCAAAACTGAAATTTAAATTCTGCACAAGAACAAATATAGGTTGTCTTTTTCCCCCCTAAACTTCTAAATTCTATTGTTGTGTCCTGCTGTTAAGGATGACAGTGAAACTGCAACCATTTAATAATAAAGTAGAAAGGTAATAGAAACAGGAAAAAACCCAGACATCTAACAGATAAGAAACAAAGTTATTGCATTATAAAAAATAAATTATACATAATGCATTATTATAGTCCTTTATGAATTGTTCAAATTTCAAATGCTTTCTTGCAGATGAGGCAATTCATTACACAAAACTGATGAATTTATGTCTCACTTCACAAAACACTTCACACCAATTTTACCCCACCAAGTTTCCACTGGCTTTAGTGGAATTATTCTCAGTGTACATAAATGTAAATGAGGATACAATGAGGCCTTGGGACTGAGTCTTGGTCTTGCAGAGAAAAGCTATCTGCAAACTCAAGAATGCAAGGAGAATAGTAATTATCTGTTGTAGCTGCAGCTCTTTAATGTCTCAGGTTTAAATAAGAAAAGATCAAAGAGTCATTGCACTATATCCTGATAAACCTGAAGGCACAGCAGTTATTGCAATCTATCAGCATGATCCCAGCTCAAACTCTCGTAGCAGACTAAACAGTCAAAGGTTTGAAAGATTCTCCTGTCCAGTCCAATGAAGAATTTTACACAAAAAACCCCACTATTACATAATTTACTTGCTGAAAAAGGCTGCACATGAAAACATTTTACTGTATTCTTTGTGTTACACTTAGCACAGTGGGATTCTAATTCTACCTGGAAGTAAAATACTAGTATTAGTATTGCATATAATAAGGTGATGGAACTGATTCTGTTTACTATTCACACTATATGTGAGTTTATATCCATAATTTTAAGGGTGTTTTTTTCCCCCATTTTCTTTAATGCAGATGCTTGATGTGATTATTATTTTTATTAAACTTCTTCTCCCTTTTATTTTGCTGTAAGGATTCACACCAGGACAATGCTAGTAATTATAAATGAGAAACAACCTTTGCCTGGACAGTTTGCAGAGAGCCTTGATGATGCAGAACCTGCTTTTTATAAATATAATCCCTGTGTTAGGAGCTCCTTTGCTCATAACGAAGTGAAAATCAATAGAAACAATTTCCATTTCCATTCATGATCCACTCTTAAGTGGTTTACCCTTTTTATTTTCTGGATCTACTTTCTAAAAATGTCACAGGATCCAGACAAAGTGAAACAATTTATTGATTCATTTTTCACCTCTGACTGAATTCCTAGCACCCAATTCTGTTTTAAATTTTTAATGTCTTTGTGTCACTTTGAGCATGCAACATAAATAAAATAATATATATTTCTTAGTGGAGTGATAAATTCAGAATGTCAATAGCTGTTTCTCATCCTTTTGGTATAGATTTCAAGCTTTTATGTCTGGGTCATAAGAGTCAACAAAATGAGGTTAAGTCAGAGCCTGCATACTTATGAGGTTTAGAGAGTATATTTGTGTGACTCTGAAAGGAGATAAATGTGCTATTATGAGAAATAGATGCACGAATCTGCATTAGTTGCAGATGTTTATGAGCTAACAGAAAATAAAAATCTTGAAAATACACTGAAAATCCCTACTTGCAGGAGACTTCATGAAGTCCTATTCAGTACTTTGTATGGTATAAAATGTTTCTGTATATTACTAATACTGAACCTCTGGATGCCCAGTCTAGAAACTGCTTTTCTTTGAATACTTCCTCCTTTGTATCAATTGCCAGCTGGTACTTGTATATTTTTCCTTGGAGGATATAGGCTTTTTGGAATCAATATATTTAATAAAAAAATAAGCAGAAAAGTGTCTTGTGGGAACATGAAGTGTGTATGCTTATGATTCTATACATATATAATAGTTGTATGTATATGTAAATATTTGCAGTAAAAAAACACTGCTCACATGATTAATCTGTCAACTGGAGCTTTCTACAAAGCAATTGGGATGTCAGAAAGGCTTGAAATATTTTCTTTTTCGGTTGTACTCTGTTAAAACACTAAAATGGCTGTGTTCTAATCTCGAGTTTTTTAATAGTACAAGTTTCCAGCTGCCTGTTTTTTGGTGAGTCATCATGCTGCACAGAAAAGATGTGCTCAGGAGTGGAATCAAAGTTAGTGATGTGATCTGTGGTGAAAATTTGGAAGTATTTAGTCTTCAACATTAATGGGAAAGAATCTACCCTTTGTTCAAGCATATAATTGCTGGGCTCTATTGGAAGAGGTGTGTTTTCTGTAGGCAAGATGAAATCAAAATAAGGCATTAGTATCAGAAGTAGAGATTTTGAAGCACATACTTGGAGAATAACTAAGGTGACATTTTATGTAAAGGAAATTTAAATACAGTAAATATCCTGCCTTTGGTAAAGAAATTGTTTTTTTTTTAGATGGTAGACTGTCTCTTGTAAAATCAAATTGATGTGGTAAAACATTATAGTGGTAAAATCTCCAAAAATAACATTTTAAAGATATGGTAATAAAACCAAAATAAAACAAACCCCAGAACAAACCAGCACTGAATGTTTTATTAATATCAAGAAACATCTCCATAGTTAAGACTTCTGCTTTGAGTGTATATTCTCTGTTTATTTTAGCATCTTTCCAAATGAAAAATTTTCTCTGTAATCAATCATTTAAATGTACAGAGGAAGTAATTTCCTCAGATTATGAGAGCTACAGTTTCTAGTTAGAGAAAGAGTGTTAAGAAACAGTTCACATCCTCTGGCACTGTTCTGTGGGGACAGTAAGTCACCAGCAGATTTCATTGACACGTCAGTGAGAATCATTGCACTGGCTATGAAGTTTCCCAGATTTCTGTGGGGATTCTTTGCACAGTAAGTGTCGACTTTTTATTGACAGTCACATCAAATTCATAATGGAAGTGTAAACCTGCAGAGAAAACAAATGAGACTGTTCTTGAAACTCAGTGTTACCTGGACTGGATAAGAAATAAGTACTGGAATTCAAATCTAACTAAGAAAAGAAAATTTTCTTTTGTATGTTTATTACTAGTATCATTTCTGCAGCTGCTTATTAACGTCAGATGGGGTTTCCCCCCCAACTTTTCCTGAAAACTTAGCTTTTATTTTCCTTCTGGCTTTTTCAATCTGGCTACATTTGTAAAAAAACCCCCAAACCACACCAAAACCAAAAAAAGAAGTCTCACATAAGTTCACATATTAACAGTTTCAGAACTTCATTGTGTGAGTTCGGGGTACAAAGGTATACCCCTCAGATGGAAGGGAAGTGCTGTACAGGAGAGGCAACATTTGTTAACACCTTAAAGTTGAAGTTGAGTTAACACCTACTGGCTGCTAGGTAATCACATGCTAGGTGAAAAAAATGTCCTATTTCCTTCGCCTCCTCCTTCCTTCACCACGCTCTTTCCCCCTGGAGACACTGGGTGAGCAAACATGGCACAAGGTGCTGTTGTTCCTGCTGAGTACATGGTTCACCTCCTGCCATGGAGTCTATTAACTCCTGATCATGACAAGCACAAGTGGAAGCTGGTGAATGACGATACTCAGCACCTGCCCCATCTGCTAGGCAGATGGCTGCACATATGAATTTATTACTGCATTGATAAAGGACTTGCTCTGTAGGTAAGGAGTTGCAGATGACAAGGTGGGGAAAAGGTGAAGGGACAACATCTGCATCAAGACATACCAGTGTTGTTTTAGCCTTTGTACTCCCTCCTCTGGAATTCCTCTGGTGCTCCATTTGTATGGTATCTATTTTTTAGCATTATGGGATTTTTTACTCTTTTTTCCCCTTTTTTTTACTTCATTTTAATTTCATCTTCATGCCAAATAATGCACTTCAGCTTAATGAACTGCTTGAAGCAGAAAAAAACAGTCTCTCCTTATTTTTACTTTAAATCCTGCCTTTACATTTTAGGAAGGGAGAGAAGCCTGAATATTGAAACTTGATGGAACCTTTTATAATTTGTCTTACATTTTAAATATGTAGATATTGTTTATGGAGAAAGGAAGGAAGAAAACTTGGCAGAGGGACTCAGGTCATGGCATAGAGAGTAAATGAAGCATTGTTTTTACTCCATGGGACAGCAGTTGAGCTGCTGGATCTGCATCTTAGTGGAACATTGCAAAACAGGCACAGTAGGGGGTAAGAAACCAAGCTTTATACAACTCCAAACGATTTACAGACATGCAAGACTGTAGATGCTCTGCCCATTAATGAGATGTTTGCTATTTAAAATTCCTTCCTTTCACGAAGTTATGCCTTTGTGCATAGACATACATGTTTTGTCCTCTTACTTACAATTTGTCAGCTGAACTAAATCAAGAAAGTCATATTTATAGTTCCCATGAAAATTCTAAAGCATAATTACTCTATTACAAAGCAAATGATGAAGAATGCTCTTTTTATGTAGGTTGGATTTTGGCTAAGATTTTTAATAAAATTTATTTTTCATTGAATAATTTCTAAAATGCCCCAGACATTTAGGTTAATCCTTTATTTTTGTGCTGCCTAGTTGAAAAAAAATCATCAATTATCATAGTTTGGCTTTCCAGATAACAGAATATTGTCAAAATACAAAAATCAGATAATAAGAGAAACAAACTTGCTGATTACACAGAGATGATTATATGTTAACAACTTCTCTTTGCCTATGCCTTGCTGTTCAGTGGTAACATAGCAGTATTTATTTTTTCTCCTAGTATATAAATATTGGCTATTGGACAGAATAAAATACAATATTTATACACAAAGCAGATTAATGTGTCCAGAAAATGTTGCATCTCATGTCTGAGAAGAGTGTTGTGAATAGTGCAACTGTACTGTGCCCTATATTTATTTAAAAGGAAAATTTTTTATTGCTGCTACTGATTATGTCATTACAGACTTCTGATGGCAGCATGGAAATTTGTTAGATTTCAGGTCAGTTGTGACCCTCCTTCAAGTAAGCATAACTTCACTGGTCCATCAACTTCTGTGCATGTCAGATTGTGCAAGGGAGAAGCAGCTGCTAGCTCCAGGCTTGTTGCTCACATAATTTATGAGAATATTTTGTTTATGCAGTTTTGCTTTACCTGTACCCCTGTTCTGCACTCTGCAAATCCCTTCCCAGCCTGGCATTTCTGTGGTGTTTTTTTTTTGTTTCTTTTGTTTTGTTTTTGGGTTTTTTTTAGTAAATTGTTTGGGTATTTTTTTAATTTAGAGAGTGAAAATACATAGATATTAATTTATAAAGTACCGCTGGAAAAATGCAGAGTTTTATATATGTAGTGTTTAATGACTCCAACGTAAAATCTGAAATTCTATAGGATTACAATACAGTTTGTGAAAGTAACAAAGCTGAAAGCTGTTATGGTCCTATGAAAGACATAAGCTGTTTTATTTATATTTATTTTACAGTTTCCTGGTTAATTAACCATGATATAGTCAAAGTTTTTCTTCTAATTACCAAAAAAAGGAACTGAAGTTTTGTCATAGGTCCAGTATGCTTCTTTGGTTCTAGGTGCACTCCAGCATGTGTTTGTCTGGCAGGGTAACTGATCTATCATACTAAAAAACAGCCAGCAATATAATATTCAAACTGTTTCATTAAAGTGACATTTTTCTAAGTATTTAGGAATGCATCTGATGATCAATACTATTCAAATTAGTTTGGGAAAGTTCATCACATTCAGTGATCTTATATGATGAAATACTTCCAGTTTAAATTAGGTACCACTGTAGGATATGCTTCTCTACTTACAGAAAGAAAGTTTTAGTGTTTTGGATTGATCTTTTCAAGGACATCATGAACCTAGAAGTACTCACAGAAATGTACATAATAGAAATGTGATAGCTGTTTCAAGGGAATAGATTTTTCCCCAAGACAGTAAGATATAAATGGTCATATTGGTTAAAGATGTTAATGACAGAAACTATATTCCATTTGTTCGTAGCCATAGTGATGTTGACATTTTAATATGGTTTAAGTATTGCCAGTAAAAATGAAAATCACTGCAAAATATGCAAAAACATTTCACATCTATATGTCTTGAAATTGGAATTTCTCTAAGTGCTGGTTTAATAGACCAAAAACCTCAAATCAATAATCCTAAATTAAGTTCCCATTATTGCAAGGTCAAAATGAAAGAAATGGAAGCTTCAACAAAGAGAATTATGCAGTGTTTATTGAGCTTGTATTAAGTGCTATAAAAGTGTTCAATCTCACCTTTTGTCTGTGAGAAAAACCCAGTTCTATTGAAGTGAGTGGAAAAACCTTTCTTCTCTGTGTTTGCTTTTAAAGATATGGTCTGTGTGGATGGCAAATGGATTTGACAGAAGAGAGGTAATTCAAAGCCTGTTCACAAATAGAATTGTTTTACATCCTTATGAGGAGAAAATATCCCTTCATTTTCTTTATAGAAGGGCATTAAGAAGCTTTAGCATTAATCTATTTGGAGCAAGTTATCCATTCATATAGTCCATTCAGGCTGTAAGCATCCATCTGTAAGAAGACCATCAGCTCTCACTGGAATATGTTTCATGGCATTAAGTAGGTGGTAGAGAGTTTTGCTTCTTTACAAGCAGGATGACATATTGATTATCTGAAACAAAATTTGCATAGAGGTGAAGGAAAATCATTACTTGGTGTGGTAAGAGACAGGCGTTATGGAAAAAGCTATTACACAGTATTAGTTGACAATCATTGATTAGTTATAAAGCTGGTCACATCCATGATGATATCACTCTATAATTACTTTTGTAGACAGAGAAAATAACCCAGACATTCCAGGAATATGCAGGCAAATCTTAGTAATTCATACACTGCAGCTGATGGACTACCAATAAATTTATTATAAATTAAAGGATATTATAGAGTTTGTGTGGCAATCAAGTTTTGGCAGCTGACAAAATACCTAGTTCATTCAAGGTCAAAATTAATCCATGTTTCAGTCTATATTCTTTTCCATTAATTTAGCTTTTAAATTCTTTGAGGTTTTTGAATATTTTCTATATTCATTGAGGGTTGTAGAATGATGTTTTAGTTTTCACATCTGTGGAGTTATGCTTACAGTTATACTTATCTTTATGCTTACAAATACAGCTAATTCATTACTTGCTCTGATGCTGAGTCTGCGTTCCAGATTTTATCCTCAAGCACACAGATGCTTGTGTTCTTACAGGCCAAGCCTAAACTTATTGGAGGATTGATTCACAGGGTTAATTAAGGTAAAAATGAGGAACACTTTATTATTTAATAAAAATAGAAATAGTATGACAAAAGGAGCATAAAAATTTCTGGATGACTTGCAACTATGACCTAAAAATGTATTCAAAGCCCTTTTAGGTAGATGAGATAGTCCAAAGTACACTTGTTCACAATAAAAATGTCACAGTTGTAGGATGTGCCCTCCTGTGGCTAAAATTTTCAATATTCTGTTGAATACAGTAATGATTTTATGTGACAATTAATATATTTAATTCTGAATCACAATGACTTGATCAGGGTTTCAAAATGTCGAGTTGTGGAAAGATACTGATTGAAGTCAGCTCTTAAATCTAGTAGAATGATGTTATATTGGTATGTAGTGACTGTAAAGTCAAGGAAAATATATCTAAACAAGAAGTAAAATACTTTTCTTATGCAGAAGGTAAATCAACAATTGCAAGTGTTTGTTTGGAAACTTACTATAATCTCTGCCACTTGATGTTTAACTCCTGATTCAAGCTCTTTTATTTACAAGAATAGTTATGTTTTCTTCAGAATTATTTATCAAATGAAACGTCTTTAAGGGTTTAAATTATTATTGTGTTAATCTAGCACAATTTTTGGTGGGGTTTGTTTATTTGTTTGTTTAGTAATATCAGAAACAAGAACCAGTTAATCAGGGAATAAAAATGTCAAGGAAGATCTAAAAGCCTTTTTTTTTTTCCCTTGTGCTAAGAACACTGTAAATTATTTTTTTCTGTAACTATTTCTTTATTCCTTGTCTTATGAAAATATTTCCTATATATGTGTGTATATTGAGAGAGAGAAAGAGAGAGATGTAAACTTCTATCCCTCCTCTCAACTCCTGCTCTCATACATTTTTTCTTGATGCTGTTCCATTTCAAATAACTCTTAGTAGTGTGAAGAAGTAGTCAGTATGTCAGCATTGAAAATACGTAAAAAACTTTTACATATGTAGGATCTGGACAAGCACCATTTTTGTCCCCAGTGAAACTCTCAGTAAAAGCCACCTACCAAGAATAAATGTTATTTTTTCTGGTTTTATATTACTGCAGAAATACCATCCTAAGTTCATTCTCAGTTTGATTGTCAGGGTCTCTGAAACAGAGGCTTTGAGACTGATTTCTCTTTGATCATGGCTGACTGGGGAAGGTGTTTCAGACACTGGCATCCCTTTAAAATTCCTAGTTAGAAGTCATAATAATAGACCCTCACCTACATAATATCAAGCATAATAAGAGATCCTGATAGAAACAGTGGGCTGAGCTCTACCTCAGATTGTGAATCTACTCCTGGGAATAAGACTAACACTATCTCTCTTTAATTAGTAAATAAGAAGCTTGCCATTTCTTTGAATTTATGTTTAAAGTTCTGTAACTCAAACATCAAAAGACATAAACCTTTGTTGTTAAACAAATTAAAAATTTGCTGGTACATAGAAATATTTCTATAGTCTCTCTTTCATGAGAGTTTACAGGCTTAGACACAGTAAATGGTGTGGAATAATTATTTTGAGAAACATAAAAAATAACTTGTAGCTGATAAAAGCACACATTTTTGGTGAGTTCTAGTTATAACTGGAATTGGAATAAAATTAACTTCATTTTCTCTTGCAGTAGAATTTTTTTTTCTGTTGTTTTTGTGGGCAGGCTTGAAACTTGTAATTTCTTCTTCTGATTTTAAGAAAAAAATAATCTTAAGTAAATAAGTGGTAAAACACTCTTGTGAACTGGTTTAAAATTTATAAATATATAAATTGATTATATTCTGAATAAAAGAAAAAATAATAAAAACCCTCTAATAATCATAAATCATAGCAAGATCCATCAACTGGAAGCTAAATTTGGCTGAGATATTCCTTACAATGATTAGCCATTGAAATATATATGTTTATACAAGTTTTATCTTAATGGCCAACAGTAATTTTGAAAAAAACTTCATCTCACCTTTAAATTAGATGTACTGAAATGCTACAATTTTATTGGATATTAAGAGAGAAATTTTGTTTTTGATGATACATTGATATTTGTGAAATACATTTCATCTAGCAAAACTGAGGTTAAAAATGTATTTAATAATATATTATCTTTTTTTAATGTCTTTGCTTAGTAAATAAACTAGAAAGAATAATTTTTATGAAAATGTTATGAAGTAGTTTTATGAGTTGCATTATTGTGTAATGCAAAAAAGCATTCATCTGGTTTTGGACAGGATGGTAGGGAGGAAGTCTGGGGAGTGTTACTGACTTGTGACTTGGCCTTTATTATTCTGCTACTGAGGGTAAGAAGTTCTGAATGGGTTCTTTTCTGACTCCTTGTGCTCCCATTACTAAAATGGATGAAGAGGCACAGTCTCTCTCCTTGTTTCCGAAGAGTCATTTGAATAGCAATAGGAGTATGAAATGACAATGAGTTATAGAAGGATTCTTATCCTGTGCCAGGATCTAATTCATTACAAGAATCAGAAAATTGATTTAGTTAAGATAAAAAAATATAAACCAACTATTTCTTTTGAAACCAAATATAGATTTGAAACTTTCTTGAGGTTAAGGAAAATGTGTTCTTTTAACTCTATCTTTTTCTTCTCTTCTGATTGCAAGAATAAAATGAAAGAGGTGGCATATGAAAAAATATTCCAAAGTTATTTTACAAACAAAACCTTTTCAGAATGAAACTCAGTGGCATAGAATGGTCTTAATTCAGATGAAATTAAGGAGTTTCTAAACTGTCTGTTTTGAAGAGACTTGATCTTGTGGCCTGGTTAGAAGAAAAACTGTGCCTTCAAAACACTTAAAATGATTCTAAATATTTGTCATGCATTTAATTGGGAATGACTGTGCCTTACTCTCCAGCTCCCCAGCCAGCAGATGAGTCTAAAAGGAGTCTCTGTTCCACTTACTGAACTCACTATTCATTTTTGCTCCAAAATTATTAATGATCTGTAATGTCAGCCTGAGTTAGTCTTCTGCTTTTTCTTCCATTTTTATTTTCCATCTAGTGCAAGTTGTATGAGCTTAACTGTTTTAGATGAGCTTTTACTGATGTTGCTGTGAATTTCCTTTTTTCTGCAATCCCTAATGAACAGAAGGAATACTCTTCATGTTTGTGTTCTATCATACTCCTAAATAGATAAGAAGGTCATACAATTTCATTAAATACCCTGGTTCCCCTTCAATTAAAACATGGGGATAGATAAAATGAGATATTTAGGCCAGAGTATAGCTCCTTACCTTTTATGTAGCTTGTTGCAGAGGAAACCTACTGCTCCTGTAACAGGGAGCATAAAGTTTCCCAAAAGGAGATCGTTTCAATCCATTTCCAGTAACAGGAATTGTGCTTGAATTACTCAGGTTAGGGAGACACATGATTGAGATACATATCTCTAATAAGTGTTCAAAGGCTTGAATGCCTTGCCTTCTGCAAGGTCATTGTTCAAGGCAACCATCTTGTGCATTTTTTATCATTTTTAGAATATTGTGAAAGGAGAAGGTATTTCATTTTCCTATTACAGCTTTTGGAATACTGATGGCACGAGTTGACTTCCTGTTTCTGCCTTTGTGGCTTTAAAATAGTCCTTTAGTCCTTGGGAGCATATCTAGCAGGCTGGTTACAGAGTACACTTACAGGGAATAGTGCAATTTCTTCTGCTGCAGCCTTACTATATGGCTGAGAATAATTCATGTGATTGAGCACTGGAGCTATATCACATGTCATTGTAGCCCAGAATTCTTACTGTGAGGGCAAAAAAAACCAAACAAACAAACAAAACAAACTTCTGCTTCAAGCCCAATTTCAATATGTATTTTACTATTTTTCATAAGAACAAGGATATCTTCACTAGTAAGCCACAGAGGCATACATTTATTCCCATGAGGACCAGGGGAGGAAAACAATGAATATTTTTTTATGTAATACAGAACATTCATCAGGTAGGAATATGAGTAAGTGCACAAACACTAAGTTCAGAATAGCTGAAGACTGGAAAATAGGGTTGTGTTTTGAGCAGAAGATGTAACTGAATGTGGTTTTACAGTGGTATTAATAACCACTGAAATTACTGAATTGAACAGGGAAATGTGCACAGTGCCAACATCACTTTTTTAGCTGCAGATGTGCTCTGAAAATGCCTTGATTGTGCTTTGTTGTTCCTATAGAGAATGTTTGAAATGTATGGATTAAACCTCAGCTAGACCTCCAGCTGTTTATCCAGAGGCCTGTCACTTTAGGAACAGGAGGAGATGTCAAGATCGTGTTGTTCTTGACTACCTACTGACTTCTTAGGCTAGCTAAGAGCCAAGCAAGAGACTTCTTAGAGTTTATGATTTAAAGCTGAGTATAAAAAAAGGTAGAGGTCTATGAAAGACAACTATAATTTTTTTTGTATACTTTGTATTTATTTAAATCCTCTTGTATTCTGAGATATTTCCTATGATATTTCCTATCCTGCATTTAGTATCCTGCTTTTCTGTCCAGAAAGTACATTTATTTATACAAGTGATTTAATACCTTTCTAGATAGCTTTCAGATGGTTTATTAAAACATTTAAAGCAGAAAATATAAAAAATGTCCTAGTTATTGTGTGATTAATTAGTGTGTGTATGTACAAATGTTAATAGAGCAGATGGGAGAATTTAAAATGAAAAACAAAATTTTCAGCATGGATACATAAAAAGTTGTACTGATTCAAACTTTGTTCCTGTTTTGTTTTTGTTTTTTAGCTGATTTGTTTTTTTAGCTGATAAAATGTTATTTTAAACCTTGTGATACTTTGATGGACCCAGTCTATCAGACAATTTAGAGACAAAAAACAAAGTAAGATATTAATATATTTACTCTGTTAATAATGATACCTACTTTGAAAATAGTCATGAAATGCACCAATTTTCTGAAAACTAAAGATCTTTTTAATATCTTCCTGTTGTAAGTTGTCTCAAGGTGTGAATATGAAATAATTACCTTTGTGTCTGGAATATGGGATATTAACCTCTTGCAGGAAAATTATTTCCCTAGAGGGCTTATTTTTGTATTTTGTTTAACTTGCTTTTTATTCATTAGTGTAAGAAAAGGAAACAGATGAATGGAAATTATGTTATGTTCTGATAAATAGGAAAATTTCTTTTATGAGTAAAAGAAAATGAACACATAAATATGTAATCACTGATGTTTTTTATTCTTCATGGTGGAAACATTAAGCAAGATAAATTCATAATTTAACCTAATCTAGATATTCTGCATTCCAAATATTTTGTTGGAATGAAATAAACTTTTAAAAATGTTCTTAGAATAACATTCATAAATTACTTCTTGCTCCAATAAGTGCTCTACATGTTGAATTGAAAAGCTTTATTTCACAGTCTAAGCAATCCAGTTACTTGGATACCGAGGTTTGCCAGATCAAAGCTCAGTCCATGGTAGAGCCAGAAGTTAAAGCGGGGTCTCTGGACTTAATCTATGCCTCTATAACAGGAAGAAAAATAGAGGGTGGTTAATTATTTTTAATATGATTAACAGATATCACATTTGTGTTTTCTGTTATTATTCATTATGCCAAGACCCTATGTAGAAAGTTTTAGTACAAGTAATCATTTAAGCAAATATTTTGTAGGCAACCAAATATAATAAAACAGGGCATTATCTCAGCAAGTTACACTGACACTAGTTTCTAGAAAGAGTCTAATATTCCCTTTGTTATAGCAACCCAAACAACCTCAGTAATTCTAAGGATAGTGAGAAATGAGCAAAAAGTAATGGAAAGGCAAATTATCTTCTTCATTATACAGGGGCTTTAAATGCACAAGAATGACACTTTTTGTGTATGCATTAATATTCCCAAACGCAATGATACTGCAAGCTACCCAATGGGTTTATACTCGCTATTATTTATTATTTATAATCGCTACTGAGACAATTATTTCTATCTCTTTGATCAAATGAGATGGTTTTTCTCAGTTGAAGGTCGTATGTGTGTATCAGCATGCTTTATTTTGTATCATGAGATCATACAATAATTCAGGTTGAAAGAAACCTCAAAATATCTCTTGTCCAGCGTCTGGCTCAAAGCAGATCCAGTTATGAGGTCAGATAAGTTATTTAAGTCTTTGTCTAAGACCAAGTATGGTCTTGAAAACTCTCAAGGACAAAGACTGCATAACTTCTCTGTACAGCCCACTCTTTGACTGTCCTTGGGGTCAAGAGGTGTCTACTTATATTGTGGTGGATTCTGTCTCATTCCAAATTCTGGCCATTATCCCTTGCCCTCCCTTCATCTTTGTTAGCTGTCTGACTCTCATGTTTTCATTACCTCCTCATAAGTACTTGGGGGTTGCTGTTAGGCCCTCCAAAATTTCTGGCTTCCTCAGCCTTTCAGCACAGGGCAAGTGCCCCAAGCTGGAGCTCACTTCAGTTTGCCAGTGATATTGAGCAAGGGATCCAAAACTGACCCCAGACTCAAATCTCACGAGGGCTGAGGAGAGGTGCTAATCACTCCTATGGCTGTGCTGCTCTTGGTACAGCCCAAGATGCCCTTTCACTTCACTGTGCAGCCAGGACACACTGCTGGCTCAGCCCCACCTTGCCATCCACAAGCACCTGCAAGTCCTTTTCAGCAGAGCTGCTCCAAAGCTGCTCCGCCCCAGCCCATCAAATCCCAGCCTGTATCAACTCAGGGGCTCTTCCTTTCCAGCTCACACACTAAGCATCCTTTTATTTTGATTTTCATATGGTTCCTCCTGGCCTGCTCCTCCAGTCTGCCTGCATCCCTCTGAATGGCCATCCTGCCCTCAAGCATGTTAACTGGTTCCATGGTTGGATTTCATCGCCAGACTTGATAAATGTGCACTCCACTCACATCCTCCAGGTTACTGAAAAAGTGAGAAAATTATTTGAAGACAAACCTCTAGAATTTGTCAGAAATACAGTTCTGATTATATTAATTAATCCATTATTACAGTTTTCAAATGGGGAGATGCCAAAATATCTTCCCAATAATGAAAATCACAGTAGGTAACAATAGTATTGAGTTTAAAAGCCATCTTTTAGGCAAGAATGTAAATGAGAAGACTTCAGGTTTCTAGCTGGAAAGTCTAAAAATAATGAATCCAAAAACTGAGTTCTGAAATATTCACTAAACAAGAACGGAAACTCAAATGCCATGAGTTCTAATAGAAGCTGGCAAGCTGCACAGTTTGAAATGCTCTATTTTTGCATACCTGAATAATGATGTAAAATGCCTTAGGGATGATGATGATGATGATACTTAACATCTCACCTGAATTATATGATATGTAAAATAATAAGAAAATATATCCTTAAACCATAAATCATCCTTGTGAATTTTCTTCCATGGTGAATAAAAAATTTCAATTGAAACTTATGAATGAGAATTTTTTCCTGAAGTAAGCAAAATTTCAAAATGTCAGTGGGAAAACCCAAAGAAATTAAGTGATTAATATAGAGATTGTCTTATCTAGATGTTAATAGCTAGAAAGAGTGGCTTCTGTAGAGTCTTAAGTGATAGTGCTCCAAATTTCAGACTTTTAAGATCTGTAATATGCCTGCAAAAAAATCCCAGCATCTCCAGAACCTCGAGATTTGTCCTGTTTAGATCTTTAATGAGATTATACACACAATGTGGAGCACACTGGTTTTGCAGATTTTCCATAAAGCTAATTCATTACTAGAAATCTGAATACTGAAGGATAAGTAATAGTGATTGCACATGGAATAATGCTAGTTAATGATGATAGTAAAGTTCATTACGTTGGAAAGTAGATTTACTACCATAGGACTTAACCTAAATAGAAGAATGCACTACAACAAATATTGCAAGGGAAAAAAAAAAAGAAAAAAAAAAAGAAAAAATAATTTCTTCTCTGTAAACTAAGTGTTCAGTGTTTTCATATCCCCATTCTATATCCACTATCGTGATCACAATTTTTTGTTTACTGGATCCCTGTTTTGACAAAGCAAAAGTAAATTTACTCTTCTTAGTCAGCAAGGAAGAACACAAAAATTCAAGGAGGTATGACGATAATGTTTCTTAAAGTATTATGTATCAGTAATAAGGGTAATAATTTTACAATTGTAGTTGCTATAATATATAATTAATCATAAAATTATTATTAATTTTTCCCACGATTTACAATCTGACAAAACGACATCAGGAAACAGTGCTAGGATGATATTTGTCCTCAAATAGTATGTCTCACATATATTTGTTCATTAAATCATTTCTCTCTGTAAAGAGGTGTTTCCTTATGGATTTTATGAGATGCCCTTACATTATTGATAAACTACAAGCATGTAAACGAGTTGCTTTTAATCATAATGTGGTTTTAGAAATGTTAACCAAACAGGTTTGTTTCTGACACAGAGGCTAACATTTTTGTCTTTTCCTTCACTTTGCCCAATTGATGTTACCACTGGCATGAATAATATAAAAAACAAAAAAATACAAAAACAAGTAACTCCAATAAATAAAGAAAGCAACCCAAAACCTAACAAAAAACAAACAAAATCCTAGAATAACAGCAACCACAAGAAACTCCACTTTGATATGGTCATCAATATGAGCATACACTGCTCTGCCTCACTGCTTCCTGTATAGACAAAAGATAAATGGGACAATAACTGTTGGTGTCATTCCCACCTTATTTGAAAATAACTTTGCTTAAGAATCTAAAAGAAAAAGTAAGCATCAATGTAAACAAGATACTTACAAACTTTGTTCAAGAAATCTCTCTGGATAATATGGTTTAGAGTAATATTGTTTGTGTTGTTTAAAGCTGTATAATTATATTTTTTTTTTCTTTCTCCATCTAGCTAATAGTCAGTTAAATAAGAAGTAAAAAAATAAAAAAAAAAAGAAAAGAAACCCCACCAAAATTTGAAATACTGTTACAGAAAACCCATAGATTCATTCCTCCATGTTCTTCATATTCAGGAATTAAACTAAGTTTCATAGGAAAAATTCTTCTCTACAATGTGATTTTGTCTTTTGGTTTAAAAGATCAGCTGGCTGAGGGGGCAGCTTTTCAACCTGTAGTACAGGTTGTTGAACATGTCCTGACGAAGAAATAAATATTAATTCTTTAGAAACTTAGACCTCTCTTGTTCCCTGCCTGTGTTCAGGATTAAAGAACAGAGTAACAGTCTTCCTCCTTCAGCCGGCAGAGCTAAAGTACACATCTCAGAATTATGTCTGAAGGTGTCAGTGTTCACTAAAGGTGAGTGAGAACACCAGGAATGGTACCTGTCTGATCAGGATTTTTTGCTAGTTAGGAAGTGATTGGCAGAGAAAGGGGTATTAAACACTCAGTCTCAGAGAAACCAGAATGAATGTACAGCCAAGATTACCATCTGTTGAATATGAAATGCTTGGATCAAGACATTATAGATACATTTCCCCAAACAGCAGGGGAAGCAGTCTTTTTTGGAAACACTATCACAACAGAGTAGGGAAGCATTAAGATAGAAGCAAAAAGCTCTTCACTATATTTTGGAGAGCAAATTACCTTATTGATGCAATTGAACTGTATATAAATTCTGCTGGATCTGTTAAGGATTTTACAACTTACCTCTTTACCTCTAAATTAATTATTTGGATTTCTGACACATACAAGATATTAATAATAATCATGATCATTAGAATTAGAAAAAGGAGTTTTGGGGATCCCATCCCAAGTGGCCTCTGAGCTATGATATGTGATCTTTTAGCCTGAATAAAGAGAGATATTTTTGCCATATTTAAACCTCCCTTTCCTGAGCTAAATGACCTTTGACAAACACCAAAGCAGTGAAAGTTATTCCAGTTACATATATAAAGAATTGTTGAAGAAAGTAGAGGGCAGCTCTAACTTATAATTGTAATTGTCTATACATTTACTCTTTTCTACTTTCCTTCTTTAATTGTAAATTGGAATGTAGAAACTAGGACTAGATCTTCATCATCCAGAATTAATCTCATCTGTGCAGCCAGCAGCCCACAAAGTATCAGGAGCATTTAGACTTCCAGGAGGATTAAACTATCCATTTTGTTTCTTTCAAAAAGGTTCATCCTGCCCTGCAGTTTGATTTTTAGTAAAAAAAAAAAAAAAAAATGTTCAGAGACCACTGCCTTTTCCATTGCTGAAAGCACTACCAAATAACTAGAGCAATGTAAAACTCTTTATGAGGGTGAAGGTTGTGAAGTACTTCTACTTCTTCAAGGTGTGGTAGGTCGACCTTGGCTGGACACCAGGTGCCCACCAAACCACTCTACCACTCCCCTTCCAGCTGCACAGGGGAGAGAAAATAAGACGGAAAGCAACTCAGGGTGAGATAAAGCAGTTTAACCAAGAAAAAGTGTAAGTTTGCATGCACTTAAGCAGAAAGGAAAGAAAGTTTATTCTCTACTTCAGCGAATGGTGTTCAGGGAAGCAGGGCTTCAGCACATGTAGCGGTTGCTCCAGAAGACAAACACTGTGAATAGCAAACACCCCTCTTTCCTCCTCCTCCTTCTGAAATTTTAGTGTAATAATCTAGAGAGATTTGTCCTAAATCTGGACTTGATATTTCACTATATTTGATACATCTGGACTACTATTTCACTAAAAAGTAGAATTAATGAGGTCTGTACTATTATTAAATATCTGATAATATTCTGAGTGAGACTTGGAATATTTAGAAGAAAGGAGTAGAAATTGAAATGATCTTGGGAACAAAAGAAACCCCGAAGCAAACAACAAAAAATATTGTAAAGACATGTGTATAAAGATTTTCTATAAGATGTATGATGTAATTCTTCCAGTCCAGTATTAGTAGATCAAGTAAGGTGTCATCATTTTTGTGTTACTTTTTTTAAGAAAGTTGTTAAGTAAAAGAGAATTTGGGGTAGAATAGTAAGCTCAGAACACTAAGAAATATAATACAAGAGCAGACAGTGGAAATAAATGGGTTTATTCTAGTCTGGAGAAGTGAGAAGTGAGAGATCACTTAAGAGACAAGAGCTTTCAACCATGCAAACCCATGGCAGAAGAGTTCTGATTTGAAACATGAGGTATTTACTGTTTATATTAGAAAAAGTACTCCAATTATAAAATTACGCTAGAACTAGATGACTCAGGAAAGTCAAGTATGCTCCATATTAAAGGTTTTAGGAATGAAACCAAATAATTTATTATAAAAATGCAGCTAGATCATTTCTCTCTTGTAACAAGAAGAATAATCGTTTAACAATTTTGACATTACAGAATATGTATGTATTGATTAAAAAATGCAATTCTTTAAAATTCAAGGTAAATGAAAGTTTTATTTGTACAAAGTATTAAGGTACCTTTTATCTAAGAGTTGCCAAACATAGTTCATATAAAGCTGTCAACAGATAAAATGAAAATTACTCTGTTGGGAAGGAAGGATAAAACCTTTCTTGTAAGTTTCAGGAATATTGATAATCCATGACCCTGAGCTGAAGAAAAGTCCATCTCTACCTTCTTTCTTTTTTTTTTTTTTTCCTTTGTACTACAATCCATGCCCTTCCCTTTTTTCAACTAAAGTTTTTTGTACCTGAATGAGGGGAGAAATAACTCTAAAAATATCTTACTGATTCTATATGGGTTACTTTTTTTTGGAATCTATTTGTGCAGTAATAGAGGATGCTTCCTATGGTGAAAATTTTGGTGAGCTGCACAATCTAGAAGAGCTGCAGAACTCAAACTACAGAAATTACCATTTATGGGCAAAACTTCAGCAGAGTAGTTATGAGGCAGTTTATATCCTTATGTATAAAGTTAGTTTTGGGAAATGTTCTTCATGACACAAAGATCTGCTTCTTGATACTGAACTTATATAGAGCTAAAACTAGCTAAAAGGCAATGTTCTTCATGTTTTGGAACAAAAGTTCTACAAAAGTTTTTGGTTTTTTTATGCTTTCTCCAAAATTCAAAACATGTTGTCACCACAAGCTTATTTATTTTCATTAGAGATAATGAAAAATTTCAGACTAATCTTAGTTGTAGTGCCTCTCTTTGTAGGATAAATGCTGAAATAATATTGACTGTGGAATATTAAGATGGTTACTGGTAGGAAAACCTTTAAACTCAGGATCAATAGGAACTCTTCTACCTGCTGAAGGAAAGAAATCATTGAATATTAGTTCCAGATGATAACTTGCAGTACAGTGGGCAGGTGTTTGGCTGGTGAGAGCCAGTGGGAAAGCTTGAGTTTGCTTGAGGTTTGTTTCACTTAGGTCATCAAATTGTCATGAGAGTCTTCAGATTTTCAAAATGTAATTTTTTGCTGCCATAATTACTAGTAAATCAACCTCTCAACTGCTAATGTTTTGAAATATGCCATGATTTATATCTGTGTGTACATAAGTTATAAGATTATGACAGCAAGGTTTTGTTTTTATATGGTTGACATACCCTTATTCAGTTTATACACTATTTGATATTAAGAGTTTGTAGTATAATTAAAGTCCTTTATTTTATGAATTTAGAAACATCCATAAGTGTTTTCTTTTTTAACAAAATTTTGATTATTCATAACCTTTTTTTATTTAAAATAATTTTACTTCACTATTGAACAGGCTGACAGTTCACTGGACGTAAAATATTCCCTTCAGGAAAACGAGATGTATGTTTGCTTGTTAGCTTTCCATATGAGTATTTGCAATTACCATTTCCATTTACCATTAAATTCACCTTGTTAAAGAGTATGGAGAATGAAGTGAAAAGCCTGGAGCAAAAACCACATGGTGGCATTTCTAAACAGTAATGTTTTAAGGTAGCAGGTCATGGGAAGAACACTTACGGTCACTAACTTCCTAGAACTAAACATTTTGCTTACTATTGATATTATCTATGAGCAATGCACTTTAGATTTCAATTTACAGTTTGCTCTTGATCCAGATCTTTATCTGGAATGAAGAAAAAAGTGCAACTGGTTTACACTAATGGAACAGAGACCTCATTATGCCAAAAGTGGTGCCTGATAACTCTTTGTTGCAGCTATAATTAATCATTTCCTGATTTTATTTCTGTCTGTGCAAAAGTTAAAAATAGGGCATTTAAGTCAATGGAGTTGGAGTTTGTGCCAGTAGAAAAGGAAGAAAATTACATCATTAATACCAGCCTTTCCACCAAAATTTATTTCTTAATATATTTTTATTTTATAAGTGTTTTTGTTAAACACATGAGATATATTGCTCCAAATTTCACATTACAGTATGTTATCTTCTACATGCAGTGTCAAGCAAAGTGAACATATGTTATTTTGTAAGCAGGAAAGAGATTATACTCTTGAGAGGAGTTTATCAAATGTGATTCAATCAATCAATTTTTACAGAGATCCCATAAGCATCAGTAAGAAAAAGAAAGCTGACTCATTTAGTTTATTCCTTTTATACACAGTAATAAAACAGCTTCTCAAACTTTCCTCCTCTTGTTAAAATCAGCAGGACAAAAGGTAAAACCCCTTTACATGGAGTATCTGTATCTATCTATTACTCATCTTGAAATTTAAAACAACTCCTGTTCTCAAGTCTGTGGCAGCTTGGTACTCGCAAAGTGTTGGAACTATACAGCTTTTTAGGTCAATAGAGTAAATATTTTTGGATGAAATCCCAAAAGAAAATAAATAATCCTGTTTTTTGGATATTTTTCTAGTGTTTTGTATTTTATTGACTAGTTCTTTTATTTTATTTATCTATTTTGGAAGTAATATAACCTGATCTTCATTTCCCGTTTTTATTTCTACATGCCATGAAAAAATTATAGGGAAAGCAACAGTAAAAGAAGCACTTTAAGTGAATAGACCAAAGTTAACCATCTGTGAAGTATGATGAAAGGGATGCTTCAGAAGGAGCTTAATATGGGCTGTCGTTCCATCCCTGTCCTGTGTGAGAAAGGAGGTAGAAATAGTAGGAAATGTGGTCCATTCTACAACATTTCTCTTTGTGCCATTTGTAGGACAATGTAGGAATAATGAAATGTTAGAACTACATGATGCTAATCCATGTGCTGGTCTCCCTCTCCTGACAAGGGTCTGCATCATTTAACACAGAACTTGCATATCCAGGAAGAGTCTGCAAACTGGAGCTGGAAAAAAGACAGATGCAATAAAAGACCAGGAATGCTCTCTGAGATAGTAATATGGAAAAGTAACCATTTTTGTTACATATGATGAACTCAAACATTTCTTGGAGATAAGAGAGCTTGGAAGATCAATTTAGAATTTGGGAGCAGAGAGCAGAGGAACTGTATTTCATGCAAGTCATTACTTATTCTTCCTGCTCTGCTTTTAACAACAGAGCAGTATCACTGGCTTCAGAAATCAACTGTGCTGGCAAGAAACTGTTTATTCAGGCATTTATGAGTCATGATCTCAAACAACACTGGAAATCAAAAAGCTTTATTTCTTTGAAAAGAAAGCAAAACCAGATGCAGATCTGAACTTATTAATGCAATCATATGTAGATAACTAGGAAATTATCTCCCTTTGAGGGGTCAGGGAAGTGGCTTGGCCAGTGTAATCTCATTTACCTATATATTCACCCTAAGTCCTCTCCATTATTTGCAAATTCTCCCTAGAAGTTGTCTGCCCATACCTCCCTAGATCACACTGCTGAAGCCTGCAGGCAGTCATCCAGACTACAGGTGGATTCTGTCATATCTGCCACCCATGTGGATGGATATATATCTGATATATGTATAAAACAGACCCTCTGAGCATGTATAATATAAATTTTGTACATTTTCAGTACATATACTCTTACTAAAGCAAATATTTTAACTCAGCATTTCAATTAGGTTGACATCTCTACAAATATGTATATTTTTTTAAAAAATATGAGATAATGTATTTCAGATTTATTTGTACAAATTGTGTTTTAAAGCCTTGATCTTACTATAAGATATTACCAAACCATTTGCTACAAAGTATAGAAAAGGGAGAATAAAAGTCATAGTGAATAAAATCTAATAGGATTTAAAATAAAACACAAGTGAGCATGATAAAAGAATAATCTGGTATTTGGTCTTAGGATGTATACAGATTGCATTTTGATGAATCAGCTTCTTTTGTGTGACTGGACAGAAGGGAAATTAATATTTTAGCAGTGATGCATTTATAGCATAAGAATATTTTTCTATAAAATACATCTTTATTTTTGTTTCTCCATCCTGCTCCACTTTACTGAAATCTTATTGCTATGTTATGCATGAACATTTCCAAATGCTCTCCTTTAGAAGACACAGCAGGAATAAACTGCAAAAGTCACCACCCTGTACAGGCTCTAGTTTGGCAGCTTGTTTTAAAGAGGCCATGACACATAGAATCCTATCACATATATTTCCAACCCTTTGGAGACAGTTGATGGAGCTCAGTCCATTATTCTCTGGATTTGTCATTTTAAGGTAGATATATCAAATTCACCATATAAAGCTTTTGTAAATTGTAAGGATTACAAGATGATTTTTAATATGATGGAGGGAACAAAGAATTAGAGAGATTCTCCATGGTGATAAAAATATAAAAGATAAACTACGTTTGCGTGCAGTGGTCCTTTTTAACATTTGAAGTTCTGGGTTGCAGTTTTCTGGTTTGCTCAGCATCTGCACCTTGAATTACTTCACCACTTTGCTCCTTTGGTTCTTTTATTTCAGTCAATAAAAAGAAAAAAAGGTGCTTGATTAGTAAGGCAGCATTCAAAGCTCTGGTGCAGAGTGTGTCAACCTGCCTACAGGATTAGGGTCCCATGGATGGTCCCTGAACTCAGCCTTCTCCCATTGTCTATTTCACGTATCTGGGAGACTGGGGTTTCACTTTTAGTTTGTGTATTGTCTCAGATTACTGCTTTCAAAATAGCTCATGCCCCAAAGTTCAAGCAGTAGTAACCAAATGCCAAGACAACAGCACTGTAAGAAGAGTGATCTGGAATGGACTTTAGTTCTGTTCTTTGAAAACTAAGAAGAGTACAGAAAAGTAAAATTAAATGTGGCACTGAAGTGGATTTTCTTATGAAAATCTGAAACTCATTTGAATTCATGCCTTGATTTTCTCCCAGAGTTAAGGAAGAAGTATCCAATAATTTAGATCTGCCCAACTAGCATGATGATATCTCCTCTAGGGTCTTATTGCCAAGTTCTCAAAGGGAGTGTGCACTCATCGCCAGACCTTTTGAACTCAGGTCAGTAACAGAATATGTGCATTACATTTCAGTTTAGACATGCACCATTTAAGTTTCACAATACTTGATCATTTATATTCATAATTTCTGAGTATATCTGCATTTCTGTTGCCTTACTGCTGATATTCTAAAGGGAAGAAACTTCAGAATTGTTATTTCTTCACTGCCTTTTTTTTTTTCTGCCATTTCGGTAATATTTTAGGAAAATCAATGAAAATCAGAAATACGCTTCAGAAATGAAGTTGGTATGATGTACTATGAGGATGTGTACAATTTTTCTTTTTACTTTGGTTTAATTAGTACATACTGATATCCAGAAATGTTCAGGACAGCTAGATTGGGAATCTGGCATGAAGACATCTTAATGAAGCACAGATAATGGCAGGTACCAGTTCTTTGCTATGTAATTATCTTCACAGTATTACTCCAGTCTGACATGTTATCATGCACACTCCCTGCATTCACTGCAGAGTGTAGAGAGCAAAACTGGTTTCCTCATGCTGCCACTTGAGTTTTTAAAGGTACAGCCGTGAGAGGTAGCTATCCCTGGGTAATTTTTTTTTTAACTTGCTTTTTCCCCTAAGTGAATACTTTCTACTGGCACTGGAAAAGCTCTTCCACGTGACATGCTTGGAGTTCTCACACCTGTTTTCCCCTCTGCCTTCTGTGTTCAGCATTCTTAATGCTCAAAGATATTACAGGAGCTACAGGGAGGCAAATCTGCTTTGTTATGTAACAAAAATATGTTACAGGAGTTCAAACAAAAAAAACCCAAATAAGCAAAAAATAACCCCTCTTCTTTTTAAGAGAGATACTTTTTAAAATAAATGTATTATAAAAAGTTAACAGTGAAAGATGCAGAAGAAAGAAAAACATATGAATGCTGGTAGTTCCCAATTCCCAATCATAAAAGTTGAATTTATTTAGTATATTAGCTGGGGCATTCTGAATCTCTTCTCACATTACACTTCAGAGAATATTTCCTGAAATGTTGCTGCAAACCAGAATTTTCCTTTCCATGTGTTTTGTTTCTTTTTTTTTTGTTTTTTTATTTAATTTCATTTAATTTTATTTTACCGACAGGAAAGGAGATAGGAAAGAGTTGAAAATCATAAGAGAAATCCCTGGAGTAGGCAGTGTTCTTTGCTTACCTAGGTTTTTGCTGATGAGGACAGGGCATTGCCAAAGCAGAACTGCTTGAGATGTTAGTCCTTATGATGAAAACAGAACCTGTTTTATATCAACAAATGCAAAATCTGTGAAAATCATTGGCTTATTTAGTTTAACTTTGTTTTTTCCTGAGTGCAGTTGTTAGGAATAGCCAAGGCAGAAAGTGAGATTCAATATAGACTTTGCATATGTTACTCATAAAAAATTGAATTAGTAAAATCATTGATTAGACATTAAAAAGGGTTTTAAATGTTGCAGAAAAAGCTGAGTTTATCCAATAGAGAAGAACAGCAGATCAGTTAAATTATTAAAGGTGGGGTAGTTTTGCAGTGTTCCTCTGCTTGTATTCTCTTACACAGTCGAACAGGAAGGAGCAATGGTGAGACAAACTGACGGTCAAAGTCCACTGATCAACTTGAATGAATTTTCTGCTATTATAATCTAATGTTGCAAACAAAAAAATAAGCTTCCATTTTGAGAAAGAGGTGATCAAATTCTAAAGGTTTATTATCAAAGGAGAAAAGAAAAACTACAGGATAGACTAATCTGTAAATAATTTAAGAGACAAACTAAAGTAAAACTCAGCAGGTTTGAGAAACATTCACGTCCTGCTGATAACACAAGAATGACTTTAAAGAGAGTTTGGGAGCAATTCGTTTCATTCTAGAGTATAAAGTGTAAAATTAACTTGAAGAAAATGTTGGAACAGGCAACATTTTCTCCTCTATTTAAAAAAATAGAAGATAACTGTCGCCCTGAAAACTCAGCTTCTGAGCTTGCTAACATAGTTTTCTAAAGACTTTCCCAGGACAGTAACTGTAAACATAGATATATGTACATTCTTTTTGTTACACGTCTTGTGATGGGCATCCCTCATGGCCAGTGCTGTGAGAAAGTGTTATCCTGACCATCCAATCCCTGGCCATGGTCAGAAGCCTATAAATCCTGGGAGGAAAAATAAACTCGGCTCTTTCCTTTCACCACACCTCGACCTGTGTCCGTGTGATCTATTCATCTTCAGAGGTAACAGATAACACCTTAAAAATAAATCAAAATAGACTCTAGGAAGAAATTATCACTGCATCTGATAAAATTTGTCCTGTGTAATGATATGATTGTTTTCTTTGTTTTGTTTGCTTTGTAGCTTAAATGGTTGGGGGTTTTGATAAATATCAGGGCAATTAATTATTAGTATTATTATTTATTATTTAATTTATTATTATTATCAGGTATTAATTAGTAGCATTTATTTTGAAAACCCACATTAAATTCAATAGGAAGAAAATGTCTTCATTATTATTTAAATTTACAACCAATATATGTCAGGGTTTTATATGTGACTTTGTTTACAGGACACTGATATGAAACTTGTCCTTTCTCTGTTTTTGTGGTGTTTTAACCCCAGCTGGCTGCTGAGCCCCACACAGCCACTCACTCATCTCATCAGTGGGATGAGGAGAGGATCAGAAGAAGAAACATGAGAAAGCTCTTGGGTTGAAATAAATACAGTTCAATAGGTACAGCAAAGCATAGCACATCTTTGTGCTATCGTGGTGGTTTTAGCTGGGGTAGAGACAATTTTCTTCATGGGTATGGGTAACTGGTAAGGGGCTGTTTAGAATTTCTGTGGGAAACTGTTGATAATGAAGAGAATTCCCAGCACAAATCCAAAACACAGCCATGTTCTAGCTACTGTGAAAAAAAATTAATTCTACCCTGGTCTAAGGCAGCATGGCTTTTGTTAGAGTTTTTTGAAAATTGTTGGTACCTATGTTTTTTCCTGCTGTTGTTATTTATTTATTTATGGCAAGTGTGTATTTCTTTAACTTTCTAAAATAAGTACCTGGAAGTTGACTTTTTTTTTTCTTATATTTACTTAAATATATGTACTATAACACTAACAATTTGAAAATGCCTGTAGATAAACTAATTTATTCATAGGTAGTCAAAGTGCTGGACAAATTCTCAAAAAAAAAGAAAAAGGAAAATTAATTTTGAATTCAAGATTATAGTTGTAATTGATATGATCAGTAGAAAGAAGGTATGGAAATCTGAAGTCACTCAGTTTCAACTGAACTAACTATGGATTAGGGTCAGCAAAATAGAGAATGTGAAGTTATACTTGAAGACAATATCTTTCTTTTTCCATTTTCTGTTAATTAAATGACATGTAGAAAATTAATGTGTACCAGACCTAAAGTACATCATTCTTAACACAATATTTTATTTACCTATGATCCTAGTGTCATAGAGTCAGAATTTATCAGATTAATTTTACTAGCAATTATTGACTTGAAATTAACCGATCATTCTTTTAGGTTATCAACTACTTACACACACGGCTACATCTGAAAGATTAGGGGAAAAAAAAACAACAAACCAAAAGCCCAGTCTTTCCCAGATGTTTCAGTGCTGGCTATCAGAAATAAAAGTAATGTATTAGTTGTACTGGAGAAAGAGTTAAGTCAATTATACTCTTGCAAGATTTATAAGAACTAAAGCGAATTTAAACTTGAATTGTCAAAGGAAATTTTACATGCCTTAACCACTCAGCTACAACCATCCCATATATTTAATTATGTACTAGATTTTGAACCACCATCTCCAGAGTAGTGTAAAAGAAGAGTTTTCCTACACTAGTGGTCATAAGCATTGCTCTGCATTGCACATATAAAAAACTCAGCTGATATCACCAAAAAAATAAGTTAATATACTTTCATTCCTCTCCTGGAGAAGTGTGTTACAGTAAATAGACTTTACCTCATTCCCTTGAATGTTCAACCAGTCAAGTGTTTAATGTTAAAAGATTGTTTATGCACATACCAGAATATTTGATATTATTTTACTTACAAGGATATGCAGAAAATAAAATTTGGTAAAGAAGGTTGGAATGTTGGCATGCTCTGGTATGATGAAAATAATTTTAATCTGCAATTAATAATCTAAATTTTAAGATAATTTTTCAACTCTATCAGTTATAAAACTTTAATGTTACAAAAATATCATCTGTTAGTCATGCAAAACAGCTTAAAGCACAGTGGAACTGGGTTTTTTTTTAAACTTAGCAATTTAAAAACTTGTTGCATTTATCTGTAATGATCAAAGATTTTACTTCTTCATACACCCTTCTCATATCCTGTTTCAGAGATAAACATTGGAAGAACATTGCATAACTTAGTAAATAGAATTTAAGTTCAGTCTAAAGATTTCTCAAATTCATCCTGTAATATCTTTTCTTTTTCTTACATTTGTGACCTCTGTGCTCTAAGAGCATAGTGAAATGGTAACTTTTAGTAGCATTCTGCTCTGAATAAAATTGCATTGATGCAAACATTTCTTGGATTCACAGTAGTGTTGCAGGGTCACATTTACAGGATGTGTTCTTATGTCTGTTTTAAATTAATAATGTTCAATACTGGATGAGAAAGAGTGAGGAGATAGTTGCAATGTAAATATGGAATAAGGAGCTTATGTTTTCCTAAATCTTATATTATTGGTACAGAACTTGAAGAGAAGCAGACTAAAGAGGAAACAGGAAATTGTTAAAGGATAAGTTCAGCACAAACTGTGAGGCAGTACAATGCAAATTCAATTCACCTTCATCAGAACATTTTATAGAAACACACAATATTTTAATGGAAATATTGATAGAAAAATTTATAGTTCAATTCCTAGACAGAATTCCATGTTATTATAGGTGAAATTCACCCAGCCTGAAATAATTTCCATGTCTGAGACAAAATGTAGATTTGAAACTTTACATTCCTACATCGTGTTATAAAGATTAAAAGAAAAAGACAGAAATAAAAATTTGGGACAGAAAGGAAACTACTTGGCATTTAAGACTTAAGAAATTAAAAATTAACAGTAGAAATGTATTGTACTCTTTCAATATATATTTCTTGGTGATTTAGCTAATGAAATTGCTTTCATGCTTTTATTTGTTCTGCATGCTCACAATTACTTATACATGAGGAAATTAAGACAAGAATGATTTGGGTTTTTTCTACGGTAGACAAAGGGTGTAGCAATAAAACTCTTGTGTCCAGTCCATCTCACTTATTACATTTCCTGTTCCATTTTCTCTTTTTCTTTAGACTAGCATTATTTGTATATAAAAGTGCATTACTCTGGATTCTATCTTCCAAAGCATTTTAAGTAGCTACTTACTATGATTTAATTTGAGAGGCTCCTGTGCCTAATAAGCTTTCCATTTAAAATCCGAGCTTTGAGCATTATAAAAGCTACGTGGTCTACATGTAAACACTGTGTAAATAGCATCTGAATAAAAGGCAGGGGCACACATTAGGAGCTGCCAGAACTGTGTCTGTTGTGGCTGCCCTGGTCGCTGCCGCTTGAGCAGCTGAAGAACAAAAGTCCTGATTGACTGGTGCCAACTCAAGCGAAAAATACGCCAGCGAAGAGAAAAGTTAGAAACAAACACAGAAATAGGTTATAGGAAGTGTATATATTTGTTGGTAGAGAGACAAGAGAGAGCCATTTAAAATGTGGTTGTGAATCATGTTTGCTAGTGATTTAACTTAGTACAGGAACAGAGAATCCTGTTCTTAAATTTCATATCTGTCAGATGACACTACCCCACATGGTTTTAGAGAATCTGATTGCAATGCTGTTTGAAAGAGGGTTTTTATGTTTATGCAATCCAATGCTAAACATTATGACTAAAATGCAGATTATTTCATGTGCTATAATACAACAGAAATGTGTTTGTGGCAGAGGGGTTGTTTTGTCTAGAAACTGATAAAAATGAATGTGAGATGACAATGTTCAACATACTGTCTGGAGAACATTTATTTATTTAAATGAGAAAAATAGTTCTTAATTGCTAGTTATGAATTGAAAGCTTTTAATGGCTTTTGCCTTGCTGTCCAATTTTGTTATTTGCTGGAAATCTGTATTTTGTATTTATTTACTCTAAGCAGCAGATTATGTTTTACTCAGTGAAATTGAAAGTAATCAAACATACACTAATGTCCACAGGTAAAAATTAGTGTTTTATTTAAACAGGAAATCCTAAAGGAAATTTGAATTGAAAGAAAAAAATATTTCTGGGTTTTTTAATGAGGTAGATATGCATCAATTTTTTAGGCATATCATAGCATCTATATACCATGCCTTTCATAAATGAAACTCTATAGTAAATCCATTATACTGTGAGTATAGTAACAGTGTAATAAGGCTTTCAGACTAACCAGTGACAAAACTACCACTACCCTTCCTTTTATTATTTACTTTATATTTTTCTTTTTTTCCAGTTGGTAGAGAACAATGGTAGACAATTAAGAGTTGTTAAAGTCTATTCTCTATCATGCAAGCTGTTGTGGTAGCATGGTGGAGCTCAGACACAGCAAAGGAATAAGAAAAATAGGAAAAAACCAAATAAAAGTTGAAAAAATATTTCAAGAAGGTTTGTATCATAAAATGGACCATTGAAATGTTGATTTTTCCCAAATAGGAGGAAAGTTTTGGTTTTAAGGAAAAAAAAGTGTTCTAAAGATCTTCAGTTCTTTTGGAAATAAAACAGAAGCCAACAATGTAGTATTTGTTTATAAATACTTTTTACAGCCAGGAAAACTGCATCCAGACCTCAAAATTATTTTCCAGGTTAGATCTTTCTATTAACCTAGGGAAATACATTACAACTGATTCTTTTTCAGCAATGATAATTTTTTAGAAGAGCAGAGCTTCTGCATTAAGTAGGAAATTAAAGAGGAAAGGGGAAATGTACTGCAATAGGTATATTTATATGATAAGACAGGTTTTTCCAGTTTTGTATGTTTCTGGTACACGTAGACAAAACAAGCTCCTCCAAGGAGGAAGAGAAAGGGTAATTATAACAGTTCACCAGAGGGATTTATTAAACTCAATATTTCTTGGAGTCTAAACTGTATTAGAAGACATACTTTTTATCTTGCTTCTGGGAGGGGGAAAAGCTTCAATTGATACCTTCAAGGAACAGTCTGGAAGATCATAGTAGCACCTTCTGGATAGATAAACTGAGACTAAGTATTTTTGAAAATATTTGCTTTATTTGGTTTATTTGTATCAAATAAATATTGACATTACAGTGCCTGCAAGTAATTGAATTTGTGATGTTTATAGAGGTTTAAATGTACATCCTGACTGATAGCACTAAATTATCTGACAAAATTTGAAGGGTTAAAGTCATGAAAATCTTGATGTAATTTGTCTAGCAGATTGATGGGAAATATTAAACGAATATCAGTTTAGTCAGACATCTTCTCATGCTTCTGCAATTCATGTTCAGTCACACTGGTGAGAGAGATGTTAACTACTGTTGGAAATCTAGTGATGAGCTGAAGAAACTAGATGGTGACTGGAACAGGGTAACATTTGCATTTCATGAGCCATCTTGATGGATACAGATTCCTCAGAGCCTTTCAAAATGTCTAGCAAGCAGCAAGGGTATTGGTTCACAAAAGAAAAAACTGGCCAATCAAATGTTTTGCATTTGTTGTGTTACTTTTAAATCATTCTAACAAATGAATGACAGCTCTTATTTGCTCATAGCTTTCACATTGTGGAAAAATATGCAAGAATTTCATTTGTGCAATTATTGAAATAATGGACTTGAAACTCAGCTAGAAACAAAGTGTCAAGTCTTCTGGCTCAAGCTGACAGATCCCTAATCAGTTGTCATCTCATATTTACTTTAAAAGACTTTATTGCAGAATATTGAATATTTTGCAAGGAGAGATGATAGCTATGGACTTCATGCTATTAATCTCTTGAGAACAAGGTGATAATAGCTAAGTTTCAGTCTTTTGAGGGCCAAAGATTTTATTAATAAATTCAGCTGAAATTTAACCACCACTTTTTTTTGAAAAGTTATTGAAGGTGTCATACCAGTTAATTAACTTAAATAAGTACTTGATATTGAGCCCTAGAGAAAATGTTGGTAATTATTGCAGTTCAAAATTCAGTATTTGCTTTAGAGTTTAATTAACAACATTATGATTTGTGTCACAGAGCAGCTCTAGACCTTGCCATTTTCAAATTAAAATCCTTAGCCCTGGTTTGACAGTTTTGGTGCCAGACAAAGCCTTTTTGAATGGTTTGTTAAGGCAAATGGGAGGGTTCAAGATGATCTATTTTTGGCTCTGGCAGTGGTGTATAGGTAGATGTGCCTAAGCAGTTTCACAAAGCTAATCCCTTACACCTACCTTACTCTGTGTTTTGAATCACAGCGTTACCTGTGAATGTAAGCTAAGATCCACAGTTACAAAACCATCGTCTGGTAATCTGTGCTCTGGTGACATCCAGATATGCGGCCAAAAAGAGCAGTTAAATTCTAAATGCTCCTCCCTTAACAGATGAACCCAGTGCACAGGTTAAAATCAGAATAGAAGGCACAGACATATTCTGTTAAGCAGGCATTTGGAAGTTGCAGGTACTATATTTCATTTAAGGGGATTCACATCTAGAACATTTCTTGGTGGGAGCCACCATCACTCTGTAGCTATGATAGCATATGTAGCATAACCTCTATTAGGAGCTATTACAGGAGAGCTAACCAAAGTGGATTTCCCACTTTTAAACATTCAGCTAGGGACAGAAATATGCTTTCTGAAATCTGACCACAGGCCCCTACCTCCTCTTCTAGCTGAGGGCTTCTCATTCAACAAGAGATATAGAGCATGCTCTCCTGATCTCTTCCTTACTCAAAAAGAGAAGAGAATGTCCACGTGACATTATTTTTGAGGAAGAGAAGTGGTTTATGAACGCTCAGTTTCGAACACAGGCATAATGACTTGAAATATCAACTGCATAAATAAGAAATAAAGCAATAAATGCAATTCAAGTCTCTATTTGGGAATACAAGTTCTCTACCTAGATTAAGCTAAGACACCACATTTTGTTGGTGCAACTTTCTTATCAGTAACTCTTTCTGACCATTGTAAATCAGAATATTTTCTTTGCATCATTTCAATTTATTTTGAATCTGTGATGATAACATCAAAATCTTGCAGATGATCTGTACTGAAGATCATGGGAGAAGGTATAGTAAGAAATGTAATAATGTAAACTGTCATAAATGTTTTTACTTCTTGAAATATGCTGACGCATCTTTATGGAAATAAAAGGTTCTCTTTATCTTTGTTGTGCATAGCAAAGTTCAGAAAATATCTACTTTCAGAACAAGTGAAATAGTTTCCAAAGTGAGGCACTACAATTTTTTATAGAAAAAGATGTAAGTCTGAAAAGTTTTGATTTGTTTGGCACTTTTTTCTCCCCATCTTAACATTTCCACACAGGTTGTTTTCTGCATATGGCAACAAAAAGTTATCTTTTTACTTCTACTTGTGACATTATTTATTTCTTACTACTCTTACTATTGAAAATACTGAAAATTCAAAATATGTCTCTAAGGCAGATGTTAGAGAATGATACTTTTTCACAGATTTCATTTGGTCAATAAACGACTAATTTAATTTTTAACATAAGATTGTCAAGATGATTATAGTGAGAAATTAATTTCAGAAGTTATCTTGAAAAGTTGTTTTCCAGAGACTTTTTACCTAGAAAAGGTCTGTGTAGGTGCCTGTTGCAAGCTGTGAGGTGCTACGATATTCTGCATTTCAGGATGTATGACACAGAATTCTTCTGATGCTTGTAGCCTTTAAAATAAATTGTTCCAGTTCTTTTAGAATTGCTTCCTGCAGAGAAGAACCTCATAATTAGAAAGAGTAGGATAGAGGTGCAGTGCAAGTCCTTTGATGTATTGGTTACCTGAAAGATTTTTTTGAGATAAGATGAACTATAGCTATTGATAATACTTCTCTTTTTAAGCCTGATTTGCCAGACTACCTATAGTTAGCTTGATTTTAATTTCATTTGATGAAAAACAGAATATTAAGGATGAAGCAGGTAATTATAGTATACAGACTAAGTCAGGTTTACTAACTGGAATGCTTATTCAAAACATTACAAAATTTCATTATAATTGCTTATCTTCTGTTTGCATTGAGTTCCTTTCAAATCTAATGATTTCTTCTTTTTTTCTTTTCTTCTTTTTTTTTTTTTTTTTAAGACATGCATACTTTATAATCAGAAGCACCTCTTCAGTGTTCTTCTTAGCCTTCTTTTGCTGTCTTTTAAAAAATCCCAACAGATAATATCCTCCAATCCAAATAATAGCTGGAAATATCCTAGAAGACCAGAAAAAGTTCAAAGTAGAACAGCATGTGTAGTACACAATTTGTATTTCAGTTTCATAACAGGCAGAAAAAAAATTGGTGAAAATTAGTCTTAAAAGTTTTCTTATCCTGTAAAATTTAGTTTTGTTCTTTTTCATCCGATATCTCATATTTTACAGTGCTCTTCTAGAGCCTGTCTGTTGTGTTCCACATGTAGGCATAGATAACTTGCTATGGGTGTCTTTCATAGGATGAAACATATTATTTGTAATATGGCAGTGGTAAATCATAGCAGACATCTGTCTTACAAACTAATTTTTCCCAAAAATTATATGCTGAGCTATGTACAATATTGCTTTGTGAATAAGGATTAGATCAAGTTTCTTCTACACTAATCCTTTGGAATCCTATATTAGCATTGACAAATTAATCACTGCAGTTTTAAAGCAAAATATTTTTAGTAAGATCAGAATTTATTTTTTTTCCTCACACTATGTTTCTAGGTTAGTGAACTTTTACATATGAAACCCCTAGGTAAAGCAAAGTTGGTATGGCCCCATAAGTAGCTTCAGGTTCATTTTTTGTGCTATCTCTTTACAAATTCATACTTGTTGATTTCATAAGATTCCTTTATTTATACTTTTGTTTGATAACCTTCTTGATTGAGTCCTGATGGGTAAATAACACAGCAAGAGATGTCAAAATAATAATATTCTCTATAGCCTTATTTTATTAGAACACTATGTAATAAACTAACATTTTTGTGTTGTTCTTAATAGTGGAAGCAAAGATCTTATGAGCTAGACAGAATATGAATATCTGAAACATGAATTTTGCCACTTCTCTTTAATATGCTTTCCTCCCACATTACGTAGTCAAGCAACCTTCAGTAGATTCCTATGTGGAATAAACTTTACAGTCTCCTTGAAGTATCATTCTGTCACCTATAAATTTAGAGGCAGGGACACAGATTCCCCTCTGAGCCATAGAAAATTCTCTCAATTAAACAAGTTTAGTTACTCTTGAGAATCGAGCAATCTTTCACTTTTCTCAAAGGAGTTCCACTTAACCTAAAAACTCTTCAGTCAGAAAAACACACACACTGAAGCTGAAGAGCAGCTTTGCTCAGCAGCTTCACACTTTTGAGCTGAAAAATACATTATGCAGTAATTATATGACAGACTACAAACACATCTTTAAATTGTATTTTCTGTCATGGTGTTTTGTTATCTCTGTCCATGTAAAGTTAATAGGTAAGACACAGTGAAATAGAGTAAAAATTTTGGTACCATCTTTAATGTACCTGTTATTTTTATTTTTTTTTGAGAAAAATTATCTATGTTTTGGATATGCTGCTGAAGTCAGTGTCTTAGAAAAGGGTTTAAAGTTTCCTAAGTCTTCATCTACTTTATAATAGTTAAAAATGCAAAACAAATAACCTCGAGAGACCTTATTTCATCTTTCTGTTTCACTGAAATTTTCAGTTCCTATTCTTGGAACAGATCTGGATCATACTTTACATTAATTTCAGATGTTTGGCATGCCAACAGCTTTAGTTGTTTATTTTGATTTTGCACTTCTCATTGATGACAGAAATAATTTATTCAAAGGATATCAGAGCAGTATGAAGTTAGTCTCTGAATAAACCAAATATTTATGATTTTTAGAAATTTAAATTAAATTGGATTGACCAAACTTCTAAATCCTAGGTACTAGTGACATAATGCATCTTGTGAAAGATATGACTTAGTTGTCTATTATTTTTCCCTGAAAGACAGATTAGGTAAAACTGAATCAGAGAGAAATTTTCATAGATGATTATAATTCCTGTGACAAATTTGTGTGGCTGAGAACTTTAAAACAATTTAAAATTTCCTAAGAGAGTCTTCAAAATACAGATTATAGTAGGAATCTGTATGTTTTGTTTTGCAGAACAGGAGATGTCTGCAGCTAGATAAATTTTCATGGACTGAGGCATAATAAATGAATCTTACAAAAGAGAAAAGTGAGACTTTGTTTAGCAAGGAAAATTTATTCCAAATTTGCTCTTTATTTCTCCTCTTAAAATTTGTAATCTAAGATATGTCTGTAAATCTTAATTCAGAATAAGATCTCCCTATGAATAAAATTATTGCAAATAAACCAGAAGAATTGTACTTTTATAGCATGATGACATTAATAAAAATCATAATAAATTTCTATTTTGTTATTCCAGAAAAAGATATAATTATATTCAGATAATTTCAATAAGAGGCAAGATGTTTCTCTACTTATTTTCTAACAGATGTGGTATTCAATACATTAGGTCCATAGAATCACTTAGTGACAGACAAAAATGTTCTAATCTCTTGAAATTAAATTATATGGCATCTATTCAATGACTTTTAATCTTGTGGGATTGGAAGATGCTATCAGTCAAAAAAGCAAAGAAACTTGTTTTTTTGATCTTTCCTTAAATATAGCATCCAGCATTTTATATGGAAGAAAAACAGATAGGTAAAGCTATTCCATTAAATAACTTTGGTACAGATTTATACATTTACTTATGGACTTAATTTTAAACAGAAAAAAAGGTTGGACAAATGTTTTGTGTCTAGTGATTATTTAGAATGTACTTGCACTCTGATAATGTTATCTGTAGAGATATAGGAAGGAATATGTGTGCTTGAGACAATAAATCCAGGGAGGGAAAAAGGTATTCATCTTAAGTATTGAAGTTTGTGAAAGATGAGATAACAGATTTTTTCCGAGAATGATTGACACGAGAAATATAAGCGGAGAAAATACAAGTAAAATTCAACCTATTAAGTCTGATTCTTTAAAGTAAAATGTCTCTCTCAGATATTTTTTGAAGCATGAAAATTGTTTAAAGGGCATCCCAATTTATCCAGTTCACAAAGCTATCTATGATGGCAGGAAAAGATATTTTCTTGAAATGGATGCCTTATTCTCTTTCTCCCAGTAGCTGTTCAGAGCTTTGTCTATTTATATTCATTATTGTTGCTGTAAGAACAGTGCTGGTTTTCATTATCTCATTGGCATGAGGAGCCTTCATTCAGTTCTGCTGTCAATTTTGACCTCTTTCTGTATCTTCTCTACTTTCAGTGACTAAAAGTACCAGTAAATAGAAGCAGAGAAAACTCTGCAAAATAGTTTTGCAGCAGAATAAAATAATTATAACATTCAAGATATATGTAATTGCAGTTCACATGTCTGGTAGGGTAAAGCATGCACTGAGATTTTGTTCAGTTGTTTATTGCACTGTTACATACATAGAGAGTTTTCATACACCTGGCAGGAAAGAGATTTGAGAGTATATATAAATAGTCTAATAAAAAATAGGCATCTCAAAATACCTTCACAGAAAGATCAGAATAAAATCAATGTTAATTTTAATGCTGAAAAGTATTTTTTGTCAAAATATTTTGAAAACACATTAGTTTTTCCATTTGATTTTTATCTGTATCACTTGAAAGTAAACAGATCATTTTCAAATTTAGCTAGCTAGACACTCATCTCTCATTTAAAACAGTATATATATAAATATTACAAATGTTTTACCAGTCCTTTTAAGTTAATTATCTTAAAGTGTAAGTTTAATAAACTAATTACCGCGTCCACCACTGTGGACTGTGGGTTTATCTGTTGTACTTAGTGTATACCATATTGAATGGATCATTTTCAGAAATGCTTTGTTAACAAAAGGGCATGAAATATGTTCATCAGCCCTCTCTGCTGATCATTCCTGTACAAGGTCCATGAAATACCCAAGCATCCTGAGCAGTTATTGGTAGGACTTCATTCAGCTCTGCTAGGAGCATGTCATACTCTTTGAATAACTCTGGAATAATTCCCCCATCTGACATAAATGTAGCTCAGGTGATTGATATTTCAGTACACATTTCTTTGTCTGAAGTTGCAGCTTCATAGTAGACACAAGTAGAAAGCAATTGTACCAACCAATATAGAATCTATTACATGAATAAATTATCTATACTTCAATGCACAATGCTTTATATTCACAAGAACCACAATCCCAACTGACACCTCTATTATGATCTCAGAAAGGAGCCAGAGACTAAAACACTGCAGAGAGAACAATTTTCTACTAAACATTTTTTCTGTCAGGAAACAATGTTCAGAATGGCCTGAAAGGAAAATGTTTGTACAAAGTATGCCCCATATGGCCTAGCTATGATATATCATGGGGGCAATAGTGGGAAATAACCTTCTAACAAAAGTAAATTAACAGTTTATTAAAATTTCTCTGAAATAATAATTGCCAAAATATCACATTAATTTATTTGCTTTAACAACATTTGCCCTTCAAGTCAGATGAAATCTACAGATTTCATATTTCTTTCATATTCCACTTCTTTATGTTCTGTCCAGCTCTTATATTTGACCCTTTAACTTGGTGTTTTGTGTCTTTGGCTTTGCAAAACAGTCCAGCAGCTGCTGATTATGACAACTCCAATTAATATTGGGTAGATTAGTAGAAATTACTCTGTGGATTTAAACTGGGAATAATCAATAGGATTATTTCTTATTTTCCTCACCTCCAGTCAATACATTTAAAACACTAGTATTTTAAATTTTCTTCAGTTGAATATGTACTCTGTTGTGGTTTTAAAGCAGTAACTAATAAATTACTTACCTCTTGCTGTGAGATATGGATTAGAACAAGAGCAAACAGGCTTAAAACTTAAAAGGAAATAAAGAAAATTTATTAACAAAACTACAAGAATAAGAACATTAGAATAAACTTCCAGAAAACCCTTTTATCCCACACTACCCAACCATTCCCTTGGGGGATGTTTAAAACAGTCCCAATTCCTGCTAGAGTCTTTTCATCAGCGTTTGTAGAGAAACAGAAGACTTCTTCTGCTAATCTATGGAGCTTCTCACAAGAAAACTATTTCTGTTATAGTTTTCCATTTCTCTGATGCCAGATGTCCAGAAATCTGTCATCAGTTCACTCCTCCCATTTCACATCACTCTGAGGTGTGTATGGGCCATGAGTCTAGGGATATTATTTTTAAGGATTATTCAAAGGCAAAAGTTCTCTTCATCTGTCTCTGGGATCTTCACTGGAAAACAGTTTTCTCATTGCCCTCAAGGCCTCAAATCTTCGCTTCACTCTGTTCCAGCACCTCACTGTATCACAATTACTTTACTTTTTGCTCAAAATCCACACTTTGAACACTCTGTTCCTCCCAATATACTCTGTCATGAATTAAAGGAGTTTTTTCAGAACACTATTGTCTATCTCCATAGCTTTAACAGAAAAATATTTCAGCTTATAAAGCATCTCCTTACTCTCTCTTCCCCATCTAAAACTTAACTCTTTTTCTCATTGTCTTTGATGGTTTTATGATGTCTTCTTCATGTTGATTGTCTCTCTCTGTCTCTCTGGGAAAAAGGAGTAATCTGTACGTTTTATCCAGGTAGTAAAAAAATTAAAGTCTTGGAAAAGCTGCAAGTGTTCATGGTGCCAGGTTTCAGTTCAGCAGCAGAAACTGAAAACTAAGCCAGGCCGGCCGCTCCGTTTCTCCCCCTCTCCGTCCTCTGTGGCCTTGTCCGGCCTGGAGGGGAGGAGGAGGCCAAGACAGAGCCTTGTTACCTTGTCAGAAGCTGGAAACTCAAACAGAACAAGAGAGCTCTGGCTTTACATCTTAAGGTGGTGTTCACAAGTTGATCTCACTTTTCAGTGGTCAAAACTGCTGTCAATTTTTAGAAAGGACCGATAATTGGTCAAGAGAAAAGACTCCCATCAGTCACCAGCAGCTTCAACTTCCTTAGCTCTCAAAACTATCTTAAAGTCACCCCATGACATAGTCTTAAAAGGAAGATAATTTAACCTCACTGTTAATATGTTTTGCTTGGCTAAGTTTTATGTTATCCTAACAAACATAATTAGACATTTTTTCTACTTACTGTCAAGAATTTAGTCATGCATTGCCAGTGAAGCAAGCCTAACATTGTCATTTTTACTGAAGTCTGAGTGAAAACATAAACTAATAATTTACAAAACTTCTTCATATTTAGATCAATGGAACAAGCTGGAAAATATCAAATTTATTCTGGAAAAAGTAGATGCTAACTCTTAAGCCGTAGCCCAATATATATATACTGCAAGTCTTAAGAAACCTGCAGATGTCACAGGCAAAGGAACAATGGAATATTTCCTGAGATTTACAATTTTATGGGTATGGCAAATGCTTTGGCAACCATGCTAAGCAGAAATATACTGACTAATTTCAATATTGTGCTGCACAACTTAAGAGGAGATTAGTTGCACTATTGAACATTCTTAAACCAAAAACAGAATTGATTCATTAAAAAAAATACTTCCACTGCAGTTACTTCTGACAAAAAACATTCAATTTTTACTTTGGAGCTGGGAAATATTTCACAAAATTTGGAGGAATATCTCAAGAAATCTGTTGCAGGGTACGCCCAACTCAACTAAATGACTTAGGAAGTTTGAAGACACTGTTACCTAGTCAGCTAAACGCCATTATCTTCATCGCAGGGATGAGATAGCTCCTAACTAACATGCTTAGATACCTCTGTTCAAGTACAGTATCGCTTTTAACATTCATCAATCCACAGTTCTATTTGTAAAGTAAAAGCTTTACTTCTTTACCACCTATAACTGTTGAATAGATGAAACAATGTCAAATAATTATGGTCAAATAGCTATGATACACACTGAGTCCTTGGTAAATCCTTGTTGGAAACAGTAGTGTCAATGCTTTCTGTGAGGTAGGATTTACCAAAGACTGCAGTAACAAGCTTAGATTTTGCAAGTAACACTTGATTGGTTTTCCTCTGTTTTGTTTCATTCAAACTACTTCTATACTTTCTATTGTTGGAAAAAGAAATTATCATTATACTGTTTCATTGCATACTGACATAAGCACTGATACTCTAACCCATTTTCATATAACATCCCTATGATTCATGTGTAGGATTACAGTCTTTCAGCTATATGTGCTCAAGAGGAATTAGTGCTGTGCTTAATACTTAATTACTAATGGACTGTAACCCAGATGAATCTGTCATAAATATGGAAAAATTCTGAGCTGATGTTTGCAATTAATTCACTGTAATCTGCAGACACAGCTGAAAAATCAATAAAAAAAATTAATGGAAAAAATCCCTTTGAGCAGGATATAAATCACACTGAGAGATTCATTATCTTTCTGTATTTGTCTCTTCAATTTTTGAGGTGTAAAGACTTCCACATACTATAAAAGCGACATTAACAGCAAAATAAAACAAACTCCCAAAACTCCCTCTTCCCCACGAAATCTCAATTAGAAAGCATCAGTACTTATAACAGAAATAAAAATTTAGGGGAATTAATTGTGTGAGGTATTAAAAACACCTGTAGGATAATGCAATCATCAGTCTCAGCCAGCACATTTTCAGGAGGGCAAAATTCTGCTTGTAAAACTTAATTTGCTTTTACAAAAATATTACCCACCTGGTTGATCAAGGGAAACCAGTTGATATAATATTTTTGGATTTCAGTAAAGCTTTCCATACTGCCTCTCATGGTGCCCTCCAGACAAAAGTTCCAGCATACAGCTGGATAAACACATCATGGGATGGGTGAGCAGCTGGCTCAGATACAAAGGGTTGCAGTGAATGGAATCACATCATAGTGGTGCCCTGTCACTAGTGGGGTTCCACATCTTATCTTAAACTATCGTATCTTGAACTATCCTCAGCTCTGAGGTCCTCAGTATCATCATAAAGGACACAGGACTGGGAGGGATACTAACCAAGTTTGCAGATGATGCAAAGCTGGGAGGAGCTGTTGACTCCCTCAAAGGCAGGGAGGCCTTGCAGGGAGACCTTGACAAAACAGAAGGCTGAACAACCACGTGAAGTTCAGCAAGTGAAAGTGCCAGATTCTGCACCTGGGATGCGGTAACTCTGTGTATGTACAGACTGGGGAGTGAAATGCTGGAAAGCAGTGCCAGGAAAGGCACCTGGGGGTCCTGGTTGACAGAAAGTTGGACACGAGTCAGCAGTGCCCTGGCAGCCAGGAGGGCCAAGCGTGTCCTGGGGTGCACCAGGCCCAGCATGGCCAGCCGGGCAAGGGAGGGGATTGTCCTGCTCTGCCCTGAGCTGGGGTAGCATCATCTTGAATATTGTGTGCAGTTTAGGGCACCATCATGTAAGAAGGATCTAAAGCTACTAGACACCATCCAAAAGAGGGCTATGAAGATGGTGTAGGGCTAGAGGCCTAGATGGTAAAGACACCATACAATGAGCCACTAATGTCACTTGGTCTGTTCAGCCTGGAGGATGTTGAGGGGAGACCTCAAAGCAGTCTACAACTTCCTCATGAAGGGAAGGTGCAGACACTGATCTCCTTTCTGTGGTGATCAGTGACAGGACCTGAGGGAGTGACCTGAGGTTGTGTCATGGGAATTGGATATTAGAAAAAGTTCTTCAACCAAAGGGTGTTTGAGCAATTGAATAGTCTCCCCAGAGAAGTGGTCATGGTCCTAAACCTGCCAGAGTTAAGGAAATGTTTATAAAATTCTCTCAGCACATAGTGTGGTTCTTGAGGCTGTCCTGTGCAGGGCCAGAAGTTGGACTTCAATGATCCCTGTGGATTCCTTCCAGCTCAGAATATTCTATTATCCTACTAGTCTACATTTCCAGGGTAGATTTTACTTCTTCTTAGGAAGAGCTCAAGGTCCCAAAGTAATTCCTATAAAGAGGAGGCTCATGCTACTGACATGGAATAAAAGACAAAACTCTGTAACTAGTTAACCAGTAAATAATTTTCTTTCTCAGTGACCAATGGAAGTGTTATAATTTATGGCTGAGTTTTATGATTTTATATTTCTATTATTCTTTATAATTAAATAGAATCAGCAATATATTTTATAAAATTTAGCCCCTTTCTTCTGAAGTATACTTACATATACAGGGAAAATGTGATCTAATACAATAATGGTGTTTTTTTTTTTTAACATTCATTTCAGTCTTTTGTTATGTAGAATTTCTCTTAAAGACATGAAAGTGCATTCTTTGTACTTTCCAATTCACTGCACTCTACTAAATTTTGTTCTATGTCCCAGATCTTCTAATATCATTAAGTAAAATTACAAATTTATATGTGCATTTGTGAGAGAAACATGTATGACATGAATAGATAAGTGTCTATTTTTTTCATTGTATGGGGTAAGGTTCCCTTCACGTGACACAAAAGGTTAAATGGACCCTTCACGACTGCTATATTTCTTCTTACGGTGCGACTTTCTCTTGACAGCTGCTAAAAAGGGAAGTAGTCACAAGTTATTTGTTTCTGCTTCATGCTGAGCTCTACATTATTTAGGTAATCATTTGCATGTAGAGCATAGATAACTGTTCTTTGCCCCATTTGAAAATAACATGATATAAATTAACAGAGCTTCACCTCATTTTGAACTTACAAGTTTAACCTTTGAAAGTCTATGACTTGTAACAAAATATACCTTACATGAGTCATACAGAAAACCTCTGGAAACCCAAGTAATTCCCTTTTTATGAAAGCAGTAGTACTGTTTAATACAGGTTACTATATGATATTTTTTTCTGTGTATGCAGGTATAAAATATGATCCAGAATCTAGAAATGTTTTGCTGCACATAGTGGAAGAGTATGAAGCATTTAATTTTCACAAATGCAGTGGTACTACCAACATGAACAGTTCAAGTTACTATTTCATGTTTCAGGATAATTCTGTAAGGAAAAGTAACTAACTGAAAGATATGAAAGAAAGAAAGAAAGAAATCAACATTTTCCCTTAAAGCCAATTCTTAAATATATAAGTCTTCAAACAGAAGCTTCAAACTTTAGTTTGAGTTCTTGTTGACAAGCACAAAGTGGTTCAGTTTTTCTGTTTATTGATTTTATTCCTGCTATTACTTGTGGCAATTAACTGGCCATGTGCTTAGTGGGGTTTATCTTTTTAATCAGCCACCATTTGAAGCTAAACCTTAGCCAGATAATAGTGCACTTTTATATTGCTTCAACAAATATCCGTCTTACAAAGGAGCTTGAAACTCCACGTCATTCACTTTTTCTATGTATTCAACTTTCATTATCAGTTCTATATATCCTTGAAGATATTTGTGAGGTATCCATGAGACCAAATGACATCAAACATCTTTTGGGGCCATGTGTTTTATTTTCTAAATGGAAGCAATGTTGCATTCATTAGTATCCCTTAGAAAATATTATTTGGATTATCTCCAAAAATAAGTTGTCTGTTGAATGAGATGGGCACAAATGGAAGGGAGATGAGGGGAAATCATGGTGTTTTTATCTTCTGTGGCACAAGCACTTGTTTTTCTACCTGGTGTCCATTCCAGATGTGAAAATACATTAAATCTTTATCAACAGAAAATAAAATAAAAGGGAGGAACAGCTGAGTGAGCTAATAATGGCTGCTAGCTACCTGATTCCCTTAGAGCTCCTGCAGTCCCATCACTTTGGCAGGAGTATCAAGGAAGTTATGGTAACTTTTGAGCCTCAATTCAAATTTTCTTAAGTCATCTGTAGGAGAGTTGACATTCTAATTGCTCCATAAATTGTTTCAGCTCAGAGTTTGTTAAGCACTGACACATTTTACTGAAAAAAATAAAGGCATGTAATTTGACACAGTGACAGATTAATACCTTAGCATTAGATTGGCAGAACAATTAGACGGCTTAAATGTTTCCTACATCTTAATGTCTATGCTTCTTCAGGAAGCCACAGTAAGTCCTGCTTTTCTGAAGGATATGTTGCCATTTCACTGATAGAAATAAATCAGGCTATCAAAGGATTTAACAGGATTACAAGAAGTCTTGCAGCAATTACATTTAAATGTAGAAAATTAAAATCTGGGGAATTTAGGTTCAGCATGGTGCATTTAGTATGGTACTCACCACTGGTATCCCATAAGCTGATACTTAGTTCTCATTCTATATATGCAATTGGTTTTGTGAAAGAAAATTAAACAATACAGTTTGAACTACAGGATAAATACAATTTAAACAAGAGAAAATTTTGTGTTTCTACTGGCCTTTCCTATTTTATAATGTAATCAAACTAGTATTTGTCTAGAATTAAGCCTGTTGAATTTAATTTCACTTAACCATAATGTTGTCACAATTTATGTTATTGCCTTCCACTGACAACCACCAGATCAATATGATTTTGGTGCATAAGAGCACAAGTATGAGGGTTTTTAGTGTAAAAAAACCCAAACCCATAGATCTGTTTTTGATATAAACTGTCTTTAAGTAAGTTGTGAAATACTGATGATCCATTGAAGAACAGAGATGCAATATTATTGAATTGGTATAACCACTAATTTAGACAACTTTTTATCAAGTTGTTCCATAATCAGGGAAACAGTTAAAGAATATTATACTTTAAACTGCTGCAGGTATAATGGAAGCAACTATGACTATGTGGAATCTCAGTCAGAAATATTATTGCTTGGGTAATATTTCTTTATTATTTGGGTGATGCTTCTTTGGTAACATACCTGAATTATTTTAAATAGCTATACAGACTTGTGTAGTAGGCTTAATAAGTGTAAAAAAAACCAATCAAAACTTTATAAATTCATTATCTTATATGACTGCTCCTCCCTAAAACACAGACAGATAATATTCAAGGGATAATATCATATAAGATGTAAACACTTGTTAAATTTTGATTCTCACATCGGTTTTACGTTTAATGCACTTCACAGGTGTGATATGTTTTGCACCACTACAGGTAGAAACAATATTCATTCTTTAACCTTGTGAAGAAACTAATTGTAAAATAGGATGGACATGCTTTTTCTCAGGAAACAATATTTTATAAATGTTAAACTATCATGTTGGAACTTGGAGTGGGCGAGGTGTTTTTATCATTACGGGCATTGTGTTTCTGTATTCCTTTGATCAACATCTGAATTAAGCAGCCCAACTATTTCTGGGTTTTGCTTGTAGTTTTATTACCATTATTTTATACCATTATACCATATACCAAAATTTTAAGGAGGATTCTAAAGTGGATTTTTGGTTGAACTGAGGCCCACTGTCTGAGGTTGATTTATTACTGAATAAGTTAAGAATCTCAGCTGAGAAGCAGTTAGGAATTGGATTGAGGCCAAAGTACATGAGAGTTTGAAATCACACCAACAGAACTGTAGAGCTGAAGGGAAACTTTAGAGGTCATTAAGCATATCCTTTCTTTTCCTAGGAATGATTAGCTACATTTATATTATCCTCGGAAAAAAAAAATCTAGACATTTGTAAAACTCATTCTGTAACCTTCCATTACTACTTCATTCATCCTCAGAGATTTTTCTAATTTCTAACCTGAAATCGAGACCTTACTTCCAGCCTTTTTCACTATGAGTGTGTAAAACAGATTGTTTCCACTCTTGGTTTTTTGGTTTGTTTTTTTTTCCCTTGCCTTTTAGGTACTTTATGTTCTTTTCTACCAAATCTGTTTTCTCTTCTCACTAATTCACTTTCATTTATCTAGCATGAACTTTTTTCAAATGTTAAAGAATCATTTAACTCTATTTTCTGTGACATTCCTTTCTTTGTTTGTTTTATTTTTATTAGTTTTAATTGTAAAAGACTATTTAGTAGCATGTGTTTCCTTTAATGTGTCACTCTAGTTTCTCTTGAAATTTGTAAGTATTAGGACTTTGGACACATCACAGCAGTGAGTATTGTTGGTTTTAGGGATTGTTTAAGAGGAACTATTATTTTCCACCATTTTTCAAGTATTGAAAATTCTCACTTTTATTCTATATTCATCATTCTTTATTTCTATATTTCTTTTTTTTGCATTAAAAAATAAAATTTTCAGAATTCATTATTTTGTATCATTCTGTCATACCTTGTCTCACAATATTAATCATTCCATCCATATATATAAAACCTTTCTGACTCTCAAGTATTTTCTTTAGCATGAAAAGGAACCTTAGAATTAGGCATGATATACATGAAATTATTCTAGTCCAAAAGCAATTAATGTATTCATTACTTCAGTGTAGTTGGCATATCTCAAGCAGTGGATTTGTGTTTGACTTTATTCAGTAAGACTGTTTTAGAGATGGCATGCACTATCTCTGCAGTACACGATAATGCCACATTCAGAATGACAGCAGTCCAAGCCTCAGGGCACTAAATGCTTCTTGAGATATGTTCAATTCCTGTTTAACTGTATTTAGCCTAAGGTACAGAGAAAGAAATTGCTGATGCTTTCAAACATGTTTAAGTATTTTTATAGTGTCTTGGCATGTCAGAATATGCCACAGCACAGACTGGGGTGCAGTTCCTGAATTACTTCAATTAGGAGGCAAGAATTTCAACAACAGTACTGTTGTAGCTGTATATCCCAGTAGACTAGCTTTCCTTTTGCCCCCTTGAACAATGATTTTCTACAACATGTACTCTCTCAGCTGTTTTCTGCATTATTGTTCCCCAGTCATGTAGTTAATACTTGTTATGCTTTAAGAGCTCTATTATCTTCCTGATCGCACAGCTCATAAGACAGTCATAGCTTTTAATATAAAAACCATGTAAATGTACTCCACTTTAATCATATAATGGTATTTTACTTGCATTTTGGATGGTCTTCTGAATGTAACATATTTGTGTACAGAATACAGAAAAAATGGGGCTCATCCAAACCACAGTCTCTTTCTTTACTATATAACTGTTCCTATTCTTTTTTCTTTTCCCACAGTAGCTGGAATTACTCAACATGTACTTTACACAGGTCCTCACTAAATGGAACCATGCAGGGATATTATGGGCCTGTCAATGTGGCAAGCAAAATCTGCATGTAGTCATTGATTTGTCATAGATACTATTTAGAACCCACCTGCCAATGACTCCTCAGATCCTACAGACCTGCATGTACTAAACCTGCATGGTTTACAGCACTGTTGCACTGCTATATGGCTACTGTGGTTTACTCCTCCAAAAGTAAGGGCTACAGCTAAGAATGTTTTCTGCAAATGTTCAATTTTTGTGCCTAGATACAGTGTCACTGTTGATTTGGAAGGTTTTCCACCTCCAGGGACAGAACTTTTGACAGCTTAAATACATCTTAAGTCTATTGTTATCATCAGCTTTGTGTGTGGTTTACAAAAAAGAAAAAGCGAAAAGATCTTTACATTTTTCTCCAGTGTCTGTCTAGAACTATGTCATGATTAGATGGGGTTCTATAAAATATATTGTACAAGAATGGTTGTTAAAAAATGTGTAGAGTGGAGCCAGAGTGAACATTCCTGACTATATTTCTGCAATGTGTGTGTAAAATAAAAGCAAATAACTTGAAACATGTAGTCATGGAATAGATAGGGTTGGAAGGGGTCTTAAAAATCATTTAGTTCCAATCCTCAGGTGCACTTGTTGACTACTGAGTTCATAATACTGTTTATGTCCTTGATGAAACATATTAACCTCTTTTGATTAGGAATAGGAGGATAGAAACTAGTGGAAAACTGGTTGGTTGGAATACTTGAGCTAGTTTCTTTGTCATTAAACTGGAGATAGAACATCTTCTTTCCCCTGTCCAACCTGCAGTGGTAGGTGCCTTCCTGTTTTGATTATAAGCAACTCTACTAGCCCTAAGAGAACAGTCAGCTATAATCACCAGAAACATTAGCATACATATAAGTATCTCCAATCGCTTAAATTCTTTTGTACAAAATTTTATGACAATCATAAAGCATATCACCGTCTCAGAAATTACCTGAAAATGTTTAAGGATTAGTTGGATGAATAATTACTAAAGTTTTTAAAAAAAACTTTTATCAGATAACTTTTAAAAATTTGTCGTGGAAGGTTCTATCAGATACAATGACAAAGCAAAGTATAAGGCCCTTTAAATTACATTTTCCAATTTTTTCCCAAGCTGAAGTCTGGCAAGTGAAATCTGTTTTAAAAGTATTTATTTCTGAAGTCTCCATCTACATGTATACCTAAAAATTTTTCCAAATATCTGCATTTTAGGGAATGGGTTTACAATGGTTTTGTCAGGCAATACTTAGTTCTGATCTAGAGACACCATGAGAAAATATGCTTGAAAATAACTAAGAGGATACCTTCTGATAACATCTTCTGATTATCTTTTTTTGTGCAGATAAAAGGTTGAATTTAACTCATCTACATAAACTCTCAGAACCTAATATCAAATCTGTAGATTTCTTTATAACAAGAGATATCACATACCTTTCTCACTAATTAAAATTGTGGGTTTTTTTCTGGTTAATAAGAGGCATTTTAAACACAAATTTAATTTGGCTCCCAGATATGCAATTGAAGTAGGAATCTGTTGTGCTGGTCCTTGATGATTTGCCAATTGTGCTGACAAATTGTTTGCTGTGCCATATTCCATTAGACTTGTCGGCTCTCAGTGGGGTCACTACTGGAGTATTTAACTTTTACACTGAGAAGCACTTAAAAAAGCATTTCACTTATGTTTCAATGCAAATTGTACTAGAGGACATAAGTAAGTTTATTTTTATTTTTAAATTTTGAGATTGTTCAAAACTCCATGGGCTAGGTAATTTAAAAAGCTGAGCATACAGTCCCTACACTGCAAAAGAAGGATGATCTGTTTCAGTGAATTATCAAAAATGCAGTTACTTACTCTAGCTGAAGTAGCATAGCAGTTTATCCAAATTAGGGGTTAAATCACTGTTATCAAGTGCAGTGTATATAAAGCACCCCATTTTCCCTTAACCAAAGTTTAGGTATGTCAATCTTTTAAACAGAAGAGCAATTAGAATGCAACAAGTTTCAAACCATGTTGGATTAAATCTATACTCAAATGCTGTAGTGATTCAAGTTCTAAGACCAGATGCAAGAAAACAATGAAGTAGAAGGCTGTATTAACTGTAAGTGTCAAATCTTAATTCAAGGTGTTTTAGAGAAAAGTATATGGCACTGGGTTTGACAGCCTGAGGGAGATGAGGCTGCTGCTGCTGTTCCGTACCTCCAGTCCAAACATTAGCAAAGATGAAGATAAATTTCCAGCAGGCACATACACAGAGCACACACATACACCAGATATACACTGAGTTGTCCACACAGATCACAGACACTCAAAGTCCTCCCATGAACACAAACAACACCAGGGGCCACATTCTGTCGTCTTCTCTGGCTGGTCAGGATGAAAGACTGCTAGTGACAGTGGACATGCCCATATTCATACATGCACTCATAACAGACAGCCTACTCCCAGGAAGAAGTTAGAAAGGAATTTAATAAGAGCACAGGACAGGTGGTGTTTATGAGGCATAGAACATAACCAGACAAACTTGTTACCCAGCAAACTATTTACATGTGTCTGGCCTTTTTATCACCTCATCTCTATTTCTCCACTATCACCTGAACTCCTCACTTGTGTTCCCAATGGTTTCTGCCCTAAACATCATCTAAACCCTTTGCTATCCTAATTCCTTTTCCCCATATCTTATAATGTGCTCTACATACCTAGACAGCAACCCCCAGCATTACACAGAAAGATGATTTTTCCTCCTGAATCCTTATTTTAAATTCCTATCTGCTACTATACACCCGTGTGTTCCTCTGGGCTTGGACAGACGGACCTGTGAGGGTCTGATGTGGCCTGGGTAGGTCTGTCAGGCTATTATTTGGGCCAGTATTGTTCTTCCAGTGTCTCTCTGAGCTCTTCTGTGGGTGTGAAAATAAGGTTTATCTCATAACCCAACAGGAAAACTTGCAGCAACACATTGTCTTGGGGGTTTTTGCTTCTTAAAACAGCGTTATAAGGCTGAATTGTGCATTAAATCCTCATGTTTTACAATAAAGAATTCCAGTATTTGTCCAGAAGTGAATAGGAGAAGTATTACAATGCAAAATGTTACATTTTCAAGTGCATGATTCAAAGGCCACCACCAAGGAGAGAATTTTTATGAACCCATGTATTACTGACTGGAAATATTTTCGAGCTAAAAAGATTCCATCAGATATCATGAGATGCTAATTGTTTCAATCCAAAAAAATCCCCAAACTCAAACAACAGCAAAATAAAATCTTTTCAATAAACATATATTCTTATGTTTTAAATAAAAGTCAGGCATATTGCCTTGATCAGCAGTTGCAATAATAATAATTAAATGCAATAAATAATAATTAAAATACTTTAAGCAAGCATAATGTTGAACTTTTTTTTTTTTTTTTTCAGAAATAAGGTTTCTTATAATAATTGGTTTCTTATAATAATTGGTTTCTTATAATAATTGGTTTGACTAGTTTATGGAGATTTAAGGGAACTGGCACTGATCAAAGCACATCAGGGGAGCTGAGCAGTCAATTATGCTTCCTATCTTAGGGAGAGTCAGAATAATGCTGATTTAGCTGACAAACAGAGGATTGTCCTGCTACCTTTCCCATATTCTGTGTATGTTTGCAGAACACAGTCATCTGAAAACTGATAGGCTGACAAGTTTCCACAGTATTGCATTCTTCTCTGGGAAAAAAAAAAAAAAAAAGAAAAAAAATGGGAATTGTGTTTATGGGAAAAAGTCTTAAAATAAATTGGGGAAAAAAAAATTAAAAAAACAAAAAAATCCCTCAGTTCCCTCCTCCTGGCCTTACCCATCTTAGTTACAGGGTTACCCAGATATCTAGACACCAGGGTTGATTCCTCATGAAAGTAAGTGATATTTCATTAAAATATGAAATTTTATACAGTATTCAGAATACATACATTCTGTAAAATGTTGACACCTGTCAATACCAAATAGTGTACAAACTCTTTACAATACTGTAACAAATTATTTATTAAATTGATGTTTAAATGCCTGAAAATAATCAGGAGAGGGTAAAGATAAATCTGACTTTCAAGAGCTTTTGCAATTCTATCAGGATTAAATCCACAGATGTTGAAATTAAATATGCTTTCTCTGCAAGCACCTGTTGTAAATATTTTAAATTAAAATGGCTTATTCTGGAAGAGAGAAGAATTTTTGGTATTCTGGGTTTTGTTTATTCGTTTGTTTATCTTCAGCTATGGTCTTCTTTATCAATTTATAAAAAATCCACTGTTGGAATTGTCATAATTTGAGAAGGTACTCTACCAGCAAAAATCAAAGAAAAATAGGCAGAACGAACAGAATGAAGGCTGAGCAGGCCTTTGAAAGAGTTTTTATAAGGCACACGTTATTACAGGCAAAAATTACTGTTCACAAGAACTTTGTTAAGGAAAGGTAGTAGGAAGGTAGAAAGATGCCACAGTCCATATGAAACACCTGATTTTGTTTCCATATTGAAGTTCCTTGCTCCCTTCTAAAATAATTGATTTTTTATAAAACAAAACTAAATATTTCATCAAATAAGTCATATCATATGAAAGTCATATCAAACACACTTGAATTTATTTTTTTATTTAATTTATGTTCTTTTCAAACTTTGTTTGAATATCATGTTGTTACTTTGTAGGCAGTTTCAGTTGTTCCTTTAGAGCACAAAATACACTATACCTGAATAAAAGCAAGGTTTAAGAATCTTACCCATTCCTTAAATTAGTTGAGGTAGCTTTTAAATTCAGTTGTATGCAAGTATCAAAATACAGATATTAAATATATTGCATTACAGATAGGTAGCAGTCAACTCTGCAGGCCCCTGAACTTTGCTGGTTTTCAGTGAAAGCTCTCACAAGTACAGAAAACTTAGAGATAGTGAACAGCAACAGAACACCTTCTAACATAACAAACAACATATAAAATATTTCTCTTAGGCAGCACTCAGAATCGTCCCGTGTCCTACCATGCACATATACACACAAAATGGCTGTATTTGTACTACTGATAAAGTTTAAAACCCATGGCAGAGATTTTGCATGCTTCTGCAATTACTGATTGTACAACTTATGTAACATATTGTGGACTAACAACTCAAGTGCCGAATCCTCAGAAATGAAAGCAGAGGTTTACATTATATGAAAATTCAGTCCCTTTGTCAATAACAGATTTGCTCATTTTCAGGGCATTAAGTATGGTTGTAAGTAGTTGCAGGGTGCAGGGTTTAAGGATCCTTCCACATAAATTCGGAGTATTCTGTACAAAAAAATTCAAGGAAAGGTATTTTTAATAATTTCTAGAAAATTGGCAGTATGGAATTAAGTGCTTCTTTGACTCTTTCAGACATCAAAATTAATTCAGTACTTAATGCCAAATGCTTCTGGAATTAATTTACAGGCACAGGAAGAGGATTAGTAGCCTGGGTTTTTTTTTCAGTTATTAAGGTTGAGAATAACTATACAGATTAGCTTGTTGCTTCTGGGCACATGCACTGTGAAAAAATTATTACTGAGGAACTTCCTGCAACATTTCCACCAAGACCTTTAAAAATACCTTTTGTGAATTTTAGGATTCTCAGTTTCAATGGCAGTCACTGTAATATCAATTTGTAAAGACAACTCTCTTCTATTTTCAGATTCACGGCCTCTACCAGATGTAGCCCTAACAGGGAAGTGCACCCGAGAATGTGATGAATATGGCCACTCAGACTCCTGCTGGATGCCAGTCCGCACTTCTCCGGAGAGAAAGCAGAAGAGCCAGCCAAAACTCTCCACTTTCATGCCGGTTGATGAACGGGGCAGTCAGGAAAAGCTGGCCAATGGAGAAGCCTCCCTCATGGGTGATCGCAACAGAAACCTCCTTAACAAAAAGTTGACCTCATCCTATGAGACCTTCAGCGCAGCTAGTTTCAGCAAAAATGAAGAAGGCAATCCAGAGGATATCCCCCTTACACAGACAGGGGAATACAAGCCATCTCCTGTCAATACTCTAACTAGAAGAGAAGTTTACCTGTAGGCTAAAAAGCAGCAACAAAGTTCTTTCATAATAAAAGAAAGAAATGGGGCAAAATTCTTAAAATCACAACAACTTTAAGAAAAAATGTGAAACAAAAGAAAGGGGGCCACCAAAGAGACAAAAGATCTGCCTGCCACTTCTGCCTCCATAGCAGGCATGTAATTATACTGTCTGCCTGACTATACTGTACAATGTAGAAAACATTGTTGTTACTTGCATGTCTAATTCCCCCTCGCTGATTTTTATTTTCCTAGATCTATGGTTGCAAATTACTCCCATAGTAGCAAGCTTGATTAAAAAGAACACAACACACTGTTGTTTCCCCTCTGCAGAAGCATGAATTAAGCCACTCATTTTGTTTGTTTGTCATCTGGCTTGTTGAGGATAACAGGTCAGGGAAAATGTATTCAAAACATACCATCTGAATATTGCTGATCCCCATCAGGGACAATCCTTCAGAAACCGTAAAGATATAGGATAAATATAAAGGAATAATCATTAATAGGCACTTTGTGAAGACCACAGCTTTAATATTCTCACCTCTCATCTGAGGCTGGAAGCAACAGAAATATATTCAGCCTGAGACTGCAGTCAAAACCACGGCATACTTTCCTGTGATTCATGAACTCTGGTTCTGTTTTATCCATAGAACAAATGTGTCTTGCTGTGTCTCTTTCTCTCTTTCTCTCTCATTGTCTGTAATGATTATTTCAATGTAAACACAATTACTAACACTTATACCATAGGATAGCAATGATAAACTGTTGAAATCATTATTTTGGGCAAGACTAACATTTAGCTGGAAAGATTGTAATAACAAAAAGGCCAAAGATCACACAATGGATCAGGGGAACTGTTAAGTATTGGGGCTTGACTTAGAAAATAAATGTATTCACAAAAAAACCCACATGTACTCATAACACAGCTTCAGTTAAATTCTACGCAGTAGCACAGTTCACAAGCCCAGATGACAAATTTTTTTCCCAGTGTGGTTCAGTTGAATGCCCAAAGGAACTGATATTTTTTTTTTTGTAATGACATGATATATTGCAGCACATGCTGCATATGATATGCTGCATATGCTAGTTCCAGGGAATTTTTAAGATCAAAATTAAAAAATAATAGTAGAAGAGAAGGCTGTGTTGGTGGGAATGCTTGATGGGAGGGAAAAAGGTGGACAATGGGATAATGCAGTAACAAGAGAACGTTACAACTTGGATACAAAAGCTTCTATTCAGATTGCAAGGCATGGTTGCTAAGTCTGGTCATCAATGTTGCAGCTTATCAACTGCTTCAATTATGTCAAAGATGATGATAATGAAAGCTTTCTTGAAACCAAGTGCATTAAAACCAAGCAAAGTGCAATACTAAATGATATCAAGATGCAGAACATTTAGCATTAGTAAAAAATGGTCTCATAAACAGTGGTATGATACCTAGGAGGTCAAGATGACTGAAAAGGAATCCAAGCTACTGTGATATGCAAGAGCTGTAACAATTATCATGGTGAGTGCTTCTTGGAAGGAAGAGGAAATGAAACAGGGTTTTGTGCAATAAAAGCAACAAAACATGCAGAACATCAACCAATTGCTCTGTAGTTGATGTAGTAATAATCACAGACCGAGCTCAGACATTCAGACAAAAGTGACAATCAAACAACACAGCAAGGACAGCTCAAGGACGGGGAAAGCGTTCAGATCCCTGGCTGTTGAATCTGGCGTGATGGCATGGCTAGATGGCTCTCTAGTAACTGTAGTCAATAATGTAGCTTTGGGTAGTTTCTTGCTTTGAAGAATTGCATAGAAATAACCTTAAACAGCCTAAGGTAGAGGTTGGTAAATCCAAACAGCTCATCACATTTATCCTTTGAGTTCACTTCTCCATTTAGTGGGTTGTGCCATTACTGGCCTTTTCATTCTCCTCTCTAAAGTTTACTTTCGTCAAGTAACATTAGTTTGTGTATAGCAGTTATGAGGAATGGGACTTTTTAGAAAGAAAATATTAAAATCAAAGATTAATAATGATTGAACATTTTTATGTTTAATTATTTAAGTAATATGGAGAGATGCAAGCTAGTACTTTGTTATGAGACTGCATATAGCAGTTACTGCTTTGTATAATCTGTAAGTACCTGTTTAAAAATGCTTCTAAAAATGCTTATGTAATGTAAACACATTTTTCTTGCACGTTTCAACAGGATACACAATTGCATAACAGAAATGTTCAACCGAACTTCCTTTAATAAGATTTTATTTAATATTACACACAAGAAAATAAATTAGGTAGCTGGGTTCCATATATTCTTAGACACTTTTTCTACAAGGCTAATAATGCAGGTCATAGTAGACCTCCAGATTAAATGGATCAGCAGTCACTCACCAATTTTTGCACCACATAAAACAGTCATGAAATAATTTTCTTGTGTGCATCTCCTTAGATCTAAAATGCGTGTGAAAGAATTTTTTAAAATCCTATCTACTGTAAGTATTCACAGTAATTCTTGTGGAACTAGCCACTATTAATATGCTGATTACTCTTCTGACCTGGCATGACATACAAATATATTTTGTGTTTGTATTTTTCCTCATTATTTGAAATAGGTTAAATCTGGTGCCACTCCATAAATAGAGTGCTTTTGTATAAAAACAAACAAATAAAGCTATAAAAAATAATTAGGGTGAATGCAAAATATGCAACTGTGCCTTTTATACCTATTATTATGGTAAAGTGGTAGTTGGGTTTGGACACTGAGGGGTAAGGGGCTATTCCCAACTTTTTTGAACCTGTATATTTACCTGTGTTTATTTTCTGAGAAATTATAAATGATATATTTAAAAACAAGCCTTTTGCCAAACTCAGTTAATGGACCAGTCTTAAGCATTATTAACACAAGGCTGTGGTTTAAGTAGGTCTTGAGGATTTTTTATTACTATTTGTGTGGGGTTTGGGGTTGTTTTAATTTGTTTTTAATTCTGCTGCCTGGAAAAGTATGATCAGTCTATCTGATAGTTATTTAGCAAGGTGTCACCAGTTCATGTTACCAGGAAAATTGACAATTTTTTCAATTGCTTTTAGCCTTCATAACATTTTAGTTGTACAGAGTAGAAATCATCTTTTTCTTTCCTTCCATGGGAAACTCAGATGAGCTCTGCATGTATTTTACATTAGGACACCTTTATAGATTGATGCGTTAAGATATATCTTTATATGTATTAGAAAGTTCGATAGCTTTGGTCTAAAATCTAAGGCTTATTCCAGATCTCAGACCCACTATGTTTACTGAATATGGTTTCTGACTGGCCTGCTGCCTGAGTTTCAGGAGAAAAAAGCTAAACATTATTTTTATGTGGGGGAAGAACTTAAATGGGATTAAAATGATTGGCTGAAAGGCTACCCTAGAAGTTGTCAAGCAGAAAAACAATGAAAATGTATAAAGATCTTGCTGTAAATCCAGCCATCACCAAACACTTGTAAGGAACTTGAACAACGAGATATTTTTCCTTCTGTTTCATTGGTGATAAATATACAGAGTTTCCTTAAGGAAAGAAGCAGATGAAAAAGCAATAGAAATGAAAGCCCATCAGTCAAGTTGTATTACTGACTGAAAGACCATAAGCACTAGGAAGAAGGCAACATTCGCCAGCTACCTGGGGTATGCTTTCAGACAACTTTTCCTAAATTTTAAAGCACTTGCATTCAGTGTGGTACGATCTGTTTGTAATAATAATCATTGACTATTGTTCTGCAACTTGGATGTTGATAGTGAAGCAGAGAACAATTTATCATTGTTTATTATGAGTCACTATGCACGCAACTATGCTAAACATGGCAAAATGTATTAAACGCTAGTCCACCTCTATTTATGAAATATTTACATAATTTAATTTGCTTTTGTACAGTTTTATGTAAATAAATTGCTTGTCATTTTTGTCTCTGCAAATTAAAATATAACATGTTCAACTGGTGCCCATTTGCCAGTTTACTTTCTTGGACAGTCTATTCCAAATTTACTGGATTAAATCACGTGCTAGTTTCAATATTTAATGCCATTTTGAATGGCAAAGATGACACTGCCTTAGTAACTGGCCACAGATTCAGCTGCAGAAGCAGCTGAGCTTTTACCTGTCTTCAGAGTGAAATTTGATAGAGGCAAGGCTATTGCCACCCAGGACAGCACACAGCTATTTTCATAGCAGAAATAGAGTACTTGTCACTTGAACAGCTGTCTCTGATTACTGCTCAAAAAGGTTTATTTTGAAGATGTGTTCAAAACCTTTCCTGCTAAGTGGAATAACAAGCCTTTAGTAAAAGTCCATGTATTTCCATTACAGAATGACAACTTTCTTATTATCAACAAGGCTGCTATTTTTTCCAAGAAGCTTAGAACTATTAACAAATCCTAAAATGTCAGTGGAACGTCTATACTGAGAAAAACAAAACAATTAATGCAGAATTTCAGGGGGAAAAAAAGAGAAATAAAAGCCTCCAGTTTTCTCTGGCTGTGAATCAAATTATCCATTTCAGCATAACTGCAGATCAAGAATAAACCATCCTCCATAACAAGAATCTAAGAAGAAAGAGTTTATTCCTTAGCTGTCTGGATTGCACATAGCTTTTTTTGTCTTTGTTTGGTTGCTTGTTTATCTTAAAAGAGGAAAATCCAAAACAGCCATTAAATTGGAAAATAAATAATACTTGAAAAATGTGTTTGTGGGGAGAGGGATCGAAGGTCGAAACTCCTCTCACTCCCTGCCTCTGTGTTATGCAAAATACAGAATTACTATGGAGACCTTGCAAACCATTGAATACAATTTCCCACTAAACATCACAGAAAGTGCCATCTCTATCCTTTTACCTTAGTTACAGACTAGGCTTTGATTTTTCAGAATAAAAAACTGGCCAGAACTTTTTTAAAATAAACTTTACATTGCAAATTTCTTTTTCTGAATGTGCTTTCAATTAGCATTTCCTAGTCTTCGCTAATGAATGTGTCAAAGAAGATTCTTCCTTCCACAAGCAGAGGTCTGAATCTACAAGCCAATGGAGAGTTTAGCTCGCCACCTGACCCTGGATCTCTCACACTGCACTTGAGTGAGCTACCCCTCCACCTTTTTCAGCAGTAGCAGTATTTCAATGAGTAACTTTAATCAAGCTTTCAAGTTTGTTTTATGCTAGTTGTAGCATGCAAGGCATGACCTTATGTTTGTTTATTTTGTCTTCTATCTTGTTTACTCAGTGCATCCAGGAAGGTGATTACAGGAAGATAAAATAAATTTCCTGAACCACTAAGAGTGGCAAGAGAGGATGATATAAACTAGCAAAAACGAACAATTTATGCTCCCCTTTAACCCTGTCTTCATTTCTCCCCCCTGTGTTGCAGTAAATTGTAAATCTTATGCAGAGACTGAAATTAATAAATGTGACCTAGGCAGAAATAATTTCATGTCTTTATTGAGCCTCCTGAGGGGAGTGTATAGAAGATGCTTAATAGTTCATAAATATGCAAATCATCTAGCCTTTGCTAAAAAAGAAAGCAGTGCTAGCATTAGATGAGTGTATTCCTTAGTAAAATTGTAGGATTCTAGTCTGGCATACAGCTTTCTTCTAAAGAAAGTATATTTGGTTTAAAGACTGACATACAATTACCAAGAAACTGGGGGGTTGGGGGGGCAGGAAATGCAAAATACCTGTTCTGTACTTGTATGGGAAAAAAAGCCTCTGGGGGAAAAAGGGAACAAAGGACAGCAAATAGGTATAATGCAATTGGTAATGGATTGATAGAAATATATCCCTTTAGAACATTAAACCAATTTAAGGATTCAAAAATAAGGACACATTAATGCATAATTTGTACGTATCTACGTTATGGTACTGTAATTTATAAGAAAGGATTCTTTCTAATTATAAGGCATGTGATTCTATTTAAGGTGACGTCTCTAAATATTTAGGTAATGGTTAAAAAATGTTTGTATCTTAGTATTCCTTTTTTGTAAGCTTACAAAAGCAAATTTCAGCTGGCTTCTATAGCATTCAATGTAGAAGACAGTTTTGGAACAACCAAATAGGCAAGATACAGTTTTCATATTTCTATTCTATTTTCAGTATAACAAGCAACTTTTTCATGTGCATGTTATAATAACAAATGAAAAAAACCCAACACTTTTCAACTGTGCTTTCAAGGATAATACTGCGGGAACAAAGAAGCCAGTATAAAAGCAGGTTTTTACCAGGTTTACTACTCCTTTGGTAAGTTCATACTCAGCAAACTAGTGTCATGAAGAGAGCAGCTTAAATAACAATGAACCACTTAAGTTTCTCTCAATCCTGTTGGCAGAGAAGGATGGAAAGACTAGAACGAAAGGAAAAGAAAAAATGCTGTGTCTTTTTACTATCTACCTCTCAAGGATTTCCAGCATCTAGAGAATTCCCCAAATAGCAATACTGGATTCTACCATTTCGCCACAAAATTGTACACTTTTACTTCTTCCAAAGGTACTTTCAGGTTTTATAACTTGTAGTAAGTCTAGTTGAGGAAAATCATCTTCCTAACTCTTTTTGCTCTTACATAGTGACTGTGTTACATGATTCCAAAAAATGAAGCTGATTCTAACTGTGGTAAGGTTGGTAGTTTGTTTAAAGTTAGCTGAATGTATATTTGATAAGACAAATAGAAGTGAAGAAATCAGAATAAGATATTAGTCTGAAAAGATCCACAAACTGCTGCATGTGCTGTAATGGGTAATTATTTAGGCCTGATCAAAAGAGAAGTGGCAGAAAAATTCAGAAGCAAAAGTGGAAGAAGGATAAAAAAAGTTACAGATGGACAACTTAGACAAGTGTGTTTGTATGTATTTATATGCACAGCTCTTGCTTTTGAAGTACATTTTAAGATTCCAGAAAATTCTTTGCCATTATCCAATGAATCCAATCCAGAATACTGGACAATAAAGACCTTCAGTAGGAGGTCCTGTATTTATTCTAAGGTTTAGTAAGACAGAACAAATTAGATAAATTAACATCTAGTGCTTAGTGTGGCAGTGTATGGTGACCACAGAGTTAGACAACTGGATAATTATTTAACCTGCTTCCACTTCTCTCTAGTTTCCTATCTCACATAAGCTGCTAGAACACAAGTCAAAGCATTTTTTTTTAATCTTCATCTCCTCTTGCTGGAATCATCTTGGCACCTACTTAGCTTTTCTCCATCTTGTACTGAACTAGAAGAGAGGTGATTTCATATTCTTTTTCAGTCTGACCTCTGAGCATCTGGCAGGCATCATGCTGCCACCTTTATCTTTAGGAGCATAAAATTATGGTAGACTCACACATTACTTCAAGTTCTAATATTAAATGGTGGTAGAGCAAGAAGTATGCCTTGAATTTAGAATATTCTGGTGTTATGCTGATTAACAACAAAAAAATAATCCAGAATTCCAGATAATATTGAAAAGCTGATCTGTGTGATAAAGAACCAACCACATGGTAGGTACAACCCTACAAGCTGTACATTTCTACTTAATCTAATCTGTGCCTTATGTAGAGATGCAAGGAAAATGCACCAATGTTCTAGGTCCCTCTGAAGTATAGTGCTTTATACATGCAAGAAAGAAGGAATCATCTTTTGCCCAGCCCTAGTAAGTTAAGCCTGTTTCCAATCAGTTTGGATCCCCTGATGAACACTCTGATTACGTTTATGCGTCATCAGTGAAATGATGATGCGTAATTAATTATACATTTAGTGTGACATGCTCATTTAGGAGTGCATAGAATTAATAGAGAGGATATGATGCAAAATTGCTGGCTGAAGAACAAGGTTTTTGTACTGTAACTTCTATAAGGTGCTATAATATATTGGCTACAAATATTATTAAATATCAATATAAAATTTAAACATAAATTTTCATTCCGATGAAAATTCAGCTGATCAAAATGAGCTTTTAGAAAGAATTAAGGGTGAGAATTTAGCTTGTCATGGACTGGGGTCACTGTAATCTGAAAGTTACAGAATATTGTTTTCTAAACTGAGTGACTACAGATAAAATAAATTTAGTAACACTTAGAAAAAATACATCTTGTCCTTCCTTAGCAGTGATGGGATTCCAGAAGTTTACTGTCCAGTTTCACTCAAAAAAGAAAACAACAAAACAAAACAGAATGAAGGGTTAGAATTAAGGAAGGGTTGTCAAACAGAATGAATTCTGCTTAAATAAAGATGCAGGTGCATCATTAAGATTTTTTACAGTTCTGAACTTTCCTCTCTAACAAATAAAAATATAAATACTAGAAGATATACTGATTAGGGTGATCAAAATTATACAATAAATGAGGTAGGATTCTTTGGCCTGGAGAACTGAAAGTTTTGACAATGATATATATGAAGCCATGAAACTATCAGTTTTGCTTAATAAATCAACTGAGTTCATCATAAGAAATCATGATGCACTGGATTCAAGATATATGGAAGTGTTTCCTCACACTGAATGAAACAAAATTTTTTGTTGGAAATCAATTTCTGGGATGCACCCCTGAATTTGGCTCACATAAATAATAATAAAATAAACCCCACAATATTTCTAGTTTCATTTTTTTATGAAGGATGTGAGAATAACATAATATCAAGTCTTTGCTTCCTTCCAGTCTATTATCAAAATAAATATACTAGCCACTACTGAAAACCATATTGCCTTGAAAGTCCCTTCTCTCTCTAAAAAACTCTCAACCAAATACACACTGAAACAAAATTAACAAAAACCTCAGCTCTTAACTATTCTGTTAGCTAAGTAAAAAGCTTTTCTTGAGGAAGTGCTTTCTGATAGTCAATGCATTTGATGTTCTTTCTCCAAAAGAGTGATGAAAAATCATATTTGCATAACCGCAATTACTCCTTGGAAATCTACTGCTGCAAGTCTTCTACTGATAAAACTTTCAACAGGAAAAAAATTAGAACATGAGGTAGAAAGACAGATTTTTGTAATCCAGATTGCAATAAATTTACCAATTAAACATCAAAACTCTGTGCCTCCTGGAAACATATGGCTGAACTCACAGAATTATGTAGGTTACAAGCACTAGAACAGACTGTTACAAGACTTATTTGGACATGTGAAGAGACACAGGTTTTAGAGGGAGTAATTTATTTAACTCAGTGACAGGTGTTTACCTTGTGCACTCCTAATTCTGGAGATCCATACAAAAATGGATGGCAAAACAAACCAAAAGCATTTGCAAACAAGTTTCCAAGAGTTTCTGTTTTTCAAACTTTATACTTGCGAACACAAGTACAAACAGAAGATATTAGAAAATAGTTGAAGTATACAGTAATATAGGAGTTCTCACCAGATGATGTTTGTGATGTTTGGATATGGAATATATCTGTTTTATCAAATATGACACCTAAAATATTTAGCATCAGTGATGTAATAAGAACTGCTGCGTCTTCTGGTATTAATGAAAAGACAGAACACTTTTTCACCTCAAAGACATTAAAAAAAAAGGTGTTTCTTCACCTTCACATTCAATTAGAGAAAGCAACTGTGTCTTCACAGGACTTCATTTTGAAGTCATTAGGATCTGAGATTAACTAAACATTTTTTATTTTTAAAATTTTATTTTAAACCTAGATTGATACTCATGAAGCTAACATGCATAAAAAAATTCACTGTGTACAATATTGCTTTAGTTTAAAGCACTTAGAATCATGAAGTAATTTTTTTCAAAAAACATGCCCATTTAACATGGCAGGAAATAAATAACAAGATTATTATGTGAAAATACATTTGTTTCATTACAATTATATTCTTTAAAGAATTATTCAGATTACCAATGGTGTTCATCATGCAGCATGAGTTACAAACTTGTGTATATACTGTTTAAGCTTAAAAAATAATAATAAAAAAAAAATTAAAATATAGCATTTACACAGAATTGCATTAGCCTCTCACAAAGTGAATTCTGGATACTGAAAGTTGAGAAACTGGACATTTTGATTAGGCTTAATTAACAACATAGCTGAAAAGCTATAAAGACAAATGTAGTTAAGTGATCAGGATGAATTCATACTTAGCTCTCAAAAGGAGACAAATATAACTTTATTCTTTTTCTTTTTTAAATTTCCTAAACGTGGTGACAACCAGTGCTAAAAGAAAACTACTACAGAAGTTTAGCTACGGATGAAAATAAAAAGGTTTTTTTCCCCAACCAGATCTCTCAAATCTCTCTGTGTTTGAAGTTTCTTGTACTATCATCAGTAATGTTATTAAGTGCCAAATCTGCCATATCTATTGAGAGATAAATTCTGGTATTTTTCTCCACATAGAAATGGGAAGGTTACTATCTATCTTGGAGGATATTGGTACTGTAAAAAAAAGCAACACAGTGCAGAGATGATAACCAAGTTATCCTAGATGTAACTGCTATGTTACTCAAATAATTCAGAACTAGTTCCTTTATTTTCATATAGCTTGATAAAAGGTTTGTTTGCAACACATGAAGCAGGGCTCTGGACTGTGGTGCATTCTACACAAGATGAGGGGAAAGAATCTAAATCTTAACTCTCTAAACCTGAGGAACCTAGAGTGTACTGTCTGGATGAGACATACTCCAACTCCAAAGATGTATTACCCCTTTGTGAAATCATTGATTTTCTGTGAAAAATACAAGGATCAGATATCATGCCTCAATGAGAGATCTCTACCTCTGAGCACCAGAAAGCAGACTTTGCAGGTTCTTACAGCTTCTATCCTTTGTTTTCACACTAGAACTGTGTAAAGGAAAGGAATCAGATGACGGTAAAAATGTTTATTTGCAATCCTTGAATCTGGTTGCCAATAACTTTTGAATAGATCAAATTCTTACTAAAGTTTTTTAATAACAAAAAGTCTGTTAATATAATGTGTAACAAGTTATGCAATTTTTCATTCTCTACTCCTAAGAAAACTGAATTATCTTTTAATCATAGAAAAAACCCCTTGACTCTGCATCACTGCATCAGAATAATACAGAAAAATAATTACTGAAATTCTGGTTCAGTTTACCCATGCAACTGAAATTAATCTGCATAGGGATAAATCTGTATAGAGTTTGTCCCAGTATACTCAGATTTTACAAGCAGGAAAACAGATGCAACCTTCTTAGTATTATTAAATTTTTTGCTATAAATTTCATTCCCTACTGGATATCCAGATTCTATTGCAGTCTAATATAGACTTGGTTGGAATGTTAAAAATTTAAAATGTCTCAAATCTTTCTTATTGAAAAAGAAATCTCTTAAGACTGAATTGCACTGATTTCAGAACTGCAAAGCATCTGCCCAAATGCATGATTTTATTGTAATTTTGACATATAGGAGTGTATTATTTCACTGTTTATTGATATACATTGTTACCCCAATTACACTAAATATCCCCCAGAATACCTTTGCACAAGAGGCAAAGAAAAGCTATCTTCCTTTGACAGGTTTTTGTTCATTTTTTTTCCCTCTTCAAACTTTCCCAGAAACTTCTATTTTTTCTTGTTGACCTAAAAGTCATTACAGAACACTTACCCTCTTGCTCTCAATAGTACTTAAAGACTTATAAAAGTTTTTCCTGGGGAGAAAAAGGTGCAGTCAGTGTTGGATTAACACAGCAAAGGTTGAACATTCATGACAGCAGTATCTCAAGCCTCCCCTTGCTCCGCCTCCCCAATCCACAAGAAAGAAATATAGTGACCTAAGAGCAGCAGCAATTTAGTTCAAAGAAAAAGTACAGTGAGATTTAAAACCTGTCCTGAGAAATTATAATACCTTCCAGTGCCTATTGCAACCAAGAATGCTTATAGAGATGCTATTTGGAGAGTATAAAAACATAGATTTTTAATCTAACAGGAGCGGCATGGAGGTTTGTTGACCAAATCCTAAGGTACAATAAATCAGCACATATAGGGGAAATCCATTCTCCTAAGTGTTCTTTTTTGTTTAGATGATGATATTGCCATATCTTGCATTTAATAGCTGGTTCATCACAAAAGTCTTCAAAATATAATGTTATTTAAGGAAATTGATTAGCGGCTTGTGTAGCCAATGTCTTCAAAAGCAATTTTGGATTTAGACCACAGGGCCCTCCTTTGGAGATCTGAGGACAAAGCTGTTGAGAGCAGCTTTTCCAGCAGACTGGTCAACCTGCTGAGTAGAGCTCTAACCTAGGAACTGATGTGGAAGGAAATTACAACCCACAGTCAAGCGAAGAAGTGGTGGGCAGGTGGCAGGTAGAGAAGAGAACTCCAGAGTAATAAAACAGGGTGAAAGGAGGTACATCTCAAGAATATTATATGAATAGAAATGCACACATCCAGGGAAACAAACAGCAAAGACTGGAATTTTGCATGTGTTTACATATCTACATCATTTTGATTGCTCAGCTGTCATGGGACAACTCGCACAAAAATGTTATTGTAATGGATGGGTATTGCAGGAAGGTGTGGATACACATTCTTCAGGGAAGGCATATCAAGAAGATAACAAAGCAGGTAAGGGAGAGGTGAAGGAGTAGCTCAGAAGTATGCAAGCCCTTCTGTGAGACAGACAACAATTTAACTGGGTGTTCACAACTCAGGATCAAGGGAGAGGCCAGCAAAGGAGACCCAGTGGTAGGAGTTTGTTACAGTTCACAGGTGAGGGTATGAATGAAGTTATTTTGGAATAAGGAATTTTGGATGACAGACCCCAATTCTCATGGGGGAATACTTTGCCATTTTCTGGTAGGTCACTATGACAGGATTTTTGTCAGGAGTAACTTCTTGATGCAAATACTGATATTAACCAGGGGTTAAAAACAGCTTGATCAGCTGCTCAGAAACAAGGAAGAACCATTTGAGGACATGTTACTTGATGTGTTTGAGTAATGTCAAAGGTAACTTTGGCTGGAATAACCATGAATCAGTGGAGTTCCTGAGGAGACTGAAGGAGACAAATAGAGTCTTAAATCTGTACTTAAGGGGAGCAGCTTTCAGCTTATTCTGGGAACAGGTATATAGGATCACGTAGGAGGAGCCATTTTAAAGGACAAAGATGCTCAAGAAGGTTGTGAAAGACATCAGCCAAACACAATAATAGTCCATCCTGACTCCCAGGAAAACAAGAAAGTGTCTCAGGTGGCCAGTCTGACTAAACAGAGAGCCCATGGTGGAATTCAAGTGAAAAAAAAGAGGGCAGTATACAAGAAGGTTGAGGAGAAGCTACAGAACCTACTAAAGAGAAATTTAGAAGTATTGTTCAGCCGTGCAGGGATGTTGTTTAGAGAGCTGCAGCTCACTTGAAAACCTTCTAGGGATGACAAGGGCAACAAGAATTGCTTCTAGCACTTCAGTAGTATGGAAATATAGTGTTGGAAAGGGTCAGTGATTTTTTGACAGCGGATGTGGAAAGATGAGGTGCTCAATGCCACCTTTGTCTCAGTCTTTGCTGAGAATGTCTCCCAGGCACCTGAGCTCAGTGAAAGGATTCAGAAAAAAGAACAGAGAATACTGGATGAGGATAAAGATAGTGTTTACTTCAGAGAACTCAAACCATGAAAAACCATGTGATCAGATGAGTGGCATCCAGGGGTACCAAAAGAGGTGGCTGATTTCAGCCATCTTTGACAGGTCACAGACATCTGAGAACTGGAGAAAGGAAAATATTGCAGTCATATTCAAAAAGACCAATGAGTCAACTTCAGAAAACAGACCAATAAGGTTAACTTTTTTTTATGGGAAAAATCAAGGATGAAGCACCTCTGAAACATAATTCCGGGCATATGAAGGACAAAGTTCTCAGGAAGAGTCAATACTTACCAAGTGTAAACGATTCTTGAGAAACCTCTTTGCTTCCTTTGACAAAACAAGTGATTTTATTAATGACATTAAAGTAGTGGAAGTAATTTACCTTCATTTTAATCAATGCTTTCAACACTGTCTCCTGCCTTATTCTTATATCCAAGTTACAATATTATAGTCTGGATGGATGAATAAAAAAAAACATTCTAAAGGTAAAAAACACCCCAAATATGATAGAAAACAAGTGATCTTTAAAGCGTCTTCCCATACCTAGAGGCCGGTGACAAGGGGAGGAGTTTATCCTACAACTTGTCCTGTTTAAAAACTTTACCATCTTTTTGCCTTGTTCTGAAAACCAGCCTTCTGCCTCTACATCTCTACTTCCTGTCTTGTTTCTTGTAAACTTGAAATAAGATCATACAGTTTGGTCCTTTGCATCCAAACTGTACAATGTTGTTCTGAGTTGAGATACAAATAAGTACTGCTGCTGTGCAGAGGTGGATAAAGGCTATTGATACAATGTTGTCAAAGCTCAGAAGTATCTCTGCACATCACCACGCTGCCTTTTGTGAGAAATCCACTCTTCTCATGCTCAATGTTTTAGTGTCTATACTGTCTGAGGAAAAAAAAACCACTGCTTTTCCATCAAACATTGTGCCAGCCTAACACAATGAAACCTTCAATTAAAGATACAATCAAGTGCTTAAGGGCAAGGTTAACTTTAGTTGAAAAAAATTATATCAAACAGCACTGTATATGTGTATATCAGCTCTCTGACCGCTGATCTACTGCTTGGCTATTATTCTCTCATGATAAACTCTTAAATCCATGTTACATACATACTTAGCATTACTCTGGCATCCACAGAAGCTGAGTTACTATCACTAGCTTTGAAAAAAAGCTGAATTTGCATTCATTAATCAACATTGTGATAAGCAGTTTACATGCATGAAGACACAGATCATGTATGTGAATATCTCTATCCGCCATCAAATAAATCTTCAGCGAGCAGGTATGCACACAAATGTATAACCAAGGAATGATACATCAAAATCAGGTTCTGAAGAGCTATAAGGGTGAACTATTACAGGAGCATCAGCTTTCAGTACCAATTATATTGCACAGCCATTTAAGTGTTGCAGCCACACCCTCTTAATCATATTCTTTGTTTACACCTTGTATTCAAGTCTTAAAATCTTCTGGTCCTGGAACAGTTTTTGAAGTAGTCTGTTAGTATGGTGGGATTTTCTTTTGGTCATACTTATTGATTTGAATTTGTTCATTATCAGCACATTATGCAGGATATTTATAATTTTTCAGTTCATCACGTGTTAGAATCTTTCTCCCTCAGACCACCAGTGATGCATTTATGAATATTTCAGATCATCCATAAAACAAATATAATCACAAATTCACCTTTATACTATTGTAAGATAAAATTGCATTCAAGAAACTTATTCTCTAACCTTCTCTGAATTTATTTTTCAAGGTCATATTTACACTTCTCAAGAGTTACCAGTTTTTATACACCCTTTCCCTACCATTTTTCCAGTCAACTATTTTTAGTTTACAAATTTAAATCAAGTGAGACTGTCTTACTCTGTGACATATCAAAATACAATTACACATTCTGGTAGTCAGCTGAACCTTGTCCCTAATTTGCATCCTATCTTGAGCAATTTATTTTCCCACTTGTCATGAAACTTATGACTTGAGCTGATCTTTTATAGATCGCTTGCCAAAAATGAATAATTAGAAATATAGTTCCATCTGCATTAGAATAGTTTTTCTTCAATTTTTTTATTTAGGCATGTTATATGCCTCCCTAAAACTCTCCAAAATGATGGCAAGAGACAAAATATTAAGGTGAGTACAATGAACTACAGTCTTGGAAATTAGTGAACTTTATACCTTCTAAGGTATAAAATTATTTTATTCTCATTAAGACAGATTTTACTGATTACTCTCACTTGAACTATATGAATTTTTTCTAGTTCTAAGGAGATTTCATTTATTCCTATCATGATGCATAAAATAATATATTCTTTGAGAAGAGGGCCTAGGATTCTGTTTGTATGTTAAACTGTACTTAATAAAGCAGGTTTGAGAAAATAAATCACTTACTTGTCAAGCATAGCAAGCTGCTATTTTAAAGTAACATAGTAAAATGCTGTTTTAAAGTAACATTTACAAGCCACTTACTGATTCAGTAAAGCAGATATTAGAACTCTGTACACACAGCTATGCTTGTCCTAAATTCCAGGAGCGCAGCAGTGTTCAGGATATTCTAAGAGTTTCAGAAATGTGACCAATTATGTAACAAGATATGCCAAGAAACTTCATAACTGAAAATCAGGGCATATGAGGCATAATTAAAATGCAGATCTTCAACAACACATTTTTAAAAATTCTCAGTAAACTGTACAAAAAAATGAAATACCATAAGGTTGCCAGAGACTTGAGTTTCTTGTGTGTATAATGAGGAGGGAATATACTCTTGCTCAGATCAATCTATGCAACAATGACAATTAACCACCTTTCTTAGAACAAGTGTACCTTCCTTTGATTTCTCCAGGTCAGAATAGGGCATGATCAACACCACAGGGTGGCACAGGGAAAGGCTACAAAATGAGAAATTCACAAAAATAAAGCTAGCCAAGAATATTCAGTGTCATTCACTCTACATCCTTTGAATTTTTTTATGGAGTTAGAAAAACTCAGAGCATCCTTTGAGCTGAACTGGAAGAGTCTGTTTCCCTGCTCATAAAAGATTACATAGCTGATATTGACTGTCCTAATACAATTTCGTTGGGTTTAGAAAGGACTATGCCCATCTCTGTTATAAACCTACCAATGCTGCCTTAATATGCCTCAAACATACACTTCCTCATTGCTTTTGTTTTTTCATGTTCCTACTAGACTACAGAACACTTCTTTTTTGGAAAGACAAGGACAGAGTGGCCTAATTACAAATTGAGTTTGGTTAATGAATACAGAAGAGGTTCTGAATTCTCTTGTTATTTACCATCTTTATGTCTCTCCTGCCAGCCCCATAAATTCTATAGCTTTATAATTACAAGAATTTGATGGGAATAAAAAGATATTATCATCACTGTACCTCAAGCATTAAGAGGGAAATTGTTTTTCCCTTAATATCATTTTGACTTGGAAATAGTGAGAAGCAAGTGAGAACATAAGACTGGAACAGGTCGGAGATTGGGGCCACTAGGAGTGTTTGAACTACAGGGGAACTTGGTGACAGATAGTTGTCATTACCATTAGCAATGGTGAAAAGCCTCCCTTTTATTTCTGATGATCACCACTTAGAGTGATTATCAGACCAATACTTTTTCTTTGTATTGCTGCTTACAACCCTCTGAGCTCAATGATCCAGGCTTTCACCTTATTATCCATTTATAAGTGCACAACTATATTCAGCTTGGATTTCAGAATATTATAAGGAATTAGATAAAAACCTTACTAAAAATATGTATACAGCATCTCCTGTGATCTCCTTTTCCATTTAGCCAGTCATTTCATCACAGGATGTTTTCCGTATCTTCCTCCACAATACAGAAATAGCTTCTAGTCATCTCATATAAGTGAAAAGGGCCCAAAAGTCCTTGGGTCACACCTGTGAAGTGAAATCTGGAGGATGGAAAGACAAAGGGAAGAGGGCTGGGAAAAAAAGTGGTGGAAGAGATTTCAGGCCCTCAGTCTCTTCCTTGTCCTCCATCACCAACCACCTCAACTGCTTCACTAAAGAGCTGTATCTCATTTTCCCTACACCTCCTTTTGCTGCTGAGCTAGCTGCAGAAACTCTTAATACCTTTCACTTGCTCCCTGGGTTCAGATAAGCTTTGGCTTTCCTAGGCCTATTCCTGCATGCTCAGGCAAAACCTTTAAATTTTTTATAAAAAAAAAAAAAAAAAATACTACCCCTATCACTTTCTATGTGTTTCCCTCTCATGACTAAACCCAGTGGTTGTGACTGATGGCATCACTTTTGATCCCTCAGTGTGTACATAACAGCATTAGAGTGCCAATATTTCTTAAACTTTTACATTCACAACATTAGACTGAGTAATAAATTCAGGAGATTACACCAAAAGAAAGAATTCAGCCAACTCTGTTTTGCAGCTTAATTATTGATTAAATATCTGTTCTTGAAATTTCACATTCTCACATGCGTAAAAATCATTCTGGTTCTTTTTTTTGCTAAGATCAATTTACGAGAATGAAATATTAACATAGATACAGAAAGTATTTGAACATGAATTTGAAACAAGAAAGTATGAGGATAGAGTAAAAGGAGGGAAAAGATTTTCAAGTGATATATTACCAAAAAAATTGCCTGAAAGGCAGATTCCTTTCTGAAGCAAAAAAAATGAAAGCTGCTGTTTCTTGTTTCTGTTATTATGGTTGTAATTATTTATAACGATAAAGCCCAGAGGCATTTTATAGCAACTATTGTGCAAAAGCACAGTTCTGCAAGACAGATCCAAGAGCCTGAAAGTATATTAGTGCAAAGGGATGTAGAGGGCCACACTCCATGATGGGTTATTATTCCTTTATTTATATCCTTGTTTTCTAGTCGTTGGTAATATAAAATGTTTATAGTTCAGAAACTGTTATCCTACATCAGAAGATGGACAGTTAAGGACTGAGACTTTATAGCTGAAGGTTCTGTATAGACTATCAAATCTGGATTTTTCTCAGAGAACACAATATAAAGTTGATACCTCTTACAGCTTTAAATCTATTTGTCAGAAGTTCAGTCCCATGTTTCTTCCTCTCCTTTCCAGTGGTCTTCATTGGACCCTTTCAAATGTACTAGATAAGTCATGCACACATATACAAAAAAAATGTAACAAAAACCCAAAAACTGAACCAAAAGCCCCCAAAACATTCCATTCCAAACAAGAGAACAAAGAACCTTCCAAAAACCACAAAACACACCACCCTAGAAAATAAAGAAAAGCAATTAGAAGACAAAAAAAACCAAATTAAATCCAAAGCTACACAAAAAACCCAACCAAAAACCCCCCAATAAACCGTGAAAAAAAAATCCCAGAAAAGAAACAAAACAAACAAAAAAGACAAACAACAAAACCAAACCACCAAAACCCAACAACTAGCTGGCAAAACTGACTTACTGTAAAGAAAGACAAACAGAGCCACAGCAGATACAGCAGGAATAAAATACTTCTTCTTTCAACATATTCAGGGCATGAGTTCAACTCAAACCGTGTCATATAATACCAGTCTGGCTAAGTTTTAGAAAGTGTGTAGACAACTGAAATAAGATATATCCTTCAAAGACTTAGGCCTGTCCTGGAGTTTGGTGTGCATGACAGTTATTTTTCTGCTAGCAGAAAAATAAGAACTCGGAAAGTAACCATAGTACACTGTTAACAGACACCTTACATGCACGCACCCTTGCACTAAGTGCTGGCCACAGTACACAAAATTATATTATCTCAAGGCAACAAAGACACACATGCCTTGAAGTATGCTGCTGGTTTGTTTTTCACATGCTATCTGTCAAGGAGCTGGATAAGCAGGGCAAGAGAAAAGCTACACTTGCAAATTTTCCACAGACCGTTGTCTGGGAATAACCAAAGCCTCTTCATTATGTTTACTTCACATTACTCTAGTAAAATTAATTGGGATATTTTGAATAAAATAAAACACAGCAGAAATCAAGGCTATATAGGCACCATAAAGCACAGGGAAGAAATTGAATATGTGTACCTCTGGTACTGAGGAAAAAAAATTAAAAACAACCCACATACATGAGCATAACTGCAGAAAGCAAATCCCCAAGCATCTAGCCTTTCAATATCTGAAAATGTAATTGCTTCTATGTGTTATTTTCCCTGCTTCTAACACATCTGGAAGATGACCTTAAAAATTAGTTGTGCATATTTGATATCAACCTGTGGAAAAAACCTGTGTACTAAAACACACCTCATGCTGCGTTGCTTCAAGCCACAGGCAATTGGTGTTATTTAGAGGGCCTGGAAGAATAGAATTTGAAAGTGGTTAACTACACAAAAAGAGCCCACGCATCCATGTACAGCTTGAATATAGGATATATGGTGTCATTCTGTCATTTAAGCTGTCTGCAGAGATCTGGAGGGTCCTTTGTCACTAAACTTCAATATTTCACTAAGACAGATGGGATCTCTACGCAGCCCGAGTTCAAGCTCCTCTTGTAGCAACATGCTGGCATATAAACTAGAAGCACTATATCTTTGTGGAGAAACACTAATAGTTTTCCCTTGGTAAAACAGCATGGGTAACAATATATGATAAAATAGGAATGTGCATGTAAACAGTGTATATGAGTGGAATATTCAAAGATGTTTGAGAGGATACTTCCAAAAAAACCCCAACCAACTAACCAAAAAAGTAACAAAACCCAACAGAAAACCAACCAACCAAACAAGAAACCCCAAACCACCCAACAAACTAAAAGCAACACTGATGGCCACAATGATTAATATCTGGTGGGATAAAGAGTCATCTGTGAATGACCATGAGAATTTTGGGTAAGAAAACCAAACAAAAAAGATGAGTCATCCTTAAGTGAGGTATGAAACAATCTTTACCATTTGAAAAAGCAAGAAGAGAGAAGTGCACTCAAAATGGTATGGTGCTGCCAAAGACTCCCTGTGGCATGATGGCCTTTGCCAGGGTGGAAGGAGCAGCTCCTAGTTTAACAGTATGAGGCACAATACACTGGGATCCACACCTTTTGGGGGCTGAGGTGACACTTGGCCTTCTGGGCATCTTCACCACCTGTGTGTACACTAGTGAGCTGAAAGAAGTGAGCTGTGTGGGTACAATACGTCTGGAGCACCCACATCTCCAATTCAGGTGTGTGGAAGTAAGGTATCCTATAGTGCCCGATCGGAGATGGGATCTGGTCTAGTTGTAACCTGAATGTGTCTATGTCATCAAGAATTTGGAGGATTGTCAAGAAAAACCCTTCACAAATTTTTGGTCATATTTTAACATTTTATAAGTGTTCAGCTATTTCTGGGTCCATTCTATTGCTGACACTGATCCTCAATGTACAGTTCCCTAATCACTCATTAATCATTCATTGCTAAAAAACAAAACAAACCAAATAAACCAAATAAACTGCTCATATCTTTGTCTCACATGTTACTGCTTCATGTAGTTACCTAAATTCTCTGAGCAAACCTGTTTTGAAGAAGCAATGAAACACACAGTTGTAGTTTATTTTTTAAGTTTTCTAAAGTTACTAGGATCATGACCTTGCCATTAAATAAGACACTGACAAATGAGTATTATACCTGCTTACATCTCTTCAATTGGACAAATATCACAGGTTATCAGTGAGCTGAAGGAAAAAAACAAAAAAAAACCAACTGACTTTATTATTTAGACCACAGATTTAATGCAATTTGACTGGATATAAAAGCAAAGCCATCTAATGTAACAAACTAGGAGCATACTTACTGCCAGCAAGCTAGCTGCAATTTCTGCAGTGACTCAAAGATAATTAATCTCAAGTATTAATTACCAAGAATAAGAAACAAATGGCTAATCTAGACTTCAGTGAATTGAGACATTTGTATAAAGCTGTGAAACTACATTGCTAAGTCATCCCTAGAGGTACCCAACTGCCTACACTTCATCAGCATCTTCCTAGGTTATGATGAGAAGTGATTATCTTTCAGGAGATTAATCTCCATGTATTAGCTGAGTAATTCTCAGTTATGTCCTATTCTCATATCTGCGCTGTTGAAAAATAGTCATGCTTCTGTTGTTGTCACTCAAACTTTTAACAAATCTGTTTTGCAAACCTGTCAGAATTGAATGTTATACACTTTACTCACTACATAATTGGCTAACTTGGTAATGTGATTTTTGTCATCAGGGTTCACTAAACTAAAAGCTTCCACACTAAATTCAAGGTCTCATGTTGCATACTTTTAGAGAACTTACGTACTTACTCTCATATATATTTTTACATACATATGTATATATACATATGTACATACATGTCTATGTGCAAGCAAGAAGGGGGAAACCAATCAAGCACTGTAAAATAAACCTAGTCATATAGAAAGACACCTCATTGCTACTGAGAGATCTTTTATTTTGGGAATAAGTTTTTTTTGGAAGTTTATAAACCTTCTGAAACAATAAATAAATATTTCTACTATTAATACCACTTCAGGAAATTTCAGCAACTTTAACTGAGGGCTTCTTAGTCATATTTTGAATGCTTAAGTACCTCAGCCGATTTGAAGAAATATTCTGAATACTAAAAACAAACCAGCAGCATTAATAAAAATCAAAGTGAAAAAGGAGGGAGGCTTTGTTTGACAAATTTTAGCTTTTGAGCCACTGTTACAAGCATGCTCCCACAAATTCATGTAAGATATTTAAGGAGAATGCTGACACAGCTGAAAAAAAATTACAGTAAAAATCAGTTTTCTGTTATGCAGCTTAAATATGACAGACTGAGTCAATAGAAGCATTTAGCTCACAAGACACAAGTTGAATTTTAATAGGGAAATAAAAATTCTTTGGAACAGATTCTCCATATATCATCCAGAATCATTATAGCAGCTTTCATTTCCTTCAAGGCAAGTGCTAAGGCACACTCCCATCTATTAGAGCAGACATCCAATGAGCAACACCTGTTCTGCATCTTAAATACTATTTTTCTTCACACCTATCCAGTCACAAACTGTTCTGCAGTGAGTTACTCTGACTTACTCCATTGAAACTTGCAAAATTGAATATTCATAAGGAGAGATAACAGTTTCTTTCTTTCTTTCCTTAACTGTCCTAGCCGATGGAATAGTATTAACTTCCTGTCTCCTTTTACATAAAGGACAGGAGAGAAAATTAATTTCTTTTAATGAAAAAAAAAAAGGAGAAAAATACTTTCCGTGGTCTCTTTTTAGCTTGATGGGTGTACTCTGTTACAAACTAACAAATGACTATTAAACTTCTGTCACTAAGGATCAAATAGAATTACAGTTACTAGTTCCTGTGGAAGTGCTCATATGAGTGATTCTTGGAATACTTCACACAGATTCTGGCTTCCTAGGATCCTGAAATAAGGTGGAACAGAACCAATCTACTCAAATCAGAACACAATAGAGAAAAACAGAATACTACTCAAAAACTCTCAGGTTAGCCCAGAAAACAGGATGTTGTGGTTTTTTTTGGTGGTTTGGGTTTTTTAATTTTTTTTTTTATTGAGGGGCAGGTTGGGGAGCAAAAAGTAGGGAAAAGAAAAATCAGTCCTAAGCAGTTAGATGATGACTTTCTCCTTGCTTGACTAAATAGGAAGAATGCAATAGTGAAAACAGAATATCAGAGCACCACATAATTATCTTTTAGGCTGTTATGCCAACACAGTAAACACAAGGATGCAGAAGGAGTAATTTTTAGGTACATAACAATAACAGTAAAACTCAGTTTCTTTACCAGACTTTGTTTAATATGCACTGTATGTCACCTTTGCCTCCTTCCTTTGGGCTAAATATACCTACTGCCACATAGCCTCACTGCTTCAGCACCAAACAATTTAATAAACTTGAGCAGATTTGCCTTCTAGATAAAGATTAAAACACACCAGTAATCTCATCTTTCTGTCTGCAAAAGGAAACTAGCCTTTAATTCATAGAACACACAGTTCCTTATGAAACAACTAACTTAAGAACCATCATCTTGTGGAAAAAACCTTTTGCAGTCTATGAAGCCTGCCAGGTGGTAGAGAGACACAGAAATGAGACACCCCCCCCCCCTTTTTTTTTTTTTTCTCATCAGAAAGGAATCAGCAGCTTTTCCAGGGCTTAAAGGGCTCCTATGCATCTTATATATATTCTGCATATCAGTTTTAAAGTAAATATTGATTTGGAAAATCATTTAGGGCAGAGATTAACAAAATACCCAAACCAAAAGAAAATAAAAACTGAGAACAGAACTACCAACCAACTGAAAAACAGACCTAGAAGTGAGATAAGTATCTGGAATGGGGTTAACATGAACACAAATGTCTTTTCAAACTGACTCGCAGTCACTATAAGTAACAAGCTAGACAACTATACCAATTTAAATTACGCACTGCGTTGGAAAGCTGGTTTCTCCAGCTTCTCTCCAAGAATTCCTAGGTTGGAGATAAAAACTTGTCAGCTAAAAACATGTTAGTTAGAAACCTATTAGAGTATCCTGAATGTTTAAAAGTAAGTTGTCTGAAGTAAGAAAGTAGAATATTGAGAGACAATGGAAGTATAGAGTAATTATTTAAAATAATTTAGGGGAAAAATAGAGAAAAATCTCACATTTTCTCTAAAATTAAGGCAAAAGCTTTAGTCTGTTTTCAATGACAGATTCTTAACTTATTTAGGTGTTTTATTTAGGAAAGCCTGTACATGTACCCAAATGGCATACCTGAATATAACTGGAAATATGACACCAAATCATTCATCATCCCACCAGATCATGACTTTACATTTCTGTCTTTTGGCTTCACAATTAAAATGTGCCTTAATGTATAATAACTAATATATCTCTTAATAGAAATAATGAGAAGACTTGCTTAATTTATATGAAAATAGAGAGTAGAGGTAAAATTAAAACTGAAAACTGATTTAATTATAAAGACCTTTCAGAATGAAACAGTTTCTTTTCTGACTAGAAGAAAAAAAAAAAAAAAGAAAAATAAGCACAGATAATTACTGGAATAAAAAAAATCCTCCAAACAATACCATGCATAAAAACCCTTTCAAATGACTACAATTGTTCAAGATTTGCATTACATTTTTCTGGCTTTCATCTTCAAATTTTAATGCCATTTGGTAGAACATTTGAACAACATAATTATTTGCCATTTACTGAACTGTGTTTTTACCTCTGTAAAAGCAAAGCAGAAGGGTACATTGAAGAAACAGAACAAATGACAAGAATGTGATGTAACTTTTTATAGTATTTTTAATAGTAGATATTTGATGTTCATTATGCAGCAAAAAGATTTAACATCATTACATAGGAAAGAATCTAAATTATTAGGCTCATGGTACAACACTGGAAAGAGACAAAGAGTCTACACAGCTCGTAATCTGATAATCATAATCTTGCAGAGATCTCACAATCTGCCAGCAAAACACCCATCTGAAGTCAGTGAGGATGAGAGCAGGGCTGGATTTTGGCTCCCATTTCCTGAAAGAATGCTTTATTGTCCTGCTGTAAGTTAACTCTGACAGGCCCAGACACCAGAAAGCTGCCTGCTTACTTCTCCCACTCTGCCAGAGGAATGGAGGAAGAGTAAATGAAGGATAAAAAAAGAGAAAATGTATGCATAAAAATAAACAGTAATGGTAATAATAATAAATGCTTAATAATTGAAGAGTAAGTGGAAGAGGGAAAAAACCAAGACAAATCAAGTGATGCAAAGGCAACCACTCCCCAGTTTCCATAGATAGAACACTTCCCAGATAATTTCTGATCTAAAGATGGCTGATCCTCCTAAATGCCCCCCTTTTACCTTTTATTTGCAAGTGTGGTGTTATATAGTATGGAATATCTCTTTGATTAGGTCAGGTCAGCTCCCTGGTTGTGTGTCTTCCCAATTTACTATGCACCACTACTTACCTGCTAGATCTGTTTATTTTGGGGACAGAGTGAGAAACAGAAGCCCCTGAGGCTGTGTGAACACTGCTCATCAAAAGCTTAAAATAAAAAAATAAAGAAAATGAACTCTATCTAAGCCCAGACGGGTGCACCTGTTGCATAAAATGTAGATGGCAGAAAGCTTGCTTTTCTCCTCATCTGAGTTTAAAAGTAAGGTCACTGTTAAATCCTTTGAGTAAGTAACTGGATGCAAACAACACCTATCATCTTGATAAAATCAAGTTTGCAAAATTGGGTGGAAAAATGGCTGTAACATTCCTTCACAATAATCTGAGCTATGGTACATTGGCTTGCAAGTCAAATTTGAATTCTTGGCTAAGGAATGTTTGCCTGCACTAGGTAAGATTTGTGTGGTGTAGGAGTTGGCAGTAGCGGTCCAAAATGCAGTAAAAAAGCAGCAGTTTCTTTGACAGTCTGTACCTGACTATGTTGTGTTTCTATTCCCTTTCTGGGAAAAATCCAATTAATTACTCTCCAATTTCTTAGGTGGTTTGTTAATACAGGAGAGTTTGCACTTAAATAGAATAGAAACTTAGCCACAGCCCGATCTCACCTGAGATCTGTGACTGCAGCTGACAGGGGTAAGAACAGTTTTCTATGCTGCCTCTGCTCTGTCAGCTGCAAGAATAGATTCTTCATCTACTTTATTTTCATCCATGTGGGAAATGTTTGTCCACATTCCCAGGAAATCTTCCTAACTGTGGTAGCCCTTAGAGCAGCCTAAAATCAGTGCATTTATTGTGTAGCTAGTCAGCTTGTAACACAGACGTCACAGCATTGAGCAATTAGAACAGGTCATGGGAACTTAAGACAGGTGGAATGTCAGTGTTCTGTAGTATGATCCACTTCTAAGTAAAAGTCTGGGGAAATTATTATTATTTGGGTAATTATTATCAGTTATTTGTTAGGTAGATTTTGGAGGTAGTCATTTTAAATTAACTTGCTTTCATCTCATAGATTAACCTATGCATCTGACACAGGGTTTTAGACAAGGCAATGCCTAAAAGGTAAATAACATGAAATCTGACCTGTAAATGCCTATATACTTTTATTTTTTAAAAAGAAAATTATTTTTATTGCAATGATAACAAGGTTTTGAAATTTGAAAGAAAAAAACCAACCCAAAAAGATGATGTATTGCTGTTAAATCATGACCAAATTTCCCTGCCTAGGCCTCACGTGAATATCATGCTTGTGATGACCTTAGCATGAAAATATTCTACTTCTTAAGCATGCTTGAGTAAATTCTTAATATTGTTTGTCTTCCCTTTTCATTGGCAAAATCTTAATTACTAAATTCAGAGTGAAAAGACAGTAATTTTTTTTCAGTGTAAAAAGAACTTCCTTGCATTCTTTTTAATTATATACTAGTCATTACTATTTTGCTTAAAAGCTTTCATAACTGAGATAATGTGAAAAGGAGCACATTATTAAAAAGACTTCATACTCAGCGACTGTTTGAAGAGGGCTCATGTAACATCAAGGGCTTTTATCTTCAGTGCTTTTAACATAATTCATATCTATGTTCATGTATTTTCTTCCTTTTCAAATTAAACCATTCCTTTACCTATATAATCTTCTTTTTAAGATATTTCATAAATAATATTTGCAATATTTTTAATTGTGGGGGTTTTATCTATTATTTTTTTAAATATTTTTGGGAAGGTGAAGGCTTTACATGAAGTACATAGAATTGCCTCCATTATTTAGAAGCCAAGCTTGCAGCGGATATAGTTTGTTATATTTGTCATCTATACAATTAGTGAGAGGAATAAGTTGCAAGGACAAGAAAGAAAGTAGAAATTTAGAGCACTGCCAAGTCTGATAGCCCCAAAGGCTGAGGGTGCTGAAGCTCTGTGTTTCCAGGTCCAGCGAGTTGAGTGCCAGCAGACAGACAGTTACACACAGTACATACACACACATAACAAATCACAAAAACCAACACAGGCAGAAATTAATTTTCCTTTTCTAACTGCTTGCATGTGTATCAGAATAGCATCTGTGTTTTTGTAAATGAGTTAATATAATTCTAGGTTTTTTAGCATGTGAAAAAACCTCTATTCCTCTATAAGGAATAAATTTGTGTTATAGACTATCCAAACGATTGAAAGACTTGATACTTATATAATTGATGCCTAAACATGGGGATACATTCTTCATATATATTTGCAACTGAAGGAAACATTGCAATTATAATATAAATTAAGAGTTAAAGAAATATCTCTGCTTGCTAGAATATGTGGGTGGGAAGTAAACCTTTAGAAAGACTATCAATGGCAAAGGATGTTTCCATATGTAAGGATTTTAAATACATATATTGATGCCAGAATCATTGGGAGGGCATTAACGGTTCTGTAAGAATACCTTTGGGTTAAATGATCCTGGAAATTATCAAGCCAAAACATCAGTATCTCACAACTTAAACCAGATCAAGAAGAACTGATTCATTGTGTTCAAAGATGTTTCTAGACAGGCAAAGGTTGGAATTTCCAGTATGACTTGTTTGTGTCATTTACAAATGAAAAGCTTTTCAAACCTTCCTTGCCTCTGTCATGCTGAATAGTCTGGCTGTCACTCTAGGACTGGATTACATTGTTGAAAACAAATCTGTGTCACTGACCTTTCCAGTGAGGCTGAAGATGCCATGGAATGTCATCCCAGGGGACAACATTTAGAAGTTCTCTATGAGACTTGTCACTGACACACCTACTATGAGCTACCACTGTCAGAATTAACGAATGCTGAAATATATTTCAAGAGAGATTTTGTATTGAGGGCTACAAAGAGGCTTAACAGATAGTTAATCCAATTGATGCTATTGCATGTATATAATACATGAAATAAAGTTTAGAAAGGAGATGGAACATTTCTGGGTTTTCATTTGGAAAGTTCATTTCCAGCATCTAGCAACTTCGGTGAAGACTATTCAGCGATTTTTCAATACTTATGAAAAGTAAGTCATTTATGTACATGGCTAAATAAGGTTCTAGGATTCTCCCCTGTTCTCTTGTTGTCATAATTATTATTAACTTCACAGAAGAATTTCATATTTTTTAAAGTTTTGAATCAGAAAATTTAGGAACAAGGCGTATACAGCATGAGACTGAATCATCATTAAAATCTGAAGAATTTCTAGAGAGAATAGAACATTAAGACTTCTGTCTGTGGTGCTGCAGAAATAAAGAGGTATCATAAAATTTGGTTTAAATTGTATAAGGTCTTTAACAAAATGAAGACTTTATATCTAATGCACTATGGAAGGGGGGCATCAATGCCTGGACTCTTCACTGATGTGTTACAGAGGAAATAAGAGATGAGGGAGATAATTACAGTGGATGTGATTTTAATAGATTAAAAAGCTAAAATTAGCATCATACTACAGGAGAAGTTGCAGTAATCATGGTAACATTTAACCTGACAGTCATGTAACTAGCAACGGGACTAAATAATATGGGACTAAATAATTCATTAATTTCTTCAGCATTTAGATTTTCAGTATGAAGCTTTTACTGTAGCTTATCTTTAAGGACATTTGTTCACTGCCATTACTTCAATTATGATTCTTGGTGTTTATTGGAGAAATGCATTTAAGGATATCAACATATAAATGATTTCATTTATGGTTATATTGTAATGGGGGCATGAGCACTGGTAAAACTAAAATTTCCCAGATGATGCCACAGCAGGTCAAACTTAAAAAAGTGAGTGTTTCCATATGACAAAATGACTGTGTGATTAAGGTGCACTTTAATCTACAAGTACCGCCTTGATTTCATTCCTGTAAACACCATAATTACCAATGAAGGTGTCAGCTTAGATTCGTGCTAACAACCCTAGCAGAAAGTTGCCTGACCATTACAAAGATACCTCCCTCATCTTGTCTCTTTACTTGTTCACTTAAGTTCGTGTAAGTTTCGTAGAATTTTTTGAAGTGGTGCTGAAGAAATGCTCGGTACATTTCACTGAATGATATTCCTTTCAGTCAGAGAATCACTGACTGGAGTCACAGCCTCTTTGTATCACTGCCAAATGCAGAGACTGCACTGTCATGCCACACTGAGCCAAGGTGCTGAAAGACCCTGGCCAAAGGGATGGCTCTTCTTGCACATCTGCATGGCAGCTGAACTCGCTGCCTCTGTCCAGCCTCTCCTTGTTCTGTGGCTGGGAGAGGCTTGAGTAAAAGGTCTGGTTTGTTAAATCCTTCCAGATCAAGATAATGCTGCTGTCTAGCAGCAGTTTTAACACAGTTACAAAATGAACATATTTATAGCTAATACATTTATAACACACTGAGTTCTAACAAAATCTATCCTTTTGTTCAGTGTGTCACAAATACTTAGGATTTCACAATGCAGATCACAAATACAGTTTTCTCTTTCTAAGCTGCTTTCTTAATAAAATAGAAGTTATATTAATCCCTAAAACCCTTTTCCTCTATTTAAAAGCACATCAAGCTGAATGGTTGCTACTTACACTCTGGAAGGTTTGGAGTTTACTAGGAGGCAAGTTTGGCAATACTTGCAGCATGTTTCCTAACATCCCCACCTATAAAAACTAGCTCTAGCAGCTAATATAATGTAAATAAAAATGTCTTCTTATAAATGCTTTCACAACAGTTTTCTCTTAGTTGGAACTTTTGTTTAGGTAGTACATTTAGAACCTGAGATCTGATGCAATATCAAATGTTTTACTGGCAACATGATACTAACATGGATGATAAAGCATACTTTGTAAAATTCTAGAAAGTCTTTTTATCATTCAGCTCTAGCAGAACTAAATCTTTATAATGGGTGTCTGTAAAACCTCTTCACTTGTGAACAAAACTATGACAATCAGGAATCACATTTCTTGCCCCTCTTAACTGCCTAAAGCCATAAAGAGACACCTCTGGAGGTGCTGATATAGCAACATCAATCTCTCCCTTTTTCACTGGCTGGAGCTTACCCCTTTTCACAGCTCAGCTGGTAAAGTGTTTCTGGCAAATTCTGTCTAATCCACACTCGGAGCAAAGCCAGTGAAGTTTCCAAATGATACAGAAAAACACACCAGGCTGTTTATAACAGAGATTAACACAGGATCTGCTACCAACAGGTTATCAAGTGGGCTTAAACTGTGCATACACAGATCTCAGCTTGCCTGTCTTAGAAGTAGTCTTGAGATAGCTGCTACTTGGTTGGACATCCTGAGTGGCGTAGCCTCCAGCACAGAGATGACTAGGAACAATAGCTATCAGCACAGCTAGATATGAAAGAGGATATCTGTCCTGAGCCTCAAGCCAACCATTTAAATTGCTTGTGTTTACCTGGCTGCTTTTGCCTGAAGAGGAAGAAGGATCAATCACAGGAACCACTCTGCTGGAGGTGACTGCCCTCCCAGTTCTGCTGGCAAAAGGGTAATAATGAGCAGCTGGAGGGCATAACTGTAACAAGGGTCTTACACCTGCAAGCCAGCTAGGGAGATTGCTGTCTACAATCTGTTTGACTGATCTAACTCTGCTAGCTTTAGTGCATAATATAAACCTAGGTTAATTAAAGTTGCTTTCCAAATTGCTCTGTGTATAAATCCTTAAATTTCCTTGATTTAATCTCTATTTTTATTTAGCTATATTTTCTGTGTGAATGTTCCTTTATATTAGTTTATATTATTAATAAATAACATAGTATACTTTGTCTTTTTGCAGCACAAAACCTTTAGATAAAAGCATAGTATCATTACTTTTCTCCTGAGCTTAATATTTCTCCACTACTTCTGGTTCACCTTTTGGACTAAAGGAGAGGTTGATGTTTACAGGGTTGTAGGACTTGTGACTGGGCGCAGGAGAAGGATTTCTGGGGACTGTACAGCATGATGAGATGGTCAGAGAACAATGAAAGGAGAGGAAAGGGTGCCTGAGGTGTTTTGAGGAGTAGCTCAGGAAATCACTTAGGCTGGAATAATCTAACACTTCCAAGTCCACCACTATGCCATGTCCCTTACCATAATACCTACATGTCTTTTAAAACAGCTCCAGGATGTCAACTCAGCCACTTCCCTAAGAAGTTTGTTCCAATGTTGGATAACCCTTTCAGTGAAGGACCTTTTTTTATGTCCAAACCAAATCTTACCTGCCACAGCTCTAGGCTGTTTCTTCTTGTCCTGTCATTTCTTTACTTGGGAGAAGATGCCGATCCTCACCTTACTACAACCTTCTTTCATGTAGCTGTAGGGAACAATCAGGTGTCCCCTGAGGCTAAACAACCCCAGCTCCCTCAGCTGCTCCTCATAAGGCTTGCTCCCCAGAGGTGTACGAAACAGGAGAGGATGGTTACTTGCACAGTGCTGGTCTGTGCCCTTACCTGACCATGCCGTATACTCCATCACCAAAGTCTGTCTTGGATGGTCCAGGACTGGTGTATCTAATACCTCTTTGTTTGAAGGGATACATGTATCTATGTGTGTGAGTGCAGGTCTAAAGGCATGCAGATAGAGTGGGGCTATGTCCTTCAAGGTGGCATGGCCAGATGCTACCAAGTGGGAATCCTGACATCCAGGGGCAGCTGATCCCAGACGCTGGATGAGTGAACATTATTTTCTTATATCTGTTCCCACTACTGGCTCTTTATCCTGGTCAGCCATAGAAGGGAATGGGATGAGGCTGTTGGTGGTGTCTGTGCTTGTGCACGTGCCAGCATGTGTGGATCAGTGTGGCTGGCTGGTATACAAGGTAGCACGTACTGTACAGTACATTTATGTGTGTGCCTACTGAGAATACAGGCTACTGGTTGTACCCAGTGATAGCCTTTATCTCTTGATATAGCTTTTGGCAACTCTCTATCAATGTGTGTAGAAAATGGCATATAAAGTCCTTGAGCTTTAGATATGCTAAAAACTACTTATCTACACAAGTTGTATGCATGTTATAGCAAATGTATGTATTAATTTTTGAAGAGAATATGTAAATTATTTTTTACATAAAATTATTCTATGGTTTTTATAAAGTATTTCTTACGCAGAGTGCTCTTAAGTACATGGTTAAGGAACATAAGTTCTTAAAGTAATGTGTGAAACTATTCCAAAGACGTAGGCCCAGACAGGAGATACTTTACTGGTAGTAGTAAGGTGCTCTCAGCAAATGTCAGGAAGATGGATAATGGAGAAAGGACAGACAGCCAAGATGGGGATTGTATCACCTGAATTCCTACCTGTCTTACTGCCACTAGAAGACTACCCTGGTATTAAGTAGCAACAGCCCTCAGAAGAATGCCTGTCTGCAGAATTTTCATCACGATAAATGACAATGCCACAGAAAATTAAGGTACACTGGAAATAATGTGAGGAATTGAAGTAGTTTTACTGGATTCTAGATCCAAGTCCCTTTGGCTGGTAACCAATCAAAATGAAATCTAATTAGGTGTTCTGCATACACACGAGAGAACATACTAGTATTTCTATAAACATTAAATATCAAATTATATTTATAAATTGATTAAAGACAATTTCACCTTGAATAAGTGGAAAAATATACTTAATTCAATGAGCATTGTAATTCTTCTACCACAAGGTAATTAAATAGCTGTCTGAGTCTTCTCAATTGTGAGCAATTATTATATTATTTTAAGGTCAATTTTAATGTTAAAATATTTTAACCTTGCTTAGAAATAAGTATGTAACTATGAGTTTGTTATGTTTTGAGGTTTTTTTATGTTGCTTAAGAACCAGCTTTTTATGAAAGACCAAACCTTGAAATATTTAAATGTGATTAAATTGATTTAATATATGATAGTCCCACCTGTATGTCGTTTCTGATGTACAGCTGCCACACATAAAATTGAAAGATAAGTAACATGATTACAATCAGATTAGTGAGTCTACACAAGTAAATGAGATTGTAAATCTGTATGAGTGAAAACTTCACTTCCTAGAGAGACCACTTTGCATATCATTAGCTTTAAATGAATTTTCAACACTCATATAAGATACTGACTGGCAAATCCAACCGTTTTAATAGAACTTTATGAGTCCAGAAAAACCCCTATCTTCTGGGACACAGACACCATTCTTTTTTCCTAGGAAAAGAACTCTTAACTATTTCCTACCGGAACTTTTCATGTGATATTTAGTATAAATGGAATCATTCATGTAGATTGATCACTGATGAAACTGGAAGAAGTGGGGGGTTTAGGGCACAGATAATTTTTGTTTTCATTATGTCTGGGGCCAGGATAAAGAGAAATATCATCATTATACTGAAAAAGTATCACATACATAGTCAAATAACATTACACGTGTTCAAAACAGTATGCATGGGGGTGGAGTAAAATAAGGGATGGTAAAGTGTGTGTGTTTGTGTATTTAGATATAAAATTATGCTTCTCCATTAAAAACTCCATAAATCAAGGGAGTGTACTCAGTTTGCAGAGGAGACTACCTTAAACCTCTGAGAACTTGCCTTTCAAGTATGGACCTCTGATTAGCTTCAGTATTAATTCCAGAATTTTCATGAATCTGTACGTGTAATAGTTTCAGATATCACAGTTGGGTTTAGTTTATATGCTGCATAAAATGAGTCTAGCTGTGCTCCAGTGACACAGAACTCTGATAGGAGCAACAAAAATACATAACTAGAGAGAGCCTGAAACTTTGACCAAACAGACAAAAAAATTCCTGGGGATTTCAAACTGCAGTTAAGCTGAATTGTACCCTAAGTTCTGGTAAGGAGCAGCAAAAAGGTAATCATGTTTAAGTTTGATATTTAACACCTACTCTTTTGACCTCAATGCAATCTCCTGAAATTTGGCTTGATAACGCTTTTTGCAGACTAAGTTGCTTCCAACAGACTTTATTATTGCAAATAAAATATGTTAAAAATACTGGCATTTAAACAATCACTCAAAATCTTTATATCAATATTTGCTTTTTTGGAATGATATGTTGTAGGTCATCAAATATTGCAGGCTTGGCAGAGAAATTATAATAGAAAGAATTTCTCCTGAATATTTTCACTAAATCATCCTACTTTAGGTTGTGAATTCTAGAAAACACATTCAATGTACTTGGGATCATCAAGTTATCAAATCTCCAAAATGTTTTGATGTACCTAATATAAGTATACCCTTTTTTTCCTTTTCTTTCAAGTACTTATCTTTTGAGGACACCATATATTCACTGCATTTTATTATTGTTTTACAAATTCCAGGTAGCATGAGCATTTAAAAGCCATTAAACCCATAAGTGGACTAGAAGTGACCACGATTATGAGCTTTAATGGATTAATTTATGACAGTTTTATCTTTCTTAATGCAAAAGAATAATTATTTTTAGGCTTAAAGTAATATCACATGATTAGCAAACATTTTATTATTACTTTCATATTATGTTATATTATTTTCTTTCAAATGATTCAGATTTATTCAAAAATGTGGATAAACAATAACATAAAGATGTTTCCAAAGCAATCTTTTTCATAAAAAATAGAATTTTAAAATTTATTAATATGTAGGCAAAGTATAGACAGTAGCTTTGCCTTTTATGTAGTCCCGTACAACTAGACAATCAGGAGAAATATGAATCAAAACGTTTTTTACTTTTAGAAATCGCACTGTAAGGATTCCTGTGTCATTAAGATTACTCAGCAGAACAGTTTGAATATTTTATGGGAAACATCAATTTATGAAATTTGCATTAAAGAGAAGACCTAAAAAGAGCATAGTCCCTGCCAAAATCAAGGAAGACAATGCAATATCTTATAGGCATTAAACTTAAAGGTAGGGTATATAACTTAAAAGTTTTTTTGGTAAATATTATAAAGCCACAACAGTTTAGATGGGCATACACTTTTATTTATTTAGATTTTTATAAGTAAAATCCATAGCTACGCAAGTATTACATTAGTTTTTTGTCAGAGAACATAATATCAACGTCTCTAAAATCAATAACATCCCAAAATATCTTAGGAATGAGGCTTTCTAAAGGACTCTTCTAACAGGGAAAAAATGTCTACATGTCATATCTAATTCAGCAACAATGTCTCTCAAATGCTTCACCAGCAGGTTTTCTCCCTTGGAAATATATATCAAGACAGTCAGAGTAATTTATTTTACTATGTTCCAAGATCAGAATCTTCATACCATTTCATTCCATTTCACAAAGGCAAGAGAATAACAATTAGAATAAATACATTAAATACAATGTAAAACCATCCAACTTCTCTATTGGCAGAAAGTTCCAGATCATGCTACTATCAGGGTCATATAAGTGTGATTTGCTTGCAGCAAATATTTTATATTTAAAGTTGATAATTAGTAGGCTCATAAAAATCAGTCAAGCTAGGTTAAGAATCAATTTTTGTTGCTGATGTATGAAGACTGACAAGGTTTTTCTTGTCATCAACAGAGGGATATAATACAAAGAATCTCTTTTGTGAATCAGCAGTATTTTTTTTAAAAAGAGATTAAAAAATATTTAAAATAAAATCAGAAGGTGGGATAATTGTTAAAAAATTCTGACACAACTTTTCAGATGAAAGATGTGAAAATCATGAGAGAAAAAAAGCTTGACAAGTCAGTCTGATAAAGGAAAAACAAAGTGAGAAAAACCAAAAAATGATAGTATGCTGAGAAAAATTACTATAATTTCAAAAGCTTACATGAATTATTTCCTTAAAGGAGATCTCTTCCTACATTGTGTCTGTCAATGACAAACTCCTCTTTTTATTTTCAGTCTCATAGCATTTTATTCAGGGTTTCTTAGCTGCTAGGGCATAGGGATTAAGGGCAAGTCTTTTAGATGTCCTGTCACATCCAATAATTCTGCATCATAACTTATAGAGTTTAAGGAATTATTTATTATTCCAGACCATATGATTAGAAAATTGATGATATTATAAAAATCACTCACTCAAATTATCTTCCCTGGGATATGGGTCAAGGTTAAATAGGAAAATGTCACTTGTTCAGATGTGACAGCTCATAACCATTCCAATAGGGAAAACCCTTAGGCAAGTAAAATTTAAAATGGGCACAGACACCTACCTGAAAAAAATCCCATTGAAGCTACTGGGCTGCAATATGATGTACAAATACTGGAATACAGGATGTCAAGCAGAGTTCATCGCTTGATGATAAATTGCCTGGAGCATCCAAGAAATAAAGGAAAGGGAGTAAAGTTTAAATGAAGTTTTTCAGTGTTTGTAGGGAAGAACAGTAAGCTACTGTAAAGCATTAAGATTTGGTGGCGTTAAAGGATAGGAAATAAGGCACTAAATGTAGTATGACTTTCAGAAGTTGCAGAAAACATTGGAAGATAACAGTACTGTGGAAACAGCAGCAAGAAAACATAGCTTCAGAGACTTGGTGAAGTTCTTCAGTTTAGCAGTGAATATTTAGTTCTTTCCATATCTATGTTGTTTCACATATTCAGACCTGAGTTTCAATTGACAGCTATCTCTACATATTGAACATACGGAATCACATTAGGCTATTCTGGTTTGAGAACTTTATTCTAGATAGGTTCCTTTTAAGTATGAGAGTTTGGGTCTATTCCAAACCAGAATTAGCATGAAAAGATGTCTGTATCTTTCCTGTGACTCACTGAACAAAGAGCAGTAAGATGGATGAGAGAAGCATGAGTTGTTAAAAAAGGAGAAGCTCCCTCACATCTAAAAAATAAAACCCAGATCACAAAAAAAATATTTTTGACATGAACATTAATGAAGGACTAGACTAAACTCTCTGTGACTAGTAGATGGTAAAATTCCTGGCCCCTCTGGAAGTAAGCCTCTACTACTGATGGGTTCATGTAAGAGCCACTGGGTGGCCCTAGTTCAACACAGTGGGATTCCCACTGGGTCTTGCACACCTGAAGGAGATATTTCCCATGTTTGCACCTACTCATCACCACATATTTTTTTAGCTATAATCTTATTCAGAGAGTTTATATGGGAAATATAAACCACGGTCGCCTGGGCTACCAAACCCAGTTCTGCAATAATAGAACTCTACTTGATTTTTTTTCCCCCTTTTTTTTTCTTTCCTTCTTTATTTTTTTTTTAATCTGATGAAGAACTGTCTTAAATCTGGCTTCCTCTGGGGCTTCTTTCAATCCCTGTATAAGACTAATGTAGGGCCAGGAGGTTTCTTATTTTACTTGGTTCAACTTCCAGTACATTCCTTTTATTTCTGAAGAACGCTGTCTTCACAGACTCTTGTGATTCTGTAATTTGCCTCTTAAAAGCCCAGCTACAGTACACACTCTGGTTTTAGTAAAGCTTCTTAAAAAATTTTGTCTGCTTACAGATCACTTCTCCCCTTGTTCTGTCTGGAGTATGATTCATCAGGAAAAAAAAAGATTTAAAGAATACATTTTTTGTGTGAATGGTATTCTTGATCTGTTTATTGAAGTAATTTTTAGCTCCACTTTTATTTGGTCTTGGCCTTGTACTTCTGTTCTCTCAATATCCTCATTCTTTATGTGTTTAAATAATTAAAGCTTTTATTATGCTGTTTTGCAGAAGTTAGATTTCTGTTTCTAAGGAAAAATAATGTGTTCATTGTTAATTGAACTATTAAGTTCAATTAATACAGTTGATTTGATAATTAAGATAATAAAATCTGTTATTCAGCTGGCATTTAAAATGAGTCAGTTTTTAACTCCATTTTGGTTGCAGTTCAGAGGGCCCCTCCCTATATCTGTGCAACGAGAAGTAACAAAGTCCTTACAGCCACTCAGACATTTCTTCTTGTGACATCTTCGTGTTTCTCTTTACCTCATACAATTTTTTGCAGCTTGCTTACTTAGCATGCCTGAGAAATGACTGAGAAATGACTGAGAAATGCAGATATAGCGATATACTTTTCTATCTACCGTGCTTTTCTCACCAAGCAAAACACAGAGCCAGAATGAATTTCTTCACCAGTCATGTTAAACTGTGTTATTCTTAGAAAAGAATTTTAATAAATTTATGTTAGAGAAGGAACCAATGGTGGAGTAACACCTGAAAACAAACAAAAAAATCAACTTTTTGGCTTGATATAAGTACATAAATTCTATATTGCTCAAATAAGAACATTATCTCCTTTTATTAAGCTATGAATTGTAATAAGAAAGATAAGAACCAAAACTAATCATGTAGCCTGACTCTGACAGTAGATGAGTTTGCTAGTTGATACTTTAGGAAGTGTATAAAACAAAGGCAACCTTGCATGATGCTTCCTAGATAGCTTCCTAGCCATTAGGAACTGAAGCTCATGGATCTAGTGCTTGAGACAAAAACATTGTAGGTAGTTTACATAAGATACCACTTGTACTCTGAGAATTGTTATGCATTGTAATAGGAAAGGTCTTGGGGATTCTTATTTCTCTACTATGTGTCCTGCAAAAAAAACCTCATACATGTTATTAAATTAAATTAGTTCACCTTGGGAATGCAAGATCTAAATATCTTGTTACTTAGTGAGATAATTTTGGATCCAGGTCTGATGTTCCTTACAGTTCACCTGAATTATTTAAACCTATATATTAGTCACAGAGTATTGACTTCTATTCTGTGGAAAAAACTTCTTGAATTTGGGATTTGAGAACATATATTCTTTATGATTTTTTGCTTTAGGATGCAGTTACAGCCTCTGATATGAGCCAATAAATATTCCCAACTTTGAATGCTATCCTCAGCTATTGCCAGTCTATTCACAGTCCGTATTAAACTTAACTTACCGTCATTCAAAAGATGCTCTTGTACTTCTCCTCTTTCTACTGTTTGAAGGCTATCTTGGAGCAGTAACACTTTACTGCTTTTGATTTGATTGGTTTTCTTTTTAGTAAATTTTCTCATTGTGTCAATGTGTTTTAAGACAATTGTGGCCTGTTACAATATTTAATCTTACTTCCTAAATGACCTGGAATGAGCTAATTGTTTATAATTTTTACTCATATCTTGTGGTTGAATCAAAACACATTTTCAGGTTTTTTTCCCAATTATTTGATCAAAATTATTGATACAATGGAAACTAAAGGCTTTGTATGAACATTAACTTCTGATTGTTGTTTTTCAGATCACTTATACAAAGTTCTTACCACTGTCTCCAAGAACATATATCTGCTATTTCAGAAAATTAAAAATTCAATGTATACACTTGCATTAATTCTAATTTCAAATAGTTTAAGTTTTTAAGGATTTTCTCTACTTATATTCCTGTATTCAGTCCTTTCACAGGGTACATTTTATAAATTAGGAAAGAACGTGGATTATTTTTGTTGCATTCTTACATAGAAAAGGATGGAGGAGGTGGATTTTCTATTCCTTAGATGATAACTTGTTCCTCAATTTAGTATTAATTTGGGTTCCCCTGCTTGCAAATAGACATTAATTATAAATGTATCACCTCTAAATTACTCCTCTGAAGTCAGGGATTAGTCACTGGGTTATTCTGCATTCATAAAAACATAAAATTTAGCTCTCAAATTCTAATTGTGATATTAGATTTGCTAAAGAAGGTTGTTTTAAATCATATCAAGCCTTTAAAATGTAACAAGTAGCACTGGACAGAACATGACCTCTTATCCTAGCTTGTCTTTTTTTTACCCAGATGTTACATAAGAAAAGAAATAAACCTCATCAAGTCTACTTTATGTGTACAAATTTCTTCCTTGCTGTCAGGAGAGTGGTAGTATTAAGGACAGAGTTCTCCAACCAGAATTGTGACTTAATAATCCCCTTTCAAATGTAATGGGCTAAAAGGACATTATGAATTTCAGAATTCATACTTGATTTGTTTTTCATTATATTCATGAATTAGGAAATTAACAAAGCCTAGTAAAGTAGTAGATATGCACAAAACAAATTTTCTTATCAAAGTCCTGCTTGTCCTACAGGTAATAAGAAAGACAAAAAGATGAGGTTTTCTATATACCAGAAATTATGTGATTGCCACAAATCCTCAAACCACAACTGTTCTACATTTCTCTATAAACCCTGATGTCAATTTTTGCACTATTTTTTCCTCGGGTCTCAGCTACCATAGCTCAAATAACTTCAGAGAAGGCTATGTGTGTGTGCATGTGAATAAAACTTGTTTCTTATAGCTTCAGCTGCCAAGGCAGCGTCTTCTTACGCATTTTTATTTTATATTTTGTTGAGTGTACACTTATGAAGAAGGACAGAACCCCCTTTGTGCATGCACAATTTATATATAGCTTTGTTCTTTCAGCTAGGCTGGTTAAAACCTGTCAGTGAACATTCAAAGGAAGCATTGTAATATATAAAATAACCCCAGAGGGAGGGAATAAATGCTGTTTAAGATATTGAGCTGTTGGAACAGAGCCAATAATGCAATTCTTATTCAGTTACATTTTTAGATGACTCATCAGATCTTTTACTAATCCATGCTTTGAGTCTCGAGGAGCGTGATCTTTAAAGTCTCCTGAACACAAGAAAAGAAATAATTTTAAAAAACACAATAATATTGAGGAATCCACCATTTGGGTCTACTTCTAATGTGATGTAGTAGCTTGTACCAATGATAAATCTGGAAAGATGAGTAAACACTGTAATCCTATTTCTTATTTTCCCATGAAAAATGAAATGGAAACAGAAAAACGCGTACTGTTCTGTAACAGTGATAAGGAAAATGGCCCTTGAAACTAATTTAAATAAATTATGTCTGGGAAATGGAAGTTTACCTATAAAAAGAATTTATTTTAAAGAACAAAGGCACAATATAACTTAATTTTTTGCAAAGCTGACGCTTTTACTTGTGGCTTTTATTTTCCTTCCAACTCCTGTTCCATGGTAATGATTTCTACATTTTTTGTGTGCTCCTCCATTGTCTTTCAACTCAGAGCTGCAAATTAAATACCATCTTATCAAACACTAAGCTAAAGAGACCTGTCCTTGCCATAGTCACTGTCAGCAATATTGTCACTTCTGTGCCAACAAATTTACCCATTAATGATATAAGTGATAAAATTGGTCTTCCCTTATTACTTTTTTTCATTCATCTTTTGTTCATTCATTTATTTATTTATTTGTTTTAAGGCAGCCAACAGTATAAACAAACTGTTACATAGCATTGGACTTGATACAGGAAGAAGTCAGTTTAATCCATTAGTGTTATACATTTTCAATAAAATGAACAAAAGGAAATGGGCTTCATTAGTATAAAAATAAACAAAACCACAGAAACCACAATAGTGAAGAACACTAATGGCCTCCATGGAAACAGTGTGGATATCATTTTTTTAATTGCATTTGTTTCCACCTTAACAGCAACAATGTATGATGTGAAAAGTAATGTGAGCCTGAGAATGCATGATGGCAAAGGCCAAGATGGAAAGTATCCCTAGGGAAAGTTTCCATTATTTTTGATATATTAAATGGTTTCTGGTTTTATTCATGAGTAGCAGAATAAAAGGAAAGGCTTGCCTGCTGAATCTAACTGCTGATTCTTCTCTACAAAAAGGAAATTTTGTGTTCTTTCTATTTTAAGCTGCTGGGTTAGGGGGTGGGAAGGAAACACTAGTTCAACAGTGAAGATCTTACAGTAAACTTCCTTTTAGTACTATGTATATTTTGATTGGTAAACTGAGTTTAATTCTCCTGTTCAGTTGGGAATTAGTTGGAATATTAGTTAAAGCAGTAATAGAAGTAATAGGAAGTACTTAAGACACTGGTTTTTTTTGTTTTTTAACATATGCCTCACTGACTCCCTCCATAAATCTAGAAATTCAACCATAGTACTGATGAATTCATAGAACGATTTGAGTTGGAAGGGACCTTTATGGATCATTTAGTTTCAATGTCCTTGTCATTGATAGGGATATCTTCCACTACGCAGTTTGCTCAAGGTATCCTCTCTTCCGAACTTCAGCAATTCCAGGGATGGGACATCTACAATTCCTCTGAGCAACAGGTTCCAGTGCCTCTCAACACTGCAAATGAAGAATTTCTTCCTTATAGCTAGTCTAAATCTATCACCTTTCAATTTAAATTGTTTCCTTCTTCTCCTGTTAGCTTTCTTGTAGGCTCCTTTAAAGTACTACAAAGCTTCCATAAGATCTCTCTGGAGACCTCTCCAAGCTGAACAACCCCAGCTCTTTCAGACTGTCTTCATAGGAGACATTCTTCTGTCCTTTGATCTCTTTGTAACCCTCATCTTTACTTCCTCCAGCAGGTCCATGTCTTTGTTTTTCTGGGGATTCCAGAAAATGATGCAGTACTCCAGGTGGGATCTCATGAGAGCAGAGTAGAGAGCAAGAATCAGCTCCTGTGACCTGCCTGTCACACTTCTTTAGATCCAGCACAGGATATATTTGGCTTTCTGAGCTGTATGTCCATATTATCAGCTCATGCCTAATTTTTCACCTGCCTCTATCCCCATGGTCCTTCTCCACAGGACTTCTCCCAGTTCATTCATCTCTCACTCCGTGCTGCTGCTGGGGATTGCCATGACCCAATTTGGAGTACCTTTCACTTAGCTTTGTTGTACTTCATGAGGTTCACAGTGTTCTACTTCTCTGGTCTGTCAAGATACCTCTACATTCCCTCTAGCACGTCAACTGCATCACTCAGCTTGGTGACATCCAAAAACTTGCTGAGGCTGCACTCAATCTAATGATGTTATTAATAAAGATACTGACCTGCCCCAGTCCCAATACAGACCCTAAAGGGACAGCATTTTTTACTGATCTCTCTTTGGGTATTGAGACCTTCACTGAAACTCTTTGAATGCAGTCATCAAACCAACTTCTCACCCATCAAAGAATCCACCCATCAAACCCACATCTCTCCACTATAAAGACAGGGATGCTGTATCAATCCCTGCAGATTGTCAACATTGTCATCTTCCAGAAGTCAAGGAAGATGAAGATGGTATCAGCTGCTATTCACTTATCTACCAAAGCCGTCACTCCATGTAGAAGGCCCCTAGATTAGCCAGGCGTGATTTGCCCTTTTTGAAACTGTGTTAGCTATCTGTAATCACCTCCTTGTCATCCATATGCCTTGACTCAGCCCACAGTGTTAATTAACTGCTAACTCAGATTAATCCTTCTTTTTGTAGTCTCTGCCACAATTCATGGTAGAAATATATTGCAACAAAATAAAAATTCTACATCATCAATTAATATATATTGATACGATTTTTCTCAGAATCGTATCTTAATAAATGTATTATTCACCCATACTTGAAAAAGGTGGGAATGTGCTGTTACTCCAGCTTATCAGTTGAGAAGCCATAGTTTATTGTATATTCTAACAAAGATTACTTCTTCTTTCTAGTGCATTCATTTCTGATACTGATCAATGTCTGTCAGCACAAAAAAAATAATGAACCCTATAAATATCATTTTGGATTGAGAATTCATAATTTACTCGTCTGCTCCTAGTGTCACCCATGAATCATACGGTGACAAAAGAATGATGATTGAAATATATCGACAAAAGTAAACCAATGAAGTAACGACATTTTTCTCCCAACATACAGTGATTCTAAAAGAATTGTTTCAAGAAAAATCCTATTTACACACAGATTTTAGCAGACGGATCTAGATCAAACTCAGGACTGCAGAAGGCTATAATTCAGAAGTGACTGCCTTCCCATCACAAGGAAAACCTGGAAAACAGAATATGTGCTATTTCTACTAAGAGAACTACAAAAGACTTTAAAGAAATTACTGGAAGTTGACTGAAGAGAAGACTTAAAGATGCCAAATATTTCTAGAGTAAAAAAGATATTGCCTGTGTTCGACACTACTAGTTGACATTCTCAATTAGTACAGTTATCAATACTCATTATTGAAAAATAGGGTGGAACTGCTATTAAATGAGCTTTTAGTTAGTAGTCTACTATCCATTTCTATTCCTTTGTCTGTTATAGCTTTAATGGACTATAGCATGCTTTAACCAAGTTCTTCTCTTTGTAAAAGATTTTCTCTTATTTCTTTGTTGTAGAAGTAGGTTGTTAATATTAAAAATGAGCCATAATTAATTTAGTTCTTAATATGAATGAGGGCCTATTTTTCCCAAATTTAACTAAGTTATTATATCTATATACATATTGCATTGAGATGGTTAAGAAAGACTGTTAGATTAAGAAATGTGGCCAGTAATTTTGGCCCTGTTTTACAACTTTAAAGTTTTATATTTAGTTCTTGGTTTCCTCACAGTTTTGCAAAGCTTTGGACAAGTCCTTAATAGTGCTGCCATTCACTTTATTCTCTATACAACCTTCCTATTTAGGGGAAAAAAGTCTAGTAGAAACAATTTAACATTTACCTCTTTAAAAGTGCTGTGATGAAAGTCCAAACATACCGTATCTATAGATACCTTTCTGAAATACCTTCTGAAAAGAGGAATATATACTATGGATGAAAAGAATAAAATCACCTGTTACAGGTATTACAGACAATTAAAAACATATTTAAATATCCCCCAGGAATAGAATTTATATGCACATTAGCACACCTTACATAGTAAATAAACTCTGTTAACATTTCTTAGTTGCCCAGTAACATTTGAAAACTGGGCAGCATTCAAGCACTTTCTACTGGCAAAGCAGCTGGATTTTGTATATGCTGAAAAAGTATAAAAAAAACATTTCAGAAAGCCAGAATGAAAAGCATCCTAAATAGAATTAATATGATCTATGAGTTCATAATTGACAATAACAAATAATATTTATTTATAAACAAATATACTGAGCCCTAAAATTATATAAATCTTGTTATAAGCTTCAATGCTTATATTCTTTATTTCTCACCCCTTCAAAATTCATGTGCTAAACCATTTCTATTCCCATAAATCCTACACATTCTGTTTATGTGTGTAAATATATGGTTCCCCTAGAATACTTCATAAAGTATGACACAAGATGAAATTCTTTCTTGAAGAGATTCTCTTAATCCTCATTTCAGTAGTTTAATTGTAACTGTCAGCAGCTGTTGTTTATAATGTACTCTGTGGTGCAGAAAACACTAATGGCCATAGTCCCTGAAGAGTTATTAAAAAAAATATATGGAAAGTTATAAACAAGCCATAAATACCTGGTTAATTTATTATTGTTCAGATTTCAGACATACTTTTGAATAGGCTAGAAAAAATAGTAATAAACATAGTCTACCATTAGAGCATGGCTGTGGTGGAAATGGTACAACTGTTCTTAGAAGCAGAGAAAAGGGCAGAATTTCTGGTATTCATCCTGCTTTTACTGGAAAAAAAAGAAAAGCAACAAACCATAGTTTCCTCTGTGTGGTGTTTCCTCAGAGAATTCCTTACACTAAAGTATATGTTCAGTGCTATGAGTGCTTATGTCAGCTACCAGCTTTAGGTTACAAAATGTGTTTTTTTTCAAAACAATGAAATGAAAAAACAAATATACAAAGCTTCTCAAGTTATTTTAAAGGATTGTGAGGTTGATCTAGACAGTACATTTGTCTGAGTTAATGGAATTGAATTCAGTTTGTTATATATATAAGTCCATATTTGAAGGATTTTATTATACTTTTCAGAATTGATTCTATATCTTTGCTTTGTTTGAATCCTCCTGTGAAGATTAAGATGTTTCCCTCTTTATACTGAGGCATCCTAAATATTACTTATTCTTCTGGCACATTTTCACCAAAGAGTTAGCCCTAGCATGTAATACCAGTAACATTCCTCTACTTCACACACAGCTCTTAGATCTAATTTGGGTAATAGTTTGCCACTTAGAAAGCTACAATAGAGTTAGTCTTGTCCAGCAGCCAGTTACCCACTCAGCAATTATCCTACTCACTATCCTCTTCAGGATGGAGGGTAAAAATAGGATGAGAAGTGGGTTTAGATAAAGTGAGATTAATTACCCATTATTGTCATGGGCAAAACAGACTTGAGAAGAGGAAATATAACTGTATTTATTGCCAAAGCATATTCAGGTACTGAGGAGCAAAACATAAAAAGGAAAACAAAACAAATAAAAACAAATTAAAAAAAAAAAGCAACTATCAAAATTTTACCTCTCCCACACATCTGTCTTCCCTGGGCTTAACTTCTTTCCTTCTCAACATGACACTTGTGACTACTCTCCCTACCTCTGGCAGATGGGGTAATGGAGTACTGAAGGCAATGGTCAGTACATAACTGTTCCTCTCTGTTGGTCCTTTCATATACTTTTCCAGCTGGCTCAGCAGTCCCTCCCATGGGATACAATATTTCAGGATAAGACTGCTTCCATGTGGACTTTCCACAGGCTGAGGATCCTTCAGGAAATGCCTGCCTGCTCAACCATGGAGTCCTTCATGGCCTGCAGCACGGATATCTGTTCCTCTCTGTGGACTACAGGGAAGCATTTATGCAGGCATCTGCAGTACCTTCTCTACCTCCTTCTCTGATCTTTGGGTTCATCATTCTATACCGTATCTTTTTCCCCCCTCCTCTGCCTGGGTGGGTTTTTTTCTCTTTCTTAAAAACATAAACAGAAGAGCCACCAGATTGACATGCCTGCTGTGGCAGGTCGGTTATAGAACTCACTGGAAATGGCTGGAATTGTCTGTGTCTGGCTGGGAGCAGTCAGAACCTATTCTCACAAAGGCAATCTCTGAGGCCCAGCACCACAGTACCTTGGTGGCCCAGTGCAAAACTCCCCTTGCAGTTTGGTTGACTGCAGGTTTCTTTTCCTCTTTAACCACGAACAAAATAAAAGTGATGTTTTCATTGAAGAACAACACAAGTTTGGTCTTGACACTCGGGTTTTATTATTTTAATCCCAAGGGAGCTGAACTTCAGTGCTGCAGCATTTTACATGTGCCTAGAACAGAACAGCTAATTTCTGAGAAATGTCATATTGGATTTCTATTTTCATAGAATTACAGAATAAACTGATTTGGAAGGGACTCATAATGATCACTGAGTTCAACTCCTTTCCCTGTACAGGATACCTCAAGAATCATACCATGTGCCTGGGTGTATTTCTAAACACTTCTTACACTCAGGCAGGCTTGGTAGCATGGCCACTTCTTTGGGGAGCTTCTTCCAGAGCTCCTTGGCTCCTACCATTGATCATCACAGAGAAGAGATCAGTGTCTGCCCCTCCGCTTCTCCTCAGGAAGAAGTTGTAGACTACTTTGAGGTCTCCTCTAAGTCTCTTCCAGGTGAAACAAACCAAGTGATTTCATCTGCTCCTCACAAGGCTTTGATTTGATATCAAATATCTGTGACTGAGTCATTGTCTTGGTCATTCTTGCTGCATGCATTAGTGTTGAAACATTTCAGAAGTGGTACCTTGTAGCCAGCTTTTCATGATGCAGGTTGAGAGATCCCATTAGTGCTCATTTCCTCAAGTTTTGACACACTACCCCATTGTTCATCACTAGCAAGCCCAGTATTTTCTTTTTCCCTCTTCCAAGTTTAAAGCTCTATCAACAATCACCCTGTGCTAGAAATCTCCTTCCCCTCCAGAGAGGTTCTTCCCCTTTAGATCCTATCAAGTGTCAGTAGACCAGGCATTGAATAGATGGTCAAAAAACTCAGACTTTTTCTGCTCACACCGGTCTCAGAGCCACACACTGACCTGATGGATCTGCCCATTCCTATCAATATTATTCCTTGTTACTGGAAATATTATTGAGTTTTCCAGTAATGGCCCTTTACCCGAGATCCAAGGGAGAGAGCAGGATTTGAGCCCAGAGAGTTGAGTCCAGTTTGCATATTGGGCCCTCCATTCCCCTTAGAAGGGAGTGTCCTATTACAGCTACCCTTTTTCTCCTCTTAACAGAGGCTGTTGTGATGCAGGGTACAGATGGTGTTGCTTTCAAAGACCCCTCTTTCCCAGAAAGACATTTGCTTTATTTCTGTTGCACAAAATGCTGTCATGAGGCACCAGCGCATATCAGGCATTCATGAGAATTTAAGGTTTACAAAGAGGCTTACATTTGAAGGTCAATTTAACTGTTCAATGGAAATGTAGGTTATGAGGGGATATAAGCTTCTTCCAGCTTTGCAAGCAAAAATTAATTTAAATCAAAGTAATCTCATTGAGTCAAATGGACTTTATCAAGGCAAATTTTGGCATCCAAGTTTCCTGTGCTCAAATTTGAAAAGGAAAAACAGTGACGTGCTTGACTGCCTTTGGTAAAACTTGCAATATAAAATGCTTGTCTACTGATACAGAACCAGATGTTTCTGTAGCCTGGAGTTTAGAGTGCATAGTTGTGAAAGGCAAGTCCTGGATTCTCACATTATAAATTGTTAAGTAGTTCAGAGCACCGATACAGGCCCAAACTCTACACATGAGTTAGGAAAATGGTCAGGGTTTTTTTTTCTGTGAATGGTACTGCTATAAAGGCTTTTGGCATTGATCTGCTTTGCATTTTTGAGACTTAAGAAATTCTGTATACTCCAATGGTTGTGATGTCATTGTTCATGGTAGAATTTTTAGATTCCTTGGGAACTTCTCTATGGACTTTTAATTGTTTGCAGGTATAATTTTGACTTTGTGTCATATTTCTTAATTGGATACTTCATGTTTATTTTACATGTCATAAACCTTGACCTTGTCATATAGTAAATTAAAAATAGAAGATTAAAGATTTCATAGTAGTTCCTGCAAACATAATAGCCAGACTTTATAATTAAACTCTTGGACAGTGCATCATTTTAATATCTCCTCTCATAATAAGTGATATTTATTCATGCAGCAGTAAGTTCTATTTGTTTATTTGGTAAGTCAGTACCACAGGAATTATATCTCCCTACTATTGATATTTAGTACTTTTCCTGCAGGCTAATCAAGACTTAAGTCTGATGGATATCTTCACTACATGTGAGTACTATTACTGACACAAATAAGAACTGAGGGAAAACAAAAACAAACTCTGAATACTCAGTATAGTTCTCAAGTTTGTTGTACAGTTTGGGGCAAAAGGAGGTTCAAATGACCTCTGTGGTCAGCCCTTTGTAAGTGAAATTTGTATCAACCCAAGATTAAGAAATGTGCCTGAGGGTATGCCTGGGTGAACCTAAACAGAGTCCCAAAAACAGACAGCTAATGCAAGTCATCAGAGACACCCTTGTAGCTGCACAAGAGGATATTACTTCTCAGAACCGTTCAAAAAGTTTTTCAGATACTGATGAATATCTGAAAACAATTCTACATCTACACAGAGACTTTGCTCTAGCTGATGTAAGTTTTTTTCTGCATAGCTTAATCTTGAACAGAGCTAAAATATTTAGGTATTAGAAAGTGTCTGTCAGTTAAATGGTACTTGATCTCCTGTTGTTAAAAAAACCAAATTGATGCATAACACTCTAGTCATCACCTTAAATGTAATAATCTATTAGGCTCTTTACACTTTTTAAGATTTGATCAAATAATTCCTGATAGTAGCATGAAAAAATGTTATACATTCCTGCATGCCACATATGGGTTCCAGAAGAGATAGCAGAGATAAAAGTAGTGTTTTACATAAACGTAGATGCAAATTCTCTAAAATGCTTTCAGAAAAGGTGCTTAGAAGAAATAAGATTGAAGTTTTATTTAAAATAGAATTTTATTTATTTTGGCCTGTTAAAAGCATGTGATTTTACCCTAAATAAAATTGCTGTAGGTCTTCAATTACTTCATCCAAATTTTACCAGAATAATATATTGCTAGACTAAGTACAAGGTAAGAAAGACAAACTTTCTATTTCCTCTTTGACAGGAACACAAAGAAGTCACTATGTACCCATGATAATCTCTGCTTCATGCTGACTGCCAGTTCTCTCACATGGATTAGAGACTGGCCTTATCTGTAAATCCTTAACTGGAAGTATGTTTTATACTATATTATGAAAAATTATGAAGAAATATCCTAATTTACTGCTTCATGCAATGATGGATTTCCATTCTTGTCTGCTTTACTAGTAAACAGGCTTGAGAAACAGAAAGTATTAATGAATTATTTGGAGGAAAATACCAGTCTGTTGCCATCATTCCCTTATTCATCTAGTGTGTTACTTTGTTGGTGTACAAGGATGGGTTATTGTTTGGCATGTTAGTCTAGCATGCCATCATAATTTTGTCCATAAAAGCATGATAGTGAAAGCACTAAAAGTGTCTGAATAGTATTATATATTTATTCATATTTTACTGAACAGAATTAACAAAGCCTCTGTATAATGTAACAGAAGATATAAGTATAAATATTGTACTCACTAAGAGAGTTCTGCTCTTTTCAAATAGCAGAATTTTATTACATTTTTTTGGTCCCAGTTATTTTCCAATTTTCAATTCAGCATGATCTTTAGTGGGTCCCTCCTGAGGCTTGTTAGCTCACTGAAGTCCTAAATTCAGTGATTTCATTCAGATGCCTTTTTAATTATCTCTAGTTTCTTGGCCAGATTTTAAACCTATTGCTGTTTGTCAACTTAGTTGGCATTAGAAGAAGAGGGAAGCTGTAAACAAAAATGGTATCTTCATGTCAGGACCAGACCGATATCTAGTATTCCTGAGAGCTGTTAAATAACTGTAGTGTTCACTTGGAGAATGAATTTACTCAATGCAGTGAAAGTAGTCTCATCAAAATATTCTGATAAAATCCAATAAACTTCGGACTTATGGAAGTTGATTTGACATTTAGCTAAGTAGTGTTTGTATTATAATCAATAGTCAAAGAAGATGAACCAGCATGAAATAAAAGTAAAAAAAGAGGGAATTATGCCCTATGTCTTGTTACTATAGGATCTATGGTAAAATAGTACTTAAAAATAAAAGAAACAGACACAAAGTAATTTTTGTTTGATAGAGTTTTTGTCACCACATTCCTTGTTCACTTATAACATTGTAATTTTAAATGTTTTGGTGCAGAAAAAGTAGCATATGAAAATTTTGAAAAAGCTTTCCCTGCCTTGTTACCTGTCACAGCTTCTGAGCTGTGATATCTGTTATAGGCTAAAAGCTGATCCTTCAGTCAAGCATGAGCACTCATACATACATAGAATCTTACTCTTGGTAAGGATATGTGGAAAAAAATTTCCCCACGTCCTTGTAACTAGACTGTTAAGACTAGTAAAATACAGTGTGGAAATACCTGGTGAAGAGAACAGAAATGTCCTGGATTTTAAAATAAATTTCTTAACGTATCATTGCTGAAGATAAAATCATCTTTATTTTTAAGTGGCATTTTCTTTGCAGGTACTTATGTACACATGCCTGTATTGGTTCCTGGCATTCATAAAAAATGACCTTTAATGTACAGATCTGTGTACTGAACACTCTAAATCCTGAGAGGAACAAGTGCTGAAAGAATATCTCAGTAGGAGACTATTGTATAACTGCCAAAAAAAACCACAAAACATCCCTTAGTGACAGCAACTATAATAGAAGTCCTATGAAAACACTAGCTTAGTGACAGCTCCCAAGGTAAGGTGCTACATTAATTTTATTACTCTAACTACGCATATGTTAAGAAACATTACCAAGTTACAACAAACAAAACGTTAAATTGTATATTCCATGCAATGACATTTAAATGGGTGACAAAAATTAAGCAATTACCAATGAAGTAATCAAATAATAAAACAAGACAACTGAAGGCAAGGTATTCTTTGACTACCAAGAAACTACAATTATGTCTATACACAATAGAAAATACAAATTTCCAGCTGTATGATGTTCAAATGCACCACTCTGTCCACACGAGTGGTCACATCAGAAAGCCTAGCAGAGCTCAAGAACTGCTCTTAGGCACATGATGTGACTCTTGGGGCCCAAAATTTGGACTTGATGATCTTTGTGGGCCCCTTCCCACTTGCCATATTCTGTGATTCTGTGAAAAAAAGAGCTGCAAACACCCCCCCGCTCCCCCTCCCCCCCCCAAAAAAAAAAGGGGTCTTGATCCAAAAGACATAGAGGAAGTCTTTATGCTACAGAATTACGTAAAATATCACTGGTGATACTGCTTTTACAAATTCATTATATATTGATATAATTTTTTCTGCAGTGAAAAAATTAAGACAGAATAAATATTCTGGCTGTCAGTTGATCCTTAATCTCTTGCAACTCTCAGTAATATTACTAGAAAGCAGTGGAAATTAAGACATACTCTAAGAGAAAACAGTTATCAAATCCACCTTAAAATAAAGAAGAAGAATATGTTTATGTCATAATAGAAAAACAGCAATACTCATACTGACTTCAAAAATTTACTTAGTAGATACAGAAGTAAAGCTATTTGGTTTCTATGAAAAATTGCTCTGTCTGTTTGAGATTCTTCCATAAAAAACTTACCAGGTTTGGGAAAGATTGGCACTGATTTATTCCAGTGAAATTTTCTTCTCACTCACCCTGCTGTCAGTCTGTTGTTGATGCTGATAAGCATACTGTTTTCCAAATGCTGAATCATTCATTAATATCAACTCCTTTTCCAAGAGAAACCATTTTACAGGTTTCAATGTTTTTATTGTTATTATTGCTGCCAGATACAATGCAATCTTAAAAAGAAATGTAAATCCTTTACACAAGGCAGCTTAAATCAAGTGTTAGAAATTGTGAAATGCTTATTTCCACACTGACTGGTATTAAACTTTCAATGTTCACTTCTGAAACTATTCCCTTAGGATGTATTGAATTGCAAAATCCATGAACTTGTACGTTGTTTGCAGTTTATTTCAGTAGCTTTCTTGGTAGCATTATCATTTGTAACATCATTGCTATCCTTGCATTCACTGTTTCCAAATCCCAGGTGCATAGTAAATGCACTGACTTTTGCAAGGTTCTTATGATCCCAATAATCATGCCAGAGTATTTCTTCTTCTTCTTACATCTTCATGTTTATTTAATTATTTATTGATTTTTTACCAACACCTTAAGCTTTAGGTTGGTTGGACTTTCAACCTCAAAAGTAAAACTTCCTTTCCAAAAGCTATAGAATATATTTGCCATTTGACAACTGCATATCTGAAGAACGTTTATTGAAGTCAATAACATGTAATTATTACAGAGATCAGAACATCTTCCACAGTTTGAGGCATGATGCTGCACAAACACTTAAGTCTGCAATGTAAACCACACAGCTTTACTCCTGAGTTTCCTGTCATGTACCCTTTCTGTTTTACTGATAGACACATGTATTTTTAATTTTGCCTAGTGTAATTTGTTTGTTTATCATTTCAGCAGATCTGAGTCCTCAAATCTATCAATACATAATTCTGTTCCTGATGAACTTAATGTTTTAGCAGTAATAGCTCCCTATGTATTTGAAATCCCACCTATGAAACCACATGCGACATTTTTTAAACTAACCAACAGTGTGCCATTCCTTCTCTTCTCTCAAAATACACACACTTCTTGATTTGACTACTTTTGTACTCCCTATAACTCATTTCAATATCAAATGAGACAGGAATTAAAGAAATTTTAAAAATAACTGTTTTAATGGATTATATTTTTCATTTTAGTCTCTAACATTTATGACTTCTTTTGATCTTCTTTTTTTTGTAACTCCAAATAGAGTCATATTCATGGTTTGAGAAAGCAAACATTAAACCTTGGGAAGTAAACAGGTATCATGGAAACTGGATAAGAAATGCTTTTTGTTAAGTTTTGTTAAGGAATTGCATAGTTTCTTCATATTTTGACAATACATTTTGGCCATACATACTGTGGCCAGACATATAAGAACTGAGAAGTTCAGAGAGTCCTCTCTCCATATCTTCTTCTTCTTTGCTCCCATCCCCTTTGAAATAACCATACAAGTGTACATACTCATGTTCTAATGGAATCCTAGTAGTGTCACAATGTAAAAGGAGAAGAGGCCAGAAATTTCTCCCATACCAATTGAGTTGATTCAGGAGAATGTAGAACTTTTTTTTCCTAAAGGAAACTCTCCCTTTTCCTAAAACTCCATGCAAATGTCATGGAAAAATAGAGCTGCACCTTTACATTAGTTAACTTTGGCTCGCCTCCACAACAATATGCTGTATATACCATCTGGATGGCAAGAGGATGTAGATGGAAATCAAAAAGGCCTAATAATTGCCAGCAAAGTAATGGTTGGTGTCAAAACTAACATTTCAGAAATAATCAGTCATACCCAGTCATACCAACTCAACATCAATTTTAGTGGAACTATGTTTCCAAAGATTTAACTTTCAGTTAATTTTTGTTTCTATATTATTTGAAATATGGCCTTTTTTCTGTTTTTTAAAGCTAACAGTGAAAAGTAACAACATACCTGAAGTATTTAATCTTTCAAGCCTTTCTCACATTAATCATCCCCACCATGTGCATAGTTTCAGTGTATTCTGTGGGACTAGTTACATGAATAAAATTTGCAGGTTCTATTCCCCTATGATGGTATTTATATTATTTCTAATTGGGGAAGACTGACATTGTCTTGAAATGGTTTGATTTCATGAGCTTTTGAACATTAAAAATTAATTTTAAGTGGGATAATTTTCTAAATTAACTTTTTAAATATTTTTCAAGTATTGTTTACCTGAAAAAGTAAAATAAGGCATATAATTTTGCTACAGTTCAGTAAGTGAATTATGTTTGTCACCGTTTCAGTTATACAGAATTTTATGTAGCTTGATATTCATATTGAGAGCTGGTGGAAAAAAATTCCCTAAAAGATAAACCAAAAAAATTAAAATAGTTTCTGTGTAAAACTGCAGTATTCAGAGGTATTTAAACTCACAATATAATGCCTTGAGAGGTAAGAGGTAAGAACTACACTGGCATCCCTGTATGGGCCATGCACTCAAGAGTTGGACTCAATGATCCTTTGGGTCCTTTTCAACCCACAATATTTTGTGATGGAGGTTGCTGCTTCACTTGTTTAAGAATGGCTTTGACGACACTTTACCCCATGTTTATTAGTACTATGATTAATTTCTTTATGCTACTGGGAAGCACTTTCACTGTAGCCAAAGCAGAATGTAAAAACACACATTAAAAGACCCAAGTACTTTTTCTGTTTCTCCACTCTTACTCTCTGCTTTAATGTACCTGGAATTATTCAGAAAAGTAATAAATTGGATTACCACATATTCCAAAACATTTCCATTTTTCTTAAAATAGTGCCAAACTGTGATGTTACAGGGCCTTTTCTATTGATGCTTTGGTGAAATTCAAAAAGCCATTCTTGCTTAAATGTCAAGTTCTGAAAAGCCAGCTGCTACTAAAACTTTTGAGTTCTGGAGAGGCTCTTCCTAGTTACAGACCTCTGTATTTGGCCTGAGCACTGCATGATTTTCCACCCTGGTTTTACCTATATTTACTTAGAATAACATAGCATAGACTAGAATAGAGTAGACTAGACTAGATTAGAATATAATAGAAATTTCATGTGGAAAGAACATAAAATGATCATCTAGTCCAAATACCTAACCACTCAGTATTATTTTCCTCCAATCCAGTGCTGTAGTCTCCTCTAACACACACCCACTAAACATTTCTTCCATATTAATCTGGAATCTTTCCTTTCTGTTTATGTGTAGGAGGTATGTCATTAAGCCACCAAGGAACTCTAGACAAACCTGGATATAAGATCAGAAAAATCCCTCTGTGTGTAGTGCTGCACAACAAAAGAATGTCCTTTTGTCAAGGAACTATCACCTTTCTATACAAAAATATCCCAGTACATTATTATAGAGGAGGATTAGTCCAAATATCTATAATAACAGCAAGTGATATCCTTGACTGTGCAACTAACGAGAATAAATAGGGCAAATGGCATAGTGAAGTGGAGATATAAAATACCTGAAAAAATATTTGTAGTGTAAAATAGTTCAGTTACTGAGAAGCCAAAATAGGCTCTACTATTACAACTGAGGTGGGTCTTTTTTGGCTGAGCTGTGGGGTTTTACTCTAAAGACACCTGACAACCTATTTTCTAATATATTACTTTGTATTTACATCAACCTTGTTGGTTTAAATGAAAACATAAACCTGAGCTGAAAAAGCTGAATTACTAAGTAACTTCCAGAAAGAGTGCAAGACTAGTTTGTAATCATATGTCTATATAATTTTAATTTTCCTAATTTTCTTGCGTCCTCTCTAGCTATACTAAAATTTTATTATTAAAAGAGACATTAAAGAATTTATTCACAATGCCCACTTCTTCAGACAACTGGCATGAGTCATTCACATAAGCTCTCTCATACAGAGCCAGTATGTCTGCTGTTGCTGAGCAATTAGGTTGTTCTCTCTGATCCATGCTCACTCACAACAAAGGAATCCCACTAGAATTCAGTGAACATGCCCATTTAAGCACAAGCCTCCGGTGTCAGCTGGTGAGCTGCTATCACATTAATGAGTTAAAACTCAGCTACATTCTCAGTAATGGCCAAAGGGCATGCAGTGCCAGCTGAAAGGTGGAGAAGTAAGTGATTGCACACAAGAGACATAAAGCTCAACTTTGTCATTGCCTAATTCTAGGACACTGGGATATCTTCCAAGGGCTAAAATGACTTTTTGAATTAATCCACATAATGGCCTCTTAGTTGTCTTTGTGTCTCCTTGGGCTGTACCTACTAAGCTTTCCATTTCCTGAAAATGTTAGAGAAGTATTTAACCTGCTCTCATGTACCCAAAAAACAGGTATATTAGCTGTATGCTCTTGTATAAAGGATAGGAATCTTTCATGGATTTTGTCAGAAAAAGATGTAGATTTGAATAAACCACATGACTTTGAAAGCATTACTGGGTTAGCATCTTGACCCCTGCTCATTTTTTTTTTGTTGAAGAAGAAACTTTATCAGAATGACTAAGGGACATATGACTGAAATTTAAGTTGTGTATTATACACAATTCCACACAAAATAAAAACTCACAAAAATACTTTTTTCTCCTAGGTAACTAAGATATCATTTTTTTCACTGAGAAAATGACTCATAACAGCTCCTGTTGAAAACATGACTTAATAGCAGAAATGAAACAGAAGGAATTGTAGATATCCTTACATGCATGAAATTCAACATGTCTTGAAATCAAGGTACACAAAGATGACATTTGAAGTAAATCTCAAACATCAGGAATAAATGTATTTTTACAAATATTTTGTAAATGTTGTTTTCCTGAAGAATAGTTGTGATGTGAAAACAGAGTACTTGATGTTGCAGTGTGATGAAGACATAAAATAGAAAATACAAGAAAAACTACATCTTGCTATGGTCATTAGGCATGAGAAAACAAAGCACATATCAAAATATTATCCTTAAAATATAGGCAGTAATCTTTCTGTAAGAAAAAGCATACTTTGTATTAACATTCAAATGGTATAATATACATTTGTATTTTCACCTTCTGTGTATTTGCAGTATGTTGAATGACATCATGAAAGGGAGGAAGAGATACATATCTACATAGAGACACTTAGTCAAAATGTCTTGAAGGAAAAAAACACACGATGAAAATTGTCAAATTGTGCCTGTATTGAGGTGATGAAAGAAGAAAATAGGCAGGTAAATAAGTGTTTTTTCAGAAGATAAATTTGTTGAATACAATAATTCTGAAAGAAAAGGAGTATTTGGGTCTTTTGTACTGCAGTATAGAACTATTCACCTGTGTGGCATATACTGTTGAAACAATTCCATATTTCATCAGAGAGATGATGGCTAAATAGATACAGTGGTTTCATTCACTATCCGCCTGAATGGTTCAGAGTTTTGTGTTTGAGAAAATGTCTGTGTGTCAATTCATTTCTCCTTCACTCCTCCAACTGCTTTTGAGATCAGCTCACTTTTTTCAAGTTAATGATGAGGATCCACTGTTAACTTACTGGAAGGTGGAGCATGTCAGAATTGTACAGTATAAAAAGGAAGAATTATTAAATTTTCTGTCAAATACTAAAGAATAAAAGCAAGCATATTTAATGGTTCAATACATAACAGATAGAAAAAAGCTAGAAAAAATGCTTCTTGTATTTGACAGATACATTAATTGTTGCCATTTTTTTACTCCACCATTATTGTCATAGTCTTCATAGACATCATAATGTCCTTCTGGGTTTGAAACTGGGGGAAACAAAAGGGGTGCAAAACCAAACGCTTTCAGTATGAACTTGGGATGGAATGTGGTGCATGTATGGAATGTGAAAGTTGCATAACCTCTGAAAATCCCCAGCCACACACAATGTGTCATGCACTGCCATAATAATACTTAAGCAAGTTGAGGGAGAGGAGTTTGCAGCATCTGAACGAATAAAGACATTACTTTCAGCCTTTAATGACAACAGAAACTAATTTGTCTATATAGTTTCAAACTACAGACTTCATCACATGAACTACGTGCATAGAAGTAGGGTACTGCTTAACACAACTTACCACAAACTGTGTATAACAAGTGAATGCTTCTCAACTGAAAACCAATAAATATCTCCAGGCAAATGCACTATTCATATAGCAGCAATTAAGCTCACCATAGGAATAATAACCAAGTAGAAAACATGCAGAAATTTTAATTAAGCAGTTGAATAAAGCTTAGCCTAAATGTAGAGTTCTCAAAACATTGGCCAAATCCTCTTCCTGTTACATATAATGAAAATTTACCACTGTCTTCAGTGAAGGTAGAATTATGGCATTATTACTTTTGGGAGATTCACCTCTAAATGACTACTGTTTCTTTCACTAATAGTGGAAGTGCAATACAAAAAGAAAAATTATTTGATACATGATTTGAATTCTATTTACAATAAGCTATAACGTTCTGTATGGTATCACTCCCAGTATAGATTAAGTATTTTTTTTCAAAATCTTCAGTGTACAGTATATTAATTTGTTACTGATCAATGCAAATACTGAGGTATCTGAAGGATAAAACTGTCCAGAGAATAGAGATGTTAAATATAGAGCTGTAAAATGTGATGCTTAACTCAGGATCTGCTGTCAGAGTTTCTGCTTTATGATCAGTCTGTAAATGGAGGTCTGTGTTACTGTCATTTGTTGTAGTTGTTGTTTGCTGGTGCTGTTGTTGTCATCTAAGGAGCAGGTAATTTATAATGAATTATTTAAATACCAGATTGTAAAGATACTGATGTGGTTTTTTGAGAAAATAAGTATATCTGTGTAGCTCTTCTAATTGTCTTGACAACGGGCAAATAATACTACTAAGAAGACTTCCCCATTTCTTCATATGATAAATATTATTCACCAATATAAGAAGTAACATAATAATGATGTACTAATTATTTATTTAGTAATAATATCTGATAAAATATTATATAAAAGCACCCCAAAGTAAATGAAAAGAACACTTTTAAAACACCAATTTTTGTGTTTGCTACTAATATATACTCAGAATGTTTCTTACAGCAGAGCTGCCACTCTGACATGTAAGAAGCAACAAGAATTTTCTATAAATTGTTCTGTTATAATCATCTGTCTGCTGAAATTTGTTACAAAAGACCTCTCTTAGAAAGACCATTAATATTTTCTCTTAGTCTGGAAAAAGCTGCCTGTGTACCTGCCTACTTTCACATGAAAATAGCAATTAGCTCTTAGAAAAGGTACACATGAGGGATGGATTCTGCTTGAAGTATTACAAAATCAAGCACTACTGAGATACTGGATATAGAGTCAAGATGAAAGATGTTATAAAAATGTAAGTTATTTTTTACCATCATTTATTTGAATTATTTTTTCTAATTATTTGTGCATCATAACCTTCTAGCAGAAATTGTCTGAAAAATTAGAAGCTATGAGCTGAGAACCTATCTTTAGGAAATTCATCAAGAGAATAAAATCTGACATGGTATTAAACATAATGTTTGCATAGCTATAGTATAAATTAATTGATTCATAATTGATAAACATCCATCCTATCCATGACTATCTTCCAAAACCTAGGCAATACAATCGATTTTAGAGAGATAATAATGATGACAGATTAACAGATCAAGGTAATCTCTCTTAATAACTTTTCAGGCTCCAGTAAAATCTTTATGTTCTCCAAACAGCCACCACTAGTAATTATGAATTCCACTCATTATAATGAACTAGGAAAATTTCAATCCCTAAAATGAAAAAAGTGATCTATTAATAAAAAAATTAAGAGTATGTCCCTCTAAATCCTACAAATACATGTGCAAAGATTGAAAAAACTAACTATTATGATTGAAAAAGCTAACTGTTATGTTTCTAACTCCCAAAATCAACATAAATAACTTGGAAATCCTAATTTTGTTAAGAGTTCCTAAGCTCTCAAGCAGTTTGTACTGTGATTCTTTTAGATTCCTGTGAAGAACTGTGTATACAAGGAGTTCAGGTTTTATGAGGTTGTCCATCCTGGAGAAGATTCCAAGATGAGGTTACAGTAGCCTTCTTGTAACTCAAGGTGGCTGACAAGAAAGATGTGAAGGGACTTTTTACAAGGGTATAAGTGGTGGGACACAGGGGAATGGATTCAAACCGAAAGAAGGAGTTTAGATGAGATAATAGGATGAAATTCTTTATTGTGATGGTGGTGAGACACTGGAACAGGTTCCTCAGAGGAGCTGTGGATGTCCCATCCCTGGACTACTCAAAGCAGAGGAAGGTGTCCCTGCCCATGGCAGGGCAGGAACTAGATGATTGTTAAAGTCCCTTCCAACGCAAACCATTCTATTATTCTGTGATAAAAAAGGGCAAAATAATTTAGATATCTCCCCTTTGTAAGTTTAAAAAAGTCCTCCAGTTTTTTGATATTGTTTGCTGGCTTTTCTGTTGCTCAAAGACTCCATCCTCCCTGGAAAATGCACTAATATGAATCACCAAGAATCATGGCTCTTTGGAAATGGACATCTAGGTGGCTTTTTAGTTCTGCTTCATGTTTTACCACTCAAGTGGGACTTGAGTCATATTTTTTTTGTCAGAGGAAGAAAAGAATTGATGCCTAGAATATACATCAATGTGTAATTACACTGAGGGCACTTCTGCAGTCATTAGGAAGATGATTTACAGATAACTTCCTAGATTTCATTGCAATATATGAAAATTAATGTCTATTCCCATCATAGTTATAACTTATTATGAATCACATGGAACTTTTGATTTTTTAAAAGTTATTTAACTGCTTTTTGAGGCAATTATTAGAGTAAAATTAATAACCTTCGTAATCAGAGCATAAACTACCTAAATGAATGCATAAAACCTCTATATGTAACAAAAAAAAGACATTTTTTTAGTCTGCCTCTAAAAACTTACCCAAATAGTAAGACACATTCCTTTTCTATCAGACACACTAAAAACAAAACCAAACAAAAAGACCACCACTGCTCCCCCTACTCACTCATACACTCATATACCACAAATTAGGCTTCATCTTCCCAAAGACTTCATATTGATTACCTTATTCTTTCCTTTGAACCTGTTACTATTGGGCCAGAGATGAAAAATTGTACTAGGTTTGCATGGCAGGGTGAAGCAATAAAATTACAGACAAAGGACTCTAACTATTTCAAGTTAGATAGGGTAAGTTTGTTACAGCCAGGTGACACAATGGAGTCATCTTCCAAAGACATGCATGCCCCTCACTGCTCCTCATTCCCTATTTATTCCCCAAAGTATTACATATGCATAGGATTACACAATATATCTATACATATTCATTGCCTGACTGCCTGCTCTCATCTTGTATGGTAATGAGCTCCACCCCCCTCTGGGCATGCTCAGTTCTTCTTCTGAAATGGTCTGGGGTCTTTTTAATGAAATCTTTCTTTTCCTCTGGCTTGTACTTTTCAACTGTGTCCTGGTGGCAGCTCTCCTGGTTCTCTTGGACACTGTTCAGATCCTTTGCTTGCAGGTGTAGACATGATTCCTTTCTTTTCCACAATAGTCCATCCTTGTCTCCTACAAATACAACTTAGGACAAGCAGAATGATATATATCCTTGGGCTATTCATTTCATTTTGGTGATTGTTGGCTGCATGGTATTCCCTTTGCAAGTGGGACCTGCAAAGGCCTGCTTTTAACCATGTACACCCAGTTTTACACTGCCTGTCTGTCCCAAATTCTCTTTTATCACCTCCACTCCAAAATTTCTCATAAGCTGCTCCTATTTTAGTTAAAATCTTAATTCTCTAATTTTCTTATTTCAGGGGTTTTGGTTGACATAGGAACAAGAGAATGTTTTCTGTGAGAAGCTGCCAGAAACTTCCCCTACGTCTGTCAGAGCCAATATCAGCCGGCTCCAAGATGGACCCGACACTGGCCAAGGCTGAGCCCATCAGCAATGGTGGTAGCCCCTCTGGGATAATGGATTTATGAAGAGGGAGAGAAACCCCTGTGCAGCTGGAGTAAGCACATGCAAGAAACAGCTCTGAAGACACCAAGGTTGGTGGGTAAGGAGCAGGAGGAGGTGTTCCAGGTCTGTAGGGAAGCAGGGATCTACCTGCAGTCTGTGGAAGACTCAACATCAGAGCAGGTAGATGCCCAAAGGAGTTTGTGACTCTGTGGGAAGTTTATGCTGGAGCAAGCACCTGGCAGGATCTGCAGCCTTGAGGAGACAGGAGCCTACCATGGATTTGGGTTTTATTTTGCATTATCCCACTCTGATATGATTGGTTATAAATTAAATCAAATTCCCCAAGTTGAGTCTGTTTTGCCCATGACAATAATTGTTGAGTGATTTCTCCTTGTCCATGTCTTGCCCCATGAGCTTTTTGTTATAATTCATCTCCCCTGTCCAGCTGAGTAGGGCAGTGATTGGGAAGACCTCAGGCTTTGGAAACACCTCTGCCCCTGGGAATGGATCTCATGCCTGAGATGTTTTGCCATGTACATGGCTCTAGCTCTGTCCTATCTCTGCACATGGCTGGCTAGGAACCCTTTTGGTCTGAGCCTATGGACTGACCTTTTGGATCATTTCAGTCTTACTCCATCACTGTAGACATGCCTGGCAATCACCAGGTTATTTCTGATACCACTGCTGGACTTAACCCTGAAATGTGGCTTGACTTCATGGCTTGACCCAGACCTGCATCATCATCACAGACATGTATAGTGATCTGAACTCTGGCCTGACTCCATCTGCCACTCCTTGAGCTGCCTAGCTTACCTCACCCAGGTACAGTGGCATAAGGTCATTTTGGACTGGGTCCTGACACTTCTGGCCTTGTGCCTGTGCTCAGCTCCCAGTCTGTTTCCGAACACAGAAGCATTGCCAGTAGCTAGAGAGAAGCGATTATTCCTTTCAACTCACTCCTTAGTAGATCATAGAGCATGGGGACCAGATCACCAAAGAAACTGTAGAAAAGACCAAGAAGACAAAAGAATTTCTTTGCCTCCACATACCTAAATTATTTTTCTGTACTCTGACAAATCTTAGGAGATTCTTCTTATGACAAACACCCCTTATGAAAACAAAAACTTGCCAGATACATAGTGAGACTACTCTCTTGTTTTTCATAGCATCACACCTACAGTGCGGGCTGCATGCATCTCAACCATGGCTTGTGGAGGCATACTGTGATGTATGCCAGAATAATGTTGAAGGAGTGTTGTGAACTGAGAGAATGAAACCTTATCCATCCTTAAGATCTGTCAGATTTACAGGGAGAAGATTTTGAAGACAGCTAACCTTTCTCCCATGGGAGAAGTAATTTTGTTTTATTCAGATCCAGCCTTGGGATCCAAGGAGAATAGAAACAGTGTGGATACACCTGGAGAAAAACAGGGAATGAGCCAAACTATTAGTATGGGAAAAGTAGTGAGACACTGTTTCAAAATGTAACATCTATGCAGAACAAGACAGTTATAAATGGAAAACTAAGGGCAAAGGACCACTAGACATTTGTTTTTTGAGCCAGGTGGCAGATGCATGAATGATAGGTTTACATTTTTGGTATAGTGTGATGACTCAGGTGGATACCATACAATGATACATGATAACACATGATAACATTCTGCTTTTAAAAGAGTGTGGTGTATGTAGTGGGACTGTATCTTTTTAAAAAGAAATGGAAAAGATTCTGTGATTTGCTGGCCACACTTTGCACATGTTTCTTATCCTCTGTGTTAGCTACAAGAGTAGTGATTTTTTCTCTTTTACCTCAATATGTTTGACTACTTCCTATCTTCACACTACATGTCCAAATTACCCTAAATTTATCTAGCCATATACTAATTTTTGTTATAGAATCATGCCTGTCAAATTTAACAGGGGCGGTCTTTTCACTTACACATGACTAAAAGAAAAGTTTCAGGAGCTGACATATGACAAGGTTTGTTGCAAGCATTAAGCAGCATCTTGACAATAACTATAATTAAAGTTGCCAGAGCTTTGACCTGATTAAACACTGAACAATACAGCTGCCACTCTGACTACCTTAGGCCGGTAGAGCATCTGATGATATATAATATCTTTTGGCAGCCAAGTTAATTATAACATAGTTGACTGCATTTCTTTGGAGGAAAAATATTTAAAGAAATTAGTGGGAGACTAAGTGTAATGAAAGCTGTCAGAGTAATTCTAAATATTCCTAACAAGTGTACCTGATATCTCTGAAGTATCAACTTTTTTGCATGTTATTATGCATTTTTAACCTTTTTATCAGATTATATAAGAACTTTACTTCCCATGTACAGACACTTAAGCATACTGAATTTTGCAGTGTCAGAGCTTATACTGTTTCCTGAAAGGTTCATGGGAGATGAAAGCTGAGATAGTCAGGCATTCAGGGCACTTGGATATTAATTAATGGGAACTGAACATTCAAATCTCCTAGGTGGCACTGGGAATCATAACAAATGTGTTTGTTTCAGCCCTCTGTATCAAGATGCTGACATTGGTGTTCCAAACCCATTTCTTACACTGATATATGAGTAACTGCTTGGATGAGGTATGTACAAAGCAATTATATGCAAGTAGCACTAATGACTATCATTGTAATGTGTGTGGCACTTTTGCTGAAACACTGAAAACTTAGGAAACATACATCACACCTAAGTATGGCCAGCAAAGGTTTTTAATACATGCTGATGAGAAACAAATTAAGAAGGATCTCCTCCTTGTCACTGCATCTATAAGAGATAAATAGATGCAGTACTTTGTGAAATATAAAATATCTTCCATACAGCTTTCATAAACAAAAGCTTAATCTGCAGCTTCAAATGTACTTAATGGAAAGTGCCCTATAGCATAGTCTCAATCACTTTGTCTCTTAAGTTATCATTACAGGGAACTCTAGTGGGTTATGCATAATTTTTATTAACATGTTTTAATTTGTATTTGTGCACCTGATTAAATTTTCAGACTATCTCAGACTGGGAACGAAATCGTCACGACAAGTATTTCTACCATCTTTCTTGAAAACCAAGAAAACCTTTTAGAAGTGGTTTATAAGTTGTCTCAAAATTCTGACACCATTCATTCAAATCTTTTCTGGAATCATTTTTGTGCATAATAAGACTAAAAAGTGCTACTTTGTACTTGGAATAGGTAAGCTTTTTGGTGACTTCAGTCCACAGTTCCTTTGTACAGGTATAAATGATAGCCCAAAAAGACAAGCAATGGAAGTTGAAGATTTCTATAGACAATGCTCCTTTGCTTTGTAAAGAGTTGACACACATTTTTTATTATGTTTATGCTTTGTAGCTCTCAGCTTGTTCTGCTGAGGTGAAATTGATAAAAGTAGTTATTTTTGTCTTTTCCTTGTTAGACATGAATTTTGGGAAAAAAATTAGTATTTTTTATTTATGAAAAAATTATATGCAATGAAAGGACTTAAAGGAATGTGTCAAAAACTGTGCACTTTTGGACTACAGGATGGCATGACTTGCTATCCACAATGTTGCACAAAGTTATTTGGCATTTATAGCCACTTTAGTTCAAAGAGTATATTAATACTATAGAGTTATTTGTTTTTCTTTGTGACTTCTCCATGACACACCACTCTATCCAACTGGTCATTTTTATATTTTCTAAATTAAACGTGAAACAAATATTTGCTGTCTTTCACCCTGGAGCCCTGATTAAGAGGAAACATATAATGATCATAATCATATGATACTATTAATGTTTTATGTTACACAGAGAATGTACTGTACCAATACCTTAAAACTATATATCATATATCAGCTTTGAGATCTGTGTGTCCTCCTCAACTGATTTTATTTCAGTGCCACTATGATACTAAAGCATACACGTTCTTCTATTTCCTTTCACCTCACACCCTTGTTTTCATAGAAGCTGAAAATGGGTTTGAAGGAGCAGAGTCTTCCCCAGAACTTGTTATGTGTTACATAACAGTTCACATCTATGCTTGGAGTATAACATAGGGAAAAAAATGGTATTTCAACATCCAAATTATTACTTGTGATTCCTCCTTTTATTTGTAATTAATGCCATCTAGACAGTTTAAGTCCAAATTTGTCAGAAATGTGGAAGCACAGAAGTCCTCCCAGGTATTCAATATGCTGCAAGTGCTGTAGCCTCAGTGATGCAGAGGAATGCACAGAAAGACACACAGATGATCCGAACAGGTAGAGCAATATATGTAATATGGGAAACTCCATATCCAGAAGGCTTTTGTCTATTTGACATGGAGACAAAATCCTTCATAACTCAACATTCCTTGGTAGAGAAACTCCAACTATGGGCTCAGGAAGAGACAATAAACAATGAATACGTTTTACTTGGATCTGTCCCAAGTTGTAGCCATGAGACCTGTGTGATTCACATTTTATAAAGGTCTTACATATCCTATTAGTACAAGAGACAAAAGAATTACTGCACTATCTCTGCCATAGGCAGCCATGGTTTGCACAGAGTAGCTGTGTCACACCTTGCTGGCCAGCAGAACTAGAACCAATCACCAGTATCCTACATAACAGATCTAAATAAATATTAATAAAGTTCCATAAAATTAATTATCCATCAGATTTTGTTAACAGTTAACTAAGGAATTTGGATTGTTCACGACTAAATATTGATTGCAAGATTGTAATAAGTGGCTATTTTTAAGAAAGATGCCTTAGGTAAGATCTCCTGAGGCTGCAGTCTGATGAAAGCAAGAAGAAATGCCAGATATTTCTTAAGTGAAACTTCACTTTCTTATTGTGCGTCTGCCTCTTATAAACAGAGGACATTCAGAGATCTCATTAGAAGATATAACAATACATACTGGGGTCCAATATAAGAAATTTGCAGTAGCTGGCAATAGTAAGACATTTATTTCTGATATCTAGTGGAGCCACAACAATGACAGAATAACTAATAATCTGAATGTAATATCTATGATCTGTTGCTTTTAGAGTGAACTCTGAAGTTTGATATTATTGTGGATTCCACTGGATTTTGATTACTTCTAGAAAGAGGGAAATATCTGGTAATGTAATCTAGAAGAAAATAAGAAATAACATAATACAATTTTTATTGGTTTATTTTCAAATATATTGATGATGATTGTTATGGCACTGCCCACAAAATTTATCACAGTGTATTTCTTTCAAATTTATATGAAAATAATTTTCCCACTTTGATTAATTTATAAACGCTATTTATCCAAATCACAGAATTTTCTTATTGCCAAGTTTTAAAAAATTGAAATATTCTTCTGCTACAACAGATAAATTACTTATACAGCTTTTAAAATTTCATTTAAAATATAAAGGAACATTGTGTGAAAAAAAAACTACAAGACAGGAACAGGAGTTTTCTGCCTTGCCTTCTATTTCTTCCAAATTTTGTGAGAGAACAGGTTTCCTTCTTTTTTAGAAATTACCTGTCTTAGAGATTATTTGATTTTGTTTGAACAGAAATACTCTGAAGTTCTTCCAAAACCTATCTTTCTATAATGCGATTCCAAAACTACTTCCTCAGGCCATGACTCAAGACTGTGAGTTACACTGAAGTCTGCAACGATGTCAATTATTAAAGTGTTTTGTTTTCACAGAGGAAATGGGTATTACAAGATATTCAGATTCAGTGTCATGTGAGTTTGCATTGGCTTGTCTTCTAAAATTATTGAATTTTGTTAGCTGTTCTAGGTAGTTCTTGATATAGTTTTGCACATAAATCTAGATTACTATACATCAAAGTATTACATTTAAAAGAGGACTAATCACAAAAAATAATACACAGATAGAAAGTGAGAGGGATTTTGTCTTTAACACTTGCAGAAAGAGGATCAGAATTGCTGTCTGTCTACAGCACTTTTCTAGATTAAATTTTTGCCTGCAATTGCTTTTATATCGTAAGACTGACCATTGCAGTCACTACTTACTTCATTGCTTATCTAATGATGGTGTTATTGAGTTTTTTCTTCTTTTTTGAAATTACAATGAGAATCAAAATAAGTAAGTCTAATGTAAATAGAAACATGCTTTTTCTAAAAAAAAAAATATTTTCTACAGAAACACTGTGAAATCTGGACACTTATTTCCTGTTGAAAATGCATGGGCCATAGTTTTAGGGAGATCTGTACTCAAACATCTTTTTTTTCAGGCTCAAAAGAAGGACATCCAATAAAGCTATATATCAAATAAGTAAGGAAAACTATTGCATTTTATGTGACATTGGAACATATATTCAGAAAAGAATTTTATGTGAATAAGACTTACTGCTTATTTTTTTGCGCTAAATTCTCAGAAATTGAATAACTAGAAAACAGATTCTTTAAATATGAATTTAATGAAAATAATCAGTCTAAGAGTATTCTAGAATGGTTTTCTATACTTGTTGAGAAAGTAAATAATAGTAAATAAGAAAGCCAGTTAAATGGAACAAGCCCAGAATTATATCCGTAGATTTAAAACAAACAAAAATTTAAGCTACCAGAAGTTTCACGAGTGGGACATTTTACAATATAATATCAATCTGAGTAACGTTTGTCACATAGTGCCTCATGCTGCCACTTCTGTGTATTTATGCTAGGCTTTTACCTTTACTAAATTCAAACTGATTATGGAATTAGTTTCCACTATTCATCATATTCATCGGGGTCATAAGATTCCCGGAATTTGGTAGAAATTAATAATTTCATGCAAATCATTCCTCTAGGGAGGAAAAAGACAAAATACATTATATTTATAGCTGTATTCTCACGCTTATATTGTAGTTTTCAATCATACCTGGAAGAATGAAAAAAACATCTTTTAAATTGCTATTGCTCTCATGCCTAATCTTGGGATGAGGACTGTCCATGATAATAATTAAGTGTCAAAGTAGACCAAGAAGGATGTTTAAGGAAGGAAAATTCATTTAAGAAAGAAACTGAGGAGGGCTTTATTCACTTGAAGAAGCTACAATTACTGCTGATACTCAGAGGAATAATAACAACTGCCTTTGCCATTCTGATTTCATCTCATGACCCTCCTCCTTCAACCATATGAGATGGTGCTTCATCAAAACAACCTATTAGGTAAATGAAAGTGAAAGAACTTATTGTGCTGTACGTGGGAGTAACCCATCACATTGATGTGTCATCATATGTTTGCCTTACAACAATTCCCTTTTGTAAGATTTGCAGTCTCCTTTACCCACAGATCCTGCATCTGATTCAGTATTACACAGCAATTCAATTTTTTAATATATTTTGTAGATGCTCTAGTTCAATGTGAATTAAGCCTTGAGTGGTTCTGGGATATTTGAATTTCTTTATTGTCCTGGTTAGCAATAACACCAGAAGAGGTCAACTTCATTAACAAGAGAGTAATTCAGCTTATCATGACATTAACGCATTCAACAAAATATTGCTCCTGTACAGTCACATTGCCATGGGCTCTGATTGTCAGATCCTATAAATTAAGACTGGGTTGCCAGTAGCTGGATTCATAAATTCATGGATTTTTTTTTTTTTTTTTTAAAGAGTGACAGAACATGAATATTTTCGGGTTTTTTTGGAATTTATATTATTAAAATTTTAATTTTAAGGCTTTTGTTAACTGTTTATTGCCTTCTACTGGCTTTCTGATTAAAAACCCTAATGTGAATTCTTTCAATTTAATAAAAAATAATGAAAAAAGTATTAGTACTGTTTCTAGTAATTCCTTTCTAGGGAAGAAAGAAAACTTGAAAATAATGTTTGAAAAATTAAAAATTTCTGTGGTTTAGAAGAAGAATGTACCATTTTGAAGTAAAATGATGATTAAAATGAGAATTCAGGAGAACAGCTAGATGAAATACCTGTGGAAAAGAGGTTAAACTAGATTTTGTCTTGATCATTTCTTGTCTACAGTTTATATTTTCAACAAATAAAAAGAGATAGCTATAAAGAAGATGAAATAAGCTGATTATATGCAAAGGATGTGTTCTATTAAAGTACATTTCCTTAATTTTGAAGTAGAACTAACATTTCTACAAGGCGGCAGCTGAAAAACACACATCTTGTACTGGTGGAATAGACAGGTGGCCAGTATGTGCCAGCTGGGTTGAAGGAGCTGAAGAAATTAGTTCATAAACCAATTCATGCCTTTCACTACCCTGTCAGGGTTTTTTAATCTTTTTTTCGAAAAACTTCTTCAGATGTATAAAATAAACATAAGATAAAGTATTGGATAGTGTTTCTCATTATGGTAGCTTCTCCTGATGTTCAGAATAGTGGTAGGTAAAATTGCACTTGCATTGTCAAATAAAGAGAAGCATATTTGCTTGTAAAAAACACAGCATCTGACCTTTTGTTTTTACCACATAATGAATGCTCCCAGCATGGTGCATATGCAGTAATAATCTTCCAAAAGTTTTAGCTATATCTCCAGGGAATTAAGAGGTTATTTATTTATTTATTTATTTAAGTAAACAATTTAGCATGAGGTATTTGCATTGAATTCTTACACTATGATATTGTTTGACTTATAAAATACTGTTTGTTGCTTATGATTTGCAAGGAGAAAATAATTTTTTTTTTTTCCATTTTCATTGTGTATTTGTTAATCCATTTCAAAAAGTATTATGCTAATTATAACAGTGTGCTTCACATTTAGCATCTGAATTGCTCATTTTCAAGTTGTTTTTTTTTTAAAAATTGTAATCTGTTAATTACTTGTTTAATGGAGTGTGTAATTACCTACTTTAAGTTAGAAAACTGCTTCCATTTCAAAGCAAGAATCCCTTTCTAGAAATGGAAGTATGTAAACGCATTCCTTGCAGATATAGTATATAACTCGTTTGCTTCAATAATTGTTTCATTTCTGTTTGAAAATAAATTGTTTCGTACCCTCTGTCTGTAGTAATTATTGACAGTGTGTTCTAGGGGATTGAGTCCTAACATAAGAAAGAAGCATTTATGAAAACATGAAGGATTAATATTGAAAAATGTATTATTTTAACTAAAAATGAGCAATAAATAATTTTCTAATCCTAAGAGATTAGCTGTCATGAAAAGAGAGAAAAAAGACAACTTGTCATTATTTCAGCATTATTTGTTTTTCTAAACCCAAAATGAGATTGAATCTTACTTTCTAAACTAATAGTTAAATATTTGAACAAAAAGTAATTTAAAAATTATTTTGAAATAAAAATTAGAATGGTAGTGTCAGCATCCCACTACACTTGCTTAGCTGTCATGTGGCTTTGGATGAACCAGTCATCTTCCAAAGACACATCTAATTTTTCTTTAATATACATATATTTTTTAATTCTTAAAAATACTGAATTCTTTCACTGCTGAGAAGGAAGTCACTCAACTGAAGGGCCAAAATTTGTGATTCCTTCCATTCACTTCATGTCCAGAGTTGTTTGTCTTAGACTAACTGCTGTCAGTCTTAGAATACCCTGTGAATTATGGTTAGTAATCATTCATCATCTCAGTGTTCACTTGTTTGGTAACTTGAAGCACTCATCAGAGAATTGACAGATCCAGTGTGAAGACGCTGAAAGTTAATTTTTTCTGGACACTGCTGAGAAAGCTTCCACTATGTGGGAAAATCTATGGTGATTATTTTATCAGTCTTTCCCAGTAAAATAATTTCTTTTTCCATTCTATAGTCAAGAATTATTTGAAGTAAAGTAATGCAGGTAGCAGCATCTCCACCAATTAAATGTCGTGGCTTTAAACCAGTAACTAAAAAAAAATTACTTATTTCTTGCTGTGAAATATGGATTAGAACAAGAGCAAAACAGGCTTAAAACTTAAAAGGAATAAAGAAAGTTTATTAACAAACTATAATAAGAAGAACACCAGAATAAACTTCCAGAAAACCCTTTTTATCCCCTACTATTCACTATTCTCTTGTTCACATGACAACAGAGACAAAAAACTTTGGACTTTTGGTGGTTAAAACAGTCTCAATTCCTGCTACAGTCTTTTCATCAGTCTTTGTATAGAAACAGAAGTCTCTTTCTGTTAATTTATGGAGTGTCTTACAAGAAAACTATTTCTGCTATAGTTTTCTATTGCCCTGATGTCAGTTGCCCAGAATTGCTGTTATCAGAGCCCACTCCTCCCATTTCACCTCACTCTGAGGTGTGTATGGGCCATGGGTCTAGGGATGGCATCTTAAGAATGAGTCATTCAAAGGCAAAAGTCTTCTTCATCTGTCTCTGTGAGCTTTCCTGGAAAACAGTTTTCTCAAAATCTTGGCTCTACCCAGTTCCAGCAACTCACTGTATCACAAGTACGCTCTCTTTTTCTCAAAAGTCTACACTTCGAACACTCTATTCCTCCCAATACTCTGTCAAGAATTAAAGGAGTCTTTTTAAACTACTATTGTCCATCTCCATAGCTTTAACAGAAAAATATTTCAGCTGTAAAGCATCTCCTTATTCTCTCTTTCCTTACTGTCTCTGACAGTCCATAAAGTCTCTTTACATGCTGATCACTCTCTTTTCTTCTCTCTGGATAAAAGGATTAATCTGCAGGTCTCATCTGGGTAATGAAAAGTTTAAAATCTTGCCCAGGCTTTGTAGATGGTTCTGTGACTTCTGCCGGTATCGCAGACAGCTGGAGCTGTCTGCGATAGAAAATTCCCCATGGCTGCTCTGGAAAGTGTAGTCGCTGTTTCAGCCCGCCGCAGGTCAAGAGCTTTTTTCTCCTTCTTTACTCGGCAGTTCCCAGTGAACTCCATCACTGCAGCCGAGCCAGGGACCGGCCTGGCCCGGCCAGAGCCCGGGGCAAGCCCCGCAGGCCCCATCTCCCGGCCGGGAGCCGCTGGGCCCAGCCCAGGCTGCATGGCCGGGCAGAGAACGGGAGGCCAGCCGGAGCTCTGTTACCTTTCACAGCCAAGAAACAAAGAGAACTAAAGTGCCTTGACTTTACATCTTAAGGTAGGGTTCACAAGTTGATCTCACTTTTCAATGGTCAAAACTGCTGTCAATTCCCAGTAATGACCGATAATTGGTCAGGAGAAAAGACTCCCATCAGTCTCCAGCAACTTCAAGTTCCTTAGCTCTCAAAACCACCTTAAAGGTAAAGTCATTCCATGACACAGTCTTTCCCAGTAAAATAATTTCTTTTTCCATTCTATAGTCAAGAATTATTTGAAGTAAAGTAAATGCAGGTAGCAAAATCTTACAGACTCACTAGATAAAAATTCAGTAAGTGGATTAAATTTCTTCTCATATAACTGCATCTAAGATAAATTTTAAAGGACTAATGGAGTCCATGTCTCCCTTCTTCAATGAAATAACAGGATGACTATTTCATGAAGTCTTTTTCTCCATTATTGGATGTTCTACTCAAAATACAACAGTCCAGCATGATACAGCAGTTATTCTCTTCAACTCACTGGAAGTCTTCACTGTAAAATAGGAGATAATTTACCAGTTTCTCAAAATTTCTTAATTTTTCTTTTCTTCCTGAAATAGTTATTTATGCAGTGATTACTGAATTACTTATTAAATCCTCATGAATCTTTACTGCTGGTGGAAGCAAAATTCTGCAGTGGAAAAATATGCAGGGGACATTCCTTTTCAATTTGTATTCATTGACTTAGGTGACTCCTTGCCAAAGATTCAAATTTTACAGTTTTGTATCTCAGACCTGTGTGCTTAATTTTCCACATATATGGATAAAATTTAAATCTATGGATTCTCCTAGCCCTCTGACAAACTGCTGAATTCTCTTTAAAGAATTAATGCACTCCAGACGCAAATACAACTTTGAACACAGGTTAACATTTGTGTATGAGTTTAAAGAGCCAGGAAATATTCTGAGAAGAAAAATATCATCCCTGGATCTGTAAGTCCAACTTCAGTGTCATGCCTAATATGGTCTATTGTTCACCAATATATTTCTGGATATAAACTCTTTACTGGATTTTTCCTTATCTTTGTTTCAGAAAATGGAACATGTTAACTACTCACTCTTCAAACTATTAAGTAAAATAAAGAATTAATAACAATATATGAAAATCTGCATTTAGTTTTCCTGTGGTATGTGTTGCAAACTCTCTCATAAAAGCCAAAATACATCAATAAGGGTAATTGGCAAAGCTTTCAGGTGAAAACAGTTCAGTTTGGAATGTTTTCTCAAACATATTGTATTTATAACTGAAGAAAGTGTGTAATTACATGTGTCAGAACCATGCTTCACTAAAAAAAATGTTTTAAAAGTACAGTGATTTTATATTTTGTCTTGATTATATACATCTCTGCTTTGTTATATACATCCCTATTTTGTTTAATTTTGTGTCTCTGATCTTACCACAGGCACAGATAAAAATGTTTTAATGTTTTTTGGTTCTGCCGAAGTTATTAATAATATTTGGGTATATCTTATTTAAGCCAAAATCAAACTTATGTAAATATTTATGATCTTTTGTCTCTGTTTTTTGCATGATCTTTTTTGGGATCTTTTTTGTAGGCTGTCAAGTTTTTGTGTTCCTGCATTCCAGGATTTTTTGCTTTAAAGTATTTAATTTTTCTGAGTTTCCTTCCTGTTAAAATTATTGTGTTTAAGCCTCGATGTCATGTTGTTTTCCCAGTGAAGGAAGATTTGGGAAATAAAGTTCAGAGCTTAGTATGAAAAGCTGTTTCCTGAATTAGCACAAAATCATGAAGAATGTTGAGATTGAAAGCTTGAATGGGGCCAACTGTATTCCCTCTGGTTTGCTGGAAGCAATATAAAAGGGCTGAGATAGTTTGTTTTCAAAAATATCTTCTAAAAATACAGTTGAAGGAAACCACCAAATAAATTAACTAGACTTTCACTCTGAAGTCTCATATTCCAATCCTGTTAAATTTATAAATGAGTGAGTTTGGTGGTCTCTGTCTCATTCTCTGTGAACATCTGTCTGTGTCACTAGGCTGCTCACATGGTTTAGCATGATTGGCAGCTCTGTCCAGAAGGGATTCAGAGTATGACAGCTTGAGAGCTGCAGATCAGGCTGAAGGTGCATTGAAGGTGTATGGAACTCACGAGTGATTTATCAGTGCCTTGATGTGCTGCATAAAATCAAAAACATGGAAACCTCCAGGAAGACACCTTTTGCTATAGGTGACCAGACACTTTTTTTTTTTTTTTTGCAAGGACAAATATTTTAGGAAGAAGATCTGAGGGAAGGTTGATGTTAGAATGTTAGCTAATCCCCCAATAAATTTCTGCATATTTTTTAAATCCCTAGATTTGTTTGAAGCAATTTGTCTGTGTGGATATTTTTCCTGTCAACCATGTAACTCAGTCTCCTGTTCTGAATGCTCTGATGCAGCAGCAATCATTCTATTTTAATTCTTAAAACTTTTAACATGATCCAGATTTATAGTAACTGCAAAGGAGATAAAAGCAAGTGAATGCAAACTTCAGTTTAAAAATTATTATCAAGACATTTGATATCTGTTGAAACTAAATGAACATGCACAGAATTGTCAAGTGAAGACCTTATATTTTGTTTTCTTCATTCTCTTTTTCAGGAGAAGAAAGGAAAGGGATCTTTGGGGATTTCACTCTTTTTTTTTGGCCTTCACAAAGATGGATGTTACCCTATATAACTAACCAAGTAACTTGGCAAAAACAATACAACAATAAAGCTATATTTAAACAACCTTATTTTCACGTACAGACCATAACCATGGTATTCTTCATGTTATTAACTTCACGAAATAGTCATCCTATTATTTTCTCTTCATCCTCCCTGAGAGTTTTTTAACCTAAATGCACATTTTAAAGTAACTTTTACTTCATTACAATGGGAATTTTGCTGGTTGTTTACACTGCCATCTTTATAAGAATTTGTTCCCTACTGCTGATAAAACTTGAGTGATCTATATTCATGGACCTCTTGGTAAATCTGTCATTCTTTATTGTGCAAATAACCTAATTTTGTTATTTTTAATAATATTTGCAAACTGTTTTTTGTGTTAGATAAATAGCATAATATAAATCTATTTTTTTTAACATCCTTATGGACCTAGGGAGCTTATAGTGGCTGGTTTTCTAAAAGCACTTAACTGAATTAAGAGCTTAACTCCTGCTGACCTTGAAAATACCTCACATATTTATAATGCATTACATTCTAATATGTTGTAGCACAGAGATCTCATAAGTTTATTTTTAAATAAAGAACATTCTTGTCAACTGCTTTTCTGAATTAGATTTAAACATTGATTTTTTTCTTTCAGCCACTTGTGGACAGAGAAAAAAAATGTTTTGTAATTTTATCTTCAAAAATATTTAAATTATTTAAAAGGTTCTTATGTCTAGAAAACTTTAAAACTCACAAAACCAAAAATTCTTCAAAATCAACATGAAATCTTTACTTTTACTAGAAGAGTTTCCAGTTCATCAATTTTTATTCCATTTGCTTTATCATTAAAGGAACGTTGTGGTTTTCTCTTACATTTACTCAATTTCATATGGTTTTTTTAAACAACTCCTAGAGGGCAGAAATTCACCTGTTCCCACTTTTCAACAAACTAGATTTAGCTTTTTATATATCCAAAATGCTAAATGTAATAGTTTGATGCTCATCAAAAAAATATGCTTTTATATATTTATACTATTTATCCTCTTGTTCTAAGAACTCATAAAGCAATTTTAATTCAAAGAGGTTCGCCACCTTATTTAAAATATTCCAAAGTAAAATTAGTTGCTACAGTGAAATTTAAAAAGGCCAGAACTCCTGGTATTTTGAACTTATTCATAAACTTTTAAATTTTCTGGATCCTGACATCAAATTTGAGAAATACCTTGTTATTTTGCTGCACTGATAAATAATTTTACAAAGTATTCTTACTACAAAATTCCTTGAAACTCTATAAAATATATTTTGTGACACTTGCTATGTAATGGTAAGCCATCTTCAGTCTCTTACATTCTCTGATTTGTGACTGAACTACTGAATAGCACTGTAAAAATATTAAATTGAAGTAGGGTGATCTTTGCCATTCTTTTTTCATTGTTTGCCTCTTAAAAGAGCAGATTAAAACAGAAGACCATGCTTTCTGATTTTCCTTTATGATAGAAGAATTAAACATAACAAGTGAAAGGATTCATACAACTATTATATAAGAATAAAACAAACACTTTTTTCTTTATTTTATAGTTTTTAAAAGCACCCAGAAGCACAGCTACCAGGACAAAAATTAGAGCTTTTATAAAAAAAGCTGCTAAAAAAAAGAGGAATTATTTTCTACTATGCACTTGGTCGCAAAATTTAATTCTTGTATATATGTTATTAATAAATGAGTTTGGGTGTGCATTTGGTTTTTTGGGTTTTTTTCCCTTTCTCTTTCATTGGAAGAGAGTAGGCTTATTTGAGGAGTCTAAAATTTCCATTATAGAACACCTAAACTGACAGGCAAAGGTAAATAACTCTGAAAAAGGTCATAAAAGAGTGGAGTGTCAGGAAGAAAATGTAAGGAATAGACAGTAGAGTGTTGAATAAGATGATAAGGCTAAAGGCTAGGGAAGCACCCTTGGTAAGATGTTAACGTTGACATTCTTAAGAGTATGGTGAAGCTTGAAAATTGGTGTGCAGGTCTACAGGTAGCAACTGTACAGTCACAGACCCTTCAACATATTCCAAATATTTTTTTGGCCAGTCACTAAAACAGAGATATCTGGCTGTTTTGGACTAATGAGGATAGGGAGCAGTTACATGTTTATTTTCTTTAAAAGATGTATGTGTCCCCATGTGTTGATTTTTTTACTTCACATAAATAAATTAAAGTAACAAAACTCATAAGTCAGATGTATAAAAGAAAAATGTTTAAAGAAACTACAGAAAACTCAAATTAAATTATTACCGCAGTAATAAGAGCTTTAGTACTGTCAAAAATAGGGTAGCGAGGTCTCCTTTTTAAGAAAGAAATCATGCAAAGAAATTGGAAAGAAACTAATTAAAAGCATTTATCTGTAATGTGAATAAAACTCTATAAAGTCAAGGTCTCAGTAACTAGATTATTGCTCACTTTTTGTTCAATTTAATAACCAATTTCTAGTTAATTCATTGCTATTGTTTTTGAATCTCCCTTTGTGTTTTAAATATTTTTTGTGTATTTTTTATGCAACTGGATGTATTCCATTATTCAAAATTTTTTATAAATCCATTTTATGTTGAAACAGGTATTTTCTTTTCTTCTTTTTGTCATCTGAATAATTTTTAATGCTTTTCTCATTATTTTACTCCAGTATGCTTTTGTATTGTACACAAAACATATCATTGAGATTTAGTGAGGGAGAATGCAAAATGAGTTATTTATGAAGCAAGCTTCCCTTCATCATATCTTTGGATACAAAAAAAAAGGAAGCATTAATGTAGCACAACAAAAGAAAGAATTTACACTTTCTTGAATCTCAGTCCTATAAAGCAGAGCTGTAGATGTAACAGAGGAAATTTTCCAAAGTTTGGAATTCTCTTTCTCTTAAGACCATGAATCTAAAAAGGCATTTATGTTTTCACATAATTTCCAGTTAATTTTCAATATTCTTTTTTGGGTTTTGATGTGAACATTATTTCACTTCTTTAAAAGACCTACCGTACTTTATTTCCTTCATTTCCCTTACCTCTACTTCTTTTTGCGTAGCTAGGAAATGGATGGTACATATAACATTTGCATATATGCTATAGAGCTGGTGTCCCCTCATGCAAAAGAATTTGCATATTCACCAAGGTATCTATTTTGACAATAATGTTCTTCAAAACCTTCTTTGAAAATATATCCCTGAAAATAAAGTTATTTTACCATAAGAGTCTAAAAATATTGTGTTTTAATTAGACTCACACTGCAATAGATTTCAGATTCCTATAGAACCTTCTTGCTATTATACTGCATGCAGGCAAATTAACCAAAACTAAATAATTTAAATTTGGGCTTTATATTGTAACTGCTGAGCATAGATAAGATCCTGTAGTAACTTTACTTGATTTTTTAGATTGCTGAGGCATAACCAGAAGTTTTAAACACAAGTTCTGCATAACTATTTACCTGGTTTAAACATTCCCAGAAGCTTGTGAAGTTAGCAGACAGAAATAATACTGAGTAATCAGAAAAGGCCAAGATCTTCTTAAATACATGCCATTAAGAAGATATTCTATGGTATTATATTTTATATCCAGGTATGTTCTATATTAGAGATCAAATAGAAACACATATTATTGTGTGATCTCTTTATCTGTGCTTCATCCCTGGTTATCCCATGCCTGTACTCCTCTATGCCACATCCTTTGTCTCCACTCTTCCAGGCCTCTGTTACTGTACCAGGTCTGCATTTCTGTACTGCATTGTGTAAGAGTTGAAATATTTCATCCTATACAGAACAACTATTTGCTAGCCTTTATAAAGCCATGCTCATACCACATCGAAATAAAAAAAAGTAAAATTATTTAGCCATAAATATCTGGCCAAATACAGAAATTGTTTTCACAGTGAAACAAATTTGTAAGTTCAAGTAAAGTTCAGACAGACCAAGTCTGACAAGTCTCAGTCCTGATGTTTAGCAATCTCTGTACAAAGCTTATGCCCTGTTAATAGCCATGGCAATATTTATTATTGGCCTACCTGGTCACAGCTTGTTGTGCTTGCAAACATCTAGTCATATACTGCACATCCTCATTGTTATACAAGCCACACTTCAGCAAAAGCTGGTGCACTAGTTTTACTTGAAAGCACTGTATTTTTATTTAGGTCTATTGTTTTCACATTATTTTCTGCATAAGACGAATTTTCTTAATCTATAAATGTGTATTTTTATTTTATAAATATATTTATCATTATTATTATTATGATTGGTAGTAGTAGTATAATACCTATATAGTCTCTACAGAGACTTCTAATAGGGAGTGATCTGTGACATTTAAGCAATGATAGCAAAATCTTTAGAAAAGGGTGCTAGATTTCATACATCACAGAAAACCAGATCTGAGATATTAAGCTTTAGATTATTTTGAAATTATAAATAAGTAATTCATACCTAAAACACACCTTCACTCCTTCACTAAACTTTTAAGGTATAAAAAAGTCAATAGAAATAAAATGCATTGAAAAAACCTCACCAAGCTCTGCAACAGAGGGATGCTGCAGGAGAAATTTATTTGCTGAGAATCTGGTGACCACAGGTAAAAAAAAAATGGACATTTTTAGCCAGTGTAAAAGGATTTGCTTGCTAGAATTTCTATCTCTTGAGAACAACTCAAAGCAGCTCAATATTCTTTGGCTGCCAGTTGTTGCTGATGGCTATTTTCTCTGTCACAGTGAATGAGAGAAGGTGCCTTTAAGAAAGATTTATTTGGTAAAGACGGCAGGGTTTTTTTCAATACACAGGAATGTGGGATCTGCTTTCTACTTCTTTCTCTCTTTTGTAACTGACACTTTTCTCTCTGGATGCAGTTTGAACTAATATAACTAATGGATACATCCTATCGAGCTGTATTTGTTAACTCATTTAATGTGAAACTCATTTAAAGAAATGCCCTATAAAAGGGTTGCACACTGTGCATTTGACACCAGAGCTTATATTTAATTTGATTTGTATTTATTTTAACACCTCTTAAACATGAAATTCTTCTCTTTTTTTTGTTTAATAATTTAATTTCAGTAAATGGATACCTATCCTCCCTTCCACAAAAACTGTGTTTCAGATTACATCTATGAGACTGGACAGTGAAAATGGCTTCTTACATGAGACTCAGTAGCAAATATATCACTTTACTGAGGTCATTCAAGCCCTCAGATCACTATGTTCCTTCAGTGAAGGATGTTTGCTCAAGTTCTGTCACTTTGTGCAAAGATGTATACACTATCAAGCTTCTGAGTGATGTTGCAGGTCTCTTCTACTCATTCTTGGTGAAGCTTCACAACTTATTTAAGGGCAGAGTAGTCAGAAAACCAGAAACTGATTATGACAATGTAGCCTCATTAGATGCTTGGCAGTTTGAATCAATACTTTCTGTTTCAAGAAAAATTATTTATTATGAATAAATACTTAATAAAAAAAATTTAAAACAATTGAGGCTTTTACAGCTGAAAAGGGAGAAGATAATGAAGATGCCCACCTGTCCACTTTAGGGTGCTGTTTTGGGAGCCTGTGGAACAGCATCATGAATGACAGTGCTCGGGACAGGCACCTGGCAGCTCACCTGATTGCTCTCCCAGATACTGCAGGAGGAAGGCATCAGACCTGTGTCTCTGCTTCTCCTCTCCAGAGTGCCCTGTTGACACTTTAGTTTTCCATTTACATGGAATTTGGAGTAAGATTAAGCACAACAAAGCAACTGCTATTCTATGGGGCTGTGTAAGATGATAAAATATACATGGAGCATTCAATATCCCTGTGCTAGAAAGAGATATTTGAAGATCTCAGTGTTAAATTGTTAGATGCAGAGACCTAAAGTGGTACCTCATGGCTTTATTTTCTTTGATAAAACAAAAAACAACACACTTTCTATTTTAGGAAGAGTAGCATCTAAATCCTTTCAGGATCTGGATTTCTATGTATGTGAATAATTGCCACAGAAAATGTTCAGCACCATTGATATCTGCTGTTTTTCATTTAATTTAACTTAGAAAAGACAAAGAAACCCCAGTAGAATTACTTGAAATCAGAAGCTGGAACTTCTCACGTATGTAGTCTCCAGAAATCCCTTACTCTATGTAAGTTAGTTGCCAGAATCCTGAAAATTAATTCTACTGATGTAGAAAAGCTACTTATCAGAATACAGATAAATAGGGTTGCTTTTCTGAAATTGTATGTGTGAACCAATTTTCCATCTTCTGTGATAATGGGCACAAATCCTAGATGTTTTTTCAGTAGTTAAGTGGCCATACAACTTTCCTGTGCATTTTATTTGTTCATCTTGTGACATCTTTAGTCCATGTGATTTTTTTCTCTCCTCCTCTTATTTTGAGATAGATCCTTCCCCTTGTACACCTTCAATTTCTACAGAATTTTACTTCTTTAAATTCAGATCCAGATGGCAAACAGAGTATTAGGGAAAAGTTGTACAAAACCAAACAAGATTCTTTCACAGAAGTCAATGGCTTATAATTGTTTGCAGATTTTTTACAGATGAGCAGATGGGAATTTACAATTAATGAAAGTATGAAAACACCTTGTGAATTATTTCTTTTTAATAATTTAAGATGTTGAATAGTTTATTTCTTCCTGTTGTATCAAGAAAAACATGGTATAAGAAAAAAATAGAGATGCTTACCAAAAAAGAATGCTGTTGCTAGCATGCTGCATCTAATCACAAACTGGTGAGGGATTCTGAAATTACAAAATTTCTATGTAAGAGCAGCATGAAAAATAGAGAATCAGCCTGCAATAGTTAGAATTCTAAAAATGCCTCAGTATCTATTCCTCAGCATTTTTTCTTTAGAAGTGTATGTTTTTTTGGCCAAAATATCAGTTACCAATTTTATTATTATTAATAGTATAAATAGTATTATTATATTAAAGTGGGAGACAAAACAACAATCTCAATAACATGAGGAGATATTTAAAAAATAAATGTGCCATTTTGTTTTGAAAATTGATATAGTTTTGCTCCATTTTTTCGACTTAAAGATATTAATTAACCTAGTTTAGTTCCATCTGTGCTCCCCCTCAAATGTTTGAAATGAAGTTGTCCATCATACAAATGACCAACAGATTTTTTGTAATTAGTTCTTTCTTTTTTCTTACTCATTTGCCTTGATACCAATCAAACTACAACTGCAAGTCCATGAGAGTTTTGCCATTTATTTCATCTAGTGTCTCATAATAAAATTCAGTCATTTACAGTGAGTCTCCAAGTCATTAATGTGAATTAGTGGGGCTCTTTTGCATTGCAACAAAGGTAATGAGCTTATGCCTCAGAGTATTTACAGTTTACTAAACAACTCTTCCTTTTTGAGCCTTGCATATTAAACCTTTCCCTCTCTGAATGGTCTTTATTTTATTCATTTAACATAACAATGAAAAACATATAATTACATCTAGCCATCTGAATTAATGGATAAGAGCTGAATTTGAATTAATTAGAATAAGACTGGTCAATTCCCTTTCCTCGTGATGGTGGGAAAAAGAATCATTCTAAAACTAAGAGAATGTTCTATCGCTACATTCTAGCATAACCTCACTGTCTTGACAAAATTTTTATTTTAACATCACTACTCTCTGCCTAAATACTTCTCTTTCTCTCCATAGTATCATAGTCTTGCCTTTGAAGGGACCAGAAGAAAAGAATTTCTTCTCATAAAGAGTTAAGAATTGGGATGGACTACCCAGGGAGGTGGAGTCACCATCCCTGGAGATGTTCAAGAAATGACTGGACATGCCACTCAGTGTTATGGTCTAGTTGATGAGGCAGTGATAAATTAAACATTGGATGTGATGATTTTACAGGTGTTTTATAACTGAAATGATTCTGTGACTCTGTGATCTTAAAGATGATCTAGTTCCAATGCCCCTGTCATGAGCAAGGACAGGTTTCACAAGGCCAGCTTGCTCAAAGCTTCATGTAACCCGGTCCTGAATACTTCCAGGGATGGGGCATCCACAACTTCTCTGGGAAACATGTTCCAGTGTCTCCCCATCCTCACAGTAAAGAATTTCTTACTAATATTTCATCTAAACTTAGTCTCTTAAGTTTCAAACCATTCCTCTGTCCCACCACTACACGTAATCGCAAAAACTCTCTATAGCTTTCTGCTAGGCCCCCCTTTGGGTACTGGAAGGCTGTTATAAGGTTTTCCCTGAAACATTCTCTTCTCCAGGCTGAACAATCTCAATTCTGTCAGCCTTTCTTCATAAGGAGAGGTGCTTCACCCCTTTGATTATAGGGGTTTCCTTCTGCTCCCCAGTTCTGTCTTTCAGATTGTGGGCTGGATACTCTTAGGATGACTTCCTTAGGAAGACAGAGGCAAAGAAGAAATCAAGTATCTCACCTTTTCTGTATCCTCTGTCATTATATTTCCCCTTGTATGCAGTAAAGGATGGATGGAAATTTTCTTTAACCCTTCTATTTTTTATGATGCATTTATAAAAACATTTTTGCTGCTCTTACAAAAGTGGACACTTTTGTATGAGATTACTAGATCAGAATTACTGATTGCTAGATCAACCTTAAAATTATTTACATGCTAGAAAAAATATAAATCGTAGGGTTTTTTATTTATAAAGCTGCTCAAGAAGAGCAGCACAGAAAACCACATATAGGGGTCAGAAAGGCCTTCTAGACTGTTTCAAATCATAGGGAGTTGCTATTTCAAATACAGTAGAGGGCTACATTTCATTCCAGAAAAGGACTGCAGAGATATTCCCAGAACTTAGAGATACCTTCATTTCCATGTACTCCCTAGCTGTCTAGTAACACTCCTACTCTTGGCATTACTACCACAATGCAAAATAAAGAATAAAATAAAAGCCAGTGCTAAAACAAAAGGAAATTCAAGGTCTGTTTATTGCATTTGAATTATTAATCATTCAATGATGCAGGAATTAATTTTAGTATAACTGTTCTTTTGTTGTCTAATTTTAGCAAGATTGTTTAATAAACGTGCTTAATAGGGACCTGAAATACTTGTTCACAGATGAATCCTTAACCACTTGCATCAATACAGTTGATATCAGTGGTAGATGGAAGCCAGAAGGAAAAATGTTTTCTCTTCTTGGCTCTGTTCTGCCCTGACTTTTCTATTTCCATCTCTGCAATGTTATCATGACCTTTAATAAGCACATTTCTGCTCAGTCATATCACCTCTTTGACATCTGGTGTTGCAGGAGTGTGGTTTAATGAGGTGGCCATCAATAGAGTCCAGAGCACAGAAAGAACCTCTTGACAAATACCCTAATTTCTTTTCTCTTGTGTATCTCTTGATCACATTATGCCATTCACCTTACCAGGGTAGGGTGAATGGTATAATGTGATCAAGAGATATGCATAAGAATATTAAATAAATTAAGAAATACTCTTTTAGGACTATCACTTAATTTATTTATCTTCTATTTGCAAACCAATGAGCTTTCTTATAGCATCCATACAGTATTTTTAACCTGTCAGAATTTTCAGAAAGCAAAAAACTAAATACTTCGGTGACTTATGACATAAAATAATTCAATAATTTAATCAGGCTAGCAACTATTTCCTGCAAGTTTTTAGAGTTGAGTGTAAACAGGCATCTAAACATGAAATTATTTTTAGCAATTTCTATTTATACATGCACACACAGAGACAAAACAAATCAGAAAAAACCCCACCCAACCAAAACCCAAGCAAATCTGCCCCCATAAGCTTCAGATAACAGGAGTTCACTGTCTGAAAAACTTGGAGACAAGAAACTTGTAATCTTAGGTATAGCAGACTTACTAGAAAATACTCTGTTTTAATAAGACATTAGCTTTAACCTAATTTAATTGAAGAATTTAATTTATAGAGGACATGTTAAAAATAAAATCAGATAATTCTAAACGGTTCTGTCTTGTCCCTCGGCTTGTCATAAAATTTGTCTGTTATACATGAATTTTCCACACACACATTCTCATACAGAACTGTACTTTTGGAAGCAAATAATACTAGAGGCAGCCAGAGTTACATTAAAGGAAGCATAGAAGTGGAACGTTCACAAGGGCATGAAGAATCATTGAGGAACTATACCTTGAAAAAATGGTATAGAAAGCTCATTAATGACTCCCTTTTTTCAGGGACTTGTTTTTCTTTGACAAAATGGATTGCCAAAAAGTTTGACCCTCCTAAAGAAAGGGATGTGCTAGTACTGAAGTCATACATAAAACACCATAATGGTTTCTCCTCAGTTGTGAATGTCTGCAAACCTTTCAGCTGAATATAATGACGAGCCCATTGACAAGATGACATTCATTCGAGCAGCAGGCAGTGTAGATGGACAGATAAGTCAGATACTTTCAGCTGACACAGGCTAAATATGCAGTCGTAATCAGTGTTTCAGAACAGTATCTCTAATTTGACACTGATGCAGAGAGGTTTCTATGCAGCTTTCTAAAAATGGACTTTGTTGTCACATTGGCATGCGTTTGTGTAAAACATGCTGTCACTCTCACAACCTCTAGTCCTGACTCTTGATGGAGCTCCACTTATTTTCAAGGCATTTATGAATAGAAGAGAGAACCACACTTGCAGATTTGTCCTGAAGTGAAGTGTCAAATTCAATGTGTGTTGGACTGTCTTTTTCAGGAGTATGAACAAGACAAAGCAACCAGCAAAAGAAACTCCAGCCTTTCTGATACTGGCTATGGAAGGAAGAAATCTTTTGCTAAAGGAATTTTGTTATCTCATTCTCTGAAGTTCAGAAGAAGGTTTAGGGATTAAGGGGGGAAAGAAATTTTAATCTTGTCGGTCTAAACAACCTTATGAACATTTATAATGGTTATATAACATTTATAACATTTATAAATTCCATGTTTTTCTTTATGAAAAAAGAGCTACAGTAGTCAAATGCTTTTACCTTAATAGGTAATATTTTTATGAGTTCTACTACTTTAATTAGAAGGAGAACAACTGTTTAAATGTGAAACATAAACATTTCTTAAAACAGGGAGTAGTAAAATTAGAGATTAGAATATTAGAAATTAAAAGCAGCAGATAAACTTATTTTTTAAAATATTATTTTTTATGTTATTTTCAGTAGTTTCTTTCCTATTAAAGTACTAACAAGTACATTAAATCTCTAGCATACAGTTTAGCAAAGAATTGGATACAAGTGTTGCTAGACAGTCATAGAATAATTGTGGAATCTATGACCTCAACAGTTGCATCAAAAACTGATTGTAGCAGTGACACTTAAAAAAGAGGTATCCTATTATTCATATGCTTTCTTAAAAAACATTAATTTAGAAAATTAAGTTCTTAGAACTTTTAACGTGCTAGTTTTAGTCTTAGAATTAGATCTTTCAAATGCTGAATATCATAGCAGAAAATAGCATTTTTCATACACAGAAGTTCCTCAACCTCAACTCCTCTCAAATTTTGGGCTTCAAGAAAGAAATGTAGCTAAAAGGGAGGCCAATTAAGAATTTCAGGTATAACAGTAGTTTTCTTGTAACCATCCTGTGACAAAGGATAACAACATAAGAAAAGACAGTAAGAAAAAAATAAGAATTTTTGGAGAGAGAAATGGTTGAAACAAATTCTGTTTGCAAGTGTGCTTGGTTTCATGAAAAATTTTTTATTTAAAAAAAAACCCCAAACCTATGTGAGATAATTTTTATGTCTGAAGTCATGAAAAAGAACAAACATAATACAACAAGCTATCTTCTGTGCCTGTAGATTTTCAGCAAATGTGAAAGTATCATTAACGAAAGGCCAGACTTGACACTTTCAAATGAGTTATTTTTATTGCCGGTAAAATCCAGTGGACAATCTGTTTCTACACTAATAACATATGGCCTATTCCTGTCCTCTTGTTACTAGAGAACAAATCAGACAAATCATTGTTATATCTTTACTTCTCTGGTGCAAACACATGCTACAATTAATAGATTTTCATGTGCATTCTTAACAGGTTAACACTGAGCAGTACTCTGTCATATACAGTGTGGTAATATGATGCTTGGCAGTTTTATGTACAAAGGTGTTAGGACTTTCTAAAGGCTATATATGTTGGCAGGTGCAGTGAAACTATCATTAAAACAAAGATGTGACTTTCTGCCCACCCAGAATTTTGGGGGTTTTTTGGCTGTTTTTCTGACTGTGAGGACATAAGAACCAGCCAAATTATTTTAAGCTGCAAACAAGCAAAAACTGTAACCAGGTTTCAAACTGAGAAACACAGAATGTTGGGGAACTTTGGGGAAATAGGGAAAATAATTAAAAAAAAAAATTGTGCATAGATCTTCCCTCTGGACACTGAGTCTATTCACTGAGTCTTATTCACTGGTATTGTCCTCAGTTCAGCAATATTTTGTCTCCTCTGGGCTGTAATAAACTTCTTCCAGCTTCTGGGATTTCCTGGAAAAATTGGCTTCTGTTACTCTGAGAATATGTGCACTTGTGTGCCTTCTTGCTGTGTTTGTCTCCTTTCTACCTGCCTGAGCACTACTCCCCTGAAGATACCCTCACTTAAGAATTCTAATTTGATTTTTCTAAATCCTATTCTCTGAATTCCGAAGTGTCCAAGGAGAGCTGATAATTTTATATATATGAAACCATTTAAAAAGGATGAAATAGGAAATATGTTAATCTGATTGGTAAGAAATGGGATAGAAATCTCTTAGAGAAGATGGTTTGTACCTTCAGAAAAACAAAGGCACAAACACAGATGCTCTAAATCAATGTAAATGAGAATGTGTTAATGAATCCCTTTGCTTCAGGATCATGAACTGAAAAAGGAAATATTAATTTACAGTGAAGCTTACAAGTATATATTAAAAAAAATTATGAAGCCTTAAATACTAAAACATCTTTAAATATTTTAAATGGAGTTGGTATTTGATCTTGTTCAATCAAAATATGAAATTTGGGCCAAATTCATTAGTAAGCTCGACTGCTTTGAATTTCTTTGGTTTTGCAAAGGGTCCATCGTTTGTCAATGACTCAGAATTGTATCTTCTATGATTCCTGTCACAGAATTACTGCCTCTTCAGTTTTCATTATGTGAACTAAATTTTACAGAGCAAAACCTTTCAACCCAGTTTTGGAGTCTGAATTCAATACAATTTGTGTTCTCGAGGCATAATCTCAGGTGAAACAATAGAATCCCACTTCATCAACTCCCTCAGTGGTTCTGACTAGCAGCTGAGAATCTGAAGTTGCAACTGAAAGAGGCTCTGAAATATTTATAAAAATAGTCTCAGTGTTAACAGTGATAAATTGCTGTAGCAATTATAGCATGCTTGCTGATAACAATGCAATTGCTTTAGCAACTTTTAAGGTACTATAAACTTTATGAACTTCATACTTTTGGAGTTTGTTTGTGAGAAATATTTATGGATTAAAAAAACCTGAAGTGTCAATCTTCTTTATGGAGTTCATAACCTAAATGTAATTTGGCATTTATCTGAGGATTTCAACAGTGAAAAGAAGAAAATGAATGTTGTGAAATAAAGTTAGTGTGTAAAGACAGGAAAACATGAGAAGGAACTTTTATTTTAATACCATCTCTATCTGAAGGAAGTCATGTGCCTTTATTATGGAATGACAAATACTTGAAACAGAAATTAAAAGTCTAGTACACTTAAACTAGGGTGAAATTCTCATTATCTGTGAGAACATCTCTGTATCTTCTCCTGTGACTGAGTGTAGTTAAATAAAATTGGAAGAATAGGATACAATTGGCCAGATCATAAAAGTTCCTATCTGCTACTGATTGGTACCAAAGCAATTTATATTTCTGAATAGCTCTCCTAGTATCATAAAAAGCCATGAAAAAATGGAGACAAAATTAAGTTGAGTATTTTTCTCAAATTTAGGGTAGCCTTTTAGGTCTGACCTGATAAATGCAATCAGATTCTCTCTGGACCAAATTCAGTGGCAAATATTTAAGCTGCACCTGTAAAAAAACTGTATGAATTATGATTAATAGCTGACTAATTTAGTTTATATGTGAACCATTCATTGTTGTATAGTGAATTTTTTCTGTAGTGTCTTAAAAAGCATACATTTTCTACAAAGTTTCAATTTTCACAGATGCAGTTGACCTTTTTCAGATAACAAAAGAAACCCTTGCTTCCATTTCTTCTAAGGACCACAATTTTATGTGACATTCAGTATCTCCTTTAAAACCAAATTGATTGCCATTAATGATATTTTAGTGTCTAATTCTTTATTAATGAAGTCCTGAATTTGGATTCTATTACTTTTTGCAAGAATGAATATCTAGTCTGTCATTTCTCGATCACCCTTCTAAAATGCCAGACATTAGAAAATGTTATGCTGTATTCTGAATAAAAATAAATTAAAAAAACCCCAAACTTTAAACCTAAAAATAAAAATTAAACTGAAAAACATAGAATTAGCTTCTTAGCTATTCCTTCATATGTTCAGTGTAATTCAGTATACATACCTAGTAACCTAGAGAATTTTCATTTAGAAGAAACTTATTCTGCAACCCATTATATTCATAGCCAGCATTTTAAATTCTTAATGTATCATCTTCATTAGTCTAATCTCAGATAAAGGACATTTTTCCTCCTATTAAATATCAGTATTCGGTTCTTGTTCTGATATTTCAAAAGCCTTTCTCCTTTAGTCCATTTTACCTTCCTAACTTTTTTGATCTATCAGATCATTTTTCATTCTTATCTGTCAGCCAGCCACATACTTTTTCTTTTAATTCTGTTATTTTTGGACTTGTCTTTCATCAGTGTATCTCCGAGGGTTAACAAGTTTTAGCCTGAATAATTAAAACAGTTCTGTTTATCAAGTCCTCTGAAATGCTTTAAAACCACTGTACTCATGCTGAAAGTTCAGGAAGTTTTTTGTCTTCACCACTTGTATGGAATATTTCTTCAAGGATCTCAAAATAAAAACCTTTTCATAAACAGATCTCAAAACACTGATGCTAATTAACCTTATTTATCAGAGGCCTAGCTCTCAAGATATTCCAAAGATTAATTTTTTAAACTGGTTTAATTAATTTAAATATCAAAATCCAAGTCTGATTTAAAATCTAATAAAGTTTAGTGGGACTCTAAGTAATGAATAGGGCAGGTTATTGTTACAAAACACCTGCATTGGCTAGTAAGGTTGCTAATAATCCAATAAAGTATAGCACTGCTAAACTAAACCAAAATCAAAGTTTATGTCTGCATTTAACAGACTCATTTGACAGACCATTTCAGAAAAGAATAAGGACTTAGGTATTACAATAAAATCTCTTAAATGGGTAATGTCAGTTCTTAATGAAAAGGATAGAGGAAGATGTTGAGGAAGGAGAGAGAAAGCTATATATGTTATAGTTTCAGGAGATCCCAGACCTCCAGAAACCTTATTCACATTCGGAAGAGGTGAAAACATAATTTCTGGGAATAACAGCCTTCCGTCAGCTTAAGTATTTTAGGCTTAGCCGGGGCTAGAGGAGTGCAAATAAACCATCTTATTGAAGAGAAAGCTGGGAAAAAATTTGGTCCATATGCATAGGTACAAACACCTAGAAAATTGTAATGGAAAGCTTTTCAGCCCTTCTGATTGAGGTATGAGAGGATGCAAGGATCAAAAGCCTGTTCCTGGCACTGAGGGTTGATTGCCACTACAATAATGTAGTAGGTGAAAAAAATAACAGTGTTCAAAGTCTTTTAAGAAGAGGTATCTAACCTTTCAAGAGATGTTCTCTAAAACAGTTGTGTGAAAATTTCATCAGCATTTTTGAACAACTCTCATTTCTGGCACTGGCGGTTAGGAAGCCTGGAATCAGCATCTTAATTATTTTTTTGCATGCCTCAATGAACAGAATTGAATGTGTGTGCTACATGCTTATGACAGTTGCAGCTCATAGCTGAAACAAAAATTCATACTTCAGCCGATCAGCTACTATCCTCTGAGTTATATATCATTTGTGTATACGATGCACAATCAGGTTGTTGTCATCTACTCTCCCATTGGACAGTGGCTATGATAAAGTCAAGAAAAGAGATCAGTAATCACAGACTGTTCAAAGAATGCTTTTCACATTGATAACTGACTGATGTTCACCTCCTCAGGGACATACTGACAGCTAAATTTCAATCTGAGAGGTTTCTTCCCACCACTTCTAAGAAATTTTGAATAAATTCTCTTCTGGACTTGTTCTCTCCGTATTCTTCATTCCTTTTTTTCCTCTTCACAGTGCATACATGATTCATCTCCTAGAATAGGTCTGTTTTATCCAAATGATCCCCTGCTATTACAAAAGATATAGATCTTTCATCCTTACCTGTTTTTTGGAATATTGCACAGGATTTGGAATATTGCAAGTTTTCTAAGAATGGATATACTTTGCTTTTCAGGTTTAACACTTGGTAGAAAATAATCTAATTCTAAAAAGAAAGTTTTCTTTTAATTATATCATTTATTGGTCAGCAGTACATTCTGATAACATATATTCTACCTCATGATTTGGAGGTCAAATAGTAAGAAAACAAGGTATGATGCCACACAGAAACATACAATGGCATATATATTCATAAGAATGACCTTTTATAGCATTGATTTCCAATATACTGGTACATTTTGTACACAAAAATAACCTACTTCCTGTTGGCTTAATTCTTATAAAGCAAAATGATAGCCAGGCAGACCTTCTGGACTTCCAGGCAAAGCAAAACTCACATTGTCCATTGTGAAGTGAGGAATTTTCTTCAAAAGTTTTGAGCCTTTGAGAAAGAGATGTCATGCAGAGTCTTGAAATAAAGCTATCAAACCAAAACAATGAGGATAAATAAGAAAATACATACCTCAGGAGATGTTCTGTATAATAACGTTAAACTGTCATCTTTGTGTAGTACTAAGTCTGTAAAACTACTCAATTATATTTGCAGTGAAATCCTTTTCTACAGATATGGCATGATTCAGATAAGCAGAGTGCTATTAAATTCTCTTTTCCTCTGTGTATGTAGAATATTAGAAGAAAATGAGTGAAAGTTTCAGTAAACATATAAGACACTTAAATCATTCTATAGCTACAGTAAGAGAATAGCAAGAGAAGGGGAATAATTTATTTACAAAAAGTAGAATAATGTGGCTTTTTTCTATGATTTCTAAGGACAGGTTTTTTCTTATTAAAGTTTGGTGCATTTAATTAAAAACCTAGATGCTGAATTGAAGATGAGAGCTGGCTGATAGGATCACATCAACATAGTCTTTCTGAAGAAATAAGTTGTATGTTGTACCAGAAAAGGAGCTGTTCTATGTAGAAATCAAAGTTGGCAGGTCATAAAAGAAGATGTTGCAGAGAACAACAGTGAGTTTCAGAAAGCTGGTAATGCTCTATGACCAATCCATAAGAGGCGATTCTTAGTTTATTGACTGCAAGATACAGTTAGGAAAAATAACATAAGTGATTATGCAAAACAGCAAGATAAAACTGCAGTCACCTTTGAGACTAGAAGAGATATTGTGTATCCTAGAAAAGGAAATGTTGCATTCTCAAATTGAAAAAAAAATAAATTTATGAGTCAGAAATAAAAAGCAGAAATAACTAATACCACAAAGATATATATATAGAGATATATATATAATATGTTGGTTGGTGTTCCTTTTCCTCTGACAATGTCTTATCAAATGCAGAAAATCTGATGTTTTGAATATCTTTGGATACTTCAGTCTTTCTGCCTGTTCATTCTCTTGTATATGTAGATGAGAAAATGTGCTTCTCTAAGCAAAATGCCATCCCACAAAAATGGTTTTGATTCAAATGTTTTAAAATCAACTAACTTGTTTTTAGTTTGTTGGTTTTTTCCTCAATCTATTCACAACTTCCAGAAAAGCCTTCTAATCTATGATATTAAGTATTACTTCAAAAGAACAAATTCAGGGTGTGTATACTTATTAAGAACAAGTAATGCAAGCAACTAAAAAAAAATCTTCCTTACATTTCATAAATTAGAAAAAAATCCATACTTTCTCACACACAAGAGAATTAATGACACATTAATAGAAAAAGACATCAACAAAAAATTCTTTAAGTAAATTTTCAGACTACAGTTGTTCTTGCCGTGTGCATCTAGCAACACAAAACCAGTTGAAAACAAAGCTTCACAAGCACTACATACCTACCTCTTCAAATAATTTATAAATCTTTACTATTCCATTATTTCTTCTGTTTGACCAAGTATTCTAAAAGTGTTTGATTTTGCAGAATGAAATAATACAATAAAAAGATGAGGATACTGTAAAAAGACAGATTGAATGTGCTAGAGTCTATGCTAAATAAAAATGACTAAAGGGCTTTTTCTTACTAAACAAACCTAATCAGTGTAGTTTATTAATATTACTATTTGAAGCACATTCTCCAATTTCAGCTATCAATTTTCTCTTAGACAGTTTTTGCTTTACTTAATCAAATGGGGAGATTTTTCAAGCTATATAATCAATATGTAAATTAAATTGTAAAGAAACATAAAATAAAAAAATATTTTATCAGATTTATTTCTATATGATCTATCTACAACAGTCTTTATTCAAAAAGGGAAGAGGAAAAGCACACTGGATAATATATATTTTAATTTTATTTTTTCTTTCCAGAGTATTGCTATCATTAACATTATAATGGCAAGCCAGTAAATTGCTATTTTCATTTTGAGACAAGAGGCTAATACTTATTATGGGATACAAGCGTTTTAATGGGAAAAGATGATTTGATGTGAATGATAAACAGATCATTTAGTACTGCTAATGCTCCACATTATGTGCTTCATTAATTGAATGTCCTATGCAGCTTACATTTAAGTATACACAATTACGTCAAGCTCATTTATTTAGCTATATGTGCTGGCACAGTATATAGCTAATATTTTTCTAATCTAAAATCTGAATACCATTTACCATTCTCTTTGCCTTTCAATTTATACTCAATTAGAATAGTAACTGTATATGGGATTAATGCAGAAAAAATGAGCACTTACATGACATTTCATCAAGGAAGTTCAAGAACAGTTCACTTAGAGTTTATTTCAAGAACTATTGAAGGTGAGTGAGAAACACAACATGTGAACCACTGATCTAACAGACACACATCTCACCAGGATGATTATGGCTATGTGGTACATTTTCTTAAATACTGATATTCTTTTTAAGTAAACTATTGTAGCTTCTTTTTAAAGCAGTAATTTAGGGTAGTATTAATCAATTATTCAAAATTTAAGATATGTTTCTTCCGTGGACCATTTTGCAGACTTGATCTTGAAACGTCAGTTTCTTGTTCACATTATATATCTCTGATATTAAAATTTTTACTTATTTTGCAGCTGTGAAACCTGGTATATGGACAAAAAAATCGAGTTTTTAAGAAACCTGCAGCTGACACCTAATTCTCTACTTAGAAGCGGTGGACATTACAAATATTATAATTTTATACACAGAATTCTATATCTCATATTCTCCATAATTCAGAAATACGGCCACTTAAAAGTACTCAAAGAATGGGAAAATATTTCTACCTTGTGCAAATGACTCTGATGGAAAGCTAACAAGAACTTCTGTTCTTTCCATTTTGAGGGAAGAGCTCAGGTGACAAATTTCTCCTTACATTATCTTTAGGAGGTTTGGAGGCCCAGTGACTTCACCTAGTGTTCTTACAGGCCCAACATTATGATGCTGAGAGAAGTCAGAAAGGCATTTTATATTCTAACAAGGACCATGAAAGTTTTTTACTATCTTTCAAGGAGACTGAATATAATTAATGATATTTTAAAATTTATTTAAAATATTAAAATATAAGTTATTTGGTTGCCAAAAATCTGATCGAGCTTATGAATATGAAGAACAGATGAATGTGAAATAAATGGACCCATTTCTTTCCCTGTGTTTATGGGTAGGAGGTAGGAAGAGGGAATAAGAAGGAGCCAAGCATTTCCTTTCTGAAGACAGTGTTTTGAATGCAGTCACAAATGGCTTGTCCAAAGAACCCAAGCTTATATAACAGACTTGGAAACAGAACTATGTCTGATCTAACAGTTCACTTCTTATCAAGCCAATTTTTTATATTTACAGGATATCACTTTGAGAATTAGAATCTCAGAATTTTAGGGAGGATTTTTTTCCTCCTTACATGCACTTACAGAGTTTCTACATGGTTCCTGCTCTATTGAGTATTCAAAACAGATGAAAGAATATGTTGGTGACATAAACCATTTTTTTTTTAAAAGCCAAAAATCAGGTTTAAGTTGCCTTCACTGAAACTTAAGCAATTTTCTCTCTGGTCTCAAACTCAAATTCAAATTATATACTCAAGTGTTCAAATAGGTGCATTATTTCTGAAACATCTACTCAGAATCTAAAAGGGCATTTCCTCTATGATCTTTTGATTTAAACAGCTTCTACTGCATCACCTAGGATTGTCTTTTTCTTCTAAAGATGTGATTAAACATTTGAAGTGTTTCATATCTAATTCTGAGTGAAACTTTCCTGAATATGAAGAGGTATCAACATTTTCTAAAAGAGCACTGCATGCCTTTGTAATAACCTGACAGTTTATATATTTGAGATTAATCTCAAGTAAATTATCTCAAACTAACTCTGTAAAGCAGTTGATCAAAAATAAAAGCTATAGAAATCATATGTGTTTCTGTTATGGTTTAACAAGTCTTAAAAATGAATGAATGTAATTCAGTATCCAGCAAAAAAAGATAAAACAAAACACAATCAGTTTTGACATTTTATATCATTAGGAATGAAAAATTTCTTTCAATTTGTTTATAATTTGTCTTTATTCATATTAATTGTTTTGAAATGTCTGGAAAACACTGGAAAAATATCTTTATTCAAAATCACTTTAATTTGAGTAAATCTGTGAATTCTTTGGCAGATTCAGGGAACATGTATTATTTTAGCTTTTGTGCTGCATAGCCCTAAGGATCTTTCAGGTTCTTCAGTTAGGTGTTATGCTATCTAGTAAAAGCTTCGCTTCAAAGAAATGATGCTGCAACATGGAAATTCAAAGATTTAAATTGAAAGATAAAAACAATAAATGATTTTATATTATTTAAGCAAAGAAAGGTTGCTTAACAAAATAAGTTATTTTTGAAATTAAAATTATAAGTTCAAACAGCATGAGTTATTAATGAAATCTAGTTTCACACTATTACTTCCAGTATTTGCTTATTTTTAAAAGCATTTTCATCACATAGTTGAAATTCTGAATGCTGGTTTTCATATCTAAAACTCAAAGTGAAGGTAAGTGAATAAAGACTGCTTTTCCTTCTTGTCAGAATGTGTATTTGTGTGTTGGATTCATTGAAATAATTTTACAGCTGACATACCTTACCTTTCTCCTTTTTTCTCTCAAACCTTTTCAACTGCTTGGCTGGCACAGAGCTCCTCTACATCATGTTCTAAGAATGGATCATGTAATTATTTGCTTCACACATTTTCTTTCACTATGGCTAGTCTGCAGGACTAGTAATTGCATTAATTTTCTTTTTTTAATATACTGACCAGCTGATAGGCAAGCTATTATTAATTTAGTACTTTGGCTTTTCTTTTAAACTGATCTATCTTGGTGACTTCCAAGACTACCACAGAGCAGAAAATTCATTAGCATCCTTTAAACTTTTTGTTTAAACTCAGATATTTGGGATAGTATTGACCTCTACTTCTCTTCCCAGAAGAGTACACCTTGCAAACATGTCCTGATCTGTGCAGATTTCAAAATCAGAGCTGAGAAAAAAGGAGACACAGTAATTGCTTTCAGAACACCTGTTTTTCAGCCTCATGCATCTCAAATCCCTTCTGCAACTGATAATACCACCTCACCCCTCTCATTTATTAGATCAGCAATACCCAAACAATACCAGTTAATAACTTAAAATCAATAAGCCAAACATTTCTAACACCCAGAAAACTTTGCTGCTTATCAGAGCATAAAGTTATTTTACAGAGTCCTCTATTGAAGGCTTGAAATATGTTGATAGCAGCTTGACCATAAAGAGACAAAGAAAGTAGGATAGGAAACACTATTTGCCTGCTATTTGCTTGCTTGTGAAGACTAAGCCCCAAAGTCCAATCATGGGATCTGTTTAGAATCAATTATTCAAATTACTATCATTGAGGTGATATGTCGTTTTGTGTTAAGGGAGGGTAAAATATCATCATAGTTAGGTCTTTCCATATTTTGAATGCAACTCAAGTACTAGTTTTGCACTAAACAGCTCAAACCCCTGAATTGGGACAGGTGGTAGAATGTCTTTTTCTTTTCCCAAGAGTATTTGTATGGTGAATTACTGATCGCTTTTCAAATTGAAGCAGAAAATTAGTGAATGTAGGTCCCTGTGAAGCTTAATGACCTCTGGTATGTAGTGCTTGCTGAATAGTTTACATTTTGAATATTTTGCTTAAATAGAACTGTCTTCATAAACACCTCTTTGTGTACAGCTCCATTGCTTTCTGAAAATGAATGCAATTCCCAGAGCTAGAGAAAATATATTAGCAATTATTAGACTCTCATGTTCTACAGAAATGAAGCCTAATATAGATAATTACAGTGTATGTGAGGATCTCACCATTAATCAGCCCCTGTCCTTTTCCTCTTCCATTGATAAAACTTTTTATTTCTAGGGAAAATAGGAATACAGTTTATTGGCTGTAGACAATGACAAAATGCCAGCTTTTGTCGTTTTGTTTTTGTTTTGTTTTTTTTTTGTTTGGTTTCTTGGATGGGGTTTTTAATGCAATATGTTTCTACAACAACCACAAATTCCACAAACTGCCATAAATTTAGGCTTTCTTGAATGTCTCCTGCTCTTCTTCTCAGAAATTTAGGTCAAATAAATATTGATATCTTCCTATAAATTCACCCAGGTTATCTGGCCTAAGCACAGTTTGCTTGGAACAACCTGAAACCAGAGCACATCCACAATACTGCTGTACATGTCTTCTTTATGTCGAGGAATTGGATATACATACTGCATGAACAATTGCTCTAAGCATGAAATTATGTCTATAGCTTTCAGGAAACATTGAGGAGAAATTCCACCAGGAAAAAAAGAATCAAAAAAACCCCCAACCAACCAACCAACCAACCAACCAACCAACCCCCAAACACAAAACAGAACAAAACAAAAAACCAAAAACACAAAAACAAACAAAAAAGACAAACAAAAACCAACAAACAAAAAAAAAAACATGTAAAATTTGGAAATTGTTTGGTATAAGTGTCATTTTTTCTCAGCAACGCTTATTAAAATATAGAAAAATGTGCACATAAGAATTAATATATTTGCTTAATTTTATCATCAGACATGACAATATAGATAGTATCATTATTTTAATAGGTTAGTTCTTTATTGATTTTAGTATCAAATAAATTGTTTTCTATAATTGATGCATATACTTTTCTTTCTATTTTATCTCAACTTTTGAGAATAAGCTAGGACATGTGGTTTTCTCCTCTGTTGTTCTGTACAGTGACTTAGCTTTAATATTCTTTACAAGTTCCATGAACAGGAAAGCAACAAAGAGTTTTATGGAAATTTGATTTAGTATTTTGAAAATGATGACACTTTATTCAAGTCACACAACTTCTATGAAAGTACAAGTAAAGGGATCTGAATAGGATTTGTTTCTCACCATATAACAAAATCTACAAGACAATACAAGGATTTCAAAGGTGAAAAATCTGTCCAGAATTTTTAAAAGTTAGATAAAAGGAGAAAAGCTCCCATTTTTCTATATGATTGAATTATTGCATAGGTGTTTTATAGGCACTTCCTTTAAGAGTGTACCTTAATTATTAAAAAAATAGAAATGTTTGGATTTTAACTACATAAGGTCACATTGAAAATTCAGTCTGGGAAACATAAGTTTTGCAGACGAGACAAAATGAAATAATGAAGAAATAAACTCCTAATAAAAATAAAGTCCATGACACTGTATCAATTTATATACTGATTTGTTTACTGCAGATCAATAGAAATCAAAACAACACAGAATACCAATGCCTTTTACTTTTCTTCTTTCTTTTCTTTATTTAGACACGTTTCAGCATAAGCAGTATTGTCATCCATATAGGTAATTTTCAATGCATGCCAAATTATTCCTAATTAGGTTATATAATTTCCCCTAGTAAATGAGATATTAGTAATTTTTTATAGTCTTTTTTGCCAGTTTTATAAATGATAATATGTACATTTTAATCTAGAATTAAAATAATTGTCGTATAAATTCCTTAGACAAAATGTAGGAATAACCTGTCTGCAGAATGAGAAAGTTTACCAAAAGATTTAAAGATTCAGATCAGAAGTTTTTTCAGATTCAATGGATGTTGCTGCATATATGTCCACATCAGCTGAAAAGATATATTTACACTCATATATAAATATCATATGTATGCCTCTTTATCATACAGATCCAGATCCAGACCAACATGACCATGTATATCTGCAGTAGTTTATTACTTTACCTCATTTCAGTTATAGCAAAATTTGAAGAGAAATAGTTCACATAACAAGATTTTTTCCCAGATCTTTCATTTGATTCTTCAATATTGCATTGAAAGTGGGTAGGCTTTTCCATTTCCCTTTTTAACAAAACTTTTCAGGTAAACAAATTTTAAATAATTTTTAATAATTTGCTTGGTTGTCTTCCATCAAGTGTGTGGCTCTGCTTAACTCTAATTGTGAAGTTTCTGTTACTGCTGTTTGGGTTTTTTTGTTTGTGTTTGTGTTTGTTTTGTTTTCTTTTTGTTAGGTTTTTTGTTGCTGTTTTTGTTTGTTTCTTTCGGGGGGTTGTTTTTGTTTTTGTTTTTTCCCTTTGGGTTGTTGATTTTGGTTTTTTTTGTCATTCAGCTATAAAATACAGGATGCAGTGGTCATTTATCTAAATATAGTTCCAGAAATTAATTTAACAAGTTTTTACATAACTTTAGGTACAAGAGAGAGGAAATGAAAAAAATTTTAATAAAATACTTTGGTCTTTTTTCAACACCCCCAACTTAATGAGGTGCCTCAATTAGGGGAATAGCTAGATTAGTTACAATCAAGAACTTGTTACTGATCATCTCCAATGCTTCCGTTTTTATTGTCTTTGATATTGAATATTTGCAGTCTTTGTCAAGAGGTGCTGGAAGAAATCCTACTGTGCATGCTCTTCTCTCCTGATGTGAAGGTTGAACACCACTATTGTGCTTCCTAGCAAAGAGAGATGTCTGTAGAGTAAGGAGGTCTGGGAAGCATCATCAGGTCTGATAACACCCCACTTGTGGGCTGTGTGCAAACAGAACAATGAATTCATAAGGATTTTCAACACTTTAGAAATAGCCTCGTCTGAGATATTTCTGTACTTAGGGCACTACTTTGTAAGACCTCCCTGGAAAAACCGAGCTTGATCTGTTGGTGTTCTGAGCAGAAAGGATATAAGTCAAATTCCTAGTCAAATCATAGTAGCAGTATTATGTCAAGCACAGACTATAATCCTCTGAAATATCACTGAGGGAATGATTCTGGTATGCTTCAGACTTAAATGTCCTAGCAGCTTTGGTTGTCTCAGAGCACAGGCTCTGACAAACCCTGTGTCTGATAGTAATGTAAAATGTCAGCTAGAAATGGTCACATGCTAAAATGCTTTGATAGTGAGGCCATAGTACATGATAAATCATAAGAGAGGATAAGGTTCTTTATCAGAGGTCACTGTGGAAGTATTTAGTGACAGTGCTTTTCTGTTAAGATTCAATTTAATATAGACATGTGGTGAAAACACCGTATTGTTCCTTTACCGCTGATGAGATTTTGTCCCAGTGTAATTGAACATGCTGAATAATCATTAGTTGTATTATTTTAAATACTTATTTCTAATGAGTAAGCCTATAGTTAGGATTAATAGAAGTTCTTTCATGAAGTTCAGACTTAGCATACACACATTAGGGTGCCTAGGCACTTATGGAACAGCAATTGCATTCCACAAGTAATGAGAACACCTCTTAATTCAGCTGAAGTCAAAGCCACAAGTAAGTAATAAATGTATTTGTTCTCCAGTTAAATCGATTCCATGCAGTGCTGCAAGTGCTTATTATGAATTCTGTTTATTCCACAAGAAGAAAAATAATAGTTCTTTTCCCATTCTACCAAAATACCACAGTACAAGGCATCTTATTTGGTCTCATTTTAACTATAGCAATTTTGCTTCTAATCAGCTTCTGTGTAAAGCTTACCGTGATCTTAGAGCTGCTGCTGGATTATTGATTTCTATTAGGAAAAATGAAAGAAGCATTAGTTTGCATGTCTGACACTATTTTGCTATGTAGAACAGCTGTTTTGTTAAGGTTTTTTGTGTTTTGTTGTTTGGTTTTTTTCCAAAAAGAGACCAGAATATGCATTTCTTACAAGTATATATATTACTTCTTTGTGATGTGTCTCACTGAGACAAGATTCAGGATCTTACAATTTTTTTTTTGTCAACGCAGTTCTCAGCTGATAATGTCCAAAGATAGCATATGCTTCTACCAGAAAGGATATTAATAGGCTTTACGGATGCTTGGAGAGCCTAAATTGCAGTTCCCTTAGACACTAGAATAACTTATCCAAAACAACCCCCACATTTGTATGCTGTTTCCTCAGAATCAGATGACAGAAGTAGAACTGATGATAAATTTACTGTGCTGTGCTTTAAAATCGTGATTCACAGAAACCTTATGGGGATATTGTGCAAATGGACCATCGGTTGCAAAGATTCATATGCTGGTTATAATGCAAAATGCAACAAAAGCAAGCAGCGTAGTAGAACTTATTCCTGCTTGCCTTCACATTCTACAAATCCTTATCAAATAATTAATGACTTGAATAAATGTTGTGAGAAGAAAGAAAAGAAAAAAAAGAAACTATAAATTTTAATTTTAAAATAAAGAGTCCCTAGTGGATCTGAATAGGCATAGGGTTATCAAAAATCTTTGACAGAAACATAACAAAATATTGGAACACAAAATTAAGAATCGAGTTATAGATACTAAAACAAACTATTTTAAAAATCTAGTGCAGACCACTCTACCTAAACATTCTTCCCATCATTATTTCCTATCTAAAAGACTTATCTTGAAAAATTATAAACAAGTTTCTAATGTTGCAAAGTATTTTTGAAATTGAAATAATCAATCACTTTCAATCTTTTTCAACCTGCTTTCTGCCAAAGGATTCTTTATCATCCACCATGTCTGTTGTTCCAGATGCTTTGCTGGAGCACTCAGAGTATTTGACCACAAATAAAAAAAAAAAAAAAAAAAAAAAGTTCTGGAAAAAATCATCAAGCTTATGAGGAAGACTGAATTCTCTCCATACCAAATTTTCCTCCAGACACATTGAGATTTCTTTTACTAGAATTTTATTTTAATTCAGTCACTGAGCAGGAAGCTGTTTCTTTTCAACTTAGACTTCAGATGTAATGTAATATTCAATATCATTCTTCCATTAGTTACAATTGTTTCAGAAACTGCAGCTGCCATTTTACATGGCACAATTAAATGAGTGACCCTTTATGCCCTCATATGTCTGAGTATCTTTAGTGACAGAAAAATAAAATAACCTGGAAAAGTCAGGCAAAATAAAGAGAAGAAACACTACCTTTGAGAGGATAAAAATGGCATCTTATATAGTGATTAATAAAGTAGACTAATATACAATTTCTGAAAGTTCTAGAATAAAAAATTATGTTTTACTGTGAATCTGAATATTTCTACAGAACACTGCAGTGCAGAGAAGGAAAAAAAGAGTAAGAAATTAGTCCTTTGCTCTCCTGCTTTTCAGAAAATAAAAGAAATTATGCATCCAGGTTTACAAGAGGATGTGACTTTTGACACTGCGTGAATGAATCTCATTAACATACTTAGGTTAACATGGAGACTTTTATATAACTTTTTCCTCTCAAATTTATGTTCAGCAATGTCCTTAATGTAGTTATGCTTTGCTGTTTGTCAGCTTACATGAACTCCAAATGATTCCTGGGAAATTCTTCATTCACTAAACATATTTTTCATTGAAGTTCTGTATAAAAAATAGTAATTAAAGGTAAGTTAGTTGCCAACTTCTAAGTTTGTCAGCCCTTTTTTATGCATTAGCATGGGTATCTTTGCACAGTCATATTCTCAGCTGCTATAAAGCTGTGTGATTTAATGGAATCTATTTAAAATCAGGCCAATTTACAATGGACAAAGATTTGGTGCAGGAGAGGTAATAAAACAAAATTAATATAGAATTCACATTGGTGGCTACTGGACAGTAATAATCATTCTTGAGCTCTTACCCTCCTTTTAACCTCACTCTTTCCCAGAGTTCTGGGCATTGCCATAATTTTACTATTTAATGTGTCTTATTATGATGAAAAAAATAAAAAAGTAGCACCAAAATAATTTTGGCAATTCAATTTAACTAGTTTAAGTTCTAGAGAAGCTGGGGAAGAAAAAAGAAATATAGATGAAATGTTAAAAAGGAGAAAACAAACAAAAAACCCCACAAAAACAAAAAAGTTTATACAAGTTTGATATGGATGTCAAAATTTCTATTAGTGTTTTGCTTATTTTCCCAGTAGACATTATGTGTCTTTGTGTTTATAATCTGTGAGGGAGCAGATTGGCTCAGTCTACTTTTGCTGCTTGTCTTCTTGCCTTTCAAGATTGCTTTGCTTCCTTTTTTTAGCAATTTTCATGTCTTTCTTTACTCTTTAATTTAATGTCTTTCAGTAAAAAGACCATTCAGGATTTCATTTGTATAGATCACTACTTTGATTATAAAACAGAAAAAACTTCAAAGATTTACTGGAAGGAATAAAGATAGGGAGGAAGAGGAAGCAAATGATGGAGAGAAAGGGATGTGAAGTGAGAGATTTCATGTGTAAATGTGCCTGTAATTTCATGTCTAAAACATTCCCTTCGATAACATGAGAAAACCTGTATTACAGATCCAGCTATGTTGGTACAAATTAGTTAGATATTGATTGGAATAATAGCAGTATTTCTTTGTTATAAGTTGTCATACTTGCATTTTCCTCATTCAGGAGGGAGCATAAATAAAGGGAAAAATCAGCACTGTACCATTATTATTATTATTATTGTTATTATCATTATGATTATTTTTATTATTATTAATAATAATAATAATATTACTCTGACTTGTCTCTAGTGAATTCAATAGTGCCCTTCAGAATATCTATCACTTCACAGGTATGTGTGAAGTAGTTGCTGTAATCTTTCTCCTTGGAGAGTAAGAGATAACTTCTCATTCCTATTGGTGAAACAAAGCAAGTTAAGTAGCATGAAGTGTATCATGAGAAAAATTCAGTCTCAGCTTTATGCTCATATCTTCATAAATTTTGTCTCCTTGTTCAGGTCTTGTTACTGAACAAAAGAGATAATAATATATCTCTTTGGGAGGTTTTAAGAGCATTTCTCTACTAGTCCACCTAATTTAAATGACCAATCTCTTCTGTTAAACTGTATGCTGTAAACTGCTGTACACGATGAAAACATTCAAATAATCAGGTCAGCATTTGAAGAGTCAGAAGTCACTGCAATGTTTGAAATTGCAGTGAATGAAATAACCCTGTCATCTTTGTGCAGCCAATGATATTTTAATGATGACCACTGCAACTAAACCAATGACCACCACTAAAATACTTTAAACAAAATCTTCAAAAAAGACTACTGACTACACTTCATTTTAATGAATACCATAATCATCCTGTAAGTTTCAACTCTTTTTAAGAAGAAGCATTTTATGATGTCATATTCATGAAATAGAGATTTGATGGTGCAAACATTTCTCTGACTCGTGAAACCCACATTCATTAAATTCTCGCCTTACTCCAGACAACTGATATGAGATATTAGGGGTCAAGATGGTTTCAAGACAGATGGAGTCAGTGGCTCTGTATACATCAGTGAGTAGTGCAGATGACTGGAAATAAGCTAAAGACTGGAAATAAGCTGAAATACACACTGTATATATTGCAGGAGCTTCTGACTTTGAATTATCTGTAGGTGGGTCCCATAGACATAATCTATATTTAAACCTAGCATTGGTTTTTAGTTTTAGAGCATTAGTTTTGCTCTTCTACTTTGATCTGAAAGGGATCCAGCTCATGCACACTGAACTGCACCACAGTACAAAGGTAAGTTTGAGGCCTTTTGGGAGATTTATTTTAAAGTGTTTGGCTGGCTCTCATTGAATTATCTGTGTAGAAGCACCCATATTCACCATGTTCACCACTTCCATGCTTCTGTGCAATACTTACAAGTATTACTGGATGTAAATATCCATCTGCATCTCTCAAATATTTGACCATTGTAACAAAAGGTTTGTTCTTTAATTTTTTGTCTCTCATGATATCTTTACATCTGAAGAGACTCAATCTAAACAAAAAATACTGAATGCTGAAATACTGTATGGTCACTATGACAGCAATCTATTTTTTGCAGATATTTTGCCTTAGTTTTTTAGTCCTAAAAACACTGGTAGTGGAAACTCCAACCACTGTCAGTACAGACTTTGTTTCCTCCATAACTGAGAGTCTTAGCAAAAAAAAAAAATGCCCTTTGTAGGGCACTCTCCCTAAGAGAATAAAAGAATATGTCAAAGTTGCAAAACTGAATTTTTCATCTTAAGTACGTATCAGTTTTGCTGACTGTTCAAAGTATATTCACCAAATCTTCAAAAGTTACTCTTCAAATGCATTTAATAGTCTATGAGGACAGGGTGACTCATACATTGCAAAAACTGTCTCATAATAACTTCTTTTCCTTAAGCAGATGTGATGTTACATAAAGGGTGACAAGTTCATTTGATCCCATGAGAGTATTAAAAGATCCCAAAGCTCACAAAAATTGTCTCTAAGTATTTAATTTCTACTTCTCAGAAACTGTCAGTTGCAGTTCAAGTTTCTCCTTTTTTTTTTTAATAATTTTTAATATAGGCTACACTCTTATATGTTCTTATATAGTTAAAAATGTGATGCATAAGGTACTAATTAACAGATGCATAACAGAAAGATGATTTTTACCTCAAACTCTATGTAAAAACCATAATTAAAAAACAGAACAGGTTGCTATAACATAAAACTTACAATATCTAACAACAAACATAAATCTCTCAAATTATGTGAGGTAAGAACTACCCAGAAAAGACAGAGCTCACCAAGGATAAAAAACCAAAACAAAGCAAACGATAGGTCTGATAATCCTTAACAAAAAAGAAAAATATTTTTTTTATGATTTCTGTAGCCATCCACATGTTTAAAGGAAAAGTACATAACAAAACTAACTTTTTTTTTTACTGCTCAGAGAGAAAAAACAGAAGACTTGATCTCAGCACCAAACTTAGACTTGATATCTTGCTTGAAAGAATCTGCAGGGATTTTCAGTCATTCTGCAAAAGGTTATTAATCTCTTTTTATTTGCTGATTAATTTTATTTGAGAGGAAGACAATGTATAAGACATACAGTGGTGAGAAAAATACTTTTAGAGGGGTGTTTTCAGAGCATCACCATATTTTAAGAAGATCATGACACCACTATGACATTGCAACATATTGTCAAATTTTGTATAGGACAAATGTGCATATATGTGGAAAATGTGTAGATTTGCAAAATTTGCCATGTACTACCATTATTCTTGATTAAAACTACCACAACCAACAAAATTCAAAGCAATTTCTGTTTCTATAACAAAGCTAAGTGTATGAAAATTCTTAATTATTAGTGGGATAATCTGGATATGGTTCACATCAGCATGTCTCCATCTCAAATACATGTACTAAAATACTGTAATCACGAACAGTCTTACCTGTATTTTCTAATACTGTGTTTCCTTAGCTAAGAAGATTATATGGGACTGTGAGCAATATGGTCAAGAGAGGGAAAGGTATGTTTAGCTGTGTGTAGGAATCATATGAGTACCATAACTTGAAAGAATACATACATAGATACAGAGATACATAGATACATACATACATATATATATGTATACAGTTGTGTGCATGACACAACCACAATCCTGGTACAAACAAAGCATACTAACCAGGACAATATTTGTAACTGCTGTTTAATATCAATGACTTCTGTCCCTCTTTCGGAGTCCTGAATAGTTAGAGTGCTAGAGAAAGGCTGTGGTGTCCAAAGTCTACCTTAGCTTGCTACTTCCTTGTCCCTGGTACATTGATTCCTTGGTATCTGTTCCAGAGACATGAGGCATGCAGTCTTATTGCCATCTGTGAAACAGAAGGTTGTAGTGTCTTTGACAGGAAAAGTCTCCTCTGCTCATATCATCACAACTATTGTCCTCCTTCTCTGCATGATATGTTGAGTGGAATCATACAGATTGGGAACCTGACTATTCATTACCCGATGAGGGAGTAGAAATAACAAAATAAAAATATAAATAACATTATGTTGTCATCCTCATATTTTTTGTCTTTTCTCCTACACCATGAACTCTTAGTTATTAATGGTAAAACAAAATCATAACTACTGCAAAAGACACAATAAACACATTGATACAAGTCTTAATTCAACTTTTAAAAAAAAAAAAATTCAGAAAACATATCCACAAAGAAAATGTAGAAATTGAAATTCAAAGGTGAAACAGCATAAGCAAAGCCATTCTTTTTCTCCCCAAAAAATTATGAGCCTGCTAATCATTGGAGTTTTTGTTCTTAAAATATCTTCAGTGGGGTTTTAATTTGCATAATATCAGTGTCTCAGCCAAATCTGAATTAGGATCTTACTTTTTATGCATTGTACATAATAATAAGAAACCTTTGTACTTAGTATCTGATAATCTAAAAAGACAAAGTAGTAGGAGGAATAAAATTACTTCCATTTTTTTGATGGGGGCATTAGCCACCAAGAAATCCAGTAGCTCAGTCAAAATCACATGAATAAGCTGGAAAAAGTTTCAGAATCTGAAGTCTCCTCCTTCTGACTCACGACTTTGTCCATGAAAAACATTATTTTTTCTCCAAATATCCATTATTTAATATTTTGTTTTATGCTATAAATGTTTCAGCTCCAGCTTCATGTGTTAGTGAGTATCTTTGATATCACTGTTGTAAGTCATTTGTGTATGGAGGATAACAGCTATGGATGCCTTTCATAAGTACTTAAAATACATACTTCAGAGATAAATGCAAAGATGCAAAGAGAAAAGAAATAAAAACATTGAATCATTTTTCTGTAACTTCTGAGAGATTTTGGTATAAACTATAATATAAATTATTACCTGTGGAAAGGATTTTAGCAGAAACATAAAATTGATTATAATTTCTAAGCATGGATATATTTCTCATAGAAAAACAACCTAACTGTTTAGGTGAAACAGAAACAAAGGAAATTTATCTGTGCACCTAGAGGGTGGAAGTTTTCAGGATAAGATCTTTAAATTAAGATCCAGAATATTTTTATATTTCTTACATTATTTTAAAATATAATATTCTCAGCCAGACAGAATTGATATAAAAGAAGAATATACATTTTATATTACTCAGTAAGTATTTTATTAGTTACAGTGATTATTGTTTTGAAGGTTGTATATAACTATATATTTATTAAAAATATAGTCTTAATTGAGAATAAATCAATTATGTGCAAGTCAAATTCCCCACATGACTATAAACTAATATTCTGATTTAACAGAAAACTCAAACCATGAGATACTCTTGATTCTGGATTCCTTGAAAAGGTATACCTGATGTGAACAGGTTAAAAATAATATTCTTTTGAAAAAAGATGTAATTATTTCATTCAAATGGTAGCATCAAGTAAGTGTACAACAGCATGTACAACAAATTAATAAAGGACAGTTTCGTGCGAATCTGTCCTGAGCAAATCCTGTAAACAGAATAAAAAAAATAATTGTAAACTCAAACATTGTTGCAAAACAGAAATGTTATCTTTTGGTCAGCTGTTATTAAATAAGTATCTAGTATTTATGCTATTAAATAACTATCTATTTACTTGAAAAAAGTGGAAACAAAGCAGGAAGAACTAAATGAAACTACATTGAGCATTCAGGCCCTCATCTGAGAAAGCTTCTGATCTCATGTATGTTTATTCTGACTAAATTGTAGTGTGAGCTTAAAATTAAGCTCCAATTTAATTCCCAATGACTTCATTTATAAAAGGCAGTTTGCTGCAGTGAGACCCAGGTCTCATTGCACAAAAGGAAACTTTAAAAAGTGAGCAGTGAAATAAAGGCATATGCATGGAAACTAAATGCTCAGAGGGCAAAAACAGAAATAATGAGCTGAATTTGTGTTATGAAAAAGAGTGTGTACAGAAAGGCAATGGTTATTGTCATTAAATGTAGTATAATTTCTTATACCTGATGATTAATATATTATGTAATTCCCACATGCCAAGCTTGTTTAAATTATGCTACTGTAAGCCAAATATAAAATATAAAGAACTTATGGGGCAACATAAAATATCTCTGTTGCACCTTTCAGGAGTTATCACCCACAAACCATGATAACTAGGGTACATAAACATTTTCATTGCCATCCCTAGCTCTTTTTTTTTTTAGTTTTCTCCCACTAATAGTTTGGGATTTCATCGTTCCTCAGGAATGACTTTGGTCTTTTGAAAAGTCTTGTCTGTGTCCTGGCCTAAAGGATATATGTGCAACACATTTCACAAAACATAATTAGATAGCAAACATGATCACTTCCACAGTGTGATTCAGAATGCTTTGGTTGTTCTGAAAAAGATCATGCTTCTTAATGAATGTTGATTGTGTTTTCTCATGTGAGGGTCCACTTAGAAACACAGTTCTCCTTTGCCTGCATAGAATTTCACTTACATTTATATCCTGAAGAGCTACTTATATAGCTTAATATATAACTGTGAACATCTGTTGCTTCTTGATGGAGACTGTTTGAAACAGAATATATTCATATTGTGTATTTTTCCCAAATTAAATTATGAATGTAATAAAGTCTATGCTGCATATATTTACTAAGTGAAAACAATTGCAATGTATTCTCCCCATGTTTTTTGAAAAATTCTGGTGCTTTGATTCAGCAAAATTTAAAAACAATTTACAATGATTCATTAGAACAGGATGTGTCTTCTTATTTTTCTTTGAATGCATTTCATGACTGTCTCCATTTTACTTAATCTATGGTAAACTAACAGATTTGTATAGCATAGCATTTAACAAAAAACTCACTCGACTTGTCATCTCTAAATATATGTACAAGAGGTTTAAAAAAAAAATATTTCTTGCCTTTCACATAGTAGTAGGCCCCAGCTAAGTGTATTTTAAAATTAACGAATTACCATTATTATCTGAAAAATTGGTCAGTCTAACACGGCATGTCTACTTTCTTTTTTGCCTTCACTTGTTTTTTCCTTGATAAGATTCAGCTCAACATAGATTTATTAACTCTTCTGCTTTAATTTTATTTAAAATACACATAATGAAATTATAACAGAACAATAATAATTGGAACCTTACTGGAAATCATATAAGTATTTAATTTTGGTAACCTCATGTCCTCCTTTTTATATTTTTTTCAGAAAAATAGAACAACAGCTATATACTGGAATTTTAATTTGCTTCTCCATTTTAAAGGTTAGCAAAAGATCCTTCTTAGCTTCTCCATTCCTATAATGGACTCATACTTTTTAAAAATTATTTCATTCTTACTTTGATCACTGAAGCTAATGTATGCACAAGCTCACAAGCTGGGAGGCTTAGAGGGACTGAACTCTTTGTCCTCAGTACAGACAAAAAGCCATGTCTGGACAGTCTCATTTACATTAATTATAATGTTGTTTCACCATAGTTTCAATTACTGTTTTTTAATGCTTCAGCTGGTTTTAGTGGATTGCTTATGCCCTTCCTATATTTGCTATTGGTCAAGGACACATGGAATAGAAATTCTGTCTGAATTCCTCTTCACCTAGCTAAGAAGGTCATTAGAATCCTGTCACACAAAACACAGAGCAGCTCTGCCACCATCACCACCAGCAAATCCTATTTATCATCCAAGAGTCTTCCCAATATCTGGTGTAGATTCCAATAACACAATATAGAATGGATCAGATAACTTCTTCATCAGAGAAGGACTCAGAAAAATCTTTATAGTCTCTGATAAAGATGAGAAAAATTTTATCCAAGTCGGTGTTTCCACGTAAAAAGGCATTCTCAACTCCATAAGACAGGTGACTAGTGACTCACAGGTCAGTTAGTTATATTCCTAACATGAAATTAATGGATTTTGTTTGCCTAACTGAAAGTTAATACCATTACACTATCTTTTTAATATTTGTTCTTCTTTTCTTCTCCCAGAGAAATTATATGTGATTTTGCATCTCTGAAGACACCATAATTTTGAGTTTAATGATGAGAACCAGTAAAAAACTGGTTATTATTATTATTATTACTATTATTATTACTATTATTATTACTATTACTACTACTACTACTACTACTACTACTACTACTACTACTACTACTATAACAATGACAATAATAACTGTTATTATTGTTATTACTAGCAGGTTTGCTGGTAGGACTTGTGACCCTCTGGCAGACTCAGACTGCAGCAGTCTGTCCTTGAAGGTCACGTGGAAGAGTGACCCACATTGCAGCAGCTTGCTTCCCATGGGATGGACTCATGTTGGAGAAGTTGATGGAGAACTGTCTTGCATGAAAGGGCCCCCATGCTAGAACAGGGGAAGGACTCCTGTCCCTGAGCAGCAGCAGGTAAAATGTGTGATGAACTGATCACAACCCCCATTCCCTGTCTCCCTGCACTTCTGGGAGAGGGAGCAGAGCTGGGAAGGAGGGAGGGGTGGGTGGAAGGTCTTTTAAGTTTTGTATTTGTTTTTTTTCCCCCATTACCCCTACCCGATATTTTTTTTGTAGTAAATTCATTTACTAACTCTAATTCTAGCTTGTTTTGCCCATCATGGTATTCAGTGAGTGATCTCTCTCTGTCCTTATCTCAACTCATGAACTCTCTGTTATATTTTCTCTTCCCTCTCCAGGTGCTCCCAGAGGGGAGTAAGAGAGAGGCTTTGGTGAGTGCCTGGAGTCCAGCCAGGGTCAACCCATTACTACAGTAAACAGTTTATTTAATCCAAGACAAAGGCAAAAGCAAGGATGTTGAAGGATAAGGATTTTGGCAAGTTATTATTTTGGTATATTAGGATGCAAGAAGAATGTAGAAGACCAGATGGCTCTTCTCTTCAAGCCCAAGTGCAGAGGCGAGCAGTCAGTTCAGGGATCTGATTTGTAGCTGGAATAACCAAAAGATCTTCAAGCCATGAAAGGAGAAAAATGGATAGATGATTTCAGGGCAATACTTCAAAAGAAATAGACTGTCTTTTGCCCTAAGAAGGACAAAAGAACATGGGAGGTTTCTCTCTTAATCTTTTTTGCCATTAAATGCAAAGTATATACTTTTTTTGTTTGTTGAGCTGAAAGTAAAACTCCTCTTAGAAAATATGTATGAGGATTTTTGGTATATTTGCTACAATTGAGGAATTTTGGTATATTTTGGTATATATCTTGTGGTGTCAGCCATAGCAGCATGATGAACTTGGGCAATGAAGAAGAAAGATCAGAGACTTGTGTAAACAGGTATATTTCTGAACCAAAAAGTTTGAATTAACACTGCTTGGTACATTGCATATTAGGTATGATTTTTTTTTTTCCAGTAGAAGAACCTGATACTGAGAAGTGAGAAATGGGTGACATTCTAGAGTGCACAGGAAATTCAGGAAAAAAAAATTATTTACTTTATTGTCATCTTTTAGAATTGCATTTTTAAATGTTGTCTATGTTTTATATTTGAAAGTCTTGAAATTATTAAGATCACTTAAACATTGAAAGGGTAGTAAATGTGGGTGAGTCAGCACAAAATCTCATTCACAAAGACACGTGGAATAACTTCTAAACTACCTGAAGCAAATGCTTGACTCAAGAAAAAACACTTCTAATGCTTGTCTAATTAGTGTCAGACGTGCTAAATTATGTAAAATTGAGCATTTTGTATGAAGTTAAATATAAGTTTAAGTTCTTATCTCATTTAAGTGCAAAAAAGAGCAGATGATCTTGCCTGTCAGTGTTGATCTGGATCTCATGCAGTTCACTTTAGAATGGCTGTTGATTTTGTCATATTTGTATTATAACGTGTTCCACAATTTCTGCATAGTCATCAAAGATTTATCTACTTCCTGGACAAATATATAATCTAGGAGAATGACATTTCTGTATTTTATTATTAACTTTCACACTTATCCTTGAAAAGGAAGATTAAATCATATTTTTCATTTTATTTTCCACACTACTTACATGATAAAAGCTATTTAATAGATTTTATGAGGACAGAGAACAGTATGACAACCAGTTTGTTTGATCCTGAATAAGAAAGACTGTGGGATTTAGTGAGGTTACTCACTTATTTAAGTAATATTGTGCTACCACATTTTTTCATAGGGCTTTCAGAAATTTAAGTGAAAAAGGACAATAATTTTGTATGTGGTTCTTATGACTAGTTCAATAACAAAAAACAGCAGAAAAAATTGGACTTTAAAGAATATAACATGTGTAATCTGAACTTCTATAGAATTTTATACCTTAGTCAACATAGGTAATAAAATGAGAAATGTTTTTTCCATTTAGATAATGGTCAAGTTCCTTCTAGTTTGATAAACAACGATTATCTTCCTTTGTCTCAAATACTGATGCAATGGCTGTCAGGCAGTAGCAGTAGCGGGGCTGGTCCTGAGGGATGGGAGGGTGGCCAGGGCAGGCAGGGCTGTGCCAGCCTGAGAGAGAAGCAGAGCAGGCTGTGGTTGGCCACAGCAGTGCACAACCAGCACCGGGCACATGGGAGGTGATGAGAGGCTGAGGATCCATCTGGGGAATAGAGTCAGCACATCAGCACGGGCAGGAGCAGGACTGAGCTGGGGGACACCCATGGCAGGGCTCAGGCAAGGATGTGACATTCAGATCTGAGCTTAACTCGGGCTTCTGAACACAGGGAATGGGGGATGTGTATGGATGTGCATGTGTGTATTTAGGGTGATGTTCAGGGGAGGCTAAATAGGGCTAATACCCTTCCCTGAATATTAAGGCACATCTGTGCACTCAGGACCCTCATTTCTCAGAATATTTTTGTAGGTGTCTTCTAAACTCAGATTTTCAGTATCTTTTACGAAGTGTGGACATTAGAATTGAATCCAGTATTCCAATGTTATCCCATTAATTCCATATTAGCTTAAGTTATCCCTCTATCAATATAAAAAAACCAAAATGTTCAGCCTCAAAGGTATTATGAAAGTAGTTTCATAGTGTTCAGTACCTACGTATGAATTTCTAATATTTTTCTGATGCATAGAATTAAGTCTGCAGGATGCATCCTCTAGGTGTGAAATTTGTGTTCCTGATTGTATCATTCTTTAATAACTTTGCTAAAATACACTTTTATTCATTTATACCCCTTTCATCTAACAACATCTGTCTTATTTACAAACATTACATATGATCTGTGGTTTATTTATCAGAGAATTTTAATATACCTTGAGGTTTTTTTCATGGATTCATACTTAAAATTGTTGTTGATTCATGCATTTATTTGGTATAAGAAATAAGACAAATCATGCTAGTTTTATGACTTGCTGGTACCCTAAGATAAGGAGAGGTTTTAGTACTTATCTGACCTGCAAACATTTCTTTTTCCAGTGGCAAAGGCAGTCTACCTGCTGGAAGATAAAGCTGATGGTGTTTGTGTCCTCAATTCAGCTCTAAGACTTAAAATCAATTCAGTTAGGGAAGAGTGATGAAGTCATTCCAGTAAAGGTAAGATACCATGGATTTCCACATATATTTGATCAAGCCCCTAGCTGCTAGTGCTTTACAGGGATCTACACATACATATCTTCTATAAATAACATGCAAATACTGTTGACTATTAGTTACCTCTTCTGTAAGAGAAGTATGTTTACAAATTGCAGATTTGTGCATTTTTTTTTGTTTCTCTTAAACGTTTAACTATGAATTATCAAAGATGCCCACAAACATAACACAAAACTAATGGTTAATATATTGATTATCCAAATATTAGTACAGAAGATGCACAGGATATCTATAACCATGAAAAACTGCATGAAAACAACAGAAAAATACAAATGTTTTACAAAAGCAAATTTATTAATCTCATTTCAGTCTTTTAAATACATCTTTGTAAAGGGGTCATGAGCATCAGTTCTTCTTTCTTCATAGCTATGCACAACACGAAAATACTTTTTGTGTTTCCACATACATGAATTGAAATGGATTATTTGAAGCTAGCATAAGGAAATAATAAATAATATACAGTGTATAATATGTCATATACTTTGTAATGTAAGCCATATGTATCGCATACATAATGTATAATATATGATACATTAAACTTGATAAACGTGTTGCTAGTTAGCTTGCGATTTCTGATTTTTCCAGAAACCTTACTTGGAATCATAGAAAGGTTTAAGTAGAAAGGAAGATTTGAAGCAACTACATCAGATTGCTCACAGCCCTGTCCAACATGACCTTGGACACTTTCTGAGATGGGGCAGGTACCATCTCTCTGGGCAACCTGTTCCAGTGTTTTACTGGGAAAAGTTCTACCTTACACCTCATCTCCATCTCTTCTCTTTTGAGGTATGAATAAAGTGATCCACTGCTAATAGAAACAATGTTGATCATAAATGTATCTGTATGGTATGAACAGAGAGAATGAGGAAAAAAGAAGAATGGGACCAATGAAAAATAAAAGTGGAAAAAGCAGTCTGAGAAATAACAGAGAAATAATATAGGAGAAAAGAGATGATGCAAGCTGGAAAACAGGAGAGAAAAGTCTAGAAGTGATCATTTCAAGAAGGAATGTCTCTATTTGATGCCTGGTAACTTTTTTTACGCCCTTTTAGCCAACGAAGATATAGATGAAGTGAAAGCAACAGAGAGAGACATTTTCATGAGAGACAAGCGATTTTTAACTTGGTCTTAGTGAAGTCAGAGTTAGGAAGCCTTACATCAACTTTCTTCTTCTGTCAGGAGACAATATTTCCCTCACCTTTGTCTCATGCAAGAGTGTTTAATTTTACCAGCTTCTGCAATACATCCTCTTTTAACTAAAGCCTAATTGGAATCAACTTACCAAAAAATCAGGTTCATTTTGACTCACTACCTCTAACACTTTCAGAATAATAAATTCTGATTTTAATAAATAAATCAGAATAATAAATAATTTTATGTTTCCAGACCAATTATTCCAAGTGAGTACAACATTACCTAATTATCAGACATCAAACATATATGCTTGCTACTTGATTTTTTCAAGGGCACTCAAGCATGACAACAGCAACACACATAGACAAGTTCAGTGGACTAATTAGCAATTGGTAATGAAAAGAAAATATTGTCAAGGACTCTTTTGTACACAAGCTCATTTGTTGGTGAGTGGAAGGACACTCTGTTTCTATTATAATATTAGTTTCTCTTCAAGAAAGTATAATAATGTAATTGAAAACAATTAAGAAGGCAGTTTAGAATGTCAACAAACCCCTTGCTAGATTTGCCAAATTTCTTATTGCAATAAATGTGCACTACTTCTAAATTTTATAGTTTTTTCCAGATTGAGAAAGAAATAATAAAAAATAATGAGAATTCTACTGAAATAATATGATAACTACCGCTGGTGAAATATATAAACAATGTTATGTTTAGCAAAAAATGTGCTTTATTTTAAAAGATTAAGGACTTCTTTAATACTCCTCTTCCAATAGGAAGCCTTTCATATAATATGAAATGAAGGTTGAGATGTAATTTATTTTTATAAAATTTGATTTGTTGGTAATATGTTATTGCTATACAATTTCTCACACAATACTAATTCTCTGACAAATCTAACTCTAAAAATTCTTAATAAGGTCTTGTGTGAATGTCTCTGCTGGAAAGTCTTCCTTTTATTTCTTTTCTCTTATAGCGATTATAGGTTAGCAAGAACCAAGTTCACGGGTCAGTAGTCTTAGCTTTTACTCTTCACAAATCAGCTTCCATTTGAAAAATATTATCTCACTATCTCAACATTCTGTACATTTGCAAACTCATATCTATCAAGTTGCATTCATAATATTGATACAAATGATACAACTAATAATTTTCTGAACAAACTGAAATTCTACTGCCCATAAACTCTAAAGTACAGAAAAAATATTTTAATTTTAATTTTTGTGTTGGTACATGTTTTATCTCCATGTACATCTTATAAATGTTTTGGTTTTTATAAATTTATTTCTTTCTAAACAAAAGAAAATACAAAAATGCTGCTGACAACTGCACAGAGTTGTAAAAGGAACCCGAAGGTACATTGTACATTTCTAAGAGGACAAACTGTAGTTAATGTTTGTGAAGGAAAAATCTGCAACAGACAATAGTTTGTGTGTCAAGCTGTATGTATGAGGAATGTATAGCCACAGGCAAGCCAGTGTCAGCAATGGCACCTGGGGACAACAATGTATCACTAAGAAAGGAATCTAAAAAGACACTAAGGCCCAAATTGTGTACTTGTGGCTTATAGGCAACAGTCAGCCAACAAGAGTGTTTAATTCCTTTTCACATGGGGCAGAAGAAGATGAAAGACTCCACAACCACTTTCTCTTTCTGGAAGAATCGCTGATAACAGAGAGAACAAGCGAGATGAAAGAAAACAGATGTCTTTCTACCATGCTCAATAAATTTGTGTTATGCATTGTCACCAGGATACTTGTAGTCAGGTTTTAGAATGTAAATCTTGCAAATAAAATGTAAGCAGATAGTCCCTCTTAAAAATAAAAATCTACAAAAGCACAATAGACATGTTCTAAATTTCAGTAGTTGCCAGCATGTTGCCAGTCATTTTCCACATGGCCCTCTTCTAGTGGGCATCATAACATTCTGAAAAGAATATGTCAAAATCAAAAAGTTATCTAAGGCCATTCTTTATATAATTATATATACATACTTGTATTTCTGTTCTCATAATAACCAAAAAGGTTTGGAGAAACCCCAGGTCTACATGTCCTGAATTACAGGAAAGCCATTTCTTCAGTAGTTGTTTTAGTGAGTTTGGCTCACTATTGATGAGAACAGCTGTGGAGGTGGCTTGGTTAGAAGGTGAAACTTACTGAGCAAAATAACATGACCTTTGAAAAGTACTGACAAGAAAGGACTGACAGAGAAAGGGCTCTCAGGCTGAAACTGCCAGCCTGGGAACTAGGCCTAGGAATGATAAACTTCCTTGAAGTACAGCTTGATACACAGAGACCTGACACTTCCCGAGATACCACTGACAAGCACAAAAACAAGGCACTGTAAAAGCAACTTACTGTCTGAAAAGGTGGAAAACTGTCTGGAAAAAATAAAATTACTCTGAAAGAACAGAAAATACCATCATCTACTGGCTGTTAAGGTTAAAAAAAAAAATCAAAATTAGGTGCATCTACTGCCTGCTCCAAGTAGTATGTCCTATGCCCTGTTATATCTCTATAACAGGACATTTATTTTCATCTAAAGTGGAGCCTCTCTCTCTGAGAACTCCCCACACTACTCCTGCTTTTCCTTTCTTAAACAGATTGAATTATCCACATTAACTTTTTATGAAGTCTTGGACTTCCACTGAGAAGTCCTGTCTGACTTCAGACTGGACTGATCATGATCTCACTTCAGATCATGACTGAAGTGAGATTCTGTCTGTTACCTTGTTGAACCCCATTTTTGAGGTTCATTTGGTTTTCCCTCCTACCTCTTGGATAGGTGTTTGGATCCCTATCTGGAGTCAATCTGTCCTCCCCTTTGGGGTTGTTTTTCCTCTTCTGAAATCTGTCTAATTCTAACTTGATAGTGTTGAGATATTTATCTCCCAATTAGTACTCTATGGTACGTGTTGTTGAATTGTTGGTAAGTTGCTTCAGTAATGATAAATTTGTGTAAGAGTATATGTCTACTTGGATATTGCTGTTATTGCTTGTTGCTACATGATTGATTAATTAGTATTGATTGTTGACATACTTTTGATTGATCCTATATCAATATTAATTTTAAATAGTTTGAGATATGTATACTTGGTTTGTTAATCACAGGTATACTTGTTACTGGTAAATTTAGTGATAGTTTATGTGGTAATGGTGATTCATGTGGTATTTGTGGTAACGTATTATAGTAGAGAAATGTAAAGGGTAAAGTCTCTGTGTGCTTGTGTGTTACAAAATCCTACTAACCCTTTGTTGTGATCCTCATACATCTGAAGAGCAGTAAGACTTTAGATTTTGACAGTCATTAAACTCAATGGATAAAAGCTTCTTTGTCAAAAGTACAGACTAAAGTGAAATGAATGATTATTTAGACAGCATCTCTTCAAACATTCACAAGTAACTATTGAAACAGAGATGTGTTTTGTTTTTATTTGAGTTGTCAGAGGTCTGAGGATATATCAACAGTTTCATATAATCAATAAATATAAGTAATTTGAATACAAAGTTTGGGTTTTCAAAGACAGGAGGAGGGAGAGGGGATGTTAATCAAATAAGTACTGGAAAGGATTAACTATAGAAAGAAAGGAGAGAAGATTAGCTATTATCCTTTGTAGACATCTACATCTAGTGTAAAAAAAGACAGGATACATCAAGCCAGCATGGAAAAAGGGTGTTTTTCCTGTCCTAAATTGAAATGCAAGTCAAAATTTATTACAACCCTTAGCTAAGTAAATCACATATTGCATAAGCTCTCAAATGAGAAGTCTAAAAATATTTCTTATGTGAAAGATTACAGAAAACAAGGTTAATATAATTGTAACATTTTCTTATAAATTAAACATGTTGTTGGGGTCATCTTTTATGGGTTATCTAGACTGTCATATTTATGTCTGAAAAGAGAAAATTTCATTAAGTTTTAATGATTTAAAAAAGTAAAAGGGACAGAATCAGTTCAATTGTGCAGCAAAGAAGACATTGTACACTACTAGCAGCTCTGAGACAATGTCCCACTCAGTACATTAATGTAACCAAAAATTGTCTGCATCATGAATTCAAAGGCAAGACAAAAATTTCCGGTAGATATTTAGAGCAAACTTTAACTCATACATTTACATGTATATGGTTGATTATACTTCCGGTTAAATCTGTGAATTTTATGGTTTTGCTCTTGTTACAGAATTTTTTTACAGTAACTACATATGTGTGGCTTGACAACTCAGTACTCTCTAAAAGGCCTCTATAATTCTTTCATGTTTACAAGATGGTTCAAAAGGACTTTTTTGCACTTCCTTTCATGTAAGTTTATGGTATTCTACAGATCATACACTATTTATCTGACACTACCTCCACTTGAATAAAACCGAATAGACGAGACAAAAAAAAATCATAAGAATCTAGGGTAAGGTTAACCTTGAGTGGGTGATGGGAAAGTGGTGGTTGCAACCTTTCTGGATTTTGGTAAAACTTTTAATACTGTCCCTCTGTGACGGTTTGGACTGGGTTAGAAATTTTTTTTTCACAACAGCTACTATGGGGATGTGTTTTGTATTTGTGCAGAAACGTTGATAAAACAGGGATTTTTCAGCAATTGCTGAGCAGTGCTTGCTCAGAGTCAACACGTTTTCTGTGTCTCATCCCATCCCACCAGAAGTAGGCTGCAGGTGCACAAGGGGTTAGGAGGGGGCAGAGCTGACCCCGACTGACCCAAGGGGTATTCCGTATCATATGACAGCAAGCTGAGCAACAAGTCTAGTAGAGAGGCTGGCAGGGTGGACATGCTTCAGGGACTGGCTGTGTCTTGGTCAATTGGTGGTGAGGAGTTGTTTTCATTTACATCATGAAGCACATGACCAATAAGCAGGCTACTGCAGGGAGTGTTTTCTAACACTGTCTCAGCAAAAGTGGAGAATTTCTCAGAGTTCACCATGATTTCACTTCATTTCAGTGCTGCAACAGTCAATATGAATTAGTTGAATGTCGTAAGTCCATGAGGCCTCATGTATTTCACCCCAAAGTACTGAAGATCGAGTCAGTGTTACGGCAGATCTCGTGGTCATTTACCAATGGTCTTAGGAGGCTGGGGACATCCCCACTGGTTGAAAACTAGTTAGCATTGTTCCAATTTACAAGAAAGGCACAAGGAAATAGAACAGAGTTTGGAATGGAATGGAATGGAATGGAATGGAATGGAATGGAATGGAATGGAATGGAATGGAATGGAATGGAATGGAATGGAATGGAATGGAATGGAATGGAATGGAATAGAAAAAAAAATCACAAGAATATTTCTTGATCTTGGCTTTGGTAAGGCTTTGACACAGTCTCACACAAAATCATTGTTGCTATTGGTTTGATGGTTGACTTCTAAGTGTGTGGAACTGGCTAAATGGCTGCATCCAATGTTGCTGTTCCTGGCTCTGTGTCCAAATGGAGATCAATAGCAAGTGGTGTCACTCATGGTTTTGTGTTAGGACTGATGCTTTTCAATATATTCGTCATTGACATGAAGGGATTAAATACAGCCTCAGCCAATTTTTGGATGACACTAAGATGAGTGATACAGTTGATACACTAGAAGGAAGGGATAAAATCCAGAGAGAACCTTGAGGCGTGGTATAATGTGAACCTCATGAACTTCATGGAAAGGTGCAAGACTCTTTGTCTGTTTTGGGAAAATCTTAAATATTCCAACAGACTGGGGCTCGATGGATTAGGAGCATCCATGCTGAGAAGTGACACTGGTAGATGAAAAGTTATATGTCAGCAACATATAACTTGCAGGAAAGAAAGGAAATCATGTCCTTAGCTCATGAAAAGAGCTGTAGCAGCTGGTAGAAGGAGGAAATTCTTTCCTTATACTCTGCTCTAGTGAGATGCCAGTTCTAGTGCTGCATCCAACATCGGGGCACCCAGGACATAAAAACACGGATCTGTTAAAGTGGACCCATAGTAAGGCCATGAAAATAATAAGGATGAAATACCCCTCCTTTGAGGAAAGGCTGAGAGGTTTGCAGCTGTTTAGCATGAAACAGAGAAGGTGAGTGGGGGACACCTTATTTTGGCCTTTCAATATGCAAATATTAAAAAATTATTATTAAAAAATCTAAATATTTAAATATTTATATATATATATTGTTATTATAAAATTTATTTTTATATTACATTTATATTTAAAGTTGAATACCGGAAAGATTTTTTTTTTCTTATAATGATGGCCACAAAAGGACAAAAGTGAATTGATTAAAAGTGTTGTAAGGCACTGGAACAGGTTTTCCAGAGAAGCAATGAGTTCTCCATCATTAGAAATGTTCTAAGCCAAGCTGGATAGGGCTTTGAGAAATTTGATCTAGTGGAAGGTGTCCCTGCCCATGGAAGAAGTTTGGAACTGTATGGTTTTTAAAAGTCCTTTTCAACCCAAGCCATTCTATCATTCTACAATTCTAAGACCTGAAAACATGAAGTTCATCCTTTTTGCCCTTTCCATACTAATAGATTCCATTTCCATTCTCTTTCTCTGTGTTGTAAAATGCAGTATAAAATAAAAGTTAGAGTTACAGATTTCACTGGGCAAACGTTCTAAAACTGTGAATTTACTTTTGGTGTCAATGGTTCATGTTAGCAATTTAACTATATATAGTGTATCTGTTATCACTTCATGTAACGTTTCAAGTATAGTTGAAAAGATTACACTTAGAATACTCCAGAACTGCCACTTTGACTGGTACTTGGAGCATTACTGTACTGTTGTTTTCACAAATATTAGTATTTACACTTATGCATTGGTACCTAAAATACTCACTCTTCTCATAAAGTGTTGCAAGATTGTACAACAAAGTTTGCTTCTGTCTAAGAAGAAATTTCAGTGTAAGATGTTAGCTGAATGTATCAATATGGGAGGGGAAAAAATAGTATATAAGATAATACGTAGACTCTCTTATTTAACTCTAGTATAAGCTATATTAAATTTCTAAATTTAAAACTCATTGTATTGCATTTAATACTCACATTAGCTGAACTATACATTATAATTCAATTACAGTTAAAATTTATTCTAAAGGTATGCTTACAGGAATGTTCAAAATAATACAAGTTTAATACACAGTTTAACTTTTCTGAACTATGTTTATTGCAGAAATACAATCCAGCTTCCCAGTCTGCTATGAAGATCATTAGCTATTAGCTATTATTCTTGAAGACATCAAGTCCTTAAAAGGAATTTTAACAACATTATGCAATTAATTTTTACATGATATTTCAAATAAAAATCTAGTATTATTTTATAATCTATGTTCATGAATTATTTCATATGTTGTGGTATCAAAAATCAGCACATAGTAACTACAGAAGGTTAATAAATTACCAGTTTGGGTTAGAATACAGTGAATTTTATTCATTGCAGATTGTATGGTGCTATGGTTTTGATTTGTGACCAAGACAGTGTTGATTTTAGTATTTTAAAACACTCTGGTTTTAGTTGTTGTTAAACAGTGCTTACTTTAAGTCAAAGACTTTTCATCCACTCATTCTGCCGAACCAGTGAGTAATCTGGGGATGCATGAGAAGCTGAGAGGAGACATAGCTGGAACAGCAGACCTAAATTGACCTAAGGGATACCCCATACTGTATTACGCTGTTCTCCGCAACAAAAGATGGGGGAGAAAAGGAGGAAGGAGGTGATGTTTTGAATTATAACATCTGATTGCCCAAATCTGTTTGTCTGATGCCAAATCAGATGGCTGATCATCTGCCTGGCTATGGTAAGCAGTGAATTAATTCCTTAGTTTGGTTTCTTTCATGCACAGTTTTTGCTTAATCCTTTAAACTGTCCTTATCTCAGCCTTCACCATTCAGATTCTTTTCCCATTGTGAGGAAAGTGAGCAAGTGGCTGTGTGGTGTTGAGCTGCCAACTGGGGTTAAGCTAAAACAGTCCTTTATGGAACCCAACATGAGTCTGGAAGGGTTTGTGATAAGGACAGATTTCAGTGCGATAGACTGAATTTACAGCTGCTGTAACTCTTCAGCTGTTAACTGCCAGTCTCCTGTGCTTGCCATGGGGCTTGCTTGCCTTACTGTATATAAAAGTCTAGTGCTTGTTAGTGTCTGCTTTCACTGTTTCCTGTATTGTTCATCATCTTACTGCGCTATGCCTGGGAACACTTTGATAACAGCGACAACAATCTGCCTTGGTTAGCAAATGGACATTTCTGCTCTTCCTGTGCTGCTGTACTGGACAGGCTGGAACTTGAATGAGAGCTCCAGTTAAAGGGACTGTGACCTGTGGATAAGTCTGCATGGGAACAGGAATAACTCATAGGCATTTGTGTCCATTGAAAAGGCCATTTCAGAGCATTCCAATGGCCAGAGTATAGTGTTTGTCTTCCCAAGTAGTTCCTATGCTTGAGGAAACCCTGCTTTTCCTTAAAAAAAAATCAGCCTGCAATAAGAAGTAGTGAATTAATTCCTGACACTGTTTTCCTTGTGCATGCAGCTTTTGCTTTAATAAGTTAAAGCAAGCAGGGAGTGTTCAAGCAGCTCTGTGGTGTTATCTGCCTGCCAGGGTTCACTTACAACAGTTAACAGAGCCTTTTAAGTTAGAATACTTCTTTATTTTCTGTTTTCCTATTATTGTTCAAATTTGTTGCTTTATTGATAGATATGAGCTTTCACTCTCTTGATGTCCAACTTCTGATAAAATTGCAATGAAACAGTGACCCTTGTGTTAAAGAGATGAGTTTGTTACTATGGCAATGGTTGAATAATTACAAACTAAAAATCTGACTTCAGTGCTAAACTGAAATTTTAAATGTTTTATAAGGCATTCCACGTGTATTTAGACATCTCAAATAAACTTTTGATCTTATCTTCTGTGAAAAACTAACTGATTTGAAATGTTTACCACATATATCTTTAGTCTAAACTTGTTTAACAGATGAGTAATGATGGGAGGAAAGAAAAATGCTAGCAAAGGCATTTCACAAAGCCTTCCTAGGCAAATTCAGGAAGTTTGTAGTACAGCAGACATTTGAACTCTAAGACTTGCAATCTAGAGCCAACTCTATTATAGTGAAATTGTTTAGCATCCTAAATAAATTAATAAAAAACAAATATCTGAGTTTGCGATCCTGATACTACTTTCCCTGAGGCATTTTTAAGGATTCTGAGGAAAAAGGATATAGAGTTTCATTGTTACTGATTAAACAAATGTAGTTACAAATTGTAAGTTATTTCAGGTGTCCATGTTTTTGGTTTCATTTGTATTTTGTTAATATATACATTTTAAAACAACAAATAAAGGTTGTCCACAATTTTTAAAAATTCTCTGTGAACTCAATGTAAAAGGTTTTAAATTATTTCAGATCATATGAATACAGAAAGATAGGTAAAAAATGTTGGGAAGCTGTGTCTATCAGTTGCCAAAAAAGGGAATGAATGTACATAAAACCTCCTCATTTCTTTGTTATCATTACACTGTACTTAAACTGATCTGCATACCAGGGAGCATTAGATGAAATGCAATTTTCAGTATTATGAGACAATCAGACTTAACAGAATGTAACAGGATATGAAATACTTTGTTCTTTTGTATCAGTTGTGTTTTAACCGTATCAGAAAGTCAGATCAAAACTACTATTCAATAATTTGAAATGCATATAGCATAAAATAAAATGCAAATGCCCCTTTAGGGACCTAGAATTAGTGTTTTCAAATAGAAGATTAAAGACAGTGAAATGATGCCTTTGAATTCAAAGGCTCAGGAGCAATAACACTGATTTCAGTTCTGGTATTTCAAAGAACATAATTCATACTAACTTGAACAACTATGTTCACAGGTAAGAAAGATTTTTTAAAACTGTTGCAGGATTTTTTTGCTTTTTCCATTAATAGTGCAGGACAATCAGATTTCTCAATCATTATTTGTCAGATACTGAAAGAATGCCAATGTTTTTAACATCTGTATGTGAAAAACAGAAACAATCTGAATTAAATAAGACAAAAGTCAAGATGGACCATGAAAGTCTATTTGGCATCTGTTATGTCCTCCATAATTGCAACAGGTATGATTGGTATATGTAAGGGGACAGTGTACTTTTCAAGGCCATTGGTGGTTTGCTTGCATACTATGCAAACAAAATTAAGAAAGTATACTATAATTCTTTCATTTTGGCTACATATTTCTTTCTCACAAGTAGGCTTTGATTTTCTTGATTTTTTCACCTTTTGAGAAATCAATACAGCAATTGTCAGAGGTGAAATAAAAAATTTCTCTTCTTTGAGTGTTGTACCATGTTTATTTTTAAGAACCTACCAAACTCACCTTCCCTGTTATGATTGCTACCCCAGTTATTCACAAATACTGAGGAAGCCCAGTGTTCAGTCAGATGCTATTACAGTACTTATTCTATAAATACAATTTTTAAAAATAATCTCTTCCTCAAGTAGTTAATAAACTTCTAGAACTGTTCCATAGAGGTGAATGTGTATGGAACACTTGCATGTGCACCTGATCTGTTTTGTTCAAAGTGCTTTGCAAACAGAGAACTTGAATGATGGTTGGGTTACTGAGGCTACTTCCCTACAACTGTACTTAGCTGTGTATATCATTTGTCTTAACACCTATTTTTTCACTTTTGAGATAATACTTACTCAAATGCTCAATGCTATTTTGACATGGATTCCTGAAGACTAAATGTGCTTTCTGTGGTTACTGATACGTTTTACCCTGGCAGAATGCAAATCATTTAACTGCTGTTTTGAACGTCTTGTTCCAGGCTTTGGTTGCCAGTGTGACATTACCCAGGCATTTTTTATATTTAAAAGGCTCTCCTCTCATTTAGGCCTCATGAAAGAAGCAAAAGGCTGGTCCTTATGAGAGTTTAGTTATTTTTTACTGAAAAGTTGTTTTTGTTTGTTTTTCTATTAAGTATTTAGTTTTTTATTTTACTTGTGTCTTCACAGTTTTCTTATTTATCTATCTTTTCTTTCTACCCATTTGTCTTGTTTATGACTTTGTCATTAATATTTTTTACATTTAAAATTAAGGTATTGCCTGAAAAGGAGGAAAACATTATTATCCATAAAACTACTATATTGTGCTCTCTTACAATAAACATTTTTTTCAAGTCTTACAGGTTAATTAAAAAAAATCTAGGGAAGAAAAACAACTTTGACATTTCTGAATATCACAAAAATTTTTAATTTGGTAATGAGGAGAATCTTTTAGGTTATCCACATATGTGTATTAGAAAAGATGATCCCATTAGGAGATACTGTCATCTCTTTGACTGTTGTCTTCAGAGGAACATAAATTCAAGCTACTACAAGTTGAACTTCTACTTACTGAATATTTCTTCGCTGTCACAGAAGTGAAACCATCACTGTGTCTGCTCCATATCTGGTCTAGTGGGAGGTGTCCCTGCCCATTGCAATGGGCTTGGAACTCAATGCTCTTAAAGGTCCCTTTCAACTGAAACTATTATATGATTCTACATGCTGTCAACTAACTCTTTCATTTTTGTCTTGCAGATTTTAATTTTTACTCTGGAAAGCCAAGCTTAGTGCACAAAGAAAGTGAACAGTAGTTACTGAAGTTCACTATGAATATCTGATAATATGTGTCAACAGGGACTTAATAATCAGTAAATGTAAAACATTTCCTTTCCAAGAAGTTATAATATCATCAGAAACAGGAATCAATGGGGAGTTTGAGCAGATCTCACTGAAAGGGTAATACTAAGAAAAAAAAGAATCATCATCATCATCATCATTGGCACTTCCTGAATTTGGTGAAACCTTATAGGGGAGGTTGTGTATACATGTTCCCTCTTTCTTGTTTGTAAATTGCTTTTACCATTTTCTACAGGCATTTTCCCCCTTAACTCCTTTCTGTCTCTCTCTCATTCTCTCTCCTTTAGTTACTTAAGGTGACCTTCATAATTATAGTTCAGGTATGCCATCAGCTACATATTCTGCTCATAAATGTTCATATATATGAACTTGACTTAAAATTCTTTCTGCAAAAAGTATATATTTAGTTAGAAAGTCACAATAATTTTGTGAACTAAAGGAGAAGACAGAAATTTGTGGTATGTATTGTTATTAACTTCTCACCAGCCTTTTAATGAAGTTCAAAATGGGCAAGTATTGGTTCTAGCTGTCTCAAATAACTAGGCATTTTAGTTTGGTTTCATGCTTTTAATTTTGTTAGAACAATTTTGTCTATTACACCCCTGAAGCAATAAATCATACAGCTTCCCTAATTGCCCTTCCTGTCATTTGAGAATTTCATCAGAAAAATAAGAAACACCCACCTCTTTTGATCAGATCAAAGATTCCTTTAAAAGTTTGTATACCGATTTATCACCAGGAAAAGACATGTATTCTGTATTTTATAAATTATTTGGTTATTTAGCTTTTATGCATTTTTCAGAAGGTCTTTTCCCTCTTTTAATATCTAAGGTCATACCTTGTTAAAGTGGAAAAAAAGTTCTTAAAATAAAGCTTATATATCTAATCTATTGACTTAAAAAGAATTTTTACTGTAATATATGCTGTTATATTTATTTTTAGCTTAAAAACATAATTCCATATTTGATTTATATGATGAAAGAATTTGAGTAAGGAAATAAATTACCTCCTAATTCTGTTAGGGAAAGATTCAATTTCATGATTATTAGTATTAATTAGTACAGGGCATATATCATACCTTCACTTTAGAACATATATTGTTTTTCAATTAGTTTGTAATTGTTTTAAATATTTTTGGAATATGTTTCCTCTTTTTCTAACCCCCTCCCCTGACTTTTTTACCTGCATTTTTGTATGAGACCTCTTGTTAAGACTAAACAGTATTCTACAGCTGCAAAAATAAAATGCAGCAGTGTTTCTAACTGATCTACAGAAATACATATAGAAAAGTTACTTTCTAATACATTTCTTGGTACCTTAAATTATGTAAACTAAGATAATCCAATTAAACAAAACAAAATACATTATGTAAAATTACCTGGACTTCTTTGGAAGCAAGGTACTATATGTAGTGGTTTTGGTACTATATTTGTATATATGGCTATGAGATATTACAGTGGTTAAAAATTGCCAAGGTGTATCTTTTTAAGTATCTACTAGAAAGATGTAAGGATAACTTATGAATCATCAGGACATAACACTGAAATGAAAGTCTGTCAAAATAAGGGGAGTAAGACACTGTGTAATTTGTCTTGCACAGGTGAAACCCATCCTTCTGGTATCTGAAAATAATTAAAAACTGGAGAAAATTAAAGAATTCCATCTACTGCTCTCTGGAAGAACTTGGAGCAGGTGTCCAAGCAGAATAAAGGAATGTCTGAGTATATCTTGGTGAAACACTATCAAGACTTTGGTCAAAATTAACTTGAACATTCACTCTATGCATTTGAAAATTCATGATGAGTAGAAATGAATCAATGGTAGAGTGCAGGAAGTATCACACCAAGATGAATCAAGCTTGGATTTCTATAATTCCATTCTATAATAGATCTATTGCCTGCAAACTTGGAAAGCTACCAGCTACTTGTTTTCAAGAAAACCAGACCAGGCTTCCCACAAGCTGACAGTGTAATTTAGCAACAATATGGATATAATCCTCAGAAAAAGACTAAGCAGTTTAATACTTATTTCAGGACACATTTGAGTCTGAATTGTTTTATTTATTTTCTTTTATTATTTTTTTCCTCCTGATCTAGTTTTTTTTATTTTATGATGTTTTTGTTTCCAAAGGTTCAGTGTTCAACAAAGTAGAAACGTAAAAGATAAAATACAAACCCATTACCATTTCTTTTTTGTTAAATGAATTATTGCCATTTAAAAACCAAGCAATAATCCACAATGGCACTGAGTCCTCAATAATCATTTGTTCCTTCATTTACTCTTAAGGAGGATCTATTTCCCACTAGAGTTAATGACTAAGCTGCAGCTGTTTTCAATGGAAATAAAAGCAGGTGTCTTTAGTGTCCAGGTAGTCATATGCATTGAAAATGTGGAATGAATTTTCAATAAGAAAAAAAAATCTAGTCATAAATATCATCCAAAAAGTATACCCATCATCTATCAAAACAAGCAAACAAACAAACAAACAAAAACCAACCAAACAAAAAAATCCCCAAACCCAAAAAAACATCCTTAAGAAACCAAAACGATATCACCCTCTATGATCATTTTTGTCCTGTCTTACTCCAATATAGCTTTTCCCATTTCCTTTGTTTCTGTTGATTTATAAAGAGATAGAGATTAAATTACTATTTTTCTTATTAAAAGTCTTGAAATTATTTTTTAAACTTCTAAATATTTTAAATTTTGTCATATAAAAACTTATTTTAAAATACATCAACAACTAATAGGAAGTGACACACTTGAAACAAAACTTTCAGGTATTTTATTTTCTTTCTTCACATTTATATCTATTTTTCAAAAGAGATATCATAAATACATATCTATGATATATCTCTGTTGGATATTTATGAATAAATATAATATTGTATATTCTTATATATAAAATATTTATTTTATAACTGCTATTGGACATGGGAGTTCAAATTAAGCAATAATTAAGCTTGACAGAAGCATAAGCATAGTAAATATTTTGTTTCATCTGTCATTTGCTTGAATGAGTGTTCAGCATACCTTTTCCACTACTGTTTCAGTATGCTTAATAAAGAAATGTTATAAAATATAAGAAATTAATATGAAAATGCAAGAAATTGCCTCTTTCATGTATCTCAGAAATATTAAAATGGTTCATATTGTGATGCTTATTTTTTGTTGCTGAATATATATAGTAACAAAATATTTTAACAAGCATCAGATCAAAAAATTTACTTCCAATATCTTCTATTATTAGACAGTACAAAGCACTAAAAAGAAATCATATAAATGCAGTCAGTATGTACATATATACTGCAATAAAATAAAAGAAATATTTTTTCTTTCAAATCTTTACAAATTACTTAATTTTATTTCAAAATATCATTATATGATTTTAAAAAAAATATGAACGGTGAAATCTTTCATTTAGAAAAAATGGGGCACACTGAAGTAGCTGAAGTAAAAGAATCCAAGATTGTTAAAAGGAATAAAAACAGGAGACGCATGTGAGAAATGAAGGATACAGATGAGTTCTGGTAACACTCTCCTAGTTGAATGTAATGGTGGCCATTTCCCCCACAGCATTTTAATCATACTCTTATTTATGAACAACTGTAGCAATAGTGTTCTGTCAGGCAGTTCTGTTTTCCATTACTGCAGTCTCTCATGGACATTTTATGATCATCTGTGAAATCAGTTGTGTCTGAAAGAAAGCTGTCTGTAGTAAATTTATTTATTGAAAGGTCATGGCAAAGCTTTCTTTAAAAAAAGAAGGATAAATTCAGGAAAAAAAAAAAAAAAAAAAGAAAGAAAATAATAAAGCCTTCCAAGCCAGCAGCTACTGCTAGGCTTCTTGCGGCTTTTAGCTGTAAATCTTTCTTTCAACAAACAGGCTAACAAAAATAAGACTTGAAGGTTTTTCAGGTAGTGCAACTGACTTGTTTGACTAACTTGTTCTGATGCTGTGGAAAGTAAACTGCAGTTTCCTTCAGTTTTACAGACCAAAGGATACTTGCTGTGTTTACTCTCAATTTAGAAGACCTATGCTCCTTCAGGACTATATATGGGGAAGAAAACCACCTTCATTTCCTGTCTCAGGCCACTCCTGTAAACTAAAGTTACAGCATAACATATCAAAACACTTGGAAATACTGATTTATTTTTTCCTTACATATTATCATTTTTCTAAGACATTGAGAGGGACCAATCTGATTTTCCTTCATGGCTCACCATGCGTTACCGGAGGTGAAGAATTACTGCAGGGGCTGTCCCTGTGCTGGGAGCGCTGTCCCCGGGGAGGTTTGTCCTGGCAGCCGAGCAGGGCAGAGAAAGCTGCCGCCATCGGGCTGCAAGCGACGCCCCTGCCCGGCGGGGCAGATCCCTGTGCCCGGGACAAAACCGCCCAGGAAATCGGGCTGCGAGAGGGGCTTTAGCCCCTAAACCCGGTGACCCGCCCCGCCACATCCCGGGCTGGTTTGATTTGGGTGTCTCGGGGGATTCGGGGGCTCGCCCGGAGGCTCAGCTCGGTGCCGTCCTTCCCCCCGGAGCCGCCGCCCGCAGCCGCCGCGCCCCGGCCCTGAGAGCTCGGGAATGGCGCCGAACCGACAGGAGCGGATGTACAGAACTGCAGACTCAAATATGAAAATTCATGAATTTCAAATGGTTATATTAAAGTCAATCAGTCCCTCATAGAATCATATAATACATAGCACATATAATCATTTAGGTCAAGATCATCAGGTCCAACCTGTACCCTAGGACTTCGAAGTCTACTGCTAAGCCACATCTCTCAACGTGTCTTTTAAATACTTCAAGGGCCTGTGACTCAACTACTTCTCTGGAAAAGTGTTGACAACCTTTTCAGGAAAGACATTTTTTCCTAATATCTATTCTAAACCTACCTTGGGGCAACTTGAGGCCATCTCCTCTCATCCTATTACTTGTTACATGAGAGAAGAGACTGACCTCACTTCCTTGCAGCAGGTGCATATGCTTTTTATTTGCAGGGGTTTTTGACCTTTTTTCTTTAGTTTTTCTCAGATATTTCAGTCTATTATCAAGTTATAATTTGCCTTTGACCAAGTTATAACCTGTCTGTACTATATCACTACTCCATTTGTCTTTAAAATTTCTTTTTATTAAGAAATTGCATAGGACTGAGGACTTTGAACTGCCATAGAAAATGGTTCAAAGGATTATATATGAAAGAGAGGCCAATACTGGTGTGATAAGTTAGCAGAGAAATGCTCATCCGTTAGAGACACATTGTACCAGAAAGATTGAAATATGAATGACAAATCACATATGCAGAAAGAGATCCCTCACTGTGCTCCTTACAAGTAACTAAAAATCCCTAAAATACTCTTTTTTAATTTTTTTCCCTTTCATAGGCTCAGCACTTTGTGTCTGAGAAATTAGTTTGACAAGGCATATGAGTTTACATATGCCAGATGATGCTAAGTGGGCAATGAATGTTATTTCTGTCTCAGTTCATGTATTTTTAAAATATACTTTATTAAACACATCTACCTTTAAAATGGAAAATACATAATTTATAAATGTATGTACTTGTAATGGGACAGTAGTAGAGCATTCTTTAACAAATGAGAAATATTTATTCTCTCTGCAACACAAAATTACTCTTCTCCATGGAGGGCTCTTCCCATGTAGGTGCATACCATTGGCTGTCAGGACCAGTGCTTGGGCAGGATATACAGAACTGCTTTTATGGAGAGTCTGATTGTCTGACATTTACATATTCTATACTGACACTGACCATGCACTTAATGCTAGATGCAGACAACACCTCCTCACTCCAGGGAGATAATGTCCTGCCAGCACTCCACCCACACACTTCTGGTTAATCTCTGACTTCAGCTTAGAAGAAATAAAAGGCTGTATGATGACATATTAATCTCTTCATTGACAAAATATTTTGTTTTCTTAATTAATGTTTCATCAGTCCACTTTACGTCATTAAACAAAAAACTCTTATTTATTGCCTTCTTCAAAAGGCTGTACTAAAGATCCTTCATGTTGAGGGTGGAAACAGACTCATCCATCAGGTGGGAACAGGTATGCATCTAAAGGATGAGGGGCAAAAACCTGAGTTCTAACAGAGTTTCTGATTAGACCTAACAGAAAAAATGCCTACCACAATTAGAATTGTCAACTCAGCAGGGTAAGGGAGGTGATTCCTCCACTTGACTGTTCTGACGAGATGCCACCTGGAGTGCTGAGTCCAGCTCTGGACATCTTAGTACAGGAAAGACATGAACCTGTTGGGAAGGAGGACTGCTGGGTGGGACCATCAGAGCCTAGAGAAGAGAAGGCTCTGGGGAGATGTTATTTGTAACATTTTGATACTTAAAGGGGGCTAGTAAGAACAGTTTTAAAGAGTGTAGATTTAGATTAGATATAAGGAAGTCTTTCTTTTACATTGAAGATGGTAAAACACTGAAACAAGTTGCAGAGAGGTGGCAGACACCCTATCTCTGGAAATGTTCTTGGTCAGGTTGGATGAGGTTTTGAGAAGGTAACAGGTGCTTCAGAAATGAGATAACAGTGAAAGAAAAAAGCATAATTCAACTCCTCTGGCATCAGTCTCCAAAAAGAGAAACAACCCATCCCCCCCATTAAGGAGGAATTACAGAGCATGAAGAAAACAAACAAACAAACAAACACCTGGAAGGCAATTAGGCATCTCTCTTGGCAAGTGGAAGCTTATTGAGTGGTGATGGTAGCCCATAAATTTTAATTAAAGTTCATCATGAAAATATTTTAGATTTCAATGTTTTAGATGGATGTACCTGCCAAATGCTGATGTGTGGTCCCTAGGTTCAGACATCGATCCCAGCCTTGGTAGAAACTCAGAGTCTACTCCGAGCACTGTGTGTACTAATGACTGTAGCCAGTGCAATCCCTCACTGAAAAATTAAAAATGATTTCTGCTGTGGCACAAAATGGAATTTCTGAAGTCATGACTGGGAAACAACAAATAATCTCCAGAACTCACTCCCCATATAACTCAGCTGTCTGGCCAGCTGGGAAAGCAGACAGGAGGTGGTATTTAACAATTGATTATTAGTATCTGAATGCTAATACAGCCATGCTAACAGATGCTCTACCAAACATTGCAAGTTTAACTGCTACTTTGAAAGCAGCTGCACACCCATTGATGGTGGTGCTAGATATAAAATATATGTTCTTTATTGTTCCCTTGAAGGAGGATAAAGAGAAGTTTCCTTCCATTTGGGAGGGAATACAATACCTTTAGCAGACTCCCACAGAGATATAAATATTCACCTATAATTGTTCGTGCTGCACTTGCTGAACTTTTGCAGAGAGATTCACTCCTCCAAGATGAGAAACTGTAGCAAAGAATATGGATGATATTCTGATTGGAGAAGCTTCCCTTGAGAAGGCGGGGGCAGAGGCAGCAGCAATATCGCAAGCAGTAAATAAAGCAGAAATTGAAATTCCATCTGGAAAATATCTGGGAGCAAGTAAAGAAGGGCAAACCCTGAGTGAGGAAATTGAGCATAAAGAGGCAGTAAAAATTTTAACTGAATAATTAAAATATTATCCCCAGTCACTGGGACCACTAATCTCCCACACCCCTATTGCATCTGAATGGGGCTTCTATGTTTTATTATAGCATGTATATAATTTAAATTTCTGTTTTCTCTTAGTATGTGAAGAAATTACCATAATTTTTATGATCTTAAACATGACTTAAATGAAAAAATATGGTTTTTCCCCTTAAATTGGAAGAAAAATATAACAGAAATCTGACAAATATTTGACCTCAAGTTAGTATGTTTGTTTGTGTAGAATTAGTTGCTTCTCCTTCCTCCTCCACACCCTTTTATTTTCTTAAATCGGAACTCACTTAGGGAAACGTAAAATTTCCAAATAGGTGAATATTTACAATAATAGTTCTAGATTTTCCTTCATGTAAGGAATTTGTACTTCTGCATTTCATATTTCTTGTCCAGGATTTTATTCTAAAATTATGTTACATATATAAGAAGCAAATTATAGTTATAATAATATACTGAGTAATGTATGGAAGGTTGACATACAGCTTGTATTTTTACCCTTTCCATTTTACTAATTGAACTATTAGAACAAGATGCCTTTTTTTTCTTGCATGAAATATTTTTTTCCAAATCTCAGATAACAAATAATTAAATAATTATTAACAGCGTACCTAGGTATTTCTGTATTACCTAAATTGTGACTCAAATTTTATCTAGAATTTTGTATTTATTCACTGCATAAGGCTTTTATACCTGTTTCAAGTACCCATTGCACTTCTTTTGGATCTGTTTCATTTCTTAATGGACCAATGCTTAAACAGAGCATTTCTATTGAAATGACAAAAAGGCTTAGCTTTGGCACTTAACAAACTATAATTAAAGTGACACAGTATAATGAATAACTCCTAACTTGTATAGAATTATATTTGGAACAGAGAAAAATATGGAGGATAAAAGTTGTATGATTGAATTAATACCCAACTGTTCTATCAGAAAACAAAATAAAAAAAACCACATAAAAATTCTTACAGAATAAACCATTATATTCTATCTATAAATGTCTTCAGAAAATGTGTTTAACAGTAGTTTAATATCATGAGTCATAGTCTAGCCCCATTAACTGTGCTGTGAAGCAGTGAGAGGATGAAAAATCTGTATGGGTCTGGTGTGACAGAAACAACATTTTTAATAGGTACATAGAAGACAAAATGAGGTAGAAAAAATCCTCACTGTTTTCTAGTGTCCTACAAGAGCCAATAATTCTAAAATTTCCAAACTATGAATTCAAGCAACCCATAGAAGTTATGAAGACCTCCTCCTTGCATTTTTTATTAACTGTGAGTGAGAGAAATTTGGTAATCCGAGACATCTGGTAACACAACAGGCATGTACAAATCCCATCTGCAGGTAGAAATGTTTCTGTGCTCACAAATGAAAATATGCACTTAATTGTGGAATAAACACATAATTATGTTATTATTTTTTTGCCTTGTATGTGAGTTTATAAAAAGAATAAACTTCATTGGATTTCTTATTCTTTTTCTACAAAATCAGTTCTTAAATGAACACCAAGTGATGGCACTTGAGAAACCACTTGAGAAAGGAATGGTATGCTTTGCTTTTACTCTATATTCCATTTTCTTTGGTGTTTTCATTATCCTTTGAGAGTATTCAGTATCACGAAAACCCAGGTCAAACATTAAAAAAAAGAAAATCATAACGATGTATGCATGAAATCCAGATTGCAAAATGGTCTTACACCAAAAGCTTTGGATTGGAACTGGATTTGCTGCACAGGAAAATCACCAGATTTAACCTAACATAAATATTTGTTTCTGCTTCTAAGAAAACAGAGTATGTTTAATATAAATAATAAATGATGTTGAATAAGTTATAATTCATATTTACTATATGTAACATTTTTCATTTCAGAAAAGATCTTGAAGCTCTACACAATGATATGCAGCAAATATAGAATACACTCATCTCACTTAGGCTGTGAATCAAAACAAAAATTCAGTGGGAGTACACCATGCCTCATAATGATAAAATCATGATACAGCCTTAGATACATGATTATTTGTGTGCCATTTCCCATTCTGAAAAGTGAGTTCTGTTGAATAAAACATAGTGTAAAATCTTTTGAGGCAACAAGAAATTGCAAAGTTTCTGGACTGCGTATGAAGGAAGCTACTCTGCTTTCACAGATGGAAGCTACTGAAAATACATTATGTTTGTACCTACAAAGGAAAGAGGAACATTCTCTCCTTGATATGGAACCTAATAGTTTGGCATTGTGCTCTGATGTCTGTTTCTATGTGTACAGAGAAACACTTAATATATAATCATAGAATTCTACAATCCTTCAGGCCATAATACAAGAGCTGTAGTACAGAATATAGATTAAATGTACTTTTCTGTCTGTGTCTACTTAGTCTTGTACATCCTCATCTGGAAAACAAACATATGCAAAATATTTTTTGTCTCCAAGCAATTCTATTGTTTGTGGATCATGATTGGAGTGCAGCCAGAAAACTATTTGTTTGCAGACAGGTTATGGACAGCACTGGTGGTGCCACTTTTGAAATCTGTCCTTTAAGGCAATGTCCTTCCAGAGGACATTCTTTAGAAACAATGCTTTAGTAAAAGCACAGATTTCAACCTCATGGGGCTGAACAGCATCTGTTCAATATACTGCTGGACAATACCCACTTCCAAATTGTATTTTCACCTGTTTACAACAAATAATTGCAGTAAGCTAGAGATATACTAAAACTTTCCTGTTCAGAAATTAGGCCTACACCCAGCATGTTCAGTCACCTTGTATTCTCTGAGTGCAGTTGAGAATCGGTCCCCATGCATGCATTCAGGATCAACTATAGTTTTCTGCCACTTAAGTAAGAAGCTAAACTATATTTTTTTGGCTGGCGTGCCATACCACAGGAAAGAGAGATAAAGAGCTCAGTTCTATTTTCTTGCAATCAAAAACTTTGGCAGAAAACAAGCTGCAGCAGCATATTGGGCATAGACAACTGAGAGCCTCTATTGACTTTCATCTCTTGCTAGTGAAAACAGAGGCATAAAAAGGAAACAATACATATGCCTTGTCAGACGTCAGACTAAGTTTGCATAACTGCAAGTGAAGATTCCCTTATCTTTGTGTTTATAACCATTATGTTTGGTTTGGAAACAATTCTGGATTGACAAATACAGCCACATATTTATTCACTATTTTGCAGTATTTTTGAAAGTTAAACTTCATTAAAGAAGTCTCTCTGGGAAAAAAAAATATACATCAAACAAATAGATTATTCCGTTTAACTAATTTTTAAGCATTTATTTACAGTTCAATACTACTTGAAGACTTTAGAGAAATCTATATAAACATGTGAGATATTATGGAGGAAAAAATTCGGTCTCATCCTAAATTTTTGAGGTCAAATAGAGTTCTTTGACATCAGACTCATAAATCAGCAATTGATCCAGAAGTATGATGGTATCACTTTGGCCAGGAGCTGAGTTCAGTGCAAATGGGCTAAGTATGGTGAGCCAGAGTAAGGAGGAAAATGCAAACAAGAGCAGATAATAAGGCACCTTTGTGTGAATGACAGGTTAAGAATGAGCTGAAGAGTTAAAACTGAAACTGCTGGAAAGGTAATCACAGAATCATTATGAACCAACCTGGTTGGTGCCTTGGGCTGACACCTGGTTTGAAAGAGCTGCTGAGAAAGGGTCTGAAGGAACCTGGTTACGTGGGCATGGAGCTCAGCATGAGGAAGGTGCCGGAGACAGAGCCATTGGATGTCAGAGCCAGACATGGAACCTGCTCAAACCATGCCCTCGCAGTCCCTGGGAAGTACCAGCCGACGGGGCAGGAGTTGATGGTTTTACTTTTTACTGATACAGACTCTATTGTTTATTTGTCTGCTTAGTAACAGTCACACTATTTGATGCTCAGATCTTCAACTTTAGCTCCAACAAAACTAATTCCATTTCATGTAAGTAATTTAAAATAGCCTGGCTATTTTTTTTCCCCCTATTCATTGTGGTTTTTAGATTCCTGTGAAATGACAAGCAGAAATTATGAAATGCTTTGGTATGCAGTGTTTTTGTGTTGCTGATATTCTACAGAAATGAGATTCCTTCACAATCAGAAAATTACTTCCAGATTAAAAATACAATAGTTAGCAGTTCTCAAACTGTTCTTTTTCAAAAGGAGTTGAAATCTCCTTGAAGGTTTTAGAAAACTGTATCTTGCATCAGTGAAAGAAGAAAAAAAAAATTATTATAAGCATTTCCAGAAACAGACTGAGTTTTTATATCCTCAAATGAAGTAGCTTGCTTTTGTTAAACTTACACTTGAATATCGAAATGTCATACTAAGTATAAACATCCTTATCACAGCATCAGGACATTTTGAGCCTGATACAGTGCATTTTTCCTTGATTTTGAAAGGGAAATAACATCTGCTACATCTTCATTAGGGTTTTCTGAGAATTTGCCATGTTAGCTTAAAGCATTTTGGTTTCAATTAATTCATATTTCCTAGTTTAAAACAAGAACTATGACAAGCCTCTTTGTTATCTTACATAACTGAATGCTGTGTAACTACACAAATTTCAGCTATGCACTTGTGTATGTCCTGCTTGAACAACAGGTATGCTAGAAAATACAAGTCCTCTGGAAGTCACCGTTCTTACAGCGTTAAAACTTCTCGTTGTTTTCAGAAAAAAAATATTCAGATAATTTCACATCCATCACTGTGGCTGTGTCTGCTTTTTTGCCTTTTTCAGGTGATTAGTGGCCACCAGAGAAATCTTACGGGTCCACCAGCCTGTTTTGAATAGTGGCAGTAGGATATATTGTTAAGAAGACATGATTCTTGATACTTTTATGTGGTCAATAGCACTTACACCTATCTGGCATTCACAGTAGTTGAATTATAACACTACAGAGTGAATTCTACCAATTCCATTGGGTTTTCATTTACAGAAAATTTAGTTTACCTCAGTTTCAGTGACAGTTGAACACACAGAATTTTTAGTTATGAGCTATATTTATTTCTAAAACTTACATTAGAAACATTCATTCATTTATTTTGTGCATATACAAATGTACTTGATCTGTAGTAGCATTTCCCATGTCTTTTACAGTGACAACTTGCTGTACTCCGAACTTGTCTTCAGCTGTCAGCACTTCTACTGTCTCCTGCTATAAGATATAAAATAGAAACAACACAAAATTTGTATGGAAACGCAAAGTCCATGAAAATATTTGGGTCTTGTCAAGGGTTATTACAGTGTAGAATTACTGTTTAATGTGACAGACAGACATTATGTATAAATATGTTTTACAGTCTTTGCTTTATCTTATGAATCCATATTTTGTATGTGGTTAGAACTATCTTTGCATCAGAAAGTTTGTGTCTGTTCTTGTTTGCATGGACAGCTCACCTGACGTACATTTGTGCCTTTTGCATTGGACTGTTTCTCTTCTCTGATGATGAAGAGATGTGAAATCTTTATGCTGGAGTCAGTACAACAGATCAGTTTTTTTTATCCTTGCACGCTGTTATCTTTTCTCACTCTTATCTTTTTCAGTTTCATTTTGTTAGCAAGAGAAATATAGTCATATGTCATTACTTTTGAAAAGGAAGCTAAATCATATCTTAGTCGAGCTTGTTTATTTGACAATGTGGGGAAATTTTTTTGGTCTTGTTTGTTTGTTTGTTTTCTTTCCCCTGAATGAAATTGTGCTGTTTTCAGCTGTGGTAGAGGTAATTTCCTTCACAGTGGCTGGTATGGTTCTGTATTTTGGATTTGTGCTGAACACAGGTTTGATAATATAGAGATGTTTTTGTTATTGCTGAACAGGACTGACACAGACCCAAAGCCTTTTCTGCTTTTTGTACTGCCACGCTGGCAAGGAAGCTGGGAGTGCCTGGGAGATTGGGAAGAGACACAGCCAGGACAGGTGACCCAAACTGAACCAAGGGATATTCCACACCATGTGGTATCATGCTCACTATTTCAGGTGTGGGAAAGAAAGGACAGTCAGAGTCATGGTGTTGGTCTTCCCAAGTTCATTGGGGATGGCTGAGTTCCTGCCTGCCCATGGGAAGTGGTGAATGAATTTTTTACTTCGCTTTGATTGTGTGTGCAGCATTTGTTTTTCCCATTAAACTGTCCATATCTCAACCCACAAGTTCTTTAGCTCTTAACCTTCTGATTTCCCTCCCTAATCCCACTGGTGGGGTAGCAAGCGGGTGGCTGAATGTGACTTTTACATAAAAATGAAATCTTTGTTCATAGATTTCTGTGTCTTTCTCTCAAAGAAATACTGTCAATCATATATGTAATAGGTGATCATAGAAGGGGCAAACTAAGATGCAATCATCTCCTGGTCTATGGTAAGATCTTCCACAAAACAAATAAAATTAAACCACCAATATAACCCTTAAATAAACCTATGATTGGGTTTTTTTAATTGTAAAAGTGACACACAATAACACACAGTTCAAGAGGTTATTTTTCAAATCAGTCTGACTATATATACAGTTCACTTGGAAAAAACCCTTATTTTACAGAAATATTCTTGGTTAACATTTTACATATATATATATATATATATATATACACACACATAAATACACATAAGAATCTCTATGTGATGCATAAGATATATACATCTTGAAATTGCATAGAATATAATGTATATTTAGTATAAAACATAGTATGATATGTAAAATATAATTTTCAATCTTTGAAAAAATTTCACAATGGAACAAAATACAGAGCTGGATCTAAGCAAAATTGCTGGGCTTAAATTTTGAAATTTTGAAAATGGTGTCTGTGCATGAGAAAGATTTGAAATTTATTTAAAAAAAATATAGCATTTAGATATGTTATACAGTAAGATAGATAAATAGCAATGATTATGATTGAAATATCATCTTTTTCATATTTCACTGGCTGGATGCAAACAGTAACAAAACCTAACACTGTATCAGACATACAATTAAAAACCATTGGTTGATTAGATTTTTTATGAATTCTCTGATAGTCCTTATTTACACTTTAGTTTTGCAATATATGTGAACCAAGGGACTAGAATAGCAATTTTTTAAGACCTTGTTTGAGCCTCTGAAATGTTTATATGTTTATTAGCTTTCTTTTTCATTGCTGTCACATATAAATCAATTTTAGGGTTTGGATACAAAGTTTAAATTATGTTTGCTAGAAATTTCCAGAGGAACTGTGAAGGTTTGGGAAGCTGGACAAATCTCTGCATAGTACATAACCTATGTCAGGTATAGCTTTTAAGAAAATACAAACAAATATGTATGCACAATGAAATAAAGTGAATTTTCTTCATTCAGGGTATTGTTTTTCTATTTATATATAAATATTTACACATACAAATTGTAACATCCTAACTATCCTTAAAAATATTATTTATCTTAACCACAAAACATGTTTTTAGAACCATAGAATTTTTAATATAGACAACATATAATATTGTATGTTAAAAGACACTTAAAGTTTTTTGGTGAGTTTATTACTTACTTCGAAGACTACTTTCAGGAAAATGAGACTGCCTCAATGCTCTAGAAATAATCTTCTCCACTTTCACTGATTTTTGCCACTAGACAGAGAATAGAGACACCAAATAATTGAAAGTCAATGAAATGAAAGAATATATAGGCAGACTATGCTAAGAAAATTTTTGAAAATTAATGTGAATAGATTCTAAGACTGAAATGGAATAAAGTACCTAGATCTCTACCTTGCTCTAAAGGAAAGAGGAAACCCTCCTTGTTTGTGATCTCACAACTCTTCTGGGAAGATTTCAGATGCAGCAAAACTTTTTCCACCCTGTCCAGCAACCACATTTTCGGGAGTTGTGCATGGGCAATGTTTGCATAACATCACCCAGCAGTGCAGGAGATACTAGGAAAGCCTTTATTCAGTATTTTAAACTGGTTTATCAAGGCTCGTCTGTGTTGCTTTGGACTGTGAATATACAATATTGGTAACTAAACTAATGAGTCAGACTATAAAGCTGCTAAAACTTTAATTGGGCTAACTGTAAGTTATTGGTTTTACATGAGGCATTTTCCTGTTTGTTTGCAGCAGGACTTTCGAGGTTCACATTTTACATAAACAGAAGGACATAATTATTGTCTTCAGATTCTAGAGTAAATGTATTCAATTGAAGTATATTATAAAATAAAAAAGTATACTTTCTTCTGCTGTTGTTTTTCAAAGATATGTGTTGATTTTTTCTACTCCCTGCTATTTGCAAGGATGGCTCCATAAAACTTCCTGAGTCTGACTAGATGTGTTTGTGAGTTGGGTGAGTCTTTTAATGCTATTTGAACACCTTCAGGAAATGCACCGGTGTATGAATGCATAGAAGCAAAAAATGTCATTTTGTAAGTTTTGGAAAGATTAAATGCCAAGAGTTTCATTAAGCAGAGGAAGGATCCCAGAGGAGCAGAAACCCATTTGTTTAAACAAAACTAGAAGGTGGACTGCCAGATTTGCTAGCTAAGCATTTACACCTGGCTGACAATATGTTGATACAGATGGTATCTAATGCAACATTTGGCCATGTTCTACATTGCCTGGAATAAAATATTTTTCTTTGGGACATCAAGTTAATATTTTATTTAGACTAAAACCCATAGTGTTAAATAAATAAATTGATACAAAAGACACATTTATGCGTATCTTGCCTTTACTGGAGAGCATCCAGTAAATCCAGTAAAGAATCTATCCAGTCATGAAAATGCAGATATTTGACTAAGGTTATTAAGAATGACTGCTTCACATATACTTTCAACAAAGCCTTTGTTTTCCATTATATTTATTTATGAAATTATTATAAAATAGAAAAAAACAGCAGACCTGTTTGTTGTTTTTTTTTTTATTTTTCTAGGTCTGTCTGAGATGGAGTTAATTTTCTTCATAGCAGCCTGTGTAGTGCTGTGTTTATGACAAAATGGTGTTGATAAGAAACCAGTGTTTTGTCTGTTGCTGAACTGTTTGCACAGCACAAAGGGTTTCTGCTTCTTACTTTGTCATGCCTTCTTCCCTTGCCTCTGTCCTGTGAGTAGGCTGAGGGGGAAAGAAACTGTGAGGGACAGAGCTGTGAAAACTGACCCCATTTGACCAAAGGGATAATTAGCAACATATACTCCAAACTGAGAATACTGCTTTTCCTAGATAGCCTTTGCTCAGACACTGTCTGGGAATCAGTCTGTGAGTAGCAGGTGGTAAGTGGTTGACTTTGCATCTCTTTCTTTTTTTTGTTTTTCTATAATTATAAAAATATCTTAATCTTGATCCATTTTTCTTTCTTGATTTTTTGCCCTTTTGATTGTCACTCTCTGTCATGCTAGACTGGTTGGTGCTTAGTTGACAGGGTTCAACCCACCACACTAACCATACCTTTATGTATTTGCTGTACACAAATGTAAGATTTGTATGCTATTTTTTTCTATTTTTTTGTTTGTTTAAATAAATTTGAAGGTTTATTAATTTTATTTTAATTTTACTGTGGTGTTATTACCTCCAAGCTTACCATACTTTAACACATCTTCCTGTCAGGTCAACTCCAGGTTTGTAATTGTTCCATTTCTCTGAGACCTTAAATCCAATAGATAAAATTATCTGCCATTTAATATACACTGAATAAATTACTTCAAATTTCTGAAATGTCACCTATATATGGCAACAACTTAGTGGTCTGACTTCAAAGTGGTTTAGCTTTCTCTTCCTAATGCAGTTCTTCCCCCGAAGTAAACCCAGTGGATGCATGAGATACAGTTCTAATTGTTTTACAACTGTTTGATATGTCAGATGTAAGATGAATCTTCTTTTGAACATTGATTCCCATGTCAACAGACAAGAATGTCAATAAATTAAGTCTCAGTTTTTCAACATATAAATAAAGTCACCTAAGAAGTGCTCATTTTCTAGTATTTATTCTTGTTTGACAGGTAAGACTGTGAATATTCAATTATTTTAGCAATAAATTCTTGGCTTGATATGTAAAGTTAGTTTTCCCTTGCCTATAAACACAATTTTGAGTAAAGCAAACAGACTAGCTTAAAATACTGCTAAAGTGATTTGCACCAGAAGGTGTGCTTGTGTGTGACAAGCATCTGAAAAATGGGCTAATAATATTTGTTCATTATTTTTCTTGATAGTTCATTTCTACTTGATTTTTCTTCTGATTTTAATTAAAATGTAAAGTCTGGATTCATTCACTGCGACAAAGAGGAGGTTCTTTGGGAGCTAAAAAGATTTTTTTTTCTGTGGTTGAAAATATCGATAAGGTCTACATACTGAGGTTTTACATCTACATGTCTGTGTAAATCACATCTCTTTTATACTACTCTGTTCTTTACTGCTGTTGTGTTCCTGCTGTTTCCATCTGCAAGACTATTTTTTGAAGCCCATTGTATTTTAAAGATAGGAAGTGTGCTATCAAAATTAATCCAGATACTTCCCTGCATCATTCAGAAAACTGGGTACGGAGTGAGAAGAAACGTAAACTACCCCCTTTAGATGTATCAAGTTCTATCACTATGGAACAAAAGAGCTAGTTAAAAGCATTAGTCATTACAAATCTTAAGAAAAACCTTGAAGACATATTCAGTATTTATATTTATTTCAGGATATTTCAGGAGCTGACAAACAGTTGCATTACAATTTGAAAGAAAATTGGCAGAAAGCTGGGAGTACTTCAAAGGACTGCACTCAGAAAAGGTATAACAGGAAGAATTAAAGTTTTGTTTTCAATTTCTTTACAAAATAGGTTTATACAAAAGGAAATATCTGTATAGCAGAAGTATATCTCCTCTCTGAGTCAGTACAGCAGCTGATTCAGGAATCATCCTTCTATTTCAGTGCATACATTTTTGGAACATCTGTGTTAACTAGATTTGAAATAGACCAAGTATGGTTTTAACTATCTTGTTTTGGAGCAACTACTTTTTTTTTTTTACTTTCACTTTTTTTGGTTTTTTTTTTGTTGGTTTGGTTTTTTTTTGTTTGTTTGTTTGTTGTTTTTTTTTTGTTGTTGTTCTTTTTTTTAATTAAAAAAATGGACATGGCCAGACTGGAAAGAAATTGAATTCTCACCCCTTCTCTCCTCTGTTAACAGTAAAAAGCATTTACCTTGTGTTTGTAAGTCTGCATATTCTAGTCTTTTTATACAAACTACATGCTGTCAGGGATAAAACACCTTTACTTGAAAAACAAACTGAATCTGTTAGGTTGAATACATGATATAGAACACTGTTACTTCTCAATAATTTTTTTCAAAGGTTCCAGGCCAGATAAAGAGACCTTAAGATGAGGTTAATTGCAAAGGAAAAAATTCTGTGATAATATAAATTTGAACATGTACAAAAATTTTCATGGAGTTAAATCCTCCACTGAAATTTTACTTACACATGGCAAGACTACACAGAAGAGAAATTGATGTCTAAGCTAAAATCTGCACACAAGAGAATTTAAACAGCTCAGCAAAAGGAAAACCATTTAGTAGCATTTAATTCTCAACATGGGTCAGGCTAGAGACTGTTCCCAAGGCAGGTCAGTTGTGATAATCTTGTTTTAGAGGATAAGAGAGCTCAATAGTATGGATAAGGCCTATTCTGTGTTATTTTTCAAGATGGATTTTTTTGTTAAGTTTGAATAGAATTGTATTGTTCACCCATAGTGAAAATTAAACCTGCCTAGTCTTATGGTTTGTTGTGTTTTGCATGATCAGCTGGAGTCCCAGTCTATATTATGATTTTCCTAAGATCTTTGGATCTTAAAGATTTCTTAACTGTGCCATTAATATCAGACTTCAATGTGTGTTTAGAATATAGTAGCAGATTTATTGTGTGATCCATAAAACATAGAATGGACTTCTGGATTTTATTAAGATGATAATTACAGAGTACACTGCCTTGTTCCTCTGATACAAAATGTATCTCTTTAGCACAGTCCAGTATTAACTTCATTCTTTCCATGTTTAATATTGCCTGCGTCTATTTGCATGGTAACAATCATTCTTACTCACACAGCATCAACAATAAAACATAAATTTCCATGCAAATGTGCTGTACTCATACAAAATGTTCCTGACTAAAAGGGCTTATTAAGAATAAATCAGTTCTTGTTCATATTGTAACATGAAAAAAAAATTAAAAAATAAAGAGCAATAGAAAGCAACCTGGCATGAACACCTGCTGAAAAACACTTTGAAGTTTAAAGGCCATATATCTTACAGATCTGTTACAGCCGTCCTGCACAAGCATTTGGCGCATTAACTTAAGGCATTAGATGTCTAGAACTCACCTAGACTTGTAGATATGAGAATATGTCATGGGAAACATTCCTAGTTTGAGAATTTTTCACTATTTTTTGAACAGTAAATCAAGATTTGGCAAGAAACTAACAAACTAACTGTAATTCAGAAAAAATAATTTTGAAAAGGAAAAAGAAAGGCAAAAAGGGCCAAATATGTCTTGCAGTGCATCAAAAAGAACATTTCTAGCTAGTCAAGGGAGGTGATTGTCCCACTCTGCACCCCAGTGGTACTGCCCAACTCAATTTCTGTGTGCAGTTTTAAGTACTTTGCTATAAGAAGGACTTATTAGAAGCTACTGAAGTGTGTCCACAGGAGGATGACTGAGATGGTAAAATGTCTCAAGGGCAAGACTTGCAAAGAGTAGCTGAGGTCACTTGACTTGCTCAAGATTGAGAAGCTGAGAAAGCTGAGGGATGACCTCATTGCAATCTGTATCTTCTTTAAGAGCATCATCAGAAGGTAAGCACTGATCTTCTCCCTCTGGCAACCAGCAATAGGACACAAGGAAATGGAATCCTGGTGCATAAAGGAAAGTTCACACTGGCCATTAGGAAAAGCTTCTTCACTGAGAGGGTAGACAGTCACTGGAATATGTCTCCGAGTGAAGCAGTCATAATATCCAGCCTTTCATTGTTTGGGGAGCATCTGGACAATGCTCTCATTCATGTGCTTTAATTTTAGGTAGTCCTGCTACCTAATTTCTGTATTTGATTCCATCAGAACTCAAGAACTTAAAATTGCCTATGGTTTTCTATAGCCTTGTATGATATGGACATCTATGCCAACAAAGTGTTACTTATAAAATATGTTATTGAAAAGAAAAATGAAAAAAAAAATAAAAAATAGTTTGATTATAGCATACTTGGACTTCTGCCCCTTCTTGTGTTTGCTAAATTTATTTGAGGTATACTAGAAGAACAATACATTCACATATGTGCATTCAGGCATGAAATAGAATCATGCATTTTTAAGTAAATTGCTTTCTAACAAATTTATTTCAGAATATGCACATAATTAGAGTCACAGATCTGCATACTAGTCAGTCAGTATTATATCACTATTTGCCAACCACCACTTTGTAAACAAGATGTTCCATCTCAGGATGTGCATTCCACTTCAAAATTTTACTGGTGCTTGCTCAGAGATAAGATGTATTTCAAGCTGAGACATTTTATTGACTAACCTGATGTCAGACTTTGATCAAAGAATCATGTTGACAGTAGAAAGTTTTATTTCCATGTATCCTGGTTAAAATAACAGAATTTTAGTAACAACTGGAATTGTGTCATTGCATAACAGGTAAGATGCTGCATTTGTCCTGTTATTGTGATGTGAACTAATCAAGACTTCAGTGTATTTTTTTTGAAGCTCTGTTACACAGCAGATGGGATGTCTAACATCCTTTTCTATTTGAAACATGCAAGCTCTAATAAACAAGAGGGTTTAGAATGTTAAACCAGCCAGCCATATGAAATATGTCACACAGTTTTCTGTCAACCTAATTAATTAGATAGCATTATTTGCTGTCCCAAATGAACTCTGATGAGCTCAATGACTGATAATAGCCTCATTCTTTTGAGGGATTTTTCTTTTAATTTTATTCACTTTGATTTAAGAAAGAATGTTTAAAGAGGGAAAAAAAATCCTACCACTATGAAGAGGTATTCAGAAATACATACTTGTGACTTATTAATACGTGCAAACATTTGGCCTCTTACTAAGGTCATTTTAATTTTAAATCTTCCAGAACAATGTTTCTTGAATAATTACTATTTCAGTAATTATCTTGCACTTTCATAGCACATTTCTGGACATGTTTTGTAATAGAGTTCTTGCCCTTCAGACTGTAGAAAGACTCAAATTATGTGAACACCACTTATAATACAGGACAAACAAAACTTATGGTTAACATAACATACGTGTCTTCAAATCAATCTTAAGTAGAAAAGGCTATTTTCAATCAGGAAAACATAATTCTTTGCTTTTCTTGTAATTTTCATGTTCAGATTTGCACTAGAACAAATAATTTGATGAACTTTTTAAAGTTCCACGTCCCTGCAGCACCTCCCTGCCCCACAGTTCCATTTTCAGCCATGCCAGTGGTTCTTAAAGAGACAATAACAATCTTAGGCACAGATTGTTGAAGAACATGGGTCACCCAGAACACTATGAGGAAAATTAAAAGCTAGTCAATAGAAAAATCTATAAATAGTGAATGCAATAATTGGACTTTATTACCGTAAATGACAGTTTTACTATTGCTTCTAGTAAATATATTTTAGTGAAGTATGAAATTCCTCAGAGGAAGAAGAGACATAAAATTAGATTGGCTGATCCTTTAAAATTCACGTCCACATATGAGGATGATTCTGAATTTTTAGGTGCTTAGTCATTATTTGGGTTGTATTATTTTTGTCTGCACTCCTGCCATATCATAATTTTATTAGTTTTGTATTTATTGATTTATTTTAATATGCAGCTGTGTTAAATTTTCAATTTTGCATGGCTTTTAACTAAATAATGTACATTCTGGTGCACTTCTGAATGTTGACATGCTAGTAATGTTGCATAAACAATCAGATCCTCTTAAAAGGGAGAAACCAATCGGTATCCTCTTTGGTAATATTGTTCACATTTACAGCAGTAAATATGAAGAAAGAGATTGCAAGGACACATACCTTTCTGAGGGAGGCAGCATTTAGTTATGCTTCATAGCTTTAATGAATCATTCCTCAGTACAGAGTTCAGTCTTACACATCATGCCATAACAACATGTTTTATCAGTCATCCATGAGGAAAAGTTCTCTCAAGTTTAACATGATTTATAGTTTCATTGGGTCTTCCTGGTAAGAGAAATCTGGGTTTTTTCTGCAGGATTTATCTAACTAATATTTCAGTTTTCTATTTTTTTATTTTTTTTTTCCAGACTGAAGGAGCACGGGGGTCTTTTTGCCTATTCTACAGGAAGCATTCCATTCTCTGGAAACACAGTTATAGTTCAGTGTGCACTTATTCATCTGTATATTTATGGGATCACCTAGCAAAAACTTTATAAAGGGTTCAATCTGAAGATATATATACCTTTAACAAATTTCTCTTCAGACTCTTTTCTTTCTGGATAATGGTTTTTGAAAGATCATTTCTGTATTAATGATTAATTAATGACCAGATTATCTTCTTATTTTTCCTTTGTTTATGCTGTTTTTTGAAGAGTGATTTAGAGTTCACATCTTTTATTCTGTATCTTTCCGGTCTCCCTGATTTTTTTGGGACATTTGGTTGAATGACACCACGTTCAGTGAAAATAGAAATCCAAAAGCACATGCTTCCCATCTGAGAATAGTTAAAAAAGTATGAAGATTGTAAAGTACTAATAATGCAATTAACTTCTTTGATTCAATTTATTTTTAAATCTATAACACTATTTGTCCATTTGCCTAATAAAATATTAATAGAATTTCAGTGGCAACTTGAGCACTTTTATTCTAGCCTTTTCCACAATATTTTCTATGAAGCGTGTGCCTGTCATACACATAATTCTTAATGATGTTCTCTTCTTCAGTTTCTTTTTCCCTTTTTCAGCTTATTTTTCTTACTCTGAGCTGATTTATCTTGGGTGCTACTTCTTTTTAAGTTTATAGCTGCTGGTATAGAGTTAATGCACCTGTGTCCTTTATTAAAGAACTTTAGTGAATGATTGGGCCATGTTTAATAACTATAAAATAAGATTAAATGAATTTCACTCTGCATAATTCCTCCTTTGTATCAGACAGGAACACTGATGTTGGTAATTTCTTATTTTCTTAATGAATCACACAGATTTCCTGGTCTTTAAGCATTACAAAAATGTTGGAATAAAATAATCAGGAATTAAATATGTTTTGTTTTTTTTTAAGGATAATTGTACAGCCAGGGTACAGTTTAAATCTTGGCTTAATAATGATGAGATATACTTTAATAGAAGCTCCACAGATATTTGTTGTGAAAAGCTTAAATAAGCGTTGGTTTGATGGAGGAGTTCTCTCCGACATAAATTTTCACTAAATTTAAAACTTCTGCAAATATTTTTTTTTATGATAATTCACTAGGAAAGCTCTCAAAAAAAGTTTTCACTATACAAGAAACTTTTTTTTCCTCTGTTTTTCCACAAAAAAAAATCACTGATGTAGGTAAGCAAAAATATTTTATAATTTCATTTAAATATCTAGCTCATCCACTAGCAACAACAGCAAAGGAATGGTAGTTACACAGCACAGGGAACATCATCCAAGAGGTGTTGGTGCAGCAGTCTATGCCAGGGTAGAGGCTTCGACCCAAACAAATCTTCAGATGATAGACCAGCCCAGCAAGTCGCAGTCTGAAGGGAGGGCCTGAGACCTTTTCCTCTGGCTGGAAGAGGTAAATGAAAAAGACTTGTTACTGTTAAAATCTAAATGCAAACACACTCACTCTTAGGGAATAGAGCCCGTGCAGGTAGCTGGGTGGGAGCTGCATGTGGAGCTCTGGGTGGTGCCATCCCAAGCGAAGAGGCTTGAACTGCTGACCCTTTGCACAGCAAAGCACACAGGGACCTGTGGCCCAGCCAGGTGAGCAGACACTCAGAGACACGGCAGGAGCTGGGGATTCAGGAGGAAGAGACAAGACTTCTGTGCACTTGGAATGTGAGCGGATAAAAATCCAGAGGTTCCTTTAGTGGGGATCCCTCATGGGAGAGACTAGCTCCAGCTACTTCTCTTCCTGTTCCTTAGGAAAAACTGGGTCGAACAAGTAAGGAGACCTGGTCTGACTGTGAGAGAAGGGTGTTGTAGGGAGTCAAGAGCGGCACCTGTCTGGGCACTGGAGCCAGCAGCTGTGAAGGGGCTTTGGTCCCAGCAGTGAGAGCCTTGATGGCAGGAGTGTAACTGCCAGAGTGGCTCCTCAATGGTCAGAGAAGGAAGTTTCCTTAAGACTCACTGTAATAGATGGAGTAATATGTATCTTTTTAAAAATTTTGATTAAGGCTTTATTTTTCGGCTTTCCATCCTTAATGAAAGGGATGTTTCAAAAATACTGTGAATATTTTAGCTGTTGTAAAAAATCAACTTATGTACAATGTAAGGTTTTTATTTAATTTAAAACTTCCTTATTTGAAAATTTTTGTATTGTAAGCAAACTTTTGCTATGAGCTAGAATGAAGATGTTAATGTTTTTCTTCACAAATAAAAATAAAGTCTACCTTGGAAATCTCTAGTGACATTCTTCATTGAATGTTTTTGATATATGGAATTTTGGATACAGGACTGAAGCTATTTATTTGGTTTCATTGCATTTCTAATTTATCTAAATCTTAAATATGGACTTCTATTAAAGCAGTGACCAGATGTTAGGTAGCAGGATACAACAAAAAACATGCAGTGAAGAGAGACAAGATCGAGGAGAAACACTTGAAGTGACTCTTCCAATTGTGACTACCAGCAGTAACCTGGATGAAGAGTTATGGTCAGGCATCTATGACCTCTACGGATCATATCTTTCAGTGCCATATCTTTAATCAGGGAAAAAACTATTATAAAAGTTAACCATTATGGGTGAGTACATAAAAAAATACACCTCTTTTTCTGTAGTCAATATCTTAGGGCAAGTTAAAGATGACTTTTTTACACCTCAATTACCTCTACCTTCCATAAAATCAGTTTTAAAAAACAATAAATAATAATTAATAAATAATAAATAAAATAAAAATAGTTTAATGCTTTTTTTTGGGGGGGTAGGATTCCATGCATGAACATGTGAGACTTTATATGTTATATGGCTTGGATTGTTTTGGTTTTTTTTTTCCTTTTCTTTAAATAAAAGAGCTTTTCCAAGTAACAAGTGTTAGGTCAATAGGATTTGGTCTCAAGTACTGCCAGGGGAGGTTTGGATTGGATATTAAGAAAAATATCTTCTCTGTGAGAATCTTTAAAGATGGGAAGGATTTTCCAGGGAAGTGGTTGTCCAAGGAAGTATTTAAGGTATTTAAAGGTAGCTGTGACACTTAGGTATGGTGAACTGGTGGACTTGGCAATGCCATGTTTATAATTTGGCTTGATGATCTTCGGAGGTGTTTTCCAAGATAAATAATTCTATGATTCTATTAACCTTGAATTCTTGGTAGAAATTCAGTAAGGACAGTGGTTTCCACTTAGTCTAATTGGCAGCAGTGAGGACATGTTAGCTGTACTTTGAAAGCCTTGACGTTCTGAGGGAGCTGGATGCTACTTCCTCAGTAAATACTCTGTGAAATGCAGAATGAGAGAACCTGAAAGTGGCAGTGTTTTAGGGTGTTTTAGGGTGAATTCAATAGTTTGTGTTTGATAGGCAGGCTTTATATACCATGCATCTTTGGAAATTAGAATAAAGGGGGAGCTAGTCTGTGTGACTTCTCTTTGACAAAAATGTTGAATCCAAATAGAAAAAAATCTGTGAATTAATGGATACAGGGTCTGATGTTCAGGATTAAGTCAAGATGTCAAATGCAAAACTTGAAAGTGTTCTACAAACCATTTTATGGAAAACATAGATAAATGTTTTCTAGTAAAAAGAAATTAAAAATCACCACGAATAAACCACCAACCCCTTCCCCCCCGCAACTAACTAAAACCAAAAGAAAACGAGAACAAAATTCCTAGCTTGCATTCCTCTCTTATTTTTTGTATAATTTCGTAACGTATATGTGTTTAGAAAGTACGTTACTATCCCATACATTTCATGGAAGTTTTAAGGTACTGCAGGAGTTTGGAATGGATTTTTCAGTCATTGCAGCAACATTTGAAATAGGGCTTTATCAGTGGCTTTATTATTTTTTCTTGTAAATACTAAACACACTGCTAAATCTCTTTCTAAATCCAGGAAGAAAAAAAAAGAATATAGTTTTTTCTGCTGTCTTTGAAAATTCAGGTCAAAGTTTCCTGACGCATAGATTTTCTTGAAGGATATGCAGTTAAGATCAATATAGTCATTAAAAAAAATACATTTCTGCTGAGTCATCTGAAAGAAGCTTAGGAGTCTTTGTTTTTAGCAAACACAATTATAGAGTCTGGATATACTCAGTGATCTGTGAAGGTTAATATCTGTCCATAAAAGTGATGTGCTGGGTTTCTTTTGTCTATTCGCCTACATGTTAACAGGAATTTTCAAATATAATTGAATTCTTCACCTTATTATAAACTAATACTGACTATAAACGTTTACTTGTGGGTCAATTGGTGGATGCCTAATGATTTTTATAAGCTACTTCAGCTTTCTTTGGATGTCCTTATGACAAAAAAAATTCACAATTGAATCCCCTCAGGGACAGTTTGCAAAGGTGTTTTATTTTTTTTAACAGCTATGACAATATTTTTATAAATGGCTACATACTAGCTGTCTGTCTGGATATTCAGATAATACCAGGCACCTCATTTAACCAGAGCAGAAAAATTCAAAATATGCATATATACATACATATATATACATATATAAAAATGCACACATACACGTGTACATACGTATGTATACACATATGTATGTATGTGTAATAAAACATATTTTGTATCCATATTTTAAATAGATAAATTGAGTAATAACATATGTACAATTATTAATTTTTTCAAAGATCAGTTTGTCTCCTGATTTGTCCACCTGTACAATCTAGAAATGAAATCCAAAAAAAACCCCATACAAACCAACACTATCACACCTGCCTCCCTCCCCTGAAAACAAAAAACCCAAATCAAAATAAAAGGCCCTAAACTCTTCTCCTTGGAACTAATATGCACTACAGGAACAAAGGATTATTATTTCAGATATCTGAAAATGAATCTTTCTAAAGTCAACTGATTTTTTTCTCCTCTTCCTAAAGAGAACATTTCGTGAAAAACCATGTTTTTAATAATAAGAAACTGTTGTTTCTAGAATTTAGATGATGTAGGAAGAATGCTGGTCTGAAGAATTCTTGGAGGAACGCTAACACTGCTATTGAAAAATACATGAATTAGAACATGTTATAAACAATTTATTAATGAATTTAATCATTAAATTATTATTATTATTATTAAATCTCTCCCTTTTTAGGGATATTAAAGCTGACTGATATACTAGCATTATTATAATGACAAAAAGACATTCCCTGCACAAAACTGAAAAGTGCTGTTAGAAAAATACTTCACCAGGCTACATGAAGTAATAGTGGCTTTGCTACTATGGAAGAAAGGGAATAATAAAAAAAAGAAATAACCAAAAAAAATTTCATTAATTTTGTAGAAAGAAAAAATATTCAAAGATTCCTGCTACATGGGAGAAACTTGTGAAAAAAAAGAACAAAATCAATGCAAAGAGAAGGTATAATGCAGTGAAAAATTGTAGCATATTTTATGTATATACTATTCAAACTTAATAATTTTGAAAATTTTAGTACAGTTCAATAGAATTAGCTTTGTTCTTATACTGTTCCAGGGCCATTTTCATTGATTGAAAGAAAAACAAATTTATTTTGCCATTAAATATATGTAATGCAAATAAGAAGTTATCATCTTATTTTAGTAATGACTCTTTAGTTAGGCTGTAGAGTGGCTGTCATATCCTAAATGGCGTTATTTGACGTGCAGTCCATTAATCTTTATTGAGTAGAAACCATCACCAGTCTTGGGTCAGAACCTTTGGGAGGTTTGCAAGAAAACATGTTAGGTAGGACAAGAGAGACCTATTCCAAACACTAGAATATATTTTTGGAGGGATTTACTATTTTTTTTATTTACTATTTTTTATTTACTGTTCCAGCAATCAAGAAAAGTATTCTCTCTGAATGTGTGATTTGATAGAGTGAGTAAGAGGAAGCAATCACTTAGCAGGCTAAACTGATGGTGAATTCTTGGTAACTTTTGTATCAAGGAGACTCTTGGCATTGAGTTTAGCATTTCAGTCTTCTTCAGATCTGGAGGAAAGGTGCAGTAGTCAGAGACAGTACCATTAAAATAAGAGAGGAGAACATTTGGGTTCTACATAAATTCTTACACAAACTCCAAGGAATAACTGAACTGAAGAATACTCTATCAATAGAAAGTGAAATATTCATGACCTGGGTTTTTAAAATCTAAGCTTGATCGGTGGTATTTATTGTACAGATAGAGACTCATATTGGCAAGGAGAGAGACAGATGACTTATATAGGTCCTGATCAGCTTTAATATCTATTAAAGCGTGGATGCATTCCAGGAATGAACTGACTAGGTTCAGGGAAGTTCAATAGCTCCCAACATGGAGGCACCTGCCTGCCTTGCTACCTCAATTCAAACTAATTTGCAAATCTGTTCTTCACAAAGCTGCTGATTAAATGAGATAAGTCATTCATATTTTTTTTTTTTTTTTTATGTAAGGGAAAGTCTGACAAAATGTGAAAAAAATAGGTGCAGAGGTACATAATGAAATTAAAGTATTAGGAATACTGCAGTGCTAGCATGTTTTCCATCTGCTCCTTGTGTGAACGTGCAACTTTTTGCTAATACAGTCACTTGAAGGCAGGGAGATTTTGTATATTAAATAGAACCTTGTTTTGTCAAACAAATTGCTAATGAGATTTCCAACCAGGGTTTTTAAGGCTTGTATGTTTTCATTTGTTAAAAGCAGTTCTGGAACAGGCATGCTAGCATTAGTGGATATTAGTCTCCAATATTTAGTAAAATGGGCTGGGTTAAAATGAATGAGCAAGTCTTGGAGATTGTCCCAGAGACCTTTTACCTTTAAAAGGCTAAATAAGCAGGAAAGTCAGGCATCAAATAGTTCTAGGTATGCAAAATCTAGGTAAAGTTACAGGATGGTCTACTTTTTATTATAGATCTAGATAGTGGTAAAAGATTTTAGAAGGGTGTAAATTAAAATAGCCTGATCTGTTTAGGTAAACACTGAAACTGTTTTTCCTTCCATAAGAAATTAAATAGGAGAGGATCTGTGTGATTCTCCCTCTACTCAGCTTTCATGTGACCCCACCTGGAATAGTGCATGCAATTCTGGTGCTCCAAGATAAAAAGGGCATAGAACTGCAGGAGCAAGTCCAGAGGGACATGAAGTTAAGGAAGTAGAGCATCTCCCCTATGAAGGCAGGCTGAGAAAGCTGAGGCTGTTCAACCTTGAGAAGAGCAGTGGACACCTCATAACATTCCAGTATCTGAGGGGAGCCTACAGGGAAGCTGGAGAGCAACATTTCGTCAGGAACTGTAGTGATAGGTCAAGGAATAATGGGTTCAAATTGAAAGAGGGGAAATTCAGTTTATATGTATGGGAGAGATTATTCACTCTGAGAGTGGTGAGACACTGTAATAGGTTGCCCAGAAAAGTTATGAATGCCCCATCCCTGGCAGTGTTCAAGCCGGGTTGGATTGTCTTTGAGAAGGCTGGTGCAGTAGAAAGTGCCCCTGCCCATGGAAAAGTGGTTGGAGGGAGGTTATTTTCAAGGTCCTTCCCAACCCAAACCATTCTGATTTTATATAATAAGTGCATTGGAAAAAGCTCCTTGTACAATGTTCCAAAATTTAACCTTGCATTTTTTGTAATGACCTGCCTTTCCACTTTGCTTTTTAATATTTTTAATTATTTATTTTTTATTTTTTATTTTTTAATAAGAAAATAAATGTATTATTCCTTTGGTCTTTCTCCATGAAAAAACTCAATTCTCTATTTAACGAATACTTTTCTTGCTTAAAATTGTACTCCTTAATAAAACAGACTAAATTAAATGTTTTTAAATAATTTAATGATAAACTAATTATAATTTTATAATTATAATTTTATAATTATTATGAATGACAAAATTATAATTTTATCATTTAATGATAAACTAATTAAATGAATTGCTTCAAAAAGTAGGAAAATAGTAGTTAAAATTGCAATTAATGATATATTTTAAATAGTGATCAGCTGCATGCATAGTTAGATCACAAACTGTCAAAAGGAAGGTCACACGAGTTGACAAGAATAACACAAAGCATGGGAAATATCAGTGTTATACAATCATAAATATGGGTGATTATCAGATTTTTAATTTATAAACACTTGCATTCATAATTAAATCAGACACTACTGAGGGAAAATGTCAAAACAACTGTAAATACTGTCCAGAGTACTCCTTATAATGGAGAACTTTGGATACAGTTTTGAATCACAGCCATGATTCTAAGAAACCAGTAAAAACTGTACACCTTCATCTTTCAATAATCTCCTCTTCAGTTATCGATCTGAGTTGTGGTGTATGTGCTGCTCCAGGACTTCTACAAAATCATGCCACATATTTTTGATCAATTACAGTATCCAGTAATACTTATATTTATGTGTATTTTATAGATAACTGGTGAAGAAAAACAATGACCTGTTCTACTTATTGATGTCACTTTTATTCTAGTACACCAAGTGGGAATTTCACTGATGACTTGAGTGGAGCCAAATGATTTGATGTAGTGAATCAACAGTTCTCTTTTAATAAGCTGCCAGACCAGCACAGAGCAGTGTTACCTGATTATATTTGTGCTGTTTTCTCAGTTTTACTTTACAATAGGTGTGCTTTGAAACTTTCACATGCAGCTAAGGAAGACTACTTCCTATGTTCAGCAAAGGAATAACCATTTTTAACAATCTGTTGATCATACTGCAGGTGATATGGAAAAGAATAGACAGCCTTCCTGCTTTAGGATCACCATAGAAAAGAAACGGCTTCATTTCTGGTAAAATCCAATTTTACAGAGACATTAAAATATAGGTCTGACAGTGAAATTAAAATTAAAGATGAGTTTAGATCTTTGATCTGATTAAAGTGTTACCAGAAGTGAGAAATCTGGGGCTTCTAAATCTGCTGACTTGCCTGCATGTTACCAGCACTGCGTTGAGGTAGTGTTCCTTGAAGAGCCAACAGAAAAGGTAGTCTTGACTCCCTTCAGTCCTGAAAAATTCAGCACAGAGGATTAACATATCAGAGAGTCAGCCAAAAAGCCTGGTCTGGAACAAAAATAGAGAAGGAATCAAACACCTAGGCTTTCATGATTTTGTTTTCCTTTGATTCCTGTAATGGATATCAGATTTTGGCTTTACCATCTGTGAGTTATCTTGCTGACTGCTGTCACACAGTTTTTGAGAAAATAATTTTTTTAATGGAGAGAAAAAAAAAACGCAGTTAGCTCTGGCCTCTTCCAGGAAAATGAGAACTCCAAAGTTATCATAGAGGTCAGTAACTTCTGGCAGCAGAAACAGAGAACAACACAGCAAGTAATAATTTGGAAAGTAAGATATCTTCCTTTTCATGACTCTTTACGAAGGAAAGATAGTAGCCTTTAATCTCAGTCTGGGTTTTTCTGTTTACCCTGATATTGGTAAAATTAACAGCATATTTTGTGATGGAGGGATTAAAGTAATTGAGGTAAACACAACCAAAAGTGGACAAAACCCCATTTTAGGCATCCTTACAACTTCATAAATTAGTAGTGACTCTGCTGTCATCAGTTCCAAACATGAAAATCAAAATATGAATGAAAACATGACTTTGCCATCACTCAAATATAAACCCATAATTAAAGTTGTAGACCATAATAAGTAGCAAGAGTATACTCCCTATCAATGCAAGAAAAAAAATCAGAGTTATAGCAGGAATAGTAAAAAAATACTTTAGCCAATTATCACAGACACAGCCGTAGTGTACTTCTAGTTATTAAAGCTGAATTCATTATATGGTGGGTTTTTTTCCCACCATATTACAACATTTCTGCTTGGAACATACTTTTTGTTGCACTTTTCACCTCTAGATAACCTCCCCAGCCCCCTACTTTAACAGTATCTTTCTTCAAAGATTCAGCACACTGCTTATGCCACTCTCAGAATTTTAATGTGAACTTCTGAGTATATGGAGTGTTATGAAGCATTAACACTTAAACCCACTGCTAATCCCCACATGGCTTGCTTTATTCTTTTAGATCTGTATATTGTACGAACTACAGAGAACAATAAAACTGAGTAAGTACCTTGGAGAGAGAGCAAGAGCCTGCGTGTGAAACACACTAAGTAATTATAGTGGTTCTAGTCGAAGAATGATAGTCAAGGCCATATTAAATATAGAATATTTTCAACCAGATAATTAGCTGTTGTTAAAAAGCAGTTTGGTGTCAAAGTTTGTCTTGAGGCCTTCTGTTGCCCAGGCGTTAATTTGGATAAAAACTGAATATCAAGTTTGCTTCAAGAAGCAAAAATATGAGGTTTTCAACACATTCACATGCAATTTTGAATTAGTAATGCAATAAAGAGGGTTTTAATAGCAGATGTTGTTTGCCAATCTTGAAACTCCAATCTAACCTCATGTTTACCCAGTGCAGTAGAAAAAAAGTACTTTAAAAGCTTTTAATTCATACTAGACAAAGAAACTTAATATTGCTTTTCTAAAATGAAAAATAAATATATTAATAATTCAAATCCAACATGGGAAATCAAAGTACAGTCTGTTGAGGTTATTCACACAGAAATAGCATATTTCTCTCTTTTATTTTTTTTTTTTGTTCTTTTCTTTCTGTTCTGACATTCATATCTTCAGATTTTGTGATACAGCCAGAAAATGGCATAGCAGATTTTCATACACTCTTTGTCTTAAAGTCATTGTTTGTTTTAATGTTGTGGCTACAGATAACATCATTAAGAAGAAATAAACAGCTGCACGACATATAAATGCATTAAGAGAAAAACAACACAGAATCTTTCTCCCATTATTTTCTGAGTTTACATTATAATCCAGATAAATCCAAATCCAGTGCTACAAATGTAGCTGAAGTTCTTCAGACTAACGTGTGAAAAATGTTGATTTATATAACTTTTGATAGCAATGTGTAAATTAGCACACATTGTGCATATAAATCTATCCTCCTGACAGCTATTTCATAATGCACTTTTAAGATTTTCAGTGCTGTTGAATGATGGGGTTTAGCTTGCTAAAATGAAAAAGCACAATTGATTTTGGTTTGTGCAAAAGAAGTACTTGAATAAATATATTTAAGAAACTGTACAAATAAAAAGGCATTACCTTCAATAAACAGCATACCTTAATAGTGGACATCTGTCTTACAATCTTAGTTTTAACTTGACCTTGAAAAGTAAGAAAATAATGTACATAAGTCTTGTCATTCCTGGAAGGAGGTCCTTGGTTTAATGATGGTAAGCAGAATTTGAATAAAACACAAAGCAAACAACAACAAAGCCACAAAAATTGTAGTCAGTAAAGTAAAAAAGGACATTTATAGAAAAGAAGCACTTTTAAATGGATAATCAAAGGGAATTTGAAAGAACACACAAAACCTAGAAAAGTTGACTTTATTGCTGTCTATTAGATATTTTTCCTTTTAGATTTCCTAGTGCTTGATAACTAATCAAGTCAAAGTAGTTCTATTTAAAATGGTTTTGTTGCAGAGAAAAGCAGATAGTTTTAAATGTGTACATATACACTTCAGCGCAGAAGTATAAGGACCAACACGAACTGCAAGAGACCTCATAAAAACACACATCTCAAAAACTAGTGCAGAGAACAGATGAGACCAAGAAAAACAAATTTATGTGACTAGAACTTCTTTGTAGATCAGTACTGAGCATACAGGCACACAGCAAGTGTAACAGATAACTGAAGAAAAAAGCTCTAAGAAAATGATATAAAAATAATTTACATGAGCTGTTTAACTGAGCTTTTGACAAGAAATTAAAAAAAAACAAACCAACTGAACATAAAGTTAACTTATAGTTAAGTCATAGAATCCCAGACAAGAAGTTAGATAACATAAGATATTCCCCTGCCACCAATGAGAGACATAAGTTTTTATAAGTATTTTTAAGAGATATCAAAGCATAAAAGATTAGTTAAGTTAAAGCTATGGCCAGAAATTAAGGAGAAATCCTATTTAAAAAGGATATTTTATGTGTATCTTAAGCTCTTACACTTGAGGTTTAGTGTACTACCTGTTATACATGGAATGATACAGAATCTTGTTTATTTAATATTTCTAAGCAAAAGTGCTTTTGCAGACTACAGAAAAGGAATTGAAAATTCCAACATGAAGAATGGGTTATTTTAAAAGGTGAAATGTTGAAGTAAAGATAGAAAAGCAATCAAGTCATATATGAGTTAAAAACAAAAGTACTATACTTTGATCTCTTGTATATAAGCTAGTTTATTTTATACTTGGTTATTTTAAAAGTTATTTTAATCTTGATTTCATAAACTTCTACAGTGACTGTGGAAGTCTTTCAGGGGTCTACATAGTTTGGCTTTTTCCACAGATACTTTCTTTTGATTTTAAATACCAAGTCAAAATTTTGTTACAGTTCCTTAATGTTATAAGTCCCTACAAGCATGTTTTTCCAAGAAAAAGTAAAGAGAATTCCCATCTCCCTGTAATGACTTTTATTTGACAGGAAAGTATTTGCTGTGAGTCAAACATCTGCGGTCTGCATCCACACTTCTCAGCACTAACATGTCTCATCTATTCTACAGGATTAGATCCTGCATATCTATAAAAGACAAATACATATGCTGTCTTTCATACAATTACTTCTGCAATAACTCATAAATGGATCATTTTTATTCTACAGAATTTCCTTTTATGACATTCCAAATGCTTGCAGTAACTCAACCACTACAATGCCACCTTCTCTCTGACCGGACTCCCTTACGTGCAGCTGAATATATAGAACTGTGATAAGCAGTTACTCAGTTGTTATTTCAAGGCTCATATACCTTCCTTTTCTTCCTCCTCCTTCCAAGACACAACCTCCAACATCACCAACTTACTTAGTTAGCCACTGACTTATATTAAAGAAGTGTGAGGACTCTCCATAACTTTTCACTTCAGATCCCACTGGGATCCAGTGGTTGAAGCTCTTTAACTTTGTGTACAACACAGTACAGCTAACTGCAGTGTAGTTTAAGTGGTTCAACGTAGAATTACAGAAATAATTACAATAAAAGCTTAGCTTCAAGCTTCTCTGCTGCTGTGAGATGCTGTCCTCTTCCTACAGACTGGTATTTTCTAGCAATTTACAATCACATGTAAGCATTAGTGCTCCTGCTTGAGTCTCAAGTCTTTAATTGGGCTGTTGAAGTGCAGACAGCTCAAGCCTCAAGTGACTATTTCTTTTACAATTTTGGCATCTGTTGTAGAGATATCTGGCTGCAAAGAATACTAAAGGACATCCTGACAGGATATATGCACAGTTCATTCACTCAGTCACAGTTATCTTCTCTTTTATAACTGTAATTACTTTTGTTCATTAAATGATTTTTAAAAAGCAGCTGAAATTTCATAAGCTTGAAAACAGATTCAAATTGTGAATTTGAATTCGGGTCCATGTTCCAAATATAGAAATCATAAAGTGTACAACAACAAATGTCATAATATGCAAATCCTCAGAAAAAAATGAAGAGTTTTCCAGCTTTCCTACTTTCCAGACATACAAGGCTAGTTAAACACCTTCTTGTGAAGCGACACTTCTTTGATAACACCCCTATTTAATTACTCTTGCTTTGTAGCTGACTGTAATCTTATAAATACTGAATTTCTATAGAAGGGATAATTAATTAACTAAGATCATGATTTCTGAAGTTATTGTTTGCTAGATCAGTATCTGACTTATCTTCCTTAAGTGAAACATGCTTATTCTAACTGATTGATGTATCTCCTCAAACTTGAAAATTCCTGGTGTTTTACTGTCAACTTAACCAAGTGAATCTAGAGCTAATGGCAGAAATTCCAACTGTAGGAGGAGAAAACAATTGCAGATATGTCTGCATTCCTATTAATTTATGCATACTTTCTTCTGGAAAATCATTCTGGAAATATGTGCTGACAATCATATTGTATCAGTCAAAAAAAAATTCTACTTATTCTTAAATGTTGACTTGTTTTTCTTGTTTCCTTGTTTTTGACTTGTTTTCTGGCCTAATTCTATGCACTGTATATACAGCAAAACTCAGATCCATATGTTTAGTGTTTCTTGGTCTGTTTTATGCAAATTTATTGTATTTAATAGATCAACTTTCTAAGGCACTCTACGGGCTGCTCCTGAAATGCATATACTTATCTGACATTTTTGGAACTTTCTTGGTGGCAACTTGGGATTTAGGTAGGTGTTTCACCCACTATACCTTAAATTAGATTTAGCTTTTAGTTTATTTTCACTTTTACCGGTTAGTTCACTTGTAATTTATAGTTCTTTAATTTTCGGCTTTGTGCATCCCCAAGGCAACATGTGACTCAATAAAGCTATTTGTTGCTATAGGCAACAGAATTGTTTTTCAATATATTATCAGACTGATTATATCATTTGAATTTTGATGCTTTGCTGCATTACCATCTTTATGATTGTTGTCATGGAGGGGGATAAAAATATTTTGATTGGTTGGCACATTGTACATGTGAACTATCACTGGTTTTTGTACTGCTTTTTAAGATGAAAATGAGAAATAAAAGACTAGTCCCATCTGAGTTGATCCCTGGGGAGAGATAATCCTTCAGTTTGATAAAGAATGGCCCTGTTTGGAACAATTTCCTGGGAATTTAAAATACCAATATATGAGCAGACACACTGTATTTTATAACATGAGTCCATGCAAACACTATCATATTTTACTGATTTAAGCACTGAGAATACGGGGTAAAAACCTATGATTTATTTCTTAAAGTTATTTTTATGTAGACTTATCACCAGAAAAATCAGTCTGAATATTATTAATAAATATTTGAGTAACTGGAGACAATAAATATGTGAAAATATGTCATAAAATTAAAAGGGGTGTTGACGATGTGAATTTTTTTACTGATTTTGGACCTCAAATATTTGTTTTCCCAATTTGGAGTATCAATGAGAAACATGATCACTGATAAAACCCTAACACTATCCCCTTCATGAAAATCCTTTTACCCTTGAATAGGTCTCTTATGTAGTAGTAGAATTGTTTGTTTGCTCTTTGCATGCATGTTATCTCTTTTTTATTTTCCCCCTGAGATGTAAATTAATGTTGCCCAATGTTTGCCTGTTGCTAATTGTAGAATAGAAAGTAATCATAGTACAAAAAAGTTATCTTGAATATTAAATAAGTATCTGTCCTGTTGTATCTTTTTAGTGAATTGCAGAGCATTTATAGTATCTCTAATACTAGTTTGTTAGAAAAGATAAAGTCAGAGAATTGTTAAGGCTGGAAAAGACTGCAAGTTTGGGTGAAACAGATAGCTTAGCACTGCTATGATCACCACTAAAGCATGTCCCCAAGTGTCACATCCACATGCCTCTTGCACATTTCCAGGGATGATTCTACCGCTTTCCTGGGCAGCCTGTTCCAATGCCTTCCTTTTCAGTGAAGACATTTTTTCCTCATGTCCAATCTCAACCTTCTCTGGGCTAACTTGACGCCATGTCCTCTTATGCTATCATTTGTTGCTTGAGAGAAGAGACCAACCCCTGCCTGGCTACAAATCATGTAATCTTGTCTCCCTTGAGCCCCCTCTTCTCTGGGCTGAAAAATCCCAGCTCCCTCAGTTGCTCATCATAAGATTTGTGCTCCAGACCCCTCACCAGCTTTGTTGATTTTCTCTGGACATGCCCCAATACAGGGTGAAGGACTAGCAGGATGCCACAGGAACATTCTGGTGGTGATATCTTTCTACTTAAGCTCTCTCTCTCTCTCTCACTTCCCTTCCCTCCTCCTATTTCTTTCTTTCTCTCTCTATGCCACATTTACTGTCTAATAAAATCCATATTGACTTTGGCATATGGTCTCATTCACAACCCAGTTCAGGCAGAGATATATCTTATAATCAGATTATAGCACCATCAGAACCCTCAAATACTGTCTCGGTCTTGTGTTAGGAATTTTTTCCTCAGCTAACAAGGATTTGTTGATCAGATTTTTGCCACTGGTGTTTGTTGAAACCAAAAGAGATTCCATGTTTATGGAATATTATGCCAGAACGTGGAAAGAGAGTAAGAGACAGAATGGAGTTTACTAAACATGTCCATCTGAAGTGCAATGACAACACTGGCTGATTTTACACTGATTTTAAACCTTGTTAATGTCTTAATTTGTAAGTATCAATGATTTGCTGGCTATGGTGAAACTGGGCTACCAAAACCCTGAAGAAATCAAAGCCTTCATTAAAAAATAAAACAGTCTAAAGAAAACTCTTTTTTTCCATGCAGATATTAATGATAATAATTCAAAAGTCCTCATTAGAAGGAAGCCTTCAAATGATAAATAAATAAATCAACCAAAACTGAAGCAACCAAAATGTTCCTTTTGTAATACGCACTATGTTAAACAAGAAGGAAATAAAAGAAGGTCTGAACAACTACATTATTTTTAAATATGTTTTTTCTCTTGTTTGAGCAAAGAAAGACAGAAAGAATTAGGATTGTAGGAGTTTCTCAGTGGATTGTGAAGCCAAATAACTAGGCTGAAACACCACGGTGTTTGGCAGGGCAGATGTTATTATTGGGGAACAGAAAGGCCAAAACAAGAGATGTCACTGCAGCCTCTTAAAGTTTAAGATGTTAATCCAGAATCTCCCACTGAAAAGACTGGGTTTATAATGAGTTTTTCTATACATTGTTGCATGTAGAAGACATAAATTATCATTATACATTATGTTTTAGATTTGGGATGAGAAGATAGCTGTAGTTTCTAAGTTAGTAAAAATGGACTTTTCCCCTGAACTACAAAATGAACCTGCACTCAAAAATGTCTGAGAATTATAAACTACTCTGAATAATAAACTTTATTTCTATGTGTGACCAGCATAAGAAGGCAATGGAATATAATTTTTCACCTCTTTATATCATCTAAGTAAAGTCACAAGTAGATAATGCTCAACTGCAAGAATAGTAATTGTGTTTGTTCGCAAAATAAGAATAGTCTCTATGTATTCTCCTTGAGCATCTGTTCAAGAAAGGCCAGAAGCAATTCTTTCATTAATCACTGAATGTCATGTGCAATAAATCTACCTCAACTCAGCATGATATAGTTTTTCCAGGTACTCAGTTCATTTGTAAATGTTATGAGTATGTCAGTCCAGCGTGGGCTAGCCCTTTCCTTCATCATGCTGCTTAAGAGTTTATTCAGCTCTGACAGAGTTGCCAGGACTCTACCAAGACATTGTTAGCAAGCAAATTAATGGTGACTGTCCTATGCTTACATACCAGCAACTATTTTGTAGACATAAAAAATGCAATATAGATATACAAAATATAATCTGCCATCTACAACTTGGCATCTGTAGGAAAGGATTGTCATTTGAATTTTTCTCTTCTCACTTTTAGTTTTGTTTTGTTCCTAGATACAATTATAAACAATATGGAATAGTTTCTATTGAATGTCATCATGCAGCACTTACAGGATGGCCAGGGTATCAGACCCAATCAGCATGGATTTAGGAGGGGTAGGTCAAGTGTGGTCAGCCTGGTCTTCTTTTATGACCAAGTGACCCGAATGGTGGAAGCTGGAAAGGCTGTGGATGTGTCTGTGTGGACTTCAGCAAGGCCTTTGACACTGTCTCCCACAGCACACTCCTGGAAAAGCTGCAGACCTTGGTTTGGACAGGAGCACTCTGTGCTGGGTTAGGAACTGCCTGGATGGCCGGGCTCAGAGAGTGGTGGTGAGTGGGGCTGCACCCAGCTGGTGGCCAGGCAGCAGTGGTGTCCCTCAGGGGTCTGTGCTGGGGCCAGTCCTGTTCAGTATTTTTATTGATGACATGGATGAGGGTATTGAGTGGTTCATCAGTAAATTTGCAGATAACACTAAGCTGCGAGCATGTGTTGATCTGTTGGAAGGGAGGAGGGTGCTGCAGAGAGACCTGGATGGGTTGGATGGATGGGCAGAGTCCAATAAGATGAAGTTTAATAAATCCAAGTGCCAGGTGCTGCATTTTGGCCACAGCAACCCCCTGCAACTCTCTAGGCTGGGGATGGTGTGGCTGGACAGTGCTCAGGCAGAAAGGGACCTGGGGATGCTGGTGACAGCCGGCTTAACATGAGCCAGCCCTGGGCCTTGGTGGCCAAGAAGGCCAACAGCATCCTGGCCTGGATCAGGAGTAGTGTGTCCAGCAGGAGCAGGGAGCTCATTCTCCCCCTGTACTGGGCACTGGTGAGGTCACACCTTGAGTGCGGCATCCAGTTCTGGCCCCTCAGTTTGGGAAGGACCTTGAGACGCTTGAGTGTGTCCAGAGGAGGCAACGAGGCTGGTGAGGGGCTGGGAACACAAACCCTGTGAGGAGCAGCTGAGGGAGCTGGGGTTGTTTAGCCTGGAGAAAAGGAGACTCAGAGGTGACCTTGTCACTCTCCACAACTTCCTGAAAGGTGGATGTAATCAGGTGGGGTTGGTCTCTTTCTCCAGGCAGCCACTGACAGAACTAAAGGACAGTCTCAAGCTGTGCCAAGGGAAATATGGGTTGGATATTAGGAAAAAGGTTTTTACATAAAGAGTGAAAAGTACTGGAGTTGTCAGCCTGGGGAGGTGGTGGAATCACCATCCCTGGACGTGTTTAAGAAAGATTGGATGTGCACTTGCTGCCATGGTTTAGTTGAGGTGCTAGAGCATGGGTTGGACTTCATGATCTTAAAGGTCTCCAATGTAGTGATTCTGTGATTCTGTAAATATTTTGTATTTTGAGCAGAAGATCTGTGGAAAGTACAAAAGAATTGTCATGTTTTCCAGAATGGTGGGTGCAACAGATGAATAACTGAAATGAGCAAGGTAGCACAGGACAAGAATTTCTCTTTTGCTCCTGATTTTCATTTTCCCTGTGCTGAATTCAATGAATAATTAGCAAGTGTTGAATTTCATGGTGCCAAACCACAACAAAAAGAAATTAATAAAGCAGTCTGGGAGTTACAATACATTTTAAAGTATAGAACTCCAATTACAGACTTCAGATTTTAAATGTAGGCCTTTATTAACCCAGTCACAGCACATACAGAAAACAATTTGATCAAGTTATAGGGTATCATAGAACTGCCATACAATATCCAAACAGAGGAAAAGTTATGATCAGTAGGTTAATATCTTATTCTTCGCCACAGCTAAAGTGGGAAGTCTTGTACTGCCAAATCCCTAAAGACCATAAATTTGAACCATAAATTTCTTACCAGAAACTAAAGGTTCCCCAGGGGCAGCTTTGACCCCTGGAAAATCTGCACTGTAATACAGCTGAGGTCAGGAAATTATTCTTAATTATTACAGGTTACCTAATCACCTGGACTTAGAAATTTTATGATAACACAATAAAAGGAAATCAGTAATACTGAACAGAATTGGTATGCAGAATTTGTTTCCTGATAATAAAAAATGATAATGAATTTTTTGGAATTCTAGGGGTTTTCTGAGACTATATATAATAATAGGAATAAATGAATTACAGATCCTTACTGAACAGGAAATAAGAGAACTAGGATCAACTGTTCTGAGTTTTCCAGATGTCCCTATAATGATAGTCTGTGAGGTGTACTGAGAAATCTTGATATTTTCAATGATTTCTTAGTTTTTACGGAGGCAGAAAATAATATTAATCTGGGTGACAGGGGAATAGTTTTATAAGGACCTCTGTCCCTTCTTTTGTTAAGTTCAACTTCATTGTTTCATGAGAAAATCTGAAGAAATTTTAATAGTCATTACATGACCTGCACATAAATGCACTCTAAATTAAAGCACGCAGGCAAAAAAAAAAAAAAAAAAAAAAAGGAATCTGGGGGTAAGAAAAACACCTATCAAAGATCTTGTAAGAAAAAATTCTCGTAGTCTTTACCAAGTGTAAGGAATGTGCACACATTCATCAAAAAGATACTGAATTATATAGTTTTATATTCTGATATCTACACTGAATATGATGGGTGGTGGCCAAAAACTTTTTTGGCAATAACTTCTAATGTGTGCTATTTTCTTTGCAATTTGAATTTCCCTCACTTTGGTACAATATAGTTTGTTTGTTAGATGTAAAGTATGTTGTATCAATCCCTAGGAAAATTAATTAGAATTTATTTAGTAATATGAAACCACCACATTGGTAAAGAAATTGATGAGTCTCAAAACAGTTTCTCAGAACAGTTTAGTTTTGTATTCAAATACTGAAGGATTGTTTAAAATGCTGGTTTATGTGTGCTTATTGCATACATAAAAATATGAGATACTTCAGCTGTCTATATCTGATTTGAAAATTAAAACAATCTAGACTTCCCACTATTATGAAAAGGAGTTCTCAAAAGAGATTGAAAAAAGTATAGAGTAATTAAAAAGAAAGGATAACACTTAATATCATGGATATTATAAAATCTTGAACTATTACAAAGGTTAGTAACTTGATGTTCGAGCATGATGCCCACATTTTATTTGGAAGGGCTGTTGATGGTCAAGAAAATATAATGACAAAATTTATTTGCAGTTGGTTTGGCTTTAACTTAAATAACTGCTCCTTTATCTGAAAGCTTGGGATTTGAAGGTTTTTTTTCCTTTTGTTTTGTTTTTGGTTTTGTTTTTGTCTTTTTTTTTTTTTAATTCACAGGCTATTACAGAATTAGGTAGGGTGTCACATCATAAAACATTACAGCAATGACTAAAATACATCAATAATTTCAATATTTTCATAATTTTATTTGGTGTTTCACAGTAAAAAAAAATGTTTCCTACATAATTTACTCCTTGGCTACTTCTTAGGAAAAGAAAGAAACTTGAATTTCAAAAAGCATTTTCATTTTTGTATTAAGTTTTCTAATCTCCTGAGTTACTAGAATTCTCCCACTTGCCTAGAGTTATAGATATTTGCGCTGTCCTTGTCCCTTTTAATTTTGGCCAGATTTAGCTGGAGTCAAACAGAAATTATATTATGTTCTGTGTTCAACATAATCTTATAGGAAACCTCTCTAATTGTAAACCGAGTTTATTCTTAGTTATCCTCTAAATCTCATTTCCAGTATTCTGGGCTTTATGATATTCTGAAAAATATATAGATTATTTTTGTTTATTTAAGTAATTACAACTCAGATACTGCATGTTACATTGAAATGTAACTGTAAAAGTCACAGAGACATTTGCTGAGAAAAGTTCTTGGTGTGTTAAGACACTTTTGTAAAAATCTGTCTTTACCTCACATCTTGATTTGTAAAGTAGCCAATCTAACAACTGAAACCTTGGCAGTGAGTTAAATCTGTTCATATATTTTTAAAAAAAATTGTTGCTCTACAAACAAAAGAAGTGCATCTGCTTTCTACCCACAATAAATCACAGTGGGGGAAGATATCTTTAGAAAATTAGCAGTCTCACTATGCATATTAATAACTCCTGTCACTGAACTTGTGCTGATCATACTGCAACAGTCTTATTATTCATATTCCCTGCTAACACTACAATGTTAAGAGTTCCACAGATACTGGAATTTACCCAATTTTTTAAAAGACCAAAAAAATAACATAAGCATAGAACATAAATTAGAAACAAAGAAATAACCTTCCCTCTTTGAGATATGTAGCCTACATCTACATCTTGCCTACATTCTCAGTATATTGTTATCACTATTAACATTTCAGAAAGAATAACTTGTCCAGATTTTGCTATCTCTAATTACAACTAATGATTAAAAAGCATGGGGATTTGTATTTTAACTGGACCAAAAAAACATATTGAGGAATGATTTTAATCCATTAAAACTTCTGTCAGAAAGAAAATTGAAAGACCTTCAGTTAAGGAGTAATGAATAAGAAATAATAATTAAATAAATAATAATTATCAAACACTATTTTTATTTATTTTCTTTTTTTTTATTTATTCTGGTAAGTCTGAAATTTAAGGGTATTATTTCAGAGAGAAATGACAGCATATGAAGGAAAAATTCAAAAGCAATTTAATTGATATAATAAGATATTTCTTATCACTGTCAAACTAGACTTACATGATAAAAATTTTCTCCTCCTATTCTTCAAAAGCTCCATTCCCAAATTACAAGATTGTTTTTTTTTTCCTTGAAAAAGTGTAACTGAATGAATAAATTAAAAAATTTAATTTTAAGTTGAAATTATAAGTGTGTACATTTTTCTCTACTTCTGTCTGTCTTACTGGTAGGTTGCATTCCAAAACACTGAATAGCGTACTTGTCTGGTGGCAATAGGCATGGAGAGAGCTCTATGTATACGGCATTCCTTAACCATGAACCCCCACAAACAAAATAACAAACAAATGAACAAACTTTTTATCTTTTGAACTGTGAAAGTCCTTAAGTTTTCAGTATTTTGCACTATAAAAAAGGTTATACTTCTAATAAAATGCACATTATATTTTGGTGATTAATCATTAGAACTTTTTTTCATCGATGTTTTCATAACTATACCCATGACTTGGTCAATTTTTGTCTATATATAGTGTTCTGCATTATGTCTACTCAAATATGACATGATTGAAAATAATTTATAAACTGATCTCTGCATCTGTATTTAATTCTTGTTTTATGGCTTAGATTGTAGCTTCTATGCTTCTGGAAACAGCTTTCAAAAAGTTATTACCAGACCAACTGATAGAGAAATTTTCAATCTCTTGTGGATATTGAAAAAAGAAAGCCAAAACATTGAAATAGATAAAAATTTCTAACCCTGTTTTACACATAGGTGTGCATACCATCTCCATGAAACATTCTGAAAGGGAATTTCTCATAGAGATGGTATGCATAGCTGTGCATTTTCTGGTTTTGTCCAATTAAATTTCTTGATGATAGGCAGAAACCTTTATCCTTGAACTTATGTCAGAGACAAGAAGATATTTTCTGAATGAGCTCAGAACTACATTGAAGGCAAAAATGAAACACTGAAATGGCATAGTTTTATGGCAGGAAGGCTCAAGTAAAAGAAAAGGCTGGGGATGGGAAAGGTGGACAGACTGGAAATATTCTTTTACCAATAGCTTTCAAATGATATATCTTGCTCTCATTTCTGGTAGAATCCTAATAAAAAAAGTCCTATCTTTCCAATGCTTCAAGCCCCGCAAAACATAAACAATAAATGATAATAAAACATTCCTGATACCCCCAGAAGCTAAATATTAAATATTTATTTTCTTCAAAGACCCTTACTGGAAGGAAAAAAGTGACCTAGTGACAAAGTATAGGGATAAAAGGTATAATATCATAACAGTGTGATTTATCCAAGTATTTAACTCATCTTTTTTAATTTTCCTATTAATTTTGGTGAGCTTTTGTCTTTTGAAATAGTTAGCAGCACCACTGTCTATATTATATTTTTTATCTTTTTTTAAAAATTATATATAATTCATACTGAGCCATAACACTGTTTATAAATTTGAAAAGTAGAACAATTTAATTTGTATGACTATTTATTTTTTATTTTCCTTCTGTCTCCTGAATCATTCTTCTTTGCTTTCTTGGTGCCTTCAGGCTCTTTATGAGAACCAGAAGTACATTTTTTTTGAAAACAGATTCTGATACTGTTGGTTTTCTTTAAACACTGGACTATGTGAGAAATATCTAATATTACTATATTTGTGAACAATGGCAAGAGTCAACAACACATAGATCAGAATTTTGCGAGTGGGTTTTCTTCTTCTATTGTGTCAGATAAATGGATGAATTAAAAAAAGAGGGAACATAGTATCTTAGTTCTGGCTGGCATGCCCTTCCTAAAACGCAACAAGATGGAGGAAACATTTCAGGAACATGAGATTAAAATTTCTGTAGACTTGAAAATACTTTTAGGAAGACCCTGACAAGTGCCATAGTGCTGCTGAGCAGATGCAGTTAGCATGGACTCCAAAGGCATTCTGGCTGCTGCACTACAGAGTTATGTAGGCTATTTCCTTTTTATAGAAGCAAAGTAAAGGAACGTGCAGCGTGTGGTGCACTGCAGCACTTATGCTGCATGTTGTACTAACACACATTTAAACTACCTCATGATTTGTTACATTAGATTATAACTGGAGGCAAGCTTCCACTATATTTCCTATTCCACAAGAGGGAAAAAAATAAAATGGTATAAAGACAATATTTTGTGTGTGCCTCAAATATCACTCAGAGGTGCACTAGAGATTCAGAGCATATAAGTGGGAAGCTGTTATGAAACATAGTGAATATAATGGCATACAGGAAAATGAAGTGATAGAGTTTGCATCTTGCTTAAATAGGGTGGGGAAAAAAATTAAAATTTTTTAAAAAATTTAAATTTAAATGGATTAATTGTTTTCTTTCACATTTTGAAAGAGTTCCCAAGATGTTTGCCCTTCTGTCAACATCTTACAGATGCTGTTTTATGCCAACCCAGTGGCCTGTTTCTCAAGACAAGGCACAGTCTGAGCGTGTGTGGAGGGGAATGTGAACAGCTGTATACTTGTTTTCATAGTTTGGAAATTATTCCCTGATACAACTTTTCTCGCCTCAGAATCCTTTCTGAGGCCTGCAGGTGAATCCAGATTCTTCTGTTTCAAAATATCCTGCCTGATATCCTGCCTGAAATTTTTGTGTTTCTGTTCCAACCTATTAAGTGCACATAAAAATTGCAAAATAGCTGGATAGATGTTAACTGTATTAAAAATTCATCATGCATACCTCAGAGACCTTGAAAAAATTGAATAAAACTGCTATACTTTTCATTCTTTTCATTCATGTTTTCATTTTTAAACCTTCAGTTGATACAGTCACTAATATATACATTATTTCTTCTTGATATTCTGTAACCGTAAAGCATGCAATATGTTCTGTACAAGCTTTATTTACATAGTTCTAAAATACTACAATATTTACAACATTCTATAGAATATGCAGTTGGTATCATTCATTGCTTGGTAAAATATGAGTTAAAAAAAATTATGTCTGAATGTGTCCCAAGTTATCTGGCAATAAATATGCCCTTATTGATTAAAGTGCAGTAATAATTCCTACTAATACTTTGTTTTCTTCAGTTCACATTGCTATTGTCATTTAGGCTGACATTTACAATATGCCTTATATGGCTTGTACCTTAATAGAATTATTTAATAGGTTTCATTTTATTAGATTCAATTATTATAAACTCACTAGAGTTTTAATACTTTTTTTGTTTAATTAGTCCAGGGAAATTGCATAGAAAGTAGACGCCAGTAAATATAACAAAGAAAATCTTCATTTAGAACTTCCCAATTGTATTTACCATTGTTTTTTATTTCCATATTTTTCATTAATAATTAACCTTTAAACTGCATAAAAATAATGTCACACAATGGACAACTAATATATCTCACTGTTCATTGCTGAACAATTTGATATTTTTGTTCCATGTGAATTTTATAGGTTAACTCAAACCTCCTTTGAATGATCACTAAGCAAGAAACATTGATAATAAAAGATATTTCCCCACGTTATTATGTATATGTGTTATACCAGCAAAAGCTGGATTACAGGAGTGAATTTTATTGCGAATAAGAATATTTGTCTGATTTATTTTTGAGGTTGTTTTGATAGAGTGAAAATGCAATTACAAAGTGAACCTATTGAAATGAAGAGAGACCTTACATATTGCATAAAAAAAAAGTATATAATTGTTGACATCTTTCAAAGTAGTAAACCTGCAAATCAAGACATTATCTGCAAAATGTCTTCACTCTCCCCATTTCGTTTTAATTTGAACCTTATCTCCCAGAAAACATTGTATTGTTCCTTCAGGCAATAGCCACAGGAAAGCACAAATGTATTTTCAGTACAGGAATATAAAAAAAAGTGCCACTATAAAGCTGTTTAAAATATCTGCATTTGATTTTAAATATAAAATGTTGTCCTTAGAATTAGAATTGTAGTGTGAACTATTACTTATTCTCCAGAGGAAATGATTCTATGTTCTTTAGATAGTCAAAATCATGAATTTGTGAGGCAATCATGTGTACTAAATAGCTTCAAACATGAATGAGAGGAAGAAAATCATGAGTTCAAGCAATTCACTGGTTCAGACAGATCTGTATGTGAAACACTTAAGATATGTGTAGATGTTTATCAGGGGATGCAATATCAGTGTTTCAGCACATTGTGTTTCAAATCAAAATACAAAGTCAACAAATTAATTAGGGTTGAGATTAAAAAATTAAATATTGTTTCTGAAAAATCACATAATTTACTCTTTTTTTTCTTCATTCATCACTCGTAAAAATGTTCTGAACTATAGTTTTTCCAAACCTCATATATAATAGGAAACATTCTCTGCTCATATATGTCAGGGCATACCAAGCCTGACCATCCCAAGTCAGCCTCCACAGGGCTTTCCCCAGCCCTACCCATGGCTTAGAATCCCATTGCATCCCAGCCCAAGTCCAGCAGTGTCCACCCCAGTCGTGCCATAGGAGTGCCCCATTCCTGAACTGTTATCTTGGTTTCCGCAACCTGTTATCTTGCTTTTACCTGATGAGCACTGGACTTTTAACAGGAGCTGTTTCTCTTCTCACCAGCTCTGTGCTGTCCTGTTCCGTGCCCCCCTCTTCCCACATCTGCAGGGAGTAGTCCAGCTCACTGTTCCCTGACACTGTGTGTATAGGCACAGATTTACCTACAAATCCCAGGTGCTTTCCTACTTCTCCCTGCTGCCAGCTCTCCCCCTCTTCTCCCCACCACCTGAATTGCTTTTATCCTGTAATAATTTTCTCCCTCTCTTTCAGAGTCCATCCTCTGCTCTGGCTCATGAGATATTTGGTCAGTGTCATTCCAGGTCCATTTCAATTCCTCTGTGATAGTTTCATTAACATCAGATAGTGCATAAGCAAACAAACATATTTCAGACTAATGGTGCAGAGTACTGGAGCTTGCATAATGAAAAACAGTAGGGGCTGAGCATCATGGCACCTCCTGTTTACTTAACATAACTTTCTAATTGTTGTCAGATATGTGGAAAACCATGAAAGACCCCATTTTCTGTGAGGACCTTTTTCTTGCTCTAAACTTTATTTTTACTCTTCTGGTTGATTTGAAAAAAAAGTAAATACTGTGACAAAACCAGGCATTGCCAAGGATTTTTTTCTGCTTGTATTCACATTTCTTCAGATTATCATGGCTTTGCTGTGAAATGACAAGTTACATTCTAAAGCTGAAACCCAGAAGAAAGATAAAACAGGACATACAGTTGTGCATGGGAACTAACTGAGATAGTGCATACTGTTATATTTAAACTTTACATTTGGCTCCTGCTTTTTTTTCTCTGAACTACAATGTTCAGCTGAAATGTTCTTTGGCACCAAGACAGTATTTTTTGTCCGTTGTTTGTGATGCCTAGCACAGTGGGGTGTTGGCTTGTGACACCGCCTGTTAGGCAGCCCACAACACAATAGAAATGATAAAGCTAATTTAGCATTGCTTCTAACTCAGTATGTAGACAGAAATGGCACATTCTTTGGGTTTAATTATGCATATTAGAAGGCAAGAATATTTTCTACTTTAAAATAAAATATGTTGCTCACAACATTTTCAGTATAAAATCCTGAGGAGGAATTAAAATTTTAAGGACAAACAAGAACTGCCACCTACCCCTCCCCTCTCTCTCCACATTTGTTCAGAGCTGCCGAAGTAGAAGTATTTTTCATTTCCTTTTAAAATCTGTAGTGTTAACACAAGCAGAGGAGAACAGCAGGTAGAGTTAGAGCTGCCTCTGCCACTGGTCACGAGTCCAAATCCCTAAGCCATCAACACTGAGACTTTTAGGATGCTCCAAATTAGAGAATACGGTTGATCATGTCTTGCTTCATTTAAGAAAGAGCCTAGTAGAATCCTGTCTAGAAACACACAGTGTTTTTTATGTTGTTCTTTTTTTTCTTAGTAGCACAGAATTTTTCCAATGTTCTTATGGACAAGCATTTGTGCCACACATATGCAGAATTATATAATAGTTTTGCATTATGCTTAATAGTGCACACCTTTATACTGTACAAGTACAATGACAAGGCTGTTGTTGTCAAATAGCCACAGAAGGGTGGTGGTGATGCAGGCAGCAGAATCACATCAGCTAAGGAGAGCTCCAGCACTCAATTCTAATCATGCCTAATGTCTCTGGTCTGCTGTGGGGGTTGCACACTCTAATTAATTGCAGAGCACTTTACTGTAGGGACATAGTATGGGAGCCAAGGACTAACATCACTACAGAAGCATTTGGCTCAATTTTTCTATTGACTGTCTGGAAGTATTGCTTCTAACAACTAGTTCATCAGAGGAAAAAGCTTTTCTGATTAAGCAATTGCAACACCAGATTTAAACAGTTTTCAGGCCTAATGCATTTTCATTTCACAGAAGTGAAAACAAAAAGGGTCAAATTGATCTGTGCTTCTTCACCTCTTAAATGTGCAATGTCAGAGGTTGTAGATAAGAACTTGCCTCTAACAAAGCACAGTGAGCCAAAAGGATGAAGGTGTCTTCAAAAAATCATTCTTTGACCTCACTGTTGCAGGTACTATTTATTTATAATTTTTTGCACTGTCTGTAATTTCAGCATCACAGTAGTGTCCAATAGTGTTCTACAAATAGTGTTCTACAGATGCTTCCTAATCTGATGAATTACCTTTAGCTTCCCGTTCACATTGCCTTGTCCAATCAATTTATTTTTTTCTATCACTCAGTCCTCTGACCTAGCATAATCTACTTCATGACCCTGGCTCATTTATCTTTTATACTACCCTTCTCAGTTCACTTTTCCCCTTTTTGCTAAACGGCACACAATCTAAAGTTCTGCAAATGATATATTAATAGCATCAAAATTCTACAGTGCCTGGATTCAGTAATATCTGGAAGACTAGATACTAAGGACCTGTCCCCCTTAATTTAGAAGAGAATTTTGTGATATGTACCCTTTCATATAATCTTAGAGTCCCTGGAGGCTGGATGAAGGAAGAAGAAATAAAAAGTCCCCATACTCACTGTCCCACTACAGCAGGCTTTTGACAATTTGCAAAGGCATAAGTTCAGAACATAATGGCGTGGAGTCATTCTTAAAGGCTCCTCTCATAATTTAGAAAGGGTATTTCAAATTAAGCATCTTTCAGAAGACAGTGGCACTTTTCAAGTTTTCAGCACTACACCTGTTTTAAACTGAAATAATCTATCCTCAATTTTTAGGTCCTTACACTTGTTGTTCATGGTTCAAAACAGCACATCTTTACTTTTGTATGTCTTACACAAGCCAAACATATTAATTCATTATGAATATACATCTAAGAAAGTGGCTCCCATACACTTTAAGGTACTGTAAAACACCATCAGTCAAACAGCAATCAGTAGAATGATCTTCCCTCCTCTGTCACTTGTGTCTTTGCAAATTTTCGTTAAGAAGACCTGAGGAAAAGTTGCAAACAAAACTACCAGAGATGGAAAAACTATTTCTCATCAGTTTCCTACTTTGAGGAAAAAACAATGTGTAGAGTATAATGGATCACAGGGTGTAAAGACCTGCATCTCTCAGAGGGAAGGCTTTCTTTAATTATAAAGAACTATAATCTATATCTATAGCTATATCTATACCTATCTATCTATATCTATCTATCTATATAAAATTTAATTATAAATTCCTTTTGAAAGATCAGTTTTTTAAAGTGAGCTAGAAAAGTAAGAAAAAACATTTTTGCACCACCATGAACTCATGATATTCAACATTACTGTTTTTCTGCTGCATTTATCTCTAATATCTCAGATTTTATTTTTATTTTATAGTTTATTAAAATAGCAGTAATATATAAAGTTAAACAGCATGAACATTATTATGCCTCAGTAAATAAATAACATTGGTTTGTACCCATTTGACTAAAACTAGGAAAGTATCTGCAATTATGTATTTCTCCTAAATCTGCTATATCTGCTAAAATGCTTCTGCAATTAGAGTTTGGAAAAGGACCTTTAGAAAAGTTAGAATTCTTTCCCATATGAACAAATTAATACACAAATATATTTTAAAAAATATTATACACAAGATAACTCTTAGAATTATTCCACTTTAGTATTCTCAAGGCATTTAAAACTCAGGAAACATTCTTGAGTTTTAAATGCCTTGAGATGAAACATTCTTGTTTCAGCCCATAGTGTTAAAAATTACATAAGGCACAGACTTCATAGGAAAACTGTGTGAAGGAAATACTTTGATGAAGTATTATATCATGCTGTACTGAGAAACAGAATGAATGCTATGGTGAAAGAAGAGACTCTCTTTTGCCCCTTATCAAACACACCTGCATACAGTAAAGGAAGACTGACACTATTTTCCACTCGTGATCTCTTCATCATCTTCTTAAGTACACAACACTGAGATAAAACTGATGGCAAATCTTTTGCTCTCTTCAGTTAACTGATGCCATTGGAATAGTTTATTTCAGCATCCTGTCCCCCTCTGTTCAACATGTTATTTCTGAAATTTTACTAACATCTATAACTTCTTGGGTTTCAATATTCTACATTTTCTGGAGAAGAGTAGCATTGTTTCTGGTTTATAAAATATAACTGAAACTGTTCCCTGAATGAAGCCATTTACTTTGAGTGCACCTGCTATACTTCTTTTATTGAAATACATATTTTCTGGTGTGATATAATATAAAAAAAATGTCATACCTCATCATAAGATTCTACAGCATTTGGTCTGTTCTGCTGTAGCTTTGATGTATCTGGAGTCAGCTATTTTCTTTGGAGGTGGGGTTGCTTTTCCCTGTAGTGTTTCTGCTAGTGTTTCTTTTTTTTTTCTACTCTCCACAAAAAAAAAAACAAAACAAAAAAACATGGATATTTATACAAAGGAACTTTTAGGTGGCATGACATGTGACTTCAGGTCAAATCCAGGGATTATTTACACCAAAACAGTAAAATACATTGCATTTTATAGTGGTTTAAGACTGAATCACAATATTTAAGCCATTATGAAAGGAAACCACCTGTCATACTGCACTACTAGAGATCTAGCCTTCCACTGTGTTAGTTGTACAGACAAATCCTCCTGCAATGGGCTGAATATTTCGTTTTAACATTTGTGTGATGTTCAGTAGACCATTTACAGGTTCATTTTATTTTAGCAAATGCACCATCATTTATCTTATCCTGTGCAAGTCCTGCATGTCTTATGACAGTTTTCATTTAGACGGTTATTATTCACTTCATATTTGACTTCCCATTCTTTGCAGTCCTGTCTGGTGATGGAATTTCTCCCTTTAGTCATTCTCCTTTTTGTAAGGATTCCATTCCTCTGCATGATTGAATTTATCCTGTTTATATACAAACTAATCTTGGCAGGTTAACTCTTTCTTTACTTACATCTGTAGACACCCAAAGCCTGCAAGAAACCTTTGCTTCTTGTCAGTTTCTAGAAATTTTATTTGGCACGTGCAAAGGGCAATACTTCCATTTTTATTCTGGACAAATATGGCTCAAAGTCACAGAGCATTAAAAGAGATGAGCCTCTTTGTCAGTTTTGAAAATATAATGACTATTTGTTTGACAGTGGCTTTTCTTTTCAGATGCAGCACTAGCTCCTTTATATGTTTGTGGTGCATGTACATTATTGAGCTTCACATGACTTTTACAGTTCTTGCTTTTACATGTAGCTACTCATGAATGTAGTTAAAACACACACCTCTGAAATAAGAGACACCTTAATCTTTTACATTTGATTCAAACGTTACACCTTAATTTTGGGTTTTGTTTCGTTTGTTTGCTTTAAGTTCCTAGCTAAGGTTTTTTCATGTAGCCTAAGATATGCTTACTCTTTTTCATCGACTCTATTAAAAGTACAACAAGCCTTAATTTTCTCTGTGAATTTACTTGATGTTATACCAATACCACTTTCAAAATGCTGCTGGAATTATTTTTCTTGTGTGAATTCATCCATGTGGTAAGTGGTCAGAACAGGATCTCCGTAAGGTTTGGATCATTTGTTTGACCTGCAAGGTAAACTCTAAGCAGGTTGGTAAGCAGAGGAAAGTGAGTCAGCTTTTCTGTAAAGAAACTAGATTAATCAATAAAGGGGTTCCATGGATGTATGAAAGCAGAGGATGGGATTCACCTCATGTTTTCCTCTTTCTATTTAAAAAAAAAAAATTTCCTCACCCCACTCACATTTATCTCTGCAAAATAACCCATTAGTTGAATGCTGTTATGAAAAGCTGTAATTTTTCTTATTGATCAAAACTTTTGGTCTTCTTATCTAAGCTTTTTGTTCTCATACTTGTAAACTATGTAGTTTACTACTCCTTTTGCTAAGGATGCTTGACGTGGTTGCTAGGTGTCAGAGGAGGATCAGGACATAAATCTCCTCTTTGCTTTACTGTATTTCCCTTTTCCGCTTTCTCGTACCTTTGGGATGAAACAAGGCAAGAAGTTCTTTAATGAAAAAATCTATTCTTTGAGTACTTATTTTCCATTCCTTACTTCACTCATCTGGCATATGAATTTCTTAGCTGCTGCACATTTAGCACTTCCCAATCTGTTTCCAACTGTCCAGATGTTATTAATTAGATCTGGAAAATATGATGCAAACCCCTTTCTCTGAATATTAGCTGGAATTTAAATATGAATGAGGATCCCTACTTGACCTTGCTGAGGCAAAGTGTGTTAGTAATTCTGCTGGGGCATCTTACAGCTGAATTTAAGGACTCTTCTGCTAACTGAATTTGTACTAATTTTTTGAAGGAAAACTTTCTAATTACATACAATATTTTTTAAATATAATAAAATAATACAGTTTAAGTGAAGAATTAAAGTATCATAATACTTTTTTTGAAAAAGGTAGAAGTGAACTTGGAAAAAATAACAATAAGCTTTATGGAGGGTATAATTTGTTCAGCTTTTTACTAATAATTGCAAGGATATTTTTAAAGGGAAAGTCTGAGAACAAAGACATAACTTTCACGTTTGTGGATAATTCATGTTAGGCTTCTTTTGAATATATTTAATGTTTTGCTAAAAACGTACTGGTATAATATGCATTTTTTGATAAAGGATCTAATATATGTATAGTAAATGGAAAATACAACACGTACATTCATGTACATATCTATTGAGTCATTGAGAGAAATCTTATTTCCTAATGTAGACTAGATGTAGAAGCTGATTTGGTGACCTCACTGTGCCAGAAGCATGAAGGGGGCTTTCCCCTGACCTTTATTAAAATGGCAAAAGCCCCTAGCTCCCAAAAAATTCTGCAGTTCAGTTTCCAGCTATCATTTTGGGTATGATTTTGCAACCCTTATTGGATACACCAGATCTACACGCATCTGAGATTTTTATTTTCCCTGCCTCAATAATTCAATGATAGACTGATCCTGCTACTTTTGATTGCCTTCATTTTAGGTGAGATGTCTGAGTACTCAAATGCTCATGATTAATAAGAATATAAAATTGTCATTAATACTTCTGTTACTTATTTAGTACTGGGACACATTTCTTGTCACACCTTCTGGGTGTCACTTTGGGTATTTCAGGCGGTGATGTTAGAGTAAGCAACTTTGTTGACACATTGCTGTTTTCAGGGTTTTAATGATCTAAGCTAATATATTAGCAATGCAACACAAGAACTATTATTTAGAAAATTTTATTACTTTGATTAATGCGAAAATATTTTATTTTTAAGCTCAGAAATATGTTAATCTAGAAATCATCAATAGAAAATGCCTTAAATCCAGAGGAGACTTGAAATTGTTATTTTTGTCATTCCTTTCCATGATACATTATAATTTTAAATTTATTACAAGTCAGTTCAATACGTCAGCATAATGTTAGTTTCCTGCTTAAAAGCTAGTTTTCTGTGCTTCAAGATGGCACATTTCTAATATCCTTCTTACTCTATCAGTGTTAGAATCTTGCCTCGTTCTTAATATTCTCCAATTGTCTTTTTTGACTGTATGTGCATTAAGTCTTAATTAAATAGTATTGAAGACTGCTGTTGCTATATGTAGGCTTTCATATTTACAATATCAGTAGTGGTTATCTGCGGACATAAGGATTGAGATTTCTCTTTTTTATCTGTGTATTTATTTCTGTAAAAGAATTAGTGCATGTATATCTATGTAACTGTACATATGCCTCATGATGATTCTTTCCACTCTTGTCAGGTTCACAGGTCATAACTCAGAATTTCATTTACATTATGAAAGTCTTTTCGGATATGACATTGACTAAGATTTGTTAAGGGTAAATAGTTATACACTAAGTATATAACCATTGTTATAATGTATAATTACATTATAATTTTTCTTCTTATGTCCTCAGACTTTTTATGTCTTTAGATTAGATCTTAATTTTTGCAACATAATAAAATTAAAAATAATGTACATAGAATCATACAACCATTATTTAAGTTGTATCAGATGTGTGGAGTCTTTCTAAACCAGACACTGAGAAGTTTTTATTAGGTTTGTTGCTCAGTACTATAAGAAGATATTCTTTATCCAAAGATAGAGATTTCAGAACTTCTTGACAGTTTAACCAGCTATCTAAATTGAAAAAAAAAACCAAACAAAAACAAAAACCCAAAACAAAACAAAACCAAACCAAACCAAAACAAAAAACCCAAACCACCTTACTATCTAATTAGTAATTTCTAGAAATTAATTATTCCAAGAAACTTTGAGGGGAGTATAGTTGAGGAGAATATAGCCCCATTTTCTCTTTATTCTCTGATCAGATAGTTGTATATATACAAGTACATACTTGATCTCCTGAGCTTTTTCTTCTTCAAGCTAAACAGACCCAGCTCTCTCAGCCTGTCCTTATATACTCTGTGGTCCAGATTTAAGTCTCTGGGTGGCCTCTGATAGATTTTTTCTAGTATGCCAGTATCCATCTTACACTGAGGAGCCCAAAACTGGACACAGGATTCCAAATGGAGACTTAGAAGCGCTGAATAGAGGGGGAAAATCACTTTCCTTATTCTATTGAATATACACTTAGAAATACAATCTGGGATGCATTTGACCTCCCTCACAGCAAGAGCTGGGACATTTCTGGGACATTTTCCACTTATTTTTCACCTGGATCCCAGATTTCTTTCTGCAGAATTGTCTTCTAGGCAACTCTTACCCAGCCTCTACTGCTTGCCTGGGGTTATTCCAACCTGGATGAAGAATGTTGAATGTATTTTTATGTATCTTCAGGAGGTTCTTGTCAGATCATGATTCCAGTGTGAACAGGTCCCTGTGAAGAACAGCCCTGCCCTCCAGGAAATTGCTTTCTCTTCTCAATTTGCCGTTGTACACGAACTCGCTGAGAATGAACTTCATTCCACACACCAATCACTGAATCCCAGAGAAGGTGGTTGTGGGATATAAGACAAGCATGTTTCCCAGCATGGGTTTTCTAGTTTCAAAAAGTATTACAGATATTTCACCAGCCTTTTAGGAATAATGCAAATTCAGCAAAGAAATGTCTCTGATTAAAAACACCAAGGTGTTATTAGATATAAATTGTTGTAAATTTGACATTTCAATATTTTTGTTGAACAAAAATATTTTAAGAAGTTCAGATTTGGTTGCAATTAGAAAATATTTTTAGGTTGTTCCTCTACAGCATAAAAATCCCTCAAGAATTTGAACTCACTGAAACAGTCCTAGTGATACAAAGTTTATTACTTGAATTCATTGGTTGATCTAGTATGATTTAGTGTATCAAATAGGATTAAATTAAAATACTCAAGGTTTTGGATTATTCTTGTGAATAATCTAATAATCAACATTGTTCTGTTGTAGTAGTCTGATTGTTGATGGATTTTTGTTTATTTTGTTAAACCCAAACATTTAGACTCTACCTTTTCACCCTTTCATCTCTGAGTCATAAGGACACTAGAAGGTCTCAATGACTTCAAGTAGCAACCTGCAGGGGTATCCATCCACACCCTGGCCCATGCACCCAGCTGAGATCAATACTGGGCAGCCAGTTCTTGGTGAGCTTGGTGCCCAAGGTGTGCCTGTGCCCAAGGCGTGCCTGTCCCCAGCCCTGTCTCTCCTTGCTGTGTGACTTCGTGCCTGGTGTGCAGGCTCCTTGTCTCCTGAGGTACACTGTGTCTTGTCCCACGCTTGTCTTTCGGCCTGTCCCTTGCTGCTCCTGACTGCACCCCATTAATTTGACTTCAGATCTGCTTTTTTTCATTTTCCCTAGTCTGGAATTGTTGCTGGACCCAGTTTCCAGCAGTTAGCTTTGGTCAGAACCTTTGAAGCACGGCTTGGGCTGGTGTCACCAGCTCATGGCTAACCTTCCCTTAGGGAATGACTTCACTTCTTTTGTCTATGCCAACAGCGTAAAAGTCTATACCAAATTAATATTGAAGACATGTTCTTATCATCTTTATGGCCAAATTTTAATTTTACTTGGTATCTTACACTTTTATTATCCAAATAATTTTCCATTTAGCATAATTGATATTTCTCCTTTATCTGTAAGGGCTTACTGGCAGATCACAAGCAGAACACAACAAACACAGTACAATATAAAATAATGAGGCTGATTTTGCTGAAGAAAACTTTCTTGCTACATAAAGTCTTTTTTTCCATAAGTCCTCATAACCAGTACTTTAAAGACAGCAAAAATAAAAACAAATTATCATTAATTTTAAAAAAAAAAAAATAAAATTTCTATATTTCCACACAGAAGACAGGAAAGTGCCTTTTTGTCAGCTGAACTAAAACAGATTGAGTGTACAGTAGGTATAAAGGGCCATGTCTGATTTTACTGAGTTTTATATCAACTTACATTTTGAACTGATAGAGTGAGATAAACAGAAAGCCAAGACTGAACTGAGACTCATATATCAAAATGAATTTTGTTGAAGCTTAGAGAAACTTCATCTATGGTTCTTGGAGTATTTAAAAAAACTTCAAATCTCTGTTCCTCAGTCTTTTATGCACTTCACTTGAAAAACAGATTGCTTTGTATTATGAAGACTGTATGAAAGTAATATTGCAATTTCTCTTCTTTCTTATCTGAAATAAGGGAATTCTAAGTTTCTTTTTCCATGTGTGTTATAAAGAACGCAGCATAACAAGAAGTGAATCTCTTTCCCCATCTTATTGAATCTGCTTTTATTTTACTTTGCACTGAGGGTTATGTGACACGGTTAGAGAACAGACCTATTTTTGAGAATTAAACTCCAACTAGGTCAACAGGAAAGAGTGATTTGTTCTCTGAAGCAGGTCCTCTTCCCTGGTTTACCTTTTATTAATCTCAAAGGGCTCATTCTCTCCTCACAAATGAACAGACAACAACAATAGAATTTGTAGAGTATTTCAAGTCCTTTCCATTAAAAATATTTACTGATCTTTCTAGATATTGCTTTATGAAATGTTATAGCAGTATTTATGTTAACTTTCTTATTTACAAGTATTTGTAATAACAGTGTTAAGTCTATTATATGGGGGTTTTTTTATTTATCCTTTTAAATGTTCTTAATAACTGAATCAAAGTGTTAAGAGTTAATTTTATCAACTTTCTATTAGACTTCTTGGCAGTCTTTGTTATCTCTAACACCTTATTACCTGTTAGCTATTTTAGTGGTTATTCTCTTGTTATCTAGTACAGTTCTTCTACTGTTTATTTGGGAGGCATCTGAGCTTTGTGTTACTCTAAGGTTGATTAATGTAAAGCATTAAAATATTCATCCTGAAGGTCACAAGGAACACTTGAAGATAATAGATAAATAGAAACACAAGTGTTTTGGAGGGGGGAAGGTTGGTTGTTGTTTTTGGTGGTTGTGGGGTTTTTTGGTTGTTGGGTTCTATTTTTTTGTTTATTTTCAGGGGAGGGTTTTTTTTTTTTTTGGTTTGTTTTTTTTTTTTAATTTGGGTTTTTAGAAGAATTGTTCTATTTTTAGGACATAATTTTTAATTTTTTTCTCAATGTGATTGCAACATTGGTTTTAAAACATGGGTCTCCTCTCCAGCAGCTAGGCTAGGAAAATGAAGACCCGGCTATTATGTCTCTCAGCTAATCAAAGTCACTTATTTTGCCAAATGCATGTATTTCAGAATGAAGGAGATAGGAGGATACTGCCATATTCCTGATTATCTGTACCTGATGACCAAAATGTTTTGGATGATGAATACTTTTTTTCTACAGTGATACTTACCTCCCCAAAAGTGAGTGAAAATAGGGTATGTTTATTGAGCTTCACCAGTTAGAGGATCTAAAGTGTTATTTCAAGGCAGGAAAAATGCCATGGCTTATAACAAGGCATAAAGCAGAAACAAATTATGTGCTCTCTGTAACTGTAGTTTTTCCTGTACTTGGCATGCCAGACAAACTATGCAAGTTTCCTGGCAACTCTATTGTATTTTCAGTTATAAAAAAATACCTCACCACATTGTTAAATACTTGCTTTTTAAAAACAAAATATCTTTTCACCCTCTGTGTGAGTACTTTATTCCACATAGGGTGTTACTTCATGTGAATAATGGTGAGAATACTACTGCAGATGGTAATTGATGCCAGGTCAGAGAGAAATCCTGGAGCAGAATTGATATCTATAAACAAATAACCAAACAAAAAAACCCACATTGTGCTTATGTGACAAAGGAGTATCATGTGTTACTGAAAAGTAGCTTGTGCTTGCTCTTTGAAAATCGGTGAGACTTGCCTCTTGCCATGCTATTGTTAATCCTTTCTGCTTATGTTTGCTTGTTGTGCTCATGTGCAAAGTTCAGAAAAACTGAGGTCTGGGAGTATGGCACCCCAAATTCTGGCACTAACACAAACACAAACGTGATGCTTAGTCATTCTTCTGCAAGCAGACAAAGCTTGAATGAGTACACTCACTACCTGTTGAATGTATCTGTAATTCAAAAGAGAAAGGAAACAATGCAACTTTGTCTTGGTTCCTGACTTCTGCTTTCACTCTGTTTCAGCTATCCCAGCTCCATGTGCCTTGGCATCTAATGTTTTCAGACTCTGCAACCATTACAAGCCCAGTACAGAAGTCCTTTCTACTCTGCTTTGCAACCTTGTCAGCCCAGGCCTTGCAGGCTTTTTATATCCCAGCTTTTCAAGCTGTGACAGTCTGAGTTCTTTAGCCTTTTTTTTTTTCTTGAAGACGTACAGGTCTTGGCAGCTAAATTTCCTGCACATTTAGAGATCACAGCCACAGAAATAAGTTTCAACTCACACAGTATGCAAACAGAAAAGTGAAAAGAGTGTTTGAAAGTGGAGTACAGAGGGATAAAAAAAGAAAGAAAACCACAAATAAAGGAAGGGGACCAGAGTAGCTGGCAGAGCTGCTATGCTGGATTAGGTCCCAACAGAGGTTGATAAACTATTCCTACATCTTCCTGCAAGTTGTCCTCCCTGTTGAGCCAAGAGAGCAGGAGGGCTGGACAGCCTGTTTCCCAGACCTTACACAGAAATATCAAATAGGAGACTGCTAGCATGAAGCAGTCAAAGAAATAATTGAAGGGTTTCTCTCATGGGTCCTGCATCTCAGTTCAGGAAATGCTAGCTGGAGAGCAACTATCCTGAACTTTCTGGGAGGCAAAGACTCTATGAGCTGCAGCAGGATTCAGAGATACCAGGAGATGTAGAAGTCAGTGAAAGAACAAGGCTCTGCTGGTGCTGCATCTGATTCCTCCCAAGTATCTGCACCCCAGCTGAGACAGACTAAATCAGGAAAATACAGGTTTAGTCCCTAAATGAATCTTAATAAGTCTGCACCAAGAGAGAAAAAATAAGGACTATTTAGTCCATTTCTAATGCATATATATATACACATATAGCTCTTTATTAAGAAATAGATTTTTATTTTGTATCTCTACAGCTTTCAAACTTAATCAAAATTCTATGCAGACCAGAAAACACAGAGGTATTCAAAAAACATTTTGTTACAGACAAATTAGGTAGCTCAGAACATTACCTGGTAATGTTTTTTATCTGAATGAGTCTGAGCATTTTTAGTCTTTTATATTTTTTAGGACTACTGCATGAAAATGCAGAAAGTCATTAAACAACGTGAATAAAAAAAAAAAACCCAACATATTTTTCCTGTGTGGGAATTGGCTGGTAAGCCCACTAAATCACTGATTGATCAATCTTATATTTCAGATTTCAGTTTTCTTTGTTTATGACTGACTTTGATGGATACCACATATTTTTACAATCCTTTCCTCAGACCAAATGATTGTTCAACAGGACATCTTTTAAAAATTATAAAGCAGTTCTCCAAAGACCTCAAGTAACACATATGAACTGTCTATCAATTTGATTGAAGAAAAAATTTGTATGGTACATCTGGAGTAGAAAATCTCTTTCAATTATTTTAATTATTTAATATTGTATGACAACTGTGACCTTCAAGCTACGGATCACATCACAAATGTGTATACCATATACGCTGACACATCCTTAAAGATGTGACTGAAAAACCTAAATCAAGTACTATTGATGTACAGTGGGAGATCTGCATGTAGTAGAAAATTCTGGAGGTTTCAACTGAGATGTACATTTGTTTTAGGAATGAAGCCATTTATGAAAGAATTTTCCTTTTAATTGTGAGTGTAAAATAATGGAGGTATAGAATCATAGCAAAATATTGGTCTATAAAACACTGCTTTCAATATTTTTATCCCTTGTAGTATTCTTGTATTTTCTAATCAAGCCTTCAGAAATTTACCATACATTGTTGCTTTTGTTGATTTATTTTTTTTTTGTTTGTTTTCTTTCTTTTTGTTTCCTTCCTTCTCAAGAAGTATGCAGTTTTCCAAAGTAAAATCTTCCAAATCAAAAGCATTCCAGTGGGCACATTCTTAGATTTCCTAGAAGGTGAATATTGGTGAACTTCAGGAAAGAAATCATACAGCTGTTTAGTTAAGGGAGAGAAAGAGAAAAGAGTAGAAAGAAGGGGGAGAGAGGAAACTAGATAGAGAAACAGATTCTGAAAGTCTTAATAGAAATTACTGTGACTGAGAAAACTTGTTTCTCATCCTGAGAACCTAATCACACAATCTTGATGAAAATCAATGAACAAAATGATAAAAGAAATTGGCGGGAAAGGGTGCTCATATGTGTGTGCAACAAACCAGAAAATGTGTGTGTGCAGTAAAACAGAAAATGTGGCTTTCCTGAGCAAGTGGAAGAATTATCACTACTCCCTTTTTTCTCCCCAAAAGAGACAAGGTGCTGCATTCCAGCAAGCTGAGCTGGATTCTGAACGAGCGAGTTTTGAGATAGGTTTTAAGCATCTTTCTTTCCTCGCTTGTGTGGTTTCACTCCTAGTTTAAGCAATTCAGTTTCTCCCTCTTTACACTTTAAAACGGTAAGTCTCAAATCCTCTTTTTTATGTTGAGTACACCAGTTGAATGACAACTATCAAGAAATATATTTTGAAACCGTCTCTGGAAAAATTTAAGTTTTGTTCCCCAATATACTGTTTCTATTGCTCCAGTTTTTACATTATGACTGGCAATTTTGTTTGCTGACTGATAAAATGTTTATCTTGCATTCTTGAGAAGAGCTAGAAAAATATGAATTTGAAAAACCTAATAAAGATTCTGTATCAGTGAGTTTTACACTTAAAAAATCTGAATTAATTAATACACTGGAGTGTAAAGTGATAAGATGTTAAATTTTATTACAGTTGTAAATGTGATTAAACAGCTTTTTACCTTTTATTTCTATGATGAAGAAAACCATTTACAGTAACTTTAGAAAATTTGATTTTTAACACAAAACCCAACAAATGCTACAAGTAAAATTTACATTTTAAAAATGTAAAATCAATAAAATCAGTTAATGATATGATGCAACTATCAACAATTTCTTAATTAAACAGTATTTTTTTTTTTACAGCGAGTAAGACATGGTGATAATTGACAATGTCACAATGACACTCCAGACATGTAGCTGTAAATATTAAAACAAATAGAAACTACTTATTTTGTTTTAAAATGAATATTTTTGTAAAAAATCACTGTAATGTTGCTCTACTTATTGCAGTGAATCGTATAACACATTTTTAATTTCATAGTCAGCATAGCTGATTTTTATTGCTACTATTTTTACAAATCAATTATAATAGCTTTTTTTAAAGATTTTTGCTCAGACCCAATAACTCAAATCTGTATAACAAAAATTACAACTAGTTTTTATTTAATAAAATGTTTCCTATATGAGCTGATTATTAGCAAATTTGCTGACCTTGAATATAATACATGCAAATGAGATACTGCTGGTTTTTAAAGTAAATGATATATACACAAGGAGACAACAATAACAAATTCACTTGCTGACATTTTTGCTATTGACAGGCCTTGCTAACCTCAGATAGATTCAAAATTCCAACAGAGTGAATCAATAGCATACATGAATTCCTGGGGGAATACTTGAAAGAAATAGAAGTCTGCTATTTACTATTCTGTTATGAAAGACTTCCACTTTAGGCCATCTCCTTTATTTGCTCTGGCAATAATGAAATGTTTTTCAATTTACTTTATGCCTCTCATGTTCTTCTGTGTGAAGAAAACCAGCCAAAACTGTATTCTTGGTATCTTGTGGCAGAGCCTTTTTACATGCCCAGCAAGTGGCCAAGGAAGAGGTTAGTGCTCAGTGCCTTTTTATTTGTGATATCTTGTATTCTGCTTTACAAAGGGAGAGGAATTGATGTTTGCAAGATAATTGATTTCATTCAGCTATGTTTCAAACCAGCTGTACTGCTGGAGTGAAAAACATTAGTATCTCTGTCCCATGTAAATACTAAGCTAGTTAATTCTCATCAACATGCAAATGTCACTAATTTTCACTGACACTGACACACAGAGTGCTCTATAAAGGTTCTTAGAACCCATTTTGTCACTGAAGAGAGAAAAAATATGCCTTGGCATGTATCTTGACTTTTTAATTGAGTTCAGCATCACTTGTAAGTCATACGCAACATCGTAATTCTGGGTGTGGCAGAAAGTAAAAATGTAGGGAAGGCAGGTGCAGTAAAGACATGTTGTGTAGATCTGTTTGCTATGGTTAGCTTAACTTCTGCTTGGGTACCATAAGCCTGTGAAGTATGAATGAAAAAATTAATAACAACTAAGCTGTTGTTCATTTTGAAAGCTTTTAGCTGTACACCAGCTAAGCATTAGCAAGGATGACACTTCTTCCTTTCTAAAATATTGTTCTTTATTTCCTGTGTCTCAAGGACTAACTTTCTAGTTTCAACGTGGCCTGAACTCTTTCATAGAATATTATTTTATGCCATATTTTGAAAAAAAAACCAACAATGTCTAAGCAATGTCTTCTATTATTCCTTCTTTACATCCTTTTGTGGTGAGATACAAATACACTCAGAGCACTATGTTGCAAATTCAAAGATATTCTATCCCCCTGCAGAATAACAAACAATAGTCTTACTAAAAAGCAAGACACATCTTTCAGAAATACTATTTGATTTTAACATGATCTTACTTCTGCAAGGATGATGGTGTGGAAAGCTTTTATTTTTGTAAGATATTTATGTTACAGAACAGCCCTGACACAAAATGGAAGAGGCCCTGTTCACATTACTTTAAACAGAAGATCCTACACAAGAGATTTTATCAGAGACCATAAAGTAGAACTGTCAAAGCACATTTTCTTCTTCTTCAGAAATGAAGTATCCCTTCAAATCAGAAAAAATTTAAAAAGGTAATGAAATTAATTTATGTTGCTTTAATCAGAACTTAAAGATTTTCAACCATTAACTGAAAGATTAACATCTAGAAAATGCTTATGGAAAATATTGGTTATTTCAGCATTACTCAGGTTTCCTTGATAATTTCCTAAATTAAGATGAATAGAAATCTTCTCATTAATAAATTTTAGTATAAAGAGCTGTCTAGTTGAGCACAAAATATTCCATTCCAGATATCTTAACTTTGACATTTTCTGAGTGTAAGGCAGAATTTTCTCACTTCATTTAAGTTTTCATTTTCAGCTGAGTTTTTCACAGAAGTCAGGCAGTTGTGTGTGTTTCTGACAAACCTGGTCTAGTGGAAGACATCTCTTCTCATGCTGAAGAGGTTGGAGTTAGGTGATGCTGCCTTCCAACACAAGCCATTCTATAATTCTGTGTAGAAGCAAAGATGTTAAATGATTTGAGAGTGGTGACAATAAAGCAGAGTATTCAGGTCAGAGAACCCTAATAATAACCCTAATTGCACACTCATAGGGATTTGGAAGCCTGCTAAATTCCCACTAATATTTAGTCCTCAAAGGAATTAAATTCTATTCAGTATGAAAATTTATTACAACTGATTAACAGTATAGGAAGAAAACTATGATAATACTCTTAATAGTAAGTGAAGCAACTAATACAACTTAAAGACACTCTTAAGGATGTAGTTAATTATAAAACTTTATTTTGCAAACTTTGCAAATGTGTTGTAGAGAACAAAAGTCTGGATTATTTTAAAAGGGAATTTCATGATCAAAGTGAAAGGAATACTTGATAAAAGTGAAGGAATACTTCTTTAAAAGTCATAAAATAAAGAATTCGCACTTTTAAATATTTAGGGAACTTTTAGCTACAACTATAAAACCAGTACAGAAGAATATGATACTACTCTTTATTGCCATTCATGAACTGAAACTGGTAAAGACAGCTTATGATGATACTGCACGAGTGAGAAGGTAACAGCAACATTTAAAATATATATGTCTTCAGATAAAGGGTTTAAAGAAGTTGGAGGAAAAAGGATGATAACTTTTTGAAATGTTAATGACACTTATTTTGCTAACAACCTCACAGCTCTCCTCTTTGCTCTTTGCTCTTTGCTTCTCTACTGGTCTTACTCAATTTTACCAAAGCTGTATCAGCAGTGTCTTGAACCACATTTCATTCCTTGCCAATCCTGCCTGCTCTAAGCACTGCTGTTTATTACAGCTATTACTTCTGTACCTTTTTACCTGAACCTTCAGCTTCTTCTAGCTGTTGAGCTTGGACTTTCCGTTTTCTTCTCCTCCAGGCTGCTCCCCATCTGTCAGTAACTAATGGACTGCATTGCCTTTCATAAGCTTGTGAAAGTACCAGTGATAAATACTGTGCAATTAAGTGTTGTATTTGCATATGAGAGATAAAGAGAACACTCACTTTTTCTGTTGTGTATGAATAAAATATTTTAGTGAGGAGACAAAATTTTTAGTAAGAGAAAGAAACTATCTTCAAATTCAACTTTTCTATTACAGGACCCCAGTTTTTTTTGCTGACACCACCAGCACCTGCTGTACACAAACAGTCCCCCTTGCCTGGCCCTTCAGTCTTAGCACTGAGAAAGTCTTCTAATAATGCCTTATTATGCAGAGAAGATGACAAGTTTTAACATAAATTATCTGATCACCATCTCTTGACTGCATCAGTCCATGCCATGTTGTATCATTATTTATTCAGTATCAATATTCAGTTGTCTCCTATTCCTACTGCAAATCCTTCACACTTCTGAACTGTTCTCTGAAATGCCTGCAGAATTTGAATTAACTGAACAGATGAACCTTAAATAGAATTATTATGCAATAGAACTCAGGTAGTCTAATGTCAAGTACACGCCACAGCTGATTTTCTCCTTTACTGTTCCTTTGCTTTACAAGGTTGTACTTTTCAACCAGAAAAAGGCATCAAGGTATTCAGTCCAAGTTTTAAAATAAGCAGCTTCATACGATGCCAACACAACTGTCCTTGTATTTAATGTGGACCATTTCTAATAGTATCAAATTACTTTGGTGTGTCACATTAGATTTTGTGTTGTTGAATAACAATTGTTAATTAAAAAGAAAGAAACTTCACCTTTCTTCAAATTTCTTGAATATCAAAATGAATACTACTTAGTTGTGGGTTTGGGTTTTTTTTGTTGTTTTGTTTTGTTTTGTTTTTAATCTGAGATTCCCTTAAGCTCAAAAAAATAAAAATAAAAAGAGGTAAAGCCAATGACATGTAAAAAATACACTATACGGGTGCAAGTCAAGTCAGATATTTATAACTGGCACACCTCAAGTTCATTGCTAAAGTCATCTCCAGCTAGAATCTAGGTCTCTGTATATATATTTAATGAACATTTTGCCTGGTCTTGAATATAATAAATAATTTATTCTCTTTGAACTTCCCATGGAAATGGTGTTAAGAGGTAGTCTTTACCTACAAAATGGCACTGCTTTGCCATTATGAGAGCTGCTCAAAACAGCACTATTTATGGAAGAAACACAAGTTCCAGACATTTAAAGGTCTTTTATGTTTCAGAGAATATTCAGAAGTGAGGAAAGAAGCAGATGGTTGTGCTACTAAATATGGTGTACAACAGTGTGATCTGATGACCGAAAAAAATAAAAATAGACACACACCACCCTACCCCACCTTCATCCCCTGCTCTCAATTTCAAGCTCCTTTCCTCATGAGACAAGAACTCTACCTAATTAAATAATGGTCTAGGAAGTAGAAAAATCCGGTAACCATTCTTTTTCTTTTCTTTTTTTTTCCAGATATGGAGGTAAAAACAGTATGAAGAAGCATGATGGTGTGGAATAAAATCTCACAAGAATGTTAAAACAATGTCAGAAAGAATGAGGAAAGATATAGGCTCAGAGGAAGTTACGTAGTGCAAGTGCACTGATCAAAGTGGTTTCAACACCTGCTGTAGCATACTTCATGCTCCTCATCAATCCACACTGAGGATGATAGGGAGAGATTAAAGATTAATGTGACGTCATGGAAAATATAAGGAAAGTTTTTACTTGACCAGTATTTTATTAAGTATAAAATATAAGATTTTGTAAAAAACAAGAGACACACAAACAGATCAGAAAATATGTTAAATAATTTAAAGAATGTAACATGCACATTAGAAAATTAAGAATAAAATGTCAAAAATTGAAAGAATAAATTAACTGTTCTATATAGGGTGTCTTCTCAGATGCATATTTTTTCCTAGTACTTTCTGAAATATATTCTGCTTGTAGATCTTCCACTTTCTGGTTGTGTGACATTGCTCTTGACTCAGCAACAGCATATGAGAAGTGTCTTCTCTCTCTGCTGCTTACAAGGAAGAGTGGCTCTTCTGTGGCACGTTGCAGCTTACTTCTTATATAGGCACCATGAGCAAGAAGATTCTTATTATGGTCTTGTATCTGTAGCTTATGGATTTGAAAGGAGTCACATGTAATCTGACACGCTTTTTCTTTTTTTTTTTTTTCCTACATGTTTACAAATAGAATTAACTTTCTGGGTTCAGTGAATTAGCAGGACCAACCACTCAAAGTTATATCTTTTAAATGCTAAGGATAACAGATGGCCAACACAGTTTAATAAAAAAAAAAAAAAAATCATATAAATGGTTCTACAGAAAAAGAAGGAAAAAATCCAAAATATTAAATGAAGGGGGAAAAAAAAAATACTGCATAGTGACCAGAAAAAATTGGGAGCTGTTGTCCCCAAACCACAAAGCTACATAACTAGGGATCATCAGGCTTCATTCCTGATGCTCAGACATGAAAAAATAACCATGATCCTGGATCAGAAGAGACTATAAATAAAACATTATATTATCATTATGAGGTAACACTGAATAGGTGTTACACACAGCACTGTACCACTGAGAAGAACTATCCTTTCAGACTTTGATTTATTCTGCTGAGCCTAAATACCACAGAATCCTCCAAACTCTGAGGCTATGTCCAGACTCCTGCATGTGCCAGCCATCATCCCACAGCCTGTTTCTTTGCAGAGTTAATCTTCTGGATCTTGATCTGAAAAGGAAATGTTAGTCTGTAAGGTGTAAATTTGCAGGTTATTCCATATCAACATTATAATTACCATGCCTTACTTATCTAAAGTCTGGGATCTCATCATGCTACATCGTTATAGCATTAGGAGGGGCGGAAGAGATCAACCTTCAGAATAGGTAGAAGGTGAAGTTTGCCTCCTGTTCAAGACTTGCAGAAGGCAAATATGTAATTTTGAATAAATATTGAAAATTTATGCATTAGGAGTTCACAAAAAGAGGGAATTATGCTAATGGAAGGGAATGATGAAAATCACAAGGGAAAAAATAGAAGGGCCATACTAAACATTGACTATAAAATTATTAATAGAGAAAAAGGCAAAAGAGTGAAAGCTGAAAAAAATATTCTTGTTAATTCTGCAATGGGAAGGATCCCCATTATAATTATATTGGATCCTCGATAAAAGTAAATAATAAATATTTTATTATAATCCATTATATAATAAATTTCAAAAACAGGCATTGTATAAAGTTTTTCATTCATTCATCACTCCTTGTCCTATTACTACATGCCTTTTTAAAGATCCCCTCTCCTGCTTTCTTGTAGGTCGCCCTAAGGAACTGTAAGGCTACCTCTCCAGGATCTTCTACCTCTTCCGGAACTTTTGAGGCTGAACAACCCCAACTCTCTCAGCCTCTCTTCACAGGAGAGGTGCTCCAGCCCTCTGACCATCTTCATGGCCTCCCTTTGGAGTTGTTCCAACACGTCAATGTCCTTCCTGTGCTAGATGCAGCACTCCAGGTGAGGTCTCTTGAAAGTGGCGTAGAGGGGCAGAATCACCTACTCCAGCCTGCTGGTCTTTCTTTTGACACAGCCTGGGATAGAATTGGCTTACTGGGCTGCATGTGCACATTGCCAGTTTGTGCCCAGCCTCTCATCCACCAGCCCTGCCTGGTCCCTCTGCTCAGCCTCCAGCCTGGAGTGACACTGGAGGCTGCCCCAACGCAGGTGCAGAACCTTGCACTTGGCTGTGTGAAATTCACGAGCTTCCCATAGGTGCACTTTTTCCGTTTGTTCAAGTTCCTCTGGATGACACCACATCCAGGTGTCCGTATTTACCATGTAGGTAAATATGTTACCTATCCTGACAGTAAAGAAAGCGTAACAAAGTGTTGTGTGCAGGGTCATACAAGAAACAACTTCTCTTTTAACAGAGTGGGACACAACTGTGCAATCACATAGCAAGCACAGTGGGAAGGGAAGAAGTGTTGCAGCAGCACCACAGTGCTCTACTAACCTAAGAAGGAAAGAACAAACCAAGATGAGCAGGAAAGTGACAAATATGCAGAGGATGACAGACAGTGTAGCTTTGGACACAAACTCTGAATGGAACTCTGACAGACTACAGAGTCTAGACATGACTTACAAGTAATGTAAAGTCTTATGGGTGCTCTCAGATAGCTATTTAAACTATGCTGGTGAAAACATGGACAATAGGAAAAAAAACCTATCCTGAGTAGGGCACTTGAGATAGCAAAGTTTAACATCAAATCTTTCTTGGTATATATTTCTTTATATAACATTGTACAGACAGAACAGTCTCCTTTCAGCAGCAATGAAAAATTGCTGCCTGGCAACAGGAGGGAAATTCAAAGGACAAAAAAACTCAAAAACCCAAATCCATACTAAACCCTGAAAGACCCCAAAACCTCACATTTGAGAGCGATGGTGAACTAAGCCATGTCTCTTTAACAAGATAGATTTTTATAGATATTAAATGTGTCAACATAAATACAAATTTCAAATAAGTTTTACCTAAAGAATTTTTGTTCTCAAGGTAACATGATTTTCTTAAGCAATAGCTGCTATGTGTACTCTTTGTGAATATTTTTGTTGCTTTGTTTCCTGTGTCCTTCAATGGCTACCTGCAAAGCAGAACTGCAGGAAAGTAGAGTGTATATTATGTGAGTAATACTTTCACTAATGATACTGTTTCCCTTCACTAAATTTTGTTTACTACCCAACTTAAAAAAAAAAACCAAACAAACAACAGCAACAACAAAAACGTAATTTTATGTTTTACTTGGATAAAGTTTGATTCAATACAAGAAAAAAGGTATCTAAATTACCAAATATTAAATGCAAAAATATGTAAATTATGAACACCATTTTCTTAGGGAACACAGTGAGTAAGACCATTAAATTATTTTATAGAACTGAAGCCAGAAATAGTTTTCATTTGCATTATTTATCTGGAAAAATAATAACTGTTTTATCTCTCAGAGAAGACTGATGAGCATTTCCTGCAGATAAAGGCAACATACATACACTACAATTCTATTAGTGTTATGATCCCTTATGACTTTATGAGTAAACATACAAAAATAGATGAAACATGTCCAAAAGCACTCCTAAAATGTCCAAAGGCATGCTAATGAAAGTGTTTTCATGTTCAAAACATTATATCTTCCTGTGAATTGTCAACTAGAAGTTGTTTTCATATAGTTTTAACCCAGTCTTCATACATACTGTGTGCAGAAATATAGATCGGCTTGGGACAAATAGTGATACCAACTGTTAATGAAGATGTGTTTTTTTTCTACAACAAAGTATTAACTCAACCTGTTTAAAATCATTAATAGAAGCACAGGTCATGTAAGAATATATAGCTCAGATAGGGTTGGGGTTTACTTTGCAAACCCAGTTCATAATTTGGTAAGAGAACATGTATGATGTTGAAGAGTTTTTCTCAAACAGTGATGCTCAAAAATATTTTTAGAACTGATTCAAATGTGCAATCTCCCATGCAGGATGAAAATAAGAAAATTTATATCTGCTGTTAAGTGTCTTCAGAAATTCTGTAACTTTAGGGATGTACATTTGGCTTTGTTTCTTATGTAAGCTTTGTTGTTTCTATTATTCACTGATTTTTTCAAGAAATTAAGTAAAATTTAGTACACTCTATTAAAAAGTAAATATGCAAGCAACTTTTAGATGTGGTTTAACAGAATTTAATACTTAGAGTTCTTTCTTTTTTTTTTAATTTTATTCCTTCCTCTTTACTTTTATTCTTCTCGTCCACCATTCTGGTGAACAGTTTTTCAGTTTATAATAAATGCAAAGCCATGTTTCTCCAAGTGATTTTAAATTTCACACATCTGCAACTGGCTGTCCTCCCATTCTGTATGGAAGTAACTCCAGGGTAAATTGTTCACACATGAAGAAGAAAGTTCAAAGTAAAGGTGAAAGTTTATTGTAAAAGACTTTTTGCTCAACAGGAAGTGCAGTTTACCTTGCATGCTTTGGGAATTTGATAGGTATTCTTATTGATTTCCTTCTTTCCTTCACCATAAAACTGCTTGCCATAAAAAGGGTTTTGAAATCTCCTAGATCAAAGTCATCACTAGGAACTTGGGAAAAAGCAGTGGAAATATTTTCAACCATCTTGATAGCAGTAGCAACATGAGACATCACAAATATCTGAACACGATCTTCTCTTTAAGCTAGTTATATTTTCCTTATTCTTCCCTTTTTTGCATTCAGGTCAAAATGGAAGGCCTGTATAATTTCTGTTCTCTTTTAATAGATATGAAATAATGTATTACTCTAGATAAAATTCTTCAACTCATTTTACTGTTTCATTTCCCTGTATTTTCACCTTAGTCTTTCCTTTTTATAGTGCTATGATTCATGCTTTGATAATAATAGCAATTCATCAGACAAAAAATCTATGAGATACATAAATTGTGTTGCATTTTTAACACATCTGTAGGGGGATTGAAGGAATTAAAAACTACTTTAGTGGAATTTTGTAAGAATGCAAAACAACAATTGGGCAAAAATTGAAACAAACTTTAGAGGTGTATTTATGGGCTTTTATGGCAATTAAATGGTTTTTTGGTTTTACTATAATCTCTCAGAAAGCTGTTTTATGCACAGCTATACATTAGACTATAGAAGTCTATACAGTTAACATATATTATAAAAATGTTTAATGGGAACACCTTATCTGAAACTGACAGCTTTCCTCCTCCAACTTGTTACAATATAGGTAAAACTCATTTATGCATAAGACAGAACCTCTACAAGGGAAGTTTTAAGAGTGTGAAATGCATACTCATAGGACCAACGCAAGCCTAATGAGCTCCTGCTTAAAACGCAAGCTGTTTCAATAAATATTATAGAGTATACTCTGTTCAAATAAACAAAAAAAGTTTACATATGAAAAAATACTTAATTTTATTTTTTTCCATGAATTTCAATATGAGACATTCGCAAAAAATATAGAGTTTTCAGTGTATCTATGAGTTTCATGTCTATAACTTGCTGTAAATGTGAATTGTCATGCTGACCTGTTGTCTAGCACAAAAGAGAAACAGCAGCTCACATCTAAGAACTATTATTTTCCTAAACTATGCTGCTCCACTTCCATATCCTATTTTACCTACACAAGAGATTTCTGGAGCCTTCTGAAGACAACTAGATCAAGCAGCTGATTAGGAAAAGTATTTCATTGAACCTCTTACTTAAAGCCAAGGGAAAACTGGTTACAGACATGAAGTCTGGGAGCAGGCTGCTGTAACTGGGGTTTGTGAGTGCTCATGTTGATGCATGGCCAACGTGAGAGGCTGAGGTGAGAACAAGGCAAATAGCAATGTCACAGCCCAGGACTGCTATAATTTCTAATGTTCCCTGCCTCTCTGCCACCACTGTCCACCCCGCAGCAGCCAGGGAGAAAGGGGAGATAGTTTAGCTTATCAAAGAAGAACCTAAAAACGAGGCTCCTTCCCTTAGCTTAGATGGCAGTTAGAGCTTTATTTTTTGGGATCCTATGGAGTGAGGGAGCAAAAGGGAAAGAGGAAGAGGTACAGATAAGCCTCTCTTTTTGAAGGCTGGGTTACACTTACACAACCAATAAGGGGAAATGGGGAGAAAAAGATAAGGGAAAGAAACTTACAATTCTACATTTTCGGGGGTACATTCTTTGGGTCATACCATTTTTCCCAGCTGCATTACAACACATAATAGACAGTGAACTTCAGGGACATTCTTGGAGGATTCAGGGGAGCATCATCTTGGAGAAAATGGAAGAGTTGGCAGGCGAGCTGATAGGTTTTCCAAGGGTCACCTATTATCTCAAAAGCAGTCCACCTGGACATACAGGAAGCCAACAAAAGGTTGCAGAAGACCTTCAGGGATGAAAAAGCTGCTGACAAAGTTCAGAACACAAGGAAAAGAGAGGTATGCAAGTGGTAGAGGTAAGCACAAAAGAGTTGATTTTATCTATAGCACAGCTGTTTCTGCTGTAAGAGAATTTGCTAAAACTCTTCTTCAATTTTGATATCAGATGTGACTCTTCTCTATTCAACTCAAAGCAAGGTCGGAGCAAGAATGTTCATTCAACATGAGTTAACAGATCATATAAACATGCTTACAATATTTTAAGTGCAATATTACAAGCATTAATATATACCATATAACTCTATTCAGTGAGTTGCTGTATAATCTGCTGTATTGGGCTTGCATGACCAAACTTTGGTTGTGGTGGGTCTACAGGGATGCCTTCTGTGAGAAGCTGCCAGAAGCTTCCTCTGCATACAGAAGAGTGAATGTCTGGCAGCTTCAAAGACAGATGTGCTGCTGGCCAAGGCTGGGCCAAAGAGAAATGGTGGTAAGACCTCGGTAATAACATATTGAAGAAGAAAGAAAGAAGAAGAAATAAAGAGAAGAGAAAGATATTCCATAATTTTAATTGCAGTCATAAAAAGCCTGGGTGAGATGCACTCACGTTGGAGAAGTTCATGGAGAACTCTGTGGGAGAGACCACAACACTGGAACAGGGGAAGGACTCCTATCCCTGAGCAGCAGGAAAAAGAACTTGTGATGAACAGACTTGTTGCCTGTCTCCCGTGCCACTGGGGGAGGAGGTAGAGCTGTGAATGAGAGAGGGGCAGGAAATGTGTTTTTAAGGTTTTATTTGACTTCTCATTATCCTGTTCTGATTCTGTTAGTTATAAATTAAATTAATATCTTTATTTCAAGCATATTCTGCTCATGATGATATTTGGTGAGTGTTTTCTCCCAGTCCTTATCTCAACTCATGAACTCTCGGTTATATTTTGTCTACCCTGTCCATTTGTGGACAGAGGTGATAGAGCAGCTTTGGAGAGTGCCTGGAAGCCAACAAGGGTCAAACCACGACCCCTACTTGTCTAAAGCCCATATTACCTTAAATAGCCTTTTCTATCTGCCACGAAATATCCATGCCTTTTGGATGGTTAATTTTTATGTTATTTATATTGTCATTTCCATTAAAAAATAACTTTTTTTTTAATGGTTACCAAATCTGTAAGGTAAGTAAACATCCATTAAAGAAATCACATCAGAACAAAATTACATTAGAATATAATTTCCTAAATTTATTTTCCATTCTCATGACATCAATTCATTCTCTTCATTCAATTTTGTATTTATTCTCAACTGTTAACAAAAATAGTATCAATTACATGTGTGATAATGAATTTAATTTTATTGGTATGATGGAATAAGCTGATGCTATTCAAGTCATTTAGTTATACAAAATTAATATACAACACACATGTCTTAAAAGTGGGACAAAGTTCTGCTGGTAGAATAGAAAAAAAAACAAACAAAAAAACAAAACAAAACAAAAAAAAAAAAAAACCAAAGCAAAGAAACCTAACCAATACAGTTTTTTTTCCTAGTTTAGATAAATTACTATGGCTGCAACTGAAATTCATGGATTCTGAAAGATACATGCCAAAATAATTGCATTTTTATTTCTGTGCATGGGGTGTTCCTGAGATAAATTTCTTTGCATCATAAATTTAGTCTACAGGACACCAATGCATTTCTGTGGCAAATAAAAGTTTGTATTTTGTTGAAAGAATACCCTAAGGGTTGTTCATGAGCACAAAATGTCTTTAGGGCTGGCAGGAACATCTAGTTACGCACTTCTTACTGTTATTGCCAATGGCATTCTAATGAACAGCTTGTCTTATCAGCAACCTGTTCTTTATTATAACAATAAATGGTACCATGCAAGGCATCATTCTTCTCTGCAATAAGCATTAGGATAATATATTCCTTTTGTTCAGAATCTGCAGGGAGAAGTAATTCTTTTCTTCTTTTATGTTTCAATCTAGGGTTGTTGACTATGCATAGAGAGCTGTAACAGCATTTAATGAAATCTTCCTTGGAAAAAGAAAGAATCCCATAAATTCTAAAGCAGAGCTATGCCAGAAGCAGAACACCTGCCACTGACTCCTTCCCATGGATAACAGTAAAAGACTCACTGCTTGTAGGAAACAACCCACTGGAAGTAAGTGTTCAAAAACAGCTTTTGAATTAGATAGCTTTGTGCAACATGACCTGATACAGCCAGTTATATGTGCTACATTGTACCACCAGCTTAAAGAAATTAGATGTCTTGCAGTTTTGTTTGCTTTTATTTCACATACTCAAGGATGCTGTTTCCTGAATGACAAATTAAGCTCATTCTGATACCCACTTTTTAAATAAGAGTTTTGGCCTGATGGCTCATAGATTTGAAGATCTAATAATACCATTTCAAAGACTCAAGTAAGTTTTAGAAGAAAGAATGCTTGATACAATCCAAACACATTTCTGTACTACTTTGAATTGTCTCATATATTTCCCAATTTATTCAATCATACCTGATTCTAACAATGTTTTCCTTACATTTATGTTCTGAATCTTTCCACTTCACAGCAGTATTTTCCAGTGTTGTTCTACAATGTACCTAATGCACCTAATTTCACCTGTGTGAAAGATAATCACTGAAATAGAAAAGACGTAATCCTACTGCCTCAACGTACATAATGAGACTTTTAAATTCTTTCTTTTTAAACTGATCAAGTACATTCAAACCTGATTACATAAATTCTTTCCAAATTTTCTTTTCTTCTTTATCCAGACATATACACAAACACACCTTCTTTAAATGGTAAGAAAAGACTAATTACCACAGAGCTTAGGCATGACAAGGAATGTACAGGCTGCTTTTGCCAATTAAAACTATGTGATCAGATAAATCATTAACATAGATACATATGAAGCAAATTGTGAAGCAGAGAATTACAAAAAGATATTAGATTGGTACTGTTTCCAAAACATGAAATAGAAAACAGAGAGCCTGCAGTTTGGAGATCTTTTTGGGACTAGGTCACTTTATATTACTTTTTTTTTCCCATTAGTTGCATAACATAGACAAAATTGCCATTTGGAGCCATGACCAATACAGTCCTCTTTCACAACTCCAATCCAGTCTCAGCTATGAGCGTTTTTTGATCTTCTCACGTCAAACTTTTAACATATTTTGAATTTTTTTCTTCTCTCTGTTATTGATTTTTCCTTCTTATCTGTTGATCCTAGCTACTGCATCTCCAGTGATTTTTCTTTCCCCTTAAAGAAAGAGTATTGGCGTATATTTGAGTGTTTCATACAGTGAGTACAGCAACTTTGGTCTTCATCCTATCACCTACAGACATACTAAAATATTTCTGCTTCAGTGTCTTTATTTAATTCGGCTCCCTCAGCCATCTCCACTTGTAACTTGCCCAAAAAATGTCATGACAACAAACTTTCAATCATGTTACTTGTAGTCTGAGGACATTATGTCAGGTTATATCAGGAACATCAGCTGATATACCATAAGAGTAAAATTCTACTCTATTAACTGTTAATTACCTGTTTAACCAGTAATTACCTGATTGTTTGCTGTCACAGTTCACACTGAAAGTAAAATTTGATCCTAGTGTCTCAGTGTTTTAAATGTTTGTAACTTTCCACTGTAAAGTGTAATGTATTTTTGGAGATTGATTACAAACACGATTAAAAACTTCTTGACAGTCCCCCTTGTTTGAAAAAAAACTGAGAAAAGTCTACAGGTGGTGTAAATCACTGTAGCAGAAAAACTTAAGTTTTCATCATCTGCTGATCTAATCTGTTAATGAATGGACAGTCTGTGGTTGCTCTGTGTTGTTTTTATTCCCCCACTATAGCAATGATAACTTTTTTCTTTCCCACCCTCACCTCCACTGTTGAGAGAGATGTAACAAGAATCTGAAATTTCCCTCCCACAAACGTGAGCATTTCAACAGGCATAAGGTTATATATTTAAAAACTTTATACATGTGACTGTGAGTCTTGGAAATCTGTTTTTATAAATTGATAATATAAATTGAATTGCTAATTAGGCATATTCTTTTGTAGGCGTATTCTTTATCAAGGGAACTTGATAAATTTGATCTTCAGAGGGAGAACATTACAAGAGTGCCAAGGTAAAATGGATTTTCAGAAATGGAATTTCAGAACAGGACCTGAGCAGCAAAGTCAGCAGAGCCATGGAGGGTGGGACAGCCTAAAAAACTGATCTGTTCTTAAGTATAGGGTAACCACAAAGAATGCTGAAATATATTATATAAATGTTATGATATAACTACCTGGCAAGATGAAACATTTATTTTAACTTTAATGGAAAGATTGAGGGAAATCCTTTTTAAACAAAATTCTGAAGTATCAGTTTGTATCTGCCTGTGTAGTTCAACTATATACAACATCTAAAATGGCAATAAAAATTTTATGCATTTATTCTAATTTGCTGGCTTTTTAAGCATTGTGTGGTGGTACACAGATTCTATTAGAGCAAGTGTATCAATAATTATTGTTAATGTGATTATTTAGACACTCAGGTATGAGTCCCTGTGTGAGAGATATACAATATTTCCTCACTGAACTCCAACACTTTGTGTTTTGCCATCTACCTGTGTTTTTAGAAACTCCCTGATATGGCTACCAGATCTCTAAGAAAATGAATGTATAAGTGGGTGCACAGAAAGTGTAGAAGGTGAATTTCTTCATGATAGAGATTTGAGACTCAAAAACTGACATAGAATCTTTGGAAATTTCTGTACAAAATTCTTTTTCTATATGGTTCAATTTAATTTTGCCGAACCACTGCCAAAATTCTCACACAAACTGCCTGTTTGATTTTTCACTAATTCACTAGTTCACTATGTATTTCCCATACTTCAAGAATTACTGTTTACTCGTCTTGACTAGCAAAGATTCAGATACAAACACATCTTTCTGCTGTGTTGGAAAGAAGCAAGAGCAATTAATAACAATCCAAAATGCCAGAATTACTGTCAACATCAACTCAGAAAATACTTTACAGTTTCCAGTAAATATAAAGGTATTTAAATTATTTTTCAACATATATTTCTTAGGAATTAGAAATTAGTGATTGTAAAGATTTTATAGGAATTTGGTGTACTAGTAACACTCAGTTTACTTGTTGAAATGTTGCTTGGAGCTTCTGTAGTCCTCTAAACAAATCATAAATGCACATAAAGTTTAAGAATTTATTGTTATAAGAGTGTGTTCTGTCCAGCTAATTTAAATGCATATTTTGTGAACTAGATGAACCAGACATCCAACAAAAGATAAAAGTTGGCCTCCTCTGCAAACTAGGCACATAAATATCTCTGGGTATAGACAACTGAAGCTAAGACAAAGAACAGGAAATGTGCAGCAGTTAATGTCAAACAAACTGAAGAGATCTGATTCAAATATTTCTGGCTTTAACAGTCTGAGAGAAACTGCTGTTTTTGATACAAGTGAGCACACAATCAAAATGTTACAGTCTCTGCTCCTGGAGCTGAATGGCAGTTTTGTTAAAGCTTTTTTTCAAGCTACTCTGGGCTATATTTTTTCCAGAATTTGGTTCCTTGGTAGGAGATGCAATCAACAATTTCTTGAATTGTAATCAGGCAAATAGAATATTGATGAATGAGTATATTTAAAAATATAAAGTAGTATATTTAAAAATTTCCTTTAAAAAACAGTAGCTTAGTAATTTTCCCTTTTTTTTTGGAAAGATGTCCTTTTTTTGTTTTTTTTTTAATAATAACAATTATCATGACAAGAAGTTTTTTTTTTTCCATGTTTTTTATATTATTTTGCAACACAAGACTTAGACATGATTTGTCAAAACTGTAGATTACATCTGTTTTAGCCTATAGAAAGCAGAGATTTTACCATGCAGGAGAGGTTACATAAAACAATCTGAGTAATGGTGACCAGAGATGTTATATTTTCAGAAGGTATATTATTAAAGAATAAGCTGGGAGCCTTACTGCTGCATGAAGATTGCCAGTGCCCAGAGGTGAGTCATAGCCAAATTCTGTCTCTGATAGCCCATCAGTGTTAGATAATCCTGTTGGAGGCTCTTTCTGACTGCTTTTGCAATGTATTTCTGAGAACCTTTAGATGGATCACAGCTTTTTCCTTTTTCTCAGACTCTGTCAGGTTGTAGTATCCCATTAATTTATGAATGAAGACTAACCATAAATTGGCCCAAAACTTGAAAAAAAAAATTCTAATTAATTTGAGAAATTCAGTTAAAATGATGAACTGAATGAATGAATAGCATGCAGGAACTTGATACAAGCAGCCAGAAAAGAGGGAATTCTTGAGGGCATTTTTTTTTCTTCTAGAATTACAGATACTCCTTTATAAAGACCTTCAGACAGACGGGCACTTAAAGACTCCAAAACAGAATTTTCCACTGTTGCCAAATCAGGGATGGATAGGCTTTAAACAGGTTGTAAGGAATGTGATGTTTGCATTGATATCACAAAGGTGAAAAAAAACTGCGTAAACAAGGAAATTCCCCAAATGCAATGAGAAAATATTTTATTTCTCTCACAAATGAATGCAGTTTTTCTACATTACTATCTACATTACTACACCGTAAATCTTGCTATGTTTTATGTTTTTTCTATGCCTCCACAGCATTCTATTTCAGACTCCCTATTTGCAAGTGAGGATGAATTGCCTATTGAAGATATCCAAAGAATGTATTTATTTTTAGACATCTCAAGAAAATCTGATGTGAGGCAAAAGTTAATGGTATTTAATTTGAAGAAGGACTTACAGCTTTTGAACTTTGCTCTTATTACTGCAGATAATAGATAACAGATTGGATGATTAAATAATACCAAGGAAACTTCTTTTCATTCCAGGTAGCAGCTATAATTCCTCCAGAGGTTTGGATTAGGCATGAATGGAGGACTATTCCTTGCAATTCAGCTCTACATAATCAAAAATTTATAAAATAGCTATTCCACTATGACTTAAAAGATGAACAATATTTAAAAAATAATATTACAACAAGTTATTCAGAGACCTTATATATGAGATCCACACAATGGATCTTTTATATGGATTTATTTATTCAATCAAAAATACATACCAAAAGGATTTTCAGCTATTTTAATTAAAAGTTTTGAGGAAATTTACCTGAAACTGCAACAAAATATGGAAATTGGTAACATAGAAATGCTGCTTTAATTTTATGAATCACTTCCTTTCATAGGATATGTAAGTTTCTAGTTCAGACTGCACAATTACTCAAATTTTTTTTTTTTTTAAGATGCTGCTCTTTTCAAATGAAGGCATCCTATGTCAAATTCCAAGACCTTTTCTTTCTGTCACTGTGTAGTAACTAGTTGGATGCCTGTGTTGCTGGTCTGATACAATGCAGGAAATTATAATTCCATGTAAATTTCTAAAGAAAAATAGACAACTTTCTTGAATTCAGATCAAGAAACTTTCATTCAAGACTTAATATCAAAACTAAGGGCCAAGCAGCTGTTCAGTGGGAGAAAAGGGCACAATACCTCAATCTGGAAGCTGCTCAAAATGTTTAATGGCTTGTATAGCAATTCTGCTGTGTCTTAATTGAAAGCAAATATTGATTGGATTGAAAGTAAAATATTACAAGTTCCCTATAAAAGAAATGCATTTTTCTTTCAATTTCTATAATATAATGTTAAATATTAAAATCATTATAATAATTTAATATATGGGAAAATATTTGTAATAAGTATTTTCAGGATGTTTTCTTGAAATTGTACTTCTGTTGGCATCTTCATGCACACTAAACAGATATTTTAATTTTTTTCTGTTTTATTTGCTGAAGCCTTTAATCACAAACTATTTGGCTTCATTTCATGATGACAATTACATAAGATAAAAAAAAAAAAAAAAAGCAGTCAAGTTTCTGCATACAGGTAGAAGTGATCCAGCATGATTTTGCATTATGCCTATGCATTTCCAAAGGACTGTTATTTTCCTGTAGTGTCTGTTTCTCATTCTTGATTAAACTGGTTTCCCACAGTCTTTCATCTTCTTTCTTACACTGAGACTTCATTGCTAATCTAAATCCAGCCTTATCCCCATATCTGTTCTGGAAAAAAAAAATAAAATCTGATTTATTTATTTGCTTGTTTTCTTGCTTAATTAATTATTCAGGGTGTGCTACTTTTGAGGTGATACTTCTAGATTTTTCTTGTGATCTTTCAGAGCTAAAGCCAGATGGACTAGAGCTGATCTGGGGTGGGTTTTCTCTTTGTTTGTTTAGAATTTTTTTTTGTTGGTTTGTTACTAAAAGAAAGGTGTATTCAATCCTGTATACTTCTCACTGAAATTTGCATATCTCATGGCAACAGAAATGGCCATTTTCCCATAAACTCAGTTGTCCCTAGCAGTGCTTTTCCAAAGTATAAGGAACAACCAAACAGACAGACTGCAAAAAAACCTTTTTCTTTCATCATTCGAAAAATGGAGGGAAGTGAATTATAAGTGAACATTTCAAAATTAATTTAAAGAACTCAAAGTAAATACTATTTTGTTTTTGTAACAACATTTGGGCTAAAAAAAAGTTGTAACATTTTGGCAATATTTGAAAGCTTATATTTAAGGAGACCTTTTTATACCCTTGCACAGGAGCCCCTATATTTGGGAATACTTGGATAGAGATTGTGAAAAAGAAACAGTATAGTTTGACATGCAGGGCTCCTAGTTGTTTCTTTTTAAATTTATTTTTATTAACTCAGAAGTAGAATGATGATCTTCTACATAAATCCATTTTATTTTCTGTGCTATATTTTCACTTGTACAATCATGCGAGCTTTTTCTGTCTTCTCAGCACTGAATATATTAGTTAGTTAGTTAGCTAACTGATGTTAGTTAGCTAACATTACCATACCAAATTCAGGGAAGTGTTTTCCTGAGGTGGTGGCACCTCTGTACATAACTTCACAATCAGTACTACGGGATATGGGTAATGACACTGTGGTTTCTTTCACACCTCAGTCTTTACAAGGGCACAAGTATGAGAAAGAATGTTAGCATTGATTTTGCATACACTTGTAGCATAATTTACTAAACTACATCTCAGTATTAAAGCCACAAAGACACCGAGCTCCCTGTCATTTACCTGGTTGGCAGGACTCCTCTTTAGAGACACTTTCCCAACAGAAGGTCATGGTGCTATTGCAAACTTCTCTAAGCTTACTTGTTTTTTGGAACACTGAAATTTAAATAGGATTTATTTTTTTCACTTTAGTAAATCTGGAATCACAGACAAAGAATTAATCTAGTTTTTTCAGGAATTTATAACAGGAATACAAGCAAAAAGTTTAGTTGTCAGAAGTGCAGTAGCTACTGTGAAATAACCATCAGCAGAGCAAATAAAACCCTCAGTAAGAGCATGTTATTCTTCCCAGAGGACCATGTGAAAGCCATGTTATTATGAAAAACCCTGCACTGTGAGCTCATTACTGTACCTGGGCAGCCTGATATCACTGACAGAACAATCTTTACTGTACCTGTGCTATTTATTGAGAGAAAGAGGCGCTGTGCAATAAATGACCTGAAGACCTTGAGAGAAAAAAATTTAGAAAGACCATTTCTTACTGTTTTTTAAATAAAAATATATCTGTATGCTGGAATACATCTAGCCACTTTTATGGTGACTATATGGAACATGTAATTCAGAGATCTCTTTAAAAAAGTCAATGGTCATTAATAAAATTAAAAGGGTAAAACATGTGTTTACCCTGCATTATTTAATGATTGGTAGCAGAGACAACTTCCAGAAAATAGTAGTGGAAGTCCTATTTGTGCCTTATAATTCCACCTGCAGTCCTCTTACTGTATCATGCTGTTAATCTAGATTACCTTAATTTGAAGTTTGAAAGCTGATTTTATTAAAGGGTATAAATACCTTCTTGGGAAAGAAAGACTTGAAAAGAGCAGGGTTGAATTGCTGTCTCCAGTATGACCTGATCTGTTCTCCACTACTTCTCAATGAAACAATTCACCAAGTTTCAAGTAAGCAATATAGATGTGAATAGGATCACAGACAACCTAATTTAAGCCAGAACTAACAAAACAATATGGGTATCTGAACCCCACAGAAGCCAAGGCTTCCCTGGAAGCAGACAGAAATAATATACTATCACCCATGCTGAAGCACTCTTTTCTGAGTCCTAGGACTCTTTTCCAAAAGACTGCCCTGTTTATATCCTTTAGCAAAGTGCCTTGCAGTATCTTTAACCCTGATTATAAATTATCTAATAGATTCTTTTTTCCATCCCCTCATTATTTTTTACCACTTTTAATTATTTTACTACTTTCAGCAGACCAAAAGTAACAGCAAAAAGACTTGTAATGCCATATGAAGGAATTGGATTCAGGATTGTGTCAATATTTTTAGGCTAACAGCACATTCACTGTATCTTCTATAAATCACAAACTAGCTGATGCCTTCAAGGTCTGCAAGTGCTGCTCTGTGTTGTATCCATAGTCCCATAACCTTCATAAAATTCTTAATGGCAAATTTTGGTTTATCTTATTCTATGTATGTTATTAGCCTATCTGATAAAAATAAAGAAACAACAACAACAACAAAACTTTATATAAATCTATTAATATCTATAGTCTCCAGATAATTCTCTTCTTTTCAGACAGGTGGTTATTCTTTGATTGTGAGAAACAACTGATTCTCCTTGGATCCACTTAAGGATGCCAAAAATACTCCTTCTGGTGGAGTACATGTTATTATATCAACTGACATACCCTAGCTTTTTCTGATGTTTATTGGGGATAAATCATGGATAAGAATACAGCTGTGAGACTGCTGTGAAATAAACCTGAACAGATTGATTTCTCTGAAATGGAGTTTCTGTTGATACCAGAATATAATCAAGTGATTGGTAGGGTTGTCTGACAACTTCAGGTCTTCTTTTTCATGTTTTATTCCCCCAGTAGTTTTTCATTTATCTTGTTATAGTTCATTATTGCGTTTTCCTATAGCTCATATTTATTTCAGTATTATCTTTCTTTTTATGACAATTACAGCACCATAGATACAATTCTATTGTGCAGTCTTTTTTCTTGTTACTTGTGCCTGGGGACATGCTATCCTCTCAGATTAAAAAAGACAGCTGTTATCAGTCATGTTAAGGAAATAAAATAGTGGAATAGGTCATGTCCTTTTCTAGAAATCCATCTCTTTTTATTTGGAAATTTTTAGCAACAATAAATCTGACTACTGGAACTTAAAATCCTTAAAATCTTCATATTTGGAAATATTTGCCCAGTTCAGATCACCTCTGCATCTGTTGCTACTTATACACATGAAAGACAACTTGTAACAGCCATTCTGAAAAGTATACTACAAGAGATAGTGTATTTAAAACCTTGTTGCAATATAACATGACAATAAAGACATACTTCATATTTACAACTAATAGTGCAGTAGACATAATCTGCTGCTAAATTCTTGAAAGAAAGATGGGTGACACTTTGTGTTCAATGACAAAACAGGTTAACCTAGCTGCTGGAAAAAAATTGAGAATGTCAGAAGAGATCATTCTAGAGGTTTCCAGTTTCTGTAGTCACCTAGGATATGATTACTGGATGTCTGCAATAATGAGCATTTTTTGAAAAATAGCTTTTGAAATTCCTACTAGTAAGCTCCCAGTTCACTTCAGTGTCATATAATTGCCCAAGTCTTTGCATTTTTAATGTAAATTTAAATGCACTAAAACTGCAGCAACCAATTGCATAAGTGGTTGCATGTATAATTGGTTAATGTAGGATAATATAGCACAAATATGTAAATGTTACCTAACAGAAAATTCCTAAAGAGTTGAATAGATTTAAACCAATGTTTCTTTGGAAATTTTAAAGTGTCAAAAGAAGGGAAACATTCAAAGTTGAATTTAATACTATCCTCCTTAGAAACAGTTATATAGAATCTCATTTCATTACTACCATGTGATGATTCAGAATAAGAAGGATACATCAACTACTATAATAATTCAAATGAGCTTTCAGCAAATAAAGGCATGAAAATTTTCATAGATTTTGACACATATTAACTTTATTTATTCTAATGTGTGTGTTTACATTGATTACCTTGACCTTGATTGATTATATAGATGTTGAATATGAATTAATGAATGTGTGAGTTGAATATATGAAGGATTTGGAATATTAAATGATTGCATAACTGTTAAGTATTATGACGTAAATAAGTTGCAAATCACTCACTTGTTAAAAGCTGCAAATTAATTCCATTTGATTGTGTAAATATATATGCATCTATATATATATATATGAGAAAAATTAATGTTTAATGAAATTTATGCAATGTAATTTAAAATATTAATACAGATCAAAGGCAAAATTTCAGTAATATTGTCTGAAGATTAGTTACAGGAACAGAGAAAGGTCTATCATTTCCATGGCCAGCTGGGATTATGGCCTTTAAAAGTATATTATATCCACATCAAATTTTTTGGGCTGCCTGACTCTAGGACCATCTGTTCGGATGGCAGAATGCCCATTCAGAAGTTGGTGGAGCTTTCTCCATTAGGCAGAGATGCCAGGTATCAATAGGATTGAGGTAGGAAGATCTAGAGAACACTGCAAAGGACATCTGTTCTCCAGGAAAAGAGAAGTCCATCTTCTGTGACAGCCCCACTACACTGACACCACATGCTTCCTTGCACCTATTGACACCTGTTCATAGTTATATGCCAAAATAACAAGGAAAAAATGAGCCATCTCTGAACAATGGAAAATGGGTAGTGTAGGCTATAAAGGCCTCCTTGGCTGCCAGGAAAATAGGCTTCACTGTGGTAAGCATTTGGGAAACCAAGAAAGACCATATGGGACATCAGAATCAAAGTCCAGGCATTTTGTACACCAACAAGCCCCTGGCAAACAATATTTCTTGGAAACAACCAAAATTACAAAAAACCAGTAAATGAGGAAGATCTAGACATAGCTTTTTTCCACTTTTTATTAGAAGTACAAATTACTAATTTAAGCCAGAATTAAAAGATACTTTTAATTAAAAGATACAGAATTAAAAGCCAAAATTAAAGATACTAACAAATCACTAAAGGTGTATGTTATTCCTCTGAATGACTTATAAAGAAAGTAGAACTTCTAACCTTCTGAGTTCATGAAAATTTTGGATTACATATTATAAAATAAGTAAATGCAGGGTAACTTTCTTGTTTTATCCTGCCACCATGTCAGATAAATGACCAAATTAATCATTCTTCCAAGTGAAATAACTATATGACACTTTCATTGAGACATTGAATTTGTTGTATTGACCTGTACATTATAATTATGGTGTGAGACTTTCATGTATAATCTCCAGTTTTAAAGACTGAGTATATTAAAATTTATTAGCAACTTTGTCAGGGAGAGCACAAAGTCTCTTTGAGACAAAGTTGTGAGTACTGCATGTATGTATAAAAACTGTCATTCTAATGCATAAAAAATGAGATTTTAGTCCAGTATACCAACCTTGACAGTTGTCAATAAAAACACTTTATGGTGAGTGTGACTAGTGCTGCTTCTACAAAATTATGTGTGTAAAGCAAAAATGTCTTTGATTTAGAGATATTTAATATAGAGCAAGCTGAAAACCATTACTTATCTGAGAGCTTAAAAACAAATTAAAAGATATATTATACATTCAAGAACTTCTTTAGGTTGTGTTTTCCCTTGGAAATTAAATATACCTTCATTTTAAAAGTTAGGGACTAATTAGTTGATATGTGTTTTTCAGAATTAGTTGTTTTCTTATTGAATAATGGAATATTGTATGTTAAGGATACATTTCTGAATCACAGGGAGAAATTAATATAAAGCCATCATTTGTACAAAACAGGATCATTTATTTTTATGGTCCCAGGATATAAATCTATATCTTATTGCAATGAGTTGCATGGAGCTGTCTTGGGAGGTATCAGGAGTCAGTTGAGAGCTTATGGGTCAAAATTGGAGGGCAGACCTACACTGGCACTGTTGCAGTGTACATTTGCTACAGACATGATGATTAGGAGTCGCAAGTAGAGGAGTTTTTCTTCACACAACTGAAGGAAGCCTCAAATTCTTTGTCCTCACCGTGATTTTAAGCACCCTGGTGTCTGAAGTGTAATATAGCAGTGCTCAAGACATATAAGAGATTTCTTGACTGACAACAGGAAAACAGCCCTGGATTTCAACCACTTCAGATATTTGTTTGAAAAAGTTGTATTGGATTCAACCCTGGAGAGAAGAGGGTCCAGAAGAACTAATTGATATTAAAAGGTAGCTTCCATCAAGTTCAACAATGGTTCAGTCTAAAAAGTAGGAAGTTGAGAAAAGATGGCAAGAATCTGTATGGAAAAACATTGAACTCTTGTCTGAACTGAGACATAAAGGAGGTGTACAAAAGAGAAACAGGGCAAGTGGACTCAGGGCTTACAATTTCTGTCCAATCATGCAGACTTATGGAGTTAAATAAGCCAGAACCTGGAGATGAATTTGCCAAAGGTTGTAAAACATTCTAAAAGTGGAAAAGGAGAGAGGGAAGACTAATAAACAAGTGCCCTGGACTGAACAAGGTAGGGAGTCTGGTGACAACACCAGAAAATGTTGAAGTCACTAATAATCTGAATTATGGGACAAAGTGCACTCTCAGCAAGTTTGCAGATTGTAGAAAACTGTGACTAATGGCTGGCACATAAGATTGAGCTGATTTCAGAGGGACATGGAAAACCTGGAGAAATTACTTCAGAGGGCCCACGTACATCTGAACAGCAAAGGGAGCACCAAGTCCCAGATCTGGGGAGGAACAATCCTGTGCACCTGTGGGTACATTCCTATGGTGGTGACTGACCAGCTAGAAAAGAGTTTTGTGAGAAAGAGCAGCAAGGTGACCACAAGCCAGCAAGTAGTCCAGTGACAAGGAAGCTTAGCAGCCTGGGCTGCATTAGGAGGAGTGCTGACAGCAAGTGAGTGGAGGTGACCCTTAACCTCTACTCAGCAGTGATAAAACCACACCTGAAGTGTGTGCCCAGTTCCGGGCACTCCAATACCAAAGAGGTATGGATTTACTGACGGGAGTCTGGCTCAGGGTCACAGGGAAGATTGAGGGGCTGGAGCATCTTTGTCTGAGGAGAGGTGGAGAAAACTGGGATTCTTTAGCCTGGAGAAAAGTCAGGGACAATCTTATGAATATGTACAGATTAGCTGAAGGAAGGGTGTAAAGAAGCTGGAACCAGTCTGTTTTCAGTGGGACACACTGAGAGGAAAAGGCCCAATAAATACAAATACAACTGCTTGCAATTCCACCTGAATACAAGCAAATGTTTTTCTATTGTGAGGATGGTGAAACTCTGAAACAGGTTTCCAATGGAGAGGGACTCCCCAATCTGGAGATACTCAAAAGGATAACTTTTTCTAGCTGAGCATGTTTGAGCAGATGGTTTGGGAGAGATGATCTCATGACACCTCTTCCAATCGAAAAATATTTGTGAATTTTTTGATCCTATGGATTTTAAAATTTGTGAATGGAATAAACAGTTAACAGATGTATTTGACAAAAATGCCTAATCATCTGTTTCATTCCACAATTTTTTGTTGCATTTTTTATGTTTTTAAAATGTTTGATAAAATTATTTTAAACTTATCTTAAAGGTTCCTCGTTCTTAATTCTGATTATTCCCTAAACATATTTATAAACAGGACACTATTATTAATATTTATTAATAATTATTAAAATTATATTTTACTAAATATTCCTTTTCCACCATTGTTATGAAGAGGAGATATTTTTAATTGGCTTGCTGAAGCATCTTAAAAAAGAAGCCGTTAAATGACATGGTATTCTGAGAGAGATTTCAACATGAATTTTTGTTATTAGTTTGGAAATATGGAAGAAACAAAAACTTGAGCTCTGTACCCTTCATTTGTGAACAAAAAATAATGTTATTTTATTTTGAAATAAACAAAATCAAAATTTTCCAGAAAATGTTAATATTTATTACGATATAAATTGTTAACATGTATTGCGATGAAAATTTAATGTTTATATTTAGCAATATATAGCATGAAAGAAACTATTTCTAAGGTCATAGAAATGGTTTTCTAATAAAAGTGTGAAAATTTCTGCCGAGTTGCTGCAATGACTACTAGCGTGGTAGTGATCAAGTTGTCAAGCAGAGTTTAAATCTTGCATGTGTGTGGTTATTATGCTCCAACGAGTCTTTCTGACTTTATCAGATTAGACAAACTTCCACATTTCAGAAAAACATGGCCTCTTGTGTGATTGTCAGTAGGATTCGTGAGAAGTTCTTTGCCTAATTTCTGGTCTTTTCATCACATTATGTTTCAAACAGACAAAGATGGTTTCACGAACTGTAGATCTTTACATGTATTTATTTAGTGGGAATGAATTCCAGTAGCAGTTGTATGTTCAGCTGTTCATGGTGATAGCCATCGTGGTTTAATAGGTCCAATTTCTTGTCTCAGGAACAAATAACCTCCCAAGGATACTTGCAGGAGATTGAAGATGACAGGCAATGTAGTAACGACATTTTTAACTGGCTGAAAAGCAGGCATATTTCTCATTCCAGGGAGTTTCTAGGCAGAACTTGAATTTCCCAGCTGAAAGGCTAAATTTGGTTTATAGTGCATCTCTATTAAGTTTTTATATCATATTCCACAAAGTTCACATGAAAAGATGAGTTTTTAAGCCCTATTAAATCGCTTTTGTAAGGAATGTGAATTTTTTGCTGTTAATGATAATAGTATATGCAATATAAATACTAAGGAAGTCCATTTCAAATGAAAGTCCATTTTATTAAATATAGAAGCTTTTATTTTCATATAAGAAGCCTTTGAAAGAATATTTTTAAGTGCATAGTACATAATTTACTAGATTTGGTTAGAAAATATTGATCGTTCAATGTATGGCTTTTGTTCTGGAACTAACACTGCATCTTGAAAAAATAGTAAATAAAGAATTTTAGTAATAAAGAATTATTATCTCTGCTACACTCAAAATTGTGTATATCAACAGTTATTTTATTTCATTCTTTACACTAGGAACACAGTGCTACATCCAAGAAACATTTCCACTGAAACATATACGGGGAGAATTAAAAATCTGTAAGGAACTTCTGCTTTGAAAAATCAAGCTGTTCATAGGAACAAATAACATCTCCATATTTCTAGAAAGAAAAATAAGGCTTGCTGAGAAAGCTTATTATTTAGTGCTTCTTCATTCTAACTCAAGTGTTACTTTATATATGTGTAGAATTTTTTAATTATTCTTTCACAAAAGAAAGACTATACAAAAGTATTTAACATCATAATTAGTATTGTTTTCATAAATACAATGTGCAGGAAAGAATATACAGTGGAAAAGGACATGTTTCTAAATTCCTAAAATGAGCTAAGTATAGAATATTCACCTTCTGCATTATACAGCTGATATGAAGGTTCAACATACTATTATCAACCAATTATATTAAGAGCTACTCAGTGAAGCAGAAGAAATATGAAGTTTAATATATATAACAAATTGTTATCAGAGTATTAATTTTTCATATTTTTCCATAACACATTTATAACAAAATTCAAAATCATATATTATGTTTACATCAAAATTTTGTCATCTTCTTTCAGTCTACATTTAGTTACATATATAAATGCTAAAATGCAAGGTAAGATTACCTCATCTGGTAATCTTAGTTGGTGATCTACTTCTTTTCTATGGTAGATCAAAAAGGTAGATCAAAATTAATTTGGGCCAGAGAGCAGGATAGCACACACTCTCTGTAGTAACTCTACATTAAGAAAAAAATCTAAAAATGACCATTTAATTACTTTTTTTTACCAAAGATTGCATGTCTGGAATGTCTGTTACATATTAGATATGCAGACAATGAGTACAGCAGTTGAACACTAGTGGTTCAGAGTTAACTGGTAGGATTTTTTACAAATTTATAAATTCAACAAAACCCACATGGGATTTTGGTTCCTACCAAATGACTATACCTCTCATTTGTCACTTCTTGGTCCCTTTGGATACAGTGATGACCTGAAACACTGAAAGTATTCCTTCTGTAAATTATACTTTTGTGCAGTTAGATTTATATCTTTAGTGAGTAGCAGGTTAGGAAAAGCGACTTTGAAATGTGACCTCCATAGCTGATTCCTCACATGTTCCTCGCTTGAAATTCTGTCTTATAGGAAAGGGAGTCAGATGACAGTAATTTAAGCAACATCCTTCTGAATAACACACATTTTTTCTCTGACTTGGACTGACTTTAAGGGCATGTGCATTATTAGTATACGTGAATGTGTGGTTATCACACATAAAGAAATTATTTTAGAATTAATTTTTCATCATTATAAAAAGAAAAAAAATATAGATTTATTTTTGTGGATTTTTTAAAAACTTGCTACCTTATTTAAATAAAGATGTTTGGCCAAGATAATATCTACTCTTTTTTCTTCAGATTTCTAATTAAATGGTATTTGTTGTCCTTTCTTCTCAGGTTCAGAGCTATCACTAGGAAACATATTTTTTTAGTCAAAGTTTGGACTTTCTTTTAAAATGGCATTAATTTTAATTACAATGGTAGACTTAAATCTCTAGGCACTGGTTTAAGATAAAGAATTCTTAAAATATATATATTTTTAGTTGCTGTTTAAAAATATATATAATTTTATTATTATTTTTACTCTTCCTCTGTGTGCAACATACTTATATGAAAGTATGCATAATCAAAGATCAACACAAGTCTCAAACTTCTGAACTATATCACCTATGCTCCGGAAAATAATCTTTCTGTAATTGAAACCATGAACACAGCAAAGATTAAGAGCAATGTGGCCACTAGCTGGGTATACTGCATTAAGCATTAGTGTGATATTCAATTAAATTACTTGGGTTTCTTTTTGGCTTTTTTATGGTTAATAAATAATGGACACTGGTAAGCCAGACCAAAGCAGAAGGTAAAGATTAGTCTGAATTAAAAAATTCCAGGGGAAAAATTGTTAATTACTATGCCTTTGGAGATTTTCAGTAATATTCAATACTTAAAAACAGTAAGATATTTCTTAGAAACAATGTTGTATTGATCTTAAATACTTAAGAATAAATTAAACTTCTTAATTTAAATATCTCTTTTTTAAAGTTAGCATCACAGTTTGAATAGCTCTTCAGACAGTCCTTGGAGAAAGAAAAATGTATTTCCATCAAGAAAATATTCATTTTCCTGATTTGATTGTTTAAGGAATTTAGTACAGCTTTTCTCTTGTTTGAAACATAACAGGTGCCAAATATTTGATAGAGAAATCCAGACATCAATGACTTTGTATGTAAATCAAAATTGCAATTTCTCTTTCCAGGAAACAAATGTTCTTCTATTTCTTTGTGGTAAAGCAGGGTGACAATTTCCTCTGCAAAATAAAGTTAAAAGGTGGTATGATTAGTAGAATAAATGTGTATTTTTATTATTAAATGTCTAATGAATATATTAATTACTCACATGTCCTTAAATATCTCTGAAAACATTTTGTAGAAAGAAAAAAAAATCTTTTTAAGAAAAAAGAAATGGGGTGGCTACCAAATCTTCATCTCATCTGATGACTACTTGTCAGTGTTATGAATGATGGAGAAGATGGTGTAGTAGGGAAAAACAAATAGATTTGACAGAGAGTAGCAAAGCACAGAAATCAAAGTCTTCTCAAAACTGTTGCAAGAAATCTCCACTCTGAGAAAAACATTTATATACTGAAAATACATTATGTCAATTAATAGAATAAATGTTTTCTTCATTATGTTCGCAAACACAGTAAGAAAATGGTAGATTAAGCCTCGGGGAACAAAATTTAATATGAGCATGAAAAATGTTACAGTTCTAATGCAGTTTTTAAATGACAGCATAATATGTTATGGATCATTTGATTTTTTTGTATGAAAACGCTATTCAGTGCCCAAAAAGGCATATGCTGCTAACGGCATGTATTGCAGTCCTTTCCTTATGACAGCTGGCAACTAGCAAATGCCAGTCAAAACACAAAATGTCAAGCAGAATTTTTCTCAATAAATGTATGCATTTAGATAATAGTACCTAAATAAACTTTGCAAAAATATTTCTATATTTGGACTCATCATGAAAAAGATCAACAGTACACAAAAATATGTGATTAAAAAGCTGAGAAATATATACCTTACTTTACAGGAATTGCTGTTGTTTGCATTATTTTTTTAAATGAATACAATTTGAACTTGCCTAGTCGAAATATTTAAGGTGACAGGAGAACACTGACTTTCTTTACATAATAATAATAAAAAAAGTCTAATTTCGGAAATGATTGTGACTTGCATAGATTTTTGCTACCTAAATTTTTGCTTTCTTTGAATGTAGTGAATGACGAGATATTTAGCTTAACAGTTTGTACAGAAGTCACCATTTGTCTCCATCAGAAGTGACAAACTACTTATTCTGATTTGTTTCTTACAAGGTAATTTGTCAATAAAATCTTTTGTTTAAGAAATTATATTTCCCCTCCCCTACAGTTTTTAAATTTTTTTTACTCATAAGCAACATTTCAATGTTGTCTTTTTATTCTGCTGCATTATATAGTTTACTTGTCATTTCGGGCTTTTTGGTTTATTTATCTATAAATGAAGAATATTAATTTTAAAAATTTATTAAGGATAGAAGGAAACAGGAAATGTTCATTAAAAAAGAAAAAGAATAGTCACATTTTAGTAAAATTGCGCATCAAAAATTTGATTAAAATTTCATTTGATTTTTAAAAAAGAGAGAAAAACTAACTACTAAAGAGTAAATTATGTAGAATGCCATCAACTTCATTTAAATATTGTTTGTGAACATATATACTTCCCTTCCAACTTCATGGCTTATGCTGGGTAAAATTTTGTGAATTGAACCCTGTTCAGAACTGAGCAATTGTTTCAGTGATATTTTTTATCTAATATAAATTCAAACTTTTCATAGTCTATGAGAAATTTTTGTGTCAGTCAATAATATCTGAAGTAACTATGAAAAAATCACAATGATAGACTTAAATGAATGGTTGGTCTTCAAACACTATCAGCAGAAATATTTTCCAAGATGAATACAAGAATTGATAATTACATTAATAATTGCATAGGATAAGAAGTCAAATTTATGCATTCAAAAAGAGCAGAAAATTATATGCACATCTTCATATAGAGATGCTAGGCCAGAGCACAATGGGACAGACTCAGATAATTGTGGTGGGTTAATCCCTGTAGGTAGCTATGGCCCATACAGACTCACTCACTCACCTCAATCACTCCTGCACTCCCTCACTCACTCACTCCTCCACAGCAGAATGAATAAAAGGCAGCTAAATTATTTTTAAGGGAAATTATCAGAATTCTATTTTAAAAATTAAAATATGAATGTGGGATTTATGAATAATATTTAAAAGGATAAAGTGTTTCAGAAGAGTGTTTGCTACATGACATGCCAATAATAACTACAACTTGCTTATTTATGAACAGGCTTTACTTCAATACAGCAGTAACTTTTAAAACCAGGCTGCTTGACTTGTGTAAGCAAGAAATTTTTCTCTAGAAAAGAACAACAATGCTGGTGAAAGGTCTGGAGCACAAGTCTTAAGAGAATCAGCTCAGGGAGCAAAGTTTTAGCCTGGAGAAAAGAAGACTCAGGGGAAACATAATTTTTCTCTACAGCTGCCTGAAGGGAGGTTGTAGTCAGGTGAGGTTTGGCCTCCTCTTTCAGGTAACAAGTGACACGTTTAGAGGAAATGGCATCGTGTTGCAGCATGGGAGTTTAGGCTAGATATTAGGCAAAATTTCTTCATGGAAAGGGTTATAAAGCATTGCTCAGGGAAATGGTTGAGTCACTACCTCTGAAAGCTTTCAGTAGATGTGATACCTGAGGACATGCCACCACGTGGTTTAGCATAGAACATGGTAGTGGTCCTATGTTGCCTCTGGGACTTGGTGATTTTAAAGATCTCTTCCAACCTTAACAATTTTGTGATTCTATGGTTTAGTCCATGAACCCACTGATTAGAAACACATTAGAAATGCCTAAGGAATATATGTGAAAGTATATTTGTGTACATATATAAATATATTTAAAAGTCATGTTCTATTTTGTGACAGTTAGAAAATCCTTTTTTCCTAACTCTTACGAAGTTACTCCTTCCGAATTTCAAGTGGCTGCAGTTTTGGGGCTTTTTGTAAAACATAATTTACATACTGCAATTAAAAAATCATGGCTTAAAATTTCAAACTTTTTTATGTGAAAGTGTATGATACGTAGTGATTACTTACTTTTTGAGATATGATAAAATTTCTGTCTGATACCAACTGATTTGCACCTGCTTTGTGTATGCCAAATATCAGTCAATCCTTGGAAAATATTAAGTATAAAAATAACCTAAAAACCCCAAATCCAACAGAAACAGCTAATACTTGGTTTCTAATATAATAGTGTCTTGATTTCACCTGGGATAGAGTTAATTTCGCTTCAGTATCTGGTACCTGTGTTTTGGATTCAGTATAATATTGATAAGATACTGATGTCTCTGCTCAAGGATGTTTTTGTGTCTCATGCTCTGCCAGTGTGGAGGTGCAAAAAAGCCCTGGAAGCCAGAAAAGGTGATCTGAAATGGTCAGAGGGGTATTCCACACCATAGGACATCATGCTCAGTGTACAAAGAGGGAGAGTTATCAGGAAGAGGGAATGATTGGTGGGTGGGGACAAGGTCTGGCATCAGTCAGCAGGTGGTGGGCAGTTGAATTGTGCATCACTTGTTTTTCCTTGGGTTTTCTTAGGTTTCAAGCTTTTCCTTTTATGGCTGTCATTATTATTATTTACTATTATTTTACCTTTGTTTCAATTATTTAACTGTTGTTATCTCAGCATACAATTTTTACTTTTGATTCTCCTCCCCATTTCACCAAGGTAGAGGGGATGAGCAAGCAGCTGTTTGGTTAGTTTCTGGCTGGGCTTAAACCATGACAAAGAAATTACAAATAATAAAAAGTTTAAAGCAATATTCATACCTGAATCTTAATTCACTCTTCCCCTGTGCTAGTGTTTAATGTTTGGTTCCCTTTAAAGATCTCTAAAAGTTTTTTTTTTCTTTTTCTATTTTTGCTAATTTCCCCATTCCAATGTAATGAAAGGAATACCTGCAGAGGCAAAAATGATTGCAGTTTGTTTAAGAAATGATTGAAATATCCAAGAAGAAAGAAGAAAATTTCTAATTTCTCTTTTAACCTCTTTTGGAGAAGTAACACCTAAAAAAAAAATCCTGTACATTGACTACCTGATCAATCCTAACTAAATTAAATCTAATTGAAAGGTAGAACTAGTTGCAGCTTAAATTTCAGAATTTGGTTTCTAGCTATATACAAGTTATAGAAGATTAATTTTAAGGATGTGGGAGAATGGGAAAACTTTGGACTAGAAATGGGTAGAGATTTATGGAATCAGCTCATAAGAGCAAAGGCACAGGAAGATTCTACTGGCATACTAATGTCCAATGCCCAGTAGCCTTTGCATTATCAGGTGGTCCAAGTGAAAAACTGAATGTCTTTAATTTTGTTTAAAGACATCTATTCGTCTATATTTTAATAATATCGAGTCTTACGGGTAGTAAAAAAAATATTATCCTAAATGACATAATTAATGGTGACAGTCCAAAAGTGGTCTTCAAGTGTTTTAATGAATTTACGGAACTGATCCAGGCAGTGAAAAAAAAAGTCTGGAAAGCTCTTATCCCTGCATTGGTAAAGCCATTAGCCACTTACATTAATTCGATGCTCACACATTGTTATTTAGAGAGGAAGGATGCCCAGTCATGTAGGGAAGGAACCAATATATGAGCAAGTTTTGTAACAGTCCAAAAGAAAGGCTGAACAGAATAAAACTTCTGATTGTAAATGAGAAAATGTTTCTGATGATATATTGAAATGAAAACACTAACAACTGTTTCATAAAAAGCTCACATAAATAAAAAATAATTAGGATGTATTAAGACAGAAACAAAGGGGCTTTGAAATAGAGAAGATGTATCTGTCAGGTAATGCAAGTTAAAATTAAGTTCTCATAAGGCAGTCTTTCTCCTGTCCAATGTTTCTTTGTGTTGTGGGTAGCTCATTCTGACTTTTTCACCATCAAGAAACTTTGAGTCACTGTTGGGTAAGAAGCAACCACACAACCCTCACTAGATTCCAGGAGAAATCTTTAAAATAGTCTAAAGATCTAATGAGGTCTTAGGTCTAAAGATCTAAGTCTAATGAAAGCCTACGTGCTCCATTCAAGTCACCTACATGGGTCTTTGTAACAATTTCTGTGCATTAGCATGTGAACTAACTTAATGAGGAGCTAAAATAACTACCATACAGAAAGAAAATATACCCTGAATATACTAAAGCCTGCCCTTACTATTTGCTACATTCACTGCTGCCAAGTTCAGCCTCTCAATAGAAATGTAATAGTGGGCCATTTTGGTTTCTGGAAATGTTACAGTTTCACTGAATTCTTCATCTTCTTACTGGCTGCCCTTGTTTTTCACAGTATAAACATTTCCCTAACTGCACATGCTCAGTTACTTCCAGGGCAAATCTCCTCCTCCTGCATTATGATTATTATAATAGACTGCATTGCTGCCACAACGAAACAAACTCAGCCTTCAGTTCGTACAGTAAGCTACTCACAAACAAAACAGATAACATCTCTCATAGAATGCTGGAGCATGCTTAACACAAGTCACCATCTCTGATATAATATAAATCACAACAGCCATAATCCCTGTTCCTCTGAAAATATAGCTGAAGAAATGGAACATTCCTTTAATATTGAATCTGACCATTAGACTATATTCTTCAGTAGCGAGTAGGGAACTTACACTCTAGGTCTCTGCAAACTAAGGATAAGAAGGGGACTTGACTTGTGATATCAGCTGTTAAGGTATCAGAAATCTGTTATAGCAAAGTTAGCATCCTAGAAGAGATTATATTTGATTTGAACCGATCAATCAATTTTGGAACATTAAGGGATCAAATCCCTAAAATAAACACATGACATGAAACAAAGCTCTGCAAGAGATCATAGAAATTGACCTGTGATGAAGCACTTCAGATTTCCCAAGCAGAGGTCATCAGGTCTAGAGAGAATCTAATGAAAAAGAAAAAATAACCTGACACAGAGAGCAGGACTGAGGAGAGAAAGCTGAGGGATAAAAGCAAGGAAACTAAAAATCCTTCAGTTCACATACAAAAAGCTTTGCACATTGTGTTAGTAAGTAGATTAGTACATAGAAAAAGCTGTGAGAATGTAATAAAATAAATAATATTTATTATGAGAAGTTCAAAATAGCAACAGAATGTGACAATGCCTTTTCTAGTCATGTTATAAATGGAACATATTAACTCAGCTGATTGTTGAGTTAAACTAGGTTGATTCTTAGATGGTTTCCAGATCCTTTAGTCTCATATGGTTTCAGCACACAGTCTCACAGTACAGGGAGAAAGCCTGCAGTTACCTCCCTACTCTATCTTGAATGGATAAGTTCTCGCAGAACGCTGTTTAAAATGGTATTATGGTATTTCAGTCTTGTTTACCTGAAGGTAGAATATCAAAAGATTTGGCCCTAAACCAAGAATGGTCATTAGTATCCTTTATGGATACTTACTTACTGTCTTTATGGGCAGATGTGCTGTAATTTTTTTTCTACATCTTATTTCATCGTGTAAGAATTATTTGGGCATTTATCTATCACTTATGTTAACACCTAGATAGACATGTAGACAAAAGATCTTAAGAACTGTCCATCTTGCCACTTCATCTCACATAGAGAACAGCACAGCAGAATGTATATAAAGTTTATAAAGGTTAATTACTTTTTGGAGAAAATATGAATGCAGTATCTTCATAAAAACAAATTGAACAAAAGAAATAAACTTGAACTCCTGTGCACAAAAATATACTGCCAGATAAAGCTGATTACAAAAATCACATATTAGTGAAGGTAAATAGGCAAATCATGGGGACTGCATCAATATGCTTTTCTCCTTGCTAAAGAAATCTAGATGCTTGAGAAAAGAATCTGTGTAAAATTTCACATTGATGAAAGTGTGGGTTTAAGAAATTGGAAAAAAAATGTCCGAACCTGAGACCGTAGAGTCAACACAGAGGCAAGTTTATCCTGATGGCTTCAAGCAGCAGATTCTTCCTCAAAAATGACCAAACATTTGGACATTCAAAAAAACTGAACATGTAGGTGTTTATAAAAATACTTTTTTTAAAAAAGTTCTGTTATCTTATGAAACAGATCAAAAATATATGTCATCAAAGGGATAGGTAAAAGACATAGCTCTGCTCCTGAAAATGTGTCTTTATGGTCTGTTTTGAAATGAAAATGTGGAAAACTGGTTATTTTTTCATTTCCTGTATATAGCAAAAGCATATAAAAACATGAACTGAGAAAAATCTCTGGCCAGCTCCTTATTCTAGAATAATTAGTGAAGCACTTGTTTTGCATAATTGAAAATAAGTGGTGTCATTTGCATTAATTTGGACTACAGAAGGCATAATCAAACTTACTTAGCATATATAAAGTATGCCATGTTCCTTCAAAATCATTAAATAGCAGTATGGTTTGGGCTGGAGGGGATCTTAAGGATCACTTAGTTTAAACACCCCTGACATGGGTAGGGACATCTTCCACTAGACCTGGTTTCTCAGAACCCCATTCAATCTGGCCATGAACACCTCCAGGAATTGCACATCCAACAGCTTCTCTGGACAACCAATTGCAGTGCCTCTCCACTCTCTCAGTAACAAATTTCTTCTCAATATCTAATCTAAACCTAATCTCAATTTGAATCATTTCCCATTTTTATTTTTTTCACCACATGCTCTTGTAAAAATTCCCTCTCCATCTTTCTTGTAAGATCATTTAAGGTACTGGAAAGCCACAAATAGGTCACTTTGAAGTCTTCTCTTTTCCAGGTTGAGCAAACTCTTTTCTCTAAACCTTTTCTCTTAGGAGAGATGCCCTATTCATCTAATCATCTTGGCTGCCCTTCTCTGAATGCTCTCCAACACATCTTTTTTGTGATGAGAAGCCCAGAACCAGACACAGAACTTCAGGTGGGGTGTCATCAGAGTGGATTAGAAGGGCAGAATCCCCTCCCACAACCTGCAGGCCACTCCCCTTTGATGCAGCCCAGAATAGGCTTGGTTTTTGGGACTGCAAGTGCACATTACTGGCTCATATTTAGCCTCTCATCCACCAGCACTGCCAAGTCCCCTGTGGGGCTGCTCTTGATCTGGTCATCCTCAATCTGTGCTGATACTTCTCTGACCCAGGTGCAGCACCTTGCAGTAAAGGTCAGTGGGCCTTACATTTCTGACTAGTCATCATCCTTTAATTGTACATACTGTCAGGTACAGGCAAGTCTGGCTGCTTCTCAAGGAATGATAAGCCAGCAGCCAGGAGTCTCAGTGAGCCAGACTGGGAAAGAGACCTCACCTGCAAGGAGACAGGAAGCTGAGCCAGCAAGTCATGGTCAAGATCAAGTGCAGGAAAAAGTAACAAATGTCAGCTGTGGTCCAGTGGCCATCCAACAAGTCATTAGCTATGAGCAGTTGGTTATAAGCAGTTAGTTATGAGCATTTCTAATTGATCTTGAAGCAGGTTCAAGATCAATTGGAAAGTCACATCCACAGCTCAGGGTTATTCATATACGAGTCTGCATGCAGACACAACTGCAGTGACAGCTGCCAAAGCTGGTTGAAACATGTCAGTGGGTCATATGAAAGGCTTAGACTTCCGAAATTATCTTTTTTTAAAATGTTATTGAATATTATACATGGTAATGTACAAAGAAGGTGTAAAAGTTGAACATGCTAATGCTAGAAAGTAAATTTTTCATTAACACAGAAAATATTATTAGGGTACTACTTTAAGAACTGAATAACCACAAAGACAAATTAGTAGAAGTGGCAGCAAGTTTGACATTGATAAGATGAAGAAAATTATGAAAACACAATGAAAAAGTAGAAAAATGAAGTCTAAAAGCATGTTGGAAACTAACTGAGCAATGGAAGAGGAGATGAGAAAAGGACTATTTATTTTGAAATATTATGTGGGTGCAAAAGCAAATGAGTGAAATTATCTGCAGTGAAATTTACCTTAAAAATATAAGTTGTCTCTAAAGGTCAGAGGAAGAAGGTCCAATAACAGTAACAGGTGAAACAAGACTAATTATTTTCAAAAAGAGATTTTAAATGGTAATGTTTCCTAATCTGCAAGAACAAGGGGGTTACAAAGTCATTTCCATTCCTACACCATTATTATTTATGTATAAATAAGTAATAAATAGGGCACAGATGCATACATTTTAGAACATTTGTCTGCAGCTCTTACTAAATCTCTCCTAAATGGAAATTATTCATATAACTGCTGATCATATTTTAATGATTTCATATCTTTCTATGCATCTTGCAATCAAAGTCTGATTTTTTTTTATACCTTGCAAACATAGTATTTGGGGTGGTTTTTTTATGGAAGTTAGACATTTTCTATTGACTTAAGTGAGGTTTTGATCCTATGGTAATTTTGATTTGTGTAAGTTACAGTTAAATGACTTATGCAATAAGTTATTGTGAATAAAAATCTCAAGTTTTACATGCAGAGATGGAATTCTAAATGTGTCATTCATAGTATGAAATAGTGCTTTTGATGAATTATACAATGCAAAAAATTCTTGCCTTTGATTTCATTTTTCACTCTGAAAAAGAGGAAAAGTACTTTACATAATTCTATATTGTCACCCTTTATATACTTCCAGACTTCTATAATGGTTTTGCTTTGTTTTTTGTTTGTTTTTTTTTTCCAATTCTAATCCCAAATTTGGTTTTACAATCCTAGAAATGAAACCACAGGATTGAACCAATTTTAGCCCCTATCAAGCTTGAATGACTCAAAAATACATTTTTCCGTTTTAATTGAAAGTAATTGCGTTGAAGGTGTACTAATTTTTGGAAACAAAAAAGCAGACTGAAACAGAAGAAAACTTCATTCAGTACATCTGAATCCCATTCAGTAGTACATGGTCACAAAGCATGTCTCCTTTTAAGCCTTCAGTAAATTTTTATTCAGCAAAACATGGAAGAAAAGGAAAAAGGTTTAAGGATCATTGTCAATTCTCTTGTGAATTAATATTGTTCTGTTCCTTGTATTATTTATCTTCCCTTTAATCAGATTCAACTCCCTAGACAGCAAGGTCCTGTGATAAACTGTGTAAAATATCTGGGTTATAACTGTACTCTCAACCACCCACTTCATATTATTAGTAGTTTTGAAGACTTATAGGTAGAATATCTGTCAGAATGCAGTCAATGTTTGAGCTCCTACATTAGTCAAAATTTGCATTTTTCCATTGTAAAACTGACTCTGTATTGCTACATGCTTTTAAAAGTACTAAAAAAGGTAACTACTTATATAAATGAAGTGATGCAGTGTAATGTTTCTGCAAGCTACTTAACAGCTGGAAGCCTCATTTTTGAACCACTGTTACAAATGAGAGAAACATCTTATTTACTGTTATTTTTTCACCCAAAAAAAAGGGTTTTGATCTTTCTGCATTTACTTGACAGGCCACAAAGTTTTTAAATAAAAATATAAAAATATTTAATTGTGTTGGCTGACTTTTAGGAATTGTAACATCTAAAATATGGGGAAAAAAAGAAAAAAGACTTGTATTATTTTTACATCATGCTCAAGCATAGATTACTCTGTAAGTAACATTATTCTGTTGAATTACATCATGTCATGTTGCTTTTGCTTGATTTGCCCCATCTTTAGCTTCTCTAATGTTGGCATTTTTTGTTAGTATGCATAGCAGTTCTTAAATTTTTGTGCCAAAATTCTAGTTGAACATGCAAATGAACTGTATGTCTGCCATAATATTTTCCTCTAGGGTACCTTTGAATGAAACAAGCCAAAAATATCTCGTTCATTTTTGCTTGGAAAAAAAATTAAACCAAAAGGAAGAGTTTATATGTGCATTTCCACTGCTTAAAGAAAGAAAATAGAAGACATGCAGTCCAATGGTTGGTTTTGGATATACACCTTGAGGAAATATCTCTTAAACTCTGTAAAATGCCAGCTTTAGTTACTTTACAATGCAGGGTTTGTTTTGATCAAAGGCATGAAATACCATGATAGATGCCATTCTTACTGTAATGATGTTATATTTTTTTAGAATTTTTAATATCTGTGGTATGTTGTGATATCTCCTAATACTTTTTCTCTAAGGTTATGGTGTTAGAGTAATATTTTCCAATTCTTGACTTAATAAGTCATTAGAAATACTGAGTTTGCTTCTTTAGTGTATTATATTCCGAAATATAAAACTAAAACAAGAAATGCACATTTATTTTTATTATTATTATTATTATTATTATTATTATTATTATTATTATTATTATTATTATTATTATTATTATTATTATTATTATTATTATTATTATTATTATTATTATACTCCATTCTGTCAACGCATAGGCTCTAATACCCTATAGTTTTTCTAGTTTTTTTATTTCCATATTTATTCTCTGAAGTATACCACATTCACCTATCAAACTGGACAATTAGTTGCTCCTCCTGTTTGTCCAGAACAGCCTACAGGCTGACATAAGAAAGTTACTGCAGTGAGAGAGAGGCTGATGAGATGTTAGAAGAGTAAGAGATCCAGCAGACTGGGGAAAAGGAGTTAAAAGAATTAATTCTGAAAAATAGACTCTTTTTGAAAGATAAGAAAATAAAGAATCTCTTTAACAAGAGAATGAAGCCATATCCTCTAAGGATAAAGTGCTATAATGTGACAGATACAGTATAGTAAAGGCCAAACAAGATATTTGTCATAGACTTTTTCTGCATCAAGCCCTAACTCAATCTTTCAGCACAAACAGGGCAAGAAATCTATATGACAAACTGCACCAGAGGTAACTGTAAACTGTCCAGGCTCTTGATGGAGAAACAGAAAGCTCCAGTATATTTTGCTCAGGAAAAAATAAAAAATACATAACATTTTCGGTAAACATTGTATGGCATTATTTATCTTCATTAAGAGCAGCCAGGTGTAGAAAGTTTTGTTGGGGCATATATCCTCTGAGGAGCCCTGGCTGGCATGAAAATGTGATGGGAGATTGTAGACTAATTAACCTCTGTTGTTCATTGTACACAGAAAGAAAATCATATTCATGCAGAAGACCTTAAAAAGATAAAACAGCTGGAAAGAGTATATTGGAATGACAAGCTTCTAACTTGTCAGTGTATCACAGGAAATTCAGAGCATTTAGATAGGCCTAAAAAGGCTTTTAAATGCCTTTGATATTGGCTCCCTTTGCCCACACTCCAGCGTGACCTGAACTCCCAGCAGAGCAGAGTAACTGCTGTGTTATCACAATACATAATGCAAGCTACTGTGCTTGTCTCTCGTCAGGGATTACTGGATTCATGTATGATAACACACTGAGGAGAGCTGTGCAGCTCTCCATCCAGCAAGAGCACGGCAGAATAAGCTTTATTTGCCTTTCAGAAAACCACATGAACATGCACACAGGAGTTTTAAAAAAAATAAATTTATAAATCCCAATAAATTCTGAAGGGATCTGAGCATTGTTTGAAATTTTCAGGTTAAATGATCCATACAGATTTTTTACTGTGGTAATCTACCGTTAAGTTTTGGCAATTACAGGTCACTGCTTTCATACAAAGTTCAAGCCTAATATCAAATGTCTCAGCTCATTTGCTTTAAAATGAGCTGGATATATTAGTAAAGATTTTCTAGGTGGTTTTAGGACTTCCTCATAGGGTTTTAAAAACATATTTGACTCTATTTCTCATTATTATTACAAATGCTAATATTAGTACCACATTATTTTCTTAATGTTTTAGAGTATAGTTAAAAAGTTATGCACTTTTTTTGTGGTCATCTATCAGGTATTTTTCAGGTTAAGAATGCTGGATTGTAGGTTTCAATGTTAGTTTTTTGGATTGTTGTTTTTGTTTTTTGTTGTTATCATTATTATTATTGTTAGTATTATTATACAGGACACTGAAATTTAAATCTCTGTACTCTTTTATTAAATAAAAAAATAAAATGTGAGAGTAGAGGATTGATACTTTGTAGAAATAGAAGCTAAATTTATATACTCAATAAAAGAACATAGAAGAAAAGGTTGCAAGGCTGGTTTTGTTAGTTCAAAAAAGATTATATTTTGTCGTCATTTAAACAAAAATCATCTGATGGAAATCAAGATAAAGCAAAAGTTCAGGAAAGACTCATAAAAATTTCTCTACTGAAAGGAAAGTATTCAGTCAAGGAATTTGCTAAAATCATCCCGGCTCCTTCCCTGTTTTAATGTAAGAGCTGAACTACCATTGTAATGACTATTTCCATTAAATGGGAGACAATAAGGAAGGATAGCGTGGGTCTTATGCAAACTTCCTATGCACACCCATGTACATGAAACACACTGATGAGACTCCAATCCTACCTTCATTCAAGAAGCTAATGATCTCATTCTTATCCAAAGCCTATAAAAGTATAACTCCCTGCACTAATGAACAGAGGTGCTATGAGATGGCTGTGTTTGGCACATGTCCCCTAAATAGCTTTATGTGCTCAATCTCCATGGCCTGAGGAATGTTCCTTGCATGCACAGATCACCTCCTGCACAGAAATCTGTATTAATATGCAGAAACTGTGCCAAGGGGATGGCCCTTCTCCTTTATTAATTTAAACATTTTAATATTCTCTATATGCAAAACATAATTAGAATTAATGGACTTTAGCACTAATGCACTGCCTGAAGCTAGCTAGAGCATCTATCTTGTGCATGTGATAAACATGAATTCGGATACCTTACCACCAGCAAGGCTGGGAGCTCAGCTCAGTCTGCTGATGTAGTTTGTGTCCACATAAAGATCATATCAACTGACAGACAGAGGGAATTATCATCCTTTTGATGAGATAAGCAATATGTCCTCCAGGGAGGAAGTAAACCGTGACTGAATTGCACTGATTGTTAAACAAGATCGCATTATAAATCTATAAAGACACTGTAGCTGGATTGCAGTAGCATAAATCAGAGAATAAATGTCAGATTTTAGTGTGCTGTGCCCAAACTGTTTATAGTTTCCTTGCAAAAAATCACAAATTCCACATGTGCCAGAATAGAAAATATCATTTACATTCTATATGGTATTCCACATTCACTTAAGAAACAGAAACTTATAAAGGAAAATGGCAGAATATTTGATTTGAAAGTATGCATGAAAAAATGTGGCAAAGAGAAGCAAAAAATTCAGGATGTTCTGGATATGAACTCTTAGAAATTACAATGACTATTATTAAAAATCCAGAACAGGTCATGCACTGTTTTTATTGTTTTCTCTGAATGAAAACAGCAGTAAAATAAAAGAATTTTCTTTTGCCTGTAGTACACCCTGAGAAAGAATGAGAGTCTTCAGTCTCTCATGGTTACTTGTTCTCCCAAATGTGTTCTACTATGGGATTGGTGGGGAAAAAAATTCCACCAAAGCAAAGGTCTGAATTCAAGAGCTACTCACAAGTCCCTTAATCTATCGTAAATCTTTCTTTACTGATGTTGTTGTGGTTTAACCTCAGCAGGAAGCTTATCCAAACAGAACTGCTCACTCATTTACCCTCAGTGGTATTTGAGTATTTAAATGGTAAGTAAGTATTTAAGAGTATTTAAATGGTAAACGTGAAAACTCATGGGTTTAGATAGACAATTAAGTATGTAAAGCAAAAGCTGTATGCACAACAAAACAAAATAAGAATTCATTCACTCCTTCCCATCACCAAGCAACTGTTTAGACATTTGCAGAAATGCAGACCTCCATCATGAAAAACAGTTGCTTGGGAAGACAGGTGCTCTAATTCCAAAAGTCTTTGCTTAACAGTGCTCCTTCCTCTTCTTTCTGTCCTCCAGATTTTATTACTGATCCTGATTTCATATAATATGGACTCTCTCTTTGTTCAGTTTGGGTCAGCTCTGCTGTCAGTGTCCCTTCCCAGCACTCCCAATCTACCCACTGGCTGGGTAGTGTGAGAGAGATTGGCTTGACCTTGTGAACTCACTGTTCAGGAAGAGCTAAAATACTGGTGTGTTATCAACACTGTTTTGGTCACAAATCCAAACAATAACATCATACCAGGTGCTATGAATAAAATGAACTCTATCCCAATAGACTTAATTTTAATAACTTTAATAGTGTTAATACCCAAACCCAATAGTCATTTTTGTTATGACCTGCCATAAGAGACCTGGTCTCTGTTTCTTGTGTTGTTATCATACAGGCTTAAGTGAATTGCTAGGGTTTATTATGATTTCTCCAGTCTAACATGATATCTGGGAGACAACTGTACAAAATACTTTGTGCATATAAATGCTTTTATGTCTTTATTGTAGCAATATGGTACACAATTCTTGAATTACATTCTTTCTCTGTACATGTCTCCAAAAACATCCTACTTTGCATAATTAAAGTTTTGGCAGTCCAGTGACTGATCTTTCTAGATGTTCTTGTCCTCAAATCTTTAATGAGTACACTCATGAATTTATTTTATGTCAATATTAAACACCTAGGCTGATATTTCCATAACTAAATGCAAGCTAGAAACATGCTCAAAATAACAGTGATCTTTAAGTAAAACCCGTATTTTTTAAATAGTAAAAGTAAATTGTTTGGGTAGTGAACCATGAATCCTCAAAAACTGTTGAATATTCATTCTGTTCAAACTTTTAAAATAACTGTCAATAGGTGAAGACAGATATGTAGAGCAGCATGAGGAAATAATAGTGCTGATTTTTAGGTTATGTGTACCTGATAAGCCTGATAAACTATAAGGAAAATGAGGTGAGTGAAAAGGATTTATCAATAAGGTAGAATTTCTGTTCTGTTTGGGGTTCATGCTAGGAACGTGATGTTTGTCTCTGTGAGATCTTTAAGAATGCAGTTGCACGTTTCAAAGCGCTGTCAAAGCCACTGAAGGAGCCTCCTGTAAGATAAGCCACCAGACAAATCTCCACTGAGATAAACACAGATGGCAAAACCAGCAAGATGCTAGTTCCAGGTGTGGTGAGGCGCATCTGGGTAACCTATCCAGAAAAACATTTGCACAGTGGCAAACTGTTGGAAAAGAAGCAACTGCTTGTGAACATGGCAGCCCAATCTGTGAGAGTGACATCTTCTCCCCATAGATAAATTTTTTCTGGTATCTCCAGTAAAATGTCTCTAGGACCCCCACCACTGAAAAGACCAGAGGGAAGAAGACCATCAGGATTCTGTGGAAACCATGTGGTGGTGGTGTTTTTATACTTAATCTTTCTCTTGCTCTCTGTTTCTTTCCCTTATCCCTCTCCTATTTCTTTCCATCTCACTACCTCATATTTACTGTTAAATAAAATCTGCACTATTAATTTCAGCATATGGTGTTTTATAATAGAATCTTAACAATCTTCAACTCACATGGTTAAAACAAGTATAATAACGGCCCCTATAAAAAACAAGAACTCCAAACTTGAATAAGAAGCTGGGATCCCTGCTGCAAAAGCTGTTTACTCTTTCTTCTCATTCAAGAAACCTGTAGATCTCCCATAGTTGTGCTGCCATTGTCAGTTCCAGAATTACAGCTCTCTCACATATCCATCCCTATTTGATACATGGTAATAACTGTGTGAATTAAAATTATGACAGAATAATCATGATACATGCATTTGAATGAGTGGCTTGGCTATTAAAAGAAACACTGTCAAAGATTAAAAGCAGGGTTTAATATGAATTTGTGAAAATGTGACTTTCCAGAGTTTGATGGTAAAGTTCTCTCTATTACTAATACACAAGTTAACAAATACAAAGGAAGATAAAACTAGAAGCAATTTGGAATCATATACACAGAAGCCAGGAATGCCAAAGAAGGTAAAAGTGCAAAGCATAAGGATGAAAGATAAGGCCGTGAAAGGGTTTAGCAGCACTTAATCATTGAATACTTTAACATTTGCAGAGTGATTCAATAGAATTTACTAAAATTATAAGAATGATTTAACTATAGATTTGACATAGTGGCATTCATATCATAATCAATTCACACATGAGTAAGAAAATGTATACACTTATTTCTTGTGTATAAGGGTACCTATCAAAAATTCCCTTTGGGTTCAGTGAAATACAGCACATCCTTCTGTGTTTCCCAACAGGCAAGGGCTGCATCTTGAGAAATGTGGAGTTGTAGGGGAGGGTGTATCAGCTTAGACTTCTCAGGCTGGGGGTTCAGGGGGCAGAGAGGGTTGCAGCCCTCCAACGTGTAAGTCTAATAGGAAGAAGGAAATGAAGAACTGATATAAAAGTAATGACAAATGTTGTCTTAGAGATATTGGAAGAGAGACAAGACTTTATACAAACATCAGATCGAAAATTATCTACCAGTGTTTGATATACTACATGTTATAGTATTAATTACTCAGTAATTAATACTAACATAATACAATAATTAAAAAAGTCAGTTTGTGGGGGCTGTTCAAAAGTTTTTTCCTTCCTTTTCTTCCAAACACATTTTTACTGGTAGCCCATTATTTTGCCCAAATAGAAGAGGTTTTTATTCTTGCCAGTTGGAAAGCTTTGATCTGCTTTCCCATTTCTCAGTGTCTTTAGGTAATATTTTCAATGACAATTCACTTTTCAGCATTGTTCAGGCTTGCTCTCATTCTCACAGGATGAAATCTTTCCCAAAACATCTGTTCCCAGAAAGAACAGTCTACAGTAAACTTGGATACTTGCCAGCTTTCCAGAAAGTTATCTGTTGGGCTGTCTAAAATATTATATTTCCCACTTGAGTAAGTGAAAAAACCTCATTACTCAGTATAATAATTTTGTGGATAATTAGTAACTCTCCCATTTCCTATAACTCATTCTTCCCCTTGCATTGTTAATGTTGCCAGCTATAACGTCTACTGCAGTAGATTATAATCTTAAGGACAGATTTTGGATCTAATTTAAATTTTCTTTACCCTGATGATTAAGTGAACACTTTTACAAGACTGATTATTTTTCAGGTAGAAATACGAATGTGCTTATAATATCAAGTGGCATATTCCTGAATCTTTCCCTGTTTCAAGTTCAATTCTCTTCAATAGCCACACTCAGCTTTAAACCTTGAAAGCTGCTTTCCCAGAGCATCAATTTGGATCCGTTTTACCTCTGATGACAGCTCTTGCTCACAACCATAACCACTCAACATTAAGTTGCACCAGGTTTGAAACCAGTCTGATTTGGGTTTATTCCATCACCACAACACTGTGTATCAGCAACCCTTTTCCTACACCACTTATGACAGGGAAAGAAAAGCCAACAGCTTCCTTCCAAAAATTAAGATTGCAATCTACGCTTCAAGCAAGAACATTTGAATTGACAAAGTCAAATGATATCATCACCCATCTTGAATGAATTCCCATCAGAAACGCCTCAGAAATACAAATTCTATGACATTGCCATGTCTGACTCTGAGATAATATCAAATAATGAGATATAGACAAGGAACTGCAATAGTAGGTGTCTCTCTATTGTTTTGTATGGAAAACACTCTGTAAAACCATATTTTTGTATATGGGGGGCTTTTTTTGCTCTCTTTGAAGTTCAGAGATCTCAAGTCTTTAATTTTTTTTATTTACTTTGCATTACAAACCACTGCATTTCAAAAGCTTACCTAAATAATTTCCTCCTACAATTAGTAGTGAATAGATCTTATTTTCTCAATATTAATTGTCACATAGATTTTGGTGTCAAAGTATAAGAGTTTCATTCCTGGTCTCACATAGAGCTATCCAACTGTCTCTGCACATTCAGATATATTTCAATGCAGTAACTGTTTTGGATACCTCCTCTACCGTTCATCTTTATTTCTTCATGTAGTATCTGCCATGGAGACAGGAAAGATCTTCACAATTTAATTCTTATCTCCTTTGATCCTGTAAGCCTGCATGATCCCCAGTGTATGTCTGTCAGTCACCAAGTCTGAATCTAACATCCCATCTTTTCCATTGAACGAAGGCTATTGCACTAACTGCAGATTTGCATAGTACTCAGTAACACTTTTTGGTTTTAATGAGATTTTGATAATAAATTGAAGACGGAACCAGATAGATAGCTGCAAAAATGTCCACTCTGATGGTACCATTCCTGATATGAAACTGAAGATTTAGAAATTAATGAAAAAGTATTAATTCTCCATCTTTTCTCAAGAGCTCTCTGATTGGTTAAGAATTCTGCTGCTTTATTAACAATAACTTGCAATCTAATATTTTGTTTAGGCATTTCAGACACAAAAAAGGGTCTGTTTTCTTTCAAAAGCAGGTAATGCTTTCAAATTTCCACCCCATCTGCAAAAAATTGGCATATATTCTTCTGAATAAACCTATGCTGCAAATGAAATTGTACTATAGTACCATACTTTCTGAAGAGACAAACTTAATAAAGTAGTTAATATTAATAAGGATATTCAAAATGCTGAAATGCACAATGGATATGAGCCCTAATATCTTCTTTTGTTGTAGGCAGACAAAACTCTGCCCTTAAGCTTGAAAGCAATATTTCCGTAAGCTATTCAAAACTCATTTTTGCCACCAGTGTCTACATGTCCTTAGAATATTAGAGAACAAATGATAGGCTTTTAAAGCAGTGATATCAAATAATTAAAATTCAAGCTGTTGTAGGAGATATTTTAAGTGGTGAATGGCCATACTTGGAGAGCCTTTAATGATGTGTTCCAATTTTTTTTTTGCTGGTGCTTTAAATCCTTCAAATTATTTATTTTAAATAAGGATAACTGATATTTAGAAAACTCATTTATTTCTGCTGAATTTTGGAGGTCAAAAAATCAGATTCATAGATAGTAATAAAATACAGGGTTTTTTTTCCTTAACATTGAAGAATGCTATTGTTTTCAACAGTGGCCTCTTCAGCCTTGGTCCATAATGACTGTGAATCGTTATAATCAATAGAGACTGAAAACATCTTAATGATTTTTTGCAACAAAATATAATTGGCTATATGTTTTTAGAGGCATGAAAAATAGGAATAATATTAATGCATATGTTACAGCCACAATTTCACTTGGAATGTTTATTTGAGTGACAAATGATACAATTCCAATGGATGTATTTTTGAATATCAACACCAACATATAAACTTATAGTATTTTAGGGAAGTTTAATTTCTAGACCCTAAAAATATCCATATTGCAGATATTTTGAACATTATTTTTAATCATTCTTCATTTTTTATGCAGTTTTGTTACCTGAAAAACTTTCAGAGGTAATCAAGTTATATCACAATCTAAGATTCTTTATTTTATTTTGAATTTTTCTATGAGTTTTTAGAATAGCCTACATGTGAATTGGCATAGACCTATTCATTCCTAGATTTCATTTTGGTAAGCTTACCTAATTTGCTTCTTTGAACCATGTAATTGATTTCCCAAATCAACAGGAATAAATGTCAATAAATGTGAAAATTTCAGATCTAAGTAACTTTAAAATTATATCATTAAATATAGCTTATTACAGATGGGAAATAGTATGTCAAAACAATTATTTAATTTCTTCACTTGTTAGTGAAAAATTCACAAATGGCAATGGAAACAAGTATCCTGCAAACAAGCCCATTCTTCCAATCTCCCCCCTCATCACTTAAAACACTGTTAATTAAAGAATTCGTTTTAGAAATCATCTTAGTAAAATTTTAGGTAACAGGTAGTAGTAGTAAAATTTAAACTTGGAATTGAAAATCATTGCAATAAATGGAAGAGTTAATTCTAAATAAACATAGTCTTACTCTAATTATAAGGCACAGGGGAGGATATATTGTAGGTATCTTTTTAGATGGGCAGGACCATGTACATGCACATACACCCAAAATTATCTGTAAGGATATCTAACCTTAAAAAGCATGATAGTAGCTATAGAATAGCTATAGCTGCCAGCTACAGCTGGCAGATGGAAATTTAAATTCTTCTATTATATATATATAAATCTATTTTATATGGTAGGAATCACCTATAATTCTTCAGCACTGTAGTATGGCACAAATTGCTTTGGTGTGATTTCGTTTAAAAATCCCAAAGATAATGAAGTAAAAGATGCCTGAAAATAGTGCTGTTTTCATCTGGATGGATTTGGGATGTCATGGCAGAATGCATTGGATTTTTCTTTCTGATTCTTTGGAGGGCATGTTATCTGGTGACTTTTTAACTTTGAAGAAGGTTGCTACAGACCTTACATACACTGTCAACTGACAACAGTCTAAACAGGCCTGAGCTTTTTAGGATATGTTGCAATATTCAAAATAGCTTTTTAATAATTACATTCTTTTTCTTATAACTTTTTTGTCCATCCAGAGATTGGTTAGTGGTTTTTCCCTCCTCCTCCTCCTTGATCAAGCCACTTTAGTAGCTGAAGAAAATGTGTTTAAATTCTTTTCAATTATTAGATACAGACTTGCCTAGTAAAAATTCCCAAGTGCTTACAATAGATCTTCCCAGGTAATATAATTTGATTTTGCCTTTTCAACTGATTCTAACTGCTATACTTCAAAACTCAATAACTAAATCAAAATTGTTAATAAATTACTAATAAAATTTCACATTTATGACAGAAGAGATGAGAAAATATATTAATAGGATAATATATTTTTACATACCAAACTTTCATGCACCTTACTTCATCCATTCCTTCTCCTGCACATGTAGAAGCAATCAAAAATAATCGCTTTTCTATATCAGCTAATTATTGTTTTTATATGAAAATATTTCTATGGTATTATAATAAATTTCTTCAGTAACAGATGACAAGAATAACGAATTTGGTTTTATTGATGGTTTTTATCTATGAAACAATTACTTGAAGCATCTGATATACTGTGTTACAATGGAATAGCTATTTCTACATGCCACATTGAAGTCTTGGGTTTTTACAAAAATACTATAACATAATATAATATAATATAACATAACATAACATAACATAACATAACATAACATAACATAACATAACATAACATAATATAATATAATATAATATAATATAATACATAATAATATATAACGTATAATAATGTATAATATAATATAATAATATATAATGTATAATAATATATAATATATAATAATATATAACATAACATAACATAACATAACATATAACATAACTGTAGGAAAAGAAGAAAAAAGTGTTAGGATGCTAATGACTTAGGCACTTGATGGCCTAATATAAAATGGAGCAAATGCTCATTGAAAAGACACCCAAACTTCTGTGACATTGACATTATTTTAAAAGTGTTGGTATCCATTGCATCTGATACAAAAGAATCCTTTGAAGTGTGAAGTTGTTCTTTTTAAAATATTGCTTCAGTCTATTGGTTTTGAGTGTGGCAGGGCCTTCTGGAGTAATTTTAAAGATACCAGGTGGGGGAATAAGCAGGGAACTCTATATCTGCCTAAATAGGTCAAATGAGAAAAGGAACAGATGAAGGAGTATGATATAATTTCTAAAATGAGCTCTGTAGTTTGAAATATCAGTTTTTCTCTGCACTTTTAAGGACACACTGACAAATACTGCCCTGACTCCTCTCTCTTTCAATGCAAAAACATGAATAAAATTACTAAGTATAAAAAAGTAGAAAGAATTTGTCTTTTCATTCTGCCACCTTTTTTTTCTTCTTACCCCAAACCTTCATTGGCTACATTTGAGCATAATAACATTTCAATTACGCTGAAAGTGCATACTTTAAACTAAGGTGTAATTTATGGTACATTTTAGAGAACAGCTACTGAGACCTGGGCACAGCTCCAGCGCTGACACTGCAGTGCAATTGAAAGACACTGAAATATCACACATGTTGTTTCTTTTCTACTAATGATTATTAGAAGACCATCTAAATTCCAGGACTTCACTTCTTCATTTCTTCTTCATTTCTTCTTTATTTCATCTTCAATTCCTTCACTTCATCAAGTGAGGTGTCCTAGTAATTTTTTATTTTAATAAAACAGATTGCGCTCTTTCAAGGTATGTCTGAGGTATTTCTGAGTATTTCATGACTAGCATTCAGCAATATATTTGCATTCAAAACTGTACCTAATTCATTCCTTTGTGGAGCTTGAAAGTTTATGATTATGGTAAAACAAAACCTATTATAGATAACTTTTTGTAACATTTCTTAATCTTTCAGAGTTACGCATTTTTTAATGGCAGTATGAATCTGTGTTTATTTTATTATGTATGCAAAACTACATATCAGTTAAGAAAAAAACAGGATGAAAATAAATAGTTTATTTGATGGATGTCAGTGATAGCTATGTAGAGAACAAACCTAGAATTGAAAATTTTAAAAGCAAGTATCAAAACTGACAGGAAACATCATTGGTTTCTTTTCCTCTTTACTGTATCTTGGATGTTTTACTGTATGTGATAAACTTAAAACTTTCTAAATAACTGCAGAAAAACTTGTGTAAACATAAAGAACAATTTATATACGATTCACTGAATTTATGTTATTAATATTCATAGCTATTTAGACTACCTTCAATAGTTTCAACTATTTCAGATAGTTTCAACTGTCTCAAATATGTTTAATAGAAGAATGGAAGTGTTCAAAAAAAAAAATACAGTCTTCTATAATTTGGAATTAATTTTCCAACATGTAAAAGTCTTATCATCCCACCTGGCTCTGTGCTGTGATAAACTGTTAAAGGAAAATTATTACCTCTTTTTATTACAGAGCCACAGTACCAGTGCCTTGGCCAAAAGCAGCACCTGTGGAGATGGAGCTGGCCCTGGCACCATCATCCCCACAAGGAGCCAAGGAGGCCTTCCCATGGCCACCAACAGGATAGGGCTGCCCTTCCCCATGCTGACACTAAGCACTCATCCAGCTCAGGCAAGAAAACTCTTGTGGGTACACACTTAGGAACATTTCAGTGAGACTGGAGCGTTCATCTTGCACATTTTCTATCCTATCCTATCCTATCCTATCCTATCCTATCCTATCCTATCCTATCCTATCCTATCCTATCCTATCCTATCCTATCCTATCCTATCCTATCCTATCCTATCCTATCCTATCCTATCCTATCCTGTTCTGTTCCGCTCTGTTCCATTCTGTTCCACAACATCACTGGTCATTTTCTCGCATCCCATCACTAGTTACTAGGGAAAACAGACATGCACCTCACTACAACCTCCTTTCAGATAGTCATACAGGGTGGTAAATCTTCCCTCAACCTCCTTTATGCTCCCATTGAGTCTTCAGCTGTTTCTTTGCTCTTCTTTGGACACATCAACATACAATTAAGTGTATATTTTTGAACATGCATTACCTCATTTATTTCCTCCCTTGAATCATTCATATATTTCAGAACTCTATGATTAAGTTCAATTATGTAATGAGAATACATTTAGGCATTATATCAGTTAAAAATTAAAATTATCTCACAGTTTTATGTTCCTCAAGATAAAAGTTCTTTCCATTTATTGTAAAATCATAGAATGCTTTGGGTTGAAAAAGACATTTTAAAGATCATCTAGTCTGAATTTCTTGACATGAAAGGTACTAAATTAAGTTGCTCAACGCCCTGTCCAATATGGCCTTGAACACTTCCAGGGATGAATCATCCATGATCTCTCTGGGCAACCTTTTCCAAAGTCTTACCACAATCATTGTAAAAAACTTCTTCCTTACATTTAATTTAAACCTATCCTGTTCAAGTTTTACACCATTACCCTTTGTTCTGTCACTACAGGCTTTTGTTATAAGTCTCTATCTTTCTACTAATTGTCCTTTAAAGACTGAAGGACAGAACAAGATCTGTCTCCTCTAGCTGGCACAACCTCTGTTGTTTCAACCTTTATTCACAACACAAGTTTTCATCCCTGTGATCATTTTTATGGACTTCCTCTGAGCCTGCTCAAGCAGGTACGTGTCTTTGCTGAAGGATCCAGAGCTGGATGTAGTAACCCATGTTGGGTTTCACTAGAGCAGAGCAAATGAGAATCACAGAAGTGATAGTATAGGAAGGGACCTCTAGAGATCATCCAGTTTAACACCCCTATCAAGGCATGGTCACCTAGAGCAGGTTGCACACCCAGGTGGGTTTTGAATATTTCCCGACAGGGAGACTCTGTGGCCTCCTTGGGCAGCCTGTTCCAGTGTTCTACTGACACCAAAGTAGAACATGTTAAGATGGAACTTCTTGTGTTTTAGTTTATGACCATTGCTCCTTGTCCTGTTGCTGGGCACCACTGATGCCATCCTCTTGATACCAGATTTTTGAATATTTGTATGTATTTGTTTGTATGTATTGATGAGGTCCCCTTTCAGCCTTCTTTTTAGACTAAACAGGCCCAGCTCCCACAGTCTGTCCTCACAGGAGAAATGCTCCAGACCCCTCATCACTTTTGTGGCCTCCTCTGGACCCTCTTCAGTAGAAAATGGTCTTTCTTCAACTGTGGATACCAGAATTAAACACAATACTCCAAATGCAGACAATAGGCCAGAAGAGAGGGTGAGGATCATCACCCTACACTTGCTGGCCACACTCTTCATGATGCAGGATATTATTGGCTCTCCTGGCTGTAACAGCATTACCACCTCATGGCAACCTTGCCATCCACCAAGTCCCTCGGGTTCTCTGCAGGGCTGCTCTTTACTAGATGTCCCCTAACCTGCGCTGACACTTGAGGTTATTAATCCCCAGGTTCAGGACCTTATGCTTGCTTTTAATTTCATTAGATTTCTCTCTGCCCAACTCTTCAGCCTTTCAAGGTCCTGCTAAACAGCAGCACAGCCTTCAGGTGTATCAGCCAGTCCTCCCAGTTCTGAATTGTCAGCATACTTGTTTAGGCTGCATGCTATCTGTTGGTCCAGGTTTCTATAAACAAGTTGAATAAGGCTGCACAGAGTACCAATCCCTGGGGCACACCACAGACTATAGGCCTCCAGTTCTACTCCACTGGTTGATCCACCTAACTCTCTATTTATCTAACCCACAGTTCCTGAGCTTACCTATGAGAATGTTATGGGAGAGAGTGACAAAAGCCTTGCTGAAGTCAAGGTAAACCACGTCTACTGTTCTCCCTTTATCAACCCATACTGCCATGCCCTCGTAGAAGGATATCATATCAGTCAGGCAAGATTTCCTCTCAGTAAATCCATGCTGACTACCCCCAGTGACTTTCTTTTCTTCTGCATACTGACCTCCACAATGATCTGTTTGATCACCTTTCGGGGGCTGGAGGTCAGACTGACTAGTGAGCAATTTCCCAATTTCTCTTCTCCCTTTTTGAAGATGGGAGTAAAATTTTCTTTCTTCCAGTCATCAAGCATTCCTCAACATGTTCTCCATTATTTTTCAAAGATGATGGTGAGTGCTCAGCAACATCTGCCAGCTCCCTCAGACCCATGAATTCATCCTGTCAGGACCCGAGGTGTTGAATCTCTCTAGCCTATCTCTAACCATTAAGAGGTCTTCATTTCTTCAGCCTTCTTGTCTTAGCCTCAAAATCCATGATTCCTGAAGGCCGGCCTTAGCAGCAAAGACTGAAGCAGATAAGGCATTCAATAATTATGCCTTGTCTTTGTCTTTCATCACCAGGGTGTTACCTTCTTGACTTTCTGGGGTCAAAATGCACATTGCTGTCTCATACACAAATTTTCATCCACAGGTATCCCCAGGTTCTTCCTGGCAGGGCGTCTTTCAATCTTCTCATCCCTCAACCTGTAGTGATATTGGGGATTGGCTCAATATAAGTGCAAGACCTTATAGTTGATGTTGTTGAAATTCTTGAGATTAAAAGAAATTTACAAAGTAACAGCCACATTAGGGAGTTTGATTGTTATTTTTCTATTTATGTTCCACACATTAAAAACAAATCCTATGTAGATCATAGACATTACTGACATTTGCGTACTTTAAGAAATTATGACACCAAACAATCACTTTAATCCACCTGGTTATGATGCATAATTTCCTAATACAATGCTCCAGAGAGATGTTTGAATTGCATGCTACTCTAAGGTCAATAAATAGTTCATCTAACAGCTCCATCGTTGCTATGATCAGTCAGTAACATCATTAGAAAGCAAGAATCAAACTCCTGGAAATAGTCCAACAAAATAATGTTGGATGGTTTCCAGAAAGACATTTCCAAAAGACATTAGTTACTCCATCTCTGCCTGGACTGGCGGTTATCCAGATAATGTCCTATACTCTGTATGGTGTTAGCTAGTGACTCACTGTGCATTATCTATGCCCTGCTGCATCATGGATTGTCCTTGGTATCTGACAGCAAGTAACTGGAATTCTCATCATAATTTTGATACAGATTCTTCTGTCATTTTTTTGTGTTCAGATACTTGAGGGCTTGCTTAAGACTGTATTTTTATCACAAGCAGGTCCAGAGGGGGATTCCATGACCCCAAATATTTTCTGCAGGTCATTATTTGGGTTGAATTGGAAATGAAAGAGTTGTCTCAAGATCTGAAATTATAATACATCAATCACTCACCACCTGAATAACAAGAAATAGTATTAGAGAAAGTTTTAAAGAGATGAAGCAGAGATAACTTTGAAGAGGATTAAAGTAGTCCCAGTTGTATAAATGAAATTAGATAGCGTCTAAATTACTGTTTGCAGGACAGTACTGGAATCCTGAACCAATTCTTATTTTAAGAATTTTGTGAGTTTTATTGCACATTCTTTTCTTGGATGATATAAGAGAACAATTGGCAGGTAGATCTTCAAACGTTTTTTTCATTTATGCAAGGTTTTTTTTTTTTTTTCATAGAGAATGAGTATTTTTACCTAAATGATGAGTCAAGAATAAAAGTTATATACATAAACTGATGAACTTTATGCCAATCAGCATAATAGCTCTTTTACTGGAACTGCATCAGAAGTAAATGGCTCTCATGATTCTCTCTGAACTAAATCCAAGAACAAATTCATTTTCTGTTGTGTTCCAAAAAATCTGTCCCTCTGCAGAGTAGAGTACAGTGTGTAAAATTGCATAGTAGAGTTTTGAACATTTATTTTTCTTCATACAGTGATTTAGAAAATTGATTTTTTTTCATTCCTTTTTCTTATCTCCTATGTTGACTTTAATTTCTCAAGTTGTACTTTTTCTTTTTTCAAATTACAGATCAAAGGATTCTGTGATCATTGGAAAGAGCAATATATTTCACTGGCTTCCCTAATTTTCTTGTTCTTTTAGGTTATATATACTTTTCTTAAGTACCATTGTCACCACTGCAGTGAAATAATCTCCAGTTATTTTATAGAACAAGACTTGGTGTATAGGTAACACTTAATTTATTTTTTTTAATTAAAAGCATAACAATTTTTTAATATATTATACATTTGTACATATTCATCATTTTGATGAAAACAAATGTTATTATTAATAGCTGCGGTGTATGAATTCAAATTTAAGTAAAACAAACTCACCAACCAGCTTAGAAAATGGAAAAAGAATCAACTAAAGTTCTAGATGATAAGGACTCAAGTGCAATCCTTTGAAGTATATTATATCTTCTTGACTTTCATTTCAAGGCACAGGTAATTTTTTACACCTGCACTTGTTTAATGTAGCTACATAAGTATGCAAATGAGGTCTGCAAACATACTTTAAAACAATCCGGCTGTGACAGAATCAAAAGACTGCTCTGATAACTCATTCTAGAGCTCTATGCTTTGTTAATCAATCTGATCCTATAATCAAAAACATAGTTGTTTAGCCCTTAGCATAGGTATTTTTTTGGACTAAAACATCTGAAAGCAGAGGTGGGAGGTATTAGCAAAGCCATGTTATGTCTAAGTTAATTATTACTGTGCTACGTATATGACTCTGCTTGGTGACCAGATTGATGAAACTCATTTAAGAATTCTGGGTTTGGTTGTCTTTTTCATAAACTGCAAGAATGAGCATTTCACTTGGTTCAAAAAACCAGACTCATAAAATATTTGGCTAATTTTTTTTGCATCAATTAAAAGGGGACATTTTAGTCTTTGAATAAAATGCAGCCTTCTTAAATTACAGCTGAGGTAAACAGCAAGCAGATTAGATATTTTCATTTAATCAGAATTGTTTTCAGCAATAAAAGATAAATTAGTACTTGTATCAAATTAATTTGGTGTTTATTTTGCACAGACATTCTTTTGTAAAATTTATGGCCAAAAAATAATACTGAGGGGAAAGTTCTTTCTCTTGCTTTTTTTTCCCCCATCATATTAAAAAATCTTGTCTATATTAATGAAATATAAAAAAATAATTTCACAAGTTTGCTTTATATCTGTTTTAGCTTGCTTTGCTTACATACAAATGCAGAATTTCTATGATCCCATGCACAATCTTCATACCAAGTCATGTCTGCTGAAAACACAAAATTAAGATTGTTGTAGTTACACAGTTTTATTCAGGACTATTCTTAATATTTAATTAGCTGTGAAAGTAGAGTTCTCTCCACAAGATTCTGCTTTTTTCCTAGACAGGACAAATTACTGCTTGTCCTGGATATTGAGCACTGTTCTTACCTCCCTGGCTCTAGCAATGTTGTCCCTTCATTTCCACATTTGTCCATTGAACTGTCCATTTTATGGTACTTAAAGAAACTTGCACTAAAATAATTTCAGCCCCTGGATAAAATTATGGAAGGTCTTAGCAGTATCGGAAGGACTAGAAAGTGTCTGAAAATACATTGTGATAAATTGTGTTTGACTAACTTGATACTTTCCTATGAAGTTGCAATTCATAACATAAAAATATGAAACAGAATATCTGTGGATGTCATCTACATCATCTTGATTTTAGCTGTTTAGGTGTTAAACTCATAAGATATAGACTGACAATAGGTGAAAAACTGGCTCAACTACCAGACTTAAAAAAGGATACTGTGAGTAAGAAGGAGAAAAAATATGGAAGGAAAAGATTTCTTAAATGTGTCATAAGCTGAAAAAGATGTTCACATTTAGGAGTCTCAAGGGATAAAGAAAACCCACGTGACTGTCAAATTCATAGGACTGTGTAAGAATTCTACACATAAAAGCAGGAAAAAATTGGTGACATTAATTAATAGAATTCAGCAGAACTATTCATCTGAGGGTTCTGTCTGACTCAGGAAAAATAGATACTAGTTCTTTGCTGCTACTATTACAATTTCAATATAAGCAAACATGAACAGTGCAAAATATCTGTTTAACTACTTAAAACACTTTTTCAATGCTTTAGGTAACAAGTTGATTTTATTTTTACTGCTATAATTGCATGGTTTCAAAATTAAGATTATTATATCAGCTACACTTCCTGATGAAAATGTGCAGAAGAGTATCTTTGAACAGATATATTAACAAGTTATGTATTTTTTTAACTTATAAGTTAAATTTGTAGTTGAAACAAGAACATAATGGATTTTGGTTTCATCGCCCCAGGAAATTGCACCAATGTGGTTATAGAATCATAGAATAATTTATGTTAGAAAAGGTCTGTAAGATCATTGAGCTGTAAAGTAGTTGTAAACTAGCACTGCCAAGTTTACCACCAGAATATTTTTATGGCACTTGGGGACATGTGCTTGTGTTTTAAATACCTCTAGGGAAGGACTTGACCAATTCCCCAGACAGTCTGTTTCGATGCTTGGCAACCCCTGTGGTGAAGAAATACTTCCTAATATCCCATCTAAACTTCCTTTGGTGCAATTTGAGGTAATCTCTTCTTCTTCTGCATGTTACCTGGGAGAACTGCCCAACCCATGTAGCTGTAGAGATCAGTAAGGTGGCCCCCAAACCCCCTTTGCTCCAGTCTAGACAGCTCCAGCTCCCCCTGCTTCTCCTCACAGGACTTGTGCTTTAGCTTTTTCATCAGTCATTGCTGTTGCTGTTATACCAATCATTTGCATTTTGGTACATCCTTGGCTATTTACAACAGTTTCGGTATTTGTGCTCAACTTTCTGAGATCTGATAACTTTATTTATGAAACCACGGTTACAGTGTTCTCAATGTGTTAGGGAAAGTATTCTCAGATTTCTGTTACCAACATGCATTTTTGCTCTTTAAATACTTCATTGTTTCTGAAGTCTGTAAATTAGCATAAAAGCTAGGCATTCTGCCAGTCACTGAAACCACTGTATCACTGCTTTCAAATTCATTTTACTTATACCTAGACCTGATGTGCAGATTAAATGACAGAACCTGGTCTAACATGCATTTTCAGTTTTGATTATGAAAGGAAAATTGAAAGATGTTCAAGGTACTATTACTCTAATCAATAAGCGATATAGTAGCTGTTAAATTCCCTTCCAAATCTTTAATATATTTAGAAAAGTGCCTTATTGTTTCAAAGATTCCCCATTATCTAGTAGCAAGGAAAGTAATAGTCTTATAGATATAAAGTATTTTAATATCCATCTCCAAATGTCCAGTTTGACATCTCCAAATGCTTCATGTATTACAAACATTATGAACATTATGACATAAATGCTGAAGTATCTAGATGACAAGACAGCAGATACTGTCACACTGAATATGTGAAAGAGGCATTTGGTGAAGGGCAAACATCAATGCGAGAGACAAGACTATGGAAGACAGATTGTTAATTCAGCCAGAGATATTGTTAATTCAACCAACATGAGGTCTTGGATTTTATAGCTAAATCTAATACTTCATCTGAAATATTCTCAGCAGCTGGTTAATCTTTTTTTTTTTAATATTTTAATTTTCATTCTTCATATTTTATTTTTTTCACTTTTACTGGAAAAATCTTTTCCCTTTATTCTTCTCATCAAAGGTGCATTTAAATGACCCTTTTGCTGATGTTTGGATAATTTAATTATACTAGATTATCATAAGTATATGATTTTCAGAACTGCTTCATGCATGCCTTGAGAACTGCAGATTCTAATCTTTGAGGCTTTCTAATCAGGATATTATAAACTTTCCTATAATTACTTATTTTCATTGACATCATTCAACTCGTTAGATACCTTTCCTTTCTGTGGAGCAGGCAAAACTTATTCACAACTCTAAGATTTAAATGAAGAAAAGCATAAAAAAGCAGTAGCAAGAATAACAACTATTTATATTCTTGTAAATAACTTATTATTTTTCAAGTTGCTAAAAATAATTTCAAAGATGGCGAACTATATTTTAATGCGTTTGAGAACATTCCTCTACATGGTGCAGGGAACGCTGTATTTTTTTCATTTTTCAGGTCAATTTTTCTGGCACTGTTGAAATATTGCTTTTAAAGATTTGAAAAAAACATATTTTGATTAAATCCTGATAACATATTACTGGTGTCCCTTTAATTCTTTTTTATATGATTGAAATATCAGCCTTTACAAGAAATGACTGACTATTAAAACATGCTTTATAATTAAAGGCCATATTTAGACTTCTTTATGGCTAAAATTCTAGAAAACGTATCTACAATAATGAAAACATTTAAATGTAATTAATAAAGTGTGCCATAAAATATTTTTATTGACGATTGTACAAAAACAGTGAGTGTTGGCATACTAATATTGCCATGGTGAGTACACTACAGTCATGTAATACAAGATGGTAATCAACAATATAGTCAAAGTAATACAGTTTACCTCCCAGCTGAAGATACTTGCTGTGGTAAATTCTTTCTTATGAACAAATAATAGCATTTCTAGAAGGCCAATATGAAATATTCTTTGAGTTTTCCTTCAAGAAAAAGTTCTGGTATTTTTAGAATTCATCCTATGGTACAGAATATAGTAGATTATAACTAAACAAAAAAAAAGAAACAATAAAACTAACTAACCAACCAACCAACCAAAAAACCAAAGAAACAAAAAGAAAAAAAAACCAAAAAAACCAACCCCACCCCCCCCAAATAAAAAAGAAACAGAAAAAAAACCCCAAAAATATCCAAACCTCTCCCCCTCTCCCCCCTTACTATTTTAACTTTGATGTATCTTTGTATTGAAATCGTTGAAAGTTCATTTTTTTAAGGTGGGACACATTTAGGTTAATCAAAGCTACAGTCTTTCTTGCATGGGAAATACTCCTACCAAAAGAAAAATGTAGAAATGGGATTTTAAACAAGGAAGCTAAAAAAATTCAACTTTATTTAACTTTTAAGGAGTTCTGATGGTATTCACAGGTTAATTTAGCCCTTTGTGTCCTTTTACAGCATTTCTCCAAGGTCAGAAGCTAGAAAGAATGTTGTTAAAAGCAATATTTTTGGAAGGAAAATTGGTTTGAAATAACATATTCATCATCTGTAAATCTGCTTGAATAATTGTACTTTTTTTCTTGAATCAGACAAGAGGTTATTTTGAAGCTCTTGCTGAACCAAAACCAGAAACCAACATAACACCCTTGTCCAGTTACTGATTCAACTAAAAACTGACATCTCCTGGCAAGATCTGAATCAGCATGAAGCCTCTGTATTTACCACAGCCTGCAGGGCAGCCTCATGTTCCACCTGCCTTTTCATCCAACCATCATTCTTTCTATTTTACTGTCAGATTTGCCATCATGTGCAGTGTGATCCTTCTCTTTTTTACCTTACCCAGGTATTGTATTGGTCTTGTTTCTAAGATATTTAAGTTAAATATTCCAAGTGAGTTGTTACTATTTCTCAGTGGAGAGCTAGCTCTGTTTCTAGCAGTAGATCCTGCAAATGCCTGATCAATCTAAAATCTGTCCTAGATCTCCCAGCAGTGAACATCACCGTGTGTGTATGCATGCATTGCCAAATTCATGTGCTGTGCAAAATGCAGAGTGTGAAAAGAGATTTGCCTCCTCACCCCCCAAGTCCCCCCATTTTGTTGATCACTACTATGATATTGATACATATGTAGCACCACAGTTCAGCGTTGTTTATATTCCAAAATATTGTGTGCTGGATTCAGGAAACTGGAAAGATATTGAAAAATTGTTTTGAGAAACATTGAGTTCTTGTACTCAAGCACTGATGACCCCCACAAAGGCTTATCAAAGCAATTAAATTTTAATGTTGTGAATTAGAACTCAGGCCAGCTTCAAATAGAATTACCTTAAAGCAACACTGAAATGAAAACAAATCTCTAAAATTCACAAAAAGGCAGGAGGAAGTCTATTAGAGAAAATAATTTTTAATAGAAATCTCTTGTTTCTATTAGTGAGCCAAAAGGGTAACTGCTACTGAATGTTTAGGGCATGCTAGAAAATATTAACTGTCTATTCTTCGCATAATAAGGATGTAGGCATCTGAACCTAATTTCAAGTCCAAAGAAAGATATAGTTTTTTGTGAGGAATTTTCAGCTTCCAAATTCATTAGGCAGGTCTCTTAGATTTCTAGTTTCCAAGGTTACTATGTGCCATGTGTTTCATGAGTAGCTTGTTCTTCAGACTAGATTTATATTACAACATAAGTTTAGACAGACAGCTGCCTAAATTCTTTCTCAAAAAGTAAAAATAAACAAGCAAACAAGAAAACAAAAATCCCACTGGAAAACCAACCAACAAAGTAAAAAATTTCATAACCATGATTTTAGTTTTTAATTAGGTATTTATTATCATTTTGATGAGTGTAAGCATAAGGCCAAGCAAATAGGTAGGTGTAAATAAGATATTATTGACATATACATCCACTCTAGAGAATTTTTTTACTTCTCTTCCAGCATTAAACCTACTTTTTAAACAAGGAGATGCATCTTTATTTGTATTTGGTGCAACAAGTGCAGATGAATTGAAGATGTCTGTCTTCACAGATAAACCTATGACTTTTGATACTGCACTGACATATGCCTGGTGCTCTGCCATTAGTCTGGGTGGTGTAGGCTGGCAAAGTTACTTTGAATGTATATATTTGTATTATCAATTCCCTTTATGCCTCTTCCTTTTCCTCCTTTAGGTTACCTCATTCCATTACAGACATGAAATTTCATTTGTTACCTTTTAAATGCTCATTGTATTAAATTAACCTATCGCAGCTATCCATAAAAAAGAAAACATAATTTTTACAGTGAATTTGAACATAATTTTCTGTGTGACTCACTACACATATAAGAACAAAAAAAAGTGCAAGAAACCTTGTTTAGCTCCACAGCTACTTCTATTAGAAAATTTCTTTGAATTCGATTATCTTTTCTTTTGATTATCCTGATCATCTTTGACCTCTTCTTTTTTAGTTTTCTTTTAAGATGTTATAATTCACTTTTATAACTGCTAAAGTGTATTGTACAAATCAAAGACATTTTATTTTTAATGCAGCTGTCTAACAGAGTGACATCAAGGATATTATCAGGTAATATAAGGTTGGAATACCACAAGGATTAAAGCAGAATATTATGTCATTTTTTTCATAAATAACTGTATCTTTACCAAAAGAAACAGAAGACCTAAAGTCACCACAATTTAAAGAAAAATCAAATAGCTGCAAAAATGTTTTTCACTGAAATCATTAACACACAAGAAATTAATAATTTTCTGCGGAACTTGAGTTTTTGTTGGAAAACAAATAATAGCACCACATGAAAACCTGTTATGAAATCTGTGGCCTGATTTAACCAATGGTGTCGTGGTTTCAAGCTAGTAATAAAAACTTATTTATTTTTTGCTAGAGATATGGATTAAAATAAGAGCAAAACAGGCTTAAAACTTAAAGGAATAAAGACAGTTTATTAACAAACTACTAGAATAAAAATACCAAAATAAACTTTCAGAGAACCCTTTTACTTTTCACTACTTGATCATTTCTTTGTACACATAACAACATAGAGACAAAAAAAGTTTTACAATCTTGGTGGTCAAAAACAGTCTCAATTTTAGAGTCTTTTCATCAGTCCCCGTAGAGAAACAGAAGTCTCTTTCTGCTAATCCATGGAGTTTCTAGAGTCTACTCCTCCCATCTCACACCACTTTGAGGTGTGCAATGGGTCAAATTGCACACAGATTCTAGGGATGCTATTTTTAAGGATAAGTGATTCAAAGCAGAAATCTTTTTCAGTTGTTTCTGTGAGCCCTCCTGGAAAACAGCCATCTCCCTGGCTCCTTTAAGGCTTTAAAATCTTCACTTCACTCGCAAGTTCCAGCAACTCACAGGATCATAATCATTTTCCTTTTCTTTAAAGTCCACACTTTGAATACTCTATTCCTCCCATACTCTAGCCATGAATTAAAGGAGTCTTTAAACTACTGTCCATCTCCATAACTGCAACAGACTTTTCAGCAACAAGCATCTTCTTTTTCTCTCTTTCTTATTTAAACTTAACTCTTTTCTTCACTGTTTCTGGTAGGTTTATGATGTCTTACATGTTAATTGTCTCTCTTTCTCTGTCTGTTCTAAGAAAAAGGAGTAATCTGTTGTTTATCTAGGTAATAAAGGAGTTAAAAGAAGAAAGCTACAAAAGTTCATAGTGTCCGGTTTCAGTCTAGCAACAGACTTTGAAAACTAAACAAAACTGCTAAACTGCTTTTCTCTCCTTCCCCCCCCTCCCTGCGGCCTTGTCCCGGGCCTGGGAGGGGGGGGGAAAAGCCAAGACGGAGCTTGTTACCTCTCCAGAGCCGGAAACAAAAAGAGAACGAGACAGCTCTGAGTGTACTTCTTAAGGGAGTGTTTACAAGTTGAATTCACTTTTTAATGGTCAGATCTGCTGTCAATTCTTGAAATGACTGATAATTGGTCAAGAAGAAAAACTCCCATCAGTCACTAGTAGCTTCAACTTCCTCTTTTTTTTCACTCGGTTTTAAAGGTGAAGTTAACCCATGATAAATGGAAAAGCCAGGATCTCTGAACTAAGTTCAGAAGTTGAGTCCTCAGAAGCAATTCTTATGGTGTGAGATCTCTCTGAAGAGAAAGGCAAGAAATGACAAAAAAGCAAAAAACATGAACATTACTTTTATACCCATATACTTTTTGTTGTCTCCAATATCCTGCTCACAAAACTGTGTAAAAATAGTAAAGATTTTTATAAACTCTAGGCAAACACATTAGCAGAGTCTACAGGAAACTACGTTTGGCAAAGCTTTATTCTCATTAGGAAAATCAGTGTGTTTTGCAAGAGTTCACTGATAGTTATTGCAGTATCTCTCTTGCATTTTCTAGATTAAGAGGTGTGACAACAAAAAAAAACAGGAATTAAAAACCTCAGAGCCGGACTGTCAAAGCCTGGAGCACTCAGGAGGCATCAGGTACAAACACTACATGACTTATTGTTGTGAGCGGTGTAGAAAATATGCCCTGAAGTATTCACAATCCCAGATCATTAAAGACCAGTTCAAACTCAGGTGAAGTGTCACCCACTCATTCAAAAAATCAAATTACATGTGATATTAAGCCTGATGAAGAGGAAATTTGAGAACAGTTCCAGAAATTAAAACCTACCATAAACACCATCAAAAAGCAATCAATAAAATCTCATCATGGTCTTCTTAATTCATAACAAGAAAAATAAAAATTTACAAATAAAGTTTAGGAGTGGAAATCAAATGGTATATAATATAAATCGTTTTTTTGCTTTGTAGTTTTTAATGAGTATGATAATATTTAAATTATTTTTTTTCCTGTAACACCTCTTGATTTTCTTCCTCTAACTTGGTATGATGTAAATTAAAAAACACTCATTTTCTTTCTATTATTCCTTTAGTAGTTGTTCTGATTATAGACACAAAAGGGTCCAAATGGATGTCTGACTTAGAACTACAAAAGGACTTTTATCGTCCCATATCTTACTCTATCCTTTAGGTAATTATTGTATGCATTCTCTATTCTTCTTATTCTTACTGAAGCCCAGGGACTTGGACTGGAGTCCAGTGACATGAAAAGTCTTATTAATTCCAATGTTTTTTAATTAAACTCTGATTACTGTACCTTTGTGGATTCAACACTTTTCTTGTCTTTATTTAATAATTTCCCTCTACACCTTTATTGCCACATTGCTATATGTCACTATGTCAGTGAAATTGTTGTCCACTGTGGAATATTTTCCTCCAGTGGTGAATTTCCCTCAAAAGGGAATTATTATTTTTATTCTGAAAATATAAGCTGAAGTTTTTTTTAATATTCCAAGTAAAAATTCCTATTTTTGGTGAAGTTTGATGTTAAAGCAGAAATAGACTTTTCAGCTGAAGCAAGGGTTCTTCAAAGGTGTAGTTTTACTAGTAAAATTAAATTTAAGTGCTCATAAGATACTGGTTTATCCAGTTTCTCTATGTAGAAAATGCCTAATTAGATTGATCATATGCAAAGTAATATCAATCAGAGGTCAGATGCATGCTGACTTAAATTACCATGAGAAAGGCAATCAAAATAATGTAGTTTCTCATTTCTTTTCTAAGAAAATAAGAAAGCAGAAGTTTATAAAATAAGTGAATGGTAAATGCAGGATTTAATTTAATTTAGTCTGTGACAGAAGTAGCAAATTTCATTTTCTGCTTTCATCTTCTGAATACTTAACCAGTTCCTATACAATCATACACTATTATACTATTATTATACTAATTATTTAGTAATTTAAAGCTAAGTAAACTGTTTACTAATATTAGTAATTAGTATTAATAGGTACTATTTTCACTTGTTTTCTGATGGGACTTAGAGTAATTCCTGCACATTTACAATTTTCCCCTCCCAATATCTAAAGTCTCCTACAGATTTCATTCCTTTTGAACTCTGTAGAATTTTTTCCAATAGCATAGAAACTGTCTTGTGTTCCAGTATTCTGAACACCAAAATACTACTAGTGATTAGTTTTATTTTTGACAGTGGTTTGAAATAAATTTTTGGATGGATCATTAACCTAAGAATCTTATTAAAATATCCCTGATACGCAAAAGGAACTTTTCCTAATGAGACAGTCAGCTTGTTCTAGTGAAAAAAAAAAACCAACATTCTACTAAATATTACCTCTAAAAGAATTAAATAAGGATGACTTTGTAAATTTAGGTTCCTATTTCTCCCACAAAGTTACAGAAATTAGTCACTTCTGACACTTTCTTAAGTTTTTCTTAAGACTATATCCAGATGGATTCTGAAAATATTTGGGAATACACAAGAAAAGGACCAGAAGCTAGAATTATTAAACATGATCATTATACAATGATTAGAAAAAACTTTGCATCATAAAAATTTCATACTCATTAATCGAGTCTGTAAAGAAAACAATCTGCTTTATTTCTGCTGTAATACAGTAATAAACTATGATTGCTTTCTTTTTGCTTTTTAATTTTATTTGGAAGGCAAATAAATCTGATGTCATTCAGCAGGGTATTTTATCTTCCCTAAAACTGAAGAATTTTGCGGGTTTCTGATAAAATGAAATTATGATATTTTTTGTTATCTCCTGTTGAGTACCATTTCCTGTGTTACCATACTTCTGAATATGTCAGGGATACTCTACTGCTACTCAGGAAATCTGCTGTCACAATTGTTTTGGACTGAGTTTCAGCAACTGGGTTCTAATTTTGTTAAAATAACCAATGTTATTGTTAATCCTTTGGCAGCTTCTCAAATGCTCAGTGTGATTTTGTCCAAAATTCCATTCTCTTTAAGCTTGTTACATTGCTCAGCATATGCATTCTAAGTATTCTATCTTGGTATTATTTAACGTGCTATAAAAGTTTTGTCAGGAGAAGACTAAGAATATAATATATTAGGATTTTGGTTCCATACAGAATATTAAGGATTAAAACAAAACTATTTCATACTACTGGGCTTGCTATAAATATTCCATGAATACCCAATACAGGAGTACTACCCTTTCCAGCTTCTCCCAGGGAAAGTGTAATAGTTCACTGTGTGGATGTATTAAAGAAAAAAAACAATATAAATAAAAGTCCAACCCAATGTAATTCCTAAGGAGCTTTGCCTCAAGCAGTTAGCTCTCCCAAGTCATGGTTAGTACCTTAATCCTTAGGAAAGGGAGTAGGCAAACTTTCTTAAATATTTCTAACTAACATTAGGAACTGTTTCACAATATATCCACACAGAAATAAGAAAGTAATCTACTTCTTGGAAATTAAAATTTCTATATTTTATTTTTAAAAAATCAAAAAAAATAGAGAAAATTAATAATGTTATGATTAATCTTTCTTTTTATATGTTTATATTTTATATATTTTATATATTTTATATGTATTTTTATATTTTAATATATTTTATATATTTATTTATATATATATTTATGTCTCTATTTTATGTTTAGAGACATATGTCTTGAAGACAATTTATTAGTAAGAGTAATGTTCTGGTTACACTGGTGATAGAAATGAAGGGGTTTATTTGAAAGCAAATATCAGCACACTTGAAAAATTCACTTTGATAATGATGTAAGTGATTCTCTGGACTTGTTTTCAGAATCAACATTATCAATTTTTTCACAATCTTAGGGAAATTTCAATGAAATACTACATTTCAAACCTTTCTATTTTCATTTCTTCTTCTTGGCATTGCAGGCTCAATCCAATTCTATTTCTTAGAAAATTCCAGTAAAAATTTACCTCTTTGAACTGCTAGCTTCTTCTTCAGCATTTCTCAGCTCAGAAAGGGCCTGATAAACAGCTAATACCATATCAATATCCATTTTATATAGAAAAAATTAAATTTCAGGATGTGTATTGAATATTTATGTCATCCTCCAACAATTTTCCAGGAAGTCTATTAATATTCACCAATAGATAGCTTTATTATTTCATATTCTAAAATTCCCTTTGTTTAGTAATCTTTAGATTTGAGTACAAAGATTTTCAGACAAATACTTTTCTCTTTCTGATTCTAAGGAGAATATATTTAGCTCTAGTGATTTCTTGTTCAAATTCATTGTGCTAGCTGAGAATGACCCATCATAAATGACTCCCAGTCTGCCCTCTTGACCAGACTCAGGTAAAGTGAAAAACATCTCAGACAATATCGGGTTTGAGACATAGATGTACCAGTGGGAGTTTAGTCAGGCAATTTTAAAAAATGAACTGATTTAAAATATTCACCAAGCTTAATTTGAGATGCAGAATTTATTCTAATCTTGTTTCAGTGCAATTATTGCATATGCTTCAAATCAGCAGCATATCTTTGCTTTTACCCCATGCTGATTATCCATTTCTGCCTTTGTTTTCTCGTTGGACTGTAAAACTTGTTTGATTGTTGCCCTATTAATCCAAGCATTTTTAAAGCCTGAAACTTTTGAATGTCTGCCAAATTGAAGCTCTATTCTCCTGATGCCTTTTGCCAGCAGAAGAAAGATCTAATCTTTCTCAAAGCTGGATTGGGAATGTAAGCTCTCAAAAATTAAAGATGACAAACCAGAAGGGGGTTTTCTCTGAACAGTTTTGATGAGACCCATGGTACAGGACTAAGAAGGTGAATCATTCTGCTCTCTCATTTAATAAAACAAGCCAATTCATAATATATATTGTATGTTACACAGTATAAACTCATGTCATCCTCCCATTTAGATACTATATTGTTCGCATCTAAACTCACCAATTAGCAACACATACTTGTACACATATATTTTTAACCTATGCATGAATGTCTTTCCCTATGACTAGAACTAAGAGAAAATCAAAATTTAACTGACTGCTGAACTGAATGCACCATTCTAAAAAGAGTAAAGATTTATAATGTAGGCAAAAAAAGAAAGTCAACTGAAAAATTTTTTGTAGGATAGTACTTGCTGAATAACTAATATTTAAGAGCAAATTGCTATGAATCACAAAGATGTTGAGTCTCTTGTGAGAACTTCAGATGATTTTATTTTTTCTTTCAGAAACATTGTGTATTTTTTTTTCTGCTTGTTAATTTAGTCATGTCCTCTAAACTACTACATGAAATTTTCACAAAGTTTTACAATGTGGAAACTGAAGAGACAATTATACCTTTCGATTATTTTAGCCTATACCCAAAGTAATAATAATATAACTTAGAGCAGAATTTAGTCATGAAATCCCATGGGTATGAGTAATATATTCTTATTTTTTTATGCAGTTGAATAGATTTTACCCTACATTTTCTGAAAACACTACTTTTAAAACAGATGCAAGATGACCATTAGAAGTTCATATCAAAACCATTATTATTATTACTATTATTATTATTATTATTATTATTATTATTACTATTGCTATTAGTATTACTATTACTATTAATTACTATTATTATTAATATTATTACAAAGTATTACTTAATGATAAGTGGTACCATAAATAAAAGTGAATGCTCTAAAGCATTAAAATAGAATAAAGGAAATCATCATGCTCTTTTTTGTTTGTTTTTTTTCATTTCCTTGAATCATTAGCCAAACACTGCTATTAACTTTCCTGACTAAAAGTATTGATGACAAAAGGGTTGGATTTTCTGCTTCTGAGCCATACAGATAAATTTAAATGCCAAAAAGTTTTTCTGTATAAAGATAGAACATTATTTTACTTTCCCCATGACTGGATCAGAGCTGTGATTGCAGAATGGAAAATTCAAAGGCATGTATTCAAAAATCAAACCTCAGGGCAGCCAGTAACCTTTCATTGTCAGAATATGAACAGACAGGTTATCAGAAAAGAAAAGAAAAATGTTAATAATGGACGCAAAATAAAAGTTTTAAATATTTTTCCTTATATGCATAAATAAACAAGAATAATACAAATAAATATTTGCAACTGTTCTTGAAAGAACAGTTCTTTCTTGAAAGAAACTTCTTGTATCCATAGCTTTATTAGTGCAATAATAAATGCTGTAGGATCTCAACAGTATTTCAATTTTTAAAAGTTGCTACTGGAAATTTTTTACATTAATTTTATTTCTTTCAAGAATAAGGACAGATATACTACCAGAATGTTCTATTTTTAGATGTTCTCCAAAGTATAAGGAAAGAAATGCTTAGAGGGTGTAGGTTTAGCTTTGTGGGGACAAAATAATCCGTGATCGTAAAAGACAGTGATCCACTTTAGGAAGGCTCTTACTTCTGTGATGCTACTGACTGTGCTTTTTATATGTTTTGATATTTCATAATAAATTCCATCAAATTATCTACACAACTAAACAATATAATGCATTACATAGAATTAAGAACATCACTTCTCAAAACTGTATCTGTAAAATGATAAAGACAAAATTATGCTGCATATTAATTGACTGAATATTGAAATACTTCTAATTTTAACCCAATCCTTTTGTCAGAGACTGAAGTAATCCTTAGCTTGGGACTTTCAAAGAGATGATCCCACAGAATTTAATAGATACAGTAGTTCTACAGGGGCTGGAAGCAGAATGCTAGTGTATCCTCCAGTGCAGGGATGAGGTTTCACTGGGATATCTGCTGGGGATGGGGATCAGGATCAGTCCCACTGCAGGGAACCTGTGTCAGACACAGCCTTGGGATGTCCAAGCTGGACTGGGGAGATAAGGATGGGCTGGGACATCAGTCCAGAAGTCACTTTACTCCCTCTTAAACACGTCTGGAATGCAACCATCCTTTATCATGCTCATGTAATTTTTGTGAGATTGTACCATATGTGTTATGCTCAGAAGTCTCTCTTCTCATCTGCTGAATTTTCTCAGTCTCTTCCATCAGCTAAACCTCAAGGATAAAAAACATTATATATTTTCCTATATATTTCTTATATATTGTCTTATGTTAGTATGGTGTATTTGTCTAACAAATATTGTAGCAAAATGCAGGTGCCATAGGTTGCCTTCTCAAGCTCTAAAAATACCTCTGTCTTATTTTATCTTTCATATAGAATTTCTATTTGCAAATGCATTTGAGCTGGTTGTCTCCTCATACCTATAACAAGTCCTAATATTTTTAAAACCTCTATGATGCCTTTTGCAACATAGCAAATATAGGGATAATGTACCATCAACAAAGATACTTTTATGCTTACCCTAATACGTATTTCACTAGTTGAAGAAGTGCCAACTGTTGTAAGTATTTAAGTAAAGGTGCCTGTGTTATGATTCTACAGATCAATGCCTTCTGCTTCTGTTACTAGACAGAAAAAAAAGCTTGCAATCTATGGAGCAGCTCCTCCCAGCTGCCACCCACATCCTAAGCAGTAGAAGAAATTCCATGTGTCAGATGACTGCTTTGGCTACAAACACGTCTGCCCCCCTATTTCTTCATAAACTCAGCTCAAAAGGGTATTTTGATACTACAGAAGAATGGAATTGTTCTATTCCAACAAAGATGACATCCTTAAAGGATGACATCCTTTAAGGGTAAAATTACATTATTTTGCAGTATTTAGGATCTTGGAATTAACTCAGCCTGCCAAGACGCATTGCATTTATTTTCTCTTTGATTGCTAAGTGCAAAGAGACATTAAACCCCTAGATCCAAATAGAGGAATACTTTCTGGCAAAGGGATGAAAACAACTGCTTTTATGTTCATTATTTCATAAAATGGGGACAGGCCTCAAGGTGCAGAGGACACTTATACCAGAAGTCCTCAGCAGCCAAACTCAGAAAGAACAAAAAAAAAATTAAACTGAAAACAGACTAATTCAATTTAAACAGTTTCTGCTAGAATATCAATAGCAGAACAAAATGAGTTAGGTGAAAAAGTGTTTGTGCCTTGTGCATTCTTTTCTGTTTTTCCAAGAAGTAAAAAATAGACTTCTTGTTCAGATTTTCATAAATACACAGTCTTAGCATATTGCTTTTTGGTTTAATACTGAAGGATGATAAAGGTTCCATAGTTTTAATGCCTGGGATGGTTAATGCTCCTGAATGCTCCCAGGAATATTGTGATCCCCTAAGAACATGTAAAAGATGAGTTTTATGATTTTCAACTATAGTAAAATAAGAATGATGGAAATTTGGAATTTTATCCATAAAGCATTGATTGACAGTTTAGTGTTAGCATGGGTACTGATAGCAATCCCACCTATAAATGATTTCAAAAATATTCCTTTCCTTTAATTTAATTTTCAGTTTGGAACTGGATTGTATGGATTGTTTTATACCCAGAAGCAAGTCCAGAGGTAGTCTGAGCTACCTAAAAAGAGGGGAATTTCTACCTGTGACCAAGTGTGTGATTATAAAACAAAATACAAGAATACCAATAAACTTGGACAAAGATATATAGGCTGACTACTGTCTTCAGAATATGAGTACTTGGAAATTACCACTTTTGAGTGTTCAGAAAATTGCCTTGACCTAAAAAATACATCAGCCGTCTATTGTCAGCTCACTGTTCACCTGCTATGTGAGCTGAGATGGGTACTGCCCTTCTGAGGGTAGGCAGTAGATGAGAACTGTATCAATCCTGGTTTAAAATGCAGCTCCCTATATGCACAGAACAGAAGATCTTTAAGGTTCATCCTTGATACTAGCTTGATAAAGTTTGGGGTGTGTGGAATTTATTTTATTTCTTCTTTTCAATTTCATTTGACCAAAAGCTCATAAGACCGTAGAAGAAATGCAAAGGTTGAAAGGTTATTGAGATGTTCACATTCTGCACACAAAAAGAATCCAATGTTGGGACTATAGGACCATAAATCTCAAAAAATTCCTAACTGTGCATATCAATCCATGTTAGAAATACATCTTGGAAGATGACGCTTTCTAGTAGTGGGTTGTTGCAAATTTCACTTTACAATTTGTCAAGAAATGAACAAAAATTTTACTAAATAGATTGGTTTATTACCATAAACCAATGCAGGACAACCCAAGATGTTGAGTCAAAAGTATCTGCTAATTGTTAATATTAGTGTTTCACAGGGAGGCAATTTTCTGTAATTCTTTTAGTCATGTAGTTCTACACAGAAAAGGTGTAAGTGCATACACACATGTACACCCTTACAGATGCAAAATCTGATGAATTTCACTGACGTTTTGTAAAGTTCCTACATAGAAACTGTGACTCCATTATTTTTCATTTGTTTTTCCCATAGTTACAGTGTTTATACATTTCTAAACTATAAGAAGTAGAAATTTAAACCAGTCTTGTTTTTCAAATGACAAACTAAGTGGGAAAAAAAATGTAATTTATTTATCACTATAACAACATGGAGCTTAAACATAAAGTCCCGTTTATTCACTTATTTTGCAAAAACATGAGCAGAATTTGTCTTTATATTTTCCCATTTCAGAGCAAAGCATGATCTGTATATAAACCACAGCAGGTTTTGTACTCTTTCCTTACAGTGACTTTAAATTTTAGCATATGATTAGATCTTCGGAAGAAACTAAGGGAGCATACTGAAGCTGCTGAAGGAGAGATTAAGTAATTCATTAACTGTGCTTTCAAAGAGTGGATCTCTATTTTTGTAATCTTCTTAAATATAAAGGGACGGAAGTCCAGTTTCAGTAATGCTGCCTTTCTTTGGGAATAGGCATTCTGTCTCACGTTATGACTTCTTGATGTACATCTGCTCAACAAGTAAGGCAGAACTCAACCACAAAGAAACAAAGAAAACATTCAAACATTTGAAATCTTTTCTTTGTTTACTGGGAAGAGTGGGGTGTGTGTCTGAAATTTCAGTTTCAAACATTATATTTACTGAGATTTACTGGCAGCAAAATGACAACGTGAAATAAAATGCTTTTGGCTTTATTTTAGTCAAAAAAATGTGACCTCTTCCAGAAGGCAATTTGTACAACATAGAGAATGAAAGATTTTACTGCAATAAAATTGTTCTTTAAAAAAATAGCTCAAATATATCAGTATTTTTATTAAAACTTATACTAATAATGAAAGTATTTGAAGTATTAAATATACTATAGCTTTCCCAGCAGAAGCATAGGTTTAACATCTATGGACAATGTATACTAGCATAGAAATTATATACAAATCTATTTAAGTGCAAAATTTCTTCCCACATCTGTTTTAACATCAACCTTTCATACTTAATATGTTGTGGAAAAATCATATATCCAAGTGTCCAAGTGCCTTTGTAGGTGCCATTTTTCCAAATTCGCACATAAATGAGCCTTTATAGTAGTAGTTTGTACTATTCTGATGGAATACACTTTCAATTCAGAATAATGTATTTTTTGGTACAATTTTTTTAAATGTCCCTTTTGCTTTATTTGTTCATCCACTATCCATACACTACATACCTTATGCTTTACATGCCATGTACTTTATTTTCATTGGTCAGACCACACAAGTTTCAAGAAAATAGAGTCTTCAAAACTATCAACACATAACTGTCAGAAATGTTATCTATACTGTGAAAAAGTCCTGAGTTTGATATTTAAGTCTTCACACACACAAGCAACTCTGCATACTGAGAAGACAATTAAAAGAGCTGATAATGTGTATGTACAATAAACGTGTCTTTCAGTACAATAAACAAAGAACAATTCACTCTTTTCAGCTGTGATCATATAATGAAACTACTAAAAACTAAACTTGTCCAGAAAGCACTAGATGTGCCATTTTTATGGCTTATTTATTTTAGAAGGTCAGGAGAGAGCTTCAGCCTAGGACACAGAAACTCAATTTTTGGGTTTTCAGCTACAGCTTAGCACCTCATATTGTTAGAGAAATATGGAAAAAACTTTGCTCTCCTATCTTCTTCTCTAAGTTTAGTGTGGAAAAGTTCCTATTTGATCAAAGCTACAGGGTTAAATTCAGTTCTTCAAAGTAATTTTAGATTTTGAGAAAAAAATAAAATGTTTTGTGAAATTTATATTTGAAAACCTATACTACTTCTTACTTTCTTAACAACTAAAATTGTACCACTTTTGAAAAATATTTCCCTTCTATGGCCACACTGCTCTCATGCTTATGTAAAATGCTAATGTATTGTGTATGGCTATTCTGTGAAAATGTTACTAAATTCTTTTATTAATTCCAGTGCCATGGTCATGCTTGGATTTAAGGAAAGCTGATATTAGCAACTCTAATTAAATAAGTAATTAACATTTTAATTGGGATACCTTAAAGTATCCAGGTGTCAGAAGGCCCTGCTTTGACTACATTGTCCAAATGGGAAATTACATTTGGTGGTTTCTAAAAGAAGGATATTTTATTTTGATGTTAGAAGTAATTTAAAATATTAACACTAGCAGAAAAGTCTTTAGGTTTCATTATTTTCCATTGTAGACCTACAGTAGATTATTCAACATCCTGCTGAGTTAACAGAATTCTTTGTCTATTGTCTATTGTGGGACTGCAGGTTTCATGCTCCAGTTTCTATCACTAAGGGTTCTGTGTGATGCCTTGATCCAAAAGCACACATAATTAAAAGGAGTCACCCGCCCCTATCACATATGCCATGTTGAATTTCATAATTCCACAGTGCCCTAAGGCACACAGCAGGGCTTACTCTTCAAAACCCCATGTCCTCTATGTTATTACTTATCTAATAAGTAACATCAGTGCTGAATTCTGCTTCAGGCTGCTTTACATCAGAAAGCTATCATTTCAACACAATGGCAAAGTAGCATTTCCTGAGTTAACAATAATAGTTCCTAAGTAAGGTAGCTATTTCCTTCATCTCTTCTCATGCAAACAACAGTAGGCATGATGTGATGGTGCTGTTATTACTGTTCTTTGTGCTGCTGTAAAATATGTAGATACTTAGAAAAAAATTACTGAAATACAAATAATAATATAAAAGTACATTTTTTCACTTTCCAACCCAGAACCTGAAGCCCTCTTCTGGAAAGCTAACAGTGCATGTTTCAAATGAAAGGCTGGACTAAATTCTGAAATATATAGAAGGTTAGAAGAACTAAATAAACAATTCCCTTATTTATCACAGCTCTCACTTAACCAAACATTAGGCCCATGACTTTATAGGTTTCTAGGAATCCAAAAAGTTTTGCAAAGCCTTCTAGGAGTAGAGCTATAAGAATGTGTAGTTTCCAGTTCTGAATTCCCTGAAAATGTTTTTGCTTACTTCTAAGACAGAAACTGCTCTAATACAACCCTGAAAGTATTTGAAGGTTTCTGGAAAACTGAAGTTCAACTTTGAGCCGTGGATAGAATTCTAAAGATTTTGACAACTAGATGACCAAAACCAAATTAAGTCTGTCTTGTCTAAACACCTTGATCATACATGGGTTGCAGGTAATTTATATACAAATATCCTGACTCCTATCTCAATGTGTTTTCTAAATTGATTGCTATTTGAGTGGTAAAAAAGGCACAAAGAAGCCATGATCCATATCATTAGATCCCTTGCCCCGTCACACAACAGGTCTATCCATTCTTCTCTTAATGACATACTTAGATAAAACTCTTTTACTTCCTTTGACCTCCCTTGCTAGTTTCAACTCAAACTGAGTTTTGGTTTTCCTCCATCCATTCCTACAAGGGAAATACCTCTGCATTTCTCCCATGTAGCCTGTCCCCACTTCTGTCATCTGTGCACTTCCTTTTTGTAGTTGAGCTCAGTCAGGACCTCAGTCTTCATCTATGTTGACCTTTTCACAGACTTGCCTGACAAGAACAGACTATTCTTGTGCCCTGAGGAGGTTGTCTTTGAAGATCAAACAGCACTTGTATTCAGAAAATGTTCATCTAAAAAATACAGAATGTTTTACTTAAAATAGGAAATTTCACATAATTTTTTTTCTATGACAGTTGTCTGTTTCATTTTTTTGTTTTTTTTCTGGAAGCTTCATACCTTGCTATCTAATTTAATTTTCCAAGATGCCAGTAGATATCTAAATACTTGAATATCTAAAAACATTTTCCTCAGCCTTCTCTTCTATATTCCTGCTTTCCCAGCCGGAGAGCATGATAATCTTTTTTCAGTAATGACGTACATGTAAATACTAAGAATGGTGGACAGATTATACTACTACTTGTGTGTAGCTTTAGTCTCATACTCTAAAATTCAGTTGTTAATTATCAACTGTGTCCCAAATTAACCCATAAATGTATGACCAATTGCTGTGCAAATGAAAACATTTAAATGATAAAATGTTTCTAGGTTCCAACTTTAAATTTCCTTTTTTTTCCTTATGAGTTAATCAAACTTCAAAACATCCATCCTTCCAATGGAGAAAGAAAAAAAAATGGTAAAAACCTGGAAAACTCACCTAGGATTAAAACCCAATTACAGCTTCTTGTCCTTCTTACATTATGAGAAAGTTATGGACAAATTTAGAATCACAGCACAGCACCAAGCTGTGAATGATACATGGAATGAAACAGTCCTGCTGATTATACTGCTGTGCTGTTTGCTATGACCCGTAGACATTCAGGTGCACAATATTCATACTGTGGACAGAAGAATAGCCATGCAATGCAAGACTTTAAAAGTGTGTGTGAGAGAGTTTTAAATGTTCAGTGTATACTCTATTTTCCTCTTCACATTCTTTCCCTGTTTCCAAACTAAAGCCCATGAAGAAAGAAATAAGAGTTTATTCTCCAAAACAGGCTACTTAGTGTGGTAAAGGCCCAATACAGGTTAAAACTTTTTTCCTTTTCTCATCCCTAGGCAAGACATAAAAGTTTTTCATGCATGAAGATGAATGGAAGCAGCTTGCAAATGGAAAGGAAAATAGTTTACAAGTGGTTTTACTTACCTAAACTTGAAGGCTCTCATCACAGAGACCTTATGGATACAATCAAATACTCATAGGCTTCTCTTGTGTTATCCAATGGGCTGGACTTTTATGTTAAGTGAAACATAAGGAGTTATCTCCTGATTGTTACCTAAAGAAAAATCAAGCCTACAGATATGCAGTGCTCATCAGTAAACAAATAATCTCTCCCTAGAAATTACCAAATGTGTGTTAATTTTACTTATGATATATATTTATCAATAGTGTGGTGTGAATTTTAAATGTTATTAATAAATAACTTCTTTCTAATTATTTTAAAATTTCCATCTCTTCAGGTAAGGATTTTCAGGTGGTGCAGACATATTGCTAGGTAGCAAATTCATAAAATTCATGTCTCCCTAATCTCTGGATCCACTCAATTGCTGCATTGCAACAACAGTATTCCTTTTGGTGGAAAGATAATTTTAATTTGTGGGGATTTTCCTGATTTATTTAAGTTTGTTTAAAAAAATAGAAGTAGATTTTCCAGCTTGTTTAGACCTTTTATTTTTTGCCAAAACATGGATGGGCTCAGAAAGCCAAAGTGTTATGACACAGCCACGCTGACAGAGCCCAGAGTGCCATGTTGACACTAAGATCATGGAAACTGCAGCTATTGGATAGGTAGCCAGTAGAGATTACTGGCACAATGTCTAGTACAGTGAAAATTTGTGGATTTTCAGTTGGCGTAAACTTTTAAGTGAGTAAAAAAAGAGAAGTCAATTCAGAAAAATGTTTCACAAAATATAATAGGCTTTAAAGCTGTACTTTATATGACCTCTTTAGTATTTTCTTTAGTACAAGCTTGGGATATGCATAATTCATCTGCTGCTTGATAATATCTTCATGGAGATTTCAATGTTCTCCCTTCCCAGAGATTTCTGAAGTAGATTATTTAGTAATCTGTTTGACAGGTATTACAAGTAGCAATTGCTGCAAGATTAGAGAGGCTTTATCACTGAAGAAGCCTATGGTTAATTTTGTGCTCATGTTTCAGACACTTCCAAATCCCTCACAGTTACAGTAAAGAATCTGACCTCATGTCTTTATGTTTATTTTTTTTGTACACGAGTTATCAAAAGGGTATACATGTAATGGCAGAAATTGTAGGGGAGCAATAACATCTCATTCCCAGTGCTAGGGCACAGTGGGGGCAGTGGCTCCCCGGGTACCAGATGCGGGGGGCAATGGGCAATCCACCAGGGCAGACAGGGCAGTGCCTCACAGTCAGAGCCCACCCTGCCATTGCAGTCAGGGAGCAGGACAGGCCTGGGGCACCCTTAGACACCAAGAGGCATCTCTCCAGGGATGGGCTGCACCTGGGACACAGCTAAAGCTGGGTCAGGACATCCCCCTGTGAGTGAGGATCAGTCAGGCCTGGGGAGGGGAACCAAGGCAGACACAGCCTTGAGGTAGCCAGGAGCCTCTGCATCAGCATTTCAGCTTAGTTTCATTGAGAAGTGTGCTTTTGAATTGACTTGTTGTTTCTGCTCTGATTCTCATTATGCTTTCAAATCACTTTACTTGCTTTCTTTCTTTTGAACAAAATTATTTAGAAAGGTGTTCTCTGATTGCCATTGGTTATCATGCTCAAGTTGCCAAAGTAGAATTAGTTCAAAGTTAAATTTCCTGTCCTAATACTGTTCCACTGCATGGAAACATAAATCCATTTTGCTATTCTTCACTTATAACATGCACGTAGACCTAGGCTAGCTTTGATTTCTGGGAAGACGAGTGTCCTTCAATGAGCATAGAATGCATGCAGCAACTTGAGTCAAGCATATTTTTGCATCACTAATTTTGCTATTAAATTCCTTCTAATGGCATTGAGAAAGCAAAAAAAGCTGGTTAATTTTTCAGTAGTTACTAAAAAATTACTACCACTGATTAACTTCTCCTAGTCTTAGCATTACTTGTAAATTGTGGTCTGTTTCTAGTTCCTTCTGACAAATACTTTTTTAGGGAACCAAAGGAAAGCAATCAATTACCATGAGGGTTCTCATCTGTCTAATTTTCTAATGGCCAATATTCAAAATAACATGTAAAGGATCCAAAGTTCTCACGCTCTTTTACCTGAAACCTTACCCAACTTATCTCAAATTACACCTTTTCATTGCATAGACTACAGACTTAACACTGACCTCTGCTTTTCAGGGAAGTGTTTCAGCTTCTATGAAGTAAATAGCTCATGACAGAGACAGACTACTGCTATTCAAGGAGTGTACCATGATGTCATACCTGAGGTTTAAAGTCCTTCCTCACTTTGTTACATTTTGTTCCACAGCTGGCTTAGTTTTCACTTCTATTCTCTTTGCTAGTCTCATTTGAGAGCTCCATTTATACTCAACAGATGGCAGAGAACCGGAATGGACTAATACTGTCTTGCAGTGTATCACTGTCATAATAATTTCAATTTGTGTGAAAGTCAGTGTCATTTCTTACCTAAATGATAAAGTGACTCCAGGTATGTCTTCTGCAACAATGCTTAATGTCCAGCCCACTGTGGATTGGCTCCTGTGGTGGGTGACATATAGAAATATCTTAACTACTCATCCTCATCTGAAAATCTTAATGAATATCTTGCATTTATGCTGATTACAGGATATATGTGTAAAGAAACACCAACTTACATGGAGACATCAGAATCTGTTTGTCTGTTCATGTAATTGTTTTTTTTTTCTTTCATAACTATATATAATTAATTATCAACACCCTTAATTAAATCTAGATCTAATGTATTTGCCTGATTTTAAACTTTTTAAGGGGATCATTGATTTAAGAAGCCACTAAACTCTTTGCTGATAAACCTAGAATGAATATAGCAGTGAAGTAGTATCTATGCATGACCAAGTTTAAACATGACTCAATGACAGAAGTAGAAATTCCTCCACTTCAGTCAAGATGATAGATTTGTCTATTGCGTTTTCCATTATTATATGGCTTGAAGAATTGTGCATGAAACCTTCATTATCATTATAGAAACTGAATGGCATTGCCAATTATTTAAGCTGGAATAATTTAGGAGATGACTGAGCAGAAGCTAGTATGAACAGAGCCAAAAAATATTACTTAAGAAACAAAAGCAGGGCCACCAGCAGAGTTATGTAAATATTTTCATGTCTTATTACCAAAGTCAGAACAATTAATGGAGGCTGGATTGGGATTTTTTTTAATTGACATTTGCTTCAAATTTTCATTGATATCCTAAAATACACCAAAAAAATTTCATATCCCAGTGTTATTTGACATCAGTTATGTAAGACTTGAATACTAATGCAGGTAAAAGGGTAAGCACAGGAAGTGACAGATTTTTAAAAGATAGAGATTTTCATTGTCTTTTGTGAACAAGACTAGATTTCTTGCCAAAAAAAGTACAGAAGAAACAGTATTATCTGTTACAGGGTTTTCTTGGTGACATATTTAACAATGTAGCCCTTGATTACTTTGTCCTGTTTTAAAAAAAGTAATTTATATTTAACGTTCACAAAATTTTCACAAAGTAAACAATTGTTTTGATTATGCAATACAGAGAAACAGCTATTTTGACTGATGTCCTCAAAAGTATTTATATTATACAAGCACTGTTTTCCATTTTTTTCTGCTAGTTTGAAACAAGTCACTGTCCCTGCCCATGGCAATGGGTTTGGAAGTAGATGATCTTTCTTGTCTTCTAACCCAAATCGTTCTATGGTTTTATGATTATTAGAGAGACTGACTGCTTATGTCATTTTTAATTATGAATTACGTAAAATTCTGTGTGTAGTTGTAGTGTGGTTTAAAAACTGGAAGGACTTCTGTTGTTGTCTTTCATTTTCCTTAGCAACAATAATTCAAGTTGGTTTGGTTTTGGGTTTTTTTTTTTTTTCGTGAGAACTGGTTATTGAACTAATGCTACTGTTATTAAGTTGGTACAGTGTCTTTCCTTAGCACCCTATATTGGGACCAGATATGTAGGTAGCTGAAAGTACCCACACTTTTTCAGAACTTCTCTCTAAAATCTATCTTCTAGTGATTTCAAGATATTATAGGTCATACATATCATCCAGGATTGTCTATTGAGCCTGAAAAGTCACTAGAAGGATCTAAATGGCAATTAATTTTTTTTTTTCTCGAATCTTATCTTAATATTGTGTCAATGTGAGATATGTACAATAAAAAAAATAAAAATAATAAGGTGCAGATATGCTGATACCACTGCACAGAATGGTGACTAATAATGCCGTGTGATTTGATTGACTCAGACGTTACACATATGTATTATTCTTACTATTTTTTACTTGTATTCTAGTGACAGACACAGACAATAATAAGAAAATACATTCAGGATCTTGGGAACTGTTTTTTTCACTTAATCATTTCATTTAGAATAGTTATGCATAATAATGGATGAATGTAAAAAAAACCTGCACATCATCATCATAATCTGATATTTATTTTTCCTTTAGAGGCTGAATAAAAGTATGAGATAGGAAAAGATATCTAATCTGGTTTTTAGGATTCTGAGTCTATTGGTTTTTTACTAGTATAATAGTGCTTAATTACCCTTATATTTTGGGTAATTGGGTAATTATCCTTATGTTAAGGAGCACCACTACATTCAAGGTAAAAGGTGAACCTATTCAAAGTTATCACATTTTGTTATATCTCTGAATCAAATAATCAAGTACTCTGTCAAAGCTCTTGTCAATAAACTGATTAGACTGAGTTTATTGAGTCTCCCAGTGACTCAATGAACTCAAGTGAATCTTATTTTCTGTGCTTTGGATCTTTAAGTGTCCTTTCTTCAGTGTTCTGCAACCTTGACAAATGCTAAAAGCAAAACCAAACACTTGATATGGTGATGTAATGTACAAGGAGAAAATCATGCCCCTTCACATACTCTGTATTCTTCTTCTGATCCCAAGGATCACATTTCCCTGCTCAGCCTTGGCAGTACTTTCTGACCTTATGGTAAGTCTTCAGAGGCGAGATTTTCCTTAAAGAACTTTTTCTAACTCAAACAATCTGTATAGGACAGAGTATTTTGGTTTTAGATTCTGCATTTTTCACTGCTACTGAAGTCATACATAATGAAAAAAATTTAAATGTTTTAATTTTTCCCAGTGATTCTTCAGTTGTGGTCTGATAGTTGAGTGTGATGTGTTAGTCAGTGTGTTAGGCAAATGCAAAATACAAGACTACAATATACCTTTCTCAGTTAGTGCTTGATTATGAGTTGGTAATAAACACATATTTGGCTTCAAGATTTAGATCCTATTGCCAGTGTTCATGGCCAATAAAGCATCTGTTAATGAAGATTGTATTCAGAAGTGTGCATTGCAACTGAAATAAATAAATATTCAAAAATATCGGATGCTGGAGTGGCAGGAAGGGTAACTTTGTCATATATGACATATTGAATCACATAACTCTATCATATCTGTAGGCATGCAACAGTGTCTGCTTTTTCAACAACCAATGTGTCTGTTTTACTGTTCATCTAATAAATAAGTGCTAAAATACTGCTTCAGGCTTGTTTGCATGACAGTTGACATTTCAAAATACTGACGAAAATGACATATCTTGGGTAAGCCCTTCTAAATAAGTTGTCTCTTCCCAACATGCTTTTTTTTTCATATAAGCAGCAGTAAGAATGGAACTGTGCTGCTGTCATTACTGGCATTTGAAAAAAATGTTTCTTTAAAAGTGGAAATTGAAACAAGATTACATGAAGTGTTACATCAATGTGTTCTATAGCTGAGAACACAAAACTTGACATTTACACTGGTTAGGTTTGATATGTAGAATAGAGAGAACTACACACTAAAAATGTTCAGATTTTACATTATTACAGGCCAATACTTATCACTAAACAAGCTTATGCTTGTGTTTAACCTTTTATTTGTTGTACAGGGTCTAGGAGAAAAATGGGAGTAAATTTTCTGCTATTCGACACCTCTTTTTCAAACTGAATTTTTAAAATGAATTAACATTTTACAAAGAAATGTTATATAACCAAGATTAAGTGAGCTCACATTTCAGTTAAAGCACAGTTTAAGAGATGAGAATTTATTTTTCTGTATCTTATTTCAATTTGTTGTAGACTTGAACTGACCCAAACAGTTGTTTTTTTCAAAGGACAGAGTTGACAAAATGTCTACATTTTTTTTTTTTTTTTGCAACTGTCCTAATGTTTCTAGCAAAAATTTTTTAATAATTTCTTAATATTTGCCTAAGTTGCACTCCATATACCAGTAACATGCAAAAGCTAATTGCAGCAAATTATCAGTTTTTTCAGAATCAAAAAGACAGTTCTGGGGAGTCTGAACAGAAAGCAAATATCTTCTGTCCTGGAGAATTCAGTAAGTGCAGTTTGGCTCACATCTCACATTCTCTAGCTTAAATCTGGGCAAGAAAGTAATCTCACCTTGCTGATATGACAGGAGCTCTTGTTCTGCACTGACATGAATTCAAGACATGAAAATGTTCACAAAAATTAGATTCACATCCAAAATAATCCTACAGCACTTTATTTGGCTTTTAGCAATTTGTGTTCAAGACCGTGACCTAAATCAGGATTATTATTATCATTACCATTATCATTATCATTATCATTGTCATTATCATTATTAATATTTTAATATTATGATCATTATTCTTCTGCTTTGCATCTTTGTCTTCTTCTGTTTTCTTCTCTACAACTCTCTATGTGCTTCACTAGAAATTGTATTTTCAATGTGACAAATGTTTTCATATATTCAGGAAGAAAAGCCTCCACTTATATAAAGTAATGATAAACCATTTAATCAGAACATTCTTGAATGGTTTATCCTATCTAATTTCACGTGCCAGCTTTCCTTGTTTCATGGGATAAGCTTTTGGCATTTTATTTTGCTTTCTTATAATTATTATTATTTACATGCTTTTCAAGAGGGAATCATTTTAGTCATAGAGGATGACATCCCACACAAATGCTAAGGTTTAAGATTTAACACCTAGGGAGTATGTTTCAGAACATCCTTTCTCAGACTGAAAAGGGAAAAGAAGTATCAACTCTCCTGATTTCCAAATAATATTTGTTGAATTCTTAATTTATATTTGTACTATATTTAAATATTTCAGGATTTAGTCTTTAACCAGAAAACCTGCTACCCCCAAAAGACAAAACAGCACCTGCAAGTTCTTGAATCACTGTGAATTCTGCAGCTGCTTTTTTTATTCCTGTGCACTTCTTTCCTCCATTTCTTTTTTCTCTGAATAGACACAAGAACAGACTACCACACTTGCTATATTTTTTAGTGAGAAGTATGCCTGACTGTCTAGGGTAAATACCTTAACCTTATATTCCAATATGACAAAATTTTTGTAGGTTCTCTAAATGATACTTTCCCAAGACAAAAATATTTTAATATTGAGTCCAAGTAACAGACATGCTTTTAAAGAGTTGAAATTTCCCCTTTCCTAGCTGACAAACTGTTTTTTGAATCATGTTAGAAAACACATTTTTCCAACATATCCTGTTTTCATTCTTCAAAATGTGCCAGAAAACACTTTTTAGTAGAGGTAAATTATATATTTGGAAAAGGCTTGGATAATGGGGACAAACCAATGGACTTATTATTTTAAAATGTATGAGTATTGTGATACTCTATAACAATGATTTAGACTGAATATTTTAATACTAATCCTTTCTCCATTTCCTGAATTTTCAAACAGAGCTTTTAGGCAGCGTTATTTAACTTTCAGGCTGTTCTTAAGTAGAATAAGTTTTATTTGTGGTAGTAGTGTTTTGCAGGGTTTTTTTTGTTTGTTTCATTTTGTTTGCTTATAAAATTTGAAGTAGTGTTAATAGCTCCCTTTGGAAGAAAGCATCACATTAAAAACTGTGGTTTTGGCTTGTGTGAGTGGTTTCTTAGTGTTTTGGTTTTGGTCAATATCTAGTTTCTTCTGTGTATGATTCTGAGTAAAAATATAATTTACCATTTGAAAATATGATTGAATCTATTCATTTTTTTTATGCTTTTTTTTATGCTGCTATTTTTGGTTTTTTTGCCCAGGGACAGAAATACTAACCAAGTTTCTTGAAACAACTAAAATAATTGAGAAAAAACAAATGAGTGCCATATTCATGTACCTCTTCCCTTGTCCATAAGACAAAATATCCTACAAGAGCAACTGAAAATCTCAGTTCTTAAATGTAAACACAAGCATAAGATTTCTTTGAAGTAATAAAAATCAAGTACTTGCACGACTCTGCAAAGTGATTTATTTGACTTCTGGGATTAAGTTTTGCTAATATGGAGCTAGAAACAAGCAATGAAAACAATCTTCTCTATCTGTTGCTGTCTTTATCTGACACTGTCTTTATCTCAGAGGAAAAAATAAATAAGCACTAAATGGAAACTGCTCAGTTTTGACACTGTTAGTGGATGTATCAGCAAAGCTGCAGGCCTATGACAACAAATGGATGACACCACTGGCAGGAAGGAATTCATTCTCCACAAAACTGGCACTTCTTAAATTGTCTGTAAGAGACAAAAGAACAGAAGATGGAGGACAACATCAGTGTCATTAACTAAATTTTGACTGGAGCAAATGTTTTCATTGAGAACTATTGTTTTTCAATTATTATGATTTAAAAAATGCTAAAAATTTTCAGATGTAAACGAGAAAGAGGGTTGTTAACTCTTGCTGTTGATCTCTTTAGAAACCGTTCCAGATGTCTCTTAGTACCATTTAAAGAAGCTGAATTTATGATCTGAATTATAAATTGCCACATGTCCCACCATGGTACTGTAGGTTAACTTCAAACAATGGTTTCTTGCAATTGTGGAATGGAATAACCTCTTGAAGAGGATGTCTTCTTGTTAACTTGAAGAGTAAATTCAGCTACAGTTGACCTTCAAAAATGAGAAGGGAAACCTGCAGTAGAAAACAATGACTCCAAAAGGTTTTTTTTGTTTTCCTATTTAATTATGGATCAAATTTAGGATCGATCGACCATTTTTTTACATGCTGTGTCAGTTCAGTTGGCACAGAAATATCCCTGTGTTTTGACTGTTACTCTTTTGGGAATCATTTCTGAAAACAGAAGTAATTCTTTTCAAATATAATTGTGTTAAGTTGAAAAAAATGGAAAAAATGACCCTAGAACAAGTAACAAAAGCTCAAAAAGAGAATGCCAAATCTCATATCTAACTGGGAAAAGGTTTCTGCATTTTTTATCAATACAGTGATTGTAAAAGTCATAACAAAGTTATCTACAAATCTAATAAATATCATGGAATTAAAAGAGGAAATTTCATCGTTAGTCTTTCAAGCTCTACCAAGGAAGACCCAAGGAATGATTATGTATTTCTTTAAAGAAACCTATCACATGGGCAAGTATAATTTGAAAAGTTCCTTGTTTATAGAAGAGTAATAAAAAGTCACTTTCAACAACAAGTTTTTCAGAATTTTAAACACCTCCAAATCTAAAAGGCTAACAAATTCTTTAAAGTCTCAGTAACCATTAGTAGGCACATGCCTATCAGCGTACAGGAAATCTTCAGCATTTATATCATTCTGAAAACATGATTAAATGTTGATTAAAAGATAATACGATCAGGATTAAATTTGCTATTTTGAGTCTGGAAACTCCTCTGTTGAAATCTGTACAACTTCTCTTGAGAAAAGCAAAATGAGATATCGTTCTTTGTAGTTAAAACACATTTTTGTGATTTTTCACATTTAAATATAAATATATCTTGACTAAAATACAGTTGTTTCATGCCTGAAAAAAACAACAAAAAAAAATCCTGAAGCTTACATTTCTTTTTGGGGATAATTTTTATGGATTTCATCCACCAGGAAATCACTGATCTTCGAATCAAGCTCCTGTGATAGCTTATTAAGATTTCCATAAAGTGTTCTTAAATTTTTTCCAAAAAAATGAAGTCTTTCTTAGAAATTTGATTTCTGCTAGTTGCCTTCACTCATTCTTTTTATCTGTTGTCCATGTCCCCCTTTTTCATGTTATTTAAATAACATTTAAATCTATTGATAGAATCAAGGGATTTGAAATTAAAACTCTACCTGATTCCTCTGTTTATTTTCCCAGGTGGACAGTGTCAACCTCTGTATTGTATATACATGTAAAATAATAACACTTATGAAGTCTGAAGATGACTTTTCAAATCATGAAAATTTCATATATAATTAGAATATATAAAATTATGAAATAGTCATATTTAATTAGAATATATAATTAAAATAATTATATGGGACTTAGCATAAAACTAACATATCATCAGGATACTGATTCTTAAAACTTTAGCAAAATATAATTTCTTTACCCTTTCAGATAAATCATAAACAAAATTTTTTAAAAAAGCCAACAACAACAAAACAAAAAACTCAAAAACAACAAAAAAAATACCCACCAATAAAACTCCCAAACCCCTAGAACTGCAAGGATATGGTTTCCTTTTTTTGAAAAATTCTGAAATAATATAGTATCTGGCAAATCTAGAAAAAAATATTTGTAGTATTTTTTTTAGCTGTTAATATGAAAGCAGTGGTAACCAATCCCTGTAGTATGATGATTATATATGCAAGCTAATATGAAAAGGTAAGGGAAGAAACAACCTAAAAATGACAGACACTCCCTGTAATTATTTTCTGTCCTAAAATACACATAATTATTTATTCTCATTATTTAATGAGCATTTTTCATGCATTTTTCATGAAACTTACATGCTTTGCTAGCTTTTAATTAAAATAAAATGGTGATTGTTTGAATGATAACACTTATTAAACTAATATTTAGCCAGCTTGATAAACATGGACTACATTGTTTTGATTCATTGTATTCAGGCAGATAAAAAAAAAAAGGAAAGAAACTCTCTTTGATCATATGTATTTCACTCTTAAGTAAGATAAAAGAGAATAGTATATTCAAACAGTTATTCCAAAGTAATCAGTGCATTGGTAATCACCACACTTACCTTGGGATGTGAACAAACCTAAAATTAGCTTTCACTTATGAATTTATGAGAATAGTCAGGGAAATAATGTGAGAAGCTGAAAAGGATCACAATGTAATTAGAAATATGAAGAGCAAATTTAATAATTAGTTAAAATTTCACAATATATTTTTTCTTGTTTTATGTCATTCAGTTGTCTTAACTGAAATAATATAAAAGAGAAGGAGGGTATATGGAATGACTTCATCTTTTAGGATTCCTCTCTGGTTCTGTAGCATAACATTAAGAATTTCTTTTTTTATTTATCTTGACAAAGCTCATCTATTTGATCAGAATTCCAATACCTGATATAATTTTTTTTTGACCCTATAAAGCCATTCTTCACCCACAGTTCCATTTTCTGAGGAACAGAAGATTCTAAGGTAAGGTAAGGAGCTCCTAGGGCATTACCTTCTTCCTTTGTCAAACTTAGAATAATTTCATAATGTCATAATATCAAAATTCCTGAAATAATTAAAAAAAGTTCTTCTCCTTTCTTATTCCTGTGACACAGTATGGTCTAGCTTCTGCCTTGTTACCTGTTTTGACCACTATCCCTAGGGTAATTTGTGTTTTCCTTTCATTCCCCACATAAAGTATAAAACAGTCTCTCTGTTGCTGTGAGTGAAAGCTGATGGACAGATGAAGCAGATCTTGTATTATATAATGAACAAACACACTCAGTATTGAGCTTAAAATTTATCTGCAACTTTTCAGTTTGAATACGTAAAACCAACACCCACAGGCAAAAAGCTTTTTCTTAAAGAAAAGATTCTTATGCTCTTAAACTAGAAGCATGTACAGTTAGCCAACCAGTTGCCAAATATAAACTTTCCTCCATTCCTTTTGTTTCCAAGAAAATATTCCAGCCATATCCAACAGATCAGCAGTTGCATTTGGCCTCATGTCACTCCATCCCAATTGACTCTCCTTCAGTAAGCTTGTCTTTTAATTTTCCATTTTTTGTTTTCTAATATTTTCGTTTTCAAATTTTGTCAAGTGTATCAAAAGATTAAAAGAACACACATATTCTATTAGCTACCTTTTTTAATTCTAATGGATCTTTAATTGCTTATATTATAAAGACAGGATATTTATATTATGCTTTGGATTTTTTTCTTGTCATTCTACTATATTGGTTTATGCTGTAGGCTAATTCCTGTGTTTTAACTTTTCAAATTCTATTTAAAAGAGATTGAGGAAAAGCAGTGCCATTAAGGAAGAGAAGCATGAGAAATTTCACCTTGTTTATAACAAACATTACAATATAGCAAAACTTTTTAAAAATAAAGTTGCAAACAAGAGAAATATAAATTTTGGCTGATGAATAAATATAAAGTAAACATCTGAAATAATTAAAGAGAAAAAAAATCTGTTCTTTCATGCCTCTTCTGGTCTTTTCTTCTGTTCTATTTCAGAACACAGACAGCCACTCCCAGTGATTTTATTCTAGCTGAAAATACAAATGCCTATATTCCCTTCAGCAAAACTACACCTCTTTCCTCTTCAAACTCCTGAAAGTTTTATTCTGTATAGAAAAGACAAATGAAACCCACTAAGTTAAATAAGAATCAATTATTGAAGCACTTAAATGGTTAGGTACTATTATTTCCTGGACATGATGGAATATTCTAAGCATAGGGAGCTCTCATATTTTGAGCCTTAAATTTCCTCAGTTTGCTTTTAGGCTGATTTTCCATACTATGAATTTGTATGTCCTAAAGCAAAATTCTGTTACTGGTAATTTAGAAAAAAAACAAACAAACACAAACCAAACACATATATTAAAATAATTCTTACAAATTCTTTTCTTCATTTTGATTTTTTAGCATAATATGTGATACTATAAATTACCTGAGGTTTTTTTTGGTGCCTCTGTTTCTGAGAGACATCAATTTTATTTGTATCAAAAAATATTTTTAAAAGTTTTACCCAATTCTAGAAATAATTTTTAATAGCAGGAAGAATAATGAAGATATAAGTACAAAAAAGGTTCCTTATTTTTCAACCCTCATTTATTTCCCAGAATTTCTATTAATACTCCCCATTTAGGACTGCTATTGCTCAATCCTATACTTCATTCTTAAATCAGTATACTAAGTTATAAGTATTTTATAGATGCATATGATCCATATGCTATTCTTAAAGCTAATTTTTGGGCCGCATAGAGCAAATCATTCAGTGTCCCAGTGAGTCTTACAATCTGTACAAGTTCATGTGGAATGTCATTATCCAACTGGCCCAAAGACAAAAAAGTCTCTATTTTCTAATCTCACAGAATCTGTCTCTCCAAATCAGGATGGAGTGATAATCCTAGAGACACAGGTTTTCCCATGCTTTTACTTCATCTGTTACAGAGAGATGTTTCATAGTACATTACGTTTCAGTAGCTTTCAGAAATATTTAGTATGAGACAAAATGATCTGGAGGCCCTCTTTCCCCCTAAAATAATAATGCAAGAGGAAAAAAAAAAAAAAGAACTTACAGAGTACTGAAGAAAATATTAATTAATTAACATAGAAAAGAAAGTGATCCACTGTTTGGGTTCAATATTGACAAATAGGACAAAGGGGAACTACAACTGACCTTAAATTTCACAGCACTTTATGAAAAGTTACATTTCATAACCATTTGCTCTGAGAAATATTCCTGCCTTGGGAGAAATTTTCTATAGATTCCTTTAACTACCAGGTTAGTGTGGACTAAAGTAAACAGACCTCCTCCCTAAAATATATCCAATACTAGATGACAAGCATCACAGTCCTGATATAAACACCAAAAAATATCTATGGTATCCGTTACACTTTTTTCCCCTTCAATTTAAAACTAAAAATCACAAATACCCTACAGTCTGTCTGATACAAAAACGCTCTTTTAGAATGCTTAAATAGCTCTCTATGAAAACTGATTCCTGTGGCTTAATGGCAGCACTTGGAGTGCTCAGTGTCATCAGTGACAGACATTTAGTTTGACAGAATCCTTTAGGAAGTAAGAAACTACTGAATTCACACACAAATCCTAAAAAGGAAGAAAAAATATGGGGGGGGGGGGGGGAAGGAAAAAAATAATTATTTTTGACTCTACAAACTCAATGTACAGCTATTTTTGAAAGTGTGATTCTTTGTCACCCAATATATGCAGTTTTATATCCAGTTCTACCAAAAGAATTACTCTTAGATTTTTTTCTCTTGGAAGACCTAAAGCGAGATGGTTCTGATTAATTAAGAGGTGACTTACACCTGATATCAACCTAAACTCTTAAGCTGTTAGACTTAACTGGCTTCATGGCATGCAGTAATTCTGGATTTGGGCTTTCCTATGTTCTGGGAATGTTGTCACAAATAATTTCATCAGGTCATTGCTCTCATTAATTGTTCAGAAAAAAAAGTGTTCAGAGTTCTGTGACAAGCATAAAATTCTTCTGCTGTAGATTGTTGCATGGAAAGTCTCAGAGGAATAATTCTATCTATCTATCTATCTATCTATCTATCTATCTATCTATCTATCTATCTATCTATCATCTATCTATCATGCATCATAATTCTTATCTATATGTTTCACATTCCATCTCAGCTGTCAGATTTGATTTAAAATTTAATGCATATATGTATATATATGCTGCTTATCAACATCCCATTATTAGAAAATAGGGCCTCTTGATATGAATCAGAAAACTCATCCATATAGGTGCCTTCAAAATTATTATCAATATTATTATCAATTGATATTTCAATCAATGTTTTGAATCTAATACAAAACTAAAACAGACCCTTAAAAATTCAGAGGGAAATATGCAGTTGATAAGGTTTTTTTACAAATATATAATAAAGATAAAAACTCCAGAATCAATATGTGTACAGGATGACATCCAGTATTACATGTACCTTTGGAATTCTATCCCAGGATTGTTTATGTGGAAAAGAAACCATCATTTTTTAAAAAAATTTTATCTCTGTATCCTAAATTTCCTATTCCTATTTTATGTTCTGAGAATAAAGATACCTCTAATTTCAGAAAATGGACTGACCTATATAGGAGTAATAGTTAGGTTAATGATAAGACAACATAGTAGGGAGGAGCCTTCAGAATCTTGCCCCAAATATTTTGTAAAATTGTGATGAAAACATATTTGGAAAATTTATGCAAAGCATGCTTGTGACTACTGCCTGAAATTCATTGACTTATCAATGAATTTCTGCCCATGAATTCCAAATGGACAAGGGTCTTTTTCGGTAATTTTCAGCAGGAAACAAGATTTCATACATTTCAAAATTACTTATTTTTGGATGAGCAAGGATATGCAATTTTCTCTAGGCTAGTCTGCTTTCAAGACTTGGCTAATTTTGAGCTGCTCAGCTGTATGGCCCTGCACTACTCTGTTTCATGCTTACTAGATCCTTTCTAACACTTTCTGCATCAAAATGCAGAAGAGGTTAATAACAGCCTAATCTTTTTCCCTGAGTACATTTTCAACTAATTTTCATTTATAAATTACTTTTCATAAAAACTAAAAAGAAAGGGCATTCAGATTTGCAGTAGTCTATAATACATCTAAGTGGGGGAAAACAGAACATCAAAAGAGAAGAAACAAAAATTGGGTACCATGTGTCTGCATAATACTTGCAATAGATAAATAAAACTGTTCTAATTACCAACACAACACACTTTTCTTCAATAAAACTACCAAAGTGTTTCTTTGAGAGTTATAGATTTATTTCTTTAATATCCTTTTCCTAGAGAGTTATCAGGGGTTGTTCTCTTGCTGGTATGTATTCCCTTGTCTTGAGCTCTGAATGGCATAATTTGAGTGGAAAGCTGATTTTTGCCTGCTTCTGAGTAGATGCACGTTGCTGAAGGAGCTGTTCTCCACTGAATCGCCAGTGTCCACCTCAGCACTTTCAGCCTCCAGGGCAAGCTTTTGCTATTAATCATAAATTGAATACATGAGGAATAATAATTAAAGAGCAAACTGTAATTATGAGCAACATCCAAAGGGAGCAAAAAGACTTGAATATAGGCCCTAGGTTTCCTATTAGAGCATCTAGGATTAACTATAAACAGTCTTGTTAAACTCAATTAAATAGTTAATTAGCTGGATTTTCCCTATTAGTACAGGATAAGAGGCTTGACTTTTAGAACTATACTGTTTGTAGGTTTTCCTTTTCTGAACTATTACTGTGTATAGATTTCCTTTTCCTGGGAGACATAGTTAACCAATGACAGAGAAAAAAAATCCCGAGCACATCTTTAGGGGGTTTTGGCTTTTGTGTTTTCTTTTATCACCATTCCTCCTACACCCCAAAAGTAATTAGTGATATGTCAAATGTATATCTGCCTAAGAAACAGTGATATCCCCTTGTTGGTAGGGTTCTTAGCAATAGGATCTGCTTTCTTCACCTAGAGTTGTCTGTTTTACTGAACTTGGATCACATGTTTGCTGTCACAATTTACAGTAGATGTAAGTCTAGAAATAACTGGTTTCTTTGTATGTTTGATGAGTCAGGCTGAGCTATATTCTGGTGTGTTTCTTCATGAAATTTCCCCATCCTGATTTTGTCAGCTGTGGATAATGTGTGACAGCAAAATTAGATAGAATGAATCAAAGTGCATTTATTGCAGTACAAATGTTGTCACCTGTTAATATCTGACAGACCTTCCTGAGGCTATTTTTGAACACTGCAGGAGTATAATTGCAAGTAAACAGAGAGAAAAACTTACAAATACTTTAGGTTTCTATGCTGCAGTGCTAAAAGCTCTGGTCTTCTGCACTTGTATAACTGCTGATTAAAATTTAATTAAAAATTCACTTTGATTTTTAATTATTCTTCAGTTGTGATAAAATGAGTTCTACACTGTATCATGGATAAAGAGACATGACATCTATGAACAGCTCTAAAATGCTCAGCCAAAGAAATACAGATCTGGAGGTGGACTAAACTGTTTTAGGGGTAAGAAGCAGAAAAGAAACATGGTATTTAACGCACATAGAAAGTTTATTTACATGATAAAATCAGATATAACTTGCAGGTCAATTGAAAATACCCAGAGGTATAAAAGCAAATATATTAAAATAACCCCAAACAGATCCTCCAATGAAGAAGGAAAATAAACTAAACATTGTTGTTGAGTGTTTGAGTGTTGAATGCTGTCACCCTGCAACCACCATCAGACTGGTAACATGGACCTCTAGAGTCAAAAGAGAGATGGAACGATAAGGATAAGCATAACACCAGCAAAAGGGGTAGGTACAAGGAATTCTGTGTGCTTAAAAATTTTTGTAGTACAAGAAGGTGGCTCACAGTTGTCATCATGGCCATCAGAGATTCAACTTGTGGAAGACCAATTTCCAATTAAAAACAGATTAAGATAGTAAAAAGCAGAAACAATAAAAACACCTTCTTCTCCCAGCACTCCCCACATCTTCTTAGGTTCCTCTTCTTTTGTTCCCAACTATGCTGACTGTGGGAAGAATAAGATGGAGGAATGCGTTTTGGTCATGTTATGAAACACTTGATGGCTGCTGTTCCTTTTTCCTCACACTGTGCTTCTGCTCAAGCTCGAGGTCCCCCTGATAGAACACAGTCCATTAAAGATTCCAACATGGGTCCTTCCCACAGGCTACAGTACTTCAGGAATTACTCCACCACAGCATCTCTGATGGGCTTCATTTTGGCCAGTAACAGGTCCATCTTGTAATCACCTTGAACTGGCTCTATCTAACACGGTGGCAGCTCCAGCTTTCCCAGAAGCCATCCCTGCAGAGCTCTTCCTCTCTCTGCTGCCAGAATTTTGCCATGCAAAGGCAATGTAGTATTCTAACAATATTTTTTGCTCTTTATATTTAATGCCTTTCCTTTGTGTCCATTCATAGGTCTGAGAATAATAGGGTGTGGCATTTTTATCTAGAGGGCTTAGAATAGCATTTGGAGAAAATGTCAAAATGTTATCTAAACATCTGCATTTTTAGCATTTATTCAAATAAGCAAAAGAAAGAGGTCATTGAAATCTTGTTCTTAACATGAATTGAAATCAAAACTCACAACATACTACTATCACGTTTAACTTGACTAAAATGGTAGATTATGTTTAGCTCAAGAGTTAATACTATATGGTCTTGAAAGTAATTTTTGGTTTTAACCACTCTGTATGTAGAAGCTTAGCCTTCCATTGCATAGCCTCTGATAATTTAGCTGCTAGCATAGCAAAAGTTCGACCTCAAGCTCATTAGAATTTCCCTTTCAGAAAGAATCTTAAAAACAACTGAATCAGATGAAACTTAACGGCTTCTTGTTACTCTTCAAGAAATCAGTTTCTTGGTTATCACTGAATGTCACATCTCTTTCCAAGTAGTTTATTTTAATCTCTTCATTTTTATGCTTCAAAGGCAGCTTTTTTTTTTTTTCTTATTTTTTTTTTTCTTTTTTCTATAGTTTTAAACAACTTTGATAATCCCATTCAATTTTCTCTACCCTGGAACAATCTTTCTTTTTTTCAAAAAGTTAATAGTTATTGATATAGTAGGTGGACAACAACTAATGCCCTAGACTAGCTACAGAGACAAAAATAAATGTGTATGACATGTAGAACTTAATTTCAAATGCCAGGTACAGCCTGATTCTTTTTTTGTCCCTAGAAATTCTATTGTGTGTGATTCATATCATAACTTTATTCAATTCTATGTAGTATGAAATTAATCTCTCTCATGATCTTCCTCAAAAAACAGTACGCTCATTTTTAGCATATTTTAGCATCTTTAAATTGATGGAAATTTTTTAGAGGTACATACTCTGATTAACAGGGACAAAGTTATTTTGAATATCTACTTCTTCCATTCTGCATTAAAATGTAATGATTGCTATTAAGGCTCATTAGATAATTCCATCATGTAAAACTCGTTTAAATGAAATCATGTAAAATGCACATATAATCCAAGAATCAAGAAAATAATGATTTTATCTATTTTTGATCTTACTATTTGAAAAACATAAAAACTGCTGCTGATAAAGCTATATGGTACCATCTGACTTATCAGAACCTGCTCTACATTCCAAAGTCCATTTTGTCTAGATTTTCATTTCATGTTTTGTACAAGAGTGTAGGTCACTTTATAGTGTTATTTTGAGAAAAAAATGTTTTAAAGAGCTTTTGAAGTCCTACACAATTTATGTTTCAAGAGTCATAAGGTAAATTAACTTATGTCATTCTTTCACCAGTAAGTCCATGGACATTAAGCAGATCTGTGGATAGGATTCTCCAATTAATTAGATAGAAACCATGTTGACTTTCAAATTCCACATAAAACAGAGAGAAAAAATGAACACAGGAAAAGGATAAAAATGAAGAAAATAGTTTTGAACTCCAGCTCAGGACTTCAGAAGGCAGAATAACATTATGGCCTTTTTCTTAAATTACAAAAGCCATATACAAATTATTTTACATTTTTCTTCTTGTTCAGTATTTCAAAAGTCACTCCCTCTCTTATTATTTTTCTGTATTAATTTTTTCATAATTGTGTGTCCTCTATTTTAAAAGAGCTACTGTAGATGGCTCAAGGATAATTTAGTCTATATCAGTATGATAAGACTTAGAAGAAAGACAGTTGCACGCTTTTTCTTGGCCACTTTCAATTGTTTGCTTCACAAAGAGATAATATAGTTTGAACTGGATTTATCTTTTATCTTCTCAAATTTCCTGTAAGGACACAGTACATTTTAAAAGGCTGTTACTTTCCAGCTAAGAAGTATCTGACTTTAGTGATAGATGAGCTGATGTTTCAGTCAAGAATCTGTAATACACTTATCTACTTTGAAAAGTGCTTTGGTTTCTTTAGCTAAAGGTTTAACAGTGTCTGTTTTTATTATGCTATTATTATCATTAATAATTTGTTCTTTTCATATGTGTGCACCAATGTGAATTGAAGTGTTGGATGTTGATCTGTAGCCGCCTCTTACTACAATCAGAGCAGAAGGTCATGAAAAGACACAAAATGACAAGTATCTGTAGATAAGTGAAAGCAAAACAAGGTGAAATAGCCTATTTTGAGAAAAACAAATATGTTAAAATGCTGTCTTTTTATAACAAGATATTCTTTTTCTTTGAAATAGATGCAATTCTAATTTCAAACAGATCCATGAATCAGTCACTGTTAAAAGGGTCTTTCACTTTTAGTGGTAGCAACTGAAAATATATATATATATCTCAGTCAGGCCAGTTTTAAATTTTAAAACTGGACTTTATTGCTTATACTCATAGAGCAGGTGCTTCTAAGTGATGGTAATTTCTTGCACAGTATTAATTCATAACTAACGCAAAGATCTTACTTCATAACACTTCTAAAGTGTCTGTGAATTTGACATACAGTGGGGGTGATGAGTGTGGTGGGTCCATCTGCAGTTCTTGGTAGATCAAGGTGTCAAAATCCTTTTAAATTACTGTTTCACTGCTTCAGTACACTTTTATTCAGATTCAAGACTGTTAGTCTTCAACCTGTTAGCTTATTTATATTGGGACTGCTTTATGGTTTAGTATTATGAAACCAGAAAAATTTTAGTTGCTAATAATCTTTGGAGGTACTTCAAACTAGTCAAGATCTTTCCTACACAATCAGGAATGGCTCCTTGGGTAAATCTTTCACAACCTCTCTCAGCAACCTTCTCCAGTATTACACCATTCTTATCTTGCAGAGTTTTTCCTTGTATCTGGTGTAATTGGTGTCCAGTGCCTTTCAACTGTGCACCTGTGAGAAGCGCATCCCTTCAATTTACACTTTCGTTAGGTGCCTTAAGACATCCTTTGTCCTCACTTTAGGCTGAATGAACCCAAATCTGTCTTATTTTTCATGTATCTCCTGTTTTATGACCACTGTGATGGACTACTGCTACATTTCCTCCAGTTTGTAAGTTTCTTGTATGGAGCCGTCTAGCTTTGGACACCAAATTCCAGATTAAATTGCAAAAGTGTCAAGTAGAGTGGAATAATTACTGTCTTTGACCTGCTGCTATGTTTTCCCTTGTGCAGCTTGGCTTGATATTGTAGGATCTAGTTAACTCCTTCACTTAAATGTCTCACAATTCCATAAGATTTCTTCTTTCAGTCTGTTTTCCAAAAGGGAGAGACAGAAGGCATGGATAAGTAATATGTATGTGAATAAACATGAGTTCCTTTCAGTGGTTTTGAAAAAAAATGAGACAAACTTATTGATGTATCAGCTACAAAGTTGGGTTTTATATGGCCTTTTGTCTAGATTTTAGTTGCTTAGTTGGTTGAAGCAGACACTTCCTTTTACCCTGACGTTCCCCTTTGACATTGCATCTTTGATAACAGTTTAATCACAGTGGGGATAATACAAATGTGTTTTCATCTGTGAACGGAAGTCTATCAAAAGAAGACAACTTGTTAAACACTGAAACATTTAAATTAATGTCCCCTGTACATTAGTAGATGATAATAGATTCTGTGATAATGGCTATGCTATATGAATTAAAACTAGAATTGAATGCAGGTGTTATTTTCAGAATGCAGGATTTATAAATATATAAGAAAAATATATGAAATTCAGGGCCTGAGAATAAATTCTGGTTATTTCTGATTTGAAAATTCAAGTCTATTAATCAACAGTATTTAAAATGTCTCTGACCTGCCAAAACATTTTCTTTCATGGAAATGGTAAAAATATTTGAAAGAACAATGTAGTCATAATAATTTATTGTAATTTGGTGATCCGTAGTCTATTTCATTTGTTATACTATCATGTTATTCATTGTAAAAATCCATCCTCTGTAAAGTGATTTCTTCTAATTATAGAACAATACATGCATTTATGGCAGGAACACGTTTGGATCCTCCTCAATCTTCCTTACATCCAGAGTACTTTGTCTCACACTTCAAACTTTAGTGTGTTAGCTGTAAATTGAAGTGTGTGGAATTTCTCCAAGAAGCGTGAAATCAAGTTCCAGTTTTGCAAGTGAACATTTTTCCCCTTGAGCAGAAAATGCAGTGTGGAGGATGCATGGTCAGCACACCAATAAAATCTCACTTTTTTATATAAGCTAGGAAGTTAAAACACAAAGAAAAGACCATACAAAAAAATGTGACAGTTCAAGGCCAGATGAGAAATCTGCATTCTGACATTAAAAGCAAAGCTGCAAGATCATGAATCCCCAAAGTTGATATTTTACAGAATTCATGTCTGCAAATTGTTGAAGAAATGTTAGAAAGCTGTCTGCTCTTGTCAGAATCCACAGCTGGAGCTTAGCCTGAGGTTTGGAGGGGAGCAACTCTGATGAACTCAGCATAAGCTTTATTGGCTAGTTGTAAGTATCTGTACACCAAAACACTTGGGGCATATTTTCCCCTAACAGTCTAACTAAAGTGAAGTATTTGCTGTGAAAAATTTGATTTCTTCCCGTATTGCAATATAGAGATTAAGAATTATCCACCAGGGATAAATTTGTATCACACAGGTTACCCCCTGCAACTTGCCTGTAATTTCAATTGTAAATACAAATTATATTTGTGTCTTTAGCTGGCTAAGTATTTGGATCCATTTTTAACAATTATTTGTTTCAATGCAATTATAATATTGATTTAACTACTGAACAAACAATAATAAAAAAAGTCTTGGAGTCTTAGAACTGTCTAAATGAGAAAGACAAAAGGATTGCTGCTATCTCCCACTTACAGATGGGGAGCTGAAGCACAGTACAATTACTTAGTTTGTAAATGCTTTTCATCAGCAATGTATACATAATGCAGCGATGCAGAAATCACAGGTACTGTAGCTAGCTCTGAGCAAGATATGTCTAGAGCCCGAACAGATAGAGATTTTTATTTTTTTTTAATAAGATAGTTCTAGAATAAAAAAATATTACAGCAACATTAGGCTTTTCTCAGTTGAGGAAAAAAGGGGAAAAACTGCACAGTAGCAAAGGTTATAGTTATCCTAAAATATTAACTAGCAACCCTGCACTTTGCCATGCAGACTTCACACCTGGTAGTGATACTTCATGAACAGCAAACACCAAGAACTGAACCTAAATCTTAGGTACCCATTTCCATAATGTATTCTAATGCTAATGCTTAGTCCTCAGATTGCAAGACTTTCTACTCTCACTGTCTCGTGTATCAAAAAAAAAAAAAAAAACAAAAACCCAAGACCCAAACATAAGAAAATAACTTCTTTCAAGTTCTGATAAGAAAAATTCTGTTTCCAACTTCAGAGATTTTAAAGCTGTAAATTTAGCAAACACAAACACATGGATTATTTTTATACGAAATAGCCAAGATATTACACATAGCTTTAGCACTGATATTTTTTGTTTTGGACAGCTCCCTTCTGAGAAAATTTTTTATGGAAACAGTTCTCAGTTAACTGATTTTCTTCACTGTACCTCATTTTGGAATGCAAAAATATTGAGAAGAAATAGAAAAATTCCAAAGTATATTTCAGGTACTGAGTGATTGAACACTACAATTCCTACATATGGTGAAAATAAACAGAAGGCTGAAAAAAGACCTCCCTCTCACAGCTTCTTAGCTCATGGATTGTGGCAAGGCAACTTCATTGATAGGTATAGAATCAAGGTTTCAACAGACCTTTTGTATCATCCAGGCCAACTGTCAACACAGCACTTCCACTCTAACCCCTAAGACACTGAAAAAACCACATCACCCAACATTAGATGCAGATGCCTCCTGAAGACTTCCAGGGATGGTGAATCCACCACCACCCTGGGCAGCCTTTTCCAGTGCCTGATCACCCTAACAGAAAAAAATGTTTCTAATATCTATTAGATATTTCTAATATCTAATATCTAATATCTAATATCTAATATCTAATATCTGAATCTCCTCTATTTTAGTTTATGGACATTTCCTCTAGTTCTGTCACTGTAGGCATAGAAAAAATATATAAAACTCAAGTTTGTTCTACAGTTGTAATGTAACTGAGCATCAGAGCAGGGCCCATCTATACATTCATGTATGAGAAATTAATTAATTGGATGATCCAGGTACTCCATATCTAGTCATCTACACAGATGAGTTAATGGATCTTAAACAGTGGAAGGAATTGAAACAATATAATTGAAATTATACCCACCTGCTCAATAAAGTATTTGATTCATTGATGAAGGAGCTCTTTGAGAGGACATTTTAGACATTCCTGAGGACTACGTCCAGTCATCTCCTGCTGTACCTACACATATTTGTTGTAGATGTGTACACACATTTTCAGTGTGTTAATCATGGTGGAAGAAGAAATCTGGTCCTTTCATCAACTTGTCACATGGTTCTTGCTGCATAATTTATCAAAAACCTGTGTGGATAGGGTGTTTGTAGGGAGTAGAAGCTGTTCCTGGAAATGGACACCTAGCCATTTAGGATACTCCTTTACACATAATTTACTTAGTTGGGTGATGTTCTGTATATGCTTTCATGTCAGCCATAGAGCTAGATCGTGTATTTGCAGTAATCATCCATCAGCTGGATTCAGCAAAACAAAGGCTGCGAGAAGTCTTATCTGATCCAACTTAAGTACCTTCCTTAGGCACTCAGACAACAGTCCTCTTGGAGGTATTTGATTCCCCAAGCACATATTGCCCTGTGCCAAGATCCCATTTGCCAGACTCTATCTGTGCAATAGGAAAATGAGGGAAATGGAGATGGATGAAATATTTTGGCTTTTTGCTTCCTCTAGCTAATCAGAATTAAAATTCTGTTTCAGTATTTCCCAGGAGCCATCAATATAAATATCAGATCCTCAAATGAGGAAGGCATGGCTGGCTTTTTCAGAAGGTATAGAATTCATGCAGTTATGTTTATTTCCTTGTGAGAGTTGAGGCAGCTCTGGTAATCTGAAAGTCAGAGCACACCTTTTACTTTTCAGAATGGCTTTCTTTCCTTTGATTCTAATTATATTTTTCTGATTTATACTACTTTTGTTCTACTTTTAATCTTCTGTTACTGTAACCAAATGGTGTTGGAGTCTGGAATACAGAGTGTGTGCCCTTGTTTCTGATACTTAGTTATAAGATCCAGAAAAACATTGAATTTCATATAATATGAAATTCATGAGCATGTTTTCATGGTGATACATGAAAACAAATGTTGAAGTTAGATAGAAAAAGCTAAAAGTGTAAGTGTGTAGATTAGAAAGTTTTTTAAATCACTGGGTGAAAAAGTTAGTTTAGAGAACAGGAGACAAGATGGAGAATTTAGGGTGTTGTCCCTTGTCCCTTCTTCTTTCTTCTTCATGTTCTTCTCCTAGAGGTTTTTGGGTAATAGTTAGTGATTGGATAGAAAATACCGCAGTGCATCACAGAGGTGATGGGTCATTGGGTCATTAAGAAAAATAATATACGTGTCTATTGTTAATTGGGTAAAAATAGGTATAAAGATAAAAGAACTGCGTAGTTAGGGGCCATTTTGTGCATCAGACAGGAAGTGTGCCACAAGGCCTTGTTTGTACCATCAGAAGAAAGAAATGTACCAAATTGCAAAGATTAACCTTGTAACCAGCCTGGAGAGACCTGTTAAGTTTTGTAAGGATCCTTCAATAAACACGAGAAACAAGATTCTAATGAGCTCAGGAGTTTTCTTCAAATCATAAGAACTGAGATAAGTGGGACTCCCCACGAGGGAGGATCCCAGAGGAATTCAGCCCAAAGGAGGCTGAGAGACTAGGGAAAAGTTATATCCACAGAGAATTGAGCCCAAAGGAGGCAAGGAGAGAGAAATTACAAATGGGATGAAAGAAACATACCCAAAAACAATTTTATGTGAATCGCTGCACATTTCTTTAATCAGGGTGCTGGGAACATGGGGGGCAACTCCTCTGAAACCTTGTTCCACTCAACAAATGAAACTCACTCCTTTTATACACTTTTCCTGATAACCTATTATTACATACATTTTTTACATATTATGCACACTATACAGGCTCTTTTTACATTGCTTGATTCCAATGGTTAATAACTTCACCAATATTCTTATCCTAAAACAATCATCAGCTACTTCTAATGAGGTCTACTGATTGGAATCCTTGATATTAAAATCAAGATGGGAAGGGTAGTAAGTTTCCAGGCATCATAACTGCTGAGCATGATGATTTCCAAACTTTATTGACCAAAAGATGAGGATCCAGTAATTTCTTGACAAGGTTTCTGTGGTTTCATATTCCAAACACAGCACTCCTGATGTTTCTATAATTTATACTTCACAATTATCTACTTAAAATCATAGCTAACCCTTTTATATTATTTGATTATTTGATCAAGATATTCACAACAATATTACTGTTTAATATTATTAATAAATAATAATAGGCATAAATATTATGCCTAGAAAAATGTCCAAAACTTTCTTTTTGTTTTGGTTTGAGATTTCTTTTGTTGTTCGGTCAGTCTGAATTCCGTTAACTCTCCTGATGCTCCTGCATTAACACACCTGTATTATCCTGTATAAACTTTTATTTCTTTAGCTGCATAGTTTTTCATAAGGACTATATGTTAACTATATAGTGCCTCCCAAGCTGATTCAAACTTAACAGCATCCAATCCAGTGTTTTCTTTTAAACAAAAAAGAAAACATTGAAACACAGATATAGAAATGACATAACTAGAACACTGGGAATGGATTACTGTACAGTACACTGTCACTTTTCAAAATATATAACTTAATTAGCAGCACACAATGTCTCTCTATCACCTAATCTGTACATACCAAAATTTTTATCAATGTCCAAAAGCACTGGTAATATTTTATATTTTATAACACACTTCTACTGAGAGCCTTCAGATACTGAAGAAATGAAAGCTTATTTTTTCTGGTACTAAATTGAAAAAATTGGAGGCATGGGGAATAAATATATTCTAATAAATATAGATTGTTGAAACAATTATTTTTTTAATGCAAGTTGCAAATGCAACTGGGCAATCTTGTCCAAAGACTACTTTTGAGACTTTCTGTTGTTAACATTATAGTTGTTGTCATCTTTATCACTGTCTCACACATCTTTATCACAGTGGAATCTAAATTTCATCTAGACAACATCTACCTCGCTAGGTCTAATAAATATATAGCACTTATGTCTGTCTTTTTTCAGAAGAGTGCACAAAGAAATAACGTTTTATTTTTACCAATGACTAGGTAACACAGAAAGAAGTTTCTGTTTGCCTATAAGAATACAAGAGCAGGACCTTTCTTTTAAACTGATTTTAATTTTAAAAGTACTAAGATCATCTAAGGTCAGACTATTATCCTCTTACCCATCATTCTGAGAAGTAATCAATGGCACTGCTTATGGGAGTAAAATCTCCCTAATGTGGTCACATGCAGGGCTCACAGCCTGATCTATGAATGTCAGCATCATATTAATAGATCACTTCTGAAACACTTAAGCTACATGACTTTGAAATTTATTGTAATTTTCCAAGAAATAAAAACTGCACAAATCCTAAAAAAACAAAACAAACTAAATAAAACCTCTGCATCATCAGAGAATCTAAAGTAATCTTAAATCAAAAGCAATGCTCAATGATAATAGCAGGTAGTATCAAATGGTCACAGGTTCAGTATAAAACATGAATTAAGAAAGGAACACATAAAATTTATAGGGAAAAAATATTTTTTTTTTTCTCGTGGTGGTATTTGTTATGAAAGTAAATGATGTTATGATCTGAGTAAATTGTAAACAATTCTAAAAATCCTACTTGAATAATTATACATTCTGTTTGTGTACTATTTAATTCTCTATAATTTTGCTTATCATAATAATATTACAATTTCAGTTTTGTTCTCACTGAAATTAATAGGCAGCCTGTCTTTCTTGGTATAACCTTGACATAATAAATGCAGTCATAATGTTGAAGAATGCTGGTTTTTTTATCCAAATGTCTTTCCAGATTTCACTGTAGGATGTAACTGCGAAAAAAAAAATCTGCTATTCAGCGAATATGGAAGTATTATCCTTAAAAAACAAATCAACATTTTAAAATTATTTGTGTTTCCTGTCAGGACTACTTTAATTCTTTTCAACTTCATTGTTCAGTTTGGTGTTTTGGCTTTGTTTCCTCCCACTTGCTGTGTTGAGGAAGAGGTCAATGGCAGAAGGATTAATGTCCTGTGTGTTCCTGACATGAAAGACACTGAATCAAGACCTTGGGTAAGACAGAGCAGGGTGTGAACTCTCGGGTCATGAACTCTCACTACGTGATTTAGGAAAATAGAGCCATATATTGCACTCCAAATTCTACTAATTCTAGTATATTTCTAAAGAAGCAATTGATTTCACTAAAATCACATGAAAATATACTTTTGGAAACCACACGGATGGTTATAAACACCTAGAAAAGCACAGATTTTTGGCCAACTATTCATTAAAAACAGTTCCTACTTCAATTTCAGGTTTGAAGTTTATCATGAAAGATTACTGACTTGAAACATTCAAAACAGAAATGTTTATTCTCTAAGACCTCAATTCAAGTTGCTGCTTACTATCTTTTACACTCCAGGTTTTAAATGTTTCACTCTGTAACTCTGAAAAATGCACGTGCCTCCTCTAAGATATATTAGCATACAGCTACAGAAATCTATTTCTTTGTACCAAAGGAACATATAAACACACACTCCCCAAAAAATTTTAAAAAACAAAACAAAACAAAAAACCAAAACAAACAACTCCCCCCCAAAAAAACAAACAAAACTCCCTCTCCAAAACGAAAACCAAACACACATGCAACTTCCCAAGGAAAAAATCCCACAAACAGGTCTGGTATGGTTGCTCTGAGCTACCTTGTTGATTATCATAATCACTATAAAACATTAAGTATCTCCCTGAAATAATGAATGAGATATAATTGATATATATGATATAATGATATGTATGAGATATAATTGATATTGAGACCTACTTAAAAGGTGGAAGTTTAGAAATTTGATCACAATCCTTTTTACTGAAAAAAATATATATTGAAAAGAGTACTTCAAATGAAAATATAGAAAATATTTGTAGACTTGAAATAGAATGTCAGGATCAGTATATAGTATATGATGTAAGCATTAACAGTAGCTGTCAGCGTGAATTAACATGTTTGAAATCTTAAAATCAGCAATAAAGAGAAAATAATATTATTAAGAATAATATTAGGTTTATCACGTCTAAAAATGTCACACTGGCAAGCCTGAGTTTCCTTGTTTATTCAAAATGTGGGCAGATCAAATTTTGTGCAATTACTGGATTAAATCAAGGCAGTGTCCTAGGCATACAGTAAAGTGGAGTCAAGGCAACTGCATCGTCTCCATTGCAGCAATCTGCAATCATGATGTAGCCAAGCTGTCTTCAGGCAAGAACACATGACCAAGGGAAGACAAAATAGGTTTTTATCCATAAGGAAATGCACAGAAGTTCTGCTAGAGCAATTATTTCTAAACCCAGGGTAGAATCATGCATGTGCTAAACACAGACTTTTTTTCTTGTTATATAAGCAGACATAATTTTTTTATAAAGACAAAGGATCTGAATACTACACTATCAGAGTGTGAGGCGCTTGTAAACTTCTCTCCCCACAGTGTTTCTACACCAGATTACCTTTTTCTCTTACTAATTTACGTTTTTGTTTAATTACATGTTCCCTTTTTGAGCCTGCAACACTTGAAACTTTGAAATTTAACAACACCAGATATCAGATCAAATTATTCTATTTCAACTTTCTAGAGCTGCTTTCCAGAAAAGCAGGGAATTAATTTCTCTACTTTTTTCTCAGCTTTTCTTCCTTTTCCAAGCTCAAAAAGTAATAAAACAAAGTATTTTTGATGAAAACCAAGCATATAGACAAGGAAACAGATTAAAATTCTGATGACTTTCCATATAAAACATTTACTGAAGTGCAGGAATCAGCTGCAAATCACACTTTTAGCCTCAAAGGGATAATAATTTAATTTTTCAGATAGCTAACTGTCTTGGAAGACAATAGCATTTCAAATAATCCCTCTCATACCTTTTATTTTCCAGTTTAAGCTTTTTTCTGTGCCGTAGTCTGAATACATTTCTCAGATAGGAAAATACTTTCTCTTTTCAGTTTTCAGTTAAATGTGTGCTAAATCTGTACTGTAAATTCAGCTATTGATTTTAGCTTCATATTCTGCACAAGCTTCTGGGGAGAAAATAAATTTCAAGTAAGTAATCAGGTATGTTTCTGAGTGTAATTAGTCACTAGACACACATTAATCAATGTAATTGTACTAATACAGACCTCCATATACCTTACCTGTGCACATGTGCCCTCACACCAAACTACATTTGTTTAACTGGAGAAAATCATGGAAAAGCAAATATTTTTCAGTGTACAGAGATACTTGCAAGCAACAGAAGTATATGTAGCTATTATTAAATACAATAAAATATAAAATTTAGATATATAAATACATATATACATATATATGTGTGTGTGTGCATGATACCTTATGAAAAATACTGCTATTTTTTCTTCTATATTATTTTCTTCCTTTCTGATTTTTTTCTTCTAAAGCACTGCTTAGTGGACACCCAACTGTTATATGATATTTTCTTTGCAACTATTTCATTTTCAATGCTTCCTTTTTGTTGGCATAATTTCTAAATTAATATAGTCAATAACAAGCAGTAAAACCTTGAAGCAATTAATCAGTAAAATAAATAGAACATATACACAGATTCTAGATTTAGATTCTAAGAAACACATTTGTAAAATAATTTTCTGATTTTTTTAAAGCCAAATTAGATCAGTTCTCTTTCAAGGAAAGGTTCACACATCTTAACAGAATAGCTTTCTATAATTTTTCACTAAGATGATGCTTTGATGCATTTTGTTTATACAGCTGTGTTTCAAAGTGGTGTTAAGGGCAAAACTATTTCTAAATGTGAAAATGCAGAGAGAAAATATATACTTATTAACTTTTTATGTTCTCACTTCCCTAGCCTGGAGGGAAGATCTCTTTATCAACTTTCTTTCTCCTAAGCACTTACAAATTTTTTAAATATTTGCTGGAGCTCTGGAGTTGAGGACACCAAATTGAAACGTGGTTTATGATTTCTGAGGACTTTCTTTTTTTCTGCTTTTTGAAGAATTGATGCTATGTCTCCATTTCATATAGTTTCAAGTACTTAGATCCAAGATTTCTGAGTTACAAGTTTACTCATGGCATCTTCTCTTTTCCCAGTCATATTCTTTCTACATATGTTCTTCCAAAATAGTATTCAGTAATTTTTAGTGTCAATCTACCCAAAAACTAACCACAGAGGGGAAAACTGGATAGAGTGGGGAGCATACACTTTAGCAAGCCAAAATGAGGTAAGAATGAGAATGTAAAACATTTATGCATTTCTGTCCCTAGACAGTAAGAAAGGAAATACTACTATTTTTACTGCTACTAAATGTTATTGTTGTTGTTATTATTATTAATTACTATTTCTTTTACCCATCTATATTTCTAAATAGTTAATTCTGAAATTTTAAATTTTTTTGCTTTGATACTCAAGTCAACTTTTTAAACTTATATCCTAATTAGTAATTTCATAAATTCTCTATTTTTTTTTGTTTTGTGGGGTTTTTACCTGTTTCCTTTCAGTTCATTGCTGAAGTCCTGATTTTTCCAAGTAGGTATCTCTGTAATACCTATATTTTTCTTCTATTAGTATGTACCTGTATTAGCTGCAATGTTCTTCTATGAAACTGTCCATTTTAGGAATTCACTATTGTTTTCTTTGAGGAAACAATCAGATTTGCTTTTTTGAATCTATGAATTTTAATATGGACATTTTTCTATATTAATAAATTAATTTCAGCATTTACAATGAGCTTTCTTACCCAATTTGCCTTTTAATTTCATGTTCTCAGTCATTTCACACTTTTTGATCAGAAACAAACACAGAAAGATTTAGATTTGTCTTCCGCTTCTGCATCTAAATGTTGGCTCTGACAGTCTCCAAGAACTGGCTTGATGATCTCTTACATATTTCTGTATCTGAATATGTCTCTAACTTTACTTAGAGGCACAGTTGGTAGCTCATAATCTTTAACTGACTGTGCAACTTCTTGATTCCAGCTGACTGAAGCATCTGTTTCTGTACGGCAATTCTCTTCACCAAACACCTCTCCAAGTCATACTGCTGTCATGGTGGGCATTCTAGGGCGAGCTGGTCACAGCCATAATTGTGGTTAGTAATTTACTTCTTTTATCGTGCCAGAATCATTCCTAGCACATCTTGCTCACTCATGAACAGCATGCAGGAATCCAGGTTCAAAGAATTGTGGTGATCTTTTTCTTTCACATTGTTTTAACTGTTTTTCTATACCCTATGTACTTTTTTACTAATTACAGTGAATCTGTGGTTTCAGTTTTAATTGCAAACTTATCTTACCTGTAACCCAAATATGAATTCTCTTTAATCAATAGGAGACACTAGGAATGCAGTTAATTTTTTATAGTTCTGAATGTTATAATTTGGTTGTTTTACAGTCAACAGGCCCTCATCCTATCATAATACAGTTGTAGATCTTCATTAACTCTTGGCCTACAGACACCCTGCTTCTTAGCTTTTTTCTTAGTTGTTAATTTGTCACATTTTAAATTAACTGTTATTCTATCAACTCCTTATTTCCATTTTCCAGTTCAGATAATCTCTTCTTTAGCATCATATGGCATTGAATTTTGGTCTATGTTTATTACTTGATGTATTATTTTTTCACAAATAAATGCTTCAGTACTTAAATTCCCCTTTAGCAATAATCTCATGATATGCCCTTCATGTATAGTCTTTGTCACTCTTGAAGGTGGTATTTTTTTATTCTTTTCCTTTTTCTAGTTGGCCCAGCCACACTCTTACTATTTTGTAATACACTAAGACCTTGATTTGCCTCTCCTCTCTTTTCCCATTGCTACTCTTTCCTAAAATGCATTCATAGCAGTGATCTAATTTAAATTTGGTATTCCATTCGATTGCACATTAAAATTTCCAGTTTTAATATTCAAAAATCCTTGTCACAATTTTAAACTTGGAGGGATTGGTCTGTGGTCCAGTGAAAAGGAGACCAGGGATTTTCCTGATGGAGTTAAAAGCAGAGGAGAGTTTTGCATATGAATAGTTTCCAAGGAACAGGACTGACTGGATTTACAATGCTAATTCCTATTCTGAGAAAGCAAACTGAAGATGTAGGATTGCATGTTTGAATTGGTGGTTGTGAAATGTCTAACAGTTTGTCAGAGAAAACTTTGCAACAAATTAAGTGCTAGGTAGCTGTATATATCATTGGTATAATTTCTATGTATTCATGTAACTTTGCATGCATTTATATGCCCTTGGAACTGTACCCCTCATTTCAGATTTTATTAGAAAAAATTTACTTTGTACTTGGCAAGAAGTGTAATTTTAAGGCCACTCACTAAAATCAGAATAACTTTTCCTGGGTTTAATTAGAACTGGAATACTAGTATACTCTAGACATATCTAACTCATTATCCAAGTTACTTAAAGAATAACATGGTCAATAGTTTAAATTCAGAGTCCATTCTAAGTGGACGTGATGACTCTTGTGGACAAGATTTTTGAACCTGGGAGAGTTTCAGCCTCTCAGTGGCTGATCTGTGATATTGAACCCTCGCTTTCTGCTTTGTGTCCTCTAGTGATAGACTCCGAATTTAAACTATTGAGGAGGTTGCACCAATGCTGAATGCAGTGGGATAATCACTTCTGCCTGGCTGGCGATGCTGCGCTTGTTGCACCCCAGGATATCTTTGCTCTCTGGGCTGCCAGGGCACACTTCTCCATCACACTGAGTGCTACTGACCAGGGGCCCCAGATCCCTTTCTGCAGGGCTGCTCTCCAAACAGTCCTCTGCCAATTTGTACTTCTGCCCAGTCTTATTCTGTCCTAGGTGCAGAATCCAGGACTTGGACTTGCTGAATTTCATCATATTAATCATTGCCCACAGCACCCAGTTTGGTGAGACCAGCAAACTCACTAAGGGGGCATTCAACTCTTGGATCCAGATCATTGATGAATATATCAAACAGAACTGGCCCTAGAACTGAGCCATGAGGAACATCAGTGGTGACTGGTCACTAGATAGATGTAGCCCCATCCCCACAACCCTTTGAGCTCTGTCCTTCAACTCTGCCCAGTGCACCATGAACCTGCTCATCCCACAGCTGGACAACTTGTCCAGATGGATGCTGTGAGGGACAATATAAAAAGACTTACTAAGCCCCAGAAAAACTACATCTACTGCCATTCCTTCATCCACTAGGCAGGTAACCCTTCTAAGAAGAGATATGTGTCTCTGTGCATTCACACATCCAGCTATAAAATAAGGAATATATCCAGATTTATCAAAAGCAGGAAATGAGTTTCATTTTAGGATTTAACTGTAATATCTGGGAAAACAAGGGGGAACTACAGATTTTGTATAAATAGACTTGTAAGATTTCCTTATTCCCTTGAAATGCAGGAAAATATGTTTGTATATAAAACCACGATCTCTGTTTATCATGGTTGAAAAAGCACTTCGCACATTCAAAAGTTCTCCAGAAAAATAAGAGATCCAATCCAAAAAGATTTTTCACAAGTTCTCTGCATTACAATGTGGTGATGCAGACAGACAATAAATACATATGTAGCCTTTCCATTTATAACATTGCATATATAAACATACAGAAATTTGTAAGTTTGAAAGTGCCACTGAGCTGTAAGGAGCAGCCAAAACTTTTACAGAATAAAATTAGACACTATCACTCTCTGTTAAATTGGACAAATGTTCCAAACCTGGAAATGCAGAATTCTATAACAAATTCTAAGATATTGCATTTATGAAAGGCAAAATTATAGCTATATAGTGTAGAATTGATGGTGTCATTTCAAAAGTGTGTTTAAAAAAAGGCAGGAAGGTTAATGAATTAATAATCACATTCTAGCTGTATTAGATTTAGATGGTAAAGTTTCAGTAGTCAAGGGGGCTGCAGGGGTGGTTTTTGTGAGAAGACACCAAAAGTTGTCCCCAGGTCCCACAGAACAGGTTCCAGTTGACTCCCAGGTGGACCTGTCACTGATGAAAGCAGAGTCAATCAGGGATGATGCACCATGGCGAAGCAAGCTGGCCCCACGCAGGCAATGGAGATCCATGGTAGAGCAGATATCCACTCTGCCAGCAGTGCCAGAGCAGCTGCATGTGCCCTGAAAGAAGCTGTGCTCCTATGGAATCTCCTTGGTAGAGCTGGCTCCTGTCAGGATCTGTGGCCCTAGGGAGAAAGGAAATCATAACAGGTTCTGGCAGAACATGTGATGCCCTTGGGGACCCAGGCTGGAGCTGTCGGCTCCTGACAGAACACGCCCCATGTAAAGCACACATGCTGCAGCAGTTCTTGAAGAACCATCCTGGGAAGGACCCACACTGCAGGGCTCTGTGGAGTACTGTCTCCTGTGGCAGGGACCCCATCTGGAACAGAGAAAAAGTGTGAGGAGAAAGGATCAGCAGGAACTGAACTGTTACTTTCATACCCCATTTCCTTGTGCTGTTCAGGGCTGGTGGGGTAGTCCTTTGTTTAACTGGCAACAAATTAAATTAATCTCCCCAAGTAGAATCTGTTTAGCCCATGATGGTAATTGAAAGATCTTAGTGTTTCTATCTCTACCTATAAGCTTTTTTTAAGCACTTCCTGTTGTGTTGATGGAAGGGAAGTGACAGAGTGGCTTGGTGGGGACCTGGCAGCCAGCCAAGGTCACCAGCTCATCATAATGCTGCTGAAGTAAAAAGGAGATTCACATTTGTGATTTAATAATAGAAGTTCTTCACGAGAGTTTTTCAGTAATTATATTTGTAAGGCCTCAGTGAGTACTGTGTCCTACATTTGGCATCTGTCTAAAAAGAATAAATAGAGAAATGGAGGAAAGGCTCAGTATGAGGTCAGAAAACACCACCATTGAAGGAAAGAAAGAATTTAAGGGCACAAATAGATCATGTCATCCTAAAACTGTCATTATATTTGCCTCATCTTCTCTGAGAGGAAGGGAAAGAAATCTGTACACTTTGAAACAGTAGCATTAGATGCTAAATATTTTAACTCCTTGCCTATTCAAGTTTTAGAATTTATTCTATCGAAGCTTCTTAATATTTTATTTGCATAAGGCCTTCCAGAGAAAGATGTACTATATGTGATCTTTGCCAGGGTATAAAATCTGTCAAATTTCTTTTAATGACTCTGAGACTTTATTACATACATGAAAAAACTGAGGATTGGTGACAAAAACATAATAGATCTATAATGTAGTCCATAGTGGTTATAGTGGAAAATAATAAGATCTTAGCAGTTTCATAAGAAATTTTAATCGTTTAAGTCTCCATTTCATTGTCACAAGGTTACAGAGTGCAAAATGGAAAAAAAAAATCAATTTCCAGTGAGCCATTATTTTATACTTTAAAGAGAATATTTCTAGGTTTTAATATCCTATGGAGGCCATCTGTGGAAAACAAAGAATCTGTTACAAAGTTGCTTGTATATTTCAGATAACTTAATTAGACTTTCATTCCTGTAAGAGTTGGGAAGGCTTTCTACATAGATAAAATGTTGACTTTACCTCAACAAATGCAGTTCCATATATTACATTCTACACTGAAATATATCCATAATTAGAATTCTAACGAGTGATTTCATAAATTTATAGGATGCATTACCACTTTATGGACATTTTAATTTACTACTAGAATTAGTAGTCTGCATTAGTGACATACAAAAAAAAAAAAAAGGAAAAAACACAAACAATTATAAACACTAAATGGGATTAAGTAAGCATTTTTGTTAGCCCCAAAGCTGTCTTGATATAGCTTTATTGTCTTAATCAACTTAGTTGACTCATTTTACTGCTCTTTTGAGGTGGATGTTGTGGACACATGCTGGGGTACTAGTTCACTTCTGCCAAATTAAAAATGATAATTCTCATGCGTGAAATAACTGCATGGACTAATGACCAAGTCTCAGCATAATTTGAAGTGAAGCCCCAGCAGGTGGCAAACAATTAAACACATAGCATAATATAATATAGTCACAAGTATTTTTTTCTTTTCTTTTTAAATAAAAAAAGAAGGGAGGGAAATAAGGAAAGCAAATGATCCTTTCCTTGAAGAGTGCTAAACTCCACGAATTAATTCAGAGGGATAAATGAGGAAGAAATTAAAAACATGACACTGCTGATAGAACTCTCTCAATTCTAATCCAGAATTCTAAATATGAAATAATTTTTTCCTTATGATAATGCAGACATTATTCTACTCCTACTGAAATAATAACCCAAAATTATAAACCCCAAAAATGATGAACACCAAAAATTTCTTTAGTAGCAGAATAAACCTTGAAAAACCTTTTGGTATTTCCTAATATTCAGCGACAGTTTTAAGCCAACTTGAGAAAAAAAATATGTAATAATTAAATTATTATTTAAATGAGAAAAAGACCCTAATCCCAAACACCATACCAGAATAACTTCCCCCTACAGAACCCTATCTAATTATTCCTTTTACATTGAATCACCTCTTTACATGATTTCTTAAAGTGTTATGTGTAAGTGTTAAACTCGTGTTTCTTAGATAATGATGAACAAGGTTTTTCTTGAAAAATATATGTTTTGAAGAATGTGGAATGCTTTCAGGGGCTCAATTCTTGTGCCTGAAGGCATTCAAAAATACAGTAAGTGGACTGTAATTTCAAATATTAATTCAATCATTTTACAAATGGTCATAACCTGAGTTTCAGATTATTTAATACAAATTTCTATTTCATTGTGAAATTTGAGGTTATTTTAGGAGTTTGGAGATTGTCTGCTTAAGGTTATATTTCAACATATGCTAAAACTTAAATAGTTAAGTACTTCTACAGAATGGGCACTTAAGATGCCAGGTAGCTCTTAGTGAAAGAATTCTATATTCTGGAACATGCCACACATAAAGCAGAAAAGATTGATGTAATATTAGCTCTTAAAAAACTCTGTAGATTTGTGTTGCTAATGATTTTTTAAGTTACTGGAGGGATTTTTTAATAAATAGTTAAATTATTTTTAGGATCATAAAAAAAATAAAAATCGGCTCAAAATCTGAAAAACATTCAGTTTTTGAAATTATAACTACTAGAACATATATAACTTAGCAGTAGAATGAAGTCATTTTAAAAGCAATACCTTCTGTTTTTGCTAAATATCATAACTTTAAGACAAGAATAATGCTGAAGATAAGAATGAAATCAAGCAGTTCAATTAACATAGAAATTTTGTACTCTGTGAAAGTCCCTGAATGTACTTGTTATTTTTATTTTGAAGACTATCAGAGAAATGTTGGTTTTCAGGAGTAAACAAAGGAAACCCAGGGCAAGACATTGCAGTTGCTGTATTTGCTTGTTTTTATCTAATGTTAAGGGGCAATTTGCAGCTGCAGCTATCATTTTAAAAGGCCTCTTTTGGAGAATGTCATGCTGGGAAAACAACTAGAGAGACAAACTTCAAAAGAGCAGATGAGCACCCTCCCAAACACAAAGCACTTGTGATAAGGGGACTTTCTCCTTTTAGTCACAGTGTGAGGGGAAAACCTGAACAGAAATTTTGTGAAAGGTTTTTGTCTGAAAAAATGTGGAATCAGAAAAACATAAGTGTGTTGTATTGGAACATGATTCCTTGGTTTCTTTCAAATACCTTATGTTTGTATTCTCTGGTTGTTCAGGGTTGGTTTTGGGGTTCACTGGTTGCTGATTTTGGGGGGTTTCTTGCTTTGTTTTTGTTTTTTTTTTAAAGCTTCTGCAATAACTCTGGTAAACAATCTTTAAGGCCCGCAAATATATGGAAATAATTTTCTGCTCCCTCTCCCCAACCCTTTTCTTTTATTTGTACTTTTGTCTGGTCAACTCAGCACAGATACCATACAATTATGTGTGAAGAAAAAACACACTGATACATTTAATTTGAAAATATATTCTTCTTTAAGGTACATAATTATATTAATTTCACTGAAAATTTAGCTTAGTACTGTCACACCTCTAGACTTACTCTCTCATCAACTTTTAATCTAGTGCCAGTGCATGTAGAAAATTATATTTTACTGTATTCCTTTCCTCTTCCAAGGGGACATACGTTTTGGTAGTAATGCCTGCTTCCTTTTTCCTATTGCAAAGAACTCCCTATGAAGAAACACCCACAAGTGAATATGTTATTCTCTGTACCGTCATCAACTTCAGCTTATCTCCTGTAGTGACTCACTCTTTCAATTTTCTCAGACCTTGAAGTAATTTCCTCCATGAGGTCTGAATTTTCCTGTTGGCAAAGAAAGAAAGAGGGGTGTAAAAGAGAACAACTCTTATTTCTCCTATCTTTTTGAAAACCATCATCAGGGCGATATTTATTTCTTTTGCTTTGTGAGAAACTTTTGCATACTGAGGAAGTATAGCTGTGGTTTACTTGTAGTATGCACTTGGAGCTATACATAGATGTCAGAATCCTCCCAAAGGAGTTTAATGAAGGGATTATGCAACGTGATCTGAAAAATACGCCTATCCAAACTCATTAGCATGGATTTTCCTGAATATTTATTACACCTTTTCAATTATTTTTATTAACATCTTTGACACAAAATCCACAGGAAAAAAAAAATCAAGCTGCACTTTACAAGACATTTCCTGTTAACTCAGTGTTGTAGATGTTCAACAGCAGTACTCAGCAGCTTACATTTTCACATAAATGTAAGAATGAGAGCCTGAGGCAATCTGAATACAGGCTTTTCAGACTTCAAAGGAGTAGTGAATGATTCTTGCCCTGCTTTTGCCATCCGGAATTGGCCTAAGCTTGGGGAGCAATTAAAATTAAATGCCACTGAACTGCAGAAAGTGAAGATCGGCAGCTCTGGGCACGAGCAGACTTTTATGAAGTCTCTTGACTAATTCATATCTTGGTGTTCGTAAAGTGAGGAAGGGAGTCAGAGTGAGACCTTTTATACAGAAAGAGAGCAAAGGGCAGCTGCATTAACCTTGAACATAATGACTCACATCTTTGTTTCAAATCAGCTGTTTTTCAGTTTCTGGCTGCCACATCTTCAGGAGAGAAACCCTCTGTAAAAACAATTAGCTACCAAAGATCTGAGTGTCTCCTTTTTATTGCTAATCCATTATTTTGTAAATAGCTCTCAGGGCACTCAAACATATAGACAAAGCAAAATGTACCAGATCTCTGGCTGTGCTGAAACATTAAGCCTTTATTTAAAAAATGAGATATTATTTTTTTAACAGAGGTTTTATTTGGTTTTTGTTTCATAAGTGCCAGAAGTAGTTTTAGATGTATATCACTGAAAATCACAATAATATTTTAGAATATGCGAAGGACAACTGAATTAAGATATATATGTATATTAAAATGTGTTTTCTGATGTAGTTTTGAATGTTGAAGTTAGGGGATATATGGATAAGTCACAAATTTGTGAAAAAATAACAACTTCTTTTCATGAAATTGTTTCAGGCATCTTTTGTCCAGCAACAAATACCAGAACATCGCTTTCAGTAAAAGTTCAGAACACATAAAAAAAAAAAAAAAGTAAATCAGCAATCTGATAGACATAGATGAACTCCAGAGCATTTAATTTATTTTTTCTTTGAAAAAAAGTACATTTTGATACATCCTATGCCATTGACATTTATATAATTTGTAATAGCCACTGTCTAGTGTTCCAAATCATATTTTGAATGGTTGACATAAGCATTATTTTTTGAAAGGAAGTAGAAAACAGGAGAAACATTAAATATTTTAGGATGACAAGGAAATCTGCAAGTATTAGTATTTTCCAGACACTTATTTTTTTTTGTGGGGCCAGAAAAATACAACATTTTATCTGTTGTGTTGATGACAGAGCTCCAAAAGACATGACTACATTGTAGAAAACAGAAACTGCATAATAACCTGTGTTTCCCATCTATATCAACTCTTCATAATTACTCAATTAACACATATCAGCTCAATATAGCCAGTGTTTAATAATCACTAGAAGTTCAATTTTCCCATTCAATCCATGCTAAATGTTCTCACAGAAATTAGCATTGTCCTGAGTACTGACCCCTGATGTTGAATAATGTATTTGTAAAAACCATTGGGATACCTTTACATATTCCTCAAATATTTGCAATGTCATAGAGGCACGTATAGATTCCACCTTGCTTCTCAAAAGGTGCTCTGCATTTCAGATGTATTTTGCTTTACTGTTATTTTTCCCTCTCTTTCATGAGCACACAGACCAACACTTGTCACTGAGCAGCTCTGTATTACACAGAATTGTCATTGCCAGCAACACATCCTTGGCTTTGTGCTGAGTCGAGAGGGCCTCAGGATAAAGGCTAAAGCTAAAGCTTGTTCTGTCTGATATTTTTCGACCTGTTCATACATTTTCTTTACTTCATTTAGTTGTAGCAGCAGCTTTTCACAAAATGGCTTTAGTTGGAAGGGACCTTAAAGGTTTTCTGGTTCCAGCTCCTCTGCCAGAAACAGGGACACCCTCCTAGTGGACAACTTGCTCAGAGCTCCAGTGATGGGCTGGTTCCTGGTGGGGATGAGCAGTGACAGAATAGAACAGGCCCTGAAACTGAAGAGGAGTAAATTATTTTTTGATTATTTGCATGGAAAATTAACAGAATCCTGTTGGAATATTATCCTTTGCTAAGAGCAATGTCTGAGATTACCTAAAACCCCTGTATGAACCACCCAAAACTCAACAGTGCTCAGAGTACAGACTGCTCAAGAAGTTCTCCATGGAAGAGGTTCCAAGTGAATCACCCTCTGAAAAAACCTATCTTTCCTCCTTGACCCACTGAGGACAACGAGGCATAATTCAGTTCTTCAGGTAAGACTGACATAAAGTGAGGTGACGTTCAGGAAATGCAACCACTCCTACACAGTAACACAGCAAATGAACTTCACAGAATCACAGAATTTTCTAATCAAGTAGATCTCTACAGTGATTTCTTTTCTATTCTTGTTCACCCTTTGTGGCTTTACATCTCTAATAGACTGTCACAATGCAGGAAAAAACAGATCTGATATTACAACAGAGGGCCTGACAAGTGGTGATGTAGGATGCATTTTGGAGGACTACAGTCCTGGGAAGATAAGGGATAGGGAATGGCCCTGGCACTGAAAATTCCACAGGCATAAACAACCCTCACACATGATAGGTAAAAGAAAGATTTGCTTTTAGATGCAACAGAAAACAACAAAAATGCTATCTACACATTTTTAAAGTCACCATGTAAAACAAATTTGTATTTAAATTGGTGTTACAGTATAAAATGTAAAAACAAAAAATATAAAATTATCTTATCAAACACGGAAATTATACCAGGTGGACCATACAGTGAGGAATAAGCCAAATACATGTGCATCATGCTCGTCACAACCTCAGATTTTCAGATGCTAAATAATCATCATAATATCAGAATGAAGCCACAAGCTTTAGGATCCAGAGAAGCAGGAGAAGCATGAGCTTAAGAGCAGAGTAGAAAAGAAGTCCTTGTATAATATTTTTAACTACTACACTGGTAGTTTTAGTAATACTGAAACTTGTTTCGGCATGCACATATTCCTTCTTTTCCTGTAAAAGTTACATGTGCATCATTAATGATGTAAGAGTTCAATTATAATGGGTAAATTTTGATTTACATATCATGTTTCATCTTTGCTTGTAAACAAGATTTTTAGCGTAGCATACTGCACATGCATGCTTCCAAAAGTGCAGTTGAAGACTATTTCTTGTTATCCAAGACAGTGCTATCCCTCCAGAGAGGCTGGAGAAGGTTACTTTGCTGCTGTTGATATCTACCCTTAAGCATTCTTTCTGGAGACAGAAATATACTTAATTCTGTAGCTTGTCAGTTATGTCAATTTTTTGTGTGATTGCTTTCATAATTTTCTGTTGAATATATTGCTTATGGAAACATTTTCACATATTGTATATGTGAAAATATTTGCCAACATGATTAAAGAGAAATGTTCATATGATGGGAATGAGCATCTTAATTTTTTAAGATTTTGCTGAATATTTGTTATGTTTTGGGTTTGCTTTTTTTTTCCCCTTTGGATGAGAACAGAGAAATATTCTGTATCCATGTTTGAAGGCAATTATTCAGTTTGTTTTAGAGATGTTTACATTAGAAAAATCTGCTACTGTCACTATTTGGGCAAAGCTATGTCACAGAGGCCCTCAAGGGAATGCTGTAAGTGTCATCAGGACTCCTGGTGCATCTTTATTTTCCCCCCAAATTGCACAATCTTCATTAAAAATCAGTCATTTTTTGATGTATCTGCATTTAGTCTTCACGTTTTTCTTTTGTAACTATGTCATCCACAAGTATGTCTGAATTCTTTATTTCTTAGAGCATATAGCTAGAGTTTGTAGCATAGACCTTTTGTACCACATGTTCATTCACAGTAGGTTTATTTACAAAAGCCTGCAGTTTGTCACCGTGACCAAAGGCCCTCCTTTCTTCACCTGTGTGACATAACCAAGACATTTGAATGCAGGAGTGAAAACTGGGGCTGCTAAAATGGTTGCATATATCAGATATAGAAATGCTAAGCCCTTAACAACACTTTGTAATGGAAACTACTTTGACAATACTGTTGACTCTCCCATATACCAAAACAAGCTTTTCTTACTGCAACAATGTCAGTTATTTACAAAAGCAACTAAAAGTCATTAATACAGCAGAACCTCTTCAAACTTTCAATTTGCCTTGTACTGCTGTTTTACACCAGATCTGAAAGAATGTTTCTTCTTGGATTTCCAGTTTATTGCATCATGTAATTCATAATCTATCACAACATTTACAGTTTAAATGTGACTTTTTAAAAAAAGAAAAAAAATTTTAAATTGTTTAGAATTACAGGTTTAAACAGAATTTTCAGGAAGAGTTGAGGACAAACTAACATGATCTGCAATTTAGGGAAGACATTGTTATAAATTATTATGTGTTGCTATCACTTATTTCGGCAATTATGGAAAAACACAAAAATAAAAGTTTTATTCTGAGCTCTTAAATCAGCTGTATATTTTAGAAAGGTTTACTGTGGCTGCAATATTATATGACATATATGACTGTGAGTATTATTAAACTAGCAAAAATATATCTAATATAATTTAACTACTTGGTTTAAAATAGGGTAAAGGAGATCCTAAGAAAGTGTATTTTTCTGTGTATAAATAACTAATTACAACAATTGATAAATTATCTAAAACTAGGCAAGCATTATTGAGCTATTTCCTTTTAAATTATTAACACAAGCCTTCAAAGGGCTATTTTCCAAATAAAAATACAGAGAGGAAGTTCATAGATGTAAGAATTTTAGTTTATGAGAAAAATATACACAGTGTAGAGAAATGCTGAACCATTATTCACAAAAATAGATCACTTTAAAGTGCAAAACATCAGTCAAGGATATGTTCAAAAATGCCAGTGGACAATTTTCAGCTGTAGAAAAACTATTTGTGGATGAAAGCTGTGGAAGGAATATGGAAAAAGGCTGCATCTCTGCATAGTCCTTAATAGCATCCAAAATGATCTTAAGTGACAGGAAATTTAACTGTGGAGGACTGAGGCTTTCCAGCAGGTGTGTCATAAAGTGGAAGACAAAATGTAATGCATTAAAGCACAATGGTAATTTAAAACCTGATGTCATTAGATTTTGGATGAAGACCAAAATGTTGCTTGAATACAAGTTTCAAAATGCTCTAGCTATATACTTGAAATTTTGCCTGGTGGTTACAAGGGACTGAGAGCTCTCACTCTGTTATTTTCTATTCTGTCTCTTGTGTATGCTTAGTGCCTTATCTGTATAATAATTTGTTTCTAATTTGCTATTTTCTGGGGGTTTTCTGCCTTGTATATATTTAGTATTTTACCAGAAGAGTAATTCCATATATTTAATGGACTCCGATGAGTACAGAGATACTCTTAACACAAACTAAATTTGTTACACATTAAATCACTTCTATTCCATATCAGATAAATACAATTGATCAATATAAAGGAAAAATAAGCAAGATGAATAATGCGTGTCTTTCTTACCGACCTTAGAGCTTTATAGATGTCACTTACTGATTGAGCACATTTTAATAAAACTGGCAACAATAAGTTGGTGTGGCATTTCCAGATAGTTTGCTTTGTGGTGAGAGTACTGTTTAGCAATTCTATAAATAATACTAGTAAAGATGATGTTAATTATTTCATTGAGAAAAAGGAATTGATTCTATTATCAACAGAATGGTCTCTTCAGTGTTGGAAGGGAAAGCTTCTCAAATTCAACAGTAGTGATCTTTGGAGATTTGTTTCAAAATCAGGTAAGCTTTATTGATACTGATTTAAGCACCAGCCCCCAAAAAATTTTCTCCATCTGACCTTCACAAAATTATTTTACCCTACAAAGGAACTCAGTTTCTATAATGGCTAAGAAACCTCTGCATTAACATTAGCAAAGCTTGTTATGGGGAACCCAGTTTCTACGTTAATTGGGATTTTGTATCGATAAAAAACAATTGAAAGTAAAATGTTTATAAAAACGAAGAAGGTGCAATGCAGCAGGCAAACAAGTTTTCTGTTGGATGGGGTATCTTATGTCTAATCCATCTTCTATATTTGCCTCTCAATATGATTTTTCTTTAAATGCATAAGGTCTTCCAGGAGGGTGAAGCAAATACCACACCTCTGGTAGAAGACAAAAGGTGTGCAAGCTTAAACATTTGTCCAAACAAATAGGGAAAATGTTATTGCAAAGTTCAGGTTTTGAAAACAGACCTGCATGTTTAAAAAACTGCCAAGAGATACTAAAAGTTTGTCACACAGCAACTTACACAAGAATATGTAACTGCATCGGTATGCTACATATTCAATGAATGAAAACAATATATATGGGAAGTAGGAACAGATACTCAGTTGAAAATTCAGCTTCTTCATTTAATCGCAAAAATAGGAAAAACCTGTCCCTATTCATTAAAATCAGAAATTTATAGGAACAAATATAGGCTAGGTAACTCTTATTATATTTTTCAGGACAAGTCTATTCACATCTCAAAATTATTACGTTTTCAAAAGCCTGAGAAGAATTGGTTAGAAATTTTCTATGAATTTAATTTTTTTTTTCCAAAAAATCAGCATTTGGAAAAGGAAAATTTTAATTTTTATGTATTTGATTTATTTTATTTTCAGTTTGTATAGGATATATATCTAATCTCTTTTGTTATGCAAAATTTTGATTAATTTCTTGAGGTAGACTACAACAAAACAAAACCAAGCTGAGAATTAAAATAAACAATAAAAAAGGAGATTTTGTGAAATATTAAATTATCTTTTAAACACTGACAGGTACATCATGGTAAAGTTCTCATATGAAACATCAAAAATTCTCAAACTAGATAGAACACAAGAAAGTATAATAAATAATCTAATACTTTACCCTAATACTGTCTTCAGGGTTGTTAAAGGAAATTATCTCTCACATAAGCTAATACACTAGGCTAATATCAGACTTTATAAAAAGAACAGTCTTGTGGAAAGCATTTTATTAAAAAATCATAATGAAATATTGAATGCTTCAAGAATACAATATTTGATACAATATTTGCTACTGTGAAGACTGTGTTAGAATGTCAAAGGAAAAACAGTGGAGCATGTTTATATAAATGATTTCTCTTTGACTAGTAAATCCTGACAGCAGGATTGCAGCTGTGATCCTATTAATATCCCTTAGCAGAAAATTCAATATTTGATTGAAATTAAAAATATCGGGAACAAAGGGGGGGGGCATACAGATAGTAGAAGCTATTTAATAAATATTTAATAGTTCTGTGCAAGAATGTTGCACAGTGCCTTAAGTGTCATTATATTTTTATATTTCTGAGAGCCCTTCATTTATACCTCAGTAGCCCACCTCTCATTTGCAGCATTACTGCTGTGGCACTCTATTTTCCCATCCACTGTTGCAGCATTTTTCCCTTGTTCTCATGGTTTTGGACCTCAAAATCATTACTTTTATTATTGTGGGCTCTCCTGGGAAGTGCCTGTCACTGGCATCAGACAACCTTTCCTTTCCCCTGTCACGGTAACATTCCCCAGTTTCTAGCACAGAAAAATTTGATTTACATTAGGGCACCTAATAATGTGTATGCACACACTTTAATCAGCTGCTGGCATGTAAGCAGCTGCTCCTAAGAGGGGTGAAGTCCAGCCATCAAGAACAATGCCTATAGGTACCTACAAAGGTATATATAGGTATGTATAAGGAGACTGATCAGGTAGTCGTAAATCTGTAGAAAATTATGTACTTTTTCCTTATATTGGAATGTGATTTTTGCTCCACTTAACTTAAAATTACACAGTTTTTAGTCCTTATCCACAATTATTACAAATGTTTCTTGCTAGCCAGAGCCTAGCTGTGTCTAAATATCTCTCACTATGTGAATTCCACCTTTACTTTGACTGATAGGGAAACCTTAGTTTGTCTATGTCTGTGTGCATATTGTGCGGGCTGTAACTGATTCAGGTTTTAATATAGTTTTAATAGAATACTCTTAGGAGGACTGTGCTTTAACAATCAAGTCAGCTTATGCCTGCAAGTCTTGTGTCTTATGGAAATGGATAATATACCTAAGGCACACTGCTGTAATCCATTATCTACAGAACCTGAAGAAATTTTTAGTTAGAGTATCATTCAACTGTGCAAAATGGTTCCAAGCCCTGAAAGCATGTCACACTGAAAGAAATCAAGCAGAGAGTTTTGCTGGCACAAACACTTCATGTTAAATACTAGGCTGTCTGGAAAACAAGTATAGTATATTCAGTACTACTGTGGGCACATATCTTGACTATTAAGATTATAGAGCCAGGAGACACTGGTGTAATGTGAATGAATACAGGTCAGCTTTAATGTATAAAAATACAGATGAATAAAAAATACATATGTAACTCAAGTTAAAGTTATGAGGAGAGCATACAGGAAAATAAACCCACAAAAAATATAGGCAAGAGATATAGTCATGAGATCAGGTTAAATTTCCAACTTTTTTTCCTTCATTTAAGAATATTATCACTAGAGGCTTTCCAGTTCTTTAACTTCCATTTCTCATTAAAATAATTGGCACTGAAACCTTTGACTAGAATTTTAATACTATCATTTTAATACTATAATTTGCAAATGACATCTGCAAACTGTACTGTTTTAACATTCTAAATGTACTCTTATTAGATTTAATGGTCTTTCTTATTCACCTGTATTTTCAAGTTTTCCAGTTAAAAGAGCCATTTAAAAATTATCAGTTTCCTGCATCTCAGAACCAAATACAGAAAAAATTTATTTGCATGCTTTCATTTAAACAGACACTTGACACTCTTTATCTTCTTTCACAAAAAGTTTACACAAATTTTTATTATTGATGAGGAAAAAGGATCATTGATTGTGAACAGTAGGCAGAAAATTTTTGTAGTGTTGATTGTTTGATAGCAATTTGTGTGTACACTTGAGTTGCTGTGCCAATTGCATGCAATTTTTTTTTTATATTCTATAGGTGTCCTGACTTAAAAAAATAAGGACTTTAATGAAGCACTCTTAGCTTCTATTATAGAATATACAGCTTCAGTTTGAATAAATGTAAAATTTTATTTATGAATTTAACACTTTAACCTGAATAAATAAATTAGCCAATAGTGGTCTCCACATCCTTGGCCTCACTTCAGCTACTGACTTCAAATCTACTCATGCTGTTCCTCCCAGCAGTTAGCACTTAGTCCCTACAGCACCCCTCCACACAAATGGGATGGGAATTCAGATTGCACAGGCAGATAGTTAGGGATAAGAAGAAAGGACAGACTCAAACCAGGCATGGCTGAGTCGAACAAACTAGCCTTATTTTACACACAATCAGCTTCTTTTATACCCCTTACTGTCTATTCCTATGTTGCTTCTTCCCAATCTGCTTCCACTACACATTGTGCCGTCAGTTTACTTAGCTCCAAGATACTCCATATGCCCCCATACCTGTGACTCTCAGATCCATGTCCCCATCACTTTCTAATGCTCTTTTTCAAGGTACCCCTGCAGTTTCTTGACAGCCCAACAGTTATTGTCATTATTTTATTGGTTTCTTGTCATTCTATCTGCTGCTGTTTTTCAGATCTGCATTTCTGCAATTTTTCTTTAATTGTCTTCCCCCCTCTCATAGCATCCCATTTCAACAAGGGATTCATCAAGTAATCCTACTGAAATAAACACTATCACACTCCACATATACTTACTGAATCCAGTTTTTTGACTATTACTGTATGAAAGTACATTTAACTTCTCCCTGAATTTTTGCACAAATTTAAAGATGTATTCTCTATGAAACCCATGGTTACCGACAGATACAAGAGGAGATTCTTAGGAACCAGTGAATCAGTGGGTGGAAATTAACCTGCAAGGGAGCTCTCCACTTTGTGAAGCATCTGTTATCTGAGTAAGTATAGACTGTCTTTTTTGGTTGTACTGAATTGGTATTGTATTTTTCTTAGTACTGGGGAAGATGCAAGCACTCAGCAGTTCACAAAGCAAAACTCTGCTATCACCTAAAAGCTGACAGCAAAGCTATATTTGAGGGTTTATTGAAGTAAAATTAACTTACCTGGAAAGCAAAAAGTATTTCGGCACCAAAACGTAGGTGAATAAATTTCATGGAATAAAAGTCAATTTTAAAGATGTTAAGTTTATCTAAAAATGTAAAATTGTGTTCTTTTTATATAAACAGACCTACCCAACTTAAAAATTAAGCTGAAGTGTTTCTAACATGTACCTTTTGGTTTTATTGTTTCATAATATTATAAATTATCAAGTCAAGAGAGTTAATCCATGCAGTGAAGAGAAGGACCTAAAGAGGGCCTACAGGAAAGGCAAAGGAGCTTGTACAAGGGCATGAAGTGATAGGGTAGATTTAGATGAGATATTACGAGAAAAATTTTCATTGTGAGGGTGGTGAGACACTGAAGAAGTGTGGGTGCCTCACTACTGGAAGTGTTCAAGGCCAGGTTAGATCGGCTTTGAGCAACCCATTCTAGTGAAAGGGGGATGAAACTGAATGATCTTCAAGGTCCTTTCAAATGCAAGCTATCCTATGATTCCATGACCTTAGAGAAAAAAAGATGAAGCATATAATTGCACTCCATTGGATGTCTGCAAATTTTCAAGGCCAACATACAGAAGACAAACATAAAAAATCTATAATGTACATGCAACATACAATCACTGCTGATTTAATCTAGTTTATTTTTTTAATAGAATGTGTTTATCCTTAAATACTTGTAGTTATAGAAAACCAGAATTACTCTAACAATAATAACTACTGGGTCCCAGTGGATTACATTCACTATGACACCTGACACAGGTAAAATTACTGAAATGGTGCAATTTTATTTTAAAAAATGCACAAAAATTGAACAGAGAAAAAGAATGGTAAGCAACTTTCTGTGAAGGATCAAAAGCAGACCTGATATAAAGAGCAATATGCTCACTCTGTGTGAATAGGCAGATAAGAATTTATCCTGAAAGCAAATATTTTACATGGATACAAACTTTCCTTCTTTAAGTTTCTAAAGAAAGATTCTCAAATATTAAAAATATTTCCTTTCATGAGACTTCTGCATAGAAAATCTCCTGCATAGATGACTAGGTTGATTGTGAAGAAGCAGTGATTTCAGGTGCTTTTAATTTGTACAAAAGTTACCCTGAATGAACAAAGTATATTCAATCAAAAAAGGGTATATTTTTTAAGAGGTAATTACAATATTAAGAAAAAAATAGTTTTCAGAATCCATAGGAGTGATATAAGGTGGGTCATTAATGACAAACTATAGTGAAAACATTAAGTACTTATCTATATTTCTATCAGTGACAATATTAATCTCTGTATGAAACACAAAATACAATTTTTCTTAATCAAATATATTATATTAGAGACAGATTAGTGCACTATACAACCTGCATTTATAATCACTTAACAGCAGTAACCCTTACATCTGCTTTTCATGAGTATGTGGGGACAGGGACACAGATCTGAATCTTTAAGTACACCTTTTTTCTTAGCGAGTTCACATTGTCTGCAGGAAGGTTGTGCTCTCTATCAATGTATCTCCACAAAGACATTGACAAGAGCTTGACAAAGCCTTGAAATGTGCAATTGCAGCCCAGAAAGCCAAATATATGTTGGTCTGCATCAAAGGAAGTGTGACTAGCAAGTCCAAGAAGGGGATTCTCGCCCTTTATGCTGCTCTCATGAGAGCTGACCTGGAGTACTGTGTCCAGCTCTGGGACATCCTACAGAAGGACATGGACCTGCTGGAGTGAGTCCAGAGGAGGCCACACAGATTATGAGAGGGATGGAGCACTTCTATGAATACAAGCTAAGAGAGTTCATATTGTTCAGCCTGGAAAGAGAAGGCTCCAGGGAGACCTAGTTGAAGTTTTTAGGACTTAAAGGGGACATAAAAGAATAAGGGAAAGGGCCTTTCTACAAATACACTATGTGTTGTATGTAATGATAGGACAGAAGGGAATGACTTTAAACTGAGAGTAGGTTTAGAGTGAATATTAGGAAGAAATTTTTTCCTGTGAGGGTGCCAAAACACTGGACTGGATTGCCCAGAGAAACTGTGAATGCTCTGGGCCTGGAACTGTTTAAGGCCAGGTTGGGTGGAGCTTTGAGCAACCTGGTCTAGTGGTAGGTGTCCCTGCCCATAGATGGTGGTTGCTGGTAGTAGAACTTGGAATTAGATAATTTTTTTGGTAACTTCCATCCCAAAGTATTCTATGATTCTACGATCCTATAATTCTAAAATAAAAAAATTGTTCAGTGTGTTCTCATGGGAAAGAGTTTTGCCAGCTCCAAGTACTATGTGGCACTTACTTGGCATGGCCAAACTATTTTTTAAATTTTTTTTGTTGCTGTGTCCATTCAAGTTGCTAACATCAATTTTTTCTATTGAGTGTTTTAATATTACAGTCTTAATGTTTTAAACAATCTTCTCATTGATTTTGTGTACAACATCAAGAACTTTTCTACACAAAGTGTCAAGAAAAAACCAAGCACATGCATCCTTCTGTCCCTTTCCAGATATCGATGTCCTGCTGAGTACAGTATTTTTAGGTGGCACTAATTTATGCATCAGTCATGGAATGTAGACTATAGGAGGAAAGCCTGAGTGACAGTAGGGTTTATAAAAAGAAAAAAAATTGCCTTAAGACTCACATTATTTTTTGCAAGAAAGTAGACAAGACTTTCAGTTACAGTTCCCAGTTCAATATAAGCAGTTTTTTAAAAATACTTGTTTTGGTTTTAAAATACACTAGACTCTGTATACTACACTGTACTCTGTGTACTCTCTGTTGTTTTGGAAAACTTGTCACATCACTGAAGATATGTCCACAAATATTTTAAAATTATCAATTATGATTTTATGATTAATTATGATTTTGTATAAATAATGGGGTATTTATGTTCATGGTTGTAAAACCTTTTGGTAAACTAAGTACCAAGAGTTTTGTGTTCTTTTTCCAAGATTCATGCTATTTGATGATTTGCATTGTACTCAATGATACATTTTAGTTGTCTTCTCTTTCAGTTTCCAGTTTACCACCATAGCGAGTCAAAAAGTAGGTGCAAGTCTTGCAAAGGGGTTTTCAAAATAGAACAAAAGACTTGATCAACAGACACACATTGATCTTACATGTCATAAAAAAAAAATAAATACCAAATCAAATACTAACACATTAGATAGTAATCAAATATACTCCATTTGTCTGGATAGGGCTGTGAAGAGACAGGTTTTGGAACTTGTTTCAAAATAAGATGATGATTTTTTTCTTTTTTTCTGTGTTCTGAAAATAAAAGATTTATTACACTGAGACTGTCGGAGAGATAAAGATTACTGTGCCTTGCCTCCAAATCTATGAGTGGGCTGCAGTAGGTATTGTAAGTAATGAAGAGTGTAAGGATTTTTCTCACATAGTTATATTTTCCTGATTTCATCAGATAAGAGAGAAACCAAGCATAAATTTATTTCTGGATATTCACAATCAATAACCTTCAGCCATCAGAGGACCACTTCTTTCTACAAAGTACCATTGTTATTTCAGCTGTCTTAATAGTTCTTATAAAAATGTGTGTATTGAAAAAGACAAATTTATTAGAACTGGCACAAAAGATTATTTTATCACTCTCTAATAACCCTTTTTGAATATAAAAAACAATTTTATTCTATGGTATTCCACCTCAATTTGAAAAAAAAAAATATCATAATGGAAGAAATTGAAAATACCTCTTTCATTTCTCTGTATAAGGATAAATGCCTACTATGTAGTCTCTCTGAACATCTGAAGATTTTTTTTAATGTTTCCTCTTGTGGCACAATTAAGTAAAACTATTTTGATTAAATAGCTCCCAAGATAATAGCAATTATAATGCAACAGGCTTGGGAATAGTTTAATCTGAAGTGCACATTGATGTACAGTGTGCATAAAATATCTGGATTTCATTATGTTTGTTTCTATGAGATCTCTATATGAGATGAGTATAACATAGATTGTCCCTGACATTACTGAATTATAAATAATAAACTGGAAGATAAATTGTTTATTTGTTATGGGACAGTTCTATGAATATTTCAGTAATCTATGTGTTAGTAAGCTCTAGAAAAGGTAATAAATTTAACTCTGCATGGGTATCTTTAGATTAGATTATCAGTAAAAGTAGACACAAACCAAAATTCTAATACGAAGATTTTATTGTAAAAGTGTTATCATATTCTTGCTTAATTCATACCATAAAATCAGAAAAACTACTTTAGAACAACTGAGGTATTAAATGCTGATAGTGAGAAGGCTGCTATGATTAATCAGTAACAATATGAGGAACAGCCATACACAATATTCTATATTTCTTACACTTTTAAAAAAAATTATCTTATAAGGAAAAAGGAAAAAAACAATTAGGTCAAAAGATTGGTGCTGTAATATTCTGATAAAGAAAAAGAATGAAAAAGATGAAATTATACTTAATGCTTACTTTTGTGAGTTTATTTATTTATTTATTCTTAATCTGCTTTACTTCCTTTGAAAAATTCAGCATCTTTGCTGTACTTTTCTCATACTACTTTCATGGCTGCTTAAGCTAAACTGTTGTCACATTTCTTACATATACAGATTGCTCTTTTAAAGCAGGTATAACAAAATTATATTTCCATTTTTCCTGTTCAGTTGCTTTTAATACAAAAATAAAGAAGCAGTGAGCCAAACTTCAATCATTAGGGTCTGTGAAAATAAAATGAGAAGAAAAATGTTTGTAAAGAGATTTCAAAGAATGAAAAAGCAATATATAAAATTCTTAGGCACTAGCAAAACATCTTTAATAAATCTTTTATGATTTTTAGCTAGCTGTCCATAAACCCTTGACTGAACTTTCAATCGAGACTGAAGCAACAGAAGAGACTTTCAAGCGCACTCAGCAAAAGAATCATTTAGACAATAAGACAGCAGTGAAGAAAAGGCAACATAAAATATATATTTTTTAATTTAGAACCAGAAAATAAATAAGTGATTTAATTTGCCTATTCTCTAAGTGTTTATGGGAGGTTCTGTGTATTGCATTGCCCAAATAAGGGTTCATTTATCTCTGTAGACTATTGTTAAAGGAAGAAGTATTTATTTCCTTTAGTGTTGTGCTGGTAATATTTTTGGTGCAAACTCTGTCCATAAACGCTCATTTAGAAAAAAAAAAAAAAGTTAAACTTTTTTTTTGAAAAAAAGTTTCACATTTCAGGCTCTGGTTTAGTGTTGGAATATTTTAGAAGGAAAATTTAAACTTTGAGATTTTGAGATGATAAAATTTAATGATAAAATTTAGATCTTGAGAACAGCAAAATTAATGCTTCTATGATTGGAGAAGACACATGCCTAAATAATTTTGATAAGTACAATTAAAGAAAAATAATAAATGGAAAAGATATGTTTATCATAGAATCATTAAGGTTGGAAAATGAATACCACTATGCCTACTAAACAATTTTTTGAAGTGCCACGTTAACTTGTTTATTTAAACTTCCAGGAATGGTGGCTCCATCACTTCCCTGGGGAGTCTCTTTCCAGTTCTTATCACTCTTTCAGTGAAAACATTTTTTAGGATTCAACTTGAACCTCTCCTGATGCAACTTAAGGTGGTTTGCCCTTAACTACCCTATTGGTAGTTGTCTGGGAGAAGAGGTTGAGCCCCATCACACTACTGCCTTCTTTCAGGTAGCTGTAGAGTGTCCACTGAGCTTTTTTTCCTCTTAAGGGTAAGCAAACCCTGTTCCCTCAGCATGTCCTCATAGGATTTATGTTCCAGACCCTCAGCTAGTCCATTCCCCTTCTTTAGATTTGCTCCAGCACCTCAGTGTCTTTCTTGTACTGAAAAGCCCAAAACTGACCACTGTGCTTGAGGTGTTGCTCCATGAATGCTGATTACAGGGGGATGATAACTCCCTGGGTCCTGCTGACCACACCACTTCTGATACAGGCTGACATTGACATTCCTGGCCACCTGGGCACATTCATCACCTCCAGATCCTTTTCCAACAAACAGCCTTCCACCACTCTTTCCCAAGCCTGTAGTGATACACTGGGTTCTTGTGGCCCATATGCATAACCAGCACTTCACCTTTTGGATGTTTGTATCCTTGGCCCTTCCTATATTTGATTGCTACTGTAAATCCTCAAAAATCACATAGTCTCATAACATTATCTTTGGATGTCTTCGTATTTATGAAAAATTCAAAGTTAAGACTATGGCCACCAGGATGTCTGTCATGGCTCTATCTCCAGCCCAACATTTATTACAGAAAAGTGTGTACATAGTAAGTATACATAAGTATATATAAGTAGTTAATTGTTACTCTGCTTTCCAGCTCATACCTGCTTAATCCAGCCAGAGCTGCACTTTGTCTGGGAAGTGCTTTTGGATAGGCTTCACTTTGTAACAGAGGATGTGTACCAATTCTGAACTTTCTGAGATGTATATGAGGACAGAGATATCATGGGTACTGTCAAATAGAGAGAAATCATGGTTATTTAATATATGATGAAAATATCCTTATATTTTTGAGACAGTTCCCTTTCTTTTGGATTGGGATGAATAATGAAAGGTGGCAAGTTGTACAAAACAGAACATGATGAAATGACTACAGTGAAAAGTACATTTCAAAGGAGAATATGTCAGTTACTAGAGCATTAGTTTTATCTAATGAAGCAAAACATGACAAATGCAAACATGGAGATTTACTTCAGGAAAAACCCAAATTAAATAGCTATGTTGACATCAAAATTAAGATATCACTCTGACTCCAGAAATAACTAGGAGAAAGGCAATGGCTTGTGAAATATAGGCCAGGCAGATTTAGTGGTTCTCACTGGTCTTAAACTTTGATGAATATAAGCAATTGTTTGGTCAGTGTTTTAACTATCTTGTACATATTTCTTTCATATTATTTGAACTATTTAAATGGTGGAATTCTTGTTGGCTGAGAGCCTGAGGCTTTTTTCCCCCCACAGGTACTTCATTAAATCTTTTCAGTGCACATGGAGTGTGCACACTCCTTGCTTAGCAAATCCTGTTTTGAAAAGCCTAAGAAGATAAAGTAAGTTTGCTTTTACTGTAATGGCCTTCAAGACAATATTTTTAATACAGCTGAATTTTCTTACTTGCAAAGCATTCTTCAAAATACACAGTGGCAGAAAATGGATTGAATTCTTCTATACACCTGCAAGATTCACTAGCTTATGCACTTAAAATATTCACAATTTGTAATATTCATATGTTATTCAAGTTTTATATTCTTTAACAGGAAGAGGGAGTCATTGAAGATTTTTCCTCTTTTACAAAGAAAATGTTTCTTAAAGGGAGAAAAAAAAACCCGAAAATTACAGATTAGGCAGCCGGTTTTCTCTCTTATGTCAGGCCATCCAAATGCAGATTTACTTCACTGTCACTAATCCTTTGTTGGTTTCCCTCTAGCACTTCATAATTTTCTTTCTGACCTCTGTATTATTAGTCTTTCTTACCTGACTGATTACCAAGAATACTGAAAAAAAATTCCACACATAGTAGGTTAAAATCAATGAACTGAGGAAAAGAGGTAGTGTTTCAGTCAGTCGAGAAATATTTTGTTATAAAACAGGGGTATATCAAAGGTCAAAATTCCTGTGGATGAAAATCACATGCAACTGAAATAGTTATGATCTTACAGTAGCTCCTTTTAATTTTTAATTTTTTTTCTGCTTGCATATTCTGACTATCGTACCTCTGGGGGTACTGTAAAGAGAAAGCAGTTTACTTTGCTCCCTTTCCTTTAGCTGTCTGACAGCTCCTTCAACACATCCCTCACCACAACAGCTGTTCACCAGAATTTTTAATTCCATTTCTGGCTTTGGTGATTTTGGAAAGAGAGGATGAAAAAGTTTTTAACCTGATTGACTTTTTTTATCCTCTCTCTTAAAGTTTAACACATACATGGCAGTTCATCCTCTTCTTCTGTTGCTAGAAACAAAAATATCTAGCTATGTTGGCTGCAAAGTTAGCAACTGAATGTCGTGGTTTTTAAACCAGTAATTAACAAAAGGGGAAAAAAAAATTACTTATTTCTTGCTGTGAGACACGGACTAAAACAAGAGCAAAACAGGCACAAAACTCAAAAGGAATAAAGAAAATTTATTGACAAACTACAATAATAAGAACACCAGAATAAACTTCCAGAAAAAACCTTTTCATTTTTTACTGCCCACCATTCTTTTGTTCACATGACAACAGAGACAAAAACTTTAGAACTTTGATGATTTAAACAGTCCCAATTCTTTCTACAGTCTTTTCACCAGTCTCTGTAGAGAAACAGAAGTTTCTTTCTGTTAATTTATGGAGTTTCTCACAAGAAAACTATTTTTGTTATAGTTTTCCTTTTCCCTGATATCAGCTGCCCAGAGCTGCTGTTATCAGAGCCCACTCCTCCCATCTCACATCACCCTGAGGTGTGCTATGGGTCATGAGTTTAGGGATAGCATTTTTAAGGATAAGTTATTCAAAGGTAAAAAGTATTCTTCATCTGTTTCTGTGAGCTTCACTAGAAAACAGTTTTCTCATTGCCTCTCAAGGCTGCAAATCTCCCAGCACTTCACTATACCATAATTACTCTACTTTTTACTCAAATTTACACTTTGAACACTTTATTCCTCCCTACAAACTGTATCATGAATTAAAGGAGTTCTTTTCAGGACTTCATTGTCCATCCCCATAGTTTTAACAGAAAGATATTTCAGCTTAATTAAAGCATCTTCTTAATTCTCTACCTTTCTTGAAGTTTCTTTTCTTTCTTGCCACTAGTAGTTTATAAAATCTCTTTTCATGCTGATCACTCTCCTTTTCTCTCTCTGGATAAAAAGATTAATCCGCAAGTCTCATCTGGATAAGAAAGAGTTAAAATCCTGCCCAAGCTTTTGTAGATGGTTCGGTGATCTCTGCTGAACAGGAGCTGGAGCTGTCTGCGATGAAAAGTTCCTCATAGCTGCTGTAGAGAGTGTGGTCGGTGTCTCTGCTTGTGGCAGGCCCAGAGCCCCTCTCCTTCTTTACTCGGCAGTTTCTGGTAAATTCCATCACGGCAAAACCTGCAGCCAAGCCAGGAACCGGCCTGGCCCGACTTGGCCCGGGGCAAGCCCCCACAGGCCCCATGTCCCGGCCGGGAGAATGGCAGGCCCGGCCCGGCCCCCGCCCGGCCGCATGGCCTGGGCAGAGAGCGAGAGGCCGGAGCCCGGTTACCTTTCACAGCCAGAAAACAAAAAAAAGAGCAAGAGGGCTCTGGTTTTACACTTTAAGGTGGGGTTCACAAGTTGATCCCCCTTTTCAATGGCTAAAACTGCTGTCAATTCTCAGCAATGACCGTTAATTGGTAAGGAGAAAAGACTCCCGGCAGTCCCCAGCAACTTTAACCTTCTTAAAGGTAAAGTAACCCTATGACACTGAATGACCACTGTTCCTTTTTTATCACTTCTATGGGATCATTGAATGAATTTGAGTAATTCTCCTGTCCTTGCTGTGACTTTGTTGTGGTTTTTTTTTTTTTTATTCCATATTTTTCAGCCAGGGCAAATCTCAAGATCATAGATGTATCTTGTATGAATGAATGAATGCATGAATACAGATAGCAATCTATCTATCTCTATATATATATCTGTAGACACATGGAGATATAGATATAGATATAGATATAGATATAGATTAGATATAGATAAATATAGATATAGATGATATAGATATAGATACAGATATATATATACTCATGTTTATACACATATAAAAACATATTAATTATTAAATCCAAGGAACTATTGTTAATATGTTCAATATAATTATTCATTCTCTTCTCCTTAGCAGGCTCTCCATTGGGCTGCCTGGCCAGGTTTGGCTATTATAAATCAATATTCTATTCCTCAGTAGCATTGATATTACATTGCAGGTAATTATTCTCTGAATAATTTCCCAACCTAAATTACAGTGTATTTTTAACCAATGCAATACAATAAAAAGAAATAAAAATACAAACAAACACATTTAATTCAAGTCTACATTGTGATAAGTAATATAGTTATATGTTGTCAATTTAACAAGGTGGGCAGTTATGAGTTGAAATTACATATTAGTTCAATAATGTGATTTTTTCTTTTGTCCAAATGTTAGGCTGGAAGGAGTTTTTTTAAGCACTACTAAAAACAACAACAATAAAACCTAGTGAACCTAAATTATACTAACCATTTCTAAAGCTGTTCCTTTTTAATGCAAGGAAGAATCAACATGACCTTTTAGGCTGTCTTTGGAGAATACAAATTAGATAGCTGAGATTGTTTTTTACTGTAGTCTAATCTCTACTGAAGTAGAATATTTCCTGCAGAAAAGGATTATTTACTTCATTTTGACTATATTTTCTTCTAGAGAAATAAAATCTTTGCTAACTTCTTCTCTAAAGAGAAGGAAATATCTAATGAGGGAAATTTGTGTGAAGTGTATATATAAAGTCTTAATAGATTACCATTAGAAATAAGGCTTAAAAACATATTGTCTATTACAAAGTCTAATTTACCTGTAACTCTCTCTAAAGGAATAGACATTAAATATAGTATCATCAGATGCTATAAATTAACAGTGAGGAACTAAAAGTCAATTATGGCATTTTCAGGCATGTGACTGTAGGAACATTATTATAAATGTATTGTATACATGTATATATTGAGAATGCATTCTTAGAGAGAATAAGACTCACAGAATTGTGCTTATGTCCTTGCAACCCAATAATTAAAAATTTAAGATTATAGTAAACTACTTCTTTGCACTCAGGAAACAACAGTGCTTGATTATCAAAGAACATATGAAATTGATAGAGCAGGAGTACAAAAGATGTACCCAAATTCATGGTGTCCCTCTTAGCTGCTCCATGAGTAATGTAATACCATCTCTCATGGATGATACTAGATCTGATTAGTCCAAGATACTTTCTCAGTGCAAAGGCTTTCTTTAATAGTAAAAAAATAAAAAACTGCTCATGCATGGAGAGATTGAGATTTTATAACCAGTAAAATTTCATGTTGTTTTTAACATACCACGTGTTCTGTAACGTATAAGTAATGCCTATGAGTGATAGCCTCTGAAATGGTGTACTACTAATGCCAACATCTTGATTCCCAGGTTTTGTATTCTGATGTTTAAATCCCTCTTTGCAGCAAGTTAGACATTTTTTTTCTCTTCCTTATATTAATAAACATATTCCTTTATTCAAGATGTTTTTTGTAAAATTCTTCAGAAATTACTTTCTTTGTTTTAAAGAACAGATTACTAGTACTTCCAATCATTTTTTATTGACACCTTTTTCTCTCTTAAGAAATTGCAATTTTATAGTTTTGTCCTTTTGTATATGAGAGAAAAATATCCTATGATCATAATTTTGGCTTGTTTTTATTCAAGTTGCTAATTAATGACACGTGGGGAAACACCTGCCTCCTTTGTATTCAACTCACTGACTGCCATATTTCATATCATTCTTTGTACTTATTTCTCTTTAACAATTTGTAACTTAAATATTTTTAGTATTTTATCATGTATAGAGGATAAAGGGATCCTGAGCAAGACATATGTTCTCATTATCTACAGACATACTTTGTGATTGTCAGTAATTTTCTTGAGGTAAGTTTTATCTCAGTGGGCTTTAGACTACTAAATTCAGTCAATGGATAAAAGATCCAGGAGGCAATATTCCCTGTAATAATGAATGACCTAGAATAGGAAAGCTGATTCTTGTATGAAGTTGCAGACTGGACTTTCACATGACTTAAGATGAGGTAGGTGAATGTCATTTTCCAGTTTATCTTCTTTTGGGGTTTTCATTTTTTTTGTTTTTTTGTTTTGTTCTTTTTTTAAGTAACACCAGCATTTATCAAGAGAAACAATATTCATCCAGCATGAATTCACAAAATCAGAGGGATATTTTGAAAAGACTAATGACATGTTTTAGATCTTTGTCTGTAAAATGATGTTATTTTTCCCAAATAGAACAATAAAATGATTCATGAAAATTTATAGAAATTTTTAGGCGATGAGAATTTCAGTAATAAAATATGTAAAATCACTTTGACATACAGGATCAAAATTATTCTAAGCTTATTTGAGCTTACTTTTAAACATCTTTTAATAACTATCCTACTACCTCTCACTTCATATTTGCAGTAAGATGTTAACAAGTATGGTTTACATAAAAAATATTTTCTTTAAATCATAAAAGTGTATCATTTCACTGGTTTTTATTTCTATATCTTCCTTCAGGACATAATCTAAATTTTTTACTGGTTAAATTCAGTGCTGTGATGTCATATGTGAACATTTTTTTAAACTTTTTTTTGAGGTTACTTTTGTTATGAAAAATTTATCTGATACTAGTGTAAATATGTGATTCAAATTATTCTGAGAAAACCATATGAAAATCATAATGATCACCCAATTTTATGCTTGAATCACCTAGTGAAATATTTCTCATGACTACAAGAGTTATGTTATAGAGTTATATTATGTTTGGAGCAACCAAACTGACATTATGGTTTATATCCAAGGTGAAGCAGAAAGTTGGACATTTTCATTGAAGGTTTGTTTTAAAAAAGTAAATTAATAGTACTTTTATAAAATCAGAACTGAAAGACAGTGGTGCATTCTTCTTTTCATCTCGCTTAACTGGACACTATCTTCCATATAGAAAGTGCTCAAAACTTGCTGTAGTATGTGAATATATTCTGACAAACATTTGTTCAGAAATTTACTGAATGATTTGTCAGATACCTCTCTTTAGCTTTGCTATACATAATGTATCTTTACAGTATGTATGACTAAATGGCATTGTATAACATTATTTTACTGAAGAGAATTTTATATTGCATCTAGGTATTTTGGTTGATTTGTTTGGGGTTGTTTTCTTTTTGTGGGTTGTTTGTTTTTAATTTTTAATTTAGCACTCAATATAATCTGGCTTTTTTTATTGTAAAAAGAAGCCCTTTATACATCTTTAAGTTAAAAAAGCAGGATTCAATAAAGTAAAAAGCATTAATCTTACTTCATGAATTCTGATAGAAGGTTTAAAACCTGAAAATAAAATCCGAACTCACAGCACAGAAGAAAGTAAAACCGCCATCATCCATATATTGCAATATTTAAGTGAAAGAACTTTAAATGAGGACTCACATAGTTCCATTTAGCCTTTTCTTGTGTTTGTCATAGTTCATCCTCCTTTTAAAAATGTGTGAAAAAAGGACAGTAAGCAAATAATCACGAGACACATAATGTGATTCTAATGCAAAATTATATTACATCTTAGAAAATATTAAGGATTTTAATTGCATTCAGTTCAAGACCATGTACAAAATTTTATTTCCCTTAATATCGTGGGAATATTCTGGCCTTTGAAAAGAGCACAGTACATAAGATTTTTAAGATGTAACAATGTTTATCATTGTGCATCTGGAATTTAATTCTTTGATAAAATTTTTTTTTGTTATTTCTTCAGTTTTGCAGGAAAGTTCATAATTTTTTAATATACCTCTGTTCTGCAAATTCTGTATCTGGCAGTAAATGCAAGCACATCACTTTTGCAGACATACCTATTGACAGGTGTTATTAAAACTATGTACTAAATTTCATTATAGACTAACTACCATAAGAGAGTATGATGAAATGTGGAATGTGAGAGCATCTGCTTCATTTAGGTTATCAGATCAAGATCCCTTTCCAGTTCAACAGGAGTCAAAGTGATGAATGAAACAGACAGGGACGCCAATCTGACAGACAAGTGACAAGGGGACTGAAGACCAAAGCTCTTGAAAGCGTAATTGATGGCCCATTAAGAAACTCCAGGCCTAACTTTGGAGACTGTCACTCTGGAGCCCATAGCTGTCAAGGACAGGGAGGCAAGAGAACATAAGTACAAGGATAATTGAGGCAGGCTGTGGCACTGCAAAACTTACTAAGAAATGCTTAGGAAAGTTCAAAGGGAGAGAAAAAGAAGGGAACAGAGACTTAGAAAAAGAGAGTGCATGATAAGAGGAGGGATAAGAGGAGCCTGTTGTGTGTGCATGCAATCAGTAAATTTGTCTGACTAAACCCTATACCTAATCATCACTGTCTATCCTGTCTTCTTATGAGGTATTTTCTAAACTATCTTTGTAATCACCATTTGTCCTGTGTGTGAGTGCTCAGACTTCAGCTGGAGAGACTGTTGGTGAACTCACAGCTTGCAACTGGAGTGGCAGACCTGACAGAGTCTGTGTGTCCATGGTGCGAGAAACTGGACGGGGACAGTGGCTCACAGAGCCTGTCTGCCTGGCTGTCAGCAGGTGGGAGGAAGTGCATTTTTCTCAAACCTGGGATGTGTGGGGTGGAAGTGCATCCAATTTACTAGCAAACTTCAAGCTGTCCCAGATGACATAGGAGAACCCAGGTCCAGGGAGAGATATTAGGCAGGGAAGGGGCTCATGGACAAATGTGGGGTACCTTTGAAGTGAGTATGTGTGCGTTTGCTAGTGAACATCAGGCTAGGTCAGCCAGTGAGTAGAACACCTATGGAGTGAGTAAGAGGGCTCAAGATCCAGGCAGAGGTATTGGACAGGGGAATTGCTGTGTTACTTTAGGGATACATGAGCATGAGAACATGCTTGTGAACCTAGAGAATGAGTGGGCGGGGGGGGGGTGTGAATTTTCACTGGAGAACCCCAGTACTCATCAGCTGGAGTGGGGAAAAGGTACTTGGCTATTTGTACTTATGTTTTAGGGACTTTTTTTATCTGTACTTGTGTTTTCTGTGAGTCCTGGTGGTGCCATATTTGGGGATTGTTAAAGACAGTGCCCTGTCCAGAGCTGTCATTGCAACCAGCCATGTCAGTGTTCCGGGTCTGTGCAGGAGTGGGACTCTGGAATACATGCTCAGACTCACTGCCTCCAAATGGGAAAGCAGCAGCTGCATGCATCAGTTTGGGAAAACAACTACCAGGCCTCCAGGGCACGAGGCTGAGCTCCAGCAGCCAGGACAGAGAAACACCTGGGCCCCAGAGCCTGCCAGAGTCAGACCTCATAACATCCCTTAGCAAAAATATTGTTTCAGCCTCACATCTATTGCAAATGCCTAAAATATGGCAAAGACACTCTGGCTTTATTTCACAATCAGTATTCTAAGGAAATATCCACCTGTTCTCTTATTTGTTGAAATTAAAAGCTATTCATAAAAATCATTTATGTAAAACTTTTTAAATTAAGCTATTTGCATTCCCTTATGACACAGTAGTCACGCTTGATAGAAGACAGAAGCTGAATAAGCATAATCTTTTTTAATAATTTCAATATATTCTGCTAAGTGTTACTGATGATTAAATTACGCTATCTGACATGTTTTGTGAAGGCACATTGTAAAAGTGAGTGTTGCACTGGAATAAATTACTGAAAGATGTATGTCATTAGGCATGCAGGATGCATGAAGGAAGTGTTTCTGTGTATCATGTTAATCCAGGTCAAGGAAGGACAATGAAGGTCAAGGGCGCAGAGCCTTGAAAGCTTTTTAAGATATGAAGTATTACAGGGGGGTCAATAGGATTTGCAAAGTGAGCAAGATAGTAGAATGTTTTCTGAACAAGGGACAATCATAAGATCTTTGTGGAAAGAAGGCTAAATTGTTCTCCACAGACATAAATCAATGTAATATTCTTGAACATTCTTATTATAATTATCATATTGCACTTACTTGCTGCTTTCTCTATGAAGCAGCAAGAAAGGCTATTTTGTGGTGATTCTGGAATGAAGCACTAATGTCATTCCACAGAGAACAGAAAGTAGAAAATGACTACTCTGAATGGTTATGAAAAAAGCACCACAGGGCACACATATTTCCATAATCAAAATAGATGAATATTATCTCCTCCTCCTCTAAGAGACTTTTTTTTTCCCTTTTTCTTTTTTTTGCATATTTCAAGCCAAGATTGTGGATGTGATGAATATGATTCCAAAAATCTTCAAAAAAAACCATACTTACAGTACCTACCAAGTACTCTAGTATCATGTTATTTTCTAGCAATGTAAAGATTTTTTTTTTTTGTGATCAACCTAGTCCAAAATTCTAGCACAGCTAATATGAACTTATTTTCATTTTCATACAGATCAAAGTTTTGTGTCCCTGAAGTATAAAAATAACACTATCAAAAGACACTAAATTTAAAGACATGAAGAACAAACCATATCAGCCATCAGGTAGATGCAGTTATAACTGAATAAAATAAAGATAATTTTTTAAGAAAAATAATAACTTTCTGAGAGTGTAAGATAACTCTTTAAAGTGCTGTGGTTTTGATATATTATTTATTTAATCATAGATTTGACAAATGGCAAATCAAATAGGAACAAAATATATAGCACATAAGGCACAAAGACAATGTAACTTACCTGTTCCTTTATAATAAGAAAACCATCTAAGAACATGCAAAATACTGATAATTGGTTACACTGGCTTTTCTTTATAACTTTTCATAGCAAAGCTATCTGACTTTTAATGGTAATATTTGGCAGAAATCCAAAGGAATGAAGAGTAATTTGCATTTTGAACTCCATTATTCAATTGTTGAAATGGGACAATGGTATTATTCAGAAATGAGAATAATATCCATTTTCTCATAAAATTATCTTACACTAAATCATTATGAATATTTGTAATAAGATAAAAATTATTTCTGTTCACATTGATATTGGAAATGTTGCAGATTGAGATCCATATTTTGACTCATTTTAAGCAACTTTTAAAGGTTTTCTATAAGGAATCCATACATAGACATCACATAATGATTATTATTAAGTACAAACATAGCCATTATAAAACTGAAATATAAGAGAATATTGTGTTCACTAGAGAAATAAAACTGAAGGTCTTGATATCATGATGAATTCTTTTTTACTTCATTGCGAATTTTTGCAGCTGTCTTAAAGAGGCAATGCTGGCAAAGTTGGTGTCATGCAATTACTGCAGTTCCATTTTTTGTCAATAAACATTATTGTATTTGAATTTGTGGTTTCTCTGCTCACTCAGCATTTTCCTGTTGGTAATTTAGTGAGCTAACACATTCTAACTATTGATATTTAATACACCTGTGTGTGTTTAAGAGGGTCTGGAGGTTTTGGTCAGATGGTTTTTCCTTTTGTAGGAATTGATCATACAAGAGCTTTAGGTTCTGTATGTGAAATATGAAGAATTTCTTATAAAGCTCCCCCAAGTACAAGGATGAATGGCGGAGGTTTGGAGCTGTTCCACACCACACATGTCACCATGGTGGGAACAGTTTTTGGTGGGGAGTGCTGAGCCCCAGAAGAGAGACATTTTATTTTACTCACTCACGGAAGGGATTGGTTTTGTTCCTTTTAAAAGCTGCAGGTGAAAACACTGGGTTTTGTCTGTTTTTAGAGAAACAGTTCCCTGCATGCCCACAAACTGCAACTATATTTTTCTGTTGAATAACAATACCAGTTATACCGCTAAAGATTATCTCAGAGCTGCAATGCATTATGGGTATATTAGACTGACTATGTTAATGTTGATGCTATAGCAAATATGAGAAGAGTTGGAAACAACTTAATAGCAGCGCTTCATCTTTGCTGAATCTCCAGATCTGTGTCATTATTGAGAGAGTTTAGAAATTCAGCCCAAAAACTCCATGTTTTTCAATATTTTCTTGCATTGGGATAGTAATAAGCTTGATGTTTTAGACTCTAAATTGGAAGAAAATGCTATTTTTTTTTCTTTTTTCTTTTCAAACCTAAATTTTCTATGGAGAAATATTACACAGATTGTAATAGTCCCTTTTGAAATCACAGGAAAATGCTTGCCAATTTTGTCTTGATTTGGCGTTTCACTCATATGAGATTAATGTAGAACTGCTTTACTTTGATGTAATAGTCTATTACAACAAAATGAAAAGTTGAAACTGCATATTTCAAAATAATTTAAATGAAGCAAAGATAAAACAATGAATTTCAGTCTTTTCACTATTTTAGAAGTAAATATATTACTGTGAAATGTTATTTTCTTAAGAAAATGAGAGTAACTTATCAAATTAATTCTGCAATAATCTCAACTATTTCTTCTCAGTTTTGCGTAGTTCATAGGACATTGTAGTAGAATTTGTTTGCCTTGCAGAACAGCTGTAGCAAAGGGCAATTCTCTGTCTAGTTCAGTACAGCAGTTACAGTTGCTCAAAGTACAGCTATGGAACATATATGTAATAGAGACAAGAAATATCACAAATGGGCTTTGAATTAACAGAAGCACAGAATGATTTGGCCTTCATATTTTTACCCTTCAAGAGTGCTTACAATTAATTCAGTGTATTTAAACAGTTCCATTTTTTCCTTTCACTATTCAAAGTCCTGCATTATGAAAGGATTTTTCAGAAACCAGGTCTAAAAAATATTTTCTCAGCATATTTCTGTCCCTCTTGTCTCTTCCTCTTTCATCTGTTTTGTTCTTGTGACAGAACCATCAAAAATCGAAAGGCTCTGGTGGATACTCTCTATATTATAGTCTTCCATGACATAATTCTAAAAATTCTTGAAAAGAATCAGACAGTATGAAGGAGCAAATACCTGCTTTTTAATGGATCTTTAAATACGCCTTTCATATGTTTTTTTATGTTTCCTTAAATTACTTAAATTAAAAAAAAAAAATTATTAACATTTTTGAGGGAGGGGACTTTTTGTTATTTATAGGTGTTCAATAGAGACTAAAAATTTATTAAATGGACCGATATATTGCTAAAAAGTATCTTAATCTGTATACCAATTTACCAAGAAATAAAAAATCATTAATTTAGCATCTAATAGAATTATGGAAAATTAACTTAGAGCAGTCATTTAAATGCTTAACAAATAAATGCTAAATCATATTTTTGTTATATTTTTTTAATAACTAAGTGATTAATGGAAGCAAATTACCTGTGCAAATGGTAATTTGATCATAATTTCAATAAAATAATAATTAATTTTTTTTAAAGTGAATTAAATTTTGTATCAAAATTGAGGAGGAACATTTTGACTCATGTTAATGGTATTTGGGACATAGATGTGTTTCTCAGCTCTCATCTCATTGAAATTCTGTGTACTTGTATTTCAAAAACTAGAAATAGCTCAAAATATTATATGAGGAAAATATTGATGCTTTTTTTTTTGTCCTAAACAAATAAAACAATTTCCCTCAAATGAAATTATTGTGAAAATTGTTTTTTAGTCTTCTGAATTTACCTTTATTCACTTGCCAAATATACTAAATATGTTTTTTTAAAAAACCATTTAAAACTCAGTGATGAAATACCATCCAGCCTGTAGAATTATTTTGTTCAGACTTTGTGGCTTCTAATTTAAGAAGTATCTGTATCTTTATCACAAACCCTTTACTAACTAACTCTAGTGGTCTAATTTATTCTTTCTGTTATACATAATCATTTACTTTGCCAAGAAATGCACTTTCTTTTGTAATTAATGGGTAGGCTTTGCTTATCTCAAGTATGCATATATCAAGAAAATTTTCAAGTGACACATGAAATTATCTAATCAGTTCAAATCAAATTTTAAGTTGACGTTCTTGCTCCATGAAGATCAGTTTAGGATTTATTAAATTGTATTTCACCTTCACTCCCATCGTGTAATTGGATCTGCTTTCCTAAGTAGAATATAGTTCATTGAGAGAAGGAATGATATGTTGAAACAGCTCCAGGGATGGGACATTCACAAGTTTTCTGGGCAATTCTTCCAGTGTCTCACCACCCTCACAATAAAGAATACATGATATCTAATCTAAACCCACACCTGTTCAGTTAAAGGCATTGCCCCTTGTCTTACCTCTGAATACCCTTGCGAAAATTTCCTCCTTATGAGACCCCATCAGGGTACTAGAACAACTCTAGGAGGCCCCTCTGGAGCCTCCTCCTCTCCAGGATGAGTAACTCCAGCTCTATCAGCCTTTCCTTATAGCAGAGGTGCTCCATCCATGTAAGGGTCATTCCTGTTTTGCATGCCACTGGAAATTGGTGCCTTAAGTTCCCTGGAAAGTGGAATAGTTTAGGTACATGAAAACCTCTGTCTTTGTGAACCTTACATGGTATGTCTGACAAATGTGGCCAGACTGCAGAAAAAGAAGTTTATCAGCTTAATCCAATAATTAATTACATTTAATAAAAATTAGAATGTAAAGTACATTCTAATGTTTAAATTTCTACTCTATGACATTATATATTTTTCCATATTAGGAGTTATATAGTCCATAAAAATTAACTTCTTTGAGTTTTTAAGGATTAATTTCTAACTTAATTCCTTTTAAGATTATCCCTTAAAATATTCTAATGTCTTCTCTGAAATCAATACTTTTTGGTTTTGTTTAATTGTCTAATTCTGTAGTAGTGTAAAAGAAGAAAACAAGTGTGCTCTTTCATTAAAGACAATTCATACAAATTAAGCAGGCTCACAATCGCTGATATTACTACACTTATTCTTTTCTTGCTTCTTAAATTTAGCACACTGTTTCAGTTTAGATAATTCTTAAAGCAGTTTTACCCAGACTAAATAGAATAGAATATTTGAGTCAGTCTGTCACTCACTAAATAAAAACAGCCCATGAAGTCTGAATTTTGAAAGATCCATAGAGAAAGGTTTCTGATCTCCCAATTATAAATACAATAACTGAAGCCTTTTTAGACAAAAGAATAGTTTATATTGGATTAATTTGTTTAAAGATAAGAGACTGAAACAAATTTCAGTTTTTACAATTACCTTAGCTATAGGTATGTAGTTTTTCACTTAAAAAAAAAAATCCCTTTATTATATTGATCAGTCAAAGATGCCATCACTCCGGTCAGAATAGGTGGGCTTTGGTCCCCAAAATGAGAAAATGTTATTCCACCTTGCCATCAGATATTACTCGAGAAGCATATGGGTTTCACACAGGTCCAGTCTAAGTTATTGTCTAAGAGAACAGTGAGGATGGCTAAAATCTCAAAGCATCTCAGCTGAAACCTGAAGCTTGTCTTTAAGAAATTGAATTATTTTATTCAGTATTTTATGTATTTTTAGTCACTTATTATACACGGAGTTCTTAGAATTACAGTTCTTGTTTCTGAAGTATTTAGAAATGTAAACAATCCTTATCCATATAATTCCCTTAAAAATACACCTTGTATCCTTTTTAAACTAAAAATGTTATTGTTTCAGGTAGTTGTTTGGTTTAGAAAGGATATTCTTCTAATTCATCTAGTCCCAAAATTCTCTTTCTATGAATGTTCTTGTTTAACAGCAGTCTGGATAAGGAGTATTAACATTTCTTCAGGTTTCCTCTTACACTAAAAGACTGATTAGCTAGTTGAACTGCATGGCCGCTTCAGACCAGACCAGAAGTTGCCCAAATGCCTCTTAAACACTGCCAAGCCTGGGGCATTAACAATCTTTTTAGGAAACCATTTCCAGTGTTTGCCTACTCTCTCCTGTTCTAATAAGCATTACTTGAGAGTTCCTGAAAACAAGAATTTTTTTAACCCCAGTGTTGTTATTCAGTCTCCTTCCCCCTAGCCTTTGAATCCTTTTTAACTGCATTCAAGAGGCAGATCTTACAATGTGATTCACAATCACTTTGAGCCACCTGGTCTACTGGAAGGTGTTCCTGCCCATGGCAGGGGTTTCAAAGGAGATGGTCTTTAAGGTCTCTTCCAACACAGATCCTTTTGTGTATAAAGTTTAAACTGCAGGGTAGTTATTAGTTTTTACCAGCGAGAAAATAAATTTAATACACTATGCATAGCAAACTGTTAAATCCTTTGCACTTATATAGAGGTATTTTCATCAGGAGAGAAAATATTTAATTTGAGAGTAATGATTAGGATCCATGTATTTTTATTAAAGCTTCCTTATTTTTGTATCCTCTGTCCTTTGAACTGATAACTGTTGCTAGTCACACTGAATAAGCTAATTATTGAACACTTATGTTTCTGTTTAAACACATCTGCTCTGACTGGAATTGCAGAAGAAATACACTTATGGCACTCTATTGATTGGTGAGCCATTAAGGTTCCAATTCAAGAAACACCTGCTAGTTACTCAGCCTCAGGTGTCTTGCTTGATTAGGTATTAATTCTTAAATTGATGCCAGATTCTCATTAACCTCCACATGAATAAAGATAAGTACTAAAAACACCAGTTCTGTAAAGCAAATTTTAAATGTGTTATAACTGGCTTCTTTCTTAAGATAATTATTACATCAGAAGGATCATGGAGAGCAGCTCCTGGCCCTGCCCAGGACAACCCAAAGAGCCACACCATGTTGTTATGACCTTATATTAGGCAGAGTAACTGAGGCTGGTATTGATAGATCCCTTAGGGTGAATTAAAGTGAAACAACACTGAATGATCAATGTATATATGAGGCAGGTTTATTTTAAAACAATTTGGTTGCAGCAGAATGGAGGTATGTATATGGTTTTGTCCTTTTCTATAAAAATATTTTGGATAAAATATATAAGGAAAAGATAGAAAGAGAAGAAAAGTACAAGATAGTAGAATGGAAAGATACCACCTCCTGCAGATTCACTGATGACCTTTACTATTTTGATGTCTGTGTGCAGAATGGTGGTTGCAATCTTAATCCACTGGTGATGCAGCCCGTGCAAAAAAGAGTTTGTCAAGTTGCCTACATTTGGTCTATGTGGGAACACCTTGATATCTCCACTTGAGGGGAGTTTACACTGTCAGGTGCAGTTGTGTTTTATCTGATGGGAGAAGATTAGCATGATAAAATGCATTACCCCATCTCTGCAGCATCTGCTTCTTATCAGCCTTTTCCCTTATCTGGAATGGAAACTTTTTGTTTAAGGCAGCAGTCCCTGGTTATCAGGGAAATGATAGATGCAGGGCTCAACCAGCCTGTCCAAGCAAAGTTACATGTGACTCACAGTGTCCTGTTAAAGCCTCTTGCAGGCTTGGTGACCACTTCCTTGGGGAGCCTGTTCAAGTGCCCAATCACTCTCTGGATGAAGAAACTGTTCCTAATATTCAACCTAAATATCCCCTAAAACAGCTTCATATTCTTCTGTCAGGTCCTAAAATTATTCACCAGAGAGAAAAGATCTGTGGATCTGTGTCTGCATCCCTGCTTCCCGCCATGAGGAAACTGTAGACTGAAATGAGGTTTTTCCTCAATCTCCTTTTCTTTAGGCTGAACAAATCAAGCTGCTTCTCAAAAGGCTTCTCCTCTTATGTATTAAATTATTTCCAATTTAAATGTAAATAATTTTTCAAAACTTGCTTTTAGTATTAAACATAGTATAAAAGTATTTTTCTATTAAGAAAATGCAGTTGGTCTCATTAAATTAAGATTATTTTGTTAATAATTGGTCAGTTGTTCTAAAAGTGTCAACTTTTTCTGCAAAAAAAAGTGAAAATGTGAGAAAAGAAAGGCATTGTGTCATTTATGGTGTCTTTTGGAACAGAAATACAGTTTCATGAACTATTTGAACCAACGATCCAAAAAAAATGTGCATACAGCACAGTTTTCAGTTAATACTCGCTGTGGTTCTGCAGCTTGATTACCATTGGAACAATTTTGCTAGTACAAATTGACTGGAGAAGATAACATACATTTTAGTCTTTATTTCTCTAGGCTCAGTAACAGGGAATGCTAAGCTCAAGTTTACAACTTTGAGAGTCTGTTAACAAAAATTTAGTCACAAACTGTGTTTCATTAGTAGATTTGTTTCTTGGCCTTTTGTCTGGTCAGTTCTTCCAGAGATCCATAGGCTGATGATGTTTGTCTTGCTGATTTAGGAAGTCAGGGTAAAGATGAATGGCAATTAAGTGCAATAAAGAATGATGGACAACAAGCTGGGATTGTACAGGCCCTCAAGTCCAAAGACTAAAAACCGATTTATATGATTCCTAGACATGGATTAAGATCTTTATTTCATTACTGGTGGTGCTAGGTTAAGAATTAGACTTGATTAAATTAGAGGTCTTTTCTGATCTAAATTATTATATGATGATTTCAATCCAAACCAGAGATTTTTTGTTTCACAAAAATTTATAGCTGAAGAAAAGGCACAATGAATGTCAACAGATAAATGGGAGAATGCAGTGAAATAACACTGTGTGGTGGATTCACCTTCAATAGGTGGCCTATTGCAGTGGGCTTGGACTAAATTTTCAAAAGTGCCTTCTAACCTTCTATCTTCTTTAGCTGGCCCTGCTTGAGTAGGTAGAAGTAGACCAAACCATCTCCAGAGGTCCCTTCCACCCTCAATCATTCTGTAATTTTATGAAGAATAATTTATTACCAAACAAAACCAGAGCAGGAGTGTTAAAAACCAATGAAACAGGTACCTACCTCCCATCCATTTTTGTCAACATTCAACTTTTCTCCCTCATTCCTAACTTTTTTATTCCTCCCTGGTCACAGTCTCTGCCAAGAATGGCACAGGGAGGATGGCTGGTGGAGGGGTGAGGGGTAAGAATAACTGCTGCAGGATGGATCCTTCCCATATGTTCAAGGTCTTCAGGAAAAAGATCTCCTCCAGCATGGGATCTCTGTGGGCCATGGTCCCTGTCAGGTAATATCCAACTGCTCCACCACAGACTGCAGGGAATATCTGTTCTGCCATGTGGATCTTTAACTTCTCCTGCTTCTTCTCTGAGCTACTTCTCTCTGGCATGGGGCAGCCCTGGTCTCACTGAAGTCACCTCTGCAGCCCTCCAAGGACAATGCCTTGCCATGGGACACCCAATGCAGTGTTGTATCATGTGGTGTTAGTGCTGTTCTTACTGAAAGAAAAATGTGATCCAGAACTCTTATATATTGCTCTGGAATTCTACAGAGTAATTACTAATACCATTATTATTATTTCAATTTATTATTATTATTATTGAAAATATATTTTCTCTGTTTTTTTAGGATTTAAAATAGTGATATGCAATTACTAGAATGTGTAAGAAGTGGGAAGTAGAGCAGTCTTGAAACTAAAGATAAGGAACTTAGAAATTTTCTCTCAAATCAAACACAAAGGAATGCAAACGTTCTTTTACAAAAAGATATCTTTAAATACTCTGAAATGTCTAATTGTTTATATTTCCTAATCATTCTAAAACATATCTTTTCACAATTTTCACTCCACTTACTCACTGCTGAGTCCCAAAATATTTTAGTGTCAGTAAACAGAAGGATATCCCAAGAAACCAAAAGCATTTGCATTACAGAAAATCCTTATGGATAATAGTAGTCTCTACCTTTTTCTTGAAGATTGTGAATATCTGAATATCTTGACTCTAAAATTACATGGACAAAAATTATTGTAGTTTTATGGTTTCTTTGCACTTGGGTTTTGTTCAGTGGTGTTCTGAACAAAGAAAATAATGAATATTATATTTTTATAAAAGTTGTTCTTTAGTATGAGTATAATAACCCATAATTTCAAGTGTTAAGGTTTCAAACAAAAATATCCAAAGTGTCAATTAAAGTTATCTGTGAAAACAACTCATAGCTAATTTCCTTAAAGCTGTATCATAATAAGCAGATGTATAAAAACAAAGATTAATTGCAAATATTTTAGTCACTATTTCAATTTTTAATTTTTTTCATGTCAGCTGCTTGAAACTCAAAACCATTTGAAGAACAAAAGAGTTATTTAAAAATGACACTTTGATGTACATCCATCAAAAAAGTTTGAGTGAAGAGAAACACAAATACAGTGTTAGGAACTGAGTGACTAAAGTGTATCGAGATTTTTTTTGCTGATGCTTGTGCTTGGTTGCACTTCTGCTATTGCTCTGTCCAAATCCTGTCCATTATTTGCACTGGTAGTCCCTTCCTCTTGGCTGCATAAGTGTTCCCTTGCAGTAGAGATTTACAGTTAGAAATCTGTGTTCCATTCTTCACAATATAAACCCAAAAGTCTTTTTATTCCTTGCTTAAGTCTCTTCTGTTTCAGTACTCAGAATACTGTTCTGATACACATTTCAACACATACCAAATCCCTGTGCAATTTAATCTGAGATGGATTCAATTCACCTCTGAAGACAGTATTTATTAGTTCTCCAGACAAATTAAAAGACCCTGACGGTTAAATGAAGTCCCATTTTATGTCTTAACATATCTCCATAAGGGACATTCATGTCTGTAACTTCATTATCTGCATACATTTCTCTAATACAAACAATGACTATCAATTAAAATTAGATTGAAGTGGGGCTTGGGGCAAGTATAATTTTCTCTTAATATGCATTTGAAACATCATTGCAAAAGGAAATGGTTGTGTTTTAATGGCTTCTCCTTTGAAGTTAAGGAGATACAAATCTGGGACTCAGCTTAGCTGCTTTGCAGCAGTTCTACCATAGTACAATGCTGGAAGGAAATGAACTGCACCTTTGAGAGAATTTCACTGTATAGTCGCAATCCCTAAGGATATTAAAACCTCTGTAGCAGTTCCAATAAGTTCATTTTTCTGTCTCTAAATAAAGGGGATATGACATAAAGTCCTATATGCCATGGCTATTCTTATAGCTGCTTATAATGTCAGCTGATCTGCATTACAGAAGTGGGAAATATCTACAAAATAATTGTCATTTAATTCACTTAACATTTAAAAATAATTGAAGAGAGCTGAAGAGAGGAAGTGAAAATAAAAACATCACTTTAATAGGAAAAACAAATAAAACACTTGGGCATAGCTGAGAGATCTTAGTTTGACTAAGTCACAGAATTATATAATGTAATAGTCTGAGGTTTTTAAGTGTCTTTGTGCATTTTGTGATGCCCTTGAATTTACCTAGGAATATGAATAGAAACACTGGGTAATAATTACCTATTTTAAGTCCACGTGCATTTCTTCCAAACTGTTCCCCTAATCTATTCCACATTAAAACTCTAGGGGAACGCAATCAAAGGCAGTAAATGAACTTACTCTGGAGCTCTCTAAGGCATTCTCAATTTGCCATCGAACTATTACTGTAACAAATTATATTTGCACACTCTGCAAAAAAGCCTTTTGTATTGGATCCCTCTGTACATGTTTCATCTGAAAGGGAAATCTGCTGCAAAACAGAAGATAGACAATAAAATATTTTTCTGAAAAACAAAGGTTTAAGTTTGAAATATTTAATGTCAGACTAATTATTATTATTTATTTACATAGTTTTTTTCAGTGGCTTCTAATTTCTTTCAAAGAAAATCCAAATTTAAAGTTGTCAGAAGCAGAAGAAAAGTCAAATGTTATCTGTGATCCAAATCCCTAGGATGAAAATATTTAAAGTGCTAGAATAAACAATGAACTAAGGTAAAATTAGTCAAGATGCAGAGAAAGTTGCTCTTCATAATTATATTTCTTTCAACATGATTGGTTTAAAAAAAAAAAAAAAAAGTCAATTTCAAAGCCCAAAATAGCAGTAATATAGCACAGGAAAATTCCTGTCAAGTAAATAAATTTTCTTTTTTTTTTATATATTATTGTGGGGAGTTTTTGGGGCTTTTCTTTGTTTTTCAGTTTTTTTTTTTTGTTTTTTTGTTTTCTGGGGGGGAGGTGGTTTGTGGCTCTGACTTAAAAATACACAAAAACAACAGTGTTTTTCAAAAGTTACCTCAGAATACTTTCAATTTAATGATATTTCTACTCCAAAATGGTCTTGAAGTACCAGTGAAAAGAGTTGAGTTGGGGCAAATATAATCCATTTAAGGTATAACTCTTTTATTTAGCTGAGGCATAAGAAATATTTTTCATGAGTAGAGGATTAGGACCTTGATTATCCTTAAAAAGATGCAGAAGTAGTAAATATAATTTACTCATTATTTTAATTGGAAATATACAAACATAACTTAAACTGAATGTGTTGCAGCTAAGGGTCATTAACCCAAAGCCAGACTTTAAGCTGAAATTGCTTTTATAAATGTTAAGTACTATATGACATATATTCGTGATACAGTGGACCCATTTTCATATTGCATTCGACTCTATATATGCCAAAAGGACAAAATCAAATGCAAACTTCCACTGACTTAATAAGAAACTCCTATAATCCTGCTGAGACATAAAAACAATTTTGGTTATATTTAATAATTACTATACTTATCAAGTTTTATATTTTTATGCAAGAAAGACTTTTTCCAAACACATTATGAATTTTATTTTTTGGCTTCTATTGCTTATCTGTCTTACACAGTTGCATTATTTGTACCTTACAATTTCATTTACAGCTTGCTGAAAAGTGTAAATTATTCCAAACAGAGAAGAGGACCATTAGTTTCTCTGCTACTTAACAAAATTTCCTATTGATCTGCTTTAGTAAGTCCTGAAGTCCCTAGAACTCTTCTAGGGACAGAAGTAAAAATCATTTCTATCCTTCAGTAGGAACTCTTGGTTAGAAAAAGCCTAAGGCATGACAGAGTACTGTTCCAGGATAAAACATCTATTTGTCTATTTACAATTCTGCATGTGTTTCTTGTTGATTCTCTGATATTGTTTGAAGAAAATGTGATTAACTATGAATTACTGATTGTACCTCCAGAGATGGATGGATGGATGGATGGATGAATGAATGAATGAATGAATGAATGAATGAATGAATGAATGAATGAATGAATGAAGCAAGCTATGGGGAAGAAATGTGGGATAAGATAGAAATAAATATGCATATTTCGTACTTCTGGTAGGAGTCACATTAATCCGGTACAGGATGCAAGAAGGTTTTAGAAAATAACTGTAGTATTTCAAACCTTGTTCACTGACGCAGCAATTAAAGCACATGAAAAAAGCTGGCATGTAGTGCCCACACAGGCCTATAGGAGAAGGTTAGTTAAAACTTCATGTTAACCCTTAGGTTAGTTTTCTGGGAGAAAAGAAAGGGGAAATTGTGTCTAAAACACATGGATGCTGTGAGGTTATTTGCCACTGTGGTCTTTAGGGCTCCTGAGGATTTTTGTTACAAGTAAACAGCTCTATCCTTCATTTCTACTGTCAGGTAATGGAATGCTACTTGTGTTTAAAGAGCTTAATCTCAAGATAAAACAAAGGCTGTAGATTATGTCACCTGCACATGCTGAGCAGGAACCAAGAACAGGCTTCACTATTACATCTCTCTAAATTTCTCTGGATGGCAGTGAAGTTCATAGAGAGAAGTATGTTTGTACGCATCTTCATGTGAAAGAGACAAAGGCAGTCAAATGTACACATGGTAGCACATAACTCTCTGCAATCAAGGCTATAATTATACCCTGTCTAAATCCTGCTAGAAATATATATCTCTTTATTTCAGTGTTTTCTGGCTGCAGACACCTGTGGCCAAGGCAAATGATCAAAACCAACTCAGAGTAAGGGAAGCCCTGGCCAGTTCTGGGCCCTTATAAAGCCTACAGCAATGACATGTATTGGCAAAGTTGGATTTACTGGGCTACAGTTTCATGGAGCTGCTATACTTTGGCTTGTATGACTGATGTAAATGGCATTTTGTGCAGGCTGTGGGATGGGTTTTGGTTGAGTTAGATGTTTTTTTTGTTTTTTTTCTATAATGCTAGATTAAAATTAATACTGTAACCTTAACTTTTAAAGAGCTTACTGTGATTTAGATCAGGTATAATTATGCAGGGTTTGATTAAATATGGACAGAAGATTATATCCTGCATTTCTGTAAAGAAAAATACATGATAAAAAATGCCAGCTATAAATGTCTTCAGGACAGGGACTGGCACTGTACTTCTGTGTTTGGAAGTGACTGCAGCCCTATTATTATTATTTATAGAAAAAATGCAGTAACTTCAATGAAGTATTTTATTTCTCAAAAATATGCATGCAAAGATCCACATTTGTTTTTTCAGTTGTATTTCTATGAAGAATGAGTAGAACTAAAGGAAATTATATAGAGAGCAGCAACAAGGAAGTAAAAGTAAAAATGTTAAACCTGAATTCTGGTTGCCAGTTCCATACTGTGGCTTGGAAAGAAATTAAGACTTAAGAAAAAACATGTTTTTAATTGGGATTTTACTGCTGAAGTAGTAAAATGACAATAAGAATCCAGAATAATCTCTACTTTCCATTCAAGAAAGTTGAAAGTGTAGAATAACTGGAAAAGATAAGCATTTGTTGATGATCTTCATAATATTTTTTTTTTTTTTTACAGAGCAGCAAAAAGCTGAGTAAAGAGATGGATTTCAATGAGAAAACAAGGCATGACTTCTGTGGTTTTTATCTTTCAGATCTTTTTCCATTAGCTTAATTATTCAAACGTTGTAGTGGCTGCTTTTGTAAATGACAAGTAACATGTATTTCTCAGATTGCAGACCTCACCTGTCATCACTTGACACATGACTAACATTTAGCAAAATATCCTTTCTAAGTATTTTAAGTTTTGTTCATAGCTGTTCAAATAAATGATTTCTGGTTTATCTTTTTTATTTTCTTAGTGTAACTACAAGGCCATGTCTTTCTTCCCAAGCACGTGATAATGTCCATTTTGTGTATGTATTTGTTTCAGATGTATAATCTTTCCACAGATGAACAAACAAAAAATAAACAAACACAGACTCTTTAGTAAATTAGATATACTGATTTAAAATAAACTTATAATTCTTCCTGATTAGCACAACTAAATGAGCTCAGCCTATTTCATTTGTGCCAAAGTTTATAGTATAACCTAATAATTGTGTAAAAATTCCTAGAGAAGGAAAATTACTTCTAATAAAAAAAGTTTATCTAATAGACAAACACATAAGACAAACTAGAAAATGATATCTGGTAAACAACAATTGAAAAAACAAACAAACCAACAAAAAAAACCCAAAAAAACCAAACACCTTATTAAATCCTGTGATTTAACCTAATAAGTTTTGTCCATAACAAATGTGAAAGCTAACAATGTAAAAACATAGTGAACATAAAAGTGAAGGATATGACGAAAATCAGAACAGGGCAAACTTACTGATGCTCTCTGTATAGATTTTCCAGAACAATTTATTTACCATTAGGGGTTCCTTGAATATAACAACTCTATGGTTGGTAGATTATCATGAATTTTTACTGACAAAGTGAGTTGGCTTACTTATTTCTTCCTTTTTTTTCTTTCCCACTCCTCCTTTTCCCCACTTTTACCCAGTTCAGAGGTGTTTATTTCAGAATAACTATTCTTACCTCAGTCTTATATTTTATTAAAAATTTTATTCCATACCAACTGTAAAGATCTTGTCTGAAGCTTTGAAATAATCTTCAGTTTAATTATATTATTTAGTTGTCGTGAAGGCTAAGCAGTATTATGATTATTATACCTGACATTACCTTATCTGAATTGGTTTTATCTTCTTTCAAATTCTGTAGCACACTTCATCCAGAATTTTTTTTTTCACTTAAAATAATAGATGTAATTGTCACTGTCGGACACGAAATGATTCACACAGACACAGCTTGATGTGTGATAAAAAGAAGAGAGTGATTTATTCTGTTGTTTCAGTATTTACAGATTCTCGACAACGACTAAGGATTGGATAATCAGGTTACCACCTTCCCAACCACACTGGTCATGAGAAATGTCCATGAAAAGACATTTCTTTAATGGAATGTATGAACACCTATGTTTATTGTTACTTTCCTGGGAAAGTGGCTAGAAACTATGAAAACAATATCAGAGGGTTTCATTTTCAGGGCAACACATAATAATATATATATTTTTTTTTTTAAATTAAGGAGAAAAAAAAGTGAAAATCTTCAGCCAACAATTCCCAAAGTTGTACTAAAATGCAAATCATTATTTGGTTGCTTTCAAAACTTCTCCTCTCATAAATATACATGAACATCATTTTGGGTTATAGTCAACTCCTAGGTGTGTAACAGGTCCCACATTTGCAGTGGGATAGCCTGGGCTAAGGGACAGGTGCCCACACAGCTGCTTGCTCTCTTGTTCTCTCTCCTCAGCATGGCAAGGGGAGAAGATAGGGTGAGGAAGCTCATGGGTTAGGTGGAGACAGGTAGATCACTTTATAGTTACTGTCACAGGTTGAACAAATTCAACTTGTGTAAAATTTATTTAATTTTTTTCCACTTAAAATAGATTCTGGTAGACACTAATAGTATTTTTCTTCTCCATCTTTTCCCATGCCTTATTTAACTCCTTTACTTTATACTCCTCCAAGGCCAGATCGATACTTTCATTTCCTCTGGGGGATGGAAGGCTGCAATCAGCACTTTACAGTTTCTGTATGTTGCTTCTTCCTCCTCATGCTTGTCTTCTGCTCCAGCATGTGTCCTCCGTAGGCTCCTTGTGAAGGCCTTCACAAAAATTCTGTTCCAGCATGGGCTTTTTACAGGTTATAGTGAATTACCTGCTCCATCCCCTGGAGCACCTCCTATTTCTGCTTCTCTGACCTTGGCATTCCATCCTCTATTTCTCACTCTTTCTGTTTTTCCCTGATCTTCTTGATGTTTTTATTTTTTAAAAATTTTTTTATTAATTATATTTTCACAGAGTCATCACCAAGCTGGATGGGCTCTGCTGTGCCCTGTTTGGAGTCAGATACTACCTTCTGTGTCTGCCTCAGGGTCAGACTTTGGCCTCCACCCAGTGCCAAAACCTTTTCATATAAACTAAATAGAGTGTTTGAAAAAGATTTGACTGAAGGGCATGACAGTATAAACTACTAAACTGTATAAACCTGCTGCATATTATATGGGGGTGGAAGTGTTTATTTTTGTTCCGAGCCACAAAGTCTCAATTGAGTTCCTGGAAGGACATTGCCTCCTGAGCTGAAAACAAGTCTCTATATATTTTGCTAATTTGAATAATTATTTTTCCAAACAATTCTTTAATTTTATTAAACCTTTCTCTATTAAAATGAGTTTCCCTGTAATAGAATTTTCCATGGCATTTATGCCCCGTAACTCAGGCATTAGTTGATATTGTTTTTGAAATGTAAAGGTTGATCTCTTCAGAAGCTTTCACTTTAGAGAGGGTCTCCTCTCTATAGGGATCTCTGAAGGACAGAATAATGGGAACATTCTCTAAAGATAAATGTTAAATACAAAAGAAAAATGTTAAATAAGAGAGATCATGACCTTCACAACTGAAAAAATTGTTTCCAGGTTAAGTTTTAATAACCCTGTATTCTGCATGCAGAAAAACAAGTAAAGGTCTTGAACAGAGTTACTCATTTTTTCTGCTTACATTTTTTGCTGATTGACTCTGTTCACAAACCAATTAAAATCTCTGGCTATTTATCTATCTTCAGCTCTTATCTGCAGTGTGCTGAACTCCCTGATTAAATCATGATAAAACTTTTTTTTTTTAATAGAGACGTAGTCAATGCCATTTCTACTCGCTTTAAGTGGTAAAGCATGGGAAGAACCAAAATTTGTTATTTGTGCTACCAAAAAGATATAATCTAAACTTTCTAACAGCTCATATGCCCAGATCAGCAAGTCTAAGTGTTTGACTTAATTCAAATGAAAGACCTCTTCTTGTAAGACTATAATTGTAGAGGTTTCCTCCACAACATAATAATTTTGCTAGTTTCTTCATGCAACATCAAAGATCATGAGATCATAGGAAAAAATGAGGACAGCTCCCTGCTTTCTAATTGTAAATTTCTGTTGATCCCTCCAAATAAGATGTTTAAAGGGAAGAATTCAAATAAGAAGATGGAAAATGATTCTGTATTTATAGACAGAAGCTATAAACATTACCGACATGATCTTAAAAGAGAGGATAAGGAATTAACAAGTTTCTATTTTCGCTTGGGATGGGGAGGAGTATGAAGTGCCAATTATTCAGGAAAAAAATGTCAGCAACCTGCTGCACTACTTAGACCTGCACAAGGCTATTGGACTGGGTGGAATCTACCCAAGGGTACTGAGAGAGCTGGCAGAAGAGCTCACTGAGCCACTTTCAGTCATTTATCAGCAGTCCTGGGTAAATGAGTGGGTTTCAGTTGACTGGAAGTTAGCAAATGTGTTACCCATCTAAAAGAAGGGCTAGAAGGAAGATCCAGGGAACTGCAGGGCTGTCAGAAGTGCACTTTACAGAAAGGAGATCAAATACTGATGCTTTGTCTTGTTCTGTTGCTTGTGTTATAGTTTCTTACCTAACCATAGCTTTTAATGCTCCCAGGATTGTCAACAAAATAGTAGATAATAGAATTTATATTCTCAAAATTTTATCTAGAATACTAGGACATGACTGTTCTTTGAGGAACCCTCACTATTATATTACACATCCCCATTATGTCATAATCATCAGATGGTTCATAATTTTATTTTCTGCTACTGTTATCTAACTTAGTAAGGAGTATCCTTCGACCTAGCTACAGAGCCCCAGTGATGGAAAAGGTCACAATGACTGTGCAGCTCTTCAGAAGGACCTTGATAGATTTAGAGATGGGAAGAGACCTGTCTGCAACAAATGCAAATGCAGGGTCCTGCATCTGGAGAAGAGGAACTCCCAGGAACCAGTACAGGTTGGGGGTCAACCTGCTGGAGCAACTCTATGGAAAAGGTTCTGGGAGTCCTGATGCACAACAAGCTGCCCATGAGCCAGCAGTGCCATTGTGGCCAAGGTGGCCAGTGGTGTCCTGGGATGAATTAGGAAGAACACTGCCAACAGGTTGAGGGGTCCTGACCTTCTATTCAGCTGTAGTGAGGCCACATCTGGAGTTCTGGGTCCAGTTCTAGGTTCCTCAGGACAAGAGAGACATGGAGTTCATGGAGTGAATTCCACTTGAACATGAGGAAGAACTTTACCATGTGGATGACTGAACACTGGCACAGGTGGCCCAGAGAAATTGTTGAGTCTCCTCTGGAGATATTTAATAACTGTCTGGATGCAATTCTCTGTTCTAGGATGACCCTGCTACAGCAGGGAGGCTGGACTAGATGACCCACTATGGTTACTTCCATTCCTACTCATTCTGTGATAGATTCTCTGATTCTGTGATTCTCTGATTCTGCTATTTCCCTCAGCTACTGGATACCTTTCTCTATTAGAGTCCACTTGCTTGGCTAGCATATAGAACCTTCCTTGAAGAATACCTTTCCTTCACACTAGATGGGGTTTGCCTCCAGAGGCTAAGAGCTTGTATCCCTTTTCCCATCTCCTTTTCAATGCCCTCTTCCCTAGAAAGTGTCTTGGCTTCCCTACCTTCTAACTCCAGGCTACTGGTCTCACCAGCCAGAGCATGGGAAACTGAATTGTAACTTCACAAACATTTATTTTTTCCTTCTAGATCAGCTTAATAAACAAAAATATTATCACTGCATTGTTTGAGTTACTTTTGCTGTGATTTATATTAACAGTAATTTGGCATTAAAAGTTATGTGGAGACAAGTTTTTAATTTTTCAAGCAGTAAGGGAAAAGCATTTTTGAAAGAATCTAAAATCTTTCGCAGAGCTGTTTTCTATTTATGCATAAAACTCTCATCATATATACATCAGAGTAATGAGAAAATATAGATTGTAAGAGAGCTTTGCAAGTCCTCTGGTTCCAAACCTCTTGTAAAGTAGAGCCAAGCTGACCTTGATGCCTCAAGAAACTACCTATAACAGAGGCTAGACAGTGTTAGAGGAGTAAAGTAGGTGTTTATTAAAAAAGCCTTCAAAGGATACACTTTGGGCAGTACAAGAGCCTGGCTGAGGCTACATCCAAGATGGACGACATGTCACATGTTCTCACACTTTTATAAGCTTTGGTCCAATTCCATACTGGGGTTAATTGTCCAATTACAGCTTCAGGTTGTGAAGTCCCATTCTCCCAGATTGCTCTCCTCAATTCACTGTTGTTTATACTTTTTGGGCCCGAAGCTTGTCTCAGTTCTAGAAGACAGGTGTCTGCTAGGGAGGGCAGGAGCCTCCCTTGGAATGAAAGAATGTAGACCCCCTCCCTCCGAATTATTATAATTCTGAAATCAAGGGGCTTTCAGGCAGAGATCTGGGGATAGGAATAACAGTTCTTTACTAGTATAACCAGGCAAACAAACAAACAATAACTACAGCAATAACAAGAAAACAGAACCAGGGACCCCGGGACAGCTTTCTCGGCTGAGACGGGATGAAGGAGAGGCTTTGTTTTCACAAACCCCTCGGGCAGTCAGTCCTGGTGCTCCTGCAGGGCTCTGAGGAACACTCAGCTGGAACAGCAGGGATGAGCTGAGATCCTGGGCTGGTGGATGAGGTGGATCAGCAGGGATGAGCTGAGATCCTGGGCTGGTGGATGAGGTGGATCAGCAGGGATGAGCTGAGATCCTGGGCTGGTGGATGAGGTGGATCAGCAGTTCCACGGCGGTGCCTGGCACTGCCACATGTCCTGGCAGGACAGGGGGTGTGAGGCCACCAACAAAGAGGGGAGAAGGAGAAGAAACAGCAGCTCCGTCTGGGTGATGGAGAAATTCCCTTCTCTCTACCACAGCAGCTCCGCGCCCAAAAATGTCTTTCTCCGCAGCCAAAGAAAGCCAGCCAAAAACTGTCCCCACCCTCCTTTTTTTCCTGCCCCCTTCTCCCCCTGGGCCCGGCCAAACTCTTTGTCTTTTGTCAAGCACCCACCAAGTACCCACAGTTAGGTTGTCCCCGCAACTAATGGGTAAAAATTCCACAGGCAAGCCAGAACTAAAAAAAAACGGACACCTAACCCCCAACATTATCCACCACGAATTTTTTCCCATACCAAAATGTTACATCAAATATTAAACCTTTAAATTATACACAAACATACACTACTTTAACTATATACATATGTACATGCAGATACAGATACAAGCACAGTGTCATGGGTAGTTCACCCTAAAACCAGGTCCCCTTGGGGTCTCTCCATCCTTTTGCATCACCCACCAGGTGCAATCCGGTCCCTGAGCAAAGACAAGCTACAACAGTGTCCTTGGTTCTTGGGCTCGAAAAGGACTGTTTTGTCTAATGAAAATGTGAAGAGAGCTTGCTAACACTTTATATGAAGTTCAGAGTTATATGTTAATGCAGTACAAAATCTGGAAAATATGAAAGCTAAAATTTATGACATCAATCTAGGTCCCCTGTCAAAATGAATCTTGGACTTCTGCAGTGACAGAAATTCTTTTTCGTCTGTTTGCAACCTTATCTAGTGTTTGAATCTTCTCATAATGAGGAATTTCTTTCTTTTATTTAGGCAGAATTTCCCCTGAAGCAACTTGTGCCTGTCACCTCCTGTCCTGTCACCTGGCAGCCTAGTGAGAAGACAACCTCTATAAGTTCTCTGTAATTCACTTTTAGCTACTCAGAGACTGTGATTAGGAGTTCCCCTCTGAGCCTTCTCTATTCTAGGCTGAATAAACCCGATTTCTTCAATCTTTCTTCTTGTGCCAAATCATCCAACCATCTAATCATATTGGCAGCCCTTTGTTGGACTCTCTCCAGTTGTTCAATGTCTCTCTTAAACTGGTGAATCAAAACAGTCAATCAAGCATAACCATCATCTCAATGAGAATTTGTGTTGAGAGCTGCCAGCTTACCGTATCTTCAACAACTATGACAGATGGCCCTAGGTAATTATTAAGGATTTTGAAACCTTGGCTTTACCCAAAATATCATAAGTCTTGAACTCTGTTGGCATAAGTTGCTTTGGTTTGTTTGACTTTCATTTGTTTGTGTTGTGTGTGTTGTTTTTTGTTTAATTTTAAATAAAAATGAAAACAAAATCAAAGTTCTATAAATATTTTTCTCCTTATTTTCTTTGGTTTTTGAAAAGTTGGGCATAAACTAGCAATTTCTGGCTTCACTTTCACAGCCAGGAAGCTGAGTGGAGTAACTATTGCCCTCTGCTAAACATTTCTGAGATCACAGAAATTGAGTTCTCCATCTAGTTCTGGACCTTGGAATACAAGAAAGGGACAATCACAGAAACACAGAATTCCAAAATGGGTAAGTCTGGAAGGGACAGCTGGAGAGTCACTTAGTCCAATCTCCTTGATCAAGCAGGGCTCCCTAGAGCATGTAACTGAGCATAACTGAGCATTACATCCAGGACTGAACATGTTCGGAGAAGGAGCTCCAGGGACACTGCACATCCTTATACTTCATATACATCTTGGTGAAAAACTTTTAAATGTTTAAAGATTATTAACAATTCTCTTTGGCAGGAAGTAAAACTAAAATTGAACTATCAAATAATTTAAACCATAAGTTTTTAAAAATGTATCTTGAATTAAACCTTTATTTTTATTCTGAGATCTGTTGCCCTTCACATCCAAAATGGTGTAAGTCTTTTGAATCAAAATTTAATCTGAACTTTTGTTTTGAAGCTTTACCAGAAATTAAAATAATTATTTGGTTTGTATACTCTGATTTCAAGTAATTTTAGCCACAAAATATTAATGATATCATCCTGACATTATTACTGAGTCAAGACACCCATTAATGACAATATTTCATATATATGATATATAAGATGCTGACCATCTTAGATATGCCATAGGAGGATTAGGTACAAATCCAACGAAGTATCAAGCTTGTCATTGCAATTGACATTGAATTTATGTCCCAATCAATTCTTTACAGTTGAAAGCTAGAATTACTTCTATGCAGTTGTATTTTGAAATTATTAAAAAGCAGGTCATTGGTCTTGAGAAACTACATAGTCCAGCATACAACTTTAATATTTTGCAACTCTTAGCATGAGGATTATCTGAATGGATATATATAATTATAAATGAAGTCATGTGGTTTTGATTCCATGTCAGATGTAAATAAAATACAATACATAAATATTACACTTGTTAAATCCCTTGACAAGAGATGAAGTGCAATGATCACTATGGACCAAATTCAGTTTACATCTTGAAAGTGTTTTCTACTAGTGATATAGGTATTTCAGATGTACAAGTGGTTAGAGAGCTGTCACTATATACATAGAAATCTCTATTAATATCAAACAACATTGTAAAATATTTTTTAAATATTTAATAATGCTATTTCTATCCCCTGTTGCTATTTAAGCAGGGTATGCAGGATTACAAGTGGCAGAAAAAACAGTGTAAGTAATCTTGTGCCTTTATAATGTTCAAGTCAATAAGATACTGGAGACAAAACAAAAATCAGAGTAACTTTTATGAACCATCTTGTGAATGTATTATACGACTTTTTTTTTCAGACTTCAAGACTAATACATGCTTAAGGGTGCAAAGAACATAGCCTTGAGAAATTATTGCTGAATAAAGTTATAGATGTTCTCATTATCTAATGATGGTTTTAATGTTTCTACAAGACGAGAAGGAATTTTTGCTTTTTAAGGTAGACTTAGATTAACATATTTGAGTAGAAAACAAGTGTTCTGAATACAGATGTAGAAGAAAAATGCCTAAAGGTTTGTCATTCCATTCTCTTATTGGCTGTTCTCTGTAAACATGTCTTCTGGTTCTGGCTGGGATGAAGTCATGAAGTTAACTCTCTTTACAGTTATCTGCATGGTGTCATGTGTATTGGGTTTGTGTGGCCAGGTTTTGGTAGCAGGAGGGCTACAGGGGTGTCTTCTGTGAGAAGTTGCTAAAAGTTTCATCCATGTCCAGCAGAGCCAATACCAGTCAGATCCAAGCCAGGTATGCTGCTGTCCAAAATTGGGACAGTTAAAAATGTTGGTAAAAACTCTGTGATAACATATTTAAGAGGAGAATAAAAACAATTGCACAAATATAATTGCAGCCAGAGAGGAGCAGAGTGAAAAATAAATGAGAGGAATAATTCTGCAGACACCCAGGTCAGTGGAGCAGTGTGTCTGAAGAACTGCACCCTGTGGAAGAGTGACTCATGCTGCAGCAGTTCATGGAGAGCTGCTGCCTGTGGGATGAACACATAGTGGAGAAGATGGTGGAGAACTGTCTCCGGTGGGAGAGATACCACAGTGCAGCAGAAGGACTCCTCTCCCTGAGCAGAGGGAGAAATAACTTATGATGAACTGGCTGTAACCCACATTCCTTGTTTTCTTGAGCTACTAGGGGAGGAAGGATTGCTCAGGAAGGAGGGAGAGGTGGGGAGAAGGTGTTTTTAAGGTTTCTTTTACTTCTCATTATCCTGCTCTGATTTTTTTAGTAATAAATTCAAATAATATCCTCAATTCAAGTCTGGTAACACACCATAGTTTTGGCTACTGCATAATAGAACTTGCATATCATCAAGAGTTCCTCTGTCTCTCTCTCCCCTGCACTCCATCCCCACAAAGTGAGTTGACTGGATGTCAGCAAGAGACTGAGATAGGACACAGCCAGCACAGCTGACCTGAGCGGACCAAAGGAATAGTCAGTGCCATATCACATGTTAAGCAGTAAAAGCTGATGGAATGAAGGTAGAAGGAGGGGAGGAATTAATGTGTTTGGGATGGTTTTTGTCTTCCCAAACAACATGTGCTAAAGGCCTGCTTTCCTTGAAATGGGTAAGCAACTGTCTTATGGAAAGCAGTAGATTAATTCCATATTTTACCAGTGCTTGCAGCTTTTTTATGTTTTTTTTTTTGTGTGTGTGATTAAACTGGCATTACGTTGATGCATGAGTCTGTTCTCATTCTTTCTATTTTTCTTCCCATTCCCAGGCTGGGGTGAGTGAGTGAATGAGTGAGTGAGTGAGTGAGTGAGTGAGTGAGTGAGTGAGTGAGTGAGTGAGTGAGTGAGTGAGTGAAAGGCATGCTGGGTTTTTAACCATTGTTCAAGGTCAAACCATCATGCATAATTAAATTATGTAGGTCATGAGATTTATCTGTTTGTAGTTACTGTGTGTTTTACATTGTCTCAACAACTTATTCAGGAAAGCTAAAAATTAAAAAATCACCTTGATTAAGCAGAAAATACTGTAGAAATAAGCAAAGCATTATTGTTTAAATCTATTTTCCTATTTATCTGATGCGCCACTGAACCATGATCTATTCAGTGAAGAAATCTGCTTGTCCCAGAATAATCAATAGTCAAGTTATATTTCACAGGAGCATGAGAAATCATTAAATGTTATTTTGACTCTTCTGGAACAGCAGTGAAACTGAGTCTTCAATTTTCTGTAATGTTTTTCAGTAAGTACATTGTGGATAGTGCTGAGTACTTTTTATCTGTCAAGATTAGCTGTCTGCTACTCTTGAAAATTGTTTAAAAAATCTGGGCTTTGTGCTTCTCACAGTTGATATTTAGCCTGCACAAGTAAACAGCTGTGTGCTAGTGCTCTTGCTATTGCTGTTATCACTTAAATGTCCATTTTTAAAATAAAAATTCTTTTCTGTTTTTGGATTTAAGTGGTAAATGAACAAACTTATTATGCAAGACTAGGAAAAAAAAAAATTACCGAGTTTCTGTCCTACAAGCTCTTTGTCATTTAAGAACCTCAGATATATAATCCTCCCAATGGAAGAAAATCTGATGCACACCATAAAGGCTTGGTGTTATGTCTTCAAGATTTTCTGGAAAGGTTCACTTGAGAGAAATTCCACATACTTCTGGATTTTTTCCATGTTACACAAGAACAGTATCTTTTAAATTGGGTTTTAGTTATAATGCAAAAAACAGCCTAGATAAGGGAAAATAAAGGCAAATCTTGATATTAAATGGTATGGTGATGCCCAGGGATGGAGGGGACATTTGTATTCTGATTAAAAATTAGAAGCGGATGAATAAGCCAATTGTGAAACAATTGAATGATGAGCTTGATGCATACAGAGCATGTGGGAGCATGCCAAGAGGATCTGTGCTTTTGTGATATAGGTGAGAATGAGAAAAATTGTTTTTGGGAAACATTGATTTAACAAATTGTTTTTCAGAAGACATAAAGTGCTAAATGAGAAGAGAAAAATAGTATTTGTAGAAGCTGGTGCTCATTTTAAGATGTGGAAAGGTCAAGTATCTAGATGCAGTTATGACCTAAGGTTCTCATATAATTATGAAAGACAGACACTTTCAAAGGGTAATTCATTGTAAATATTTTAGATACCTTCTACTCTAATGGCTCTAAGATTTTATATATCCCATTCTGTATATTGTATTCAAAAGTGGATAAAATCCCAACTGGCTTTTTGTCTGACCTCATATCTGACCCCATTTCGAACAGCAAGTTGAATTCAGGTGGCATTCTGAAATTAATTTCATTAATTATTTTGATCCTACTAGCCTAAATCCATGGTCAAAATATTTTTCATTGGACTCTTATTTATCCTACTCATGAAACACAGGCAAGTTCTACAGATCTCATGCTTGAAGACTGGAAAACATAATTTTGCCTTATATTTTTGGGTATACCAAGTTTCTTCCAGCGTAAGTTATTACAATTGCCTGTGCATCCCCATCTGGCTCATAGGCTTTATGCTGACCTGACAGCACAGGTTCAGGACTTCTTTTAGCTTGTCTTGTCCTCAGCTGATTTTAATTAGTTTTTACTCTCAGTTAGCTGCAAAATGTATTTTAGTTTTACCTTGATGAAAAAAACAACAAGTAATTGTTCTGACTGGATTGAACTGTCTGTGATCTCAGAATAAAATGTGCTCTAGAGGACCGTAGGTGTGATTTTATAACAAAATGTACTGTGCAAGAGTGCAGACACCACAAGAATATCTCAAATTATAAACACAAATCACTGCCATCCGTCACTCGTCATTACCAGAAAGTTTAACCTTGAGTACCACACAAGAAAGATCAAAAATTTCCCTGAGTAACTGGGAAACCAATGACAAGAAGGAACACAATTTGGCTTCTCACAAAACCCTCCATTTCCAATCGGTTTGATGAAGATGTAAAGAAACACTAGGGAGGTGAGCATAACACCACAGAAAAAGGGCTGTTAGTGGTAATGTAATGTACAACAATTTTACTTATGTGGCTTTTCTATATTAATTTAGTCTATGAGTATCAGTATTGCAGCAACTGATAAACTGCTGCATTTTGATTAGATTTTGAGTTTAATTACACAGTAAATTCTTCATATTCCATTTTGCACATAAGATTTTGAATATAACATCATCTGCCTGATTTTGTATAAGAAAATTATTTTTACTTTCACTGAAAATCTTTATTTTCTCTTTCCTTGATCCTTCCAGAAAAACATTTATTTGGTTTATCCTCAGACAACCCTGTAACTTTTTTCATACTGAAAAAAAATGTTCTTAATTGTGCTGAGTAAGTTCTACTTTCCCGCACCTCCACTCCACACCCATTTGTTCCTGTCTTCGCCAGGTTTTTGACATTCAGACTAACAGTTTGAACACTTAGAACTTAGTTTTGGACCTGGGAGACCCAGGACCATTTTTCTTGATACACACCATCATGCCTGTACAACAGGCAGTCTTCCCACAAAGACATGATATCAGTTCCACCTGTCAGTTAGAAACAGCTGCAATTGCAGCTTGTTCTGAGAAATTTGCAGAGACAGCATTTTATGTTAATACCTCATTTTGAGCCATTTAATTTGAAGCTTTAGGTGCCATTAATTCCTCTTCGGTCCTTTGTATCAGAATTATATTTTACTGTCTCTCCTCCACCTATTTTTGCCAACAGTCACTGCTCCATGAATGATGACAGACATGCCAGCACATTTATAACCTGAAAATAGAGCTAAATGTTATCAAAATCCATATACTTTTCCAAAAGAGCAGATGCTAGCAATATTCTAAAACGGATAACAGGGAGGAAAGCACAGTTACCCTGGCTTTTCTGAGGATGTTGAGCTTAAGACAAGACTGATCTAACCTGGGCACCTGCCTGTAGGATAGTGAAGAGATTTTGACAGGAAGTTAGATAAAAGCTAGATTGTAAAAACTTTCATTTGGGAAAAATGCATTAGTCCACATAGTTTGTTAGCATTAATTGAGGCAAAGAAACTGGATTTAGGCTTTTGAGTTTTATTAATTGGTTGGGGTTTTACCTTTTTTTATTTCCTGATTAAAAAAAAGAAATTAAAAAGCAATAGAAAACCTGAAATCAAGATTCAGTGAAGTTACATTTCAAGTTTGAGCCTTCGTGCACACTTGGTCAATAAAAAGCTCTAGGCAGAAGGCAATTAGTAGATTTGGAATATGAGCTTAAATGTTCTATCACTTTTTAAAACAAAGTCTAGTGTTCAGACATAACGATAAATATTTCTATACTTCTGAGTAAGTACAAATATAGTTAAGGTATGGTGCTTGTAAGTGTAAGAGGAGCCACAGCTATGTCTGGCAACCTCAATTACCACACTGCTAAAGAAAAAAAGATTCTTTTCAGCAATCAAAAAAGTTTTCAGAATAGAACAAATGAAGCTTCAAAAGTTGACCATGTCAGTGTGTAATAAAAAAACAAAATTAGTCGAGAAAACAAAGTCATCAGCTGTCTTCTAGGCAACAAATCAGGATCAGAGTGTTTCCATCTGCTGTGCCTGGAGGGTGAATCAGTTAATCATTTTTTAACTTGGACTTTTAGATGACTATAATACATTGAGACAAAATCTGGCACAACATTACCTCCTTGTCTCTCTGGAATTTACAATTTAATGATTTAATTGTGTGGCCTATTATTTTGTGATGTTCTATTCTGCTTTCAGAACAAACATTATCTTCTGTGACCAAACCAAAAAAGGTTTAGTACTTTTCACAGATTTGTTCACTGAAAACTAAGAGGAAAAAAAAAAAAAAACAAACCCTGAAAAAAGTTTTAATTGCTACTTCTGCCTCCAGACTCTTTGATTATAATGGCTATAACTTATACTCAGGGAAGTAGTAAACTAGGAAATACTTCACCATCTCACCTCTCTGGTTTCCTTACCTTCAGCTCTTTTAAATGACACTCATGGAGGTTTTTTACTGATCTTTAAATATTGTATGTCTTGAAATAAGGTACCTACTGATTTCTTACCAGTGACTAATAGAACAGGAAAATAATTTTTATGTTTGTTAGGTGAACAATAACTAACAGGTGCCTTTTGTTTACTCATTTCCAACACCTCCTCAACAATGGTGTTGCACCATATATACAGGATAGGTTTGATTGTTTGATAGCATTTACGTCTACTTTCAGAAATTAGAGCAAAGGCAATGTTACGGTGTCATAAATCCAGCAAGAAAAAAAGAGGACCAGTAGAGCTAAACAAGGAACTCCTTGTGGAGCTCAAGTGGAAAAAGAAATTGTATGATTTCTAGAAGAGAGATCAGGCTTTGGGGGAAGATTAGAGTATCATGGTACTTATATTCGGGGAGAAGACATGAAAGGCCAAAGCTCATTTAGAGTTAGAACTGACGGTAAGAACCTGATAATAAGAGAACAGCTTCAAAAAGTGCTTCATCATTATGTCTGCTTATCATAATCACTCTTGAACACCTGAAATCTTTGTCTGGGATGTGAGTAGCCCAGCTCAAGGCCCATAGAAAGGAAGGCAAAACTGGTGCAAAGTTTGGAGGGGAAAGCGAGGAGCAGAATCCCCCACCTTTGCCTTCCCCCCATAACCACCATCACCTGCTGCAAGACACCCTGAGGCCTCTGGGAGTTGACATCACCTGCCTGGGGAGAACCCCCCAATCCTGCATCCTTGGACTGGGGTCACCAGTAAGTTGTGGAACCCTACCCTGCCCTGGCACCCTGTGCTGAGAGCATCAGGAGCGGACTGAGGTTTGGCCACAGTGACCGGGCACCGCGCCTGCATCTCGGAGGATGGGCTGCTGCACTCCAGCCAAACTGCTCCTGGGATCGGAGAAGGCAGATAATGCTTTTTAAAGTAACTTTAGCTTTTTCTAACTTTTCTCTACTTCTCTCTTTCTCTTTGTCTCTTCTACTGTTAAATAAAAATATATCATTTTTTGGCACCAAGATTTAATCTCATTTGGTTTTTATCTCAATTTTTGGGAATATTTTGAACCTTCAAAGTTCTTTCTGTTTTATTCACAGAGTCAATTCTCTTTACTCCTCTGTGATTAAACAGTTCATAACACTGGGCACTGTTGTATCAGAAAACAAGGGCTTCTTAAACTAGTTCCTGATAGCAAGAAGAGATCTAAATGAAAATGAAAATGGTCATCTGATTAATAAGGATGATAAGAAGTGGAGTTATTCAATGAATTTTTTGCCTCTGTCTTTAGTAATATTGACAAGCCTTGGGCTTCTCAGTCACCTGAGTAATGGACTACAAGTGTGAGAACACTGAGAACCAGCTTTATCAGCTTGAGGATCACAAGTCCACAAGGCCTGATTGGATTCACCCCAGGGTACTGAGGGAACTAGAGAATGTTAGAGCAGAACCTGTATTGATCACTTACCAAAGGTCTTGAGAGTCTGTGCAGGTTCCTGCTGACTGGAGGCTAGCCAATGTTATTTCAATCTACAAAAAGGGCACAGGGAACTACAGACCTGGCAGTCTAGTCTCAGTTCCTGGAAAAATTACAGAGAAAATTGCACTGGCTATTATTGAAAGATATTTAAGGAACAGTGGAACCAACAGGGCCAGTAAACATGGCCTTATCACAAATGATAAGTCCTGTTTGATATCTTGATATCCTTCTGTGATAAGACTACCTGCCTAGTGGACGGAGGGAAGGCAGTGGATGTAGTTTTTCTGGATTTTAGTAAGGCTCACAAAGCCATGCAGGCTGTGGCCAATGACTGTGTTGTCTTTTGTTTTTCAAAACTCCCCCTAAAAAATCTTCTCCATAACTATACTGGGCACTGAAGTGAGACTGGCAGGCCTGTAGTTTCTGGGGTCCTTCTCATTCCCCTTCTTGAAAACTGGGACAACATGCATGACCTTCCAGTCAACTGGGACCTCTTCAGGCCAAGACTGTTTAAAAATCATTGAGAGAGGCTTTGAAACCAGCTATCGTGCGTTCTTCTCCCTAGACTGTTGCAATTTGCAATCTTAATAATCCTACTCTTTGTTTCACCTTTTAGGTACTGAATGAAACAGTATCTTCCTTCTGCACTTCTTCTCCAAATGCAAACCCTTGAATAACCCCAAATAAATAATTCTTTGATTAAGAACTACTTATAGCACTCTGTAAATATGGATTTTTACATAGGTTTGTATATATTTTATGATATCTTAATTTATATTATGTAAAATGTATTGGAGGTTGTGATCTGAAGGCATAACCACTCAAAACTATACTGGACCAAAGTTCAATGTATTGTTTAATCAATATTGCCAATTTAAGATATTAGGGTGCTTGAGTCTCTCTATGAGTAATGTAAAACTCTCACCAGTCACATCTACTTTGTACATACCTTATTCCTCTGTTGGAATTAATAAGCAGAATGGTAAGTTTGTAAAACTGTGACATGAGGAAGCTGAGGAAATTGTAACTGTAAATCCTTTCTGTATAGAAATTAAAAGAAAGGAATAATAATATTCCATTTTAATATATAAAATTGTTTATTTTAATGTGAAGTGTTTTATTACCCTTTCACAGTTGCATTTCTGATGATCTGAAATCTATAATTTTTAGTGCAATGTCTGTTTTAGAACATGGATGTTAAACTCAGAACTGCTTTTTTTTTTCTAGAGTAAGATTAGGCAAATCCTATGTTTCAGTCAAAGCCGATCTTTCAGAAGATAACTGCTGAGCTGTAGAATTTCTATCATAAAATTGATCAGGGGCTATTTACCTCAATGGCCATTTAAGTAGTTCAAATGAAGTGTAAATACTATATATAATATGTCCATATATTATATGTTCTATTATTTCTTGCTAAAGACAGCCGAGAAAGATCTAGACCACAACAGGGAGATAGATAACTTACCAATTAATATCATTCCTTCACTCCCAGTTTCCCAAATCTCCTTTCTCCCCCAAACTGAGCTGAAAAACAGGGAAGGGGGATTGGGAGATCATGGCTTGTCCATAAAAGTTTATTTCTGCCACTTCTTCCTGCTTACACTCCTAGCCTGTTCTAGCATGGGTGGTCCATGGTCTTCTCTCCATGGACTGCAATGTCTGCTCTGGAATGTTTGTCTCCACAAGTTGTAGGGCAATCTCTGCTCCAATACCTGAAACACCTCTTCTCCTTCCTTATACTGTGATGTTGATGCCTAGAAGGACTGTTTCTCAAACTTTGCCTTTGTTATTGTTTTTTTATTTTTTGGGTTGTGTTTTTGGTGTTTTGGTTTTTTGGTTTTTTTTGGTAGTTTGTTTGGTTTTTTTTTTTGTTTGCTTGTTTTTTTTTTTGTTTGTTTGTTTTTGTCACTGCTAACTCCCTATGTGGAATTTTGTTCTTTCTTAAATATGATTTCCAGAAGAACCAGCAACTTCACTGACAGACTCAGTTATGTCCCGAGTCCATTCGGTTTGTAATAGACAGGAACAAGCATGGTGCAGCCCCTGACCTCATCTTACAGAGACATCTACAAGCACATACCTCCGGTCCCGTCACCACAACTTTCCCACTTGCACCCAGTACAGGGACTGTTTGATAGAGTTGTGTTCTGCACTGTCAAATCTAGCTTTTAGAGTGATATTAGAAAATGGGTCTGCTAGAGTTTAACATTCATAATTTACCTGCTTAAGATATAAGAGACATGGAAGTAGAGAAGAAATTAAAATTTTCTCACCTGTGATCAGGGGTGTGTTTTGTTACTAGACTGCAATACCAAACAGCTGATGTCACTTCAGCTACTGCTTCTTCATTCTGCACACATTAGGAATCATGAATCCTTAACATTTATGTTTCTCCATTCCAAATCAGCTGTCAGAAACCCAGTAAAGACTCCAAAATGCACAGTGCAGAAAACTTAAAATTTCCTGGTACTAGCTTCAGCAACTCCCAGTCAGCATTCAAGAGCATTGGCTTGTCCTGAAGATGACTGAGACCTTTAAATAGTCCTTGGTGTAGAGGATGCACCAAGTGGCTCCTTTTTATTTCATTAATTAAGATACATTAGCTTTAAGTTATGTATTGAGATCACCTTTGTCTCAGCACTGAAAATTTTGGCAATGGAAATAGATGACCTTTCTGAAAAGGCATCACAGATGCCTTTTTTCAATGGTACAATTGTGTTGAAGCACATATTTGAATATCAGATCTAATTGTAACACTGGAGTAGGAGTCATATTAGAAGAATCTTAAATTATTGATACAGGTTTGTATTATAAAATAACTACTGCATTTAAATTACTCGTTGGTGAATAAGCACTATTTAATAAGTAGTTCAATAATCTTCATTAATAGTTGTTGAACTATGCTATGACTGTCACAAACAATAGCCTTCTTTATTAAAATTATTTTTGGTTAATGAAATTTCAAAATCATATTTCTGTTTCTATATATTGCAGACAAAGTATTCCATATTAATCAAAGGCTTCTGGTGTGCCATTATCTTGAGAACATTTTCATAGTTACATTTATTGTGAATCCAGCTGCCTTACAGTCTTCTGTCCTATTTAAGGTTATTCCTAAACAGGATTCTTCACTTTCTTTTATGAAAATAGATATTATTCAAGTTTAGATGGTTCAATGTACTGTACATGGGATAAGTGACTGTTTTTTATGGAGCTGGAGTTAGAGGTGTTTTTGAACCATATTTTGGCATTTGCTTATGATTATAAAATCTGATATCCCTTTTACTAGGCTCAGTCTCTGAATTTTCCTATACTTATATGGAACATATAAACTTTTTTTCATTCCATGAGATGTAAAATATTCACCCTTAATTATCTTAACGGAGAAAAAAAAAGCCTTACTTCTGAAGTTTTATGTTTCCACATACCCCTTAAGATATTATCAGGAAGAAGTCTTTGACTTTTTTTCCGTATTTGCCAGCCCCAGGCCTCAAAGGATTGTAAGCTTTCAACTCCATTTAATTTCCCAATTACTATTTAGATAATTAAATTGCCCTTACTGTTCATGAGTGGCTCTGAGTAGGAATTACATAGCATTTTATAAATGCAGTCTGTACTTTATTTTGAGAGCCAGGGTGATTCTATTCTGTCTGTTCATGTTTTAACAAAGTGAAGTTCTGTGTTGGAAATGTTACTAATATTATACACAGCCCAGCAATCTAAGCTCAGTGTCCTGTTTATGGTGAACTGGTAAAATGGCATAATGTCCTTGTAAGTACAAAATGCATCTGAGGGAGACTGTGATTATAACTTGTGTGAGCCATCATATGAAGTTAAGCTGTGTATTAGTTAATTTGCTTACAAATTAAATCCCCTGTTCATTCATAACAATATACTGAATTATTTTTCGGTCTTATCTTGGTAACTTATCATTGTTAACATCGTGAATTAAATTCAGGTCTGCCACCACAGAAACCTTATTAATTTCTAATTGTTTTACATTTCAATTATTTTCTGTTTTGACCAACCAGAAAGTGCTAAACACCTCACAAACAGCAAAAAAAAAAATTCCAATTACAAAGATCCAGACAAAATAAGAGCAGTACTGTGCGGTAAATAGAAAAATTAAGAACATGGAAGAAAGATGGAGGGAACTAGAGTCATCAAAGAAGATATTCCTCCTCTCAGGGCTCTAACAGACAGATGAGCTGCAGCTCCTACCACCTCCACTCATCTTTCCCATCCCAATGATTTACAGAGCTGTCCTGAGGTAAGTATATTTGATACACTTACAAATGACGTACAGCATCACCCCAGTTTTGAGTCTCTCATACAGAAGTTAAACAAAACTGGAGTAATTTTAACAAAAGATAAAGTATGAAGGCTGTGGTGGTTCTACTTATTAACGAGCAAATTAGGGAACCCTCCCTCTGGAGTGGCAGCACTAGTCAGGAGGGCATGGAGGAGTGTTAAGGGCAGCAATAGCTTTAGCTGCTCGATTTTAATCCACTACCCCATGCCTGTCAGTGGTTTCAATTAGTCTAACCACATTCCTTGTGTGGTTTTAAGTCTCACACCTTAATTAAAATGCATGCCTGCTTCTTCATGGCTTCCTTACAAGTATTTATAGACCTCAAAAAACAGAAATAATTTTTCCTCTCTAATATCAAGTAGGTGATTGTAAGAAGAGGTATATGTTCACACATATAAACATTCTATGCATTTTTTTCTCATGTTGTTTAAGGGTGATAGATATAAAAATATTTTCCTAGAATTTCAGTAGCCTATAGTATGAAGGGAAAATATGTTTAGAAACTGTCTACGATATTTTATGTCAGAAAACAGATGATTTAAAGAGTTTTCAACTAAACCTAACAAATAGGTTTTGCATGAGAAGTTTGATTAATTATATTTTCAAAGCATCGGTGTTCCATAACAAAATAAAGAACTAGCTTGTGGTCTCCTTTGCCTTTTCTCCCCAAAGAATGATGTGATTGGGTTGCACCAGCTATTATGCAATTGAAAATAGCCAAGACTTTTGTATTCAACATAAAATAAGGGGTTTCAATAGCAAGGGCTGCAGGGCATTCTGAAAGGAAGGAGGATGTGAGCCACCTTGTGCTATTCCTGCATCCCTGAGGGATTGCAGCCCATGGATGATCCTCATTGGAGCAGAGGAGCAGAGGATAATAAAGAGCAGGTGAGGAAAACAAATAAGAAGCAAGGAGTAGCAGAAGGAAATTTTTGTGCTATGGCCTCAGCCTCCTCCACCATCTGTTGCCATGTCACCAAGGTGGGACTGAGTATATGTGACAAAAGCAAGGGCGATTAGGAAGAGGAGAGGATGAGTGCTTGGCTATGCCTTTTGCTTTTCTTGTGGCAAGTTATTTGTGTAAAAACAAAAGTCAATAACATAAGGCAGTAAAGGCAGCACAGAAAAAAAAAAAAATAAGTGCAGGTCCATATTTCTGAGTGTATTATTTTATCCTTATTTGGATAAAAAAAAAAACCCTCTAATTTATTTCAGCAGAATTTAGTTTTCTGTAATCAAACAGAACTTGTCACAAACACATAAAAAAATAATGTGTTACCTAGATTTACAGTTTTTCTCAATAGGCTTCTTTCCTATTCTTTTTTTATAGCTGATGAAAAGAGTGCCTACAGAAGTAAAACACAAATAAGTCAAAGAAACAAAACTATATTAGCAGGTGAAGATTTTTATCAGAGATATAAATATTAAAAAATGTAAATCTTCTTGTTTGGAGAAATAGTCATGAGTAACCAGCTGAATTTTGAAAATTTATCCTGAATGAAAAAAATCAGTTTAAAACATAGGTCATCAAAAACTACCCATTACCCATGTTACAATAAAAATTTCCTACATGTAATTATAATGATCAAATGTTATACCAATTTATTAACTTCCACATCTGGTAAAAGAGTTAGGAGGTGCAATTTGTGATATTTAAAATATCAAAACACTTAGAAACCTCAGATCTATTACTTACCAACATTCAGATTGAGTAGATGTGTCTGGAGGAAGAAATTGCTGAAGTCTCACGCTGTTGCGTGGCTCAGATATACAAAATACAAATAGACTAAAAATTAGTAAGTAAATACGCAAACATCAGGCCTATTATTTGTGTAAAAAGGAGGCAAAATGTCTGTTGTACAATTCCTTTTTCTGAAAGCAGAATAGTTTCACTTGAAGAAATGCTGTGTATCATGATCAAGAAGAATAGGTGTAGTTTTATTCCTTTTATTTAAATAATCAGACAAACCACTTTTAAAACCGATTTATCTTTTTCCAAAGAGTGAAGAGAATAGACAAAAAAAACCAATACATTCATTCTAATTTACAGGAATCAAGGATTACCAAGGGCAGTTTAATGCATGTAATTACTGTACATATCTTATCAGATAAGAGTCCTAATTAAGAACAAAAAGGATATATAAACCGTTAATGTTTATTAAGAATTAAGACAGAATCATCTCCTTTCACTTTAAAAATCCAGACCTTGCAAATGAAATAACATGTTTTTCCCTCTTGAACATATTCCTTATAGAAAGGACAAGCACACAAACCTCAATAATATGTCCAAATTAAAACCAGTATTTTTATACAATGATGTCTTACAAGAACGTTTGATAGATGTATATGTAATCAAGGGTTGTTATAATTCTTAACAGTAGCTATTTATAAAATTATGATCAATTTTTTCTTTCTTTTACTGTGAAAAGACATTTATTTCTTACTGAGGTTAGCCAGCATGCTCTTTTTCCATCAAAAATGGGACAGATTCAACTTTTCCACTCAAGTTAACCTGGTAGTTGAAACTAAGCTAAAAATTCATTTGACCTCAACTGATACATAGGAAAAAATAAAAGCAAAAATAATTCAGTGAAAAAGAAAACAAAGCAAAGGAACCACAACCTTTCCCATCACTGCACAACTTTCTTTAACAGATTTCTTTAACTCCTTTGTTTGTTCAGGGAAAAAAGGTCTAAGTCTTACAAGCAACTTTCTCTCCCAATGTCATCATGTCTTCTTTTATATGTTTTCTTCACCTCTTGACAGAAATTTGAAAACATAACTAGGTGCACAAGTTTCTCACTGGCTTATGAAATATTTGCATAAATTCACAGCTTTTACTGAGTACTTTCCTAAGCATTTGCAAGCAGGACAACTATGTACATTCAAAAAATGAAACAGATACCGTTTTCCTTCATCATATTGCTGACTACTATGACTTACTATATATAAATAGTAGCCTTTACTGAGATTTCACAAAAGGAGTTCACTCAAAAGTTTCTGTATATCTTAATTTTATAATTATATCGACAAGCCAATTTGCAAAGTTAAAATCAGGTCACTAGAAATAAAAAACATTGGAAATTTTACTATGAAGTTTTAAAAATAATTTATTTTCTTTATATTAATAAATATAAATCTGTTGGAAACTGGAATTCAGATGAGGGCAAATTTATACATATCTAGCCAAATTTTTCCCTCTTTCACAAACAAGAATGATTTTGAATAATTTTAAACCTAGAAACTAACCCTCAAGTATTGGACTAAAAATAAATATCTGGAAATTTTATGTTATTCTTTTCTCACAGCTAAAAACAGTGCAGACTGCTGCATGCATGCACGCACATAGGCTAAGCTAAGAGATGAACAGCCATCATGTCTTTTGCCTAGAGCAGTGGTTTCTAACCTTCAGGCTATGCTGAGCAAAATCAGTTCTTTCTTGGGTTTGGAAAAGCCTGGCAGCAATTATGGGACTCTCCTGTGAACACTTATACACAGGAATGAAATTTTTTTAGAATATATATATACAATCAAATCTGAAATCTATTCTACATTTTCCAAGTGGAAACCAACATTCATTTAGATATGCAGCACTTGAATTTAGGTATAATTTTTTATAAAGACTGCTGTTAGCATTAAAAAAACCCAATGTTTGGTGTAATTATATTCACATTTATAAGCCTAAGATGTTGTATGAATGAATGACATTTTGTAAGCTGGGCTAGGTTGTTATTGTGACTTTAAATATGTTCTAAATTTAATCTTTATTCTGGTTTTGTGGGGTTTTTTTTGTTGGTTTGTTTGTTTGGTTGGTTGAATTAACTTTTCTTTGTGTGTTTCTGAGATATTTTCCTTCCAGTTTCTGGGGACACTTTCAGTTTCCATGAAACCAAAAGAAGACAGATGTGTTTATTACCTCTGTCCATGGTGTTTGTCGTCCTTGCTTAAAGAAAGTTAGCAGCATTAGGGAAACTCAATCAGTATTTTTCAATTTTTAAAATTTGACTGAGTTCTGGCTTTTCTCTTCTTTTCTTGGACTTTCTTTATATGTGCTTATTTCTTGATTCATTATAAATGAGAAGAAATTAAATGTTCCCTATTGTGACTGCTGTTTCTTGGACAAAATTTATTAGTATATTGCTAGTCCTTAAGAGGGGTCCAAGATGAGACTCACTCAGTTCTTCCATTTTTTTTACTTTTTAAAAATACGGCTATATTTCCTCTTTTTTACTCAGTGGGAATTTTACTGGACTGCCACAACTTCTCAAATACAGATAGACAGTGTCACTTCCTCTGGCAGTTCCCTTAGGACCTGCGTTTTTATCTCATTGGGTCTCACGGTCATGTGTACCTTCAGGTTGCTTAGATGGTCTGAGACCTGATCTTCTCCTTCAGTGGGAGGTTCTTCACTCTCCCAGTACCTGACTTCATCTTCTGCAACTCAGAAACTGTGGCAAAGCAGTCATTGAATACCTCAACCTTCCGCACATCCTGGGTAACCAGATCTCTCATTTCCTTCTGGAGGGCCCAGATTTTCCATAGTCTTCCTCTTATCACTGACCCACCTATGGAAGCTTTTCTTATTTCTCTTGATGTCCCTGGTCCAATTAAATTTTATCAGGTCTTCACCATTCCTAACCTGATCCCTGACTGCTTTCACAATTTCTCCCTCCCTGTATTCCCCCCAGGGTATCTGTCCTTGCCTCCACCTTCTGTAGGCCTCTTTTCTGTGTCTGGGTTTGTCCAGGATCTCATTGTTCATCTATGCAATGCCTTCTGGTGTTTCTGCCTAACTTCCTCTTTATTGGGATGTATCTCTCCTGAGCTTGGAGGATGTAACCCCTGAATATTAACCAAGTTTCTTGGACCCCTCTTCCCTCCAGGACTCTATCCATCCCATGGTACCATACTGAGCAGGTCCCTGAAGAGTCCAAAATCTGTTATTCTGAAGTGTAGGGTAATGAGCTTGCTCTGTGCTCTACTCATTGCCCTAAGGATGTTGAACCCCATCACTTCATGACTGTCCCTGTCTGTATCATTGTCACCCATGTGAAACAACAGCAGGGGATAATAGCCAGTGAACTGAATGAGGCTTGGTAGCGTCTCAGTGACATCCCTCATACAAGACCCTGGTAAGAAGCACACCTCCCTGGAGATCATCAGGTCAGCAAATGGGTTCCTGCCTCTCAGAAGAGTGCTGCCTTTCACCCATTACCTTTTCGTAGTTGCACTGGCTGTTATAGGGTGGGCAGATTGAGCTGCCTAACTCAGCTCAAATTTTTCCCTGATGGAATGGGTGTTTCTCTTCAGTTTGCAGAGCAGCAAAGCAGTTCTCCAAGGGCATCTCAGGCTTCAGGGGAATTTTCTTCCTCCTGTGTGTCCTTGCAAGCTGCTGCCTCCTGGCAAGTCTCAGCATTCCTCTGGGATTTCCCTGGCTCAGGAAACCCCCATCTGTGTGCTGTTATGCCCTTCTCTGCTGAGAAACACACCTGCTCCAGCGCTGTTTGCCTTGGTGAGTGAATATTTGACAGAAAGGAATAAAAAAAAAGTCAGGAATTAAGTTTCATAAGGCTCCCAGATGATTTTAATTTTTCTCTAGTCATATTTTAAAACCAAGAAATATACTTATTTAACAACCTGATTAAAGTACACAATAAAAAAGTCCAGCATGTACATCACACTGTAGATAAAATGTCTTTCCCCTCTTTTTAATTTCATGCCCACATCCTTTCTTCGAGATACACTGATTATGTACTTAAATATGGCTCAGTAGAGATACGTCAGTTTGATTAATATTTTCTCAGGCTCAAAATAGGGCTTTAATGTATATTAGAGATATTCCTGAAAACAAGCAGCCCAGTAAATGTGTCACAAGCCTGAGTTTGTATAAGTTTTGGCTGGGACAGAGTTACTTCCCTTCACAGTAGCTTTTATGGTATGATGTTTTAGATTTGTGAAAATCTAAAAATTATGTTGATAACACACCAATGTTTTATGCATTGCTGAAGGGTGCTTACATAGGCCTTTCCTACTTCTCATTCTGTCCCATCAACAAGTAGGCTAGAATGAGGAAACCCAACGCCCATTTGAAGTTAATCTGGCTAGGCATGTCAAGGATAACAAAAAGGCTTCTTCAAGTACACCAAGAGCAAAGGGAATATTAGGGAAAATGTGGGCCTGCCACTGGAAATAATGGAGACTTTCCCAACAACAGCTGCAGAGGAGGCTGAGATACTGGACATCTTCTTTGCTTACAGCATTCACTGTCAAAACCAGGCCTCATGAATACCTAACCCAAGAGATCAGGGAGAAGACCTGGAAAAAGGAAGATTTACTCTTTTGTTCAGGAGGACTGGGGTCATTTAGTCAAACTTGATATCCACAAATTGATGGGTCCCAGCTGGATGCATAGAATGCTGAGGAACTGGTGGGCATCTTTGCTATACCACACTCAATCATCTCTGAAAGGCCATGGTGATCAGGAGAAGTGCATGAGGACTGGAAGAAAAGAAATGTCACCCCAGTCATCAAAGAGGGCAAGAAGGAGGGCCCAGTCTACTTGGCAAGACTTTTGACACTTTATCACCCTGGAGATATTTAAAAGCTGTCTGGACACAATCCTGAGTAATGTGTTTGAGGGGACCTTGCTTGAGTGGGGAAGTTGGACTAGTTGACTTTCAGTGATCCCTTCCAACATTGCCCATTCTATGATTATGTGTATTTTTATTATTTTTGAGTACTACCTCAAGTACATTTTATATTCATTCTCTAACACAAATTCTAATTTTGGACACTCCTTAAAACAATGTTGATACAGAGATTGACACGGTTTTACTATTTATAAGAAACTGCTTATTTTCTTTTAGTCATTTCTCATTTTCCATCTTGAATGCTGGTCTGTGGTTCATTTTTTTATCTGTGTATTTTAGTCCTTGATATTGTATGGTAGGATTTCCCCATACAGTGCCTAGTGTAAAGATTTCTTTTATATATGTAATAATGATCAATGCTTCATTCTGGATACCATACAGAAGGTAAAATACTTTTTAAAAGTATTTTTTTCCTTCCTTCCTTCCTATCTGGTTATTATTTTTTTTTAAAAACAAGATAATTGTTTCTTATAGAAATAAAGAAACTTGTACTGAATATTTAATTTACTAAGGCTAGTAGGAGAAGCAAAATCAAAAAAAAAAAAACAAACAAAAGCAACTCATATACATACAAAACTGTGTCACCAGATGAATCTTATTTAAAAGTCTGCTGGTGTTTGCTTACATCTATTGCACAAAAGTTATAAAAGTCAAGCAGAATGCAAGAAGTCTAGGTGAAATTTTTTTGTTTGAAAGATTATCTGTCCATATGTCTCAGAATAATACCCTAGCTTTGTTTCCACCCGTGCAGGAAACAGATATGTTACTTGTATTTAAGGGTTTGGATATAATAGAGAGGTATGATATCACTTAGCATTTAATGTCTAGCGACATCTTGCCTTCATGTCCTGGTTTCCACATGAGGCAGCTCATTCAACAAATACAAAGCAGATTTCACCTCTGTGTAAGGCGATACCTTCCAGCTCCTACCAAACTCAGAATGTAGATGGGCAAGTGACACACAGTCAGGTGAATTTCTGCCCTGTGAAAGGTGACAGCATCAAATCCTGTTGAGTTCAGAACTAAAACAAATGGTCTTATTTCAAAGAGAGACAGTATTCCATTTGGGCTCAATCTGTAATCCAACTGGAGGTAGATGTCAGGAGTTTTTGTGGTAGAGGCAAATGAAGAGCTGCTGATCAGCTATGTCTTTTCTAGGAGAGTAAATGTCTCCTAAGCCAAATTCCTCCACAAAGTAAGTAGGAACAGATGATCACCCTAGTTTTATTAGTGTGTCCACCAATAACTCAAACTGTTCTGTACTCATTCTGAGTGTTTCCCTAAACAGTATCGTGATAATATTCAAAATTGAAAGTGGCTATGTGCATGACCGTAATGTATTATTCACTGTCAAAAAAATTTTGTAGATGGAAATTATATCCACCTATAGAATATATAAATATTGATTAAAGCAATCAATATTTATATATTGAAACTGCATAGTCTTTCAGTTTAATAGCTAGGTTGTATATGTTCAATTCACAACTGAAGTAATTCTAACCCAACATCAATTTATGAAATAAATTCTACATGCTTTAGTTTCCTGTGTTATGTGGCTTACAAATGATGGTTATTGTTCTCAGAAGTTCAGGGTGGAATTTTCAGGTTCAGAAGGCCTGCAGAGAATATCTCACACATAACAGCAGCCACCTGACTATTAGATAAATCTGGAATCTAGCAACATTTGTTTGTTCTTTGCTTGTGAGATACTTTTATATGTGCATTTCTTCAGCTGAATCTTTTCTGCAGGCTCCGGGGGTATATGCAGACAGAGAGACAAGTTTCATCTTGGGCCAGAAAAAGTATACATTTGAACTAGTTTGTTCCAGATGTACTATTGGACTCGCATTCACTAGTTCTTCAGGCAAAAACACTTTCTCTCTTTTTGTCTTCTCAGAATCACAACAAACAATTGCATACATGTTCAAAGAAATGTTTGCAATGATATAGCCTAAAGATTGATTCTATATCCACAAACCTTGCAAAGACCCATACATCATCTTATGTTTCTGTCTTAATAAAAATAATGATTTTTCTCTTTCACTCCATTTTCTAGCTTTCAGTCTTTGAGATTTTCTTTCTTATTTTTTTTTCTCTTCTAACATGTGTAGTGCTTTAAAATATAATTTTCTCTTCTCATTCATCCATTTTCAGTTTCGTTCCAGTCCCTCGGGGTTTTATTTTTCTCTCCAACTTTGTCTTTTATTTTTTACACAACTTTGACAAGTACAGTATTAGAAGTTTCTTTTCAAAGAATCTTTCATTCTAGAAACCAATCAAGACAAAAGAAAATCTATATTTTGCAGATCATTTACTGTGCCTACACTGTCTGCACACAGAACAAATGCAGAAGAAAACATTGCTACCGAGTGAATGATGAAGAGTATAACATCATGAATCGTTACAAGTACTGACATTTGCTAACGTAGTACTCTTGCTACAATATTGAACTGCTTACCCGGTTATTTGATTTAATAAGAATATAAGGAGACCTGCACACCCAAATTCTGAATAACAGATTTTTAGAAACATAAGAAACTAAAATAAGAATTTCACAGTGAGTTTTTAAAATTGGAGCTCTGTTGTTTTGCTATATTAGACAGCCATAATCATTTGGAGTGTTTCCAGGAACAAGTTTCATTTGGAATCTGATGCAGAGAGATATTCAGGGAACAAGGAATACATGTCAGGTATAAATAGTAGCTTCAGTAGACTAGAAAGACTCACTACAAGAATAACAAACAAAAACAATTAGCATTTTAACACATAAACAAGGAAAGAAAATTGCATAAAAAGGAAGGCTAAAAAATGGGTTTTTTTCATCAAAAAAACAATTTAAAACAACAGACTGAATCTGAGAACAATATTTCTGACAACTGTCAGAAATTTTGTTTGCATTACAAGGAAATAAGTAATGTATAGTCTCTTTCAAAGCAATTGTTTTCTCACATCAGTTTAATAAAATATTTCTCTTTTCTATTTTATTTCTTCAAACTTGTTTCAGTGTGATCACTGATATGCTCCCTTTACTACTCTTTCCATGATGCAGCATTAGCAAATAATCAGGTATTTATGCCATTTGGCTTCATTAACACAATTTACAATCTGTGCACATTTAGTATTTGCCCATCTCTTGTTTTATACAGGGGAATTTAGTTGTAAAAATGGACTTCTGGAATTCTTAGAATTTGTGGGCAGTTCCGCTAAAACAGCCCCTTGCCTAGGAACACTGCAGAAGCAGTGCCAAACACTAACCCTAAGGGGCAAGCCCCTCTGCGTTATTGTGGAGCCTCTCAGATGCACCCATCAGCTCCAGAAGGAATTTCATCTTCCCTTACTTTTTTTGTGGGACTGTAGCTGTGACAAACTGACTAAAAGTGGCAAAGAAGTTGTCTCAAGATTTTAGAGAGACATGGATGATCTCTGTATAAGGATATTATGAGGGAAAAGAAGAGACAGAGTACAGAGATTTATTTAAAATGCATTCCTAATTTACTTCTGTTTCCTTTTAAGGGAACAAAGCAAATTAGTTTTCTGTTCTGCCTTTCTTGTACTTTTGAGTTCTTAATTTTTCCCTTTGAGGAAAAGCAGATCCATTTGTAACACAATTCTTTTTCCTCTCCATATCCCACTCATTTGGCTGCTAGAACAGGGAAAATTTAATTCAGTCACTTGGAATGCAGCCCAAAGAGAACACCCAAGGTCAAATTTTGGAAGGTAAATGAAAAAAAAGCAAAAAATTATGTAGCACTATACATTAGAACGTGTAGTATATATTAGCATGTATGTTACTATACATATAATGATACCCATTAAAGAGTTTTTCTTCTGTGAAATCTAATATGTTCCCTTAAAAACACAGTGCTTAAATACTGTCTTGTACCCAGTGCTCACATAACATCCTTTCCTATGTCTAAGCTTATCCATTTGCCTGTTGGTACTAAAAACTTCTCAATAAATCCACACTTTGGTTGGAGAAGCATACTTGGGGTAAACCAATTTCAATCAGGTTAATAAGAAAAAAGGCGAAAGCAAAATGGTGCTGACAAACACTTCTCCACTCTTTCTTCTTTTAAAAATAATTAAGCAAATGAAAAAATGAAAGACTGAAATACTGACTTGTGGCAAAAAAAAATAATGATGCAATATGAATGCAATAAAACTGCTTCTAACAAATTTGTTACAAGGCACATTAATTGTTATGACACTCCAGAAATTTATAGCAGGGAGGAAGAAGAGAGAAGCATGAAGGATGGAGAACAAAATATACTTTTTTAGAGGGGGAGGAAGGGAGGGGAAGGTTGTGTGTTAGTTTTCAATTATTTATAGTAAACTTAAATTTCATTTATCTTATATTTAAAATAGTATTTGTAAGGCACAAACCCACAAATAATAGTGACTGAAACTCATTTAAGATTTAATTTTTTTAACTGTATTTTAAATACTAAATTGACCATCTGGTTCTTTAAAGATAAATGTATTAACTGCATGAATTTACTTCAAGCTAGTGTGTAATCTAATTTCTCTAAGAAAGAGCCATGCAAATGTGGGACAAGGAGGACTTGTCTAAGTCTCTTTATTTTTAAGTGTGAAGAATGCCAGGGTAAAGAGGATGGAAATTTTTTTTAGTATATTAAACATACCTAGTGTTCTCTTTGAGAAGATCAATTGTTAAACACATCGACTTTCTTCTCTTTACTACACTGGGAATATATTTTCTTATGTTACATACTCTTTATCTGTAACATTTATATCTCTGTTTAGATGAATATTACCTGAGCAAACCAGCAGAATTTGGGGTTTTGATCATGGTTTGGTTTGTACAACAGCGAGTGTGCTGGCAGCAGATGGAGTACACCTGTTTCAAAGGCGGAAAAGGATCTCTGCACAGAAGTTAGTAGACCTCATTAAAAAAGCTTTAAACTAGTACTGAAGTGGGAAGGCAATAAAACCAGGCTCACTAGATCCAAGCCTGGGGGAAGCAAGGCTTGAGGACAGTGTGCTAGCAAGGTGCTTCAGTGTGCCATCCCAGTGGAAGCAGGGGATTGGGATCAAGGCAGCCATGAAGACAAAAGGTTCTCCTCTTTTAAAAGTGAGACCTCTGTTTTTTTTCTGAGAAACTGCGGAAATGACTGATAATAATCACATGGGAAGTAGGCTTTCTCCCTCCAAAATGGTGGTGGGCTCAGCAACCCAACAGAAGTGCATCTACTGCAATGCACACATCAACAAACAGATCTGGAAGCCACTGCACAGAAGGAAAACTACCAGAGACATCATCACAGAGAGAGGCTGAGACAATTCTCACAACTGGAATGCTGCAATGAATGGCTTTTAACTCTTGCGGGGGCATAAACAAGGAGGGAGAGGGGATGGGCAGCCCTGTATATTAGGGAGCGTTTTAATTGTTTGCAGCTTTGTGATGGTGCTAATAGGGTTGATTGCTTATGCCTAAGAACCAGGGGAAATGACATCTAGGCAGATATCCTGGTGGCAGTCTGTTATAGACCATAAAATCACAATGAAAAGGCAGAGGAAATATTCTATAAGCAGCAGGGAGAAGTCACCCAATCACTGCCCTTGTTCCTGTGGGGAACTTGCCAGATGTCTGCTGGAAATGCAATACAGTAGACAAGAAACAGTCTAAGAGATTCCTGGAACTGTGTCAAAGATAACTTCCTGATACAACTAGTGAATGAGTCACCTAGGGAAGGCGTCCTGCTGGTCCTGTTGTTTGTGAACAGAAGAACTTATGGGTGATCCAATCGTTACAGGCTGCCTTGGACATAGTGATCATGAAATGATAAAGTTTTCAATACTCTGAGGATGAGAGTTAGCAAAACTGCAGCCTTCGACTTCCAGAGGATGGACTTTGACCCGTATAGGAGATTGACAGAGAGGGTCTCTTGGGCATTAGTCTTGAATGGTAAAGGAACTCAGGAAGGCTGGACATTATTCAAGATGAAATTTTAAAGGCAAAGGAGAAGCCTGAACCAATGTGCTGAAAGATGTGCCAGTGGGGAAGAAGACTTGTCTGCCTAAACATTGAGTTTTGGCTAGAGCTCAGGCATGAAAAGGAGACTTTATGAGCCTTGGAAGAAGGTGTAAGCAACTCAGAAGGTCTACAAGGATGTCATGAGGTTATGCAGGGAGAAAACTAGAAGTGCCAAAGTGCCAGCATAGTTTAATCTAGCTACAGCTGTAAAGGCAATAAAACATTTCTATAAACACCTTAGCAACAAAAAAAGGGCTAAGGAATTTCTCAGTTGTTTTTTGGATTCATAGAGACAAACTATGAGAAAAAGACTGAAGTGATCAGTGCCTTTTTGGCCTTGATCTTCAAGAGTAAGACCAGTTTTCTCGGGGTACCCAGCCTCCTGAGCAGGAACACAGGGATGTGAAAATAATGAAACTGCTATAATCTAGGAAGAAACGGTCAGCTTTCTACACTGCTTAGACATACAGGAGTCTGTGTCACATGTTGGGGTACATCCAAGTGTACTGAGGGAGCTTTCACTTCCTGAGTCTTCACTCATGAGGACACTTTCAATCACTTACCAGCAGTCCTGGCTAATCAAAGAGGTTCCAGTTGATTGGAGGTTAGTCTTTGTGATGCCCATCTACCAAAAGAACCAGAAGGAGGATCAAGGAACTACAGGCCTGTCAGCCTCACCCTGGTGCCAGGGAAGGTCATGGGGTAGATCCACCTTAGTGCCACCTTTCTCTGAACTACCTGAAGGGAGGCTGTATTGAGGTGGGGATCAGTCTCTCTCCTCAAGGAACAAATGATTGCACAAGAGGAGGTGGTGACAAGTTGTGACAGAAGAGGTTTAGGCAGAATAATAGGAAAAGTGTCTTCATCAAAAGGGTTATCAAGCATTGGAACAGGCTGTCCAGGAAAGTGGTTGAGTCATCATCCCCTGAGGTACTTAAAAGGCATGTAGATGTAGTACTTAGGGACATGGTTTAGTAGTAGATTTGGCAATGTTGGGTTGGTGGTTGGTGTCAGTGATCTTAAAATATTCTCAAACATAAACAGTTCTGTGATTAACTGCTAGTTCTGTCATGTTTAGATGCTACTTTTAAAATTTCATTCTTTTGGAACACAGATATTCTCTTCTTTTTTTTTTTTGTCTACTCTCAGAAGGGTCCATAAATAAGTTAAGTACCGTGTAGCATCCAAGGAACCGACCTATACCATGTTCTTCATCCATTTATACCTTGTTAGTGTTCCAGAGATATGTTTTGACCCTTGCCTTTTGAAGGTTAATTATTCAAAGGTAAAGCTTAAATTTCTACTTTTTTTTTTTTTTTTTTTTTTAAGGAGTAGTTTTTCTGATAATGAGTGTGTCATGGGGAAATTTGTGCGTTGCTCATTTCTCCCACTACTGACAGACACAAAAATTTATTATGAATTTCACTTCTAGCATGGTACAGGAATTTAAAAAATAACCATTTATTTGAGCTTTGTTTGTTTCCTAGGAATACCAAAACCATAAGAACAATGTAGAGCTTTGGATTAAACATGCCCATAACAGTTTTCTGTGCTTTGTTTTCCCAGCTCACACATGAATGTAATTTGTAATCTAACTCATAAGACTTGGAATTGCAGATACAGGCAAGTTCTCACTGAATTGTTTTCATTAATGGATGAATAGTGAAGTTTGTTGCTTTTTCTTGCAAGCCAGGTGGACCAGAGTCCAAAGAATTTGTATAGACAGATTTGAGAATTAATAGAGTCACATAATGAAAGAGTCACAGTAGTGTATTTCTAAAGCTAGCAATAATCAGGAAGCTTTCAAGACTGTCTCAAAAGTAGTGGAGGATAAGATCTGAATGCTTTAAGCTAACCTTTTACAGACTGTATTTTATGTGAGATGCTAAAGAAATCTACACCCGGAAATTACCCAAAACTAAAGTCCTTCAAGGAAAGTGCTCCAAACTCTTGGCTATTTTGTATAAGATGGGGAACATTTTCAATGTAATTATTAGGCACAAAATAGAGCTAGATTTTAGGGTCAAATCCTCATAGTATGTGGCTTTCAGAATTTTACACAGGTGAACTGAGATTTTAATAATGGTCTTACTTTTGCTGCGTGGTTCAGATCACATGAGAAGTGATTTTTTTCTTATATCTCATACCACAGTGTTATCAATAGACTCTTGTCTCTTCAGAAAGCACACACTTAGGTAACTTTTCAATAAGGTTTTCTTTTTTACAAAAGTCATCTTTTGTTTTCCTTCCTGATTATCTTCTGGTCATACTGGTTAAAGAATCTAGCAATGAAAGAATGCATGCTCGTCCCTCTTCTGCTAAATGCAGAAGCAATTCTTAGTTGTTTCTTTAGTCTGAGAGATAGAATAAGGACAAACAGACCTTGCTTGCTTCAGGGAGCATATTTTTGTTAGAAATACTCACCAGAGCACAAAACCTTCAACCATGAGAGCACAAAGGAAAGAAGCAAAGGTATCTATATACATGTATAGTTACATAACATTGAAAAAAGTGTATGAGAGGTGGACACCATTTTACAGGATAGACAGACTGAAAAATGTTAGATAGGGTAGATTAAATAGCTAATGTATCTTTTTTCAGGGTCAAATAAAAAAACAGGTAAAGAACTGTGCTTCAAAGATGATTCTCTGTGAAGATCTCCATCCAGACCACAGAGCTCTTAGAGTTCACTAGAGATTCCTTTTGTCTTGCAGCCAGGCTCTTTTCCAAAATGATTTCTATCACGCGTGTCTAGATGCCCCAAAGAAAATGAAGTTACACACTCAGAGAAAACGCCCAGGAGAACATATGAAGACCCCAGTGTAAACAAAAGAGAACCTCCTGAACTGGGTGACCACTGCTTTCCATAATCCATGATTTCATTCTACATCCAAAATTTGAAGTTATGGGAAATATTAGTTAAAAATAATCAGCAGAATATAGTGTTAAATTAATATATTTAATGAAATATTAAAAATGTATTAGTGGAATTTTAAGATTCAAGTTTTAAATGTGTAAAATTAATACACATTTATCATATGCAAAAATACTTGTACAATAATACATTTTTATGACTTTTCTTTAAAGTAGAACAAGCAATCATACGTTCTGAGTTTATCACAATGCCAGATAGAAAGAATGTTTACAAGGGTTTTGAACTTCTAAAATATTTATTTCTATAGTTCTAAATTGTTGGTTTAGAATTCTAAGGAAAAAGACCTAGTTATCTTTAATTTTTTAAAATATTTTCTTGTCTCTCCTCTTTATTTTAACCAGAGAGCATACTGCTGGAGAGTCTAGAAGGATGGCTACAACCTTGTCAAAATCTCAGTGTCTAATGCCTGTAAAATAAAGCTGTCAAGGTTGAAATGTATAAAGCAAAAAAAAAAACAAAAACCCAAAAAACAAACAAAAAAACCAAACTACATCAAAAGAGACTGGTTCAAAATCTGTTTGTTTGTTTTGTTAAAGAGGATCATTCTCCCTGACTCCCAGTTCTTATAGTATGATGAGACAGTACATAAAAGAGGGGGTCTCACTTTTAAAAGAGGAGAACTCCAATTTGCAAAACAAAGTTTTCCGGCTTATGGTGAAAGAGACTGACAAATACAGCTACACTGGGCTTCTGAGACTACTTCTTTCTCCACCTTTTGCATTGCAATTCTCTTGCTTAAAACCCCCAAAATACTCCAAGAGCAGTTTAGGGTCCTTCTCACAAATTTTATGTAGTTATTATATCTCTACTATAGTTTATATCTATCTATATCTAAATCTATATCTATATCTATATCTATATCTATCTATATCTATCTATATCTATTTCATCTTTATTTATATATGTCTATTACTTATATAAATAAATTATAAGGTAAAGATGTTTGTTCAGTCAAATTTAAAGCATTACACTTTATATTTTAGATATAAAACAAGATCTGATAATGTCATGACATGAACCATAGGATCAGATTTCTACTCCAAAGCTTAAAGCCAGGTGGGGGAAGAAGAGCAAATCCACAAGTATTTTTCAGAATCAAGTCTCTAGTGCTAGTGTAGTCTTGAATTTTAGGTGTCAGTTGTCATCAAACTGCGCTTAGTAACTGCTGGTTAATGCCTCAAATGGTGAACCTCAAAACAAAATCGAAATACATCTAATTATTCATTACTTGCCATGGGGTGACTTTAAGATAGCTTTGGGAGCTAAGGAAGTTGAAGCTGCTGGTGAGTGATGGGAGTCTTTTCTCCTGACCAATTATCAGTCATTTCTAAGAACTGACAGCAGTTTTGACCATTGAAAAGTGAGATCAACTTGTAAACACCTCCTTAAGATGTAAAGTCAGAGCTCTCTTGTTCTCTTTGTTTCCTGGCTGTGAAAGGTAACAGAGCTCCGGCTGGCCTCCCGTTCCCTGCCCAGCCCATGCAGCCCGGGCAGGGGCTGGGCTGGGCCCAGCGGCTCCCGGCCGGGAGATGGGGCCTGCGGGGATTGCCCCGGGCTCTGGCCAGGCCAGGCCGGTCCCTGGCTCGGCTGCAGTTTTTGCTGTGACTGAATTCACCAGAGACTGCTGAGTAAAGAAAGAAAAAAGCTCTTGACCTGCGGCAGGCTGAGACAGTGACCACACTCTCCAGAGCAGCCATGAAGAATCTTCCATCACAGACAGCTCCAGTCGCTGCTCCAGCAGAGATCACAGAACCATCTACAAAAGCCTGGGCAAGATTTTAACCTTTTCATTACCCAGATGAGACTTGCAGATTAATCCTTTTTTCCAGAGAAAGAAAAAGAGAGTAATCAACATGTAAAGAGACTTTATAAACTATCAGAGACAGTAAAGAAAAGAATTAAGCTTCAGAAAAGTTAGAGAATAAGGAGATGCTTTATAAACTGAAATATTTTTCTGTTAAAGCTATGGAGATGGACAATAGTGTTTTGAAAAGAGTCCTTTAATTCATAACAGAGTATATAGGGAGGAATGGAATGTTCAGTGTGGATTTTGAGCAAAAGAAAGAGTAATTGTGATACAGTGAGGTGCTGAAACAGAGTGAAGTGAAGATTTGAAGCCTTGAGGGCAATGAGAAAACTGTTTTCCAGTAGAGCTCACAGAGACAGATGAAGAAGACTTTTGCCTTTGAATAACTCATCCTTAAAAATGACATCCCTAGACTCATTGACTCATACACACCTCAGAGTGATGTGAAATGGGAGGAGAAAATCTGATGACAGATTTCCGGGCAGCTGGCATCAGAGAAATATAAAACTATAACAGAAATAGTTTTCTCATTAGAAGCTCCATAGATTAGCAGAAAAAGACTTCTGTTTCTCTACAAGGGCTGATGAAAAGACTCTAGCAGGAATTGGGACTGTTTTAAACACCAAAGTTCCAAAGTTTTTTTGTCTCTATGTTGTCATGTGGACAAAGGAATGGTTGGGTAGTGGAGGATAAAAGGGTTTTCTGGAAGTTTATTCTGGTGTTATTCTTGTAGTTTTGTTAATAAACTGTCTTTATTTCCTTTTAAGTTTTAAGCCTGTTTTGCTCTTGTTCTAATCCATATCTCACAGCAAGAAATAAGTAATTTTTTAGTTACTGCTTTAAAACCATGACATTACTTTAAATATTTTACTTAGATTAATTTCTGATTTCATCAGAATAATATTAGTAATAGTAACAACAACAACAACAACAATAATAATAATAAAAATATCAACCATATGAATTTCGACAAGGGAAAGTGATGAATTCTGCACCTGGGATGGGACAAGTATGGATGTACAGACTGGGGGATGAGATACTGGAAAACAGTGTTGCAGTGTTGTGGAAAGGGACCTGGTCTACAAAAGATGAGTCAGCAGTGCCTTGGTAGTCAGGAGGGCTGTGGTGCATAAGGCACAGCATCATCAGCCAGGCAAGGGAGCGTGATGGTCCCTCTCTGCTCTGCACTAGCATGGTCTTACTTTGAATATTGTGTGCAGTTTTGAGCTGTCTCATTTCTCCACCTCAGTGGGATGGGGAGAGAAAATGAAATATCTCATGTGTCAAGACAAAGAGGCAAAGGCACAGGCAAAACAAAGTTGACTTGGGAAAATTGAATTTCATTTAATTCAATTTTTAATTGATTTTTTTTAAATTTTAATTTATTTTTACTTTTTTCTCATCACTTTTTCACCCTCTTCCACCTTGGGGTCTCCACACAACTGCAGTCCATTCAGGAAATATTCACAAGCTGTGGGGTGGAGTCCCCCGTGGCCTCCAGTGTGGGCATATTGCCCACATAAAGGATGGTTTTCTCCATAGACTGTAGGGAAAACCGCTCCACAGTCAGGAATATCCCCTCCCTTTCCCTATTTTTTGGCCTTTATTTTGTTACCAGGGCTTTTTCTCATGTGGGTTTTTATTTTTTTTTCTCTCTTTCCTCACTGTTCTCTGTGTTTTAAACGTTTTCCCAGGGGTGATACCAGCTGGTCTGAGGGGCTCAGCTGTGCCCTGTGGTGGGTCTGTGATGGAGCCAGCTGGAATCAGCTGTGCTCAGCACAGGGCAGCCCCAGCCTCTCCTGACAGAGGACATCCCTGCAGCCTCTGTTCCTGGCGCCTGGGCACCTGCCCACAACACAGTTCAATGCTTCCAACAAAGCACATTCCAACAATATCTGATTTCTACTTCCTGAAATCTGAGCACTTTTATTCTTCTCCAGGAAATTATGCTGACACTGCTTACCTTTCAAAAGTAAGAGAAAGTGAACTTCAACGACTTTCATGACAGTCAAACTTTAATATTAAATAAGTAATTAAGAAAATAAAAGGAATGACTAAGCAAGCAAAAATTAGATGTGTTTTCCTACTTGAAAATTTATCTGTCCAATCAGTCATCTCAACCTTTCTTACTTGATATATGCTTGACAATAATTGAATAAAAGCCCCCCCCCCCCATATTTGGGACAAAGCATATACCATGTATTCACTCTCAATTCAAAATTAATTTTTCATAATGGTTCCAACTGAGGCCCTGCTTTTGAAACAGATATATATTTGCACTTACTGGAATCTGATGAAATCACTAAGAAACAGCGTAAACTGATAAGCAGTTCTTCTCCAAAATGTTCTGTAAATCTACTTCAAAATTGAATAAAACCTGAAAATTTATTGCAGTAGCATATATGTCCTGCAGGATCAGATAAGTTATTTAATTTTATTTTACTGCACAACTAATGCATAACGTAAGGTACTGCTAAGGAAAAAAATATGTGCAGTAAACTTTCTATTTTTCATCGGCAATTCCTAATATGAACTTTTTTCTTGAAAGTCAAGAAAAAGTCGCTTTCATGACGACTTTAGTAACTTTATTTCTACAGAATTATATTATTACATGATAGGCTATAACTATAGTGTAACATATTGTGCAAAAACCAATGGCATATGTGATTCTGCAATGCTGTGACAAAAGCTGATAATAGCATCACAAAAGCTTCTTTACTTTCAGTTTTGGCAATTATACATATTATACATATTATGGTGTTCCAGACAGCCAAAGGGAAGAAATGCACAGGGCTTTCATCAAGCTATGCAAAAGGTGCATAGTTATAGTCTGACATGTGGTTTGTGATTTGAGTAATCTGTTCTTAAATTACAATTATAATTATACTGGATGAGTACAATGTCAATCCAAAGATGGACAGATGGGTTTTATCTGGCCTGCTTCTAGGGAATAAAGGAGGATAATTGCTAGAGTTTCTGAATATTGACCTGATTGAGAGATGCTGTGTCGGGTTATTTTAACATTTGAGAACAGAAATCTACAAAATCTGACAAACTGCATTACTTCCTATTGTTACTTTCATATATAAAGAACTATATATTATCTATGAAGTTAAAGAATAGTTACAGCAAGTACTATAGTGTTTCCCTAGATAAAGCAATTTATCAATTTTCAGGGGCAGTGATGGACTCAGGATAGGCTTAATGTCTTTAAATTTTCTCTCTGTGTCCCTGCTGTTAACACTGATGATCTTCCACAAAGAGTGTCTTTCTCCATAATCAGACATTTAGTGCAGCTGATGATCAACTTTTTCTTTTTTGAGAAGTATAGCTTTTATAGCACTTTTTCATCAATTTCTACCAGAATGAGGTCAGATAATGTGTAGAAGAATGAACAAATTTGTACTAGTTTAGGTGCTGTCCCCTAAAAAATTGCTGAATAAAAAGAGAAAAAATATGATCTTTATATTTCTCTGGAGTCCCAAAATAATAGAAATATTTTAAAATTTTTAGGCTAAAGCATAAAGAAACATGATAATTCTGTTATGCATTGTAATGTGACTTTTTGATTATGAGATTTGGTTGTTTTTTTTGCTTTTGCATCATCAAATTACTTCTTGTAGTCTTATCCTCACCACACTCTTTGCTGCTTTAAAATATCAATTAGTATTTCTGAAGCAGGTCTTATTACTTAAATCTTGTCTTTTTCTTGTCCTTGAATTCATTTCCTTTGGGTACATCATTAGGTAGCTGAGGCAAATCAGTAGCTGTGTACTGCCAGGGGTAATCAGGTTCCTATGAATTCTCTGATCAACAATTTCCATTATTCACATCTTTTCTGGATCTTGCTAATTCCCAAGAAGAACACTGAACATGTTAGTGTCTGAGAAACTGGTTGAGACCTTTTGCTTACAACTGCTGTAAATTTATTGTGGTTAGATCTTCACTTCTCTATTCACAGAAACGTCTCTGGGTGAGCATTGTTACAATACTCAACTGTGTTTGGAGTGAGACATGATCACCCTACTTTATTTTATTTTTGTCTCTGACAAGAAGTGAGGAGAAATGTTTCAGCATTCTCAAAGGAATCTCCTTGCTCTGAAGCAGGGGACTGTAATTCAATAATCACACAGCACATTCAGCTTCCAGCGTTGATGACATTTAGGATTATTACCTACAGAAGCATTTTTTGTTTCTTGCCTAAATCTAAAGCTGCAGCTGCGCAATTTAACTGAGAAGGTTTTCCACTAAGAAAATAATTACATGTGTGTAATATTTTTCAACTCTTTTTTCAAATCAAAATGCAAATAGGCATTTACTGTGTTCTCATGTATTTTCTTGGATTAATTGCCAGAAATATTTTGTCATAATTATTGATTATTATATAATGGAGAAATCTTGTACCATAGAGATATTTGGATACATTTAAAAATTATAAAATTATTAAACAATCCAGTTTGGGTATTTAAGATTGTTCTTGTAGCAAGGACAAACAAAACTTGATGGAATTATATATACTACGTCAGCTATGTCTTAATTTCATATGAATGAAAGTTACCCTATTATTTCTTCTCCATCGAGATTCATACTAAAAGTAAAACCGAGGGAAAAAAAAAAAAGAAGCTGAAAAATGCCAACACAGAATGCTTTGTTAAACACCAAGCTTGACTGTAGTGTTTCACACATTTATTCTCATTTATATGGCAGTCAAATATCCAGCTAAAATCAACTGTGTATCATTCAGGTATGATTTAATGAGCCTTAAAAAGGATAAAAAATAATTTAATGTATTTCCTTACACATCTTCTAATGTCTATCTTCAATATTTTTGGAAACCTTTACATCTGACACAAACACATAATGAAGAGTTTCAATGAAATTTCTTGAGAGGAATGTATTTGATTTGCTTTTTTAAAGTTGATTCCTTATGTTTTCAGTTCCAAACTTATCTTTTACTCTTTGAGATCATCTGTACCACATAACAGAATCAACAGTACTCCTTTGCCTTTTTGTTTTTAGAAGGAATGTAACAAAAAAAGGAAAAAAAAAGTAAATTTAAATTTCAAGCAACCATTTAAAGTGAAGAAAAGTAAATTAGATTTTAGATTAGAATAATTTGAAAGAATTGTTCCAAGAGATTTAAATGGGGCTATAATACATAATCTTAAATAAAACCTCTCCAAAGCATATGAATATTAGATGTGAGATACTTTCTCTACCTATTTTTTCATACATCTTGCTAAATTGCACACAGCCGCAGTATGAATATCTACTTATATTGTACATATAGGGTTTTAATTTTTGTCATCAAATGTAATGGGTGAGTTGAATTGCTGGCTCGTGGTGAAAACATAGTTTAAATCCTCTTTCTTACATATGGAGGGCACTGATATAGATACTGAAAAGAAAAAAGGACCTCCAGTATCAGTGGCTGTAAAACAATAAGGTAGATACAGGTTGTTTCAGACCATTATACCAGGTTACATTGGAACATTAGAGGATTTATAGCTCTGAACAGATAATTCTCCCTGGATTTCTATGCAGCTGGCTGCACATTTCTTTGTGTGAGAAAGCTAAACCACAGAGAATTTCACTGTCCATATGAACTAGATTAAGAAACAATACTGACAATCTGAGAACAGTCTGGGAAAAGAAAATGAATCAATGAATCTCTCAAGAGGCCAAGCAGGTTACTGCAATAGCAGCCACTGTGAGCAGTACAAATTCGCAGTGATATCAGTGGAGAATCACGATGTGACAGTTTCACGTCCCAAATTAGTAAGTAAAAGAGCCAGAGTGCTATTGGTTAGGAAGCAAGCTTTACAATGTTTAAGAACAGTCAGCATTCATACACTTCAGAACATTTGAAAACAAGCAAATAACAGGGAAGAATTATTTGTGGATGACAAGAACATTTTATATATTTTCATTGGGATTTACTAAAATCAAGATAAGATGAATAAGTTGAATAATCTGAACTAAATAAAATCGAATTCTACTTCTAAAAACTATTAAAATATAGAAGACTAAGACACTAATAAAACAGTTCAGACTAAAATACATAAGACTGAAACACTAATAAACAGTTCAGTGCTCCTTCTACAGTAGTAACCAAACATTTTGAAGAAAGGTGAATCAAGTTATTATATATCTAAAAATAATATAAATCATATAAGTAGTATCAGTTTTATACTTAAAAATAAATCAATATTAACAGTCACATAATCATAGAAAGCAGGACTTCATTACAACTAGACCAATTTTGTATTTAAAGAACAACTGTGATAAGAACTAAGCTAGTTAAGGCATGGGTTTAAACAGGAAAATATAAAAAAAATATTAAAAAATATAAAAAAATATAAAAAAACCTCAAAATTAATGCAGATTACACTAACAGCAGCAGCACAGAAGGTCTTAAGATGGTCAAATATAATGTGCTTTTTGTATATTCATGTTGTTGCCTACCTTCTTTCCTTTACAATGCTTGAAATTCCTGTAACTAATATACTTCATTATCCTGACTACTCTGCTGTATTTTTCTTATTCCTGTATCAGATACCTTATTTTTGTATTTGTGTTAAAAAAAAAATCAAATGAACAAGAACCATCTGGCGTTATCCACTATATTGTGTACTTTTCTGATTTTTGTTTATAAAAAGGGATATTTATAAAATAGGGATGATTAGCCTGATTATTCGACCTTTCTATATTGCATATTGGTGAAAATATATTTTATGTGGGCACACTGATATGCCCAGAATTTTATATCATTTTCAGTTTGGAATATTTGTTTCTCACAAAAGAAAAATGGTCTTCCATCTTTTGATATTAACACCAGTTTTGCCTTTGTTTACTCAGTGAGCTCCTCACCGATGATACAAAACTGTGAGAAGCAGCCAATACCCCAGAGTGCTGTATAGACCTTCAGAAGGACCTGGACAGATTGGAGAGATGGGCAGAGAAGAACTTTCTGAAATTCAGCAGAAGCAAATACAGGGTCTGCCACCCAAGGAAAAATAATCCCGTGTACCAGTATAGGCCAGGGTAAGACCTGCTGGGGAGCAGCTCTGTGGAGAAGGACATGGGGTTCCTGGTGGACAACAAACAAGCTGTCCATGAACCAACAGTGCCCTTGTTGCCTGCAGGCCAATGATATCCTGGGGTGCATTAGGGAGTGTTGCCAGCAGGCCGGGGGAGCTATCCTGCCCCTCTACTCAGCCCTGGATTGCTGTGTCCAGTTCTGGGCTCCTCAGAACAAGAAAGACATGGAGCTCCTGGCTTGAAAAGCCAGCAGAAAGCAACAAGGATAACTGAATGACTGGAGCATCTCTGTTAAAAGGAAAGGCTGAGCAAGCTGGACCAGTTCAGCCTCAAGAAGAGATGACTGAAAGGGGATCTCAACAATGTGCATAAATACCTAAAGCAGGGATGTCAAGAGGATAGGGCCAGGCCCTTCTTGGTGGTGCTGGTCAACAGGGCCCAAGGCAATGGGCAGAAACTGATGCACTGGAACTTCTACCTGAATTTGAGGAAGAACTTCTTTACTATGTGAGTGACCAACCACTGGAACAGGTTGCCCAGAGATGCTGTGGATTCTCCCTCACTGGACTTAATCAAAAACCATCTAGAAAAAATCCTGTGCCATGACATCATTGCAGGGGAGTTGTACCAGATGACCCACTGTGGTCCCTTCCAACTTTAGACGTTGTGTGATTCTCTGATGTGCTTCAAGTAAAAAATATCAATCATAATTGACTCAGAGAAGGAAGCCAGGAAAACTGACTTGGGTTTTGAAACTTTACAGGACCAAGTCATACTCTCTATTTTTTTCTTTTTAATTCACTGGATAATCATAATTCCACTAGTGAAGATGAAAATACTGCAGCAAAATAATTAGGATTAAAATAAAAATAAAATTTAAAAACAGAGATCTCTTCAAAATATATAGCAATAGAATTAGAAAGAATATGGAAAGGAAAATCTATATTATCACTCATGCATATCAAAAGATTTCTTGGGGGACTGTGTCGTCATCATGGGCTGTGGAACTTTCTGCTGTATGTGCCTGCTTTTTTCTACTCGCTTCATTGAATCTCCAAGTTATTCTTTTGAAAACAGGCTCTATCAAACAATAGAACTTTGCTTTCTCTGCATCTTTAAGAATCTCAGGACGGCTGATCAAAATTTGAAGATAAAAAAATTCTGACCTACAGATAAAGTTATTTGAATATTAAAACATATTATCTGGTTAACATAAGTTAAAAATATAGTGACAAAGATATCTTAGGAATGTTATGAATGTGTAAGATCTTTTTTTTCTCTTGTTGTGAAAATAGAGATAAATATTGTAACTGAATATGAACCAGAAAACTCCCTAGTTAGAGTTCATCCATTTACAATTAGTAGTTAATTCTGGACTCACTCTTATTGGTGGAGGGTTGTCTTTCATCATGTTATCTTATATTTCATTATTTTTTCTGTCCTTTTGTATTCATGTGTTGGATATTCATTATTATTATTTAATATTGTTCTTTGTGTAAAAATAATGTAATTATAGGGCTTTCTTATTCCTTCTAAATGTCTGAACTATGGATCAAAGGTCATAATTTATATTTCTAATTTTTTTAAATAAAATAACATATTGATTTGAAATGCAATTGACTAGTAGTTTTACATGTTTACCCACCTCATTTTCAAAGAAAAAAGGAGGAAAACTTTTCTTCATGAACTTACATAATTCATTGTCAAGAAAGCAGCTGAATATTCACGAGTCAAGCAGAACACATTGTGAAATTTGCTATGGGTTCATTGCCTGCCAGACAGATTAAAAGCATGGAAAAAGAGGACTTCTCCAGGAATTTCTTCAATCTAGGTAGGAATGCTGTTCAGTGTGGTTCTGCCTAATACATTACTCCCCTGCTTCTCTTCCCATGTGCAGCTGTGATAACTAACCCTTGAAATGTTACCTGTGCCTTCTCTCAACTCTTGTTTCTTTATGGCATGATCTTGCTCACAGACTGAAACACCCCACTGAGAAACACAAGTAATACATTGCAGTCGATTAGTTTCTCATGTAGTATTTATCTGCACAACAATTGGAGCAATGTAGTGTTATGAAGACCAAACTAGATCTAAATAGCATCTCAGCTGCAAGTAGAATCTAACCTCAGATACACAGCTCTTAGTGCAGGCTCATTTACCTTTACTCTTGCTGACATCTATGCCAGTGTTAGTTAGGTATCCATGCCTGAGATAACTTATGTATTTCTTTATTGCCAGGCAGTACTCCTGTGCTATGTACATTATTTCTAAAGTGGTACATGTCCAGATAAGCGTTAGCAAGACAATCAAGTCACTTTTGGGGATTAACGTGTACTGCATATTCTTTAAAACTTTATGAAACTCATGACTATGATCATTATACCTTGTGAATTTTACTCATCCCTAAAAGGGCTGTTTATAATCCTTTTACTAATGAAATTCTATGGCCTCTAAAGCAGTGGTCAGGGCTACCAGTTCTCTCATAGTCTGGGATCTTTTTGCTCTAGCCACAATATTTCAAATAATTTTCAAATATTTGAGAACAACCTGTAGTCATCCAAATTACATCTACAATTTGAAAAAAGGATTAATTTTAACTTGAATACTTACAGAATATCTAATTCTTTCTTTCTGCCCATCAATTCCCTTGCTACATTTTGTGCTAAAAATATAGTGCTTGGCTGATATTTTAGGTGTGATCAAACATAATTACTAAAGAAATATGTTATGCACAGTCTTATGTCCTGACAATGATGGAAATAATTGTTACAAGGTCACATTTCCTTTTTTACTGTAGAAAAATAAGCTGTCAGTGCTGCCAAAACAGTACATCTTTTGAAATATTTACTGTATCGTGTGAAAATGAATTTATTCTCCTGTCTCTTTATTATCCTTGATATGATTTGACTTGCTGTGTTAAACTAGAAGTTACTTGTAGTGAGAAAAAAAATACTATGACCTTTTCATTTTGTTAGGCAATATTTTTTTCTTTTCCCTCTGCTTTCTAAGAAAGTAGCAAAAAGTCATATTTTGTTCAAAAATAAAACCGGTATCAGTAAAATTTTTGTTTTCATCTTGTTTCTCTTACCTATCCATAAACAATCTTGATGATGTTTCAATGCTCCATCGTGCTTATCATCACAGCAGTTCTGTAAAAGAACAGTTTCTGCTAAACCAATGCAGAGAAAGAAAAAGGACCTGGGCATGCTTGTCAGCAGCTATCTGGATATGGGCCAGTGGCATATCCAGGTGGCCAAAAGGCCAGTGTCATCCTGGAATGTGTCAGGAGTGGTGTGGCCAGCTGGACCACTGTCCCCTGTCCTCAGCACTGGGGAGGCCAGACCTTGAGTTCTGTGTCCAATTCTGGGCCCCTCACTTCAGAAAAGGCATTGAGAGGCTGGAGCGAGTCCAGAGGAGAGGAATGGAGCTGCTGCAGGGTCTTATGAACGTGACAAGACATGAAAGTTGGTTTTATGAAGAGCAGCTGAGGGAGATGGGGTTGTTTAGTCTGGAGGTGATTGACATTATATAAACTCAGTAAATATGTTTCTAATCATGAAAGATACTCCTAGAGAGAAAATGTGCAATCAGAAAGCAAATAACAGTATTCTTACAAACTGTAAAAATATAAAAATACAAAGCCACACTGTCAACAGGTAGATATTAACATCAAATAAAGTTATGTGATAATTTGCACTACCTAATACATAATATTAGCTATAATATTATATATATAATAGATATAATCTGTTGAACATGCATTATTTTATTATTTAAAATAATGAGTTTTCATTAATTTTAGTTTAATTATCTCTTTTAAAAATATTTTACAAAAGCTATTAATTAATTCTGGAAGCATATTATCTTTAAAGGAATTTAAAATTTATTTAAACATTGAATGTGTGTTGTCTATTTATATGCCACTTTTATTTATAAAAATATTTGTATTTTCTATGCCTGCAGGATAACGTGTTTCCTGTTTACATATTCAAACATGGCTTTTAGGGTCTTTTTGTGTTTAGCCTGTTATCTGTTTCCATCTCATTTGACAATTCTCAACAAAAAATTTGATTGTATGAAATTTGGAAATAATAAAACTAAAAAGGAAAGGAGAAAACATTCCAACTCAAATGTAAGATTAAACAGAATGTCTTGTTCAAAAGGGTCATACAAGTCTAACATCAATTCAAAATACCTACTCAAAGTAGATTCAGTAATGGAGTCATTCTGTAATATACAGAGTGCTATTTTGATGTGAAATAAATAAAAATAGTAAAAAGTAAAAGAATCAAACTCTTGCATTTTTCCTTCTTTCACAAGGCTGGAACAGCTGGGAATACAACCACAAAGATAAGAAAACTTTAAAAACTGTTCTTAATAACACTTGAAGTTTGGTCTTGATGTTCCTATAAATACTCCCTTTGAACAACAGCAAACCTGCCTCTCTGAGAACATGGAATATTCCACACTAAATTGCACATTCATTTATTGAAAAACCTACATAGAGCCAAATGACAGTTTCTGATATAGTGTTTGTCAGAGTTCTAAAATTCAGAATATCAACATTTTTACCTAGACTATTTCAGGGCTTAATCCTGTTCTGGGTTTCTCCATCTCTACTGACATAAAATGAAAGGAACTCACAAGAATCTCCTAAATTCATGTTTGGGAGACACTCAAATACTAGGCTGTGTGGAGGTATTGATATTCGCATATATGGAAATAAAAAAAAAAAATTTCTTAAATGAAACAGATACAAGAAAATAGAAAAAATAGGCCTCAAAAAAAGAGCCTCATTGTTATCATTCTTGGCTCCTTAACATCTAAAAATCAGTTAGTTCCCTGCCTCTAATATTTTAATTTCTCATTTTGCATTCAAAAGACAACTTAGGAACTTCAAGAAAGAATCCATACAACCTGTGACCTGTTTAGATTAATACAAAGAAATGAGAAAACCTAGTGTGATAACGTGTATCTTTAATTTTTACTTTCTAGAAAGTGAGATTAAGAGCTACAATATTATTAGTACTTCAGTGTCCAATTAATTCTTTCTGAACTATCAAATTTTCTTTTCCACTGCAGGACAATGTTCCAGTAATAATAATTAAGGAAAGACAGAAAAAAAGGAAAGGAAAAATATAAGTGGAAAGAAATTGAAAGAGATAATGGCTATGTTCCACATATATTTTATTGGATACAGATAAGGGCAACATATTTCATTCTGATTATTGTTTATAAATATAGAAATTTCATTCTAATACCTTCTCACAGAATGGAAGACAATTAAAAATTCCTAGAAAAATAGTATTTGACAGTTTTGCTTACAAAATATATTCCACTTTGCCTCTCTCTTAAAATAACCATCAGTTAATAGATATATGGATTTTCCTGGAGCACTGGAAAGTAAATTTATGGCTATTCTTTTGTTGTTTTCCTTTTCTTTAAAGGAAAAATAGCAAAATATGGTTACAAAGATTGTATCTTAAGAAATTGTCATTGAGGAATGGTGTATTATCATCCAAAGTATTTCTTAGGAAATAGAATTTTCAGGCCATTGTTATAATTTAATGTACACAGGAAAGAAAACTGAGCAAGTTATAGAAGAAAATTAAAAGGAAAAAATAAAATGTTTAAAGATCTTTGAAGATGCATCAAATAAGCACTAGAATTGAGTCTAGAAGTTGTATGAATGGTTTGACAACAAATATTCAGATAGGAGCCAAATATAGAAAATTATCATTCAGTTACAAAAACAGGATTAGTTGCCTGAACAAAGCAGAAATATGCTCTACCCTGCAGGTTTGTGGTTGCTTCCCAGTGAACAGGTTAAGCTAAGTTCACTAAAAATATTTTATTTGATATTCCAAAAGGAAAACACTCAGCTTCATGACCCAATTTCAACACAAGGGATTATGGTTATTTGTACTTTGTCACCCTGGAAACTAAAACCTTCTGATAATGTTTTCATAGTTTTAGTTACTTTCCCATGAAAATTTTATAAACATAAATTGTTTATCATATTCCTTCTAAGAAACGTCTTTTGATGGACATTTCTCATGAACAGTGTGATTGGGAAGGTGGTAACTTAATTATCCAATCCCTGGTCATTGTTGAGAATCTATAAATACTGGAGTCAGAAAATAAAGTCTCTTCTTTCCTGTTCTAGAACTGAGAGGTGTTCATGTGAATCATTTTGTGTCCTTTATTGGCAGTATTTCATCATGATTATGACCTGGGACTATTGGAAAAGGTTGGGATTGGTGTCCTTAGTTCTGTCACATTAGTCTTCCATTCTTGGGAAAGGGTAAATATTCTTATCTCAAGTAAGGGAAGCATCAGGAATATACCATTTACTTATATATATATATATATACATACATATATGTATATATGTATATATGTATATACATATATATATATATATATATACATTCCAAAAGAAGTAAGAAAGGTTCTAAAGGATACTCCTGTTAAGCATACATTTGAAAAATATCTAGAGAAAAGAACATAGATTATACAACATTGTTGTGAGTAAATATCACTCTTTTCCTCTTGCAAGGCCAAGCACTTCAAATGGAGCTTGTAGTCAGCCAAGAAAGGCATAAAAAATGGCTTAGATTTTTCAGCATTGTCTGTAGGAATGAAAAATCAAGTATATCTCATTTTCAGTTTTTTCAGTTTCTTGAAGTATTCTTTACTAAAATGTCTAAGTGACAATTAGGTATGTTTAATCCTAAAATTAAACTAGAAAACATGTTTTACTATTTAAATGGGGGAAAATGTGTTATTTCTTGTGGGTCTGTATAAGCAGTGAAAGATTTTTTGGATTTTTCACATTTGAAGGAGAACCTGGTGGCTATGAAACCTGTCACTTCTGCCTTTTCTAACACATCTCTCTGTAGCCAGATAAAGAATTATTTGCTCACCAGGTGGGAAAAATACAATGCTTATTCTAAAAAATCATTAGCCTATGGAAGTACACAAAGCTTATTTTGTAGGCTTATGTTCAACATTGACCAAGAAGGGTCTTGGAAAATAATGAACCATCCTAGGCATGCTAACTCAGCTCCATATTTGGGAATCAAATGATCAGGTATAACTTTGGGATCTAGGACCACTAGAGACCAACGCAGGGATCTACAGCTTTTTCTGTACTTTTTCTGCACAATTTTGGTAGAGATATACCATTGTACATCTGATTCTATAATAAAGAATGTCTGCTTCTTAAGGCATTGGTCTTAAGGAGTTTTGGACAGATTTTCAGCAATATCTCAACATTATCCTTTCTATTTACAGTTTTAATTATATCACATTTTAATTTTGTATTTTTGATATACACCTGTTGTTGCTCTAATTCTGTGTTAATCTTTTTACTTTTTGCAAAGGAAAACAACAATAAAAAAGAAAAATCATTTACAAAGCTGAAAGAATTTATGCTTACCCTTTGTGAAGTATGAAGTGCAATAAAGTGAAAATGATACAGGTGTTTAATCTGTGGTTTCTTCAGGACCTGTGCTGATAGACAAAATCCAGTATCAGACTTTCATTGTGCAAGTTTTTTTTTCTATTAAATGTGCATTTTGATGTTCACCTCAGTTTACAAAAACTCATGCTTTACATTTTATGAACAAGTAAATCCATAGGTTTTCCCTTTGAAAAGCTTTCTTCTTTTGAACAGAACAAGAAAAAAAAATGCAACACTACTTTAAATAGTGTTTTCTTATAAAGATTATTTACAGTTCCGTTTCTAAGTGGTAGTGTGATCTTTTTAAGAACAATTTTTAACAGCAGTTCAGGCTTCCATGTTACACATACACAGGGTCAAACAGAAGGCAAGCAGTAGGAATGGAAAGAATTAGAGATCATTTCTAATTCCTATCTGAACACAAGTCACCTTAATTAAAGTGTTGAAAATTTTCTATTGGTGAAATGCTTTTTCTTCCCTGACAAAATGCTGATTTGTCAAACTCAGCTCTAAGATTTTAATTTCTCCTGAGGAGCTGGTGTCCAGAGAGAAGCGCTTACAATGTGCTTAAACAACAATAACAAAAATTATGACTCATCCTTTCTTTGGGGTCTCTGAAGTGAAAGTTTCCTTGTAAATTAAAATTTAAAAAAAAAAAAAAAACCAAAAAAAACTAACTAAGAATTGTCTGAACCTAAACTTTTGCAAATGAAAACTAAACATTCAGGGATGATCAAAACAAGAAATATTATCTGGATAAAAACAAACAAATAAACAAAAACAACCCTCTGTTTTCTTTCTTTTATGAAAAGTAGATTATTTCAGAAAGACAAGAACTCAAGAATTAAACCTGAACTTGAAGGATAGTCTGTGTCTTTGATGCAGATTAGAATAGACTGCTGTCACTTCATTGCATATTTATTAGAACTATTAAAATTCATGAACTTAAGATGCCCTGATATCATCAATGAAAGTCTTGAAACAATGAAGAGATGAGAACAACTAATTAAATCCATGCAACAAAAATCCATCCAGAGTTCTCAAAACGGTGGTCCTAAATGCCTAGTTATGCTGTGTAAAGATAATATTTTATATTGTTCTTAGAAAAGCAAGAAGCAACATTCTGTTTTCATTTTTAATTTCAATATATGTCCTTTCAAATACTTTCATCTTGTTTCATCTATTTTCTTTTGAACAAGTAAAGAAGATAAGGAACAAAAAATTCAATACACAGCTATCTTCCATAGCCTCAAATCATCCTTACAGCATGGTGGCAAGAAGTTTATCAAAATTTACCACTTTGTAAGAATTATAAATTTTGGTTGTTCCTATGGCTCAATTACTTGAAAGAGAAATACTGTGCTTTAAAGTAGCAGAAGTTTTTCTGTCAGATACTAGAAAGAGTGCTCAGGAAAGAAACAAATTAAAGAGAAAGATGTATAGAAGCCTTTAGTAATCTGACATTAATGTATGAATGCAGATTAAATTCTCTTTTTTAATATAGCTCTTTAAAATCTATATTCTTTGTTTTATAGGGCTCACTGAAAATTTCTCACATTGTCTACTTACAAAACCTTTAATTCTTTTTCAATTAATAATGAATTAGCTGGTCAATTACTTTTTTCATTTGCAATCTACTTGATAATAAATTATATATGAAAAGATGATTCATTTAATATTTTAGCCCTGTTCTTGACTTATCTAGAAGAGTCACATAGAGGGTGTTTCATAATCAGCGGTGTTTTATAACGTGGGGTCTGTTAAAGATTTCCTTAAAAATGTACACTGATAAAATAGATAATGGCATAAATAATTCTCATCTATTATTTTTTGGAATTACATTTTTTACACAGACTGTAAAGGTAATTGTTTTACTTGTCTAGATTATTTTCCTTATAGTGGCATCCTCTGTGAAATTACAAGAGTGTCCAGGTGGCTAACCTCAAAGGACTCATTACTCTAAATTGTCAGTAAAACCGAAAACAATTAAGAGCTGGGAACAATTGCTTTTCAATTGCTTGAAATAGGATTTCTGATATCTTTTCAGGGATTTTTTTTTTTTTTGCTATTATCAGTCTCTAGTTACTGTAATCTCCAAGTTTTAAGACATTTTCTTTTATCAGATTTTTATCTTTAACATTAGAAATAAGTGCACCTGTTATATTGCATATTCTGTAAAGCAGATAATGCTTTAACATTTTAAACATCTCTGAAAATATTATATAATTACAATATTTTATCATCTTGATATCATTAACAGATGCAAAAGTCCTTTTCCTACCAAAAGACAAAGAGGTTTATAATTATTATTTTGTTACTCTGTTTCATGCATTTTTTTCGTGAGAGCTTTCTTATTGCAGAAAGATCCCAATTTCTTTATCATGCAGAGCTTGTCTTTCTGCAGAAAGGAACAGATCCCTGCCCAAAAACCTATGCTGTTATTCGTGGGCACAGATTGCCCCTGCGGTTGAGGCTCAGCATGAAAGACCGCAGCAATCTCAGCTCAGCAGGGAGCAGGAGTGAGCCATGGGCTGAATGTTTCCTTTCAGGTAGGATTTGGACTTCATCTAGCAAGATGTGGGAGTCTGAGGCTATCTGACAAGGCAAGGAATAGAGGCCTTTGTACAGATCAGTAGGTTCTAAGCATAATGCACTGTGTCTCACCTTCATCTCAGAAAGTATCATATCAAATCTGAAGGTGGTAAATAAATACATGTTACAATGAGACACTGAGGAATGTGAAAGTCTTTTTTCTACTACAGGACCAAACTTCCAAGTTATGAAAGCAGAAGTTCTGACTTCATTTGAGGCTCAGGTCCTTGCTTTGTAACAGGAATTCTGAATTTCATGTACAACATAAAAGGCTAGCTGAAGGACAGTCTACAAATCACGAAAACTGCAGTATAAGAAACAGATACTGAACCTAGAGTTTTTCAAATGAAAACTAAACATTCAGGTATGGAGACATTCTGGCTTTGGAGACAGAAATCTAGGTCTTCTGATGAACCAGAGACTCATCTGACACCTCCTAAGGCCTCTAAAAGGTCTTAGTCTCTTAAGTAATGCTCTTAGTCTCTGGAATGCTTTCCAGACTCCTCTCCTAGAGGATGTAAACTTTTGCCAACAAGGTCTCAGCTTTCAAAAGTGTCTCGTAAAAAAACATTGCTCCAGTATCAATACTAAATAAGCTCCAAAAGTTCTGGGGACCAAAGATGACTGATTGGAAACCAGAAATTCAGTTTTAAGCATATTTTGAATATTTCTAGATGAACTAACTGTTATATTCTCAAACTTTATTATTTTCTGTAATTTCCTTTCAAAATTTGGGAGATGAGTAATCTCTCCATTCTCTAATGAAATGAATATTCCCCTTAACCATTTTTAATTCCAATCAAATGAAAATTTTTGGGTTTTAACCTTTTACTCTTTCACTTTTTTGGCACAGGCACCCAGTTTAGACATCTATAAATTGTAATGTTTTATTCTTTAAGTTTCATGAAGGATTAAAGCACAATAATGCTATTCTGCACTGAAGATAGAGAAAGTAGTGATCAATTTTGGCTTTCAATATAATATATATATATATTTCCTAAGGTGAGGAATTTATCTGTAAATTGCTAAAGTCAGCAAAGTTGGAATACGCCCTTCAAAGCATTTCCTTCTTTTTTTTTTTTTTTTTTTCTTTTTTTTTTTTTTTATTTCTAGTCAAAGATTAGATCATATCCTGGAGCATGAAGGTCCTGTCCTTGCTTCGGAACTAAACTACTTGAGCTATACTCACTTCAACCTCCAAAATATTAAGGAATTGTTTATTGTCTGTCTCAATTCAAACACACTATTTTTTACCTTTTTAATATAAAAAAATTCAAAAATTCAGTAACTTAAATTATGCGATGAATATTCAAAAGGTAAATTACAGGTCAGTTTGAAGTCCTTTATTATGCTGTCTTCCTCGTTGCTGTACTCCCTGGTGAGTAACTGAACCATACCTCCATGCTGTAGATAGGGAAAATTCTAAATCCAGTCATGCCCTTTTCTTCAGTTTTAATATGCTGCTAAATATTTAAATACTTGTCTTCAAAAATATTCTAATTACTTTACACTTTACAATAGGAAATTAAGCCATTTACAAAGGACAAATTATTAATTTCCATAGTTTATTCTTAAAGGGAACATTGTTCCCTTCTCAGAATAGCTTTGTTATTTTCCTTCTTAGCAACCATGTATCACTATCAGGATGTCTTCTTTCTTTCTTCTTCTTCTTTTCCTTAGGTCCCCTTTAGACCTACTGTTTAAGAAGGACAAAGACAACTTTTTAAAATTCTGTTTATGTTCTTGGGAAATGTCACTTTTTTGGCAGGAATCCTAAAGAGTTGCACAGCTTGATCCCCCTGCACAGCCCTACACACAGCCAGATCTGACATCAGGAAGCTTTTTCCATGACAGGCATAAATTAAGCTGAAATTTAGTTGAAGAATAATGGGTAATGTTTCCTAGAATGGACAGTCTTCATGTTCTTATATCTGTTTAGTGGCTCTTATAAACTTACCTTAAAAGAGATAGCATTAAAATAAAGCAAGCAACTCCCCCCCAAAAATACCAAAAACAAACTTTTAAAGTTTTGTGTGGTTTAGGGAGTTTTTTGGTTGGCTGGTTGGTTGGTTGGGTTTGGGGTTTTTTTGTGAGAGGGTAAGGGCTTTTCTTTATTTAGATTTGGATTTGAGTGTCTTCCATATATTTCTTTTCAGAGAGGGTAAATGGGAGAGGTGTTTTGCATTTACCTGAGGATTTACTATGAAACTATTTATTCAAAGTTGTGAATTGCTTTGTTGCAAGTGACCAGACTAATTTTGGCAGTGCCTTGTGCACAGAAATTTTTAGAAAATTTACTGAGAAGTTTTAGAAAGTTCACAGCAAAAAAGGTGAAGATGCCATCTGCTCATTTATAACTGAGCAAGGTTACATTCATAGGAGACCTCTTTCCCCTTCTTCCCCTCCCATGTTGATAGAAAACATTAATTATTGCTATGTCAGATAGAAAGCTGAATCTGCCAAGAAGTAAGATTGAGAAAGGTATTCAAATAACAGAAATACTGGCTGGCCAATATCAATATTTCCTGTGACATAATCATTAGTTGCTCCGATGTAAAGAAGTCCTCAGCTTTGTGATAAAAGGCCAAGTGAACAAAGTCAGTAAGGGTGCCATTCACTCCTCACCAAGCCTTGCTTCCCACAGCATGTGGGCTTGCTGTTGTCTTCCTTGTGAGTGGGCAGGGGGAGGGACAGGAGAAACAGCCCAAACAGAAATGTGCCCATTTTGTAACAGAGTATTACTAGCAAAAGTTTGGTGTCACACATACAGACAGGGTTGTACCTGGATCCAAGTTGGGAAGATGTCTCAGGATGGTGGTCAGTTTAGCAGGGACTCGGAGGAATCTCTGTACCATGCTCTGCCATATGCAGTCAAAATACACAGAATAGACCAATATTATGCTCTTCATGGACAGACACAGTAGAGGAACTGCTTTGACTCCTCCAGGGAAATATCCATTGTCTTATAATACCTTTCATTCTTCTTACATATATAGATACTATATAGGTACATATACAACTATAGATATTTAAGCAGTCAATCATTTAGTTTAATAAATAAGCGATTCTGTGGTTATGTATTTTTCTTCATCTTGTCTGATTAGGATGATGAATAAAAAAGCAAAACTTGAACTTTTTTTTTTTTTTTTTTTTTTTTTTTAAACTGTGAACACATTTTAGCAAGAATGCAAAAAAAAATAGTTTAGGAGAAAAAATTGCCTTAGGGTTCTTTTTTCGCTTTCTCTGATGCCTTTTTAAAAAGAGTCAATAAGCACTGGGAAACCAGACTTTAAATTACATCTTATAACTATTTTGTTTTCCAGCCTAAGGCATCTTAGAACTAAAAAGTCCTTGACTTTTTCTGACTTTTTTTTAAAAATGAAAACATGATCTCAAGTGTTTTGAACATACTACAGAGTTATTATTTCTAGAACATCGATCTCTTTACTTTTACAAACTAATGGACATTCAAGTATGTTAAGGAATGAGCTGCTCTGTTGATGCTAATGGATAATATAAGTCTTATTGTTGGACAATATTTACTGGGAATGTGATCACACTTTTTAAAGCTTGTTGTTCCATCAGTAAAGTAATTCAAAATGATGACCCTGTAAATTTCTTAATTAGAGGACATTACAGACACAAATATTATGTAGATCACAAACCCAAGGATATTAGCTACATATAGGTGTCCCATAAGTTTTTATGAGACAAAGCCAATGAATGAAATGATTTGGAAACACCACACTGGATGTGTGGTGTCATGGATGTACCCCTTCTGAACAAACAGTATTAAAAAGTTAGGATGAACAATACTTGTAATCAGATAATTTTCTATTTTTTTCATTTTACTTATAGTATAGTCCTCTTTGCAGCTTTGATATGTGATTTTCAAGAAATTAGTAGGCTGCTTTAAACTTTTTAAGATTTCATATAACTGGGGCTTTCAGTGGGCAGCTTTTAATATTTGATAATAAGTATGTTATTCTATAGAAGTGAATTAATTTGAAAGATTTCTTCAAAGCAAATAAATCATTAAAAAAATTGGCAAGTGGATAAAACTAAGAAGTAAAGAGAAAAGGTAGGGAACTTAGGTCCAGCAGTTTTTATTTTAATTTTTGTGGGTAAAAGAGTGAAATTTCTCTCATGATCACATGCCGCATTATTACTTTTTCAAATTAGACCACTGGAAGTTAAATGCTGTATTCATACCTGAACTCAGCATTCAGCAATATTAAACAGTCTGGGTTTGAAATAAATTAATTCTTTTTGAAACAGCCTTTAGAGACCATACTTTGATAAATAACCTATGGAAAAGTAATGCAAATTGGTTCACTTGATCTAGGAGGTGAACCAAGATGAAATGTCTGTAGCTTAGCAGAACAATTATTTTAGCTAATATTTTTATTTATAAGCTCTGTGTAATATTCATTTCTGTATATAAATATGTTCATGAACACGAGCAGGATGGACTGGTTTTCTACATCGTAGGAACAGTAACATCATAATGTATTTGTCACACAATAAAAAAAAAGAAAATTAAAAAGTCCAAATACTCCCTCTACCAAACTCCTTTCAGAAGAGTGGGGAATAGGTCGTCACTCACTTTTTGAGTAAAATAAAGTTATTACCTGGGCAATGACTAAGCTGTCACAGCTGTGCTCTGTGCCTCCTCCAGTGAATGTGAGCAGTGCCCAGAACTAGCTATGGTCAGCATTTGGCCATTAGTATCCAGGATAGTACTTACAGAAAAGGAAATACTAAATGAAAACCCACCAGGCATGTTCTGGAAACATCCAAAGTGAATAGGCCTGAAGTAGACTTAGGCTTTAAAGCCAGTGTACTTCATAAAAATAGCAAGTTGGATGTTATAGTAGAAAGTAAAGTCAGCACACATAACTTCTACCCTTCCAGAAATCCCAAGAGAGTTTTTGAAAGTGCAGTCTCTCTAAAGCAGATTCCAATACTTTTTGCACTTAGTGGAAAAGATAGCAACTTTGAAATGTAGAAGATCACTGGAAAGCAGGAGTCATGATAATTCTAGAAAGAATGCAAGGTTAGACAGAAAATACTGAACAAGGACTTCCTGTAAGAAAAAGTAGTTTAGTGAAAAACAAAAAAACAAAACAAAAAAAACAACAAAAAAAAAACAAACCAAGAAAACCCTCATCTCCATACATAATGGTTCATGCAGAGTAAAAAAATTACAAAAGGGAGAGCATAAAGATGGACATAAAACATGCATAAAAATGTGTGTTTAGAGATTCACAGGGAATCTAAGTCTCTGCTTGTTCTGTTGAGACCTGTTCATTGACTTGTCACACTTCTGGTGGAAGTCACTAAGATAAATAGTACTGGAGGTTAACTTTGTCCTGTCTTTCTCACCTGTACATTAGAGTTTTTTTAATAGACATGTATGAAACATAACACAATTGAAATATTTATTTTTGTTGTTTTCTGGACTAATACAGATTTTGAAACCTGAAAGTTTGTGAAATGCACTGCTTGGTTTTCAGCACATTTTACTCAGAAGAAAAAAAACCAACAAAAACTTAACTTTTCAGCTAAATAATTTGTAAAGAGAAATAATTTATTTTGCTTTTGGACTTCAAACATCTAGGAAACCAGAAGAATATATGCTAATCTTTTTTTCTTCAGGGAATTTCTTGTCATCTTAGGTCACACCTCCTCATATATTTTATTTGTCTATATTTCTTTCTATGAATTTATTTTTCCTTTCTGGGAACAGTTCTAAAAGAGTATATAAGGAATTCTTCAAACCTAGTCTACTGTAAAACCTAGTGAATAATTAAATTGCAGACAGAATTTAATTTTTTTAAAAATGCTTTCAAGATTAAAAAATTCCATAAATTAGGTGGATGGAATACGATTGAGTTTCTCTCTTTGACACTAGCTTTTTAACAAAACTAGTGAGGCAGCTTCTTCTGAATATCTAATGTCTTTGAGGTTTAGATTCTTCATAGACAGTCTAAAAATACAGTACATGGGAGCAAAACAAATAAACAAGCAATGTCTGAATAAAGGCAGAACATCCCATTCAAAGTCAAGTAGAATACAATGGCAAAGCATGTTTTTAAACTTACATATTACAGATTAAGGTGTCTGTTTCCCTCTTTGCACACTGCAGAAGCCTAGAAGGCTACAGGAGATGATGAGCACCTCTCAAACACCGAGAGCCAGACAGCTCTGGAGCCAGCCAAGGATTGTTGGTAAGAACACACTGTGAGAAAGCACAGGATGTGGCTGGAGAACGGGGACATACAGAGGTAGGAGAACACTTTTCTGGGGCAAAAGTCCTTGTTCTGGGTCCTGAAGTGGCACAGTACAGTGGAGGTACAGGAATGAGGTCCAGAAGAAGGCATGGGCTGCATGTGGGGATCAAGGCCACCAAAGACTCCCACAGATCTCTGAGCCAGTTCCACAACCACTTCTGCCTAGAGGAACAGACTCTGCATGATACCTAATTTGCATAGGAAGCAAGAAAGATATATCCAGAGTAGGGAAAAAATTGTCTATATAATGGTACCGTCACAACACCTGGGAACACAACACCAGGGCACCCCAGCACCATGGGCACCCTATTAGATGGATTGACACTCAATCCGGGACTATTGATGTGTCTTTCCTCCTTTCTCTCTCTCCCTCCCTTGCTATCTCCCCATCTCCTTTGTTCAAAACCCACTGCCATGTGGAAACACCAGTTTCCATGGCAGGTGTATAACACACTAACAAATCTTTGTAAGTTTTTGCAGACCCTCTGATTTACATCATTCCTTTTGAACACAAGCATCTATGAATCTTGGGTGCTCCATTCCCTTTATGGTTGGGACACTACACCCTCACACATCTGTTATGTTTAATCTATATAAAATAAAATAGAAATTATGAATAAAAATTTTATTTATAATCTGTTTCCATTACACCCACATCAATACTCACACTACCCTGGACGTTATATAAGCAAATTTTGTCATGATTACCTGATGACCTCTTTGACAAAAGAAGCAGATTCTGAATCTTCAAACATTCGCAACCGTAGTTCAAGCAATTGTGTTACAATGTTAAAGAAGATTTGCAATATAACCATTCTCATGTCTATTTTATACTGTCAATGAAGCAAAAAGAAATCAATTACCTAATTTCAAAGATGCATAACTGAAAACACAGATTTCTTTACAGAACACAGACCTCTCCTCAGTGATGGTCAGTTCCTTGCTAGAATTTAAGCTTATTATATAAGCTATCAGTCACTTCTGTCTCAGGATGTACAAAGTGGTGCTCTAGAATGTAGAAGGCAAAGTGTTTTTCTAAATGGAAACTTTATCAAAAGATATCTGACTTCAAGTAGCATCAAGCTGAGAAAAATTATTCAAGAATATCAAGATGGGCAGAGGTTAAAAATCATTGAAAAACAAGGAAGCAGTTATTACCTGCTTGGTAACAGCAGGAACACTGATGTATCTGTAATTAATTAGAATGAATACAAGAACAATATACAAGAACAAGGTAGATGTTTTCTTTGCTGGAATACTATGTCACAAGTCAAGCTACTACAAAACTGTACTGTAAATTACTGTCTAATAGCAAAATGTTCTTTTTCAGCAAACTACTGAGTCAATACCCAAGCCTCATAACAGTTTTCTGTTATCTTTCTTGCATTGCAAAGCTGAATATACTACCACGCTCATGGTGAAGAACAAGAGAATTGAAAATGGACCAAAATTTCACAACTCGGCCTGTAAGGAATGTAAACAAAGATTCATAAATATAAAGTAATATTTTAAAATTATTGAAATGCCATGATCTTACTCTAAGTGAAAATCATACCTAGTTGACAAACTCAATTTTTTCTGCTCATTCTTGAAATGTCATCTACTAAAAAGTTCTTTCCATACATTTTTGTCAGAGACAAACATAACAGAGGACAGTCAGACCCTGCACTGGAGGTTGAATGAGGACCTTATAACTTTTCTAGATGCCAGTCACCTGTTCAAGTCTAAATTACCTATAAGTATTATTCTTCTAATTATCACATTCTATTTCTGTGCTTTTATAGGGAAAACTCCTTCAATAAACAATTTCTTCTTTCTTCCACTAGAAAGATATTTGAAAGCAATAAATAAACAAATACTTTTCACTTTTAATCTAGAGAAACAAATAGGATTGGAATACAAAATTGTAACAATGAAGATTGAAGATTAATATTAACATTTTTCATCCCTATATGCAGTTTTCATGTTATGGCTTTTCATTCATTTTTAAAAATCCAAGCCATATAAATAAATACATTCTGCTTCTGAATACTGTAAAATAATGTTATGAATTTCTCACACAGTGGCGTCATAATTGATTTGTGAATCTACAATCTCAGATTTGACCATCAATATATAATAGGAAAAATAAGGATATTTGGTGATCAAGGGGATTGTTTGCATTCTTATTATTTTGGATTTTCGCCTCAAAGAAAAAATAGACAAATAATTTTTTAACCACCATGACAATTATGATCTAAGATAGGTTTTTCCTTACAATAATTTGCTATGTGGAATGGAAACAAATTTGGATTTTGAAACAAAAAATTAATTTCATGCAAGTAATAACCTTCTGGGAGCAATTTTTTAGCACCCAATACTCTAGTGAAAAGAAAAACCAAACCCCTACCTTTTTTTAACAATTAGTAGCTCATTTACTCTGTCTGACATTTAGAGACTATTTTTCCTGGTCTGTTCCTCTCTCCTAGCATAAAATTTCTCCACTTCCTAAGGTTGTTATTTCTGTGAGAAATAGAAGCTAAAATCCATTCGCCCACCCACTAGCTCAGTTATCTGATCTGTTTATTGCTATTAAATACTATGGGATTCTCCATAATCCCAAACAAAATCCACTGTTGTCTATGACGATAGCTGCCTCAACAAATAGAGTAGGGATATAATGAAAAAAGTAAAATTCAATTTTATAAATATTCTGTGTATACAGAACAATTACTAAAATGCAGGAATAAGGATATATAATAATACTGACATTATTGTTTTTTCAATCACTTGTAATGTTTTTAATACTTGAAATCTTGATCTTTTTAAGATTATGTTTTCAATCCTTTCTTCTAATAACTATTCTACCCACAAATATATCTTTAAATAAAAAATTGGTTAGTTTGTTTTAGTAGAAACAGATGGCAAGCATGAATTATGAACAGCTCAAAAAAGTTCAGCCTTTGAGCTCATGTGCAAAGGAAGGTTTGGTTCTGATTAGAGTAAGATGAGATCATGTTATATTTCCAGGATTTCTGGTAACATGAAGCAAGTAACCTAAAACTAGGTTAATAAGTTAAGGAGTTGGTGCCAGTTTAAAATTAATGTTTCAAACAATAGATTACTAATCTGTCTTTTTGGGTTTTTTTCTTTTTGTGATCTGTAGAACTTAACACAATACATAAACACATTAATAAATAGGTTAGAAGGTCTGTTGACAAATGAAGCAGATATTTTCTACATAACTTTTGCTTGTCTGGAGGCTCAGAGAACTCTCTGCTTGGTTTTACCAAGTGGCCAAGACAGAGAATATGATTAGGACTATCAAGAAGGTCTCTGCTGTAGGCAGGTGAATATAAATTTTGGCCATATTAGTAAAAGGCCAAAGGCTTTGTATGGATGAGAAAAAGCAAGGTCTCAGCTATAGCCCAGGCTTTCTTTGCCAGACATAGGTTGCAGCTATTTTAAGGAACTTACAGGTTGTTCTGAGTCAGGGTTTGTCAAAGTAAGTCTGAGTTGAACAGCAAGATAAAAGTTTAGCAATCAATCTCCTTGAGGTATTTAATAAAAAATAGTTGAAAAAAGGATCCAAAATTCTTAGAAGTTACAGTTCAATCACCAAGCCAGCATGATTTTTAAAAGAAATTTAGGATTTTTACTTTGTAAAATGTAAACCTGTCTTTTCAAAACAATAAACTTATAAGAATAGAAGCAGGTCCAATGTCTATATATAGACATCCAGATAAAAAAATTTAGTCAATAGCATATGTGAAGTGATTAGCATTTACACACTAAGTAACATATTTTCATTGTGGGATATCATCAGGCATATCTGTCTGTCTATACACACATTCCCACTCCCTGGCAAGGAAATTTGCTCTATTGTAGAAATAAGCATAAAAAACCTGAAACAATTAAACCAGCAAAAGCTTATGCAACATGCAACAGCTCTCTGAAGATATTAGTCTGTTTACCTGAGAAATTAGAATAAAAAAAATTATTAGAGGTAAGATAAAGACCAAAATAGGTGGAAGTGTTTTTATATGTAGTATTGGAGGAGGTATTTTTTTACCTTGGCTTCAAACCTCATGTAGGAGAATATGAATAGACAAAAAAAAGGCCAGGAGGCCACCTATAGATCAACATGAATTCAACAGGAGGCTATGGATATGTAGATTAAGGATGACCTGGATATTCTGGATCATTTCATCATTATACATATTCAAGTATCTGCTTTGAAAAATACCCAAGCTTCTACTTTTAAAGCCAAAAAGAGATTATTACATGATTATAGGATTAAAAGAGCAGGGCATTAAAAAACAAAAAACAAGTAAATTATATAACATTTGTAATAGAAACGCAGGTTCCTAACAAAAATGCATTTGTCAAAGTTTGATAAATCTCAGGAATCTCTGTAAAAGTTTGAATTAATTATTACATACCTAATTATGGACTAGACTGACTTCTTGCATTGTGTCCAGGCTTCCTCTCTCATGAATTAAATTAGCCTGGCCCAGGAATAAGGTATATTTTTCTTCTTTCTGGACACTCCAACAAGATTTCTCCTTAAGATATGGTCATTGACAGTATGACTTCAAACTGATAGGCAAAATTTTCTCTTAACCAGAGCCTAATACATTCCAGTTACTCAAGAGTCTCAGGCAGGCTTTTTTGTTTTACTGTTAGCAACATAATTTGATTTATTATTTCACAGGAAGTAAGAGATAGGTAAATTTATCAAATTTGTCATGGGGTCTAAATTGTAGACAAGTGTTGCAATGAGAACAATACAGGTTTCATTTAAAAAAAAAACCAAAAAAACAACAAAATCCCTAACAGTAAGGGTACATTATTAAAAAACTGAAAATTAAAAAAATATACACAAAATGCAAGAAGTATACAAAGTGTTATTATGGGTCTTCATGCATTTTTTGAATAACAATTTCAATTCAAACACTTTCTACCTTTTCCTTCCTCACAACTCATTTCTCTCCTGTCTTGCATCACTGCTTAAGCTTTGCTATAATATCCATTTTGAAGCTACTCTGAGTTGAATTATGGTTCCAATCTTGTTAATTTTAATTTTTTAAATTTTCTTTTCTGTTTGACATGTATGTGTTTATTGGTTCTCCATCCCTGGTGAAACGCTTTTATACACTAATATAAACACTTTTATATACTAATATAAAACTGCAGGAATGAATAATTATTATTGTAGTATTGAAGTTGAGATACATAGATGTAAACATTAGTATATATATATGTGTCTATGAACATGTGATATATATTAAATGTCTTTTTCAGATAAAGCATAGGATTAAAGCAGTGGAGACAATTTGGGATACATGTATTTGTATTTCTGTCATATACAGACCCTATTTTTTAGGGGTATACTAAATGGAAAATTACCGTCACCATCATTTAAAATTTTTACCTTTTTAAAAGCTGACATGAAAACACAGTCTTATTGAATCTACTGCAAGCAACCTCAGGGAAGAAATTAGCATGTCTTCATTTTGTCTGGTCAGATTTCTTGTGGATGCCATTCACTTCACCAAGAATTCCCATATTCTCATCTTCTGAATCTTCAAAATGTGTAGTGGTGTTTTTAATTTTTTACTGCTACTAGTGAATTTTTAATGACAGATCACTTTCTTCAAAGAAGTCTGAAAGGACTACAATCCCCTCCAATTTTGCTCTGTGGGGCTTGGTTTCCTTTTGGCATGACTCCTGTGGAGTTTATGCTGCTGATGTACCTATACATTCATTGTCATTGAAATGGATTTACTTGATAACTAAATATTAGAGAGTTTTACAACACTCTGAAAATTGTATGTTATCAAACACACAGCATGGTTTTTCCTCTTCACAGAAACCACATATATCAATAGTAAAAATGGAAAAGATGACAAGTATTTTGCACAAGCTATTCTATCCTGAACTGCCAATGTTACAACAATGCGTAGGGGACTTTGGATTTAGACTAAAGTATTAAAGTTTAAATACCTGCTGACAAATGGATGCTTTGAAAACTGGGGGGGTGTGGGAGGGAGCCATATTCAGGAGCCATGTTCTATGATGAAATATATTGCTTGATCAATAGTTGCACAATTTTTTTCCTTCCAAGAGGAAAATAAGGACAAAACGACCCCAGGATTTGATGTAAAGCAGCATACTTGTGAGATGAAATGCAAATTGGAACTGACTTGAAATGTTTTGTATTTGTTCTACACAGAAAAGTGTTCTTTGTTTTGTTGGATATTTTTTATATTTCAGTCTAAGTGACATCAAGCACAGCCAATGCACTTTTGATTTAGTTTTTCCTGAAATTTTGAAGAGTCAGAGAGATCTCTATGACTTTGATGTTGATCAAATCTAATGCCAGCTCAAAATTCCCAGTCAGTTTAAATGTGTTGTTTAAAATTGAGGCATGAGACTTAATACAGGTAATAAATCTATAATCCCTATATTTTTTATTAACATATCAGTATACTACTATGGTTTCTTTTCCTCTTATGATTCTTCTTACAACAGCATGATTTAATAGAACACAGTTTAGTTTCCTTATGGTTCCATTCATTAATAAACAAAATGGACATTCAAATATTTTGCTTTTTTAATCTTCTGTCTCTTTACTGTACTGCAATAGAATTAATAATTCTGCCTGCTCTTTTCCAGTTATTGTAACTGGCTTTATTGTGAATCAATGTGTTTATGTTCTGCAGGGTAGTATGCTCCTAAGCAAGTTAGAACATCATGACCATATGTCCAACACTGCAAGGAAAATCTATCTGAGGGTTGAGGTAGTATGAAACAAAAAGTAAATTACTGTTGGAGTTACTGAATACTGAAAGCTCTGTTTTATGATGGTGAACAACCAAGATTTTATGTTAATTCATTAGAGATTGAAGAATAATCAATCCTTGATCTAGCATGCAGATAATTAAAATAATGTTAAGGAATGCTGTTGGTTTTGGTTGGCTTGTTTGCTTAGGTTTTTGCCTAAAATTTTGCTCTAACAAATTAAAATAATTAATCCTAAATATAAACAATATAAATAAAAAAAACATGTATGGGGAGATCTTTCTAAAGCCGAAAATAGAATGTAACAGATCAAAATCAAACTGCTTATTGCATTTGCAAATACATAAATACTTTGTCAATTTTTGTTGTAAGACAGACCAAAGGAAATAACTCTAGCATGTTAATTAAGCAATCAAATGTTCACACATGGTAGTTAGGTGTCACTGTTTGTTGTGGTTTTGTTCTCTCTTATGGTGGTATAAGGCACATAGGCAGATTCTCTACTACACATTGCAGTGCCCTAAACTGAAAACTATGTCACTCTCTTCTGGACTTTATTTACCAACAAGCTGGCCAACCAACATGATAAATTATTTTATCTCAAATTTTTTTATATTCTTTGAAATAATCTTATTTTGGTGGTGGAGGTAAACCCTACTTTTATCTGACATTTTTTTCACTTTCCTGCCCATAGCTTGCTGGATGGTGTTGTAATTAATTTGCACTAAAAATATTAGGTACCATTACATCTCTCATGTTGCCTTTTTGATTATCTTCGATGAATGAAAATCATTTGCACTTTATTTTCTGTCTATCTGCCTCACAATTTCAAATGTAAGGAAAAACTTCGAATCTCACAGGCAGCTGATGTCCTTAATAGCTAATAGGAACTTAAGTGAAAAGCTCTGTGAGTTCATGAGTGTAGTTCCATGTGTTACACAAAGAAAAATAATTTGATAACAATTTTTATAGGAACAAAAAGTACTCAAAGAAATGAAAAAAAAAAAAGAGTTGCACAAATGCACAAATGTAAACATTAAAAGAAGAAGATGTTGATTTTGAGTGAAAAGAAGACAAACTACAGTTGTTTTTTTTTTATAAAAGGCTTCTAAAATCCACCTTAATTTCAAGCTTTAATTTATACTCAGGAAGTATAAACACTGTTTTTCTCTGAATAAATGCTGTACTTCAGTTGCTGCTCTGCACTGATTTGCTTACTTATTTTCAGAAGTAATTTTTTTTGCTTATCTTTAGGATACTAATAGCAGGATCACATTAGGAGACAACACATGAATAAATAAATGCAGATTGTCATCACCTCTAAGAATAACAACCTTTTCCCATTGTGTTCCTTATTAGCAATTACTAAATGATGCAGCCACATGGCCATATCTTAATAGTCAGTAATGTAGAATCAATCAACTTCTATAAAAAAAAAAAAATTAAGATTTTTCTCAGACTGAGGCTTAAAGTTTTTGATGTTGTATGAACTTGTCTACTCACACCTGAGGCCAAAAAGTCATTATGACTTTGTGGTGATTAGTGTTGATGTCAGCAAAATGAATCCCTGGGCTAATTCCAGGATAAGTGTGTGTCTACAAAATAATTAACAGTGCTAGATAGACTCAGGAAAAATGTGAGTGACCGTTTAGTGAGGATGACCACACTATCAGCTGTGTCTTCTTCTGTTAGTGTCATGGACAGGTCTCATTTACAGTACAGTGCTGTAACCTTGAAATTCTCTATCTAAATTTTGGTATTTAGAGAAAAATATAAAAGAATATTTAATTGTGAATATTAACAAGATATTCAGATAATGTGTTTTATTAATTCATTCAGACTGTCTTTGAGAGTTTTTCTTCCTATTCTACTCCTATTCTGAGTATGATAAAATATTAGACGGATAGTTTATATGCTACTGTTTGCTAAGAAAGATAGAACAAAATAACATAAAGACAAAATAAATATTTAAGAACTCAAACCACTTGGAATTTCAATCTGATAATAAATTCACCATTCGTTGAACTCACTGTACTTATAGAACTAAGAGATTTTTCTGTGCAACAGTCTAAAAAAGTTACCCTCTTTGGAAAAATAGACAAAACCCACACAGCTTAACCAAATACTGATGTTGGAATTTAGGGTTTACCTTTATTATTTTTTCCTTTGAAAGGCATCCTGTATATTATTCTGTTGTACAGAGGGAACATATTGTCAAACTGGAAAGTCAGAAATAGAAGGGATAAAGCAGTCTATCAAGAAGAATTGCTTTAGATTAGAGAAAAAGTCTTTCCAACCATTTTCTGTGTGATATGATGTCTTCTTATTGCTACATATACAAGTGGAATATTATGTAATCTTCTAAAATGAATTTCCATCTCCTTTTCTAAGTTTTAAATAAAGATTTAATTCTTTCTGTCTACTATTTACTCTTATCAGTATTAAATAGTAAAAAGCTTGTACTATTTTATAGGCTTTCAGAGAATCTTTTAGTCAAAATCTACTTAAAAACTAAGTGAATAACAGAATTCTGTGTGAAGAGATAAGGGGAATGACTATGGGTTATTTTGTGATCAGCACCTGTGATCTATTTGATGAGGATGTCACTGACAGGTAAAAAATGCAACAACAGCTATAAAAATAACACCAAATATGGCATTTCTATAAAATCTCATATCTACACTTAGAACAGCAGTAAGAAAAAGATATCAAACCCTTATGGTATTGCTAGATTTAACATATTGACTTCTAAACTTTAAAGAACAAGGCAAAATACTGGGAATGAAAGTTTATTTAAAAGGTTAGTGTCCTTGTAGGTGCCTTAGTAAGTGAGAAAGAAATATAGCAATTGCAATAATGTGGCAGAAACAGATTTCACTTACCTGTGCTTTTCTGGATAATAATTTTTTAAAACTTCTAGGAATAACAGGCTGCCTTAAGAGTTTTTGAAATACCACTGTGTTCCACTGACAGTTAGAGATATGGTACAAGAATGAAATATTGAGAGGTGGGTTGTGCTCCATAACTATCAAAGTCACATTTACTAATTAGGAGTTCTCTATATCCCATGTCTCATGTATGTACTGCCTTCTCCCTAAGATTTCAGAAAAGTAAATAGTTATACAATCTGTTTTGCTACATTTTCTTCTATTCAAAAATTTTATATTGCATGGGAGATTTCATTATTATTTTCTTTTGTTCTCTTTGATGTTAATGATTTCCTGGTAGATTTTGAGAATCTTGAACTGTTCTGGATGCAGAAAATCTATGGATATTTTTATATCGGAACTTCAAATCAAAATACTCATTTGTGCGGAGAACCCCTTCAGCATTAAAACTCAATATGGCAGGTAAACAACTAACAGAACACACAATATTATCTTCATTTCATAAATGAGAAGCTGTCTAGCCAACTCTGGATCTACTGCAATAACAAGCAATATCAAATCAATATGACTGATGTTACCTCAATTTTATTAAGAACATTTTAAGGGTACAGGAATTACTTAATTTTATTTAAGTAGCTAAGATTTGTTTGTTAAATCTGTCAAGTATTAAATCTATGGAAATCAAAGCACACCAAATTTACCTGGGTATTTATCTCTTTGATTTGTATCTATCTGTGCTGGTTTTGGATGATAGACAGATAATTTTCTTCATAGTAAGAAGTATAGGGCTATGTTTTGGGTTTGTGCTGGCAGCTGTTAATGTAACAGGGAGTTTTTCATTACTGCTGAGCAGTGCTTGCACAGTCAACACCTTTTCTGCTTCTCATACCTCCCCACCAATGAGGAGCCTGGATTGCACAAGAAGCTGGGAAGGGACACAGCTGGAATATCTGACTCCAGCTGCCCAAAGAGACATTCCATACCTCATGGCATCATGTTCATCATACAAAGCAGGGGAAGAAGAAAAAGAAGAAAGGGGTGGACATTTGGAGTTATGATGTTTTTCTCCCCAAGTCAGCATTACATGTCGTGGAGTCCTGCTTTCAGGGGTGGTTGCACACCTGCCTGCTCATGGATGAATTCCTTGTTTTGCTTTGCTTGTGTGTGCACTTTTCCTATTCAACTGTCTTTAACTTTCTTCATGTGTTTTTCTCATTTTTCCTCTTCCCTATCCTACTGAGGCAAAGGGAGCAAGTTGTGTGGTGCTAGTCACCAGCTGGGGTTAAACATGACACTATCTTGCAAAAACTTCATTACATACCACCCTACAGTTATTCCGTGTTTGAGAGTTTCCCTTATTCTTATGCACAGTAAAATGCTATGACCTCATCTGCAAGTTTTTTTCCTAGGTGCTAAGATCCCTGAAAATACATAAAAGTAGTACATGAAAGGATGTCCAGTTCCAGAAGAGAGGTATATCCTAGAATGCAGAAGTCATCTGACAGTGAATAAAGAATGGACACAAAAGTATGTGTGAGACAGACATCCACACACAGTTAGAAGGTACTGTAAAAGTAGGTTTAGTGGCTTTGAAAAGAAATCTATATTTAGAAGACACCAAACAAAGGAGATGTGCAAAGTATGTGTTTCTCTGCCCATTTCTTGTTTGCTCTTTTTTTTCTTTTCCATAATTACCTTGACTTGATGGTAAACAGCAATGGCAGATACTCTATGTTTCCGCCTTTTAGCTCTACATAAGTCTTTCTCTGGAGTCTGAAAGTCAGATCTTTGATATTATTTGGGGGTGTGGGGGATGACCTCTTTTTTTTTTTTTTTTAAAGGCTTTCTATTTCACAGCTTTATGTGGGTAACAACTACTATAAAGTGACTTTAAAAATACACATGAATTGATTTATGATCTGCAGAACATCACTTGGCATGCAGAGATGTAAATTCTCTTTGTTCTATTAAAACATCTGCAGCTTTTCTTTCATCATTTCTTAGGGCACAGATTTGATGCCCTCTAGCGACAGATCACTTGGTTTAATATTTAAGAAATATACACAGACAGTGGACTGGCTAGAGATGTGTAGATCTTACACATCAGCATGACAGTTTTCTGACTCTGATATGCATTATGAAAGCTTTTTCATTATTTCTCCACCAATTAACATGAGTCGAAAATTATCTGAACTTTCTTCCCTCTGTCATAGAGTGTAAAACAAGAAAACAGTTAAAACTTAGAGAGAAGATAGTGATAACCACTGACTTGAGGGTTTCTTTCTTTTACTGCAAACAAAACCAATTTCTTCTTAAAGGCTGAGAGAACTGGCATATGCTTACTGTCATGCCAACAAACTCTGCAGACTATGAAAGCACACTGCAGCTTTCATATGTTAGACAGCATACTATAAATGAATGTAAATATGCTGTGAGATTTCTGCAACACTCTGCCCTCTACTTTTTTCCCAAACATAACACTGGTGCAAAATACATGACTAGTGCATTAAATTCTCTTCTATTAAAAGGTTATCTGACACCTTCATATGACAGAAAATGATATTTCCAATAGAAATTGTCTATGCTATATTCTATTGGAGTAATAGAGTTTTAGATGTAACGTTCCTTCGCAATTTTTCCAGATATTAAAAAAAAAAATGGAGTTTTTTTAATATAGTTAATTAGAATCATCAGTGCATCACATTGTTTAGCCTCTAAATACATCCTCTTTATGATAATTCTTTAACATATTTAAATAAAATCTTGGATTTTACTGAGGTGTAAGCATCCTGTAATTGCTACAAAATTTCCCAGAGAATTTCAAGTTCTAGAAGCAAAGTCAGTGTTGACTTCTCTGCAGCATAATGTGACAGATGTTCTTATGATGCTAGAGATATAACAAACTATCTGTAAGTAATTTGAGTAACTGGTGAAGCAAGATATATCTGAGAACACCGGGAACATGAGGAGGGGCATAGAGTGACCCCTGTGGCTAAGTAGCAAGGAAGACAGTGTATTAAACTGATCTTTCTTCCTACTTAAAGTTCAAGGATAATATACACTTTCTAAAATATGCAATATATGAAAAACAAACACACCCCTCCTACCTCCAATCACAATCCTAAAAAAACCCCTAACAAAACAACAAAAAAAATCTCAGCTAAACCCATTTGTTGTGGCTTAGAAATGGTACTCCCCAGTTAAGTGCTCCAACTGAGACTCTCCAAACTATGTCCTGCCTGCTTGCTCCCCCCTTGCTCTTCCCCACTGTGGTGGGCTGAAGAGAAGAAGTGGAGGCACGGAAGGCAAAGATCATGGGTTGAGATGGAAACAATTTATTGGAGACACCAATAAGATAGGAATATGAACAGCTACAGCAACAATAAGTGTACAAAACAGAGAGTGATACACTTGCAGAAGCGTTCACCACAGAGCTTGACACAACTGCAGCCACACTGCCCTGACCATTCCCTCCAGCCCAGAGCTGGAATGTCCCAGCTGCTCCCTGTGGCTCGGAACTGGCACCACCCAACCACTGCCTCCAGCTCAGAGCCAGCGCCACACTCACTCCACTGGAAGGAACCTCTTCTCTCCACAAGAGACTCCCTTCCCCCTGCCCCAACAATCATGTGGGGTGGCATAAAATAACATTTGAGTCCTGGCTCTGGCCCCTCGTAGCTACTGCAGAACTGTGCTGGTCAGAACCAGGATACCACTTCTGTATGTGGTTTACAAGAGAACTTATTATGGGGAAAAGCCCTGAAGGAATGAAAGTGAAATCATTTATAGAACAAAGCTCACATATTTTCAGGTTTTAATCCTATTTTCATAATTTCTTCCAAACTGTCACTAAGCATAGGTGAAAGGAATATTTGTTTGATTCTGAACTGCTGGAGCAACTTAAGTTGGAACAGTTTCTTGACATGCCTATGTTGGAATTTATTACACTATAGCAGCATATGCAATATGGAAAACAACTATTTTATTTAAAAGTTAAAGATTGTTTATCAGATTTTCTGTGATACAAAGAATTCTACTCTCTTTTTTTATTAAAAGTCAGGAACTCAGAACAAGCTTTCTTAAAGATCTATGCAGCAGAGAGATTTCTGCCACAATAGGCAGGAACAGAGCAGTTTTAAGCAAAGCAATGTTGTCAGTTGCTCAAGGCAGCAGACGGCAGATGATGGCAGAATCAGGTATTGTTGTGTACCGAGGCCTGGATTTTAGTAAAGCAAGAAGCAGCAATAACATTGTGGCAGAAAAAGGTTACTGATATTTTATTTTGGCATACCATGAATAAATAAACGCAAAACTGAAAGGAAAAGGAGCTGTCAACTCAGTGACTGTCCCCCATCACTGTATGAGTTGTTTCTCTTGGTGTGTTTGCTTGTATACTGTCTTTCTCCTTAATCCTTGTCTGGCTTTGAATCTCAGAAGTAAACTTTCTTCTCCATATCCAAGTAGAATATTTAAATATTCAGGAAAAAGTTCCCTACATCAAAGGCTATTATTGAGCATTATAAATCATCTATAAATCCTATTGCTAATTTAATCTGATTTTTTTTTTGTTGATAAGTTTTCAGTGTTTTGTTAGAGAGTGAAATTTACTAGTGGTCTGTAAAGTTTGCAGAGGTACTTATGTCATGGGTTTTTTTGTTTTGGGGGTCTTTTTGTACATTACACACTGCTTTATCCATTATTTCCAACACACTTACTAGTAAACAAAACCAACAGCTCTACAGGTATGATCAGAAAATGAAGACTAATATTTGCCATTTGTATAACAGGATGTGTTAGCTGTGTAAACAACCATGAACCTGAAGTTTTCAGTCCTGTGGGGAATTTAACTACTTAGATGCCTATTATGTGAGTTTTGGCTGAGTACCAGGAATTTCATTTTACCTTCCCCCAGCAAAACGCAATACATCAGCTTCTGCTTATCATGCACCTTGATTTCAAGTGTTCTATTAAAATCTCACAAAAGCAGTACAGTAACTTCTCTGAAATTTAATACACAAAACTGTTGTATATAAAGTCTTAATGTCCCTTATTTGCAGATAAAACACTGTATTGAAAATTTGGGTTCAGAAAGTGCTGTATCTTCCTCAGATCCTCTCAGATGTATTTGTACCTACTTCACAGCTGTATGAGTTAATGACAGACTGAGAGCAGGAAGACTGAACTCTAGGTCATTGTCTCCAACAGAAGAAAGAAGGGAATCTTTTTGAAAAAGTGTATTATTTAAAGAAAAATAATTTTTTTTGAAATTAATATAGTGCTCTGACATGTATTTCAGCTCAGTTAGTGTAATCCTCTGCTAAAAATGGCATTGAAATCATAACATGTCATATAATCATACAAATATAACCAGATTTATCCTAAGTTTTCAGGTTTCACCCTAACTAATTCACCTTTTCTCAGCTTATATTTAAGATATTGATCAATGCAGTGCCTATAATCTTTCATTACTATTTCCACCTTTAACTTGCCTTTTATGAAATGCAATATGTTATTAATAGATCTTTGTTAGCCTGCAGATTGCAGTCTGCAGTACATGCTAATAATTCAGAAATGGGACAGAGAAATTAGCGGATAAACTTTTATGAAAGGGTGGCATAGAAAAGTAAATACCGATAATTACTTCTGAAAGCAACATTTGCTTTCTGGTTTGTATGATCAAGTCTGATCCTCTTGCTTGTCTATCAAGGTGTAAAAATGAAGTATGGGTTAATCAAAATGTGCTTTACTAGCAATTTTCAGATAATTCCCTTAGTAATTTCTCTGTAATGATGTCCGTGTCTCTCAAGAAGTTTTATTTTCTCTATATGATGCAATAATTTTATAGTCTGTTTTGTCTCTCACAGTGAATGGCAACCTTAATCACTTCTCTTCTTTGCAATCTTTCCATTAAAAATGGAATACCAAACAAACATATAATACCCTTATGAGATTCTGAATAAGTCATTAACAGTGATATCTCTGTCAGAGATGTCTCATGCTACAAAGAAACGTTCTTATGAATCTTCACTATTAATCTACCTAGATTGAAGTCTGGTCACTCACATAATCATTTTTTACAGGCAATTCTTCTTTTTGTATTTCATAAGAAAGCAATATTTAAAAGTTAATTATGATAGCTGATGCTGTTTAAATTTCATTTACAGTTACTTGTCACACTTCAACATTCACTATATTTACATAGTATTTATAAGACTACAAATGGGTGACATAGGTTTGTTAGTATTAATAAAAGCAAAAGAGAAATGACCTTTATTAAAAAAAAAAAAAAAAACTGCAAGAACAACAAACCAAAACAAAACAAAAACCCAAACCAAACCAAACCAAACAACCCCCTACAAACCATAGCAAGAGCCAAATAGCCAAAGGTAGTTTTCAGCTACCTGAGACAAAACTGTGAAAGTGCACTTCTGACTGCGATCCCCAGATTCTCAGTATCTTTACTTTTTTTATCCCTTGGTTAGTATACCTTTCAACTGAAATCTTCCCTGGAACATTTACACACCATTCAGATTCTTTTGGGAAGGCTGAATCATTCCATTCCCTAGAGATCAGTATTTTATAGTCCAACTCCCTACCCAAAACTCGTTCTTTGAAGTTTTCCACACACCAGTCCACTCAGGTTCCAGAACTTCAGTATCTCACTATCACTTTCAGAAGCAACAGCAAAGCATTGAACAAATTCTGTGAAAAAGAATTTATTGAATACCAAATCCTTTTCTGCTGTGTGTAACCTTGACAGAAAGAAAATGATCCATCTCATGCTCTCGTGATCTTATGATTGCCCTTTCATAATCAGGAAAGTCCTCATGTTATTAGAATGAAAGACTAAGCTTTCATCTTAACACTGATAGATTTCTCAGGTTAATTGCTAATATTCTCTCTATTCTTAAAAATGTCTAATGGTACTCTTACGAATGGAACAGTAAGATCCACAAAGCCAGAAAAGAAAATATGTTGAACATATGAAAATCCTATGCTTTGACTGTCCTTTGTAGGGATAAATTCACGGTAAAACCTTGTGAGGATGGAACTTGTTTCAGTACCCTTCTAACATATTTTTTTTCTATTATGAAGAAAAATATCAATTTTTAAGCAGTTTAGTAATAATATATTTAATATTTAGCTCTCCAAAGAATGGTCAGATCACGGCCTACTTATAATAATGGAAAGAGCTAGGATTGGATATTAAATACACTGAACTCAGAATTATATTTTTACTCCTTAGTAAGGCAGAGATCTCATTTAATGGGACAGAAAAGAGTAACAGAAATGTTACTGAGTTCAAGATCTCCAGTACAATGAAATTGACCTTGAAAAGTGAACTTTCAACATTTAACAAAGCCATGGAGACATACCACATATACTGTTCTAAATAAAGAATTTATTTTAAGCAAAGATAGTGTATCCACAACATATTTTAGAAACAAACAAACAAACCAAACTCTTTTTGCCCTGTTTACTGATTGTTTGCAGAATATCGAATGACATTCAGACACAGGTGATTTAAAAGCAGCAAGGAAATGCTAAGGGTACTTCAGGGATAGAAGCTTCTAAAGGAAAATAGAGCAGATTGCCATTAGTACACATGTGGAAAGTGAAAATTTCATGAGTGAATCAGGACCCCTGGAGAATGCAATATATAACTAGAGCACATGGAAAGCTGGAAAAAACTATAGATATAAACAATATTCTAAAAAATGAGCCATTAAATGCAGCATTAGTTTTTAAAAAGACAAAATTTTCACCTTAACAATAAAAAGTCAGTTTTTAAAGCAAAACAATTAAGGAACAGACTCTGAAACAACCATGAAAAATATGAAGAATAAGCAGCCTAAAGACTTCATTCCTCTATGTAGTCCTGTTTGATTATTTTTATGTGGAAAGACAAAGCTGTGTATTTAAAAACTAGTATCACTATTGCAAATTTTATATCTTAATATGATTTAATTTCTACCACACTTTTTTAATGTGTGTTTTCACCTCCAATTTGTAGATATCTTCTCATTTTAAATACCAAGTTAGAGAAGTTTAGAACATAATTTCTAGAACAATATTTATCATTAAGTAAGCATTTTAGGTATTCAATATCAGGATGCTGTTGTCATGTCATAATTTTCTGCTTAAGACATACAGAAGTGCAAGCCCTGAGACCCAGAGGAAAACTTTAAGAGTGAGCATTGCACCAGAAGAAATATAAAAGTACCAGGCAGCAGAGGAGGTTCCATTACTATTTCATTCTCCTGTGAACACTTTTCCTGTGAAGCTTTCCATCCGAATTAAATAATTTTATCTATTAGAATAATTTAAAAAAAGATATTGTTCAACACAAAGTTCTTCACTCCGTATATGTTCTATTTCTTTTGCCCATATCAAGATTTTAAGTGCAACAGTTTCAAGATTACATCTATAACATACTTACAAAAGAAGTAATTACAGATGCTCAAAAATCATTCATCAGATCAATGTTTCCTCATGGGAAGAAGCCAATGAAACCTTTTATAGATTATGTGCATCTCAGTGACATGGAATAATTAATATGTTGGTTTGGGGATGCCAGCTATGAAAGAGTGTAATACAGCACTACAGTCTAGTAGTCCCGAAAGCTAATGATAATGATGTTACCAGAGATGTTATAAAATTTGGTTTGGACAGGCACATTAGGGGAAATTTCTCCATATTTTTCCGCTGTACCTTCAATAATATAAATGCTAAAATCCTACTTAGAAATCAAATTAATATTTAATTCTATATTCTAGCAAGTCTAGAGGGGCATTTTGTCTCAACCAAAATCCTGGGTGCTAGAAACATTTTGATGGCATTCACTCTCTACAGTTTTAAGCCAATATGAATTTAGTAGAAACTGTAATGCAAGTGTTAGCTTTTGCCTGATATTGACTTAGTACGAGAAATTACTGAATAATTTTCATAAAGGTGGAATGCACAATCAAAATGAGCAGGATTTGTTTACTAAAGCTTTTAAGAAATATCTTTCTAAATAATTTTAAATCACTCTTCTGGAAAGAGCTGAAAACACAGGTAGAGTAGGCTGCTCGAAACACTGTGATACACTCCTCAGTCAAGTGCTAGGAGGAACTGTGTTAGCAATGGCTTTTTTAAATGAGCAAGCAATATGTGTAGTATCTATATTGTATGTTTTGTTATACATTTTTTGCCAGGAAATAATAAAAAATAATCATAAATGCTGTATAAAAATAATTTCAACATTTAGTTAGCAATGTACTGCTATGTTATAAATACCTACTATGGATAGGTACTATGTAATAAGAAACCACTTAAAAATCTGAAATAGATTTCAGCATTGAAAACATTGAAATAGATTCAGGTTTTTTTTTTTTTTTAATTGGATTGGTTTTTTTAATCTTTTCTATTTTTGCTGTATTGTCAAACACATGGCAGCTTACATTAGACTTCTGGAGAGTGTTCCATCAATATGCTTTAGAGGTCTCCAAGGCACTCACTTTTCTGAGCAGCCAGTGAATGGAAAGCAGTTATATTTACAGAAGTGGGTTGAAAGTTTCCATACTTGAAGAACAATCTATATTGTACAGTTTATTCTGACATAAGAATATTTTGATATTAAGGACTGCAACTGAAAATTTTAATTAGTTTGTGTTTACCTTCATATTAGAATAGCTATTAAGCAATTAGTGGATACATTTCCATAGTGGTGAAAAGATGCATCACAGCAGATGCTAAGGATACACTCGCTACATTTATTTTTTTAATTCTCTATGTAATTAGTGTGAGACAACACTGAACATTATAGTGCATAAAAAGATGTTATTTAGGAACATTTCACTACAAGTTTGATATCCTGAATTATCTTTCAGCAAAAGTTACCCTAAAAAGCTACTTTAAATATCCAGTATTTTGCTTCATGCTTATGCTTATGCTTAGAGTCAGCTAGAATTTAAAATAGCTGAATGTGGTATTGTAGGAAATATGTTGTCTGCTCATTTCCATAGAAAACTAGCTATTCCTGACAACTATAAAAAAGACTATGTCTGGAAAAATTAATCTAAGATGTAAAAGTACAGGTCCTCTTGTGTCATCTTATAATACCAATTTTTACTTGCTAGGTTTATTGCCTCTTCTTTTTAAATATAAATATGATCAAAGCTCTTATGAAATTTTGAAAGGTCTTTCTAAAATAATGTACGTATTTTTATTTCTTTTTCCTGAAAGTATATATCAATGAGAGACAATAAAAATAGTTTGCAAGTATTCAGTAAACAGGTACTGCTTATTAATGGCAATACAGTAGACACTGCTGTATCATAGAATATACCACTTGATCACAAAGAAAATAGCATGTACTTCAGATTAAATGCTATCATGCCTTATTTGGTCTTATTTTATCATTTTGCATTTCTGTGGTTTTTAGTATGGCTATGATTTCTATTAAAAAACACCAGAACATATGTCATATAAAAATAAACATTGCAAACATTTTTTGTAATATATATAAATATTTAATCTATTTTCCCCCTCATTAGATAGAAAAAGAGTAGATAAAGCATAAAGGGAACCAATCTGTCTGTGCTGCTGTTTTGTTTAGCAAGTAATAACATTTGAAAATTACATCATCTTCATCTGGCTTACTGTAAACACATATTATAAAAATTAATATGGTCTCAGAGTGATATGAATATGTTATTTGCTTCTTAGACCATTCGTCACTGAAATCTTTCATTTTATTTACATGTAAAGCTATCAAATCTACTAATTTTTCTTTTAAAAATATTCTGTTATAGCCAAATATTCAATCAAGAATTTCAGTCCTAGCAGTCACATGTTATCGTATGATCAGTATGTATTGCAACTTCTGGGAAAAAAATCAATTTTTTCAGGTACCTTGTTTTCATTTGGAGGAATATATAAATATTAATAATGCATCATGGGGTAAAAATCAAACAGTCAATTAATTCATACATGTTGATTAGCGAAATTAGGGTTTTGACATTTATATACTTGCTTCAAAAAATGGTTTTGAATCTTGTAAACACAGAGTATCTTCAATTACATTCATGGTGTCTAAGAACCAAGGCAGACAGTGCAGTTCACCTAAAAGCCAAATTATGAGTAAAGCCTAAAAGAACAACCCATCTCTAGATAGAATAGAGAGAGAAAGAGAAAGAAAGAAAGAAAGAGAGGGGGAGACAAAGGATTTCAGAAGTCAAGTCATCCCACTGTGAGACTGGTGTCTTTAATAGATGGAATGTATCACCTTCTCAGTGTCATTTACCAGGGAAGGCAGGAAGCCAGGATGACTGATTGGATGTATGTGACTGGCTTTTACACTGATAATGATAGCTGGGATGAAGCTCGGCCCATTAGAATTAAACTACAGAATATAGCATAAGAGTAAAGGAGGTGTACTCTGTAGTCACTACATCATAGGCAGAAAACAAAGTAGAATCAGTAAGAGAAGAAAGGAAAATTGGATGAAGTTTTCTACATAATACATTCACCAGGGATATGTGAAGAAGGAAATGTTGAAGAGCAATTAGTTAAACAGAGAGACAAGAAAGGTTAAGAATGCATATGGATTTCAATCAATTAATCACCCTTATGTGACTCATACGAGTTGGCACTGGAGATATTTCATGCTTCCTTTGACATTCACAGTGCCTCACTGAGGAGGGCTTTCAGCATACTTGAAAAGAGCTGAAATGGTTTACTGACATATATTCCCCCATCCTTGCTTCATTATGGTTCTGCACCTCTTACATTCCTATCAGATTGTTGATTCAATCCTGCAGAAAGAATGGCTTTAGCCATTTAACCATATCCTTTGGTATCTAGCTACTAAATGCAGAACGTGGCCAGGAACACCACACTGACACATCTGCAGAGGAATCTGGATTGATAGCCAAAAGTCATTGTATGAGGTTCCACCAGGCCAAGCACTTGTCACAACATTCCCATGAAGCACTACAGGCTTCAGGAAGAGTGACTGGAAAGCTGCCTGATGGAAAAGGACCCGGGGGTGCTGCTCAGCAGCAGCTGAAAATGAGCCAGTATGTATCGAGGTAGCCAAGAAGGCCAATGACATCCTGGCTTGTATCAGAAATACTGTGGCCAGCAGGACTAGGGAAGTGATGATCCCATTGTTTCTGGAGTGATGTGTTTTCCTGGGGTGACTTTATGATACTGGTATCCCCAATTGTCTGGTTTATGTTATATATTAAGTTCTGCACCTTTAAGACTGGCTTTGAGAGCAAGAGAGGGGGAAGAAGAAGCCGCAGTTTGTGTTAAAGAAAAACATCACTCCCACACATCCCGCTCCTGGACTGTGGTGTCTGCAGCACGGACAGACAGCGGGACAGAGCTTCTCTCTGGCTTTTAGTTAGTTTTAGCTAGCTGAGGCAGAGGAGTTCCCTGGACCTTTTTTTTTCCCCTTTTCCTGGATCTGTGCAAACCTGCTTTAGACTGAAAAACACCCAGCCAAACCCCGGGAGCTCACACCTGTGGCCCACCGGGGCCTGGGCCTCGGCACTTTCCAGCCCCAAAAGGACGGATAAGAACCTGAGTGAGCCGAGCTACACCACATAAAAAGGACTTTTCTTCCTAGATTTGCCATCCCGTCGAACAGCGAGAGGTTTTATTGTTTAATATTATTCAATTTCTGTTAAATAAACAGCTTTTTCCACTTGTCTCCAAAGAATTATTTATTTTTTTTTCCCAGACCAGTTGGGGGGAGAGGTCATTTGAATTTTGTTTTCCTGGGGGAACCCCATTTAGAGTTTTCTCCCTAATTTGCCCTAAACTAGGACATGTGTCCAGTTCTGGCTGCCTCACTTCAAGAAAGACATGGAGATGCTGGATTGAGCCCAGAGAAGGGCAACAGAGCTGGTGGAGGGTCTAAAGTAGGACTTTCCTATGAGGAGCAGCTGAGGGAGCTGGGGCTGCTTAGCCTGAAGAGAAGAAGGCTCAGGGGAGATCTCATTGCTCTCTACAATTGCCTAAGGTTGCTTCCACAAGTAATTACACTCATATAACATAGGCAGTTGATTCACTCAACTTTTACAGCTAGGTATCTAAATCAAATCCTATCCTATCCAGTCTCCTGGTCCCCTTTGTTGTGGTGTTTGACTTCCTTTACAACAGTTTTGGTCAGCCCCTGCATTCTCCCTTGAGCTTCAGAGGTACATCATTTGTGCTCAGGGGCTGCAAGGTAGAAATCATGAGGAGCAGCTGAGGGAGCTCATGTTGTTTAGCCTGGGGAAAAGGAGGCTCAGGGGACCTGTTATTACTCTACAATTACCTGAAAGGGAGCTGTAGCAAGGTAGGGGTCAGCCTTTTGTTCCAGGCAGATAGTGAAAGGACTAGCAAAAATGTCTTTAAGCGATGTCTGAAGAAGTTTAGATGAAATATTAGGAAAAATTTCTTCACAGAAAGGGTTGTAAAGTGTTGGAAGTAGGCTCTCCAGGGTGGTGCTGTAGCCACCATACCTGGAGGTCTCAAGATATGACTAGATGTGGCACTTAATGCCATGGGTCTACTTGACAAGGTAGGGATTGGTCAAAGGTTGATCAATGATCTTTGAGCTCTTTTTTAACCTAAATGATTCTGTGATTCTGAGCCTTCTTCTATTGTTTAGGGTTTGGTTGGTCACACAACTACAAGTTGCCAAGTTTCATTTGGTTTCACAGTTTATAGTGAATAAACTGAATAGTCCTGATAGGTATGGAATACACCGAAGTTCAAGATACTGATTGATTTTCCAAACCTGATTAATTAACAGGATACCAGAACTGTGGAGGAAAAAAAAAATTTTTGGTTCTCTCCACCATTTCCCAAAATTCACCAGCTTATTTCAGCTCGACATGGAGAACTAACTAGTATGGATTTTTAAAAAGTATATAGCTATAAAGAGACTTAAATTAATATTACCATAAAAAATGTGACACAAAATTGTAATAAAGGACAATTAACTGTCTCAAAAGTTAACATAATGTTTTTACTCAAACTAGTACCTGAGATTGCAGATTTATGTGCCAATAATCTGCTGTTTCTGTAAACTTTTTTGAGCTGGATCTTGACAGGAATGATGACTCTTTTCCCCATGGCTTTATTTCAGAAAGGAAACATTCAATTCAGTAACTGCTGAGTGCTCAACTGCTCAGTCATTCTGTCTAGAAAATTCCATTTCTGTCAGGTCATGTATCAGTAAATGTCACAGCAATAAGTAGCTAGAGGGATAAAGAATCCAATGCTAAAAAAAAAGAATATACACAATTATCATGTGAATTACTGAAATATATTTTTATTTATGTTTTTTCTGCTTGAGCTTTTTACTGCTATACCAAACTTCGGAAGTGTTATTATAGCATCAGAATTGATGGCAAAAAGGATACCTGTTTCAAGATTGATGCATAAAGAATATGATTGTTCTGGCTTTATGTTACTAATAAACAGTGTAAATGACATTTCCGAAAGTATTACATTTTCAATAGGAAAGTTTTTTTAAGTTACTGCTAAAACTCGTATCACACAATCATAGAATGGTTTGAGTTGGAAGGAGATGACAGATCATCTAGCTTCAACCCTCCCACTCATAGAAAAAGAACACAAGAGTACAGCAACAACAATCCACTGCAACATTTCAATCAATATGTTAAAGTCCTATACAGAGATAGCTGAAACATTAATAAATTTCATCAAAAGAAATTAAAATTTTTCTAGTTTATAGGATTATATTTGTACACAAGAATTCTCACAGTCCTGTGTCAGAGTTCTTTACTTACTTCTTGACAGGCAACTTTTCTGTATTACTTAATCTATTATTACCCTTTGCTCTAGACCCCATGCCATTATTAATTTTTTACAGAAGTCAGTTGCAGTGCATTCTCCCAATAATGGTGTGATACACACATGTTAATAAAGTTCTCTGACCCAAAAAAGATTTTCCATTGAACCATATCACTACAAAAGAAAAGCTTCTGAATAGTTTTAAAAGTACATTATGCAAAGTTATAGGTTACAAAACAAAATAATTCATTCTTTGTTGCTGTACTCCTAGAAATACATATTTTATATATTCTAGAATATAGTGGAAGTATATGCTGACTTTTCTGGCTCTCACTGACAGGTGAATAAAATATCATTTCTCAATCTGAACTTAACACAGAATTCCCTATTGTTTCAAGGAAAGTAATACAACAAATACAAAAATAATCAACAAAAAGAGTTCTGCTCTTTCTGTGTTCTTTTACTCACAGAGAAAAATAAAATTTTGGTGTATTTTATTTTTGGGGGGATTTATTTATTTGCATTAATCTTTTCATCATTAGTTAGCAACATTCTGATAACATTTTTAAAAAGTCTTATAACACTTTTCATCCACTTTTTTACAGTCTGAGATTCTATGTTGTGACACTCATGGGCTTCGTGTCATCTTCTATATAAGTTCAAAATATTGCTCAATTGAGGGGTCAAGTGAAGGTACCAGTCTGAACTCTTACTTTGACCAAATAAGACCTCAAACACTTTGGAGGTAAAGCATACTCAAGAGTATTTCTGAAATTAAATGAGATTTTTAGAACACCTGCACAGCTGTGATTCATTAGATGATTCACTTATGGGTTGGCAGAGCAAGCAGAGAAAAGATAATGATTGTATGAGAGGCTTATCTGAAAGCTCTAAACTACATCTGCCGTCTCTAATAGTTTTGGTGCATTTGGAAAAGAAGCAAAAAAGCACAAATTAACAATTTTATTTATCTGAAGAAGGATACAGCAGGTGGTGCCCCAGATAATGACCATGGATCAGCTTAAATAAGAAGAAATCAACTTGTCTGTGAAAGGTTGGCTACTCATCTAAACTGGAACTGAGATGTATGGATGTGGATACTCCGACATCTCAGTGTTAGCGTCCTTTTCTCCTGAACTGGTGGTGCTGGTTACAACTACAGCAGATGTCCTGATTTATATGTGTTCTGTGCAGTACCTCTCTGTTGTTAGATAGACACCGTAAACTAAAACTTTATATCCTCATGTTGTACACGTCCCAAGTAATAACTAAATTTTAAACTTCATAGGGCTAATTATTGCCATTCTGCCCTTAAAACTCCTGAACTGCCAGATTTCCCTGTGGTAAATTCCTAGTCAGTTAACTATGAGAAGATACATATCATTGCTTTACTTCAGAGGAGCATCTAAAATGTCATCTTTAAATCCATCTGAATTAAATGTTCCTGGAAACAACATCCTATTACATCTTTTCAGGCTACAAGCTGTGTCCACATCCTATTTTTTGTCATTATTTTTATTAATCTTATTTCTTGTGAGAGGAACTCAGGAAGTATAAGAGAACAGTATCAGAAATAGAGATTCTGGCTCCACAGTTTTCAGTGGGGCCAGAATTTCACAGAAGACTTTGAACAAAAGAATGCTCAGAAAATTTATTGCTTACTCTGTAAATCTAGAAATAACAATGTTTATATATTACATAGATAATAGAAACCAAAGATCATCTCAAATATCACAATTTCAATAAAATTTTCTACCTCATCTTTTCATCCGAAAATATTAAGGTTCTGTTTTGGACCCACACTGACAAATACACAGCTTTAAGCACTGCTGTAAAACTACTCTGCAGTGAATGTATCAGAGAAGGAGTCCACAATACATTCTCAGCTGAGTTAAACTGCATACCTACATTGCCTTTCTAATTTGCTAGGTCAGCTATGTGGATTATTCAATTTATTTCAGTCAAATACTTCCACAGGACAGCAAAAGTTCTTTCAGCTCATGTAACTCTTTTTTAACTAAATCTCAGAAGTTTTCACTCAAAACAAAAATAAGATAGCAGTTTTGGAGGACTAGTGATTTCTATTCAGTAAAAAAAAAAAAAGGCAAATTACTAACAGTTGAAGGAATGACAGCCTCTGCAGCTCCAGGAAGAAAATTATATTTTTCATAACGGTGTTGAATAAAAGAAGAATAAGTTTTTGCCTCTGCTTAGCATCATGGAATGAAATAATACAAAAAATAAGTGGTTAATCAAAAACCAAGTCTCTATCATAGTCAAATGTTAATTACATTCAACAACTATATATACAAGAGGCAGTACAAATTCTTTAGTCTCACTACCAGAGCTGACTAAGAACTTTCAAAGACTTAGGCTTTTTGGTCAAAAAAGGATATTTACTCAAAAATTGAGTTTTTCAAGAGAATGCTGATAGCATTTGCACTAGGAAAATCATCTCACATACATGAGGAAACATCTTGTGATACAGCCTTGTAGAAGAAGGGTGAATAGTACAATGGATCAAACATTCACTTGAGTCATGGCAAAACAGAGATCTGGAGATTTCCCACATTTAAGTAATTTTTCACAAAACACAGAGAGATCTTATTAAATTTTAATGTGTTGTGCCATATTTTGATAAGTTTTATAGGTGAAAAAGTCATTTTTAACATTTCACTAGAATGGTACAGAGGTACCTGAGATGATCTGTGTGTTCTTTATAGCTTCTTGCAGTTGCACAAGCACCTGCTGTTCTATCTGTGAGATCAGCAGGGGATCAAGATGTACAGAGCATCTGTTTCTTTACCTTTACCTTTTTTCCTCCATCTGCCTCTTAATCCAATAGAGGAATGACCTGGTGAAACTCTGTTAGAGAAGCTCACAGTGATTCCCAAGGAACATAGAAACATGTGATTTACTGTTTCTCTCTTTTTTGTCCCATTTCAACATTTCTAGCAGGCTTTCTCTTCATGGAGCCATAGGGGGTGATGCAGCCTTTGGTTATTTTTTAACGTTGTCACAAACCAGAATCAGAAGTCGCTTCAAGAGTTAAAAAGGCTGCACTAAGTTTTTCCCCAAAGTTGCTTGGATGGTTTTGTTTGTTGTTCATTGTAGGTAAGTTAGTCTGTTTGTATGTAAGGTTTCACCTTGGCATAAGAATATATGAAATGAAAACAACATTAAAAAATTGAAGGTTTGTCTGTTGTGAAGAGTTGGACACTAGGAAAATGTCTGGTCAGGCAAAATAATGAGATTTTTTAAAATCAGTTATATAATTAGAGCGCAGTTAAAGTAAACACTTCTGATGTGGATCTGAAGTGGTCAGGCTTTTGCACAAGATTACTGTATGTCCCTTCCAACTGAAATATTCTATTCTATTCTATTCTATTCTATTCTATTCTATTCTATTCTATTCTATTCTATTCTATTCTATTCTATTCTATTCTATTCTATTCTATTCTATTCTATTCTATTCTATTCTATTCTATTCTATTCTATTCTATTCTACTCTACTCTACTCTACTCTACTCTACTCTACTCTACTCTACTCTACTCTACTCTACTCTACTCTACTCTACTCTACTCTACTCTATTCTAGTGCCCTGATGATAGCAAAGACTACTTGCTGCCTGAGGCGGATAACCAAAAGAAAATAATGTATTCATGTCAATGAAATATTTTATCATTTTTTCTAAGTCCAAGACTTAAACATTGAATGGGGGACTATTATTTTGTTAAAGCTATTTTTAAATGTAAGTGGAATTGAAAAAAAATTGTTGTAGTTCTAAAATGCTGGGTTTATATAATTTCAATACTGATTAACAAAATTTTTTTTCACCTTACATTATATAAATGATGGGTACCTGTTTATCTTCTCTCACCTCTCCTTTATGTTTTTAATGGCCTTACAAAAAATTGGGGTTTTTTTAAATGAAAAATATTTTTTTCCTATTATTCAGACTTATGCTGTTTTACTAGGAATACAGAATTTGTTCTGGTTTAAGAAAATATTTGTGTAATTTCCTACATCTATTGAGCATTTAGCTGTGTTACTTATGTTAAGATTAACAGTAATAAAAACATACTATCAGTTGCATAAGTACAGAAATTCTTCTGAGTATATAGTATAGCAACATACAAACAACATAAAGATACTGAATTTCAGGAGGCTGTATGAATAGTTGCCTGTTTCACCTTGTCTTATTCTCTATCAACTTAGTGGGTTAGCACATTCTGCTTCACATGCATTTCTTAAGCTTTTAAAATACTTTTTTCTTCTTCCTTTGTTCTATTAAGAGATGTTTATATGTTTCTGGTGGGAAAAAAAAAGTCTACAACCAAAAGCAAGAAACAACATTCCAAGCGAAGTGATAATCTCATCCATGAAATTTGTTTTGAAGTTTGTAAAGCTCTAAACAAAGCGATTCAGATAATGAAGACAGACATATTCACATATACATATTTAAATGTGTTGATTTCATCTTGGTAGACAAGTTTAATTAGTTTTAACCATGTGGAGGTTTCACAGAATCATAGCAAGGCCTGGGCTGGAAGGGACCTTAAAGATCATCTGGTTTCCCTTGCCATGGGTCATGTTGGTCAGAGCCCCATGCAGCCTGTCTTCAAATACTTCCAGGGATGGGGCATGCACAACATCTCTGAGCAACTTGTTCCAGCGCCCCACCACCCTCACAGTACAGAAAATATTTCTAGATCTAATCTAATTCCCTCCTCTACTAGTTTAAAACCATTACCCCTTGTCTATCAATATCTGTCCATGTAAAAAATCTCTCCCTTTTTTCATAAGCACCCTTTTTATAAGCACTGGATGACCACTATTAGGTCTCCCTGGAGCCTTCTCTTGTCCTGGCTGAGCAGCTGTCTAAGTCTGTCTTTATAGGAGATGTTCCCCAGACCTCTGATAATCTTAAATTTTTGGATTGAAAACAATGGCTCCAGGTGTGACCCAAAATTTTTCAATTACAGCAGAGAAGGTATCTCATTGGTATGGTAACTTTTTTTATTCCCTGAATGCACAGGATTAATATTATATCAGTGGTGCCCTTCTCAATGAATTACAATGGTGATAATATTTGGCCACAATCTTGAACCCAAATACATGGGATATATAGGCACATACTGTTTACTTTTTGTACTGTGTATTCTAAGTGACTATGAAGTTATGTATAAAGGGAATATGATCCAACACTAACCAAAGATTGACATGCCAACATATGAGAAACTGGGAAAATCCAGAAAAAGAAAGTACCTTTTAAAGGTTTAAAGACTTCCCAACCAACTTCAAGTCTAGCTAATGCCCATTTTTTCAATAATTTGCACAACAGAAAATTTTTTCTTTATGTTTGACTACAAGACATAAAATTGACTGTATTCAGTGTCTAAAATTGGCAACTTAATAAGAATAGCAAAACACAATCCTAAAACAATGTTTAAAAAATTAAGTCTCATTGGTATAAATATGAATTTTTAAATGACCAATTGAAGCATCTTGGTAATTTGACTAAGGAAGTAATATATGAAAAAAAAAAAGGTGGGAAGCTTATATTGAAATAATGGAGGGTTATATGGTAGATCCATCTCTAAGTAATATTTTCACTGAGGAATAAGATGTAAAGGAGGATTTTTAATCTATATTATAGAAAATTGTGAGCATTAAGGAAGTCAGGATGACCAAAAGCAGACAGAATATAACTATCTTTGAAAAGATAAGATACTGCAGAAGAATAGGTCTAAATCAGACATTTTCTGGCAGATTAGTAATTCATCTCTTCTTAGAATCTGGAAATCTCATAAAGAAAGAATTCCTGAGGTTTTCAATAAAATATTAATATGTGATTACATTGATGCATAACAATACTGTTCACCATATATTTTGTTCTACATACTATATCGCTATATTCACCTAAAGTTGGCGAGGTTACTTTTCAAAAGGTTTTTATAATGGAAAATACCTTTCTGAATGGAATTGAATGGTTGTTTGGGAACATGTAGATTTTGTCAGAAACACCAATGAAAATCAGAAATGCTGATAGCCTGACCTAGCAGCCAGCTGCTAGTTAATCTGATTTTCTGCCACTATGCTCAGCTACTATCTTTGCCAATTGGACCCCAGGATGGTGGGTTGGCTAGAAATGAGGCAGAATGCTTGGCTTCTCATCTTGCCTCATACCCAGCTGTCCTCCTTGGCTGGTGTGAAACCTGGCTAACTCCTCAAGTTACCACCTGCCCAGATAGCTTTTCTGAACAGTCCAAAGGGTTCCTTAAGTTGTGCTGCTCTTCAGGATCCTGAGCAGCCTTACCACCTTATTAGTCATCCAGTCTTGTGACCACTCTCGTCTTGTTAAGTAAGGGAAAGGTCTCTGTTTCTCATTTGTCCCTTAAGCATCTTTTTTCTTCCAAGATGGAAAGTTGTATTTCTGGTTGAGTATCTGGTCTGTCATTTGTCTAAGTCTCCAGCTATCTAGGTGGGGAAATGTGGGCTGGTAGGCATTGAAAGAGATTCTTCAATTTAATCAAAAATTCTGTATTTTTTTTTTTTTTTTACAGAATTTTTTACAGAAAATGTAAAAAACTGGCATGTTTCTTTCCTGAGTAATTAAAAAGAAAAAAAAATTGGCATGTACAATTTCTTATAAAGTATTTTTTTTCTTTCTAATATTTATAATATATGTTATTACAGAGTCACAGTACCACAGAATGGGTAGGATTAGAAGTGGAATGACAGTAGGATATGTCATCCAACCTCCCTGCTCAGGCAGGGATATCCTAGATCACATTGCACTGGATTGTGTCCAGATGATTCTTGAACATATCCATTGATAATCTTGATTATCTCCAGCGAGGGAGAACCCACAACCTCTCTGGGTAATCTGTTCCAGTATTCAGTCACCTGCACAGAAAAGAAGTTCTTCCTCACATTCTGAGGAAACTTCCTGTGCATCAGTTTCTGCCCATTGCCTCTTCTCCTATTGCTTGGCACCTCTGAGCAGAGTCTGGCTCCATCCTCTTTGATACACTCCCCTTGGATACTTACACACATTGTTGAGGTGGCCTCTTAGATGTCTCTTCTGGAGGTTGCACATGCCCAAAATATAGATGTATGAACACATAAGGTACAAAAAATAATAAAAAATAAAATCTATTTTTTCATCAATATAGATACAGCATATAGATATATATACTATACATATATTGAGAGAAAACATATGTATATATATATTATATATATATATATATATGGTATACAAATATAGCTCCTGAAGTAGTTCAAAACTTTTCACTATTTATACATCTTAGCAAACAAAGGAATCCATGTTCATTAGCTACCCAGATCTCTCATTCTAGTGGTTAAATAATTCCCTAAATTTTAATTCTGGTTAGTCTGCATGTTCAGCCTTTCTTTTCTTTTGGGATGGTGGGTTTGCTGGCTTGGAGGGCCATGAGCCAGTGGTTATGATCTCCCCCTGATCCATTACCTTGTGCCCAGTGGGAGCTGATGGAGCACAGCTGACACCCAGAAAATAGTGCCACCTCTGTCTTATCTCAAGTTCCTGCCTGGGGGAGGCTCAAATTACAGTCCAAGTTCCAGATATCTACTGAGGTGTATTTGAGGGACCTTTGGTCCCTCAAATTTGTGGTTGCAGATGTCATCTGTCTCATAACTTGGGGTGATCTTGGTTTGACCAGTTAAAGGTGTAGAAGCAGTTGCTTCTTCACACAATGAGAATTTTTGTCTGAATGTGTTTACCAGGATGTGCAAACCAGATCTTGCCTCTGACAGACCTGGTCATGTTATCTCCATTCTGTCTGTCCCTCCTGTGCTTATCTCATGGAAAAATCCTTCTGTGGCTTTAACAGTGTTTGAGACAGACAAAAATCCTTCTGTGGCTTTAACAGTGTTTGAGACAGACAACAAATGCTGTAAAATTTTACCCACTGGATATTTGCTAACTTGTAACACCAGATAATTGATATTAATGCCTTACAACATCAGTCACTTCTGGCACTGTTTTCCAGATGTGATGCTCTATTGAGTTATGGAGAATTAAGAAAAAAAAAAAAAAGAAACAGCAACACAAAAGGAAATTTATGATAGATTAAAAAAATATCATATAGAGACTGTAAACTGCATATTAAAAGAACTATTAACTGCATTCATTGTAATAACTCAAAAGAAGCATTTTGCTTCTGCTAGCTCCACTGGAGTAACTGAACAGTTCTTGGTTTGGATTTTACGTGCAGATGAAAACTGAAATGTTTTTAGAACACCTGCTTTTGGATTCCAGGAAGAATGACTATCTGAGCTATAATGCTTTCCTGTGTAATGCAACCCCAACCAATTTACTTTCTAAAAGTAGTTTGATTTTTCCCTTACTGTAGTGCTATCAGATAGCAACATGCTCTCTGGGGACTCCATTCATGCTGAGATTGCACCAAACAGTGATTGCACTGCTGAATCAGTCTGTAATCAATCTTGCATCCTACAGATCTCCTTTAGTATTTTTTTCTTTGATCACTGTCTAATGGGAAACATAACACGTTTAAGAATAATGAAACTTCAATCTAATTGTATCTTTGCTGGAGAGTCTCTAGGCATCCTTTTGCAACCTCTAATGAAATGACTCTACCAGTGAATGTTTAGCCACATGGTATATAGAAAGGATATACAATTGATAATTTTTCTCCCAAGTGTCAGTATATGTTCACTGTCAATAAGTTATTTGACGCCTTTTTAGTCTTTGTGCACTTATTTCTCTTGTTTACACAATATTCACAATTTCTAATTAATAGTATTTTATTCTTATATAAGGGGAACCTGTATTGTCCTTTTGCACTGTTTTGTACTTTAGTACTGTTCAATGAATGCATTAACAATTTTTTTCAGAGCATATTCCTTGCATAATAAAAGTGAAAAATAATTCCAAAAAGCAAAAAGCATTCATATATCTCTAAGCCATAGCAAACTTTCCATGAACCATATATGTTGTGATTCTAGTTGTTTATTTTTGATACATTTCCTACTTTTTGCAAAGTATTAGATGACTAAAAAAATGAGTGATAAAATAGGTAGTTAAATGTGTGTCAAAATCTGCTATTAATTCTGATTCCTTTTCTTATAAGCCATAAATGACATGTGAATTTCCAAACAAATCATATGGTATTCAGTTCAATGACAACATAGCATAAGGCAAGATAACCAAATTCTAATCAATATTATGTTAATTTTCCAGTAATTGTTATATTGTATTGTCAATTTAGGATAAAGAAGAAATATAATTTAAAAGAGGCTATATAAAAAGTAGTTTCTCTTTTTCTTTTGGCTGAAAGTTCAGTATACCTGTGTTCAAAGTAGACAGTTCTCAATGCCTTTGGGTTTTTTAGTGTGTTTTGCTGTTGTTGCAATATGTCTTTGAGAGACTACTTTTTACGATTTACAATAAAAACACTGTTATTGTTTTTATGTCCCGTCAGTTTTTTGCTTCTTCTTTCTGATATTGGCTGCTCCCAAACCTGATTTTTTCTTACTTCTGATAGTTCAAAAAGTACATATCACAGATGGTAAAATGTCAGGAAACAAATCCGCATTTATACTCTTCTTAATGGAAAATGTACAAATACAAAACTTGTAAGGTGAATGAAAAAGCAAATTCCCTTTTTCATGCTTGATGTCTGCAGTTGTGGAGGAAACATTTCGCTTCAAACCCAACATTCCCCATGAACCTTTGAGATACCTGACTCATTCTTCCAGCAGTTTTCTGAGGTTTAATCTTAATGTGCACAGACCTCCAGAGCTAGTCTGTCTAACTATATATGAATGCTTGAGGACATCTCACATCTGAAAAATTTGAACACTAAAAATTGAGCACTAAAAATGCTCTTCTCTGCTCTAAAACAGGCCAATGGAGTTTTGTTGATTTCACAAGCAGAAGATCTCAGAATAAATTGCTGAAATTATTAATAAAGAAAATATTTTGCATGTTTCAGACTTGAAAGAAGTACCATCTCTACCAGTAAATTGCTTTCTTTGAGGTTTTATCAGCTTTGCATAGTCACTTGAGACAGTCAATTTCAAACATTCTGAGAAAACAAGTTGACTTCAAGTTAACTGTTAGAAGTTACAATAATGGTGCATTTTTTTACATGCCTTTGTTTGAAATACTTTAAATCTGAAATATTTGTCTGTGAAAACAGAGACTAATAAAGCACAAATATATATAGATATGAATATGAAGGTATATTTGTATTTATATGTATACATACACATACACACTCCTGCTTTTTCCCTCTCTGTTGCTTGGTAAACACGACTGATCTTTTTATAAGAAACTCATTGAATCCTAGAATGATTTGGGTTGGAAGGGACCTTAAAGATCATTTAGTTCCAACCTCCCTGCTGTGGTCAAGGACACTTTCACTAGCCTGGGCTTCTTAAAGGCCCATTCAGCCTGTCCTCAAAAACTTCCAGGGTTGGGACGCACAAAACTTCTCTGTGCAGCTTGTTGCAGTGTCATATCACCCTCATTGTAAAAATGTTCATCTTCCTATCTAAATCTACCCTCTTTCAATTTAAAACTGTTGACCCTTGACCTGTCATCATAGGCCCTATTAAAACATCTCTCTACATCTTCTTTCAATCCCTTGTCACTTATGGAAAGGTCTCTATAAGTCTGCAAGGAGACTTTTCTTCTCCAAATGGAAGAATGTAAATGCTTTCAGCCTTTTATTTACAATTGCCTATACCCAGTCCCACACCACAAACATGTATCTTCCAAACATTTCCAATTTTTTAAGACCTTCATCATCTTCCCTCTGCCATTGATTAATGTACATCAGTTCCTGTGATTTGGATGACCTTGACTAGTTTACAGACAGCACCCACTCTCACCCTCCTCAACAAGGATACAAAAGCTCATGGCTCAAGATAAAGACAAGGTGGTTTACTATTTACTGTTTTAGACAAAACACAAAACTTGAGGAATTTAAGGCAAATTCAGGTAGATTTTGACACTAAGACACAACCCTAAATTTAAAACGATACATTTCCTTTCCCTGTTTGCCCAGGCTTAACTTCATTTCAAATATGTCTAACACTCCTCTTGTCATTTGCTCCTGGTGTAGAGCAGTGTGATCAGCCCTCTGTTCTGTTTCTGAGTAATGTTCATGTAGCAGTGATATAAATGAATGCAGACCACTTGTAGGATGATCATATTCTCTGAATCAAGACTAAAATATACATTGAGAATTTTATTTATGCAGATCAATATGTAGTTTAGGAAGAGTGTTATTTTCTTCTTAATAGCTATAATTAATCTAAACATGATATATATTGTATGAACATTAGTATTGTAAATAAATACTAATGGGACAGCAGTGAGTTCAGAGATTTAATTCTGCTTCTTTTCTAGCTAAATATCTAATTGAAATGCTATACTACACTTCAATAATATCCTCTCATGTCCTCCTCTCCATCTTACTTCAGAGACTCTGCTGGATTTTCTCTCCAAGAGTTGTGTCACAGAGTATTTCCTTACTGCAGGACATTCTCTTTGATAGATCTGCATTCTCTCTATGTGTTTTATATTACTTAAGGAAGGGATTAATTTTTTTCTGCTGCATTAGTAAGGAATTTTTTTTTTTCCCCTAGGCATCTATGTTATATATTTTTTGGGAAAAAGAAGAAAAAATAGCCCTCACAAAATCTCCTACTTTTAATAAACCCATTGACAGTGAGTTTCTCTGGCTCTTTTAAAATTAAGATGTTATTGCAATTTCCCTCATATTGTAACATAAGGGAAATGTACTAATATTATTAATACTCTGTAATACAATCTGTAATTTTTATATACTGCATTTATTCAGATCAGTTATAACTTCTAGTTTATAACATATTTTTCACTGAGTTTTTTTAAATTCTTGTTATCTAAAAATTTCAATAATATTTTTAAATACAAAAAAGAAGCCCCCACTGCCCCCCATCAAAAACCACAAAGAGAGGGTTTTTTTTCAGCTTACACAAATGGATGAATTAAGGCCTTTGAAAGCGAATTCTCTTTCTCTCAGTGTCCCTCAGTGAATTGCCTGAATCTCTTACTTAATTGAGACCATTCAGATGCACAAAGTTACACTTCCATCCGAGTCAGTATAACTGAATGCTACGAAAGATTGCTCTATGATGAAACCATTTCATTTATTACTGTAATGCATTTAACATTTCACTGCAACAGCAATATCTCATTTACTATATGCCTGAGCACAGGAAAGGCTGGGGTTTTTTAGCTTTTGTTTTTCCTACTTGTAGCAAAGCTGGATAGGAAAAAAGTTTAGAGTCTGTTACAAGGCATTAATGGTATCTATTCATGGTGAAAATGTGGAATAATATCAAAGAGAAAAATAAAACAAACCTAAATATGACTGTCTTGCTTTTTCCAAACTAATTGCCGGTATAATACATGCCTTGTTTCTAGAATTTGCATAAAAGGATTGCTCTTCCAGTTAGGAGCAATTTTCTCATTGTTTCAATTTATCATCAAATTTTATTCTAAAAATCACTGTTCTTCATACAGTTATTAATCTTCAATGTAATCATAATCTTTGAATCTGACAAAAGACCTCACAGGGGACCAAAAAGCAAATATTTCTCCTGATTACAGCTGCTTGACTTCTTTCATTCTCTTTCACAATTCTTGCATCCATTTGCTGTAGGAGAGTAAAACATGGCACACCTATAAACGAGACAGAAATATTGTAAACTGTAACTAGCAGGAAGATTTTTAGCAGGTTCTTCTGGAAGATCGTAATTCAGTTATGTTATATTGCATATTGAATAAATATATCTAAAAGAGAAGTGTGATTTTTCTGATCTGAGACCTGATATCACTGTAATGCTCATTATGTATTAAACTATCTAAACATAAAATTAGAAATTCAGAATTGGAAGTACATGAAAAGAGTATCTTTATTACAATGTTGTATAGAATTCTAGAAACACTTCATTCTAAAAATAAATTATGGGAATTCACCTATCAAAAGAATTATATAAGAACTTATTTTTCTGGAAATTCAGGAAAGGCTTCTTATTTTATTTTATTTTATTTTATTTTATTTTATTTTATTTTATTTTATTTTATTTTATTTTATTTTATTATTTTATTTTTTTTATATTTTTATTCTACATTGGTTTTGTTTTTTGGGGGGTTATTTGGGGATTTTTTTGGTTTTTTTTCATTAAGCCCTTTTTCTTTAGAAATTCAATGTTACAAAATAACATTCTGGATTAGTGTAATTTTAAAAAAAGGATCTGAAATATTTCTTAGTCTTTTATTTTTTAACTTTGCTATTAGTAGTCTGAGCAAACCATAATTCCCTTGCAGTAAGAAGTAAAAGTCTGAAAAGCATAAAATGGTACTTAGATCTGTTACATAATTCATCACATTTTTTTGATGATTTGAGTGTTTCAGTTAAAAAGTATGCCTAATAGAAGGTATAAAAAAATGAAGTATTAAAGGTCAATGAAAGATAATATTTTTAAACACACCATAAAAACAAAGCATGAAATTATTCTCAAAGTCTAATTACAGTTAAAATCACATGAAAATATATGGTAAGAAATTTTCTCAGCAATACTTCTCTTGAGCTACTACAAATAAAATCATATTCACAGGATGTTGAAAAATATAATTTTATTTTTAAGTCGGGATGAGACTCAATCTTTTGCTTTTTGATTTTCTTAAACAAACAAGCTCTCATAAAATGTGTGGTAACATTATTTCATCAGTTTTTCTTTCCTAAAAGACAACTTGTAGGAACAGAATAGGATAAGCACAGTTTACTGTGGTTTTTAGTCCAAAATCCTAACAGGTGGGGTTTTTATGTCTTTTTCTTTTTTTTCAGAAGCCATTTTAACGATTATTTAGCAGCAGATTAGAAGGCAAAGCATTAGTATAAGTATTTCATTTTGGTGTTCCACTGTTTGTCTTCATGAGAATCAAAGAATTTTGTAAGAAATCTTTATTTTACTGAAATTGTTGATGACTAACAGGTGCCAGCATTCTTTATACACTAATTTTGTACAGTGATCAATAATGGGCAAGACACAAAATTAAGGTAGCTTCTGATCTTGCAGGTGTAGATTTAAGTACTTGAGAAGTTCATAAACTTGATTCAGCCCAAAGGTTGATCATAAAGGGTTTTTTTTTTTTATCTTTGTGTAGTCAACAAGATTATCACCAAGAACTGATAATAACCTTGTTAATTTGTCGGATGAGCTGCTCAGTCATGTTGCTTGTTATGTAATTTTAATATGTAGACCATGAAAGTACTATGGATTCACAATTATGCAAAACTTTCCAAAAATATCTCCATATAGTTTAATTTGTAGTCTTTCTCTCATACACAAATATCTCTTTTACTTTTTGCAGTCCCATGTCATTATTTCTCCACTTACTTTTATGTTCATTACTGTATAATCAAATGTATATTTACATATACATTTACATATATTTATATATGTATAATATATATAATATAATATATATTATACAATAATATTGTATATTATATTATATTATATTATATTATATTATATTATATTATATTATATTATATTATATTATATTATATTATATTATATTAATTATATAATATATAATATAATATGTATATATTTATATATATTTATATATATACATATACATTTATATATATTTACTAGTTTGTTTTTCCATAAGTACTTACTCTGAAAATAAAATTGGTTAGTAAACCATGGGTTTCTACTGGTGTCTTCTGTTATTTTCCTGACCATTTAGTGTATACTATATTTTCTAGATATGCTTCCAGCCATAAAACTTTGATTCCTGTAGCTTTTGACTTCACATTTATTTTTTGACATCATACTGAAATCTGATCAATTTTCCTGTTTTAAGATACAATAGCAACACTGATCTTAACTTTGACAGTTAAACCAAAGTATCTTTTTATTTTGCAGATCAGCACTGTGCCCAACAATCTGTTCCCTTTGGCATTTTCAGTCCTTATGTCAAAGATCGTTTCAGAGTAATTAATCTGAAGTTTAACAGAGAAGAACAGATTCATGTACCGATATATCCCAAACTGCTGCATATTACAGACTATAGGTTTTAACTATCAATCTCTACAAGGATTATAAATTACTATTCATGGCAATTTTTATAAATAACTACTGTTAGCTGTTAAAAAAGTTATAAATAGCTACTGTTAACTACATAATAAATGAGTATTTAAGACAATTAAAATATTTCTTCTATGCATTAATGCTCGTCAAATGTAATCTGTGTTGGTAAATGCTGATAGTTGTAATAATGTAGGACAGCTACCAAGTACTTCTGGAATAGAGATACCATGACTCTGACATTTTGCACTGTGAAATCAAAGTTCTTGTAGTTATTGCAGAAAAGGTTTTAAACAACTGGTCTGTCAGGAGGACATGGGCAAAAACAGTTCTCAATTTTTATAGCTCAGATATAAATCACAGAAATTAAAATTAATATTAATGAGGGCTAGATTAGTGCATTTGCTGCTGTTAATGATTGTGTATTTGTGCAGAATATTGTTCACTTCTCTTATATGGGCATGACTGCTACAAAAATCAAGCATTAATGTATTTTAAACACTTGCTTTGAATAATGATTAGTCATTAAAAAAAAGATATTTATTTAGCCCCTTCTGCCATATACTTTGGAATATTCTATAATTACATTCATACTTTTTTTTCTAAATATGTTACTAAGAATTAAAATGTTGCTTTTTTTTTTTTTTTTTTGAAGCACTACTGCAGTTACATGTTTGTTTAAGCTGCAAAATAGTGCACAAATGCAGGAATATACTAGACTGCCAAATTCTGTTCTCTAGAGCTTTTGGTTTCACCTCACAAGAGTTATGAAACCACTTCTTTAAGAGCAGTTCCCAAAGAGCAAGAAGAAAACACTTGCATTGCTTAATGCAGACATTGTTTTCACAAGCTATTCTAGAGTGTCGTCCACAGTAATACCAAGAGAGTTAGGAAATAAATAGACTTAATTGAACAAGAAAAATATTAGGTTCCAAAAGATGGGTTTGTGTTTGATTTTCATCTGTATATGACATCATCTGAAGAAGAACCTACATATCATGAGAGATCATGTGCTTTTTTTTTGTGGTGAATAAGAAACATAATGGAAGCAAAGTTAACTTCAAAAAAGAAGGGAAATTCAACTGCCAGCTGGTGCAGACAAGAAAGTAATCTGTTCCTTAGGCAGTATTTCATAATAAAGAGGTCTTGGTGCCCTAGTTAGAGGCTATTCTTGTTCTGAATTTCTAGTCATGTATCTGTGCCCTTTGCTGGATTTTAGACACATTCCTGGATAAACTGTCTCTGGGATCAATGGATTCAGAATATGAGCTCTCTTAGAAGTAAAAATGTGGAAAACACACTTTATTTTCAGCAGCTAATAGTAAACACTAATTTCACCTGAACCGCTTCAGAGCTATTTTGTTTACCATGTGTTTATTTGTTGATTGCATTGAAAAGAAAAATAATTACTTCAGAAAAGACATACTATGCAAGGATTTTCCACACAAAAACTACATCAAGAAATTTGAAATAACTTTGTACAAAAGAGTACAGTTCCACATTCAGATGTTGAACGCTGGTCTTTAAGGCTGTATTTTTACAAAATGTATTATTGAAGGATATCACCTACTAAAGCAAAGGGAAATGTCCTCTATATACCGCAGATTTGAATATATACTCTTGGACACATTTTATGTTTGATTCTTAACCCTTCACAGAAACAGCAGTTTAAGGGATTGACCATATTTAGACCATTCAGTGTTGTATGAAAATTTCCTCTCTGGTTACTGAGCTACAGCCCAGTGATTTCATTTGAAGAGCCCTGAGAGAAAGAATGGCCTGTGAGTAGTCCAGACTGGTTCCTCCCTTGCACAGATGTGGAACCATTCAAGACAAAAACCAAATGAATAAACAAGCTAAAACAACAGAAACAAACACCCCACACCCAAAAAAAAACCCAAACCCAACAATGTGTAACTAAAGTAATCTTTTTGCAAAATTATAGAATTGCATTACATTTTGGTGTGAGCATGCTGTATGGAAAACTAATTGTATTTGTTCCTAGCAATTACAAGGTTTTGGGATTTTTCTTTTAAATAAATTATGATCTATTCAGAGGACTTGCAACCTTTTCATAGACGGGAAAAAAGTACTCTTTGATTGTGATAGATTGTGAACCTCCTTTCCAAGGATGACAAGAGACCTTATTTTCACTCTCCAAAATTTCTGTAGCTAAAGGAATTTATATACTTTTCATTAAGGAATAAAGGTTACCTTTTCTCAAGAAAATTAGAACAAAATCCTAATTATGTAAATAACTATGTTCCAGTTTCTCTTGCATGGGATGAAAACTTGCTTTCAAATACCACATTTATTGCAAAGTTTAATGTAGAAAAAAAGGGATGCATTGCAATTTTCTTTTTTAAGAACTGCCTTCCTTATTTTTAAACCTTATTAGTTTCTGAAATAAAGTGATATTTCTTAAATTGTGTATGAAGTATGTTTTTAGACTGAATTTCTTACCCCACATAATACAGGAAATCTGACCAAAATGTCATAACATACTTTTTATGTTATAAAATCCATAAATTCAGAAGAAAAACAAACAAACAAACAAACATAAACAAAAAAGAAAGAGACAATGCATATGGTTAAAATTTTGTAATGCTCTTGCAATCTTAATTTAAACATGCAAGAACAAAGCCAATACCCATAAACTGTAGAGAACTGCATGTGTTCCTAGATTTGAATAAGGTGCATTACATCACTGTTTCTCTGTCCTTGCCTCAGTTTTTCTGTTATGAACATTTTTTGTCCTTTCTGCTACTCTATTTTTTGGTAATTTTTAAACTAATATTTTCTTGGTCCATTTAATACATATTTTTCCTAGAAATTCTTCTAAAGTAATATATATTTTTACATTTTACCAAAAGAAATGTGAACCAAGTACTAATATAAGCCCAATGTGATTTCAACAGACGCATGCACAAAACTGGATGTCATAACAGAGCTCCTTTTCCTATCTAAAATCTTCTCTCCAGACATAAAATCTTGGCATAGCCATAATACACACCACTAATTTTTATTATCAGTTTATTTGGTTTGTACTTGTCTCTTGTGATAAAATGTGGGAAAGTGTTCCACTTCCAAAAGTGTTCCTTTGGCTTAAGCTATATTCTTGCTTTATCACACTGGGTACAAAGCACTCACTTTGAGAGCTGGAGATGGTTTTATTCACAGTGGTGCCTTGTCTCATAAAATTAATTGCTCAGACATGTTCTGTAGTACACTAAGCAAATCCTTGATGGCTTCTAGAGGCTTTACAATAGCCTAGGAAATGTCACACTCTGCTGTGGTATATTACACTTGTGATAGTAGTGTCAGTAGTAATAGAACTATAGCTGTAGTCATTATAATCAAACTGTAAAGATAATGACACTGTGGAAATATATTTTCTTTCTCCCCAAAGATAGTTTCAGAGGACTGTTCTACAAAGGTCTCTGTGGATGTGTCTGAAATGACTGGTGAGCTTCCTCCTATAAAATATTGTGACTATCACAGCACAGAGCTGAATAAGCTATACGCAGTGTACGCTTACCAAGGACTTTTGGAATCGGTTTCCTTACGACGTCTATAGTCTCTACAAGAAGATAAAAGTTCAAGCACAACATTATTTAAGGGAGGAGTCAACAAGGCTGAAATACAAAGCCCAACAAAACATGATTTTAATCAATGCCCACACAGACTTTAAGTTAAAGCCTTAAAAAATCAATCTTCCCAAAACAAAGAACATCCCATTCTAGCATGGCTTGAATCAAGTAATTGTCTGATGTTTTAACTACAGTATTTGGAGCTGACTCAGTACAGAACACTCTCCTAAGTAGTTCTGTGCTTTTTCTTTCAAACTTATATTTATGCAGTGCACAATCTTTTTTTTATTCTTCAAAAAGACAGGTTTGAATACATAAAGATAGGTAAGTGATTTTGTGAAAGCTTATGAGATGAGGTTCACAAAGACTCTCAGGCATGAAGATGATCAGTCTCATAATGATTAATTCTCTGCCTGGCTCGGCAAATTCTCAAAGCCAGTTATGGACACTTAGGTTTCCAGCTGTCACAGAAATCCTACCATTTTTTACACGCACAACTTCAACAAGAATGATAAAGAATGTTTTTTCTTTTAGCCTTGCCTATTTGTGATTAACTGCTTTTTTAGGAGACGTGCACTGATATCATTTCAGACCAAAAAGAATCTCAAAAGTTCAAGATGTTGAGTAAATAGTTATTGATTTAGCATAGTCAGATAGTTCCTATCCTTTCTATTCACATCTTGGAAGCAAAGAGGTATGTATTTTGCAGCTGGCGTTTGGCTTGACATGACCTCATTTTTATTTAAACCAATGAATCTTAGTTGGCTTTAGATGAAATATAGATCTAAAGGTGCCTTACTCCAACAAAATGACTTCAAAAAATGACAGCACTTCCAATGCTAAAGTCACTTTACAGTCAAAAACTCTAACCTTATAGACTCTCAGGTGTGCAGGCAGTTCCGCAGCATTGTTGCCAATTTTTAAATGTGACTTAAATTCCAACCACCATGAAAACTCTGAAGGGTCCTTTTTTTTTTTATCTAGCCTTACAGACTTGGCTACGGAATCAATGGAGGGAAGAAATTAAACCCATAAAACAAGGTCATTTACTTGTGAAGATGAAAACCAAGCAATAACGTCTCTGACTTAATGTACTGAAGTCCAAAAAAGAAAAATATGAAAACATAGAATGAAAGAATAAGAAAGAATAAAAGGAAAGTATATAACAAAATGGACATTATCTATTAATTTAAAGAAATCAATATTATATTTATATGCCTAATTTTTAAGCTGAGCATTTTCCCCTCATTGTAATACAGCTGTTGCTTTTTTTTTTTTTTTTTCCCTTGGGCACTGAAATAATAATAATGCATTATGTAGCAAGCACTAAAAATATCCTACTATTAAATATATAAAGCTACCTTATTTGGGCATCTTTAAGAGTTCATACTCTAGAAATATAGTGATAACTAGAATCTCCCCTGGTGTTTTGGAGCTTTTATCTGATACAGAACACAGAGTAAAAATTAATGAAAAAATTTCTTGGCAAGATTGCAAAAAAATCTAAATCTAAATCAAGCTAAAGTTCCTTTCCTGCTATTGCACAAGTAATTTTAGACATAGTCATTATAAATCTAGGTTTCCATTTTCAAAACATGATTTAATATAGTATAAAAACATTTATCTATTCTGAATTATTATCATAATATGTATTTTCCCTCAGCATTTGCAAGAATATTGAAAAAATTGCAGAGATACCAATGTTTTTCTCTGTATTAACTTACGATACCAATTACCTGTTAAAGAAGTCACACCTTTACCTGATATGGCAGCTATGTTTTTTTTTTGTAGTTAGGAGTGCTTGCTTACTAGTGCACCTCTGTCAGCACTTTCAACATGTCATCCAAGCTAATGACGCATCAAAATACTTTGGATGATGCTGCATGAAATTGCTGTTTAAAGGAAAAAGCCACTGATCTTTTTAAGGGACAGAACATATGAACATTTGAAAATATGCAGGTTGTCTCAAAATGGATTCACAAAATATTTTGTGTAATTTATTTCACATTAATAATATGAAATAAAATCCTATTTAACATAATTATTTGGCAGATTAATGAGGTTTTTAATGGACAGGTTGCTAAAGCTGTAATCACCAGTATTAATAGTTTCCTTTGGGACACAAATCAGTAGAAAGGATATGGCAAAATATCCAGTGATTCACCCACTTAGAAGTGAAAGGAAATGGAACAGATAGTATAGACGTATTTGTAATTGATTTTCGGCTGTAGTGAAGAATAAAAGCAAAGAACTGATAGAGCCTGTTCATGTTTTCTGGTACTCTCATTTATTTTTAGCAGAAACAAATTTCACAGCAGAAACTAGATGTGAGGGACCAATCTGATTTTCCTTCATGGCTCACCATGCGTTACCGGAGGTGAAGAATTACTGCAGGGGCTGTCCCTGTGCTGGGAGCGCTGTCCCCGGGGAGGTTTGTCCTGGCAGCCGAGCAGGGCAGAGAAAGCTGCCGCCATCGGGCTGCAAGCGACGCCCCTGCCCGGCGGGGCAGATCCCTGTGCCCGGGACAAAACCGCCCAGGAAATCGGGCTGCGAGAGGGGCTTTAGCCCCTAAACCCGGTGACCCGCCCCGCCACATCCCGGGCTGGTTTGATTTGGGTGTCTCGGGGGGAGCGGGGGCTCGCCCGGAGGCTCAGCTCGGTGCCGTCCTTCCCCCCGGAGCCGCCGCCCGCAGCCGCCGCGCCCCGGCCCTGAGAGCCGCGGCTGCTGCAGGAGCGCGCCCGTGGCCGCGGCAGCCTGGCCTCGGCCGGCACAAGGGACACGGAGCCGCTGCTGCTCGGGAATCGCGCCCGTGGCCGCGGCAGCCTGGCCTCGGCCGGCACAAGGGACACGGAGCCGCTGCTGCTCGGGAATCGCGCCCGTGGCCGCGGCAGCCTGGCCTCGGCCGGCACAAGGGACACGGAGCCGCTGCTGCTCGGGAATCGCGCCCGTGGCCGCGGCGTTCCGCTGCTGTGTTCCTCCCTCCGTCTCGCTTCTCTCCTCTTTGCTCCCTTTTCTATCCCCCCTTCCGTAGAAACACTTACCTACCTTTATCAATAAAGAGTTCTCAGATACAATATTGCTGCATTTGCAATATTTGTGCATTATTTGCATTTGCGCATTATTTTTTTCCAAGAAATCTATCGATAAGAGTCCTCTCCATCTCCCTTTTTACAGCAGGGCAGGACACTGGAAAAAAAGTTAAGATCAAAACTTTTAAAAAGTACTGAGGTTCCCAGCCCTCATTTATTATTGCCAAGATTAAACAAGCTACTAGTAGAGGAATGTATTTTGTTGTTTTACTTTTGCTTCAGTGTAGTTTGTTTTCTCTAAGAAGTGTAGCCCCACAATGTCTTAAAATACATGCATTCTCTGGATTTCACTTTTGGGTGTGTTAACATTGCTCTCAAGTCTGCTTTTAAGGCTACTGTCAAAGTTTGTGAATTTCCACAATTGTTTTCTGCAAGTTTCTAGGTATTTACAAGTATTTTGTCAAATATGTGCCAGATAACTATGAGACCTGATGAGAAGAAAGACACTACAAAGGTTTTCTGTAGATCTTTAAATAGGTTTTAAATACTCACCACACATGTTTATAATCAATTTTTCTGAATGTTTGACCATTCCCTTAAATACCTACATAACTCAATTTTTTTTGGACAAAGTCTTGACAGGAAGCTTCCAGTGATAGAATAATAGCAACATTTATCTAAGGGGGTGCTGTATATATTAGAATAGTACCAGAATAGTGATTACAGTTTTACTTTTGCCAGAGATCTCGATTTTTGACATATTCGTGCTTCTGATGTGCAGGGTGTTGTTCTAAGAAAGAACAACTAACATCCATGAAGTTGTAGAGAGGACAGTAAACTCTGTTTTGGTCTCTGTGACAAATTTTCCTACGCATCATCTATGATGTAGGATGAGGCAGTTTGTGTAGAAATTTATCACTGGAAGGGTCTTGAGAGCTCTTCTGAAGCCAGCTCAGTACCAGCATGTCCATGGAGAGTCCGGTTCTGCTGATTGCTGAGGCTCCCTGGTGCCCAGAGTATGAGGATGTGGTCAGGGCTAAACCCCTGCCATGGAGGCCAGGGCTGCTCCTGGCTGAGGCTGTGGGACCAGCCCTGGCTGGAGATGCCTGCTCTGCCATCCTCGTGAGCACCCCTGTAGCTCCCAGGGAGCCTGCAGCTCCTGCTGTGCGCTGTTTGACATCTTTTCCCATAAGTCCTCCTTTAAATGGTGCTCTCAAGAAATAGATGGGGAGCAATGTTTCATTCCACAGCTTCCACTTACATTAATATTCATTCTGTGACAGAGCTCTGACCTTGAGAAATACCCTTCAGAAGGTTAATATGAATCTCCAAAGCCTCTTTGGGTTTAAGTACAAAACCTGGGATTATCCCAGTCTAAATCAAGGCTGTGGATTAATGAACATAATTTAAAATTATTAATTTAATTGCAACGTTCTGGCATCTGTTCTGTTTAAATTTAAGTTTATTATTTTTGAAAAAATTGTTTCCAGAAAGTATATTTAAACGAAAAATAATTATCCTCTTTGCATTATGACTGCATCTTTGTAAACTGCCCATGCAAAGGGAGAACAAAGGAGCATAACACATTTAGCTCTTTTTTCTTTTTTGTTTGTTTGGTTTGTTTTGTGTTTGAACAGCTTGCATGATTTTTCCGGCATTGTTTTCATTCATTAATTGCACTAATATTTTTAATACAGAAAAATTAACATTTCCATATTTTTGATCATCTCAGGAAGAGTCTCATTGTAAATAAAATTGCAGTTCTAATTTAGTGTACTCAGTGAATTAGATACTTTCATTGCCTTTTCAATTCCCATTCAGAAGTGTGTTAGGGAATGGGGGGGGGTGTGAAAGTAGGACCTGTTGTATCCTCACTGATGCTGCTAGAGATATGCAAAAAATGAACCAAAAGACAAAGAGGAAACAGTGGATAAAAAAAATGAACATTTTTAAATAATTATCTGGAAAACAACATTATAAAGAAAAGTGGGAGGGAAAATATCCATGATAGTTTTCACTTTTTTATGTGTGATTTAGTCAGCAAATTCTGAAATAATAACAAATAACAATGCAACTAAAAACACATGTGTCTATAAAGTATTCCCACAGGAATGTCTTCCAGTTTAAGAGAAACTAAGTAAATTTGAACTCTTCACATTGTGAAAAGGATAAATAAAACCAAATGTTACCAGGATTGCATAAAACTGTGCAAAGGAGGTGAATAAAAAAATGTCTGTCCAGAACTAGTTAAAAAACAGTTCAGTGAAGTTATCAGAAAGGTTAGAAATAAATTTTAAAATAAGGAAATATTCTGAACTGGGAACTGCTTGTCATAGATAATTATGAAAACATCAATGCCAGTATCTCATTGAATGACTGTGAAATCTTAAGCTCAGAAAATCCCTAGGTCACTGGCTACAGTACTCTCAGATGTTATCTCTGAAAAAATATATGTCATATATTTAATGTACTCAGTTCTGCAGTTGGTTGCTAAGATGCTTTTAAAAACTCCACTCCATTTTTCTCGTGTGGGAACTTAAGTATTTTGAACAAACTGCATTACCACAAAGCCTACCATACAGATACTGCATTTCTGAATAAAATTTCTTAGATTATGTAAGTGGGATACTGGATTCTTGTAGTCTGCAACCTCAGAGAAGCCACAGGGTTCTGGGGACCAGCATGGAACACCAACAAGCTGGGCTTCCGTTCATGAAACCATTTATTCAGCATGGGAACAAACTCAGGTCCAGAACAGAGAGCCCCGAACAGAGGCCGAACAGGGGTTTTTGAGGGACAGAACTCTTGAGCGTCTCCACCTTTGAGGGTGGAGTTCAGGGTCAGGGACCACTAGAAACACAGCAAGGGAGAACCCCCCAGGGACCCAATCAGAACTCCTGGGCCGTCCTTCACAAGGGGTTTGGGGTGGGACAACTTCATCCAGGGCTCGCATGCCCGTTCCCCAACACAGGGGGTCAAAATTCACACACATGATTTATAGCCACTCCTCTCCTTTCACAACGCTTATCTGAAACTAAGTCTTTGCCTCCCTGAGGCACCTCACAACATCGGATCACATATATTCTTTTGAATGTTCTCCCAGGTTTACACAGGCTCATGAAAAATCAATTATATTTTATGCATCTGTTCCTCTTATCCTTCCTTAAAGAAATTTAGGATAAATGTAATGGTAAGGAAGTACTAACATACTTTCCTTAATAAAATAAATGAATAAATCAATAATAATGAAAGGTTATGACTGAGTTTCAGGAATACATCGGTCTGGTGTGAAGAACTTCATGCTTGCTGTTTACTAACTGGATGCATGGTGAAAACTAGTTTTCATCTCATTACTTTACAGGTGTCTTCAATTTTACAACCCCTATGAGAAAAAAAGTTAAGACCAATTCAGAGACACTTCCAAGCATTCACTCCTGTACTTTTTGAAGCACATCTGCCCTAGTCTGTCACCACACTCTTTAGGCACAACAGAAAGATGCTAAGTGAATTACTCAGTTTAAGTGTTTTAAACCTCTATTCTCTTTGTGGTCAACTTCTATGGTCTGTGGTCTTCATGGTAAACTTCTCTGTATTTTTCTTTATATAGCTGAACAACCTCAGAGATATAGGAGAAAAAAAAAGTAATTTTTTTTATTCCTTACACTTCCCTCCCTGCCAGAAATTAGTAGCACTGAAACTGGGTTACAGGATACCATTAAATTAATGGCTAACAGTATGTAAAACTCAAAAAACTGCCTTAGTATCATTTGTAGTTGGGATTTTTACATTTTTTATCACAGATTTGTTATTAGCTTTGTTTTAGGAGGTCACAAGTCTATGAGATTTCAATGTAAGAAAGGGTTATTAAATATATTTTGTAATCTAAGTTTCATTGTACTAACAGCTATTTATTACACATTATATGGACATCATAGTATCCATAGAAACTTCCATTACCTGGTGTATTTGTCTTTACTTAGTTTCCAGAATACATTAATTATGAGCCAAGCAGCACCATAATAATTTAGGATCTGACAGTATTCCCATTGTGAAACTCTATCATGAGAGGACTTTCAATGCTTCCATAAAATTTCAATCTTGAAGAAATTTACCACAGTTTTTCAACCTGTGTATGAGCATGTGTTCACTAAATCTGTTCAAATTTCTATCATTAAAAAGAAATAATTCTGAAATAATTTTATCCCATTTTCTAGGGATTAATAATGAAATATTTCATATAGAAAATGCTGATTTTGTGAGAGGTTATGAAGGCTGGATAAGAGCAGTTTATATCAACTATATGTTTAACGAGTGTTAATTTAACTAGGTTTGATACAGAATCTGGATCTGCTTTTATTTTAATCCAGTGGGGAAATACTTCTTTTTTACATAGTTAATTTTTTATTTTTTTTTTTTTAACAAGGAATTGGTATAACTTCAAGATCTCATAATCAATTCTTTTTTTGCTGTGAAAATGTTTTAGTTTGAATTTAGTTTTTACTTTTCATTGGCTGAATAGTCAACAATACTTTTTCAGAATGTATGTTTTTAATTGACAGAATTATGGGAGATCTACCACTTTGTCAGTCAGAAAATTTAAGTAAGCAATATAGCAAAACAAAACACTCTCACACACACAAAAAAATCCAAACCACCCAACATTCAAAATGGAAAATCATCCCAGTTCCTACCTTTTAATTTTTTAGTAAAGAGTTTGAAGGACACTAGGAATCAGCAATTTTAGGTTTTTTAAAGGACAGCAAGAATTACTGGAATAGTTTAAGTGTTCAGCATGATTTGGGATTATGAGACCAAAAGGTGATAAAAGGACCTTTCTATTGCAAAAGGACAAAGCTGATCCAGGAAGACGGTACATTTATATCAGCATTAAGAATGCATCCCATTAGTTCTAAAGTTTGTGAAATCACTTTCCTTTGAATCTCTCAGGGATAATTCACCTAAATTAGCATTAGCTTTAGGAGGGAGCTGTGATCTGAATGCTCCTCTCTTAGTTTACTCAAAGAGAAAAAACCTAGGTTTAATTTATTTAGTGACCTTTGTAGATTTCAAACTTGAATGATTTTCTTTCTTTGCAGTGCTTGGTAGACTCAAGTCAGGAGCTACCACTTTTAAATAGTGATTGCCTTATTCACAGAAATAGACATAGAGCCTAGGGGCTCTTTTATGCTTTTCTGACAGACACTTCAGCAAACATTGTGCTTTATTCATGTAAAATACTCCTTGAATTCTTGAAGCAAGTAGTTCTCTATTTTCTAAAACATTTGATGTGATGAGTGTTCAGGGTAGCCTAATGAGGTGGACCTATTAAAAATGCAATGATAGCTGTCAAATTCTTTTAAAATTACTCTGAAAGACAAGATAATGATGACAATTCCAGTTCTGAAAACCTGCATTCAATTAATTTAATGCTGTTTTAAAGTAAAATGCAGAGTAGTCTATGGATTTGAATATTTTTGTCCTCACGCTGCTGACCAAAGATCCAGTTACTAAGCCTGAAGATGATCTTTGGTCTCAGGCTTACTTATCTCAACAAATTAACCCAGAATTATTTTTAAGTCAACTATTTGCAGATGACAAGTGGTGGATACAATCCTTTCAGAAAGAAAGCAACACGTCTAGTCTTCCTGAGAGACTCCCTCTTTAACTTCTGATGAAAATGAGTAAATGGTAGAAACTTTCCCATACAGACAGGTTAAAACAAAGGTAGAAGAAGATCTAAGCCACAGTATTTCACATTGCCTTCCTAGTGAAGACTAAGACAAGTAATTATTTATATGATTACTTTTTATATGAAGAAAGCTTCTATGTCTCTTTTCTTAGTGTTTGTTGGGTATTATCTTGTTTGTTTCTCAAGTCCAAACTTTGGCACTAGGCTTTGATCAGGCCTCGTTAAAGGCTTTCCTCAAATCTGTGGACTATTCTAAAAGATAAACATTTCAGAGCTCATGATTATGACACATAAATCCCCTTTATGACTGGATTTAAACAATTAGAAAAAAAAAAAATCCAACTAACTGAACTTTAGTGAGAAGTCTGTGTCCCATAAAGAGGTGTGGTAAACTTGCAGACTATTGCCAAGAGCATATTGTAAGCTTACTTGGTTCCTGCATGTAGTATTTATTAAAAAAACAATTATATAGGTGTGTATATATATATATATGTGTATATACATATGTATGCATGTATATGTATGTATGTATGTATGTATGTAGATATGCATGTAATAAGCTGGTAAAACAGGAGAAAGAACAAAATAGATTGTTAAAAATATTTGTTATAAATGTCTGCAACAAGGTGCAACAAGGTGCAACACCTGTAGTGAAACTCATCATATTCTTGTCATGTATGAAGTACAGCAACATTGGAACAATGAAAGCTTCATTTTTTAACTTATTTATCATTTTGAAGTGGATGTATATTCTGGTACTTTGATAAATAAAATGGAAGCAATACAATAACAAAAAAAAATGCATAGATTATAGCATTACTAAAGAAAAGGAATAAAACCATCTCAATTAACTGCTAAACAGGAAACTTTATGCTTTATTCACTTACAGAATAGAGAATGATTCTCAACAATCTTGCATTTTTTTCAATCACAAATTCTCTAAATAAAATTTTATTGAAGAGATAAAATCAAATAGCAAGTGACAAAAAGTAAGAGACTACTCACTGGAGCCTTTGTTCAGAAATCAATTAAAGATCATAATTATCAAACGGTAGGCAATTATCTTATTTTCTATTATCTCAGATATTGTTTAAAAGATCTATTCTCTTTGATTTTTATTCCTTTATTTTTTAAAATCAAATCTTTTTTTAAGATGACAAGATTTTTTGCAGGTACAATTCCTATAGTTCCCTGATTACCAGAGTTCTGTGATTTCTAGTTCACATCCTTTGTTTCTTACATCTGAACTCAATCTGTGAAAGGGTTTTTTTGCCTTTCCCCACACCCCACCTCTACGATTTGCTTTATATGCCATCTCTGTAAATACACCTCCTTGCTTGGGTATGAGAATGTCCTTGTTTAAGCAATATATGATACATATGATGCAAGCAATTGCAGCCTTCCAACTGTCTTCAGAAAAGTTCACTTCTGAAAATAGGATAATGTAATATATTAATTAATTAAGATTTTTCAATATTTTCATATTAGAGAAAGGATTTTGTGAATGACAAATACAATTATGTTATCTGAATTTCAAAAATATATTGCAATTGTTAGGTTATAGCCAAGTTTTCATTGAAAGGTGTAGAAAAAACTTGATCAGATGTAATTATTTTGCTTTTCATAAAAGAGTGTTCTCAAAACTATATCAAGGATCCTCTGAGCCTGCCTAACTTTCTTCAGTGGATAACATGAAATGTACAAAGATGATACAGAGATGATAAATGTGATCCACAAAAAAAATAAATTGATGCTTCAGTGCCCTGACAAAATGTATTCTGCAGACTGCTGTATGTGAAACTTCACAGTTTTCTTTCACAAATGTTGTGGTGAATATTTTCTCCAGGTCTGATCCATGTCAGTTGGCACCGTCTATCCCACTATTTCCTCAAAGGTCACTTTGAGTTTCTAGTTCAGAGAAAAGTAAAAAACAAAAAATGAACATCAATCAAAATCATCGAATTTCATTTGGTTGCATTGCAAAACTGTGAAGCTTGCCTGATGTTTTTCTGCAACCATGAATCACCTCACTTTATTTCAAAACTGGAAGTAGCTACATGCTAAGTAACAATGAGATTCAGTAAATCCCTAAGTATATAAACCCAAATTACATATCATACTGCAAACTGATCTAAGGCTGTGTTTCCAATGTTTGCATTTCTGCAGTGGTACTTCAAAGGCCACAACCACGTCCTTCAAAAAATAATGCTGTAATTACAAAAAACACAGATTCAGAAAATATGTAATAAACGTTCAGCAAGGACATTTTGTAATGAAATGTTTGCAAAGAAAAAGTTAGCATCGAATGAGTATGGCGTCAGTTGTATACACAATAGCAGGAGAAAGAAGAAACGCTAGAATGCCACTGATCTTAGAGCAGTAGTAGTTATTACTATAGTTATTCTGTTCTTTCCAGTAACATAGAAAAAAATGTTTCTAAGGTTCCTAAGTAATTTTCTGCTGAACTCTAAAGCCCAATATGGTTTAGATAGACACTGGGATACAAGAAACACAGGAAAGTGACCATCTTACTTACTCTGTACTTCATCAATGAACATTCTCCTTGGTCTTGTTAAGTTTTAATAAATATATTACAATCCATAGTTTACTAACAATAAATTACTTTATAAAATATACATAAATAATAATGCAATATGTATAATTGTACTAACAACCTGAACCATCAAGTCTGATTTTAAGTAGTTAGGATAACATAATTCTCGATTTTCAGATAGGAAATTAATCTTTTCTTTTTAGCATCTCTTCATTGTCATGATTATGTTGTGCTAATCTTTTTTGTAGTTTGAGCTAGCTTCAGTTGATAAGTATTTACTTAAAGAAGTTATTATTCTTATATCATGGATAAGTTTGTATACAAGCTAGAAAACTATGAGCAGACAGCTGAACAGATAGATAAAACATAGCTTGGAGGACCTGTCTTAGAGGATAGTGGCTAATAAGTCTTTGTCTACCTGGTGGTCACCAAAAGCTGGAGAGGTCTTTGTCAATGAGGTGGAAAAGGCAACAATGTGTACTCCTCATTTCCAGATGACACCAAACTGGCAGGCAAGGGGTAAAGAAAAGGAGGGGAACCAGTTAATACCCTCTGTGGCAAGGCTTCCATGTAGGGCAACATTGAGAGGATGAAAGGACTTATTTGCAAGTAAGCTCATGAAACTCACACAGACTGATACTAAATCCTGCGGCTGGGTAGGCAGAAATTCCCTTGCAATGTCACAAGCTGGGGCCTGACTGGCTGGGCAGCAGCTCTGTTGAGAAGGACCTGACATGCTCAGGCATCAAAGGCCAGAAGGGTCCTGCTCTGTCACTGGGAACCCAGCCAGGAGGTTAAGAGGAGTAATTACCCACTTTCTTCACAGAACTTTAGGCTGCATCTAAAGTCCAGTTTTTGGGTATCCCAGTCAATATTGATATTGATAGACTGGGTGAATGCAGTAGAAGGTTTTCAGGAGAGGCTGAGAAAGATGGGAATGTTTAGCCTGGAAAACAGAAAGCTTTGAGGGGTCCCTACAGAAACTTGATAGCACCTATGGAAGGGCCATCCAAAAGATAAAACCAGGCTCCTTCACATTGGTGGCAAGAGGATGTGAGAAATTTGCATAAATTGAAACAAGGAAACGGTCCAGCTGGATGGAAGAAAAAAACATTGTCCTCAAGAGAACGATCAAGCAGTTGACCATACTGCTCAAAGATGTTGTTCAGTCTCCATCCTTGGGGGGTGTTTGAAAGCCAGCTGGATCAAGTACTGAGCAATCTTGTGTTATCTCAGACTTGGTTCTACTTTATGATAGAGGTTAGAAAAGATGTCCTGAATTCTCTTCTGAACTCAGCTTCCTTTCAACTGGATTATTCCATAATTCCATTATTGTTAAGGATTTTCCAATGAAATATTATTCGTGTTGAACTTAACCAGATGTCTTCCTTTGACATCCGGGGGCTAAATGGTGGAATGGTTTTATTTTATTCCAATATGAAGCATTTTTGTGAAAGCAAAACACAACTCTCCCCCTCCCCCTTCACACTTTCATTCATTTCTATAGAAATACTTGATCTAACAAAGGTAGACCCTGTGGAACAATGTAACAAAAATGCAAAAATCACACATACAAAAGGCAGATTTTATTAGGATTAGTAACATAACTAGGTTGTGAAGGTCTCTACAATATCTTGATTTTTAGTAACAATAAAGTGGCTTCACTGTATGACAACACACAAAGCATACTTTCAAGGTTATGAAGCAAAATTACTTCTGTGGGGTTAGGAACAAACTGATAATAAATGTTATGTGCCTAGAGATTGCAGTCAATTTTTTCTTAGCTTTTGTTGTTTGATATTCCCTCAACGAAAATAGATCCCTCACGTATGTCTAAATGTATGTATGTATGCCTAAATATATATGTTTTATAGCTTATTTGATAAAGCCTGAAGATTTCTTATGGTTTAGTAATCTGACCTCCTGCAAATCATAGGCATGTTTACAGTAACAGATAATAATATATAATACAAAATTGAATTAGAAAATTGATATTATTCCTTTTTTGAATACAGATTTTCCAGATGTACATGCTTTTCTTTACATGCTTTGTACCTGACATTTCTGTGATAATAAATTTTATGCATTTACAGCCTCCTTTTGAAAGACTTGCTGTAATGGACAACATCTTGAAAATACTTTGTTCCGCAAGCAGGTAATCCAGGATTTAACGTTGCTGGGATAAGCAGGGCTAAAGTATCAACCAGGTATCTTGTACAAGTGTCTACTAGACATTAAACAGCCCATAAGCGACTGGTGAAGGACACATTAGGTTTGAATATCAACCAGAGTCCTACGTATAGGGCGATAAGAATTAATTTTATTCCCATCACACAGAAGTTCATGGAAGATACAGTATATAACAAACTCAAAGCTATCAATGTGTAAATAGCATTTAAAAAAAAAACAACTTCCACATCAAGCAGGATGAACTTATCACAACAGCTGTCACCAGATTCCTCAGTTTTGTGATTTTGAGATCAATTTTTTCATAGCCACAGCTTCTGGCATTCTGTGATTTTTGCTTTGGTTGGTGGAATGAGCTGGTATACAGTTGTACACTGCAGGCTTTACAAGGAGCTTTCAGATAACAGCCCTTAGGACTGAAATGAAGGCGATCAGAGAGCAGCTTCAATGACAAGGCAGCAGAGACATGATGGCTCAGGTCAATGGATTCAAGAGACAGGTTCAATATAATAGACTATTGTGGATAACGGAAAACTATGAAATATATGGGATGTAGGCACATATCACATATTAAAATCCAAGCATGTTTGCTATTAAAAGATTTTTTTTAAAAAAATCATCCTGACATTATGATGTTGGTTATATAAATATGGGAAGGAAGTACAAAACTTGTAGAGATAAAAAAGCTGAGGCTGAAATTGAAATATACATTGAAATCTTCCTAAGGCTTCAGTCATGTTTGTCTTCACACTGTTTTTTTTGGTCTAAATTTCAGATTCACTTTAGCATACCATTTATTTTCAGTTTTGCTTCTCTGTATTTATGAATTCTCTAGATGTGTGCATTTCTTTAAAATCAATAGGTTTGAAGATACATGATCACCTTAGATTTTTTTTTTTAATTAACATTTTTTTCAGAATAAAATATATTCAAGATGATGTTTTAAGAAGCTTCTGAAATTAATATTTTTTACAAATAAAAAAAAATCTATATAACTGCATTTAGTAAAACAATAATATTCCAGTGCTTCTGGTCACTTATGGAATTTGATTTCTTCAAAACTCTATTTACTCAACTATTCATAAATAAAATCAGTGGTTATGTGTGGCGGTGTGCCTCAGGGTCAACAAAGAGTTACACTGTCCCACCCCAAACCCCTTGTGAAGGGCGGCCCAGGTGCTCTGATTGAGTTTGAGTCCCTGGCAGGGTTCTCCCTTGGTGTGTTTCTAATGGTCCCTGACCCTGAACTCCACCCTCAAGGGTGGAGACCCTCAAAAGTTCTGTCCCTCAAAAATCCCTGCTGTGCCTCTGTTCAGGGCTCTCTGTTCTGGACCTGGGTTTGTTCTCATGCTGAATAAATGGTTTCATGAACGGGAGCCCGTCTCGTTGGTGTTTCATGCTGGTCCCCAGAATCCTGCTGCTTCCCTGGACAAGATCCTGAGGTTGCGAACTGCAACAGTTATGCTTTTAAAATTTTGTATCACTCTTACAAATAGACTACATCATGAATTTCAAACATTAGTATTTTGGGATAAAGAGTTGTCCCATATTAAACAGATTAAATTATATGAAAAGCAGCTATCTCCACTCATTCTTAAAACTAGAATGCTTGGCCTATCACAGGATGCTCAATATTTCAAAGTATCCCAATGTACTGGGGTACCTCAAGTATCTGAAAGGAGCTGAATATGATTTTGTTATGCTATTATGTTTAATAACAAATATTAACCAGGAAAATATATTGCATATAGCAAGGCAGTACATTTCAGTCCAGCAGCTCGCTAAAAGAAATATCAAGACTAACTGCGGCTTCATTCTGAGCACTAACTTGTGAAAAAAATCCTTTCAATTACCAGAAGTTTTAAGTATATCAGATTCAAAGGATCAGCTTTATTTGTTCCCTGTTTGTGGACTGATGTACTAAACCTTTATTTTTAAAAAATTGAACCAATTATAGAGACTTCTTAGTAAACTTTGTGCTATCTTAATCTTTGTATCTAGTGATAAAAAGTACAGTTTATCAATGAGTTAAAATCACATTATTGTGTAATTTATTTATTCTTGATTATTTTTGTTTTAAACTCAGGTTCAGTTAACCTTTATAACTTGTTCAATGAGAAAAACCACTGATCTGTATCACCATACCCAATTAATGATTGAGCAGCCTATAATAAATGAAAATGCCATCACAGCCTAGCAATTAGTGCATGGATCATCTTAAAAAACTTACACACTTTTCTGTCTGCTGCATTTAATTTTGCTCTGTGACTAAAATTGTATTCAAAGTGAATGGCAATATTCAATTACTGTGGTAGCATATTATGGGAAATTGTCACAATTGTGATTAATAGCCCTGATGGAAAACAATTAATTTGGTGTCCTGTTGCTAGGTCAAGTATAAAAGCTAATTTCCTGGAGGAAAGAAAGATGTTTATCAGCATATCTTCTTTGATGTTTTAATATGAAACACCAAGTGCTTCTTTCACTGTAAAAAAGTTTTCTTGCATATATTAAAAAAAAAATATGACATAAGAAAGAGGTAGTAACAAAAGTTTCACTGAAAATATGTGTGTGGAGTACAGGAAAGTGCAAGGAAAAGTACATTTCTCTCAAATTTTATCACAGGAAAGTTTTCATACATGCATAGAAATTGACAACGCTAGTCAAAACTGGTTGAATTACACCATGTTAGTGAAATAGAACGGTTGAACACACAAAGAGTGACATTTCCTTTCCTCTAAAATACAAGCCAAAATAAAGCTATTTCCTGTGCCAGCAAGCAACAAAAGTAACAGTATTTTTTCTATTTGAGTCCAAGAAAAAGCAAAAAAGAAGTGTGTTCATTCTCTACCACCATTCTACACTTTAGTATATTTCTTGATATATATTTAGTATTTAGTATGTTTCTTTAGTATATTTCTTTACTCTGATTTACATTACCTCTTGAAGAGATGGTTGAGGGGTTTTTTGATGTATTTTTACCCCTTGATCAAGCCATTGATCTGTTATACCCCCGAGTTAGGAGAAAAGTTTCCGAACAAGCCCATTTTAATCATTTGAACAAAGCAGAAACTTAACACAAATATTTTTAATGTCTCTCTCCCTTTCTCTCCATCTCCCTCACTGTTGTATACCTGAGTACTCCTCAATAAATTAGCTTACTACACAAATTATATCATTGAAGTTATCAGTCTTGATCAATCATATCCTTCATACCTTTCTCCTTAACTGCATTTTAATGAATATTACTTTCATCATAAGCCAACTTCTAGTACCTAAATTAGGCCTCAGGAAGGGCATGCAGTGATACGATGAGTAATGGCTTTGAACTGAAGGGGGATAGGTTTAGATTAGCCATAAGGAGGAAATTGCTTACTGTGAGGATGGTGAGACTGTGGAACAGGTTGCCCAGAGGAGTTGTGGATGTCTAGTCCCTGGAAGTATTGAAGGCCAGGTTGGATGGGGCTCTGAGAAAAGTGGTCTAGAAGAGGTTGTCCCTGCCTATGGCAGCAGGGTAGGAACTAGAAGATCTTTAAAGTCATTTACAACCCAAATGATTCTGTGATTCGATGAATTTCACAGCCAAACAGTTTTCTGAGGACAATGAGGAATCCTCATTATCTGAAGGGTAAAACATAATGAAATATATTTTCAAATACATGACTGAAAATTGCTTCAAGCTAGTGGAAGGAAAGAAAAAAACTATCACATGGTTAAAAATTTAATTCAAATTATAAGAAACATAAGAACAGTATGGAAAATGAGTCTCAATACCTGGATGATATCCCACAGCTATGTAATAACAATTGTGTTATGATCTGAGTTGTTTGGGATGTTTAGACTTTCTAGTCTAAAGGAAAGAAGATCTCCTTTCTCCTCAGAATTTTTGAAACAACAGAATCTATATTTAGATTATTTTCTCTTCTATCCACATGCTGTTATACCTTTGCATTCCTTAATTTATTGTAACATCTCTTTTTCTAAAATTGTGACACCAAACTTGGCCTGACTGTACAGTTGTGAATTTCAGGGACTTGGAGGTCAGACAAAAAGTAATCAAAATGGAGCTGGAAAAACAAAGTGATTTTTTCCTGCCATGACATTTGGCATAGCTAAAACAAAAATTTAAATGGCCCATATTTATTAGTGTCTAGAAATGAGACCTCTGAGTATAGAGATGCATCACTTTGACAGCCACACTTTCATGATTGAATTTGACATATTGAAGTTTAGCAAGTGCAATAAAACAGTAAACCTGCTAATATTACCTGATTTTATTTTCACAAACACACACTGCGAAATTTTTGTTTATTCTTGCAAAGCATATAGATTCGAACTGTGCAGGGTCTGAATGTCTATGGTGTCATAATTTTGTTCAAGAATGAAATTTCAAATTATTTTCATTTTTAAATGGAATTTTCTGTCACTATTTTACCTGTTAGAATAGTCACATTATTATATTACCAATGGAAACAATAGAAAATGTTACTTGCAACTTTGCTTACCCATCTTGTAGTTCATTTAACTCCTTTACATATCCCCTATTTAATATAATAAATATTTTTTTAAAAATAATAAAATACTAATGATTAATGTATATTCATAACTAAGAAATGCAATTTTATTTTATTAGTTAAGTATAATAAAAGTTAACTTTCGTATTCATACTGATTCATAGAGTACAATAGAAAAATCTTCCTCTTTTAAAAAGTGGCCAACTATGACTCGAGCACAGATTTCATGTGGATTCTGCTTTGTTTTTTGTGAATTTAGTTAAATAAATTTTCTGTATAACTTCATTGCTTTTTGTAAGTTTTGCAGAAAGTGGACAACTTCCTTAGCAGAATTTTCTCTTGACTTCAGAAATGACATCTTTCAGTCTTTTAGGAAAAAAAATTGTTTGATACCAGAAAGGTTTTGTTTTATGTTTGGGATTTTTTTTTTAACTATAAATGCTATAACCAAAATTTATTGCTGCAAATCTGCGTTTCTCTCAAAACCAGGAATTTAAATCAGAAAAGTATTTAAAATTTTAATATAGTGGTCATATCATTTTTTTTCTGCTAATATGTATTTATTCCAAAAGAAATTAAAAAAAAAAAATCTTGATTTTTTTCTATAGCATTGTAGAAGAATTCTAAACAAGACATGTTATTCCTTTAAAATATAGGTGCTGCAGTAAAACTTTTTATCCTAAATGTCTCTGTGTTTTCAGAATAGAAGTGATGAATAATGCATTGTTCTTCATGTGGCAATGTTAGTAGGCTTCAGAAAATATGTAACCATTTTATTACTATTCATTTATGCATACAGTTAATCATAAACTACAAAGGATTGTTAGTTTCGAACCCTTAAGAAAAATTTATGAGGTCAATTTTTAAAGAATTATTCCTCTGGGCTGTAATTAGTATTTTGTAGCATATGCAACCTGATGTTATCGTAGGAGGCAATTTGAACATCTGTGTGTATTATTTGAAAGGTTTAATCCCAAAGAACCTTCTTGCTTTGTGATGTTAGGATGCACATTAGACAAAAAATGGATAAAACAGAAGGACTCATTGCTATTGCATTGGAATACTGAGAAATATACAACAGCTTTGTTTTTTGCTTTGCTTCTTAACATACTAGTGCATCTAGGACCATAGGAAAAGACTTTACATTGAAGCCTCATTTATTTCAGAAGCCAATTTATCTATTTTGTGAGTTTTCACAGCTGTGAAAGGTTATAACACATTTGTTTAACAGATTTGTTAAATAGATAAAGATACCTATGCAAAAATACAGGTACACACCTAACAGTCAGGATTAAATATATTATACATTGAAATTGTAGACCACTGGAAATAAATCTATTTTCATCTAAGTAAATTCTTAGGCATTGAAGAAGATTAAAAATAGGGCTGGTAGATTTCAGAAATTATTTCTTTGAATAGACTAGGGAAAAATTTTAATAATTTTTCATTTACTGATAAATATTAATTTTAAGAGTATAAAAAACCCCATAATCTATTCTGACAAAGTTATTAGGGAAGTCCAGCAGTATGAAAATTGTACTGCACTAGAGTCAGTCTTTGATAATATCTCACCTGTTGAAGTACAGATCTTCACAATACACAATATTGGTGAAAAATGAGTCCGTCTTAAAGTCATCTCTTCTTTCACTCCACAGCAGGAAATTTTATATAGCAAAACAGACTCAAATATTTGATCCCTGGAGATATATTCTGGGGTTCATTAATTATGTCCCTGCAGAAAAGAATTGTAGTCACTGTTCCTAGTCCTGCAATATCCTGGGTTCTCCCACTTCTCACAAGCTTAAAAGTTCCCCTTATTTTTGTTTAAATTATTTATTTAAGTTATATAGTTAATTATATTAAGTAATCAATTAAGTTACTTTATGTCTTTAATTTGTATTATAACAAGTTGTTAGTTTTTTCCACCCCGAGAAAATGTTAAGAGTTGCAGGATGCCTTCTCTCCATATACAAATGGTAAAATACTAACCAGATTTCATGTATAGCTATTTCAGTAGAATTAATCGCCAAAAGTCCTGGAATACTTTTACCTCTGTAATGAGTTGACCCTGGCTGGATACTTGATACCTATCTACCAAGGATCCTCTTTCACTGTCAGAGGAGAGAAGATATAATGAAGGGCTCACAAGTTGAGAAAAAAACCAGGAGACATGACTCATTGCATACTCACCACATACTGTCACAGGCAAAACCGGCTTGAATTTGGGTTATTATCTGAATGTATTAGTAGCAAAATCAGAGCAGGATAATGAGAAGTAAAATATAACCTTACAAGCACCTTGCCCTTACCCTTCCCTTCTTCACAGTTCTACCTCTTCCCCCAGCAGCACAGGGAGACGGGGAATGGGGGTTATGTTCTGCTCACCACAAATTATTTCTGCTGCTGCTCAAGGAGAGAAGTCCTTCCCCTGCTCCACCATGGGATCCTTCCCATGTGAGACAGGCCTCCCACAGGGTCACAGCCTCCTCTCAGGTATCCAGCTCCATCACTGGGCTGCAGGTGCCTCTCAGCATTGCCATGGTCCACCATGGGCTGCAGGGGAATCTCAGCTCTGGTGCCTGAAGCAGCATCTGTCCCTCCTTCTCCACTTACTTGGGTGTCTGCAGAGTTGTTCCTCTCACATGTTCTCACTCTGCTCTTTCCTGGCAGCAGTTACATCTGCACAGTAACTTCTTTCCTCCTTTTTAAATATGCTATTCCACAGTTATTACCACCATCTCTGACTGGCTCAGCCTTAGCCAGCAGCATTCCCATCCTGGAGCTGGCTGGCATTGACTTTGGTGGACATGAGGGAAGCTATTGTTAGCTTCTCCACCTCTTTTTCCCCCCACTACCAAAACCAGGCCATGAAAACCCAGTACAGTATTAATAAAGACAGTAGATAGTAAAGAAAGTAAAGGGACTGTCAGGTGTTTCATAAACTTGATAAAACAAGAAAAAATTGTCACAGTTTTCAAAAAAGGTACTTACAGTATTTACCAAAAAAATGGGTGTAATTTGAAAATGTCTTACAGAAACTTTAATGTACTTTAATATACATCTATGTCCTGGGGTGACTTTATGATACTGGTATCCCCAATCGTCTAGTTTATGTTATATATTAAGTTCTGCACCTTTAAGACTGGCTTTGAGAGCAAGAGAAGGGGAAGAAGAAGCCGCAGTTTGTGTTAAAGAAAAACATCACTCCCACACATCTCGCTCCTGGACTGTGGTGTCTGCAGCATGGACAGACAGCGGAACAGAGCTTCTCTCTGGCTTTTAGTTAGTTTTAGCTAGCTGAGGCAGAGGAGTTCCCTGGACCTTTGGTTTTTTTCCTTTTCTTGGATCTGTGCAAGCCTGCTCTGGACTGAACACCCAGCCAAACCCCGGGAGCTCACGCCTGTGGCCCACCGGGGCCTGGGCCTCGGCACTTTCCAGCGCTGGAAGGACTGATAAGAACCTGAGCGAACCGAGCTACACCACATGAAAAGGACTTTTCTTCCTAGACTTGCCATCCCATCGAACAGCAAGAAGTTTTATTATTTAATATTATTCAATTTTCTGTTAAATAAACAGCTTTTTCCACTTCTCTCCAAAGAATTTTTTTTCCCTTTCCCGGACCAGTTGGTAGGGAGGGGGCATTTCCCTGAAGAAATCCCCATTTGGAGTTTTCCTCCCTAATTTGCCCTAAACTAGGACAATCTAATATCTAATATTCCGTAGGATCTAACAATTGCAGACTGGTCATACAACGGACTAAATTATTCGCTTAATGAATCCTTGTAAAGAAAAGGCCTTATTTTTTCAACTTTCCTATGGAATTATTTTAAAAATCAGAAAGTCGTGGATCAATGTTTGTCAGAATGTGCTGATTACGAAGTGGTGTGTGACAAAAAAGCAGAAAGATTCTGCTTACACACTTATTTCCTAGGCTAAATTGCAGAGAACAGTTTTACAGTCTAAGTAATTCTAAAGATCCAATGCTTATGTCCTTTAATAAAAACTGCTCATCCCTCTGGTAAAGAGCTGTGCATTTCAGTTACATTCTAGGAGAAATGCTGGTTTAGTTTTGTCTGTTTGCTCTCCTCTTCACTGAGGAAAGAATTCACTTTGGGGTGAACTGATTATCTATAAGAACATATAAATGAAGGGCAAAAGTCCAGGTTATAAATAAAGAATTTGGGACACAGATTTTCCTGAGTATTCATTACTAGCTGCAGTTACCCTTTACAGAGAGATTTTGCATAGTCAGTCCCAAAACCTATTCATATGTTGAGCAGAAATTACAAAATTATATGATGAAATTTCAGTTATTTTTTATTTAGTTGTAAGATGTCAGGACAAGCATATCCTCCCCGTGAAGCTAGAAATGAGTTCTACTTATTTTATTTGCTCTTTATCAAATATATGATTTCATTTGATTCACTCCTGGATTTTTACCCAGTGGAATCCCAGTGGAGCACTGCTGTTAACTGACATGATTGCCCATAATATCTCTATTATACCTGTTATATCTTATCATGTCAAAGACTTCTAGCAGAGTCTTTAATTTGTGAATCACTGACAAAATAGTCCATAACAGCACCTTGAAGTGTTGAGCTGATACAGAAGAAGTAGTCTTTATCCTTAGATGACAGGACAGAATAATAAAGGTCAAAATCTTTTACAGAGTAATACAAGCTGTTTGTCTTTTTGCCATTAGATGAAAGACTCCAAATGAAAAATTAAAATTAAAACAGGAATGAGATTTCATAAGTAGGAATTACCAGGACAATTTAGAAAAGAAAACAAGACAGAGGTAATAATTATTTTAGAAAGCTTTGAAAAGGTTGAAAAGCTATTACAATGTATTACCTTCAGCAATGTCCAATAACTGTAGAATTCATTTACCTGCTTCATAAATATAATCAAAGAACATGCATAGGAGAGTGAAAGGTTAGAATGAGAGGAAATCCAGGGCTTCCCAAACCACCAAAACATCCTAACCACTAGTCTGAATAGCTCACTGTTAACTCTTGCCTGGCATTGAGAATATATATGGTGAATGGCCACAAAATGTGCTACTCAGTAACTATATTGCCTATTAAATTTCATTGATGTAAAAATTTCTCATTAGATTTTGTTCTATTTTCTTTTTTTTTTGTAATAGTTTTCAGATTTTGTTGCTTTTTTAAGATTTTTAAATCATAGAAAAGTCACTTTCTACCTGTTTTGACTATGTTTTGACTTTTTTAAAATATTTTCTTTCAATACTTGGAAATGAAGGATTGATCTCAATAAAACATTGAGATCAATCCTTCATTTCCAAGTATTGAAAGAAAATATTTAAAAAAAAAAAAAAGCTTTTAAAATTTCTAATGCACTAAAACAGCTTTTCTGAAATAAATCACATATTCATTGACAATGATGAAATATTAAAAGCCATGGACATATGACAGGGTTCAAGTGAGCTTAAATTGAATGTTCTGACAAGGTTTGCTGCAAGCCTCTAAAGCAAACCTCTAATAAATCAGCAAGATAAGAGCTGAAAGTACTTAACAGAAAGTAAATAATAAGCTTAAAATAATGAAAGTAAATTACCTATTTTCAGGTAAAGAAACTATCCAATATGTTTTATGCAAAAGCCTAGAAAAGCCATCTATAATTACTGTTAAAGGTTATAATTACTGTTAAAAGGTTATTTGTATTTTGTCCTTAAATACTTTCCTTCAAATATGAGAGCTAATCCAAAGTAGAAATTAGTAACTTGACTGAATAAAGTTAAGTGCCTTCAATTTTACAGTGGCCACGGAAGACTCCAAAACATCTCTAGAAACATGCGCCAGTGCTCAGTAAGTCTCATGGTAAAAGAGTGTCTCCTGATGTTCAAATGGAACCTCCTGTGTTTCAGTTTGAATGCATTGCTTCTTGCCTTGGCACAGCACCACTGAAAAGAGTGGTGCTGTGACACTTCTTTACTTCCTCCCACCAGGGACTTGGATCCACAGATGTGATCTACCCTGAGCCTTCTCTTCTCCAGAATAAATGGTCCCAGCTCTCACAGCCTCTCTTCAGGTTGCTGTCTCTTCAGGTGCTTCAGGCCCTTCATCATCTTCGTGGCCTTTTGCTGGTATGGCCATGTGTCTCTTGTTCTGGGGGGCTCAGAACGGAGCACAGCACTCCAGGTGATTACTAGTGCTGAGTAGAGGGGAGGGATTATCTCGCCTGACCTGCTGGCAACACTCCTCTTAATGCAGCTCGGTGTACCATTTGATACCTTTGCAAGAAGGGCATACTGTTAGCCTGTGTTCAGCTTTGTGTTCCCTATCCTTTCCTAAAAAGCTGCTTTCCAGCCCATCTGTCCCCAGCATATATTGGTGCATAGTGTTTTTTCTCCACAAGAGCAGGACTTTGATTCCCATGCACAATAACTTCCTGAGGTTCCTTGCAGCCTATTTTTCCAACCTGCCTCTGGATGGTAGCATGATTCTCTAGTGTATCAGACACTTTTCACAGTTTTTTGTCTTCAGGAAACTTGATTAGGGTACACTCTGCTTCATTATCCAGACCATTAATGAAGGCATTTTGAATGGGATTGGACCCAGTGTTTAACTCTGAGGTATGCTGATAGTTACTGGCCTCCTTCATATGACTTCGTATCACTGAACCCCCCCCTCTCTGGACGTGGCCATTCAGCCAGTTTTTAATACACCTCACTTATTTGCTTATCCAGCCCACCCTTTATCAGTTTCTCTGAAAATATTATGAAATGCAGTGCTGAAAGCTTTTCTGAAATCAAGGTAAACAATATTTTTTGCTCTCCCTCATCTACCAAGACAGTTTTTTCATTGAATATTACCAGATTGGTCAAGCACGACTCTTTTTGGATCCATGCCAACTACTATTGTCTTTTTCTCCTTCACCGGCATGGAATTGTTTTCTAGGATTAGCTACTACATCACTTTCATAGGGACTGAGGTGAGGCTGATTGATCTGTGTTTCCCATGGGTCCTCTTGCACTTCTTGAATATATAAAACATAAGGCTTTTGCATTCCTCCAGATTGTGGTTAACCTTGTCTGGCCACCAGGTGTCTACTAAGCCAGTCTAACATTCCCCCGACTCAGCTGGACAGGGAAGAGAAAATATAATGAAAGTCTCCTGGATCAAGGTAGCGATAGGGGGTGATTTCTCACCAATTGCTGTATGGGCAAAACAGGCTCAGCTTGGGGGATATTAATTTTATTGCCATTTGAAAATCAGACTAGGATAATGAGAAGGAAAGACAAATCTTAAAAAATCTTGACCTCCTGGGTTCAGCTATGCTCCTGGCTTCTCTACCTCTTATCCCTAAATGGGACAAGGGGATGACGAATGGAGGCTGTGGTTCATCTTTGTCTCTGCTGCTCCTTCCTCTTCATATTCTACACTTGCTGTCTGGCATTGGCTCTTTTGGACTCAGAGGAAGCTTCTGGCACCTTCACACAGAAGCCACCTCTGCAGCTCCCCCACCCTCGACTAAAAAGGTCTTGGACACAAACCCAATATACCCAGTTCTCAGGCATGTCTCACACTTGAACGGTATTTCAAAGGTGGCCAAGAGCAGCCTCAGAATACATCAGCCAACTCCCTGTCAAGCACAGTTAATCCTGCTACTACCTACTGTGTTTTGCTGAAGGCTGACTGGATTGATGCCTTCTAACATAAGCCTTTTCAGTTCAACTGTACTGTTTTTCTCCCTCTGACTTTGTGGGTAATATGAAGGATTCACTTTTTTAAGAGATTGATCTATATTTTAGTCCCTTGGTTGCAGATGTAGTGCTGTATCAGCAACAGAATGTTGTCTAGGGAAATATGTAGAAATAAAAGGCAAATAGAACCTGGGAGAAGGGGAAAGGGAGACTGAAAAGAAATTAGTACAAAAGTGATAGATATTGACTTGATAATGTAAGTCCCTTGTTGAAACCAGTCTAAAACCTCTGTGACTGTGAGGTATTCTTAACTTTAGACAACATGGTAACCATTATAAAGTTTTCTTGTTGAAATAGAAGTTACTTGATCTTTGAGACATGTTCCTGGAAAATCCATAAAAATAGAAAAAACAAAAAACAAAAAACAAACAAAAAAATGAAAAAAAAAACCCTCAGAAAATAAGAAAAAAAAACCCATTAAAACCAAACCAACCGATAAACCAACCAACCAATCAAAAAAACCCATCAGAAAATCCACAAGGTTAGTTTCTAATGTCTGATGAACATTTTAGCCTTGTTCCTAAACAAGTAAATATTATTAATGCTAAAATACTGAGCAGAGGAAGACAACCAAACTGAAAATCAGCTTAAATTCTACTCTACATGAAAAAATACCTATAATATTTAGTTAGTTGAATCTAATAAGTACCTTAAATTAATTTTTTACTGTATTTCTATTGAAAAGTTTTATACAAATATTTATTTTGTCTCAGACTGAAAAATGTCAGGATTCTGGAGGTGTAACTCTGCCCTTATGATGTCTCTTCACGGACTTCATAAATGCATGAGTGGAGTGGTATAGGCAAGATTTCAATCAACAGCATCTAACTTCAAAGTTAGATGGGAACTAAGAGTGATACAGTGCATATGGCCCAATATATGGCTAAAGTTTTATAGCCATTGATACTGATATACCAATTTCCTTGACCATTAAAGATTAAAAAATAAATTTTATTTTTATTTTAATTAAAAATTAGCACTTTCCTAACATATCAGCGAGTGTTCAGCAATTTAAAAATGCAGAAATGCTCAACATCATTTTTATGACAAAGAAACTATTGCAAATTAAAAACCCAATCCTGCAGTATTACTTAAAATACTAAATCTGTTAGCAACATCAATTCTTTATTTGCACATTGATAAACATTGATTTTGCACCAGATGTTTGAGAGAGATTTCTTTATGTATCAGATTCTTTGTCTAAAAGGATTATTTGCACATTTCTAAGGTTTAAAGGTCATGTGCAAATTGAGTTCATGAATTTACTCTTTTTCTTAAAAACTAAATGATTTTACTATTTATCTTTAAAGAGCAATATTTTATATATTAATTATTTGGTATATTTACGGAGACACGTATTCTCATTAGTTTCACTCAGAGGAAAGTAAATTAATTAATGATATTTTACCTACCTTGGATAAATCTGAATATCTAACAATCAAGAGAACCAACAACTGGAAAATGACGTCACTACATGCATGATGAACAACATTCTTAATTGCCAGTGTGCACTATCCTTCTTCTTTAGGGGGTCGGTTTGTTTTTTTTTGTTGTGGGGTTTGTTTTGGGGTTTGTTTGTTTGTTTGTTTGTTGTCATTTTTAAAATATCATGCATCAGTATCTGTTCTTCTATAGCCAAACCATTATTTTCATTAAAAATTTAAAACTACAATACTGCACTGGGCCACACAATATGAAGAGCTCATATCACAAGATATTGCATTTTTCCAACTGGTACCAAGCTCAGTAAAGTGTATTTTGTGACAGTGAAGCTCCAGAAAAATGCTCACTTTTCTTTGAATATATCAAGCAATTAAGGTGTTACTATATTATTGTTTCATTTAAATTTATTTTCGGGGTTCAGTACTTAAAATCTGTGACATATTTCCTGTGAAAATTAGTTTGGATCCTCCCTCCATAAAGTGGTTGACATGTTGCAGGGTTCTTTAAGAAGCAGAAGGTATTTAAAGACCCTGCTCATATGCAATGTAGGGTTATTTTACTGCATTTATTGCTTTATTATCAATTATTAATTACATTAACTTACGATAATTTTTTGTCCCTCTTACACATTTTTTCATAGCTGATACATCACTTTTTGTGGGTCTTTAGGGATCTGGCATTCAAAGTACTATTATAAAGTAAGATTACATCAAAAATGTTTTTTCTAGATACTTCTTAACTATTGATTCAATCAGAACTCTGCTTGAAGCATCCTATTTAGATGTGATTCCATATTAATCACCGCCTTAAATATAAGTATGTCAACCCACTATTAATCTGGTTTATATGTGTTTTTCAAATCACTAAGCAGAACATATTTCAATCAATCTGTTGAGGACTATCACAAGTTCATCTTTAGTATATCTATACTTACCATTAGCAACCTAGTCTATACATGGAATGTAAGCTTTGATCAAATTTATTTTGTTCCAGTCTCTTGTTATCCAAATAACTGTAATTATTTATACATTTATTTCCAAACTTTTGTCTTTTATTCTGTGAAATTAAATTGGAAATAAAGAAAAATGTCTCCTCTTCTACCATATTGGATCAGGATGTATATTTGACACCAACCAAACTGCAGCAGTATGAAATTATACTGTTTGCTATTAGAACTACATACTTAAGGGTATTTTGTTTATTCTTGATAAAAACTTGTATGTTACTTTTTCTGAAAACACATTTATGATTAATATGATTTAATGGATAGACAGGTGAATCCAAAACACAACTTTTTTTGTGCTCTTGCAAGGAACATGACTTATAAATAGCTAAACCCACCAAAAATACTTTAAAAATATTCAGGGGTGGTTAAGAAGGGGAGGAAAAACCTTTTAATTTTACTTACCTAAATTTTTTGTGAACAGCTTGAGGGCCTTCCAGAGATGGCCAACTGCAACAGCTTGTAGACCTTCTGCAAGAAATAAAATAAGCCAGAGTGCTGTAAAGAAAGATATTTTGTAGGGTTTTTTTGTTTCTTTTAAGTGATTTTCCTCTATTTCTGCTTTATTTATAAGGCTTATATAAGTAAATTACTTGTCTGGAGTGCTACTCTTGGAACACACTGACTCCATATGGAGAAGAAGCCTACCAAAGCATTTTACTTCGAGAAAAAATATTTGAGCTTTAACTCAAGGGATGAGATCTGCAATGTTAAAAAGCTTTGCTTTCTAAAACAAGAATCAATCTAATCTGAGAATAGTGACAAACAAGCTGAAAGAAATTAAGTGCTGTGGAAATTACCTGGTCTAACACTGACTTAGAATAAATAGGCATACCCAGAGTAGCTGTGGTTTTATAAACAGTGGTAAGCTTCCTTCTTAGAGCCATAAAAATTAAAGTGGAAATAAAAAATAATACAAAAAACACTCCAAAACTGCTCAAAATTATACTCCTTGGTGAGCTGTCCCGTGGCACATCACAGATGCTGTATTGAGTAGACCCTGACTGGATGCCAAGCACCCACCAAGGCTCCCCTTCCAAGCTGGACAGGGAAGAGAAAATATAACAAACATGGGTTGAGATAAGGAGCAGGGGACATCACTTACCAAATGCCATCATGGGCAAAGCAGGCTCAAATTGTGAGATTTATTTTATTACTAACAAAATCAGAGCAGGATAATGAGAAGTAAAATAGGAACTTAGAAACACCTTCCCCTCACGCCTCCCTCCTTCACAGCTCTACCTCCTCTCCCCCCAGTGGCATAGGAAGACAGGTAATGAGGGTCATGGTCAATTCATCACATGTTGTTTCTATCACTGCTCAGGGAGAGGTGTCCTTCCCCTGCTCCAACATGGACTTCTCCAGTGTGAGTCCATCCCATGAGCAACAGTTTTCCACAAACTGCTGCAATGTGGGACAATTTTTAAAAGGTGCAGTCTTTCAAGGACAGGCTGTTCCAGTGTGGAGTCTCCACAGGGTCACAAGTCCTACCAGGACACCCGATCCAATGTGGGTTTCTGTCTCCATGGGTCTGCAGGTCCCTGCCAGGACCCTGCTCCAGCATAGGCATCTCATGGAGTCACAGCCTCTTCTCAGACATCTACCTGCTCTGGCATGGGTCTCATCTGCGGGCCGGATCTCTGCATTCCTGTGATCCTCCATGGGCTGCAGCATCACAGACTCACCATGGCGCTGCAGGGGAACATCAGCTTTATCACCTGGAGCAGCTACTCCCCTTCCTTCTCCACTGACTTTGGTGTTTGCAGAGTTGTTCTTCTCACATATACTCTCCCTGCTCTCCTCTGGCCACAATTACATTTGCACCGTAACTTTCTTTTTTCTCTTCTTAAATATATTATCACATAGTCCTTACCACCATTTTTATTTGGCTCAGCCTTGGCCAGCAGCATGTCTGTCTTGGGGCCAGCTAGCACTGGTGCTGCCAGACATGGGGGGAAGCTTCTCAAAATAGCCGTGCCTGTAGCCCCCTGTTGACAAAAAGCAGCCATGCAGACCCAATATAAAGGATGCTGCATTCACAAGATCACAGAATCACCAAATAAGCTGAGTTGGAAAGTGACCCACAGGGATCACCAAGTCCAACTCCTGGCCCTGCACAACATCAGCCCCAAGAGTTAAAGCATGTGCCTGAGAGAATTGTCCAAACATTTCCTGAACTCTGTCAGGCTGGTTCTGTGATTGATCTGGGAGTCTGTTCCAGTGCCCAACCACTCTCTGGTAAATATTTTCCTGTAAAATTTTACTTGTTGCCTCTTTATGTCCTCAGCTACTACAAGCTCATTACCATTAGTGAGACAACACTTAATGCTTTTTGGGTGGGCAAAGGGGTGGAAATTCACTTTTCACACAAAAATCAACTTTTTAAAATCTAAATACTACATTTCAATTACTTAAGCAAGTAACTTAATTCAGATAATTTCTTTCTACAAATTTATATGTATGCCTTCAGCTGCCAAAATGCCCCAGGAAATTGTTTGTAAGCAAGATACCCTTCTAATGGTTAATATCTGATTGAAATAAAACAGTTCAACCAAATCCAGGCTCAGAGAATCAAATCCAGATTCAGAGTCTCAGTGTTAGCAATCTAATGAAATACATTCCAGGAACTTAGGCCACAGACTTTCCTGTCAAACTTGAGTCTTAAATGAGAATCTTGACCATTTTTAAGAAGTAGATGAGGTGTGAAAGTTATTTTTTGAAACCTTTCTGACTGAAAAATACATCAACGTTAAAAAGGGTTACTGGAATTTTACATTAAGATATTTAACCTTTTCTCAACTAGCTTCACATTTTTTTCTGAAAAGGCATCACATTAAAATCAGTGCTCAAGGGTTAGTTTTCCACCATATACTTACATCCCTTTTGAATGGTAGTAATCATCATCTTCCCTCCTTGTCTCTTATTTTCATACTACAATGATTGACTCCATAAGGAGGAAATTTAAACTCTTTTGTTCACTGGGATCTGAAGGACTGTAAATTAAACCTAAATGTAAAGGAAATATTGCTCTTGCCATGATTATTCACTCTTCTGGATTTTGCTGAAAAATATTTAATGTAGGAAAGAGCAACAGAGATATAGATAAAATTAAATAAATCATCCCCTCTTCCTTTAGATAAAATCTAGTCTTAAGATGTTCAAGTTTTAAATTGAATTTAATGTTTTTTATTTAAATGTCAATGAATATTCAATTGTTTGAAATTCAACTTATATATGTGAAATCAACAGTAAAAATAATACTATCTGAAAATTATCAGAAAATATTACTATCAGAAAGTATCTGATTATATACTTTAAAATATACACTGCCACGGAATTTCAGTGTAAACATAAAGCATTGTACATCCTGATTAGCTGAAGATCTTTAGCCTGATACTTGTGTTTCCCACTGTTATTTAAACCTCAGCTCTTTCAGTTTGTTTTCTGGCACTTGATTAGTAGAACTCACTAGAAATCCTAAGAGTTAGGCTTGCAAGATTGCTATTTAGTATTCTGTTTAAACACAGAGGATGGTAATTTAATCTGCTTACAATGGGAAAATATTTGTACAAATATAATGATAGTTTTATTAATAGCTGAAGTTTCCCTGTTTTGTAGCTTGGTTGATGAGAAATCAGTCAGATTGCCACAGTATGTTAGCAGTCACACACACCACAGTTTCATTTCCTAAGTGCACTGTGCCTCTATTTCTACAGAGCAGTAGTACAGCACAGAGTCATTGTTGTTCCAGGTTTTTCTCAGACTCTCAAGGCAATGGTGCACAATCCTTGCTATAACAGATGGTCTTTAGCTGTAGTTTCTCGCTTTGTGGAGCTGGTACCACAGTGGAGGATTTGCCCTGAGCATGTCCTTACAAGACTTCAATGGCCTACCTGTCAGCCATTCACCATGCATTTAATGGGCAGAAAGAAAAGGCTTAAGGCATTCATGTTGCTCATCATATGTGCCAGATGTCCAGAGCAACAGAGCTGAGCCTGCAAGAACATTGCTGTAATATTGAGCACTTGATACTGATGCAAGATAGCAGTATCCTAGATTGGCAAATTATTCAAAGACTAAACTTGTTAAATATCTCAACCCCCCGCCTTTTTTATCAACAAGTTTAATTTAACATTTTAAAATGCAAATACATATAAATATACTCATAATGACATATTTTAAGATTAAAATATTATGTACAGTAATATTAGATATTCCACACGTGTTATTTTAAATATCCATTTCTAGCAAATGTAAAAGATAGTTTACATTATACTTTTGATGCAGATAATGCAAGATGACACTGGAAAATATTGAATCTAATTTTTATCCCCATCTACATTGCCACACTCAAAGGCATATGTTAGCAATGTTCCATTTTTCTCTGAATGACTCAGATTAAAAAAGTTATGTTTTCAAATTCCAGTTCAAAAGTGAAATTAGATTTCAGATTTCCTTATTATTCTAGTTCAGTTGTTAAGCAGTTGTGTGAGCAATTAACATGTTCAGGAACATGTTAATACACTGTATAACTCTACTGCTTAATTATCTACTTCCGATAGATTTGGCCATTTTGAAGGTTTAAAATCCCAGTATAGTTGGAAGGGAGCTCCCACTCTAACGACTGATTTAATAAATGGGTGAAATGTTATCTGATTGTGGATATGTGTACTGCATCAGGGACTTGGGCAGATTGTAGTTTTTTTCAGACCACAGTAAGCAAAACTGGGAAGTAAATAGTGAAGTAGAATTGGAAGCTGGAAGAAAAATCTAGATAGTGAGTAAATCACATGCTATCAATTGCTGAGAGCCCCATTGTTTCCCAGAGTCAGACAGAACCCAAATGAATTCCCATGATATGCTCTATGTACCCCATCCATGGAAAAGTTCTTTGTCTCTCCTGTGCTGTGATCTTGTGTAACAAACCAAACCATGTCTTCTACCGACAGATAGGAATGCTCTCTCTTTCCTGCTATCCACTAGAGTGCACTGCAGTCCATCCACTATGGGGTTGTTGCCTAGTAACAAAAGGAAAAAAAACCGTACAACAGAATTAAAGTGGCAGGATAAAAAGCAATTCTTTAATGAAAGATTTCAAGTGCACAAAATATAGCATTTAACATGCACAAAATTACGTTAGTACAATTTTTATAAGGTTAATTAATTATTGTGTCTAGCAGGTACATACAAGAGGAGATTGAGTTGCCTCCTTGGGTCTGCCCCTTGGAATAGTTCCAGGAGCTTTTTTGCCTTATTTCTTGTTATGTCTTCTCAGATTCTGGTTGCAAAACAAAATATCCTCATTAGAGGTTCTCTTCTTGAAAAAAAGACTAAACAGAATTTCAGAAATGTGTTAGTAAGGAATTAGCTAAACTATAAGGGTAGGAAAAGTACTGGAAGTTATATTACTATATATTAAGAATCTACAAAGCTACAAATGTTAAAAAGGCTTTACATCTTTAGACATCAAGGTACTCCAGCATGTTCCAGAGGTGCATACATGGATATAAATATCTATAAATATCTACCATAAACATATGGGCTTATATCTAATATCAGATTAGATTGTAGAAAAAAAAAAAAAATCATCACCAGAGATTTATAAATCATTGAATCATTGGAACAGAGTGATTAGGAAGTGGTTGACTTACCATCCCTGGGAATGTTTAAAAGGTGTGTAGTTGTGACTATAGGGACATGGTTTAGTGGTGGACTGGGCAAGGTTCAGTTACTGGTTGAACTCAATGGCCTTAAAGGCTTTTCCAATGTAAGTTGCTCTGTGATTAAATATTCCATTTCAAGTCCTGCATAAATGTTCACTAGCTTATCAAATTTGTTTTTTTTTTTTTTTCTCTTAAAGCCCCTCTTTGATATTCAGAACTGGCAATACAGCTACATAAGAAACCTAAACGTCTCAACATGTATTTGTTTAATAGAATATGGACAAAAAAGGACAAAACCATAGCTGTTCATAAAGAATAAAACGTGCATTCAGCACTATTTCTTCTATCCTTGTACACTACTATGAGGAAACAATATTATTAAATAATTAGACATTAATATTACCAACATGTAATTTTTTTCTATAATATTTCATTAGTTTTTAAACCAGTGTAAATAATTTTAATATTAAAGGTAGTCAGGAACAAATAAAACATTACAATTAAGAAATGCTAATTCAAATTTGTCTGTATTTAGATATCCCTTGTTTTAAGCAAAGCATTTTTTTTAAAAAAGAAATAAGCAATGAGGAATAAAAAAAAGTCTTCATTTGTCATGAACACCACCATTTAATTTCTCAACAATAAAGTCATTATTTTAAAAAAACAAGTTATAGGACTGAAAGTATAAAATAATTTTTCCTCAGCATGTTGAACTGGAAATAAGAAAAATATTTATGAACATTTCAATAAAATTTAATCATTGAATATTCAGAGAGGACACATAAAATGGCTAAAAGCACATTTTAAAAATATTTGAATATTTTTTTATAAAATATTTTAATATTGAAAGACATGAGTTTTAAAAGAAATTTACATTTTTAAAAATACTTCTCTTATACCAATAACTGATTTTCTGAAGATGTTTAATATTCATTAACTTAAACAGACTTTAAAATAATAGCTGAAAAATCTAAATTTTGGGGGTTTTTAAATATACTTAATTTTTTACTTTCTTTTAGGATGCAATTAAATGAAGACATTGACTTGTATTATCAAATGAGATTTGAAAGTCTCATTTCTCCACCAAAGAAAAAGTCTATAATTTAAACTTTATACTGAAGAAAAGAATCTGACTAATTTATTCATCAGAAAGAACTGTGACCACATCAAAAAGAGACAGCATCTTCTGAAATTTCCTTAGGAACACGTATAGCAGTTATTTCATCTTTAGAGAGCACTGTTCTTGTGCTTTGGTCTTGCAAGACAGTGTGGGGCTAGTTACACGTCTTCAAATAATGTCTGTAGTTCTCTTACAAACTTAACCTTAAAAAGTGATGTGATTTTTCAAAGAAGAGTGGAAAATTGTGTGTCACACTTCCTTAAAACAGCTGAAGGCTTACTGCCAGCAAGAACTGTGAACAGAAATGTTTGACAGGCTCTGTGTTAGGGAGCATTTGCTAAACTGTTTCCTTCCTTCAGTGTTGTGTTTCAGTATTCATAAAGTGACAATGCAGAGGTGGCTTTGGGGGAGAGAAAAAAAATGATGGAAAAAAGAATGTAAGTTCTAACGACACAAAATGTAAGAGATCTTCCATATTTCCTTGTACAAGAAACAGGCATTTAAATTTATACACATTTTTGTCTTCTTGCTGTAATCAATACTGTACTGAGAAGCTATTAATAAATTAGCTAATAAGTCAGCTGATCAACTTGGTAACATTAAAAACATGCCATATTAAAAATAAAGAATTTTATTTAAAAATAAATAATTTTATTTATAGAGAAAACATTAATTCAAACTTATTTTTAAAGTAAGATTTGTCTTTACATGGGTTTAACACAAGAACCATAATGCTGTACACTCTGAATGCCATACACAAGAAACAAGGTAAAATAACAAGACTAATTTTTAATGAAAATTGTTAAAGGTAGATCTAGGTCTTTGTGGTATAAGACTATTGTATTTATTTATTTTCATGACTTATTTTATTTATTTTGAGTTGCTTTTGTTTTCACTTCTGTTTTACAGGGAGGGCTCCCTTCTGCTTTCTCCCTACATAGTTTCCACATTTTTGAGGTGGTATTCTATTCTGTGATGGTGTATGGTGTTTAAAATGCTCAGTGAGTAGGAGAAAAGTGTCTGGATTAAGAGGACAAGATTTGGGGAGAGTTCAGCAATTCATGATAGAAACACAAAGCATCCAGTGCCCACGACAGTGGGCAGCCTGTGCCTATACAATACGCGCGTAAAGTCAAGTCAGCTTCTGAAGACTGGGGTTTTGCATTTAAGGTAGCTCTACGAGTTATTTTGCTGGCAGAAGAAAGCTTGTTCTAGACTTTCAAATCAAACTGTGTCTGCATATAAAGCTGGTAGTAAGTCTGTGCAATTACACTGTCTCTCAGTAGGGCTTGTTATTGTAAGCTTTGAGTTGCACTGACCACAGTTATATTGTGCTGAATTACCCTGAAGCACCGAGGTAGCAAACTCCTGTCCATTTAGAATTCATAGCACAGAATTGTCTCCTGAGGATGTCTACAAAGTAATTGTTAGCATATATCAGGTTGTTTTGATCAATTTGCCTTCAGATATTTTTTAAAAGGAAAGGGCTGACTACCTTTTGTCAGATGGCAGCGTGTCCTTATGTGAAAAATTTCTTGTTTTTTATAGCACTATTATATTGTTAAACAGATAGAGAAGAAAAATAGTTTTAGGTATGGAAAAAGAGAGCTACATCAGTGAGTAAAATGATAACAAAACCTTAAGGAAAAACAATGAAATTAGAACAGAACCTGTAGAAAGGGAACAACTTCTGTTATATTTGGAATGATAGCCTAAAATAGATCTTGATAATTCACTTTTCATATTAAATTGAAGTGCTTGAGTTATACTAACATTTGCCTCAAACAATGCTAGCTATCTAGGAAACATTAAGACTTCAATATTGCAGCAAAGCAAACAAAACAAGGAAGGTTTTCAATGAAAGACAAAATCATATATATGTTTTCCATACATTTTTGAACTATCCCTAAATTACAGATTTTGGAAAATAATTTGGATATGTCTGCAACACCCTTAAAAATATTTAATTTATGTATTGAATAACAACTGTTATCCTTAGAACACCTTTGGTATAGAATTTGTGGGGATTTTATGGTTCTGTTTGGCTTACAGGTTTATGCAGTTAATTTATACTAAGTGGTAACTATAATACTTTATGTAGAAATGTAAAGTTTTATTCTTATCTTTAGTAAATTGGCATAAAATACAGGGTTTATTTGATATCTAGAGCCTAGCAGGATGGTTTTGCATTTTTTTTTTCTTTCAGCTGTATTTTTAAATGTTTTTATATTGTGCTTTGCTCATAATATTTCATCAGTAAGGAATTATTCTCTCCTTGTTTCATTTCATAAAATATAAAACAATTTATGAAATTTGTTGGAGTACATAGTAAGAAGATATACAGGTATTGGTTATAGCTCTCATCATGAGCATGTTCTTAACTCATCACCACAAATTTTAAAGCGAAAACCAAAGTGTTTAAAAGGCATAGAGATTTTCTTTGAAAAATGGACTCTCTGAAAAATGTCATAAGGAAATAGTAGTTTACCTATTCTCTTCTTTGGGGGTCACAGTGCTTTTTAGCCTATGTCAGTCTTATCAATAATATTTGACAAAATATTCATTCTCCTTAAACCTTGGAGAAAACTACATGGGAAAAAACCACGAAGTTTCAGATTATTTTGATTCTATACTCTTTGGGTGTACCTGGATGTATCTGATTTATATAGAATACTTTATTTCTCTCTTATTAAGCCCCATCATTTAAACCAATGGGGAAGGAATAAGAAGGCTCTCAAAGATTAAAGTTGGTGAAAAATATCAGTCAATGTCATTGTGATATGATCTTACTTGAATAGCTGGATTTGCATCTAAAAATATAATTTGAAATAACATCTAATATATGCAGAGCTTCTTCAATGTTTAAGAATTGGTAAAGTTATAATATATACAGTGATATATGTGTTAGCTGCTCCACCGTCAATTCAGGAAATATTACTTTTTAATATTGGAAAACTTCTAACCTATTTATATTCTTTAAATATTTATATGAATGTTTGTTTTCTTTGAAAGGTTGCAGCATTGAAGCCAGTTTAAAAATACAAAAATCTCTCCAAAGGTCAGCATGTCATTTTTATTCTTTATTTATGCCAAGTGTCTGTGGGTGCATTCTCTTAAGGGCCAGTTCCTATTTCTTTTACTCCAACTTAACAAGTGTTGGGTTTTTTTCAGCATAGATATTTTATTATCAATTATCAACTAAAAATATCAAGTGAACTGGCTATTACATAGGTTTTCTGCAACAGAAAGAAGAAAGAAATAGGGGAAGGAAGCATAACTAGAGAGAAAAGCATTTCAGAAGTAACCAGTTTCCTCAGGCAGTTCATAGAAAATACCCACCCAGCATGTCACTGACCTAGTCTTATACAATCTAGGTTCTCTGAGGTCGTCTGAGGAATATCCCTGCTGCCTCTGTGTTGAAAGTTCCAAAACAGGACAGCAAGTTAAAAGCAAAATATACTCTTGATTGATTGTTCAATAATTTCTAATCAGGCAACTCTTAAAACTTTGTTTATAATGGATTTTTGATTGACTAATAAATATTTAATTTATTAGTAACATGTTTTTAAAGATCCACCACCAGCCTGGCTGAGGGGCTCATCTGTGTCCTGTTGTGGGTCTCTTGAGGCCAGCTGGAGCCAACTGGAACCAGCAGAGCCTGGCACAGGGCAAGCCCAGCCTCTCCTCACAGCCCACACTGCCATGGACACCCAATACACAATTTAATACTCTCTAAATTAAAACTAGGCTGGTTTTCTATAATTGCTACTGCAGTTTCTTGTGACATTTTATAAGATTCTTTGTTCATTAGATATTGGACTTTCACATACATTATCTTTAGCTGCTAGTTTGAAAATTGACAGTGGTCTGTCTTCTACGCACTTCCAAATGTTCACTACCTTTTTTCCAAAATAAGTATCAGATTACTTAGGTCACAGGGATAAACTGTATTCTTCCTAACACACACATAGATACGAAAATTGTGATCTTACAAAAATTGCTAGGTGGCTGCCACCTTTTTTTTAGACCAATAATCTAGAAGGTAAATGAACTGTGGACTTGGAGAAAAAAACTTAAAGCCACCATTAATTCATACATGTGAGAAGCTTCCCCATTAGAAAGGAGGGCAAAAGTTCAATAGTGTTAGAAATGCTGTAGGATTTTAGGAATGGTATAGGATCTGCTAAAGTTTATTTCTGTCTTGGCTTCCAGCAAGAGTATTAACGCTACAAGAGTATTAAATCCTCATGACTTATGTGTGGCGAGTACGTGCTGCAACCTACCCATTAGGACTTTTCTTTGGTATGGAATATGCATGATCCTTTCCTGAACTGTTAATTTATAATTTATTTTTTTTGTAATGTTACCTCATGAAGTTTCCCATAGATGAATAAAATGGCAAGATTAAATGTATGGTAATCTTTGTCCTCTAACATTCAGCAGGAATGTATTTCCATATTATTTGATCCTAGGCTGTGAAGTTTGCCATGCTAATCATATTGCATAGATGAAAATGTTAGCTTTTTAGCACTAGAACTGTATTTCTGACTTCTAACATTCTTATTTATCTCATGTAGGAGGACTTGTGTCTCACCAAACATAATAAATGAGCCTTGTCATAAGGTTGTGTACTCTCAAATCAGAAAGGCAAGGCAGAACAGAGCTGGGTTAAGGCCCAGACTGAAAGAAAGAGGATAACAAAAATTAGATTATTAATCATGGTGATGACCTTTAAGTGTCAGATTAATGTTTTGTTTTGTTTTGTTCTGCTTTGTTTTGTTTTGCTTTTGAGGTTTTTTTAAGGTACTAGTATGCATTTTATAAATAAATTATATTTGTAAACTTAAAATCTTACTCTAAAAATAAAGTCTGAATTAAATTTATATTGAAATTATTAAACCAGATAAACTTAAATATATACTTATCCCTATTAATATGAGTTAAATTTATTACAGTTATTTCTTTCCAATGCCCATAGGAAAATGATATGAAGCGTGACTGGTCTGTTAAACAGATCATGTCTCAGAGTGGGACATCCTTCTTTTAGTGTCGGCAATATATCACCTAGTTACAAAAATGATAATACTCATAAAAACCCATAAAATTAGAAGTACTGGTAAAGGTGATGATTTTACTGAAAGTCTATATTAAAAACAACTGACCTTTGATTCCTAGATCCTGCTGTAATAAGTATTCCTGCTACTATTACAGCTTATTTTCAAAGAAAATTAAAATATCTTGGAAATATAAATTAAAACTGGACATATTGAAATCCTGAAATTCATGCCCAAAATAACCATAAATTTATTTTAATTTATTAGGTTTAGACTCTTCCTTAAGACTGATTATCATGAAAATCTTAACACTTGTTTCCAGCCATATCAGTACACGAGTCTGAGTAATATCCTTTTGTCCATATAAAGATATCCTGGCAGCATGTTTTGTGGTACTCTTGCACTGTGTTTTGTTCACCCACGAGTTCAACCTTGAATGAACACATTCTTGCTGATATCGACTTGGGCTAAGGTGCACCACATGCAAACCAAATTTGTCCAACCTGTGGAAGTGATTTGATTTAACTAGCAGAGGTTAGCTTTCTGTTCTTTCTCTTGATAGGCAGATTTAGAGCTTTATAAAATACACAAGATGGAAGCATCAGTGACCTACACTATGCTGGATCACCCTGTGATAACCCTAAAAATTTTTTTTTGTTATTTTTTTGAATGTTATCATTTCATTGTCAAAATGATGAGCTCTGAGAGAACTTGAAGGAAAAGACTTTAGATAAGCATGGTCTTTCCTACAATTAATAACAATCTATCTGTCTCAAATATATACAAATTTCTTCAAGAATGCTGGCCAGAAGCCAACCAACAGAATACATCTCTGAGAATTTTTAAAAATAAATTTCAAAGCACACAGTTAAAATCTTATAATCAAAAATGAATATGCACTCCCAAAATAATAAATACTAATGAGTTACTCTTTAACTGTTCAACAGTTCTGTTGGCAGATGATGTCCTCTCTGAGTTAATAGGAAAACTGGGAAATAGGCCTTTGATTCAACAAAGGCCATGGGATACCAGAGCTGGTTTGGTGATCTGAAGGATGCTACTAACTAAGCAATTTAGAAGCTCCTTGGACTTCAAGTTTAGCTGCAGTGGGGGTATCTTTCTTTGTAGCAAAAGACCCAGTTGAAATAATATAGAAATACTAATGAAAATGATTGAATTAATTTAAAGAGAGAGTAAACAGGCTTTAAAAATGTAACTGTTTTAAAACAAACAAACAAAAAAATTCTTCTTTGCCACCCCATACAAAATCTTCTTGTGGTTTAACTCAGCTAGCGCCAAGCCACTCATTTCTTCCCCACCAGTAAGACTGGAAAGAGAATTGGAAGGGTTAAAACTAGAAAACATGTGTGTTCAGATGAAGAAAGTTTCATAGGGAAACCAAATGGTGTGCACAAGCAAAGCAAACCAAGGAATCAATTCACTGCTTCCCATGGGCAGGCAGGTGTTCAGATATCTCCAGGAGAGCAGATCCCCATCCCATGTAATGGTGATTTGGAAAGACAAACAGCATCACTCGAAATGTCCTTCCCAGCCTCCTTCTTCCCCCCACTTTATACACATAGCATGATGTCACATGGTCTGGAATATCCCTCCCTCCCCTTCCTTCTCTTCCTTCTCTTCCTTCCCTTCCTTCTCTTCCTTCTCTTCCTTTCTTTTCTTCTCTTCCTTCTCTTCCTTCCTTCCTTCCTTCCTTCCTTCCTTCCTTCCTTCCTTCCTTCCTTCCTTCCTTCCTTCCTTCCTTCCTTCCTTCCTTCCTTCCTTCCTTCCTTCCTTCCTTCCTTCCTTCCTTCCTTCCTTCCTTCCTTCCTTCCTTCCTTCCTTCCTTCCTTCCTTCCTTCCTTCCTTCCTTCCTTCCTTCCTTCCTTCCTTCCTTCCTTCCTTCCTTCCTTCCCTTCTTTCCTTTCTCCTATTGATCTGCATTAAAATGTATGCAGCCTGGAGCATGAAAGCACATTAACTCTGTGTGCTTTCTTAATTCTTATCCTGACTGGGAAGAGAAAAAAAATCTTCTGAGAAGTAAATGTAAAAAACATGCCAGGAAAAGATATTGAAATATCTTTCCATGGGCTTTTGTTGTATTTACTTTTGTGTTTTAATCTGCTTTAAGGAAAAAAAAAAAAAAAAAGAAAAAAAAAACAACAAGAAGGCAAAACAACAAAAAACCCTGGCATATTTAGAGAGGTTGTGTTTTGAAACTTTTCCACCACACATTTATGCACGGAATTTACTACACTTTATATCCTGGAATCCAGAATTTTACGTATGAATACAAATAAGCAAAAAGAGAATATTTCTATATTTACAATCTATAATAGAAATCATGTCTCAATGTGCAAAGTGGAAGAGGTTGTCTTTCACTCAGCAGGAACTTGAACTTTGGAGAAAAAAATCCTTAGTGGTTAAAAGCAAAACTTTTTATTTCTTAATCCTTTATATGAATGGCTTTGACCTCTAAGAACTTCTGTCCAAACTCTACACCTATAGTTTATTAATAAATATTCCATTTTGGGTTTTTTTTCCTAACTTTTATTACCTGAATTCTTAACTAACAACTGTTTATGTCCTGTAGCTTAAAAATTACCACTGGATTGTTTTGGTGCAAAACTCCACAATAAATTATTAGAAATGTCCACATTATTAATTGTAAATTGTTAGAGAAAATTGTGTCATGCATTGTCTCTGTATCATTGCAATTTGAACTCTACGCATTACATTCCTTTCCTCAGTTCCTCCATGCTGAGTAAACAAAAAATGCAATATAGGTATTTCTTAGTAATAGATTGTAAAAGACCTCCAAGATAACTGAGTCCAACCCTTGACCAAAACCATCCTGTCAACAAAATCATAGTGCTAAGTGTCACACAAGTCATCTCCTAAACACTTTTAGGGATGGTGACTCCACCACTTCCCTGGGAAGTCCATTCCAATGATTGACAATAATTTCAGTAAAAAAATTCTTCCTAATGTCCAACCTGAACCTTTCCTGGTGCAGCTTGAGGTAATTTTCCTCTCATCCTATCACTGGTTGCTTGGGAGGCTGACCCCCATGATGCTACATCCTCCCTTCAGGCAGCTGGAGAGAATTATAACATATCTCCTAAGCCTCCTTTTCTTCAGGCAAAACAGCCTAGCTCCCTCAGCCACTCCTCATACGACTCACTCTCTAGAGCCTTCACCAGCTTTAGTACTCTTCTCTGGAATTGCTCCAGCACCTCAACATCTTTCTTTAAGTGAGTGGCCCAGAACTGTACAATGGATACAGCTCTCAAGGTGTGGCCTCACTGTCCACACTGTCTTTGATATAAGCCAGGATGCTTTTGGACTTCTTTGCCACCTGGGTACATGACTGGTGTGGAGGCCCAAGAGTCTATGACTAAAATCCCCATATCCCAGTCTTGTAAAGGAGGCAACAAATAACACCTCCTGAGGTTGGGGTGAGAGAAGGGCTCTCTCCCAAAGATCGTCACAGTTACACGTTAATGTGTTTTTAAGTTTGTTCTCCCATTGGTTTGCCAAGTTTATTTCATGCTATTCAGCCTCCATGCACACTCTAGAATGTTCTTTCTTCCCTTGATCCCCATTGGTCCCAGTTTGCTGCAGTGCCCCGCCCCTGACATCCTATTGGTTCTGCCAGTTCTTAGCCACTCCCCTGCACCACTGAACCTTATCCCTATTGGCCCTTGACCCTCAGATCCACCCCTTCTGTCCTGTATTTAACCCTGTGCCCTCAACACAGTTCTCTGTTCTCATCCCTGAACACATTTGAAGCTACCCTTGTCCCTGGACCCCTTCATTGTCCCCTGTTCCTGTTCATGAGTAAATAGCCTTCGGATACCCAAATGAGAACCAAGTCACTGCTTATTTTAGCAGTGTGCTCCAGGCCCCAAAAGCACAGGTTGCTTTCAAGGCCGTGCTGTTGTGTGCCGCAACAGGCCAGCTGAAATTTGATTGTGTTTGTGTACCACGTGGAACATTCCATCCTTAAAATAATTGAAATGTAAGGAAAAACAAGCAAATTCAGAATTTTTACATGTTCTTGACTAAGAAGACTATTATTGCTGTTAAGTGGATAAATTATTCATTGAGAAAAATCTTAAGAACTGAAGTTGGTTGGTTGCAAAGCCGTATTTCTAAGCATTCAAAAATTATATCGTGGAAATTGTTTACAATATCCAACTTCAAAACCAGTAAAAGAGTTTTACTTTATCAAAGCTCAAAATATAAGGTACCTCATAAATTCTATGGCATTTCTTGATGATTCTTTTTCTTATTATTTAAATGACAGAATGTTCAGTTTGTTTGAAAATATCTGTGTGGTACTGAGAGACAGAATGTCAAGAATCCGCCTCTATGTGGTTCTCTACTTGGAAACTTTAAAATACTCCATTTCATTCTGCTAGTGCCATTAGGACATTAGTACCTTGAAACCAAAATTATCCTCATCTATCCTGATCTGACTAAACTATGAGTAATTTGGTCACCTAGCTGTTATTCTATGCCTTCCTTTTCCACAAGAGTTCTCCACATATGAAAGCATTCTATGCTGCAAATTCCTTTCATCAGTTCTTCCATGCTGAGTGAGCAAATATGCACAAGAGCTTTCCACATCAGAATCAGTTTTGTATGGACTTTAAAGTATCTGCATTTAGCAAAAGGAACTTGGAGATTTATCTTTCCTTTCTACGTAAACACATTGCATTGTGGGGCTTGGGATTTTTTTTTATAGTTGTTCTGTAAGGCCTGTTGTGGGTGACATCAGTGGAAAGGTCAAATATCATATGCTATCATAGTGATTGTGAGTAGCAGGAACAAGGGAGGTTTGGGCAGCAAATTATCCAAAGAGCTCCAAAGACTATAATCATAGTAGACACAAGCTCTGATGAGGGAAGCATAGTTCAGTGAACATGCCTCATAATAAAGAATAGTTTTTTAAGATACCTTTATTGGTGGAGAGACAAACAAAAAAGACTGTTTCCAGATTAAATGTTTTTTGTGACACTTCTATTTATTTTTCATACCTGTCATAGCTAGAAGGTCATTAGAAATTGCCAAAAGTCTAGCATGTTAAATTATATTAATTTAACATGCCAGACTAGACATATTGGATCAGAAGGCTTCACCTCTCCCTCCACTCAAATAACTTTACCAGAGATTTAAAATAATACTTTAAGAAAGGTATTGTCACTAAAATGGATTTAAACCCAAATTGCATTTTTGTCTGTTAAAGAGGAACGTCTAAATTACATGTTGTACAGGTAAAATTGTAAAGTATTTCCTTCAAAGAGAAGTATAAAAGACAACTAGATAAATTGCAATGCTTTTTTTTTTTTTTTAAATTTGGATTGTCCATTAAAAATTCTTCAAAGAATAGGTACCTCTTGAAATATTTTCAGGCTGCACACTGAAACATCACTGGTGATATGTATCCATTCCATTTTAATTTATTTTTTTTTTGTAAGTGTTTGTATTTGGTTTGGGGTTTTTAATTTTTCCGTATTTCTTAAGTCTATAGCCTGAATAATTAATTTTGAAACAGTTAATTTTTTGAAATTTAACTCCCTAGATTTTTTTTTTTATTTTTACATGAGCTAAAAGTCACATAAACAGTCTTTTACTGAAACTGAAAAAAAGATTGCACTTTGCACAAAAAAAGATAACTTCTTTTTGTCACTTTGGAACATTTTGGAATTTTTTTAGGACTTTACAGACCAAAATCAAGTATTTGTGCTCATTTAAAGTGTTTTTAGAGAAGTATATATTCTCTTGCCTAGAGCCATGCATTCTATTTCCTTTTGGGGTTTTTTGGGGTTATTTGGGCTTTTTTGTTTGCTTGTTTGTTTGGGTTGGTTAGGTTTGGGTTGGGTTTGAGTTTGTGTTTTTTTTGAGCAAAACACTGTTTATAAGAAACTGGAATCCCAAATGGAAAAGTAGAGTGATCTTCTTACTTCAGACCTATGAAGTGTGAGTCAATGCCATGCATTTGAGGAAGATTAAAGGTTGGGTATGTCAGACAGACAAAGTAATTTCAAGAGGATCATCCTGCATAATTTATGAGAAAAAATGCAAGACAGGTTTTGTGCATATGCATAAACAAGTAGTTAGCTCAATCTATCAAAACAATTGTAATCCCATTCATCAGAGGTGACACAGTGAACATACACTCAGGTTTACTCTGTAGCATAGCTCTGGTGATCGTGATTTTAAATATCTGCATTTCCCACTGATGTAACAGCGCTGGCAGAAACACCTGTAAATGCAATTAATGTAGAGAGGTTGTATAAAAAGTGATTTGGGAGACAAGCTACTAGATTTAAAAACCCAAAATGTGTTCATTGTAGCTGTTAAGATACAGGATGGGCACATTTCAGAAACAAAACATTTTGTTTTGTTCAAACAAAACAGAACAATCACAAAGGAAAAAGAAACCTGGATGAGCAAAGAATACACCGTAATCAATTTTCTCTCTTTTGTTTTCTGTCGGAAATATGGTAGAAAAGACGCTACCTCTTCAATTTGTCGTTTTTCCTCCTTGGCTGGTAAGCTCTTGCTGATACAAGAATAATTATGAAATCTGACTTAAAGCCTCAGATTGTCCATGGATAGGGTTTCTTATGTAGTCAGTACAGTGATAGCAGGATTTCTGGTTTTTTAGTGGTTATTTTATGCAAAATATTTTATTTGCATTATTTCTTTTTTTTGTCCTATATCAAAATTATTTTTTGTCTCTTGTGGCAGAACCTATATTTAGTCTCAACAAGTCTAACCTATGTAGTGTAGTTCCCAGTTTAGCATACATTGAGAAAATGCATAGACAGAAATGGACATTTCTGCATTTGAGTCTTCTGTTTTATTTTATAATTGTAATTATTTCTTCCTCACAAACTTCCTGGTACTAAATACTGACGATACTCATAGTAGGTTGTTTTTTTCTTTTTTTCCTGATATCCCTCACATCATGTTGTAACTGCCTTTGAAGCACAGCAGTTTCACAATGCACAAGCAATCTCAGACACAGTGTATGTATACATGTTGCTGCTGTAGTCCATTACAAGAGGATCAGATGTCACTGCACCTCCAGGGTGCTACAGCACAGTGATACCCACCTCACCCATTTTCCAGGCTTAGAAACCCAGCAGAGAAATATTTTGGTTCCACTGTTCTGTGCTGTTTGCAACCCATCAGCATCGTTTCTCCTGAGCTGCTTGAGGCAGGGGGAGGAGGCAGAAGAGTTAGGAATGAATAAGTGAAGTTTGATGAAGGTTTGCTAGGGCGAAGGTGTTGAATTTTTTAACATTCTGGGTTGTTTTTAATTGACAATAAATTAAACCTACTTACCCCAAGATGAGTCTGTTTAGCCTCTGGTGGCAATTGATAAATGATGTCCATGTTTATTTCGACACATTTGCTTCCTTTCCTATTTTCTTCCCCTGTGCTGTTGAGTGCTTGTTGAAGCCATGATCTTCCACCTGGGTAGGGGCAATCCCAAGCACAAATACAGACTGGGTGGAGAATGGATTGGGGGCAGCCCTGCGAAGCAGGAGTAGGAAGCCTTATGAAAAGCTCAACACGACCCAGCAGTGTGTGCTTGCAGCCCCAAATGCTGACTGTGTCTTGGGCTGCATCAAAAATAGCATGGCCAGCAGTACAAGGGAGGTGATTCTGCCCCTCTACTCTGCTCTGGTGAGACCCCACCTGGGGTAGTGTCTTGTCCTGGGGTGACTTTATGATACTGGTATCCCCAATCATCTGGTTTATGTTATATATTAAGTTCTGCACCTTTAAGACTGGCTTTGAGAGCAAGAGAAGGGGAAGAAAAAGCTGCAGTTTGTGTTAAAGAAAAACATCACTCCCACACATCTCGCTCCTGGACTGTGGTGTCTGCAGCACGGACAGACAGCGGGACAGAGCTTCTCTCTGGCTTTTAGTTAGTTTTAGCTAGCTGAGGCAGAAGAGTTCCCTGGACCTTCTTTTTTTTTCCTTTTTTCCCTTTTTTTCTTGGATCTGTGCAAGCCTGCTCTGGACTGAACACCCAGCCAAACCCCGGGAGCTCACGCCTGTGGCCCACCGGGGCCTGGGCCTCGGCACTTTCCAGCGCCGGAGGGACTGATAAGAAACTGAGCGAGCCGAGCTTCACCACATGAAAAGGACTTTTCTTCCTAGACTTCCCATCCCATCGAACAGCAAGAGGTTTTATTATTTAATATTATTAAATTTCTGTTAAATAAACAGCTTTTTCCACTTCTCTCCAAGGAATTTTTTTTCCTTTCCCGGACCAGTTGGTGGGGAGGGGGCATTTCCCTGGGGAAATCCCCATTTGGAGTTTTTCTCCCTAATTTGCCCTAAACTAGGACAGTCTTCAGGTCTGAGTCCTCAGCATAAGAAGTGGACCTGTTGGGAGAAGACCAGGGGAGGGTAATGAAGGGGATCATAGGAATGGAGCACCTTTCCTACAAAGACAGGCTGAGAGACTTGAGGTTGTTAAGCCTGGAAAAGAGAAGGCTGGGGAAACCTTGGAGCAGCCTTCCAGTGCTTGAAGGCAGCAACAAGAAAGATGGAGAGGAACTTTTCACAAGGATAGGTAGTGGTAGGACAAGGGGGAATAGCTTAAACTGAGAAAAGTTTAGGTTTAGGTTAGATATTTTAGAATTCATTAAGAAGATTTTTTTTTTACTCTGGTAGTGGTGCTACACTGGAACAGGTTTCCTAGAGAAGTTGTAGCTGCCCCATCCCTGGAAGTGTTCAAGGTAAGGTTGGATGGAACTTTGAGTGAAGTGGGCTAGTGGAAATTTCACTGTGCATGGCAGAGAGGTTGGAACTATATGATTTTTAAGATCCCATCTAACCAAAACCATCCTATGATTCTATTAAACTTTTCAGATAAATTAATACCTGTCAAAGGAAAAATAATTTCCATCCCAGAACACCCATTATTTAGTGATTTTGAGAGGGTTCTTCAATTATTTGCCACAATCTCCAGCAAGATCTGCTTGCTGCAGGTGTGTGCTGACAATCTGTATGTGTAGAAGAGGACCTTGGCTAATAAGTTATTCTGGTTTTTTTTCTTTCAGTAGTTTTTACCTAGTTTCTATTAATCTCAGTTAATGCTTTTTCCTCCATGAAAATAATTTTATTATTCCTGATTATAATTGGTCAAAAAATCACAACTCAATGAGGATTTTTATATGGCGCATTCAGATTCACTACTTTGTCTAATGTATGAGAATTTGTAAATGACATATAAAATTGTGTCATTTCTATTGTTTTGGTTTGGTTTTATTAGCTAGCTGAGACGCAGTGTTAAACTGTTAAACTGTTAAAGGTCACAGTTGCAGAACATTTGGGGAGGGTGTGATTTATTTCCCCCTTGCTAATGATTAGATATTAATTTACAAATAAGAACATTTACAATAAAAACACCCATTTCATATAGAAGTCTGTTTTTTCTTTTTGGTTCATTCTGTTTGTGTTTTTTTCTTCCTTCCTACATGGATCACCATGTATTGCTTGCTTAAATGTTCTGAATAATCGTTTTTCATTGGCATGCTCTTGCACTTTTGCATTTTTACCCTGGTCACAAATAATTTCCTTTACAAAAATATTTTCTTTAAATAATCATTCCATTAACCATCAAAACTACATTTTAAACCCTTCATCTTTTAATACTCATTCACAATTAAATCAATACAAATTCGGCCTCAACAGTTCTTATACAGCTGAATCAATAAACTGAATAATAATGAAAGAAGATAAGATTTAAAAGTACTCTATGGGCACAATTTTGAGTAGATGTGACTTCTAAAGTGCTGATGAAGATTTTAACATGAGTTGCATTTTCAAAAATCTCTTCCTGATATTAAAATAAACTTCAAAAATACAAAGAAAATTTGAATTAGAACTTGTAATTCTACCATTTGTAATTCTGTAAAATTATCTATATTGTTATTCTCAGAAAAATGAGGCAGTCAAAAAAAAGACACAGCAGGCATATTTCCAAATGGAAGTGAGATCTCATATTTCTAATTGTTACATTGTTACTTGGGGATTTGATTTCCTCTACAATAAAAGTTAGAACTTTCATTTTTTTATGGAGCTATTTTACAAACTATAATTTCTTCTTGACTAAATCAGAACAGCCATTAAAAAAAAAGCTCTTTATATCTCTTTCCAAAGTTGTGTATGTGAGATTCAAATTCCTAAAATTATTTAAATAATAACAATGGATGAAGATATTTCCACAGAATTTGGAAATAAATTGTCTTTTTCCTAAAATATAACCAGATTACTTCTTTGTATTCTGTTTTCAAAACTGTTTGGGGTGGCTGATATATATTTTTGGGAGCTTTGCTTTGTTCAATCAGATCAAATTTTTAACATCAATAGTAAAATGCTGTAGTTCATTGCATGATGAAGGACTTGCCAGAGTAGGTACTTTAGTAAAGAGAGTATCTTCTTCAAAAAGCTTTCAGTCTGAGAGGTATGGATTCAGAGAGAGAGAGAGAGAGAGTAAAATACAGCTCAACAGTAAAACAACCTGCCTCACCATGAGGTACTAGATGCTGCCTAAATTTTTGTAGGGATCAGAACCATAATAAGTTTTAAGGAAAACTAAAAAGGAGATAATTGTTTGGAAGCCTACTGGGCACATGAAAAGAGCTTTGAAAAATTATGTTGAACATGGGCAGTATAACTTCAGAAAGGGGAAAAGGAAATGCAAAAAGAGAAGTGTTTGAAGAGTTTAAAGGCATAAGAAAGTTAGGAGAGGTTCTTCATTTAACTTTAAAATGGTAAATTTACTGCAAAATAATAGAACATAAAACATTTTCATGATGCTTCAAAATTACTTTGCAAACTGATTTTGTGAAACTTGAAGAAAAATACCATACTATGCTATAATGATTATCTTTAAGACTTAACCACACAATTCACAGTAAGACAAATAATGTGAATTCACTGCACACTAAATATATACTTTTATATATTTTTCTTCTTTAAATAGTATTGAGAAGTCATGTCAAAATTTATATGACCCATATTAGGAACTTTTTTGTATGGGAAAACATGATGCCGATTGTAGAGAAAGTCTCTAATACTTGTTGGTGTTGAATCAGTGGGCAGAATGATGGCAAGTCAGCTTCAGAGTACATAAGTGCAACTTAATACATCCAAGAAATGTAATAAAATCCCCTTATGTGTGATATTGAACTAGGAACTGGCAGAAACAGATTAGGAAATAAATCTTTGTGTAATTGTTGACATATGTCTAAAAACACCAATTCTGTCCCTGAAAAGAAACAGAAAAAATAAGAAAATAATATTGAGCATCATTATGAAAGGAACTGAGAAAAAGAAAAAGCATATTTTTCTGTAGAAAACTTTGGCAGACTCACATCCTCAATTGCTATAAATTTTTTTCTTTCTTTTAATTTGAAAGAAGTAGTAGAATTTGAGATTGTATGGAGAAAGGCAATTGAAAACGTGATTGTGGTAGCTGCTTTATGAGGAGTCTTGTGACTGAATACTCAATGGAGGAGACAGGTAAGGTGAGGACATGATTGAGGTGGATGGTATCAAAGACAAGCTGAGATTAGAACAAAACCTCATAATATTGAAAATAGGAGATAGTAATTTAAAGTAGTACAACATCTGTTTTAAATAGTTAAGATACCACTATTTTACACAGCTGTTAGTGAATGTTTTGAATCATTTGCTGATGGACCCTATGAAAGTAGTTAGCGTCTGCAAGAGCAGAAAGGGATTTCTGAAAATTCATAAAAAAAAGACGGGAAAGAAAGGGAGAAGACAGGAAAGGGTATTTGCTCTAATTCAGCTATTGTGTACTGTCTGGGGAGGGAGTGGAAAAGGAGTGGTAGTGAGGGTAACAGACCTTTTAGGGAAGAGGATGGTGTGTTCTTCCTAAAAAGTGGCTGCTGCCATCACAGGCAGAATAACAGGCAAGAGATACAACATATTTGAGATATTATGGCATCTTTCAATTTTTTGAATGCTTCTTCCCATGCTATATGACTACAGATGAAAATCCTGCAGAATGTAGTGGAATCAACGAGCTGACCTGTAGACTAAATTGGCCAAATGTTTTCAGAGCTCATTAAACAATAAGCTATTGCTTACATAAGCATGAAACTGTGCTTTACAATTCTTATCTCCACTGCAATAGTTGAAATGTTCCTCATAACATAAATAGGACATAACACATATAGTTACACGAATAACAGTGAGAAATCACCTTTACATAATGTTACTCTATATATTTCTTTTCAAATTAAAACTAAAATATTACAGAAGAATAACTTAAAAAATCACTAATGTGTTTATATCATTATTACACAAAGAAAAAGAAAATTGAAGTTTCTAAAAAAACCTCACAGACCTACTGCTTTAGTTGTCTGCAGTACATCAGGTGAAATTGACATGAAAATGAGGATTTATTTACTGTGACTAAGTAACACAAACTCAGATAAGCTTTCCTGAGACGCATACAGAAAATTATAGAAAAGAAAGAAGTAATAATGTATATGTAGATATGTAGATATGTAAATATGTAGAAGAGAGAGAATAATTAATTTCAATTTTGCAATCTCAAAAAAAAAAGATCAAATAGATGATAACCTTGTAAGAGTTCAAGTTTCATGTAGAAGAAATACTAAGTCTGTCTAAAGCTTTTTTTAAAACATGAACAAAAGCATGTTGAATTGAGTAGATTTAATGTGTATATATTTTTAGCAACAGTGTTTCCCTTGTTTTTCTGAAGTATTTAATGTAAACATTACCTTAAATATATTTTCAAAATTTTGAAATATGTTTAGCATGACAAGATGTGATTAAGGCTTTTACTCAGGTAATTCAATGCTGTGGTATTAATTGACAAATTGGAGTATCACATTTATTTTGAAATGTAGTTAAGACTGAATTTATTGCAGATGTAATGTGTGGTTTTGCTTTTTTTTGGCATTTATTTTTTGTTCTCTTACAAAAGTACAAGTGCAATGCATATGTTAGAATATCAGGAGGAATATAAATCATGAATTACTGACATCAAGAAATCTTAGAAACCACACTGAAAAAAAGCAATGCTCAGTAAATTTGATACAAGTTGTAGATAGATCCTTGGAAAGACATTTATACATTATTCATCCCATGAGATGGTCTTCCTCTTGAATCAGATATGTTGTGCTTGAATCAGTTATATTTCCTATTGAAAACTATATGCTGATTATCACACCGTATACTACATGCATCATCTACTCAAACCTGCAGATAAGGAAGATTTCATATTGACATAGATACCATGTATCAAGTAGTAAACCAAAAGTAATGTCTTATCAAATTAGAAATTATGCTTGTTGAAACAGGTTCATCACTTTTTTCATATTGACATATTGACTAGTCTATGTATGTGGTCTCTAAGCTTAGATGCACTGCTTTATGAAAAAGATGTTTAAATACACCTTTTAACAACAGCAAAGAATGCACCATAATTCTACACAAATATTTTGTCTAGCTTTAACAACTTGCATTCTGATAAAGGAATGTGACTATAAATTCATTCTCTGATCATGTAGAGAAATGTATAATGAAAGCACTGAGAGATCAACAGACGTTTGTGGTATGAAATGTAGTTTTCTGCCACACACAGTTACAATCTCAAAATTAATCTCTATCTAAGATACCCTTTTCAAACTAGAAAGGCTAGTTTGAAATAGATGCATACAGATGAAAATACTAGGAACTGTAAACCATGAATGACACAAAAATTAGACCAGAAGAACATCGTTAAATATTATGAAAATACATTAAAACTATTTCTTTATGCCTATGATCATTATGAAGGGAAGTAAACTCTGCTTTCCTAGAAAAAATCACCTACATAGGTTGCAAGAGGAAACCTGGTTTTTATCTTGCATGTCTTTTACCTTTTGGGATTCTATTACAACATGTGCATATATTTCTTTCAAGTAGTATCTCAGATTTTCAAAATTAAAACGCATGTTATTACTTGAAATTAGTGAACAATTATCAAGTGATATTTTATCTTTTTCTAAGTCCTACATTCCTTTTATTTTTTTTTCTCATGTATTTCCTGCACAATGTGTCTGCTCTATTCTCCCTTTACTCACGGAGTCAAAACTGGATCTTAAGTTTATTATGGTTCTTTCAGCTGTTCTTCTGGCAGAGACATTATTTAGCCTGTTTTCAGGATGATATACTAGGTACATTGCAGCTAAATCTGTTTTTGCAACATATATTGTTGGAACTGTAATTTTTATCTATTTTATTCTAATAAACAATTAATTACAATCTTCCTGAATTAAAATGACATGGTACTTTCTCATACTGCCCTTAAATTCTATTGGTTAAAAAGAATATTTAAATATAAGAATTTTAATTATTTTTAAATCTTCAGCCATTGTAGTATATAACACAGTAATTTTGCATTCCAGTACAAAGACATTTCCAACTTCCAAAAGGATAGAAAAACAAGTGGAAAGAGACTGGATATCCCCACAAAGTGACTCATTTCCTTTTCTTCATGCTGGTACTGAAGGAAAATAAGAGCTAATACTCTAACTGGTTTTAATTAGAAACTTTTAATTGGTTTTCACCAAAACAGATGCATTGAGTGTATTCATTTGCGTGATTAGCCTTTTAAGTTTAAGACAATAACTTCAAGAGTCTCTGGCCAATATCACTCACACTATCTTGCTTCTGAGTAGATTCAACAAGCTGAGGCAAATTGAAATTTCAGATGAATTATTTGTTTTTCTCATGTAATTCAAAAGATACCACAAAGACATTATTTTTTGAGGTAAACTACTCTTTCTGGAACATTATAAACATTATATATTGAGGATACTGGCTGATGGCAGCTGTTAAAGCCCTGTGAGATGCATTTTGGCTGCTGGAGAGTAGGACCTAATATTTTCAGGACTTGTGTGAAATATTTTAGCAATACTCTAGGTCACATGGTGTGATTCTTGGGGATGATCCTGTGCCTGGCCAGGAGCTGGACTCAAATGATCCTTGTGGGTCCCTTCAATTCAGCATATTCTGTGATTCTGTGATTTAATGAGACTTGGCTGTACCTGTGAACTGGTCCACAGTATGACCTGACTGACTGAACCTTGTATATTTCTTCAGTCTTCTGATAGGGCCATTGAAAAATCTAACCTCCAACAAGACTGATTTTTCAGAAAAGATGGGGGAAAATATCAAGGATAATTACTGTGTGCTGTATTAAGGAAAATTAATTTTAAGTCTAATTGATGATTACATTTTACAGTGCCTAAGGCCAGTAAGATCTTTGAATGTTGCTCTTTTTAGATCTAAGAAAACATCATCCTGCTGGGAGATTTTTTCAGGGGGGAAGTTACCTGCAGCATACTGAAAACTATTTCATTTTCACATAAAGATTTTCTCATCCATTTCACCTACCACAAATTGTGTAAATTAACTATTAAAGTCTTCCTGTTTCCTCAGGGTTTCTTTAAACATACCAAGTTAGTAAATGTAATACCTGCAAAATGTTTTTTCCATCATTCTGTCTCTTCTAAAGAAAGCAGGAGAACCAATAAAGTAAGTAACACAAGAAATTAAAGTCCCCATGGGATGGAGGAGTCATACCTGGTAAGACCATATTTGGAGGTTGCATTTCGCTTGCACTTAAAATTAGTGTAAGTCTGGAATGTGCTGAAATACTTCTCTGGTTCACTTCAATGATTTTGTAAGTGCAGTAACAACAGATAAATCTGACCTTCCTACCATATAGAACCACTACTTCATGTCCTTTAGAAAGGAAAACCATCAGTTACCTAGCAGTAACTAATGGCTAGTTACTAGCAGTTACCTTTGACATAAGGCAGACTCAGAACAGGTCACTCACAGCAATGTCTGTGAGTTCTGAAAATCTGCAAGGCTGGAGATTTACAACTGCTTCAGGAGTCCCCATGTCTGATCATTATCAAGGTACCATATTTCTTTCCTTTTATCAACCCAGTTTTTCTCCTGTTCCAAGATGACTTTGATGGTCCTTCAGTGAAGTTGCCCAAGGATGTTGGTGGCTTTCTTATACTGGGAAGGCCAAAACTGGGCAGAGCACACTGCATATGAGTGAGGAGGTGAATACACTCTTTGTAAAATGTGTTATGTTACTGGCCTTTCTGTCTGCAGGGGCATACTGATGACTTATATTCAATATGTTCACAACAATATCCAGATGTTTCTCTTCAGACGCTTTCTAGGTCTTCATCTCCATGCCTATAGTCTTTCAAAGGATTAGTCCATCCCAGATTTTGTGTGTACCTTTGTGGAATCCTATGTATACATTATCAGAACATAGGCAATGTCTCCCATATATTACTTCCACAGAATGATATATTCTCTCTGGACGAGGGAATCTGAATTACATTTGGTGGATCTTTTTGTAGTATTGCATCTTTTCTTTAAAACAATCAAACTGAAGTGTGGAAGCAAGTATTTTAAAGGGATTATGTTAAAAATAATATTTTTTTGTGGTATTCCTGAAAGATATTCCTGTTCCAAAGTCAAATATGTGACAACAATTTGCCCATAATGATGTTCTTAACCAAAAATGCTGATTGAGTAATATTATTTGTAGAAATGGAAAAATGTTCATTCTCACTTCCAGATGATTTCTCTCTATGAACGAGCATGAGAGAAATGATCATTAGATGAACTGGCAGAAAGATATTTTTAGACAAAATTAACTGGTAGGCCTTGTTGAAATGTTACATGATGTATTTGGTCTGTGTCAACATAATTTTCTTGGGTTTTCAATATTTTAATTAAGCATAAGATGCTCATATTATTTGTGACCTTTTGGGTATTTATCCAAGATAAGAACTAATCTGTAGTGTCAAGGAGATGTTTAAAGAGGATCATGAAGATTATAAACATAATAAAACAATACTGTTTTTTGCTAATATAATGTAGTGGCAATATCTCTTCAATTAATATGGCTGGATACAGTAATGCATCTCCCTCTATGCTGTGCTCTTAGGGAAATAATTATATCTAGCCTTCCTTCCTTCCTCCCTCCCTCCTTCCCTTCTTTTCATATTCTTAGCAGAGAGGTGGAATCTATGAAATTAACAATATTCTCTCAAAACCAAAGCCCTGATTTGTTTTCAAATGTCAGCCATCAGTGTCTTAAAACAGCTTCTCTTAGACAAAATCCAGAAACAAAATTACTAAGTGCTAGGCTTTGCATCTTGATGTTAGCTAAGATTTCAGTTCTTTAAAGTATTTTTCTGCAGAGATAGGGCTCTTGAACAAGAATCCATTTCAGGCCTCTTAGGCCTCTTTACTCTTACTTCCATTTCTTTTTCAGGGAATATAAACACTCTTCTCTAAATCCAGTGATCTTATTACCCGTTTTGATCTTTCCCTGTGGTATCTCCCTTTAGTCTCCAACTGATTTTAAACCAGTCTATTCAGAAACTTATGCTTATATGTCTGGGTAAATCTTGGGTAAACCGCATATCAGGGACACTGGCTTTTAGATATTTTTGTTTTAACTCTATTATCCTGTTTGAGAAAAATGACAACTCATTTAATGTATGTTGCAGTTATCATTTCAAATATTTTTGACAAATTTCTTGACTCTGGACTGTGGTGGAACTCTCATTGACATCAAACAGAGCTGTATCCACAGACTGAAAGCAGATAGCAGTCTTTTTTAGGATTAAATATCAATCTGAACTCTACGGTAAAGTTTGTTCCTCTTCCAATACAAGCTATAGTTAATTCAAGAAATTTTGTACCAAGTTTGCAAGAAATTATGATATTTAGGCCTGTTTATTTAGGTCAGAGGAGTGCATCTCTTGTCTTACCAGCAGCTGAGCTATGTAAGTACTGTCACTGAATTATTAGTAAGTTATGGAATTATGAGTAAAAGAAGGCCTCAAAAATCTTTTAGGTCTAGAATGTATATAAAATAAGTAAAAGTTAGTAACCAAAATCCAAGCACACCTCCACATAATCCAAAATAGTAATTAATCTATTGCCTGCTCATGACTGAGCATACATTAGCTGTTTACATTTTTAATGCTCTCCAATAATGTACAGCAGTCCACTACAACAACAAGAAATTGCAAGAGCCCTTCCACATAGAGAAAAAGAAGTGAAGAACTAAAATACATAAAATGTTATAATATTCTGTAAAAGCAGGCATAAAACATCTGCAGGAGCAATTACTAATATAACCATAAAATAAGTACATAGCTTTCTCAAGTCTCTGTTTTGCTACTCATATTTTATATCATTTGTGTTACACTGGTAAGCAACATGGGAATATTTCAGACTATCAACTCCCTGATGGCTGGGAGTAAGAAAGATAGAGACAGACTACTTCAGTGATAGGTCAAGAGACAATGGATATAAATTGAAGCATGCTTAAATAGAGAACAACTTTTTTACTCTAGCAATGGCCAAACACTGGAGCTGGTATCCCAGATAGGATATGGGGTCTCTATCTGTGCTGATTTTCAAAACCCAGTTGAATTTGGTCTTTAGCAGCCTGGTTTAGCTGATCTTCCTTTGAACGACAAAGATTCAAATTTGAACTCAGCTGGGCCTCTCCAGAGATCCCTTCATACTGCAACCATTATGTGATTCTATGAGAACTCACTGAGAAAAAAGGGAATTAAAGAATAAATCCATTCCCTCACTTCAAAATATGCCGCTATGTTACCGCTGAAGATGAATAGATCACACGGACACAGCTCGAGGTGTGGTTTATTTTTCCTCCCAGGATTTATAGGCTCCTGACCACAGCCAGGGATTGGATGGTCAGGATAACACTTTATCACTGCACTGGCTATGAGAGATGCCCATCACAAGACATGTAACAGAAAGAATGTACACATATCTATGTTTACAGTTACTGTCCTGGGAAAGTCCTTAGAAGACTATGTTAGCAAGCTCAGAAGCTGAGTTTTCAGGGTGACACCGCTACTCTAACGTGAAGGCGACGAATGAATATATAGCTGTATCCATGACTAGTTTTGGAGGTCATGGTATTTATATGGGGAGTAATTCCAAGAAGATCTTCAAATAGGTAGTTGCATTTAAGTAATAAACACATGCAAGTCTACTTGAGTATAAGGTTTCTTTTTTCTTTTATTTTTCTCCACAATCTAGTGTGGAAAATAGAGCATACAAGAGCATAACTATTGAACTGAGCCTCTAGAGTTCAGAATGAAAACACATACGAAATAAAACACACATGCTGCTGATAGTAGAATTATTTATAATAATTTAGGTTAGAGTGCTGTCTTCCTGAGGCAACAGGCTGTTTGTACCAACTCTTGTCAAAAATCAGGATTCATTTGTACATTTTTGATTAGTGACACATATTAGAGTTTCATTTTATTCTTAGCACTTAAATTGCATTTTGCCTAGGGCATTCATTTAAGATAGAGTTCATTAAAGTATGTTATTCCATTTTGGCTTTTGTGTAGACAGCAAAAAAAAAAAAAGAAAGCTATGCTCAGAAGTGAAAGGCTTAGATACGTAATTTATTTTGACAACTATAGCAGCAAGGTAAGAAAAGCTATTATAACAGGACTTACACAAAACTAATTTTTTCCATTTGCATTATAACAAAGACTGTATATCTGAAAAATATTTTGTTTGTCATATATCAAAACAACTACTATAACACTTGGGCATATATTTGAAAAAAAATAAATTTTACTGGATCATTTTTCAATATACATTATTTTTAAAAAGCCAGTTAATTTTTTTCCATCTGAAAAGATTAGGAGGGTTACAGCTAATTAGATATTTTTCAAACTGCAAAATTTCTTCATTTTGGTCAGAAATGGTATGCAGGGAAAGTAGCCTATTCAAAGGAAAAAAATACTCGAAATGGTTCTGAAAGGCAGAAAATTGATGCTAGTGAAGCAAACTGGCTTTTATTTTTAAAATGTACACTCTCCTACAGCTTGTATAATTTGATTCTTAATGATCTGAACAACCATTGTGAGGTTACACTCCATTCACCACAGTGAAATGGGGAATTAAGTACAAACATTCAAAGCCCAAGAGTTAAATTCCATTTGGAAAATCAGGAATAGGAATACCTGTAGTCTGAGATCTATTTTGAGTATTTTTAATTATTAAGGCACTTAATAAATAGTATTTTGATTAGTTACTTTGCCTAAAATCTCAAAACTTATAGGCAATATGACAGACTGAGCAGATATCCTGGAGAAAATTACAAAGACTATGGTTCTGAGTGTCATAACTTTAAGCAAGATATGTTAGAGAGCCCTGAGGGAAGGAACTCCTCACTAGCACTCATATCTCATTCAAAGTGTTAAGAGTTCTGAAGCTGCTTGAAACAATGACCACAATATAAGTGAGAGAAATATTTGTCAAGGCCACAAAAATAACCAAAGTAAGGAAGAAAAAAAATATATATAGGTCAGAGCATTCAGGCCATCACTTAGAACTAGAGGCTGAGCTTGTGGGCCTTGATCAATCAGAAGAGATAAGGTTAAGGGGTACACTGCTTGTGAGCAATGTGAGGAGAAATTACAAGCACAACATGGCTTTAAGCCAGGGACAATAGCCACAAGTTACCATTTGGGAGCTCAGGTTACCTCAAAGGAAAAGATGAATTTTTACTGGCATGGTAGTACAGCACATGACACAGGGAAGTGTAGAGTCTGCATTCTTTGAGGTTTTTAAGACTCAGCTAGCCAAAGTCATAGTGACAACATCTCATGTTCACAACAATTCTCTTCAAGGTTGGACGTTGGCTCAAACTTCCAGAGTTTTCTTCCAAACAATGTTGCTGCAATTCTGTGAAGGAAATCAAAACAAAAACAAGCAAAAAAAGCCACAGATGGACAACTTAGCTGTAAATGAAAACAAAGGAGACCTCTCTCATTTTACAGACCTGACAGTGCAGGTTGTCAGGGCTGGTCTGAGCTTGCCTTGGTTTCAGCTGGTTTTGTGTTATTTGGATTATTAGCTGGTGGCTAAGTGATCAGTGAGGCCAGCAGTTTCAGCATTTTATCTATAATCCTCTAATGTCCCTAGACTATTTCTTTCAAATCCCAAAAAGGTGAGGGAGTAAAGCAAGTAACAGCAGTATCTATTCTGTACCTGTGCTGGGCATTAGGCATTGATTTTCAGACAGTCCCTGTCTTTTTTACTGGCAGTTAGAGAATGCACAGTGGAATATCACTATCATTAAAATGATTAACTTCTGTAAGAACCGACCGATTTTTCTCTTATTTCTAATGAATTTCACTTTTTCTTGGCAATTTGACACAAATCATTGTATCCCTTTGGCAGTGATTCTTGCTTACTAGGTTAATCATTACAAAGGTAAGAAAAGCATTGTCACAATTACACTTGCTACTCCCTTTCTAACATACAGAGGAACTTGTTCTCTTTTCACCCATGGGTCAATGGCTTTATATAGGAAACACAAAGTCTCAGTTCAAACTTATTATCTTACAAAATTGTTCATTTGAATGAACAGACAGTCTCAAAATGAGCTTAACAGAAGCAGTTGGTGAAATGTGACTCTGTAAGCCTGTCCATCTGGCTGGAAACACAAAGTAAACCTTGTAACAGCATTTATATCTGATTTACATCCAGATGGACTTCTCTTGTACCGCATTAGGTAAGAACTAACAATTTTAAGTATATGCATAAACAAGTCTTAGCTAGTGAGTTTAAAACCACTCAGCTTATGTTGTTTCCTCCAAGTCTGCCACCTTCATTTCAAAGATAAAAGTATAGAGTACATCAAGCATGAAATGAGTGAACTGACATCAAGAAATAAAATTTTCCATTCAACTTCTGCTATGAATAATAAAGTGATTGAATTTCTTTTGATGTAAGCCACCAAATTGCAAGACTGAAAAGCCTTACACATTTATAGAGGTACCATTCCTATCTATATCAAAAGACAGGATTGTCAGAAAAACTGAGTAAAATTCACTGAGCAAGTTTATTGAACAACTTACTCAAATACTGTTATGGTGCCCCAAATCAAAGAACAAGTAGACATCTGGATCAACTTACAGATATAATCAGGGGTTTCAGTCATTTCTATCTGCTGTTGGAAGCTGCTTATCTCACCAAAATTTTTCTCATCATTTAGTAATCCCAAAATGCATAGAAGAGGTTCTCTGAGTGATGATTTTAAATGTAGAAAGGAGAAAACCTTGAAAAAGTGCATTAAGGTATGTTCAGGTAGTACATCTTTAGTGACAAGAAACTTTATAGAACATTGCGTTACCAACACTATCTGAAGCACAGATAATTAAAGAAAACCTACACAAGCTACTGCAAAGAATTTTCACACAGATAGTTTTATTAACGTGGTGGGAATAAAATATATCTTATATGTGTACCATGCATTTTAAGGGTTTTTCTTTACTATATGCATTTCTGTCAGCTAACTTTCCATGCCACTAAATTCCAATATTTATTTGTAAAAATCCTGGTCTTCAACTGATCTATTAATAATAACAAAAGCTAAATATAGGCTCATGAAAATCCCCAAACAAAAGACATGATTTTTCACATTATCTTGTGTAAAACATTGTCAAGAAATATAAATATTGCAATATTAATCTGTTTTTCCACTTGTGCAGAAGTAAAAGAAAAATTTCAATATGCTTTTCCAAATTAAAAAAAAACTTCTTCTATAAGGACAAAATATTTTAAGTTGGCAGTGCTTGAAACATTCTGAAAAATAAACAAATCAAAACTGACAGAGTTAATGCAAAGAAAAGAAGCCAGAGTGGGCTATGCAATTTCTTTTTTGCTGACTAGTACAGAAGCAAACGTCACTCTGTAATGATGCATTATGACACAAAATAACAGAGGATGAGAAAGAGGGCAAATGCTGGGCTGGAATTCTTCCTGCAGCATTACCAAAAGATTCAAAGATTTGAAGCCACTCACAAATTCTTTTCCTTTTTTGCTAGGATAAGCACAAATCACCTTAACAGCTCAATTGTCAGTGTCAGGGAACATGGAAATTATACAGTAATATTTGATAACAGTGTGAGGAATCCTAAGTTAAATGAGAAATTAATATATAAATATACTGCAAAAACAAGCAGATTTATTTGCATGTTATCTTGGTGAATAAATTATATAAGTAAAAATTTTGAAAAGACTCTATCTCCAAAGTCAAAACCAAATTAATTTTAACAAAATTTTAAAGAACTTTCAACAGAAATTTGGCCACAATTAGAATATATTAATTATGTGTGTATGTTCCTGAAAGCCCATCCTTGTATGCTTTTTTAGGCTATTTTACAAAACTGTGGAAGTGACTTTTATGAAAGAATATTTTCCTAGCAGAATAGTTTCCTTTCATGATTTGGAGGTGATAGTTAAGGACATTTGTTTGCAGATTTTCAAAGCAGCAGAAAATTCTAGGTTTTTGCATCCTTTGCTTCCTTGGATGCATCCCTTGGGTCACATCTACGATTTCAGATGTACATCAATTAGTAAACAGCAGACAACAAAGTGAGTGTTTTGTACTACATAGATATAGAAACTATCCATCAGCTGCTGTGATAGCATAATACTCAGGTTAGTGTCCTATGTGTATAAATTGTATAGAAACTTTCATTTTACATGCTGTATGGAGGTGGGTCCAAGCTACCTAAGTACAGTTTTCTTTGGCATTCACTTAGATGGATGAAATTGTATCAGAGGAAAGTTTGTATGACAATGACATTAGAAAGATTTTAGAACTGTAAAGATAGTCTGTTAGTACTGTAAACATTCAGGTATCCTGTGGGATTCTAGGAAGATATATGAGCCCTACCTTAAGCTCAAAGTGGATTGCAGAAAAAATGGGGGGGAAAAAAATAGACATGCCTGTTTAGGAAATTATATTTAGGCTTGATCCAAATTACTCAATTTCAATTTACATCAGTATTGAAAAGCATGGTATCAGGACATGTTATTGTTTAAAACTGTAAAGAATTATTAAAAATATTTTTGTATTTTTTTCCCAGAAAGAATGTTCAACAAAAGTTCTGTTAAATTTATGAATCAAATGTCCTTAAATCCTTGAAAACTGATGCAATGTTTTAACACTTCAAAGAGTATCATAGATATTAAAGATAAAAATTAGATTTTAAAATCATTTTTGGTAAATTTAATAGAAAATTATTTTGCCCGATCAAAATTAATTATGATCATGTTAGATCATGTTATAGGATCATAGAATCAAGATATCAGAGAATTTTTGAGATAGATAGGGACCTTGGAAAGGGACCTTCTTTGACACAGAAAACTAAACCTTATAGTTCAGACACCCAACCTGACAAAGAATGGTCAGCTAGCACAAGCTGGTGAGGAACAAGCTGGGCTTTCAACATCTCCACAGATGGAGATTCCACATCCTCTCAATGGCTGGATTATAGGTGCTATACATGCTCTGATTCCAGACTTGTGATTTATCCATTTTGTTTGAGGTTGTATTTAGATTGAATTGTAGATTGAAGTGAAAGCTCTCTGGAAGTCAAATTTCATTCAAAGTTAAATAGCCTAGAGTCTGCACAAATTTCTTTAAGTGCAGATTTCTTATTGATTTGGCATCATATTCTGATGTAGTAAAAAATAAAACAACAAACAAAAGGCCAAATTATTCACAGAGTCCTAGAATTGTGTGCCCATGATAGAAAGACGTTATAAGGTGTTGTTTTTTTCTTAGAAACTGATATTCATGAAATTGCCCATCATAAAACTGTGGCAGAATTGAAAAAGAAATTAATAAAATATGTTGTATAAAGTTAGAAAGAAATAAGAGTGATGAAGATATCTTTGTTTCAGTGCCTGTAGGGAATAATCAAAATGAAGAATATATTAGAATAAACACCACACAAACTATAAAATACATAATTAGCTATTCTAGACATACAGTAAGAAAAGCAACCTGTCTAGTCAAATCCTGATCTATTTTAAATGAGATAAACATTGAAATTTTACTGGTTTGGACCAGATGTACAGGATTAATTTTAGCAGTAGTTTAAAAAAAATCAGTCCTACCTAGAAATAATTGTAATTTAATGGTTTGAATTTTATTCTAAACTTATTTCAAGAGTCCATTTTTAATGAAAGGCAAAGGTCAATTTAATAATCTTGAATTTGAAGAATAAATGAGACAATGAATGGATGCCTGGAGTTTCCATGCATCATGAAAAAGCATTCTAAGCATATAGAGCTTGGAGTGATAATGGTTACCTTTAGTGTAAATAAAACAAAGTACTTGTGAAATCATTGACGATTTAAGGGAGAAAAACCATGGTAATTAAAGAATATTTATTTACCTTTTACATATACATGGATTATCTATTGAAAACATTCCAAAGTACTTGGGAGAAGGAGGAAGGAGGTTTGTTTTCTTCATGTTTTTTATTCATGAAAGCATTTTACTTGGAGGCAAGACTTCAGATTCTATATTCAGCAATAGACATCACTCTGTCTCTCCTGCTCTCATACTTCAAAATTTAAAGTTAAGTAAAATACATTTTCAATAGGTTCAGTAATGGCTTTGTGCAGACAGAATTCAGGTTTCATGGAAAAGGAAGATCATTAAATGATTTAATAACAACCAAAAAATTGTAATTAATACTTTATAATTAAATTCCTATAGATAACTCAATTGTAAAAATAGACATGTGGGAAAAGATCACTAGATTACCAGTAAAAAAGCACCCTTTGAAACTATCACACTAAGTGATGAATTGACTATATAAGAAGTTAGTGGGGTGAGCAGCAAGACCAGAAGCAGCAGCTACAGTAAGTTCTGGGGACTGAACACTAGAATGAGTTGGTCACAGGGTTCCTGGGATTTGGGGAACATGGGTGGAGAACCCACCAAAGGTCAGCTGTCCTGGCAAGCAAGGCTGATGTGGTGAGGGCATTGCCAGGGGCAACTGATTGAGATTCAAGTGAGATTTAAGTGGCTCCTGGGAACACTGTGAACTGGGCAGGCAAACAAGGTGGGCTGTGGCAGTTCTCACAGGAGGGGACAGGCGTCCTCCCAGCCCCAGAGGCGAGCTCAACTAGGGTCATTATCCAGCTGGCTAGAAGAGACCTAGCTTTGTTTTCACCTGGTGAAAAGCTGTCATCAGAAGGAATATGGCAACCCAGAGAGAACTCCCACAAAAACATGCAGCTGTCTAAATCTGCAGGGAATGTCCAGCTTCGGGGAGTGCCTGCGGGTGTCAGTAGTATATAACAAAATAATTTTTTTTGTTCTTTCCATGGGTTGAGGTAAAATGAAATATTACAAGCTAAATTGGGGGGGGGGGGGAGAATGTTTTTAAAATATATAGTTTTCATTTTAGTTTAATATTTTGCATTGTTCTGTTCCTTAATCAGAAAAAAATCCACTTTCCTAAAGTTTCTTTTCAGAAAGTTCATTAGGATAAATTTTGTGTGCACCAGAGTTGGCAAAAACATTCATATCAGGGTGGAATACCTCTGTTTCAGTAAAAGAAGACTCACTGCAAATATTTTTGAACTTGTAGGGGTTCTTCCCATGCCTTAGGAGGGTAGTGAGATCAAGTCCTGTTTCATTGGAATCAACACAAACAGTGAATATTTCATCTGTAACTGAAGGCTTTGTGCAAGAAGAAATCATTTTAGTTTCTATTAATACTCAAATATATTTGAATTAGATAATATCAGCATAGTAGAAAAATTATGTGTAAACATTTATTTTCTCATTAACTAAGACAGATATATCACACCTTTACCACAAATGTTTCTTTTATCCTTGAAGAAATTAGCAGATGTTTTTCAGCTGTAGCAAGAAAGCTTATTTATAATTGTTATTCTCTGCCTGTATGAGCTCATAAAGCTTACAATAAATCTACTTTTTTTCCCCTGCAAGATATCATTATCAAGACATTATATCAAATAGTTTAAAATTTATGGAATATTTTCAGGCAATGATAGGAAATACAATCATATTTTACAATCTAATAAAAAATAACTAGGCAGCATCTCTTTCATAGATAAAACATTGTATCTTTATTGTAACACCATTACCCCAAAACATCTAAACTCTATTTTACTAGGAAATTTTGGATATAGCCCAGAACAATTATGCTGCTTGCATACATGGTATTGAAATTCCCCCGACTTCCTGTAGCTACTCTCTTCTGATTTAGAATTCTAGTGCAAGACATGAAAACACTACTAGCCAACACCGTATTTGACAGCTGTGCAAATGTTGGTGTTTAGTTTAACTTTTGCCTGACATGCTTGTGCTATATACACCATAGCAAGTGAAGAACAGGTTTGACTACTGAAACTGAACAACCACAAGTCTATGGGGCCTGATGGCGGCATGTATCCAAGGGTTCTAATGGAGCTAGCTAATGTTGTTGCCAAACATCATATTTAAAAAGTCATGGCAGCAAGATAATGTCCTCAAGGACTGGATAAAGGGTAACATACCTCCTATTTTTAAAAAGGGGAGAAAGGAAGATCCAGGGAACTACAGATCTGTGACCCTCACCTCTGTGTGTGTTAAGATCATGAAGTAGATCCTCATGGAAACAATGTTAAAGCGCATCCAGGACAAAAAGGTGATCTGAGACAGCCAGCATGGCTTTATCAAAGGAAAATTGTGCTGACCAGTCTGGTGGTCTCCATGATGGAACGACTGCAATGTTTGACAAGAGAAGACCAATCTATCAGGCCTTCAACACGTTCCCACTTCACATTCTTATCTCCAGGTTGGAGACACAAACACTGGTAAGGTGGACTATTGGGTGGATAAGAACTTGACTGGATGGACACAGCCAGTGAGTTGTGGCTTTATATCTGGGTGGAGGCTGGTGACAAGTGGTGTCCCCCTGGGTTCTGTCTTCACGCTGTGCTCTTTAATGCCATTATCAACAGCATAGACAGAGAGATCAAGTGCACATTCAGCAGGTTTATAGGTGACCCAATGAATGGTGCACTTGACACAGTAGAAGGAAAGGATGCCACTCAGAGGGACCTGGGCAAACTTGAGAAGTGGGCTTGGGGGAACTTCATGAAGTTCAAGAAGTCTGAGTGCAATGTTCTGCACCTGGTTCAGGGGAATCCCAGGCTGGGGAAAGAACTCATTGGTAGAAGCTCTTTGAAGAAGGATTCAAGGATTTCATCCATTTTGTGGATGAAATGCTGGACATGAGCCAACAGCATGCCAGAAAGCATGCCAATTTACACCCCAGAAAGCCAACTCCATCCTGGAATCCACCAAGAAATGAATGGCCAGCAGGTTGAGAGAGGTGATTCTCCTCTCTACTTGTGAGATCCTACCTGGAGTATTGCACCCAGGTCTAAGCCTTCAGCATGAGAAAGACATGGACTTGTTGGAACAAGTCCAGAGAAGGGCCACAAAGATGATCAGAGGATTGGACCACCTCTTCCATCGAGGCAGCCTGAGGTAGTTGTGGCTGCTCAGCCCAGAGAAGAGAAGGCTCTGGGGATATCTTACAGCCTTCTAGTACTTAAAGGGAGCTTACAAAAAAGAGAGAGGATGTGTTTTTTACATGGGCAGATAGTGATTAGGCAAGAGGGTATGGTTTTAAAGTGAAAGAGCAAAAATTTAGACTGGAGCTTAAGAAGAAATTCTTTGCTCTGGAGAAGGTGAGGCACTGGCACAGGTTGCCCAGAGAAGTTGTGGATGCCATATCCCTAGAAGCGTTGAAGTCCAGATTGGATGGGGTTTTGAGGAATCTGGTCTTGTGGGTGTTATCCTTGCCCATGGTGAGACAGTTGGAACTAGATGATATCCAAGGTACCATCCAACCCAAACCATTCTATGTTTCCACAGGTAAGTGAGCTGTAAGTGATCTACTCAAATTGTTGCAATATTTAGGCTCTATGTCACAAAAATACATGTCTGGAATATTCTCCCTCTACCTTCATTTGATTTTTTGTATGTTTTCTTTTAAGACAAGTCTTCCTCTTTAAGAATGAAAAGAAGCAAAAATATAATCTCAGAAGTATTTGCTTCTTTGGTAAAACAGTTCAACATATATACATAAAAAATTGTCTGCTTCTGCATGTCTGTTGAGAAACTGCTCAGACTAATCAGCCGAGTCTTCACAGAAGTATGGTAAATGTTGTTTATTTCTATCTTTAGCACACTTTTATAGAGTCTGACAGGGTCTGTGGGATTAGCAAGATACTATTGGTTAATACATATGGTTTACATTCTTTCCCCAATACACAAGGCTATTGTTTTTCTTTCATTCTTGCTGCTTCGGGAGAGTTACAAGGACACTGCCTTTAATATCATCGCTTATACCAAAGGCTGGCTTGTGCAGACAGGCTTTTAGTAAAATATCATGCTTTTACTCTGTTAAAATGTTTTACTAGACATGTCTATAAGATTTACATATATTTGCTGCATATCTCTCACAGGGCCCATTCCCTGAGGCAGAGGAATGGAATTCAGACTTCCCGCGCTTTAAAGCCACACCTCTCACCTCTCACTCTCACTCTAAAAATCTCTAACAGCTTATCTGAAACTAAATCTTTGCCTTCCTGGCCAGAGGGCACCTCACACATATATATATGTTATTTTTTTAAATTTTTTTTTAATGGCAATTGTAACACAGTGAAATCATGAGTATCATAAAAGAAGACGGAGAAAAAATCGTAACAGTTTTGTTTAAGGAATTAGGAGCTATATTGAATTGTACATAGATTATATTAAAAGTCACAGACAGTCAGTAAATATCAGTAGGGATCTATTGGATATAATACTATGTAAAAGAGTCCCACTGTTTCAGGGGAAACTTTACATTTTGTAAAAGTCTGAATTTTCTAGATTTTTCCTATTCCCAGTCATCAGTTTCCTAATTTGTTATCAATTGCTGTTCTTATAATCGAGTTATCATTCTGCAGCAAACTATTTCGTTCTGTTATTGCATTGAAATATGATATATGCATGTCAAATGAAAATCTGATAGCTGTGGACTATGCAGTAGACCTAGCTCTGCAGACTTTTTTATAGTATTCTAGTTCATTCATCAATTCAAAAAAGTTTAACATGACATTTCAAAGTGCTACACAACATATTACTAGCTTAATAATCATTAAAAGTTTGCTGAAATCCCTCAAAAATAAGACATCATAATTTAGACATTGTTTTGAATAGCAGTACTGCAATGCCTGCTTGTTTTTATTAGATACTGGCACAGTAAATGATGCCGTTATCGAGAATGATTACACTCCTTTCAGAGTTGATTCTGCTAAAAATATTTATTGTTTAATAGAAAAGAGTTGGGAAAAAATGGCAGTAAAAAAGTAGGAAAGAAAAAGTAAGAGTTGATTCAGAGTTTCACGTGTAAAAAGAGGGAAATATTTGTTCATTTGTCAGAGATATTTTCTTTCTTAAAAACTTCTCTAAAATTACTCTCTTAAACTCTGGGATTTCTAAAAGTAGAAATTTCCTGCAGCAATAAGTGGAGCACAATATTCTGAATCTCATTTGCAGTGAGGATACTCCTTAGTCCTATGGACTCAGGGAAGATTCTATTTTAGATTTTATTGTAGCTTCATATTTGCAAAAAAAGGTTAAGAAACTCTCAGGCTCATGAATTGCTGCTCTTCCATATTGGAAGGAATAGCTTCATATATTCTTAAATGGTCTTAAGATTTTTTCTAAATACACAAATGGAACATAAATTCCTCAAATTAATAATAAAGAAAATATTACTGCTAATGAATGATAATGCTAAATATTAAGACAATGTGGAAAAAAAAAGAAACTGCAGAACTCTGACATGATGTAGTTTGATCTGCTCTATTTGCATTTTTTCCTCCTTTTCATAAGAAAGCTATCACTAAAAATTGTAATTTTGCAAGATCAAATAAAATGTAAAGTTACCACCATTTCAGAATTTCTTTTATTTCAGATTCTCTTGGCATTACTCAGAAACATAGGACCAATTTAAAACAATTATCTGCAAAGGGAAACCTGAATTTTGATACAGTTGCAGATCTGTACTACAGAATTTTAGGATACAGATATATTTTATCAGCTCAGTCTTATTAAAACAGTGATGTTAACTCCCCATTAGTACATAAGTTCCACACTGTAGTTCTGTGGATCCCTAATATCCATAAAATTAAGGAAACAAAGATGATAAAGACAGTTTCCAGAATGCTGGTATGTGGATAAGTTTGTTATGATTTTGTCTTTCTATGTTGAGAGTATTGTCTTCTCTTTTCATACTGTGCCTTATGGACAGGTTTTGGTAGCAAGGCAGGCTACAGGGGTGGCTTCTGTGAGAAGCAGCCAGAAGCTTCCCACATGTCTGTCAGAGCCAATTCCAGACAGCTCTAAGATGAACCTGATGCTGGCCAAGGCTGAGCCCATCAGCAATGACAGTAGTGCCTCTGGGATTATAGTTTTAAGGGGAAAAAGAGCTGCCCAACATCAGCCAGAGAGCAGAGCTAGAATATGTGAGAGAAGCAGCTCTGCAGACACTGAAGTCAGTGGAGAAGGAGGGGGAGGAGGCCATCCAGGCACTGGAGCCAAGATTCCCCTGCTGCCCAGGGAGAAGACCATGATGAGGCAGCTGTGCCCCTGCAGCCCATGGAGGACCACAGTGAGCAGACATCCCTCTGCACACTGTGAAGGACCCCATGCTGGAGACACGGGAAACCCAAAGGAGACAGTGACCTTGTGGAAAGCCCACAGTGGAGCAGCATCCTGGCAGAACCTCTGGGCCCATAGAGAGAGGAGCAGATTTGCTGGCAGGACATGGGACCTTGCAGGGAAGCCATGCTGCAGCAGTTTGTAAAGAACTGTCTTCTGTGGGAGGGAGTCACTCATGTTGGAGAAATTCATGGAAGACTGCCTCCTGTGAGAGGAAACCCAGCCTGGGGCAGGGGAAGAATGTGAGGAAGGAGCAGCAGTAGGGACAGAGTGTGATGGACTGACCACAACCACCAGTCCCTGACCCTCTGGCCCACTTGGGGGGAAGAAGCAGAAAAATCAGGAGGGAAATTGAGCTGGGGAGGAAAAGTGGTAGATGGGAGAAAACATATTTTAAGACTTCTTTATTTCTCATTGCCCTACTCTGATTTGATTGTAAGAAATTAATTTCCCCAACCTGAGTCGATTTTGCCTGTGATAGTAATTGGTGCATGATCTCTCCCTGCTCAGGGATCTCAAGCAATGACTCTTTTGTTATATCTTCTTCCCCTGCCCAGCTGAGGAAGGCAGTGATAGAGCATCTTTGGTGGGACCCTGATGTCCATCCAGGGTCAACCCACCACAAGACAGCTCTCTGTACTGTTCTTGTGTGACTCCTCAGCTTCCCATGCTGAGCAGCCAGCCCTTACTGCTTTTACTTCCAGTTATTGCAAATTATCCCCCACTTGGCAGTGGAGAAGGATGATGGCATTTACAGAGCAGGTTTCTTCGTTCTTAGTCCTGGGTTCCACCTTACAGTTTTTTGCATGTTATCTTATTAATCTGCTTACTTCTCGTCATCTCTCAGGCAGACTGGCAAATGTTAGCAAAGCCTTTACTATGGCATTTATAGAGCTTCAGCTGAAGCAGGTGAGGCCTCACTGATCACTTGGCCACCAGCCACCAATCCAGATAACATAAAACCAGCTGAAACCAATACAAGCCCAGAGTAATCCTGATATCCTGCACTGTAAGGTCAGTAAAATGAGAGAGGTCTCCTTTGTTTTGATTTGCAGCTAAGTTGTCCATTCCTTGCCTTTTTGTTTGTTTAGCTTTTGATTTCTTCCACAGAATTGCAGCAGTATTATTTGGAAGAAATCTCTGGAAGTTGTTTGATCCATCCAGCCTCTAACAGAATTGTTGTCAACATGAGATCTTATATAGCTGTAAAGAGTGTACTCCTTAACCTCATCTCCTTCTCATTGATCAAGCAGCCAGCAGGCTCAGTCTCTAGCTCTAAGTGATGGCCTGAAAGCACCTGACCATTCAGATGTGACTGACATTTTTTCTTCCTTTTCTTCTTTGCTTGTTCTGGTTTTGGCCCTGACAAATGTTTCTCACACACACACTGTGGTCACTGCTTCAGAGAAGCTCTTGAACTCTAGCCCTTTGCATTGGAATGAATAAATCAAGGTCCCTGGGACCATCATGGCAGTCCTCCACTGGACACTCTCAAGTGTCTTGAAATTCCTCTTCAAGCAGAGGCTCAAATATTGTCTTCTTGGGAGGGACATGAAATATTTATTTTTCATTCTGTTTTTTTCATGTGAACATGCCTCATGAAGACAATTTGTGTTCTGTGTCCTTATAAACAATTCTTTTCATTTCTTGATCTTTTAACTAGCATGTATTAGACATTTTGTGGATGACTTCATCTTGAACAGACCAAGCCTAAAAGCATTCCATTGCTCTTGAAAGTGATCACTAATGCCTGAGCATAAAGGAACATTACTGCAATGTGTAACCAATAGAAATTTTACATAATTTCAAAATGTTTTCTAAAGGAACTTTATAATTAGAAGAAATAATATAATATTTATAATTATAATTTATAATTAGAGGAAATAATAATTTAAAGAAGTAACTTTGTGAAATAGTGTTTGAATTCCTATTTTCATACAAATTTATATTAAGTACAGAGACTTCATGTAAAATTTATCAAATTAGTTAACTTTATTATAGGTGATTCTTAAAATTTTATATGTCTGAGTTTTGATAATATTTTTTCATTTATTTGAGCTAGTAAGAAGAACAAATGTGCCTCCTATAAGTAGCTGCTGTTTTCCTCTATGCCCATGAGCACTATATTTTAAAAAGAATGCCTGAGTACTTATTCTTGTAAGTTTTAGCTGCATTTTCATTTTGTATTTCTAGTTCTTTACAATTTGCTCTCACTGATTTCAGAGGAAAAAAAAAAAACAGATTAACGTTAGTTTGTTGGATATAAGTGTTCACATAAAAAAAGCCCAAAACCTAAAATCATTTTATGCTGGGCTATAATTTCAGTATTTTAAACTTCATTATGTTTGCAATTCCAGTGCAAAACATGAAAACACTACTAAACACCGTATCAGATAGTTGTGCAAATGTTGGTGTATTTAGTTAAACTTTTGTTTCTCGTTTTTTCATATTTGAAGTTTTGCCTTACCTGCTTCTACTACATAAACAAGGGTTTCAGTGCCTGCCCCAAACCAGCTGCAGTCAGATGAAAAGGATGCATGAGTTTCAAAACATTTTAAGAAAACTAGTTTCTGATAAGTGTGTCTCTTTCAGTTTAGCACTACAAGACCAAAACATGACCAGATAATGTAATATTACTGGTAGTAAAATGACACATTGCTTAAGTAGATTAATGCATTAAAAAAAAAAAAAAAAAAAAAAAAAATTAAAATCTGAGGACAGGAAGATAAGGTCTCCTTTCTTTTACATGGGTCACACAGTTTTTAGGACTGCCAGAGTAGATTTTTTTACAAGAAAAAATGCTTCACTAGGATAGTACAGTCCTGTCTTATGCAGTGTATTATTAGAAACCTGAAAAAAAAAGTGCCTCTAAATGTTATTTTCTAATAGAAAACCTAATCAACCTTAAAGAAAAATAATATAAAAAGCATCTGGTTTTCTTGAAAACAGAAGACAATTACAAAATCTGACTCATTAAAAAATTGCCTGAAGTAACTTCCTATCCTGCCTTGTCCTAGAACTGTATCAGGGGCTGTAGACAAGAGTTCTATTTGATTGATTTAGCATCATCAGTGCTGTGTAAGTGCCCAGAGGCATTAACTATGTTCATTAGGTGCTTGCAAAGACTAATGTTCAGCAATATTTAAATGGACTTTGCATGAATAAACGCAAAAACCCTGATTTCTCAGGTCTCTCTATACCAGCAAATGTAACTAACAAAATCCCATATTCTTACATTTTAAAAAATTGCTACTTTTATTACTAAGATGCTGGGGTAGATTGTTCTGACCCAGCAGCTGAACAACCACAAAATGGCTCGCCCACTGCTCTCTCCTGTGAGTTGAAGAGAAATTAGGAAAAAGAAAACAAGGTTCATGGATTGACCAAAAAAACCAAAACCAAAAACCAAACCAGTTTAAAAGGTGAAATAAAAACTACAGGTGCAAGCAAAGTGAAGAAGGAATTTATTCTTCACTTACACCAGTAGACAGATGTGAGCCACATCCTGGAAATCCAGGCTTTCCATACACCTAAGAGCTGACCATGAATCTCCACATTTACGCAAGATTTTTCTAGGTGTAACATATGGTATTAAATACTCCTTGGTCACTTAAGGAGCATTGCCTGTCCTCCTGGCCATCTTCCTGGCTGCTTTGTTGTTCACTCCCAGCCTAACTATTGGAAGAGAGAGAGCAGGCACAGGGGGAAAAGTAAAAAGCATTTATTGTCAACGTTTTTACTAACAAATACAAAACACGGAGCTATATAGGCTGCTAAAAAGAAATACAATCATACTCTGATCTAGTAAAGTCCATACCTTTTAATCCATATCATTTGTATAATTTTCAGGTCCTGCACTGTCTAATATGTGAACCACTACCATCTTCCCTGTCTTTGATGTAATATCATTCTCTTTGTCTGTGGTCTGTCCCCATGGAATGAATGTCCATAAAAATTGAATCCATTTAGTTCATGACTTGAGCTCCATCTCTTATGGTGGTCACTTAGGACAGGAGAAATAGCATAGACTAGATTTTAGCAATAAATTCTTTACTGTGAGTGTGGTAGACAACAGGAAAGTTTTCCCAGAGCCATTGTGGATGCCCCAACTCTAGAATTGTTCAAGGCCGGATTCTGTATGACCCTGATCAACCTGCTCTAGCAAGTGGCATCTCTGCCCCTGACAGGGAGACCAGAACTAGATGATCCCTAATGTCTCTAATCCAACCAAAACCTTTCTGTGATTCTGGGATCAAAGCCGGTTTTTCAGTTTCTCCTCTCCCTCATTTTTGTATGAAGAAAGTGTGTGATGTTTATAGCTGCTTAAAAATAGGTTGGTTCATTGAGTTCAGGTCCCTAGGTAGACAGTTTTCATTTTGAGTAGGTTATATTTTTTATTGTTTCAGAATTATAACCTATTATATATATATATTGAAGTATATACTGAAATATGGGGTCCACATTATCTCTCAATTTATTAGCTTAAACCTATAGTGTTCTAAAATCCATTTTAAATTACTCTGATGCATCTCTTTGAAAATAATAAGCTTTCATGAACTTCATTAACAGCTTAGTTATTTTCAGATTCTTTCTTTTTCCCAGGTAAGAACCTACAGTTTATAAATAAGAAAGCAGTGAAAAGTTCTGAAAGTTAGAAATATTTTTTTCTGTTTTGAAGGGGTTTCAGATACAGTCTCGCAGTCAATAAATCTGACAATCTGCAGAAAGTTTTGAGAGAAGACAGCTATTATTCAGGAATCAAATGAGTAGTGATTAAAATAATCTGAAAGAATTTCCTTACAAGTACTGCAAAACCTGTGATTATTTATCTTTGTGCAGTCTCCTTACCCTAAAAAAAAAAAAACAAACCAAAACTAAAAAACCTCACAAAAACCCAAAACAACAATAAAAAAACAAAAACAAAACAAAGAAAAAAAAACAAAGAAAAAAAATACAAACATTTAAGTGTAGAATATATATTGTTTTAATAAAAGAGAAAAACTAGAAGAGAAACTGTAGGCAGCAAAACAGCTTAAAAATAAGCAGAAAAAAAAAAAGGCCTCTAATTTAGGACAAAGAATACACAGGGAAAAATTAAAGAGAAGCTACATAAAAATCCTTTAAAGACTTATGGATTGGAGCAATGTTGCTATGTCTGTATTACATTTAGGATATTAAAAAAAAAATTAAAATCTATTTCTGTTCTCCCAAATTATCTGATACTGTATCTTCTGAAGTACTCATAATCATCAATATTGCCAAATGCCTCATTTTTGCTAATGAGTTAAACATCAAAAAAGTGTCCTCATTTCTTCTGATAAGCAGGTCCTTCCAAGTCACCTGTACTGAGATATGTAAAAGCTACATCAAAGTGATCAGTATTCATTAAGCACTTTCAGTAGTCATGCTGTTCTATATTTTTGTAGACTATTAATACACTGAATAATGTTAATTATCCTTTTAGTGTAGTATATGGATATGATAAACACAGTGCTCAAGATTAGTAGAGTATGATCTGCAATTTCAGGTCCCAGTGTGGCAATTTACATCTCCAAGTAAAGCTCAGATATTTTTCCTTTACTTTTCTGTTCTTTTGGGGTGGTTTTGTTTTGCTTTTCCCATCATAGCACATCTGTCTTCACTGTATATCTTACCTTTTATAAGAAAGCATTATGTGAAACTCGTCAACTGAAATTATTTATGCTTAAAAACAACATTCTGTTATAAAAAATTAGTTGTTTCTATGCTGGTTTTGGTTTTGTTTTTTTTTTTTCCTTACAATCCTAGTAGTTATGCAAATGAGAGAAAAAAAGGAACAGCTGTATTGACAAAACTATGTCACCTTATCATTAAACACTTCAATCATTCAAAACATAAAATAATAGTTCCTGGTAGCTAGTCTTGCTAAGCAAATAGATTTCAAAGTATAAATTAATATAAGCTTTTTTTTTGGTAGATTGTAATATCTGCTAATGCTCCATTTTATTCTGTTTTTCATATTTTGAAACATATTAGTGCTTTGCTACAGTTATAGCAGACCAACCTAAAAAAATCTGTAATTTTTTATGTCTTCTACAAGGAACAAAACAAAACCACATGGAAATGAAAACAAAACCACCCTTTGAATAGTAATTATGTTCAAAAACTTTTTGCTGAATTATTTTGGAACTTGCTTTTGTAGTCAATTAGATTTTACATTTTTTTCCTTCAGGGTAGAAAAGCACTCACAAATGTTCCCACTGGACAGCTGAAATACTTCAGTTTTGAATAGCCCAGTGACTGAGGTCAATAGTGAAGGGACCTAGTCTTGAACTGAATTCAACCACTTAATACCAGCTTCAAGTTTCCTGAACCATTGAAGTCCACTGCATTTGAAATGCTGCATGTGGCATTCTGATCAATGAGAAAAGAAAACAAATTCTGTTCTGTGCAGTGTTCTATAAAAGAGATTCTGAAGTACATGTTGCTGTAGGAAAATTGTGTCTCAGTGTTCCTTTTAAGCTGTTTCCTTCTCAACAACTGTGATTTGACCCTTTACTGCCTGTTTCTAAAAGGCAGGGTTATAGGTAAATTTTTGCAATTCTCTGACACAACATTTTTGGTAGGTCTGCTGATGGAAAAAATGCATAGTATTTTATATACAGTTGCAACAAAATGTTAGTAAAGATGATAAAAGGCAGTAGAAAATTTGCAACTCATAAGCTAGAAAACAAGAAAACACCTTTCTAAAAATAGTAATTTGACTTGTATTATAACTAATAAATCCAGTAGATTAGGAAGGAAAATATTTTGAGGGATACATACATGTATTTTTATTAACCTTTCAAATAATTTTACCATTTTGCCCTTTGTGCATTATTTTGTAATGGAGTTTGAATTCTGTGTGAAATGTGATCTTTTGAAAAAAAAAAAACAAATAACCATAATAATTTCAATTTTTTTAACCAGAAAAAAACCTGTTATCTAGAGCTATGTTCATTCCCAAAGCTAGCTTTTTTAAGTAGCACTATGTTGATAGACTTTCCTTCTGCCAATTAAAGACTTTATTGCCTCACAGAAAGGTCCCTAGTTAATGCTTCATCAAGATGAAATATTTTTTAAGCCTTTGGGTTTGAATTTTTATTTTTGTCCTGTATTTTCCTGCCCCAAACATTAGGAAAAAAAAAAAAGTGTCTTTTTAAACCAATCTTTTTAAATCTTTAAATCAATCCTTTCCTTCTTCTAGGCTTCAGAATTCTTATATTGTTTAGGATCCTTACATTGTAACTGGTGTTGCATTCAAAACCATTGTACAAGAAAAGAGAATACACCACAAGTACAGAACAAAGAATATTCAATGCTGAAATGGTGTTGTAGAAGACTATCATTAGTACCATATAAAAAAGGGTTATACTAAAGCTTCTTACTATCTGTTTTGGAATATTCCATGGGAATGGTGCTCCAGTCTTTCTGCAGGCACTGTTAAGTCACTGCAAAGCCTTGTCTCTTACACAAGAAGCAACAAAAATCACATTCCCTGGGGTTCATGAGAGTGAGCCACACACGCTTAAGACCTGTAGCTTCATATTAATTCCAGGAAGAAGGATCAGGCAGGAATTAAAAAACTAACTAAAGTGTTCAAATGAACAGGGGGTTTTCAAATAAGTATGACTCAATGTGGAATAGAAAAAGGAATCATCAATATGAAATGTACCAGTTTGCTCCTTACTGGTTTAAAATTGACTTGCCATTTTATATTAAATTTAGCTAATATTGTATTCAGCACAGTGACCTTTTCTGCTTCTGTGTGTTGTCAATATTTTTCTGTTTCTGCATTGTTAGAGTTGTTATTTCTTTGAAGATGACTAGGAAGAAAGAGGAGGAAGACATCTTTGCAAAAATTCAGTTTTTAAATCTTGCATTTATGAAAGGACAGCTCATATAAATGCCTTTTAAAATACAGCTGTCATTGGAATCATCTTGAAATCAACAGCCTTCTTAGTTAATAGATAAGGTTTGCTGCAGATGCTATGTGGTCCATAAAGATGATTTTAAAGGACATTATCTTCTATAGATATAGCATATAATTATTTCAGAGAATTTTTAACCTAGAGCACCAGTAAAAAAGTTGTATGTGATATGACACGCTGGAAAACATTTAGTAATGCAATAGAAAAATGCACTAGCAAACACATGGACTTAATTTTAATATATTAAGTACATTTGTGCTACTGGAATCTGTGTGACTATTTGTGTGCCTGAATTCCCTATGTATTGTCAGGATTTTATTGTAATTTTTGCGAGAATGTTATTCAATGACTCGATATCTAAAGTGTTCTGTTGCTTGGGATTTTTCTTTTGACAATGAAAATTAAGAACAAGGAAACAATAATACATTTCCAAAGAGGTTTTTTGTCATTAACTCAAATTCTTTTACATATTTTGAATCTTTTCAACGTATGATACTTGTGATCAAATTTAATAGGTTACAAAGGAAACTACCTGAATATGCTTATTCAAAAGAATGTTTATAAAATAAAATATTTCTGTTTGCTTATGTGATTAAAGACTTGTACTCATAAACAACATCAAAAAATACCCTAGCAAAACCCAAACCATACAAATATGCAAAAGAACAATAGCAGGTCAAAGAAACCCAAAAACCTAATCAGATCAATTGGTGTATCAGGCACGTTGGAGCCAAGATCCCTATGGGCTAGAAATGAGACCCACAGGGTGAATCGAAGGGAGGAGCTCTCAGGGTCTCTTTTCAAAATAAGGGTGGTCATTTCCTGTCAGTGTGTGGTCTTTTATGAGATCCAAGGGAAGGCTGTCCTGAGATTTTATAAAACTTATTGTGGGAGGTTTAGAAGATAAACCAAAGATGGGGAAAAGGTGGGATCAAAATGGTTTGGGGAGAAATACAGGTGGTAAAACACATGGATAAGGAGATAAAAGGGACTGGACTGGACTGCATCTCAATGTTGCTGATCAGAATGCTTGTCTGGATATTCCTGCATCTTTCATCACAATCTGTACTCCGTTTTTAACTGTTTGTCTGAATCAAGGGATCTCTTTTGAGTATGCATATGAATGTATTGGTGTCTGAGAGTCAGTGCCAGGTAACAGACCACAGGTCAGAGGCCTTGTGTGTCTGTGGTGCCAGAGATCAGAGTATGTACATACTGTATAGGTAATACAGTGCATATTCACTAGTAAAACCACACCATGGTAGCTGATAAATAGAGAAAGAGACCTAGGAGCTGTTGTATTGAAATGTTTATAAATCTGTGTTGGATCCTGGAGATAATAAAGTTTGGCCAAGAAGTCCAAATCAGATCATTGGTCTCATAGTCAATATCATAGTCATAGTCAACCTGTTTACATATGTGTGTCTTTGTACCTGGTGCATATGAAGATGATAATATAAGAGACAACGATGGAAAATATCTTTTTTACCGCTTACAACCATTCATACAACAGAGAAGGAAAAAAATATGATTACTGCATATGCTGTGAGTCTCCAGCTGTGAAATGGCAGCTTTACTACTATTAGAAATGGAAGACTGAACTCTATGTATGTGTGTATGCATATATATATATATATATATATATATATATATATATATATATATATATAAGCTTTCCATCAGGATAAAAGTTGCAATTTTTACATCATTCATCATATACTAAGATACACATCTCAGGAAGCTGAGATGGCTCTTTGAGAACACATTATCTCTTCACTCTTTTCTTTCATTTTTTTTTGACCACAGGTTGGTCAAAGGCACTCATTCACAGATGTGGCTAAACTGGATGTTAGATTGCTAAAGTGAATCACTCCTTAATGTAAGGGAAATTGTACCTTGGTGTATGTTTTGTTTTGGTTTTTTTTCACACATTCATTATTATCAATTTAGGGCTTATGGATTGGTATAGAGTACAGAAGTTTTTAAAATGCAGAAAATGTGTGCATGTTTTCTACAATTCATTCTTCACATTAATATAAATATGTGTATTTGTTAATAGTGATGGTCTAAAACTTTGTGCTATTAAAGAATGGGGGGTTGGGTTTGTTTGTTTTTTTCCTATTCTCAGATTTAACTTCTGAAGGCCTTTCCAAGAGTTTGAAAGCATTTGGTTGAGTTTGTGCTCTAGTTCTTTCTGAGTCAGGTATCTTTTCTGCACTCTACTGCTGTTTAAAGATCCATAGATCCTTGAATACTTTCTTAAGAACTGAGTACTAAAATAACATGAATTCTCTGGAGTCATAATTACCTGGTAGAGTGCTGGGCAAAAGATTCATAAAAAATAAAGTGTTGAAGCATACCCTGCAGATTTTCAGGGTAAGAACTACCAAAGTCAAACAACTTTTTTCCTTTATGTTTCCTGGAAGGGGGTGGGGGTGTGGGGACATGTATTTATCTTTTTTCTTTCATGATATCTTTATGCTGTAAATTCACAGGAATATTTGATGTGATTTTAGTGAACTGTGATGATGTGTATTTGTAATGCACAGTATTTGTGGTATCAATATTTGGAAGAATTGCTAGCTAGAAGAAATATTTTTACTATGTATATGTTGCAAAATTATGTTAAGCAAATATAATTTAATCTGTTACATCTCGGGACAAACACAACACTTATCCAAATGGGCATGCTGCATAGGTAGTAAATGCATCATTTAACATAAGAATACTCACTGCACTGATGGACATTAAAGGAGAATTAGCCTTTGTATGTCTTTTTTGACTGATATCTGGAATCAGATTTTTGGGTCCCAATGAAAATACCAGACAGCAAATAAAAATGTAAATATGTGCAAGGAGAGGGAGGGTAAGCAGAAAGATAATACAGATTTTCTGTTATTTTTTTGTTTGGTGATCTTTGGTTCTTTTTTTCCCAAAACAAACATTTCACAAAGATTTTGGAAATTATCTTACTTTGACTTTATTTAGAATTTTCAAGTTATTTTGTGTACAAGTTGAAGAAATATAGCTGTTCCAGTGTTTTACCACCCTCATTATTGATATTTCCCCTCTTATATCTAGTCTAAACCTACTCTATTTTAGTTTAAAACCATTACCCCATCACTACAGGTCCTACTATATAGTGTGTGCTCATGTTTCTTGTAAGTCACCTTGAATTATTGAAAGGCCACAGTCATGTCTTCCCAGAACCTTATTTTCTCCAGGCTGGACAATCTCAGCTCTCTCAGCTTCTCTCTTCTACCATACCCAAACGATTTGGACAGCTTGGACTTGATTTTCTGTGAATGAGTGAATGAGAAAAGGAAACATGGTAATTGAGACTGTTGGGTGAACTGGAAAGGGATAGAAGAGAACAGAGAAAATCTCAGTGGTTTTGTCTTCAACAGTATAACAGCACATTGTCTGAAATTCTTTGAAATTACATGTTTTAACAGAACTAATCTTTATGTTAAAAGTATTTAAATATTAATGTATTTTTGTAAAGTATGTCCTTTTATCTTTGAGGAAGAATCTTCCTTGATGTCTACAGTTATCTGAAATTCTTGTCCTATCCCATGGCACCATACTCTTATCTTTAAACAGCAGTGTTGATAATGATCTTGGTGGTCTAACACCTTTTAATCTTCTTAATTGGTTTCAGCTGTCCAGGTACTGGTGATCTGGGGTTTACTTGTCTTTTTATTATTTTAATAACATTTAAATTATTTTTATTAATGTTTGTTATCATTATTCTCAATCAATACATGGCAGAAACAAGAGAAAAATAATATTATCAGCATTTAGATTTATTCATAGCATAGGCTTTTAAGTATTCTATTAGATATTCAGCACTAGTCAAAAACACCACTGCAATTTAAATCATCCTATCTCTTTTAAAGACAGGTCATAGCTTGAATGTATGAATAGAAACCTGGAACTGCTGATGACAGTTCAGTCAATCCATGCTCTCAAAGAAAATTTCTGAAAATAAACATTTTGTCAAAAAATATTTTATTTCATGCTAAGTCTGTTATAAGTGGACTGAGTAATAGAACTATTAATAATAAGAATTATTTTAATATGGGAACTTTCTCATTTGCATAATGATGTAATTGCAAAGAGAGACATCATATTTTTTGCAGTGATTGAGTAATCACAATAATGCTTTGAGAAGAAAGTAAATTATGCTTGCTATTTGTTCTGTGGCTGTTGTTATCTGTTTGTTGTGATTGTGTTACAAACTATATTTAGAAGTTGAAAACAAGCATTAACTCTGACATGAATACCTTTGTCATGACCAACACGCAAAATGTTTTATATCCTAAAATAACTGCATGAGCTTCAAAGTCATAAAAGTACTAAAATATATCTTGGAAGATTTGAGTATTTACAAATAGTATCTAAAATCTTACACAAGTTTTCTCAAATCACTTGGTTTCAAGAATGAGACATAAAGTAGAAGATATTTGGTGTGTATTTACTGTAGTATTTTTACAAATATAGAATGGAGAAGAGTGACGTAATTTTACAGAAATACAGGAAAGAAGGAAGTAACCTATTTGCACAACAAAACCCCCCACTATTTAAATAATTGTTTTTCTAAAATTTTTCCATCTAGAATAAAATGTTCTTGATGTTTTATAAAGTCATTTGCAATGAACATCATGCATACATAAACTGTGGGGAAATACAGGTTAGAATAGTTCTCATATTTAGGTTTCTCAGTTGTACTCTACCTAAATTATAATAATTTAGATGTGAAAAATAAAATAATATTCCATTGAAGCCAACAGGGAATTTGGAATTACAAATTTCCATGTGGTAGAATTTCATCCAGGTTCTGTGGTGTTAAATTAACCCTTAATTTTATTCCACCAATCAGAATGAAGAACAGTCTCTCATACAACCTCAGCAATATGATTAATGGCTACATTTTATTCTGCAGTGATATTGCAATTCATCTCACTGAGATGATGCAAACAATAACTAGGCAAGTGCATTCCAGGGCAAATTCCCCATTCCAGGGAAATAACATAGGTTCATGGGAAAATTCAAGTAGGACAGGGTCTCAGGATTCCCAAAATACAGTTATCTGTGAGGTCAGAATTAGGCCGCTTAGGGTTTGATCTGTCTAGGTCTCAAAAACTTTCAAAGATAAAGATTGCATTTATCTTCTGGATGCCTCTTAGAGTGCCTGACTGTTCTCATAGGGAAAGTTTCTCCTTATACCCAGGCTCAGTTTCATGTGTTTAAGTATATGACTGTTATTTCCCATTTTCTCACCATGCACTAGAGACCCTCTCTCTGTCTTGATAAGGTCTTTTTAATAACATTCTCCCTAGCTGTAGGGCTGCTGTTAGATCCTGCTGTTGACTTTTCTCCAGGGTGAACAAGCCCAGCTTCGGCAGCTTCTCCTCAAAGGGCAGATTCTCCAGTCTCTGACCAGCATGGTGTCTTTCCACCAAACTCATCCATGTTTGTAAGTGTATTTTCTCTGTTAGGGCCCCCCCTCCAAAGCTGGATGCAGGAATCTAAACGTGGTTTTGTAAGTGCTATGGAATTTGCTTTGATCTACTGCCTATGTTCCTATTACTGCAGCCTGGGTTGCTCTTGACCTTCCTTAGTGCCAGGGTACACTGCTGGCTCATGTCCAGCTTGTAATCCACTTGAAATCCTTGTGGCTCATTCCTTTGGCCTAGTTAGGTCCCTCTGGATGGCAGACTTGCCCTCAAATATTTTGATATGTCTGCCCTTCAATTTGTAGATCTATAGAAACTTGGCTGCAGGAGTTAATTTGCTTCCAATTATGTTTTTCTGAGTCCCTTAGCTGGTTTTGTGATAAATATTAAAGTACATGATTTGTGAAATAGAGAGTTGCATCCCTAGTAATTTGAATAACTGAGAAATTTTCTATTTTGGAAACAGGGTGAGAAAAGATACAGGAAAAGTGTAGAAAAATAATAGAATGGAATGGAATAGAAAAAGTCCAGCCACAAGGTAATGTGCTACCCATAGCAAAGAGTTTAGATGGAATATCAACAAATACAAAAGAAAAGAACTCCCTCACTCTCCCCTGTACCAACAAATATGTTAAATTTTTTATCTTGATTCTAGACTGAGAAAACTAGGATTATGTAGCTCAGTTTGTAATTAATTTGGGGAATTTTTTAGGTCTTAGATGAAAAGCTTGGTTTGGAAGAGTAAACATTTTCACCATGCACATGCTTATTGATAAAGACCTCTATTTTCTAGCAGAATAAATTTATTTAACTTCTAGTTGGACTGTTCTTCAGTCTGTGTTCTGGAGCTTTTATTGACTAGCTGTGCAGTTATTTGTTGCTAAGACAGGGGAATAAAGCAGATTTCTGCAGTGGCTGTGGCAAATGTCTGGTTAAGATTTCAGTTTTATACAGTAGTAGTTCTGTCACAATTCTCAGCTTTTTCTTACAGTATTTTGTAAATGCTTGCACATTGCTCAGACACATTCAGGAATGGATTAGAATTCTTACATTTAATGGAACTTTTCATTCACATCACTCCTGTTTTCAATGATTTTGCTTTGATATGCTTTTTTGATTTTGAAATTAGGAACTTTTGATTCTCAGGAGAGTTCTTTATGTTCCACACTCAATTCAATAGAGTCCTGACATAGATGCCCATTTATATTTTTTTCATTATTAGAAGGCAAGTTTCACACTATTGCTTGATAATATGGAATATTATGTGTATCCTAACCAATCACTATAAATTACATTACAATCACAACTATTACAACAAAATAAAGGCTATTTTATATAAAGAAGAAGGAAGAATGCAACTGAAATACCTACTGCTTGAAGAAAATACTGTTTATCACTTTGCATTATTCACAAAGGGTATCACCTGAATATGATGCTAGCCTGTTGCCGCCCATATTGCTTGGTTTTATTAAGTTCAGAGGTGGTTTACCCCAGTTGCTCCCCGGTCATAAAGAATGGTTTGTCCCCAGGTGCCCATCATGGTAAACCCTTCCCATTTTTCCAGATTGTTCCCCATCCATCACCCTAATCCTGCCCCTAAGCCCTGTCAATCTATGTGAACCCCCACCTTTTGTTCCAGTTCTTTCCTTGCCTATCATCCCTTCCTCGACGCCCTATTGATTGTACAGTTGCTTTCCCCCCCCCCGGGTCCCTACCATTGGTCCTGCATATTGTAATCCCCACCCATAACCCCTCCGTGGCTGTTGTCCCATTGGTCACCATACGAGCCGCCCACGGTCCTTAAAACCTGGCGCATGGGGGTGCCCAGGGTCTCGGCTCAGACCTCCCCCCTGTGATCCCAGCCCCGCACCTGTTGGAATAAACTTGTTCCTGGGAAATAGGGAGAGCCTGAGCACTCTTTCTCCCTTCGCCGCATCCCGTGTCGCCCTGTAAGCCCCAACGCCAGAGCGCAGAGGAGCTCTGGAGGTTCCAGGTTGAGCCTCGCAGTGCTAGCCTGGTTCCCCACTCCTGCCGCTGACATCGGCCACAGCTAGCCGAGGCAAAAGAGGCCGATTCGGGCAGCGACAGATGACGCTCAACGCGGGGCCTCTCGTGAGGCGTGGAGACCCCCGGAGAAGTCGGTGAATCTACGCACTTGTGTGGATTTTACAAAAGACTGTGAGCGGCAGCTACCCCGGTAGAGCAGACTCATTTTTGTCGAGTGCTGCTCCCGGGGATCGAGGTGGCAACCGTCGATGTGCCGACGATCGCCTCGGGGTTTGTGGACGTCTCCTGCAGCACCGGTCCGGAATTGGGTGAGTAGCCCCACGTGGGGGACGAGGGGGTGTGCAAGTGTGTGCAGCTCCCCCTGCTGTGTGTTGAGAATCCCTCGGGGAGGGAGTGTGGGGTAGCCCGGTTCAGACCCGTACTTTGTTACGTGTGCCTTTAGCTGCAGGGGGTGGTGGGAACTGCTGTACTGGGGTTAGAAAGATGGGCGCACGTCTGTCAGCACAGCAAAAAAGAGTTTTCTACCAAGTTGTGGGTACCCTTGAAGGAGAGAGTAGACGATTTTCTCGTGGGAGGGTGAAACAGTTTGTGAGATGGCTGTTCCTGCATTTCCCCAACTTCACCCCAGACAGAGCAAACACCGTAGAGTTTTGGAATGAAGTCGGAATAAAGTTAACAGAGTTAGTGAATGAAGGAGATACATCGGCTGACAAATTTGTAACATTGTTTATCTTAATTCAGTCTGCCGTAATAAAAGAAAAAAAAATGAAGGAGCAACAGCCACAAACTGCCCCAGTTTCCCCAGTTTTCCCATCCCCGTGTTCCTCTCCCCCTGATCCCGAGTTGAGGGAGACCTGTGGAGCGACCTGCAGGGCAAATTGTCCTGTTCAGGGTTCCCCCAAGGGTAACAGGATCCCTGGCTCCCCACGTCTCTCCCAGAACCCCTGCCCTGGTAGCCCTGGCCAAGTTACCAGAGCACTTTTCCATTCCCCCGTCTCCCCAGTTACAAACCCTCAGCTAAACATTCCCCAAGTTGCAAGTCCCCAGTTTTCACCCTCAGATCCCCGTGCCTCAGTTTCCCCCAGTTTCCAATGTTCCCCTGTGTTCCCCTACCCCTCTCCTAACCCTCAAGAGGGCTCCCGGAGGGCACAAGATGGCGGGGACCACATGGCTGGGACCTTCCCTTGTGCCTCTTCTCCCCATAATCCCTTTCAGACCCCCATGAACAACCCTTTCCTCCCTAGCTCCACCCCTTCTCCCTACCCTAACTCCACCCAGTTCCCCTCGAAAACCTCCTCCTCCTCAGGGGCGGGCCCCTCTGAAGTCATGCACCTAAACCCCGCCTTTTCTGATTGCCGCTCCTCCCCCTTGCCCTCCTCCTCAGTCGGTCCTCCAGTCCCGCCCCCTCCGGCTCCTGGTTCCCACGCCCTTTCTTCCGGTTCCCACGGTCCCACACCCGGTTCCCATGCTTTGGGAGCTAGAGGTGGTAAGCCTGGAAGCCAGAACCCGGAACAGGTAGAAATCCCCCTTGCCGCACCGGTGACTTTTAGTGGAAGGGGTGGGCGGTCCCGGGAATGGGAAGCCCTCTCCTTCCAGACTAAGAGAGAGCTGTGCAAGGCACAGAAGGAGTTCGGGAGGGGTAGCGAATATTTTAAAGGTCTATTAAAAGCTACCTTTTCTGCGAACGAAATGGTGCCCAGTGATCTGAAGGAGTTGTTTTCCTGCCTACTTTCCACAGCTGACTTCAGGTTGTGGAAACAGGGGTGGAAGAGATCATTAGAGACCATCCTTCCAAGCCTCTTGCACAGTATTGATGGATGTATAGATGGAGTCCCTCTAACTTTAGATCACTTGTGCGGTGAGGGAAATTGGGACAAGCCAGAGGAGCAGGCCAGGGTATTACCCCGGCCTGTCCTGATTAAAGTCATGGAGGCCGCAGAAAAGGTTTTTAATACATTACCTGAGGAGGGACCCCAGATAAATTTAATGAGTATTTTCCAGCTCCCTAATGAACCTTTTAATAAGTTTATCAATAGATTGCAAGCCCAGGCAGAGAAGCAAGTAGAAGAGGCAAATCTACAAGAACAGCTTATATTAGAAGTGGCGAAAGCTAATGCCAATGACATTTGTAAACAGATAATTTTCAGTTTGCCTCTCTATCCAACCCCGACACTAGACATCCTCATCGAAGCCTGCTCCAAAAAGGTGCCGATGATGGGGATGTCCAGAGCCATCCCACCGCAACAGTTGAGACGAGCGCCTACTGTAGCAGTGACGCAGTTTCCACCATCACCAGCGCGTCAACCACTGTGTTTCCGCTGCAGGCAACCTGGACATCTAGCTAGGGACTGCCCGGCAGAGCATCCTAGCCAAGGGAGCAGTGCGGGGGCGAGGGCAAACAATACAATAATAAAAAACTAGGGGAGCTGCGCGAGCCTGCCCCGCGCGAAGCGATAAATGGGGCAGGTCTTGCGGGGGAGGGGGGCTTTTTACATCAGGCTTGGACACCCAACCGGACGCGACATCTAACCACCACCAAGGACATCCTCTTTCAAACCCAGCACTGGACAGTAGTTGCTGTGGATCCACTGGAGGGAGGCAAGAAAAACACTGGATGTGACTGTAAGTACATCGCCATCGGGGACACTAAACACACACCCCCAGAGATTGAGATCTCCCCGATCACCTTCCCAGAGGGTCCGGAAGATCTCCTCCTCTTAGCGCGCTGCATTCACCCACCATATTTTCTCCCAAAGGGGCAAATCATAGCCCAATACATTCCTGTCCCGGAGGGAGTCCCAGTGGACGACCACGCACCAGGCGTCTACTGGACAGAAATAGTGGGTGAGGACAAACCCATCATCGATTGCAGCATCAAGCAGGGTGCGGAATCTGTCCATCTGAAGGGTCTGCTTGATACGGGGGCAGATGTGACGATCATCCCCCAGAGGAGATGGCCGTCACATTGGGAGCTGCAACCTGTGGCAGGGAAAATTCAGGGTATAGGGGGTACTCAATTAGCGCAAGTATCAAGGAGCGTAGTGCAAATTATGGGGCCGGATGGGCAATTGGCAAATTTACGCCCATTCGTTGCGGATTTCCAGGTTCCCTTGTGGGGGAGAGACCTTATGTCACAATGGGGGGTAAAGATTGAAATCCCGAAAACCCCTCGGGATTTTTAATAGCGGCCACTGTAGAGCGCCCCTTCCAAAAACTTGATTGGACCACTGATGAAGCAATCTGGATTGATCAGTGGCCGCTTCGAAAAGACAAATTAAGGGCGCTCAACGAGCTCGTGGAGGAGCAATTATTAAAAGGTAATATTGTAGAGACTACCAGCCCTTGGAACTCCCCGGTATTTGTTATCCGGAAGCCGGGGAAAGACAAGTGGCGGCTCCTTCACGACCTTCGTGCCATCAATAAGATCATTGTTGACATGGGACCCCTCCAACCAGGGATGCCTACTCCAACTATGCTCCCCCGAAATTGGGATCTGGCCGTAATTGATATAAAAGACTGCTTCTTTCAAATTCCCTTGCACCCTGATGACGCCCCACGGTTTGCCTTCTCGGTGCCCACCCTCAACCGAGAAGCCCCAATGAGGAGATTCCACTGGCGGGTGTTGCCACAAGGCATGAAGAATTCACCCACCATCTGCCAGTGGTATGTTTCCTCATTGCTGTCTCCCGTGCGCAAAGAGATGGGGGAGGTCATCATCCATCACTATATGGATGATGTCCTAGTGTGCGCCCCCCATGACGATCTACTCACCCGATCACTTGACCGAGTGGTTAAGGCTTTAACATCTGCAGGCTTTCAACTCCAGGAGGATAAAGTTCAACGGATGCCACCCTGGAAGTATCTGGGTCTGCGGATTGCTGAGAGGACCGTTGTGCCTCAAAAATTGGCAATAAACAGCAATCCGAAAACCTTGTCAGACCTTCACTCGCTGTGTGGGACCTTAAACTGGGTCAGGCCTTGGCTGGGCCTTTCCACTGAAGACCTAGCCCCCCTCTTCACACTTTTGAAGGGGGAGAAGGAGCTGAGTTCTCCCAGGACCCTGACCCCAGAAGCGAGGAAAGCCCTGGAGAAAGTAGAAGAGGCCCTTGTTGAAAGACAGGCGCATCGGTACGAACCGACCCTGCCTTTTGAGTTTATTGTGCTCGGGAGAATGCCACACCTCAGTGGGCTGATTTTTCAGTGGGACCAGGGCTCAAAGGATCCCCTCTTAATCATAGAGTGGATTTTCTTGAGCCATCAAAGGTCCAAAAGTGTCACCCGGCCACAGGAGCTGATGGCTCAGCTCATCGGGAGAGCTCGGGCCAGGCTTCGGGAGATGGCTGGGTGCGACTTTGCATGCATTCGGGTACCAGTCAGCTTGTCTCGGGACAAAGAGTCCCCAAATAAGCTGACAAAAGAGATGTTTAATCAGTTACTTCGGGAAAATGAGACACTCCAGATTGCTTTAGATAGTTTTGAGGGCCAGGTCTCTGTTCATGCCCCTGCCCACAAATTTTTCAATTCCAAATTCGAACCAATTCCAAAAGAAGTACGGAGCAGGAAGCCCCTCAAAGCCCTGACTGTGTTCACTGACGCATCCGGGGCATCTCACAAGTCTGTGGTGACTTGGAGAAATCCTGAGACTCAGCAGTGGGAAGCAGATGTTCAATATGTGGAGGGATCTCCACAGGTTGCTGAGTTGGATGCAGTCGTCAGGGCCTTTGAGAGGTTCTCTGAACCTTTCAATTTAGTCACTGATTCGGCCTATGTTGCAGGGGTGGTTGCCAGAGCAGAACACGCTGCCCTGAAGGAGGTCTCTAACCCAAAATTGTTCGAGTTGCTTTCTAAATTAATATATACTGTTTCCCACAGGAAGCAACCATTTTTCGTGATGCATGTGAGGTCGCACACAGATCTCCCCGGCCCAGTAGCCGAGGGAAACCAGATGGCTGATTCCCTCGCTGCCCCTGTTTCCATGGCTCAGCTCCCCGATCGGTTCCAACAAGCTAAGCTGAGCCACCAAATGTTCCATCAGAATGTGCCTGGCCTGGTCCGCCAATTCCACCTGCGGCGGGATCAGGCCAGAGCCATTGTGGCCACATGCCCCCATTGCCAGACCACTGTCATGCCCTCTCTAGGGGCGGGGGTGAACCCTCGAGGCCTGGGGAGCTGTGAGGTGTGGCAGATGGATATAACTCACATTCCCGAATTTGGCGGGCTGAAGTTCGTACATGTATCCATAGACACTTTCTCAGGGGCAGTCTTTGATTCTGCCCACACAGGAGAGAAAGCCGAGCATGTCTGCAAACACCTCTTGCAGGCTTTCTCTGTGCTGGGGGTCCCCAAAGAGCTAAAGACAGATAATGGCCCAGCATACATTTCCAGGAAACTGGAAGAATTCCTGCAGAGTTGGGGAGTGACACATAAGAGAGGCATCCCACACTCCCCCACCGGCCAAGCGATTGTAGAGCGAGCCCACCAGTCGCTCAAACGCGTCCTAAAACGTCAATGGGATTCAATGAAAGGTTGCGCCCCTCAGGATAGGCTATCAAAGGCGCTGTTTACTATCAATTTTCTGAACTGTACTGATACTAATCCCAATCCTCCAGTGGCACTGCACTTTAACTCCACCAGCAACTACGAGCTCCAACATCGCCCTCCAGTGCTGGTCCGGGACCCAGAGACCCAAAAGATCATGGGTCCATTCGATCTGGTGACCTGGGGGCGAGGTTACGCTTGCGTCTCCTCGCCCCAGGGACTAAGGTGGATCCCACAAAAGTGGGTGAAACCTTATGTCCCAAAACATCCTACCAGGCCACCAGATGAGCAAGAGGATGTCGCTGCGTCCGTGCAGGCCGCCCCAGTAACCCCCGAGGACGACGAGGAGGAGGAATGTCTCGAACCCCTTTTCTCTATTGATTTTTTGCTCTCCCTTTATGTTAACTGAAGTATTTGTTTTCCTTTAATTTTAGAGAGCCATCAGAAGGATGACCACCCCGAACGTCGCACTGGCCACCGTGCTCCTGCAGGATGGGGTGTCTCCGGATGGCTCTCTTCTGTTATAAGGACCATATTATAGATTGTTTTTGTAATTTTTTTTATTATTTTAGGTACATTCGCGGTGTTGCGGAAGTGTTTAATTCAATTTATCCTTTCTTTGTTATCCCCCCCACGGCAAGTTAACTATGTTGATGTAAACCCTCTTTCCCCTCCTCCTCCTCTTCCCTCTCCTGAATGGTTTGCTGTACCCTCTGCTCCCCTAGACCCCACGCCTTCCTCTGTTTCTTAAAAGGAAAGGGGGAGATGTTGCCGCCCATATTGCTTGGTTTTATTAAGTTCAGAGGTGGTTTACCCCAGTTGCTCCCCGGTCATAAAGAATGGTTTGTCCCCAGGTGCCCATCATGGTAAACCCTTCCCATTTTTCCAGATTGTTCCCCATCCATCACCCTAATCCTGCCCCTAAGCCCTGTCAATCTATGTGAACCCCCACCTTTTGTTCCAGTTCTTTCCTTGCCTATCATCCCTTCCTCGACGCCCTATTGATTGTACAGTTGCTTTCCCCCCCCCCGGGTCCCTACCATTGGTCCTGCATATTGTAATCCCCACCCATAACCCCTCCGTGGCTGTTGTCCCATTGGTCACCATACGAGCCGCCCACGGTCCTTAAAACCTGGCGCATGGGGGTGCCCAGGGTCTCGGCTCAGACCTCCCCCCTGTGATCCCAGCCCCGCACCTGTTGGAATAAACTTGTTCCTGGGAAATAGGGAGAGCCTGAGCACTCTTTCTCCCTTCGCCGCATCCCGTGTCGCCCTGTAAGCCCCAACGCCAGAGCGCAGAGGAGCTCTGGAGGTTCCAGGTTGAGCCTCGCAGTGCTAGCCTGGTTCCCCACTCCTGCCGCTGACATCGGCCACAGCTAGCCGAGGCAAAAGAGGCCGATTCGGGCAGCGACACTAGCCTACTGATATGTGGTGTTATTACTCTTTTTCTCCTATTCTTTTTACTGGGATTAGCATAATTCTCTCCTTCAAAAGCACTATTACAATCTGCTTGTACAGGACTTGTAATGAGCAGTCACCTAATATATTCCATTTTTCTCAAATCTCAAGGCTACTCACTGTTAAAATACATTACCAGTTCAGAAGTTCTGTATCTCAGAAAAACAATGAAGAAAAGCAGGGCAGTAAGAGTTTACAATCCATTCCTTCAGAAAGAGACACAATTTCTTAAGAAAATAGCTGTCTTTATGAATTTTAGCTTTGAAAATATTACTTTACTACACAACTGGAAATAAATTTATTTTCTAAACTGATTTAATACATATTTCAATTAATGACTTTATTTCAGATTTAAAGGACCAAAGCACAAGATATTTTTGCCTTTTCTGTTAACTAAAACTCCATTTTAAATTGCTTCTCCTTAACAAATTTTTATTAGCATAATAATTTCAATGAGAAATAAAGAGAACAGGAATATTTTGTATACTGAAAATAGTGTACTGATTTACTTTGATTGAAATTACTCATGTAACCTCACAAACAGTGTTAAACAGAATTGTTTCACAGAATCACAAAAGGTTTTACACCTTAATGGACCTTTGAATGTCATCTGGTCTGCTGTCTAGTGTAAGCAAAATCATCTATAGCAGATCATCCAGAGAGCTCAAACAACTCCAAACAACTCCACAACCTCCCTCAGAAGCCTTTGCAGTTTTCAGTCACTGTAATGGTTAGAAACTGTTCCCTGATGTTCAGACTGGATATCCAGTCTTTCAGCTGGTGTCCATTGCTTCTTGTCACTGTGATAATGAAATGAGTCTGGCTCCATACGCTTTACACCCTCCCTGCAGATATATGCATACATTGTTGAGATCCTCCCTGAGCCTACTCCAGGCTAAATAATCCCAGTTCTCTCAGTCTTTCCTCATATGTGAGGTATTCTAGTCCTGTCATCACCTTTCTGGCCTTGTGCTGGGCTTGTTCCAGGAAGTCTATACTTTTTCCTTTAATGTGGAGCCCGAAACTGGACATAGGACTCCTGATACGTCTTCACCATGCTGAATAAAGTTCCCTTTCTTGAACTTCTCAGAAGTTCCCCACAGAATCTTCCAAATGGATCTCTATAGTGGTTAAAGTCTGCTGAAAGTCCTGAAACCTTGTGTTTTGTCCTTCTCCCTCTTTTCAAGATTTTAAATTCCGTGGTCACTGCATCCAAATTTTCCCACTACTTTAATATCCATGTCCAGCTCTTCCACAATCACGTCTGTCAGGAAGTTGTTAGAGTAATCCATAAATGTCCATGACTGTACACTGTTATGTTGTTGTTTCAGGAGATACTCCTAGGAAGAGCAGAGCCTGTGAACATGAGACTTTTTCCTTGTAGGAAGAAGGCCTCAGCTGTTTTTTCTTCTTGATGAGGAACTACAGCAACGAGTGGTCCATGCCAGAGCAGAAGAACAGTAACAAGTGGTTGAGGAAAAGAAGCAAGAGGTGGGGAGCAGCAGAAAGAAGCCACTAGAGCCTTGCATTAATCCTCTGCATTTCCCATGGTTCACCAAAGTATCTTGGAGGACCTGAGCATAAGATGTGATGAAAAAAAGCACAGTTCACACCAGGAACAGGTGAGGACATGGGTTGCACTGAGCTGAATATGGGCTCAGGGCAGAAAAGTGTCTTCCTTACCTGTTTATTAAATTACTTATATTTCCCATCAATATCCAAATCATAAATTAATACTTTGCTAATTGACAAATTAATTTAACTGAATTGAGTCTGATTTCACACTAGGTTTCATGGTGGGGGATGGGGGAAAGTAAGGAAGCAGACATGTTGAAGAAATGTGATTACTGAGGAAAACTTCAGTTCTCTTCTATTTTCCTCTATTCCTGTTATAGAATTCACAATAATTGTAAAAATAATAAAATAAATTCTTTTGTTTGTTACAGCTTTTCTTTTTTTTTCACCCTCATAGAAACATACAGTCTAAGAAGTTTCTGATCTCTTTTATAGGTTTATCCTATTTACATCTAAAATGACAAAACATTGTTTATACAGTCTAATATAAAAATATGGAAACAAATAATTAATGGGAAATTTATTTTTTGTCATCTTTTAGTACAAAAATATTTCCATGTTACATTGAAATACTAATAAAAATGAAAGAAAACCCAAAATATAGACAAATTAAACATTTTAAAAAATTGTAAATATTAAATTATGATAAAATTTAGATACTTGTGTGCAAGTAGAAAACAAGAAAACTGGTGGGTATTTCAGAACTATTCAAGTCCTGAAAATAATTTTATACTGTTCAGTACATAGAAAAGTTCTGAGATATATATATATACATAGGCAAGATAAATTCTAATACTTATTTATTTTCTTTTCAGATACCTTAGGAAGTAGAAAGTCCTTGGAGAGCAAGACTGACTGAATTCAGTGATAATCTCATCAAGCATAGGTCATATATATATTTAATTTCTAGATATATAGTTAATTATAATTGAGTTAATTGTTTTAAGTTTATATATTGATAAGTAACTTGCATGTTATTATTATATTACATGAATATATATATATTATGTCAAATATATAATGTATGTATAAAATATTTATCCAAGGTAGCCAGATTTAAATATTATAGCAAAAACATTGGTATAATAAAAAAGGTATTTATCTTGAATAACTATAACTCTGACCTCAAGTAATAATTTTTTTTACCATGAGGTTAAATATTTAATGAGGTATTCCAATAATCCAAATTCTGACAGAACTGAATGCTTTGACCAATGATACAGGAAATCAGTCTTAGAAAGTTAGCATCAGTATAAGCAGAACTCAGATTTCTTGACTCTTAAGCAGATTACAGTTTCTTATTTATCATGGAAAGAGATTGTTTACTTTTCAGACAATTTGAGATGCCTATATATTACATTTTGCTGACATTCTCTATCTCTTCCTAGTAAAAAACTTATGAAGCTAGCTATTTTATCATTCTTTACATTTGGTGTGCTAGGCTGTGACTGGAGCATGGTGCACTCAGCATTATTCACTTGATAACCAATGCTGACTGACAGATTGAAGTAGTTAGAGCCCTGTGGAAGCAATTTGCTTATTAGCTGTGATTTAGACTGAGATTAAATAGACAAAGATGGTTCAAAAGATTTAAAGATTCTTAGTTAAACTCTCTTAAAATGACATAAAACATTCACTTGAAATATATAGGGAGAAATGTTTCTGCCCTTTCCCACCTCACTCATGAGTGTACTAGGTCTGACTGGAATGGATTTGATTTCCTTTATAGCAGCCCATGTGAAGCTGCACTCTGGATCCATGTCTAAGATAGTGTTGATAATGCCATTTCTTACATGCTCTAAACACCTTCTTCTTTCCACCGCCGCCACCACTCTTCAGCAAGTAGGCTGAGGCCAGACTAGAGGTTGGGAGGAGGTATCTCCAGGATAACTGACTCAAATTGCCCAAAGGGATGTTCCATCCTACATGACATCAAGCTCAGTAATAAAAACTCAGAGAAAAAAGAAGGAAGAGAAGACTCATGGTGATGGTGTTTGTGCTCCCCAGCAACTGGTGTCTATGTTATGGCCCTGCCTTCCAGTAAGCAGCACATCTGCTTGCTTCTGGGAAGTGAAGGAGGATGTCCTTGTTTTGCTTTACCTATGCACACAGTTTTTGCTGTTAAACTTTATCCTGACCCATGAGTCTTCTTGCTTTACCCATACCATTTTTTTCTCAACCTGCAGGACAAGGGAGGAAGGACATGGAAGGATGTTTGGCTGTTGGTTAGGATCAACCCAACTCAGCCAGTGTATAAATACTGATTATTTTCAGCCCTTTAGCTAACAATAACAGCTATGTAGTTACTGAAGGAGAGATTGTGTCACACTTTCAATACATCAACAACACATGGTGTATATTTTCCCTGTGTGGTCTACTTTCATATTTATTAACTGTGCTTTTAATTAAAAATTTTATATGAGTGACATCTAAATCTACATTGGGCTATATTGTTACATTTTCTCTTTACCTAATTAGATAATTATGAAATTACACTTTTAGAGTACCTCATAGCTCATATATTTTTAAAAGTCAGAGTACATTATTACCTATAGCTGCATGAAGCTGTTGAAAAGTATGACAAATATCATGTTTTGCTGAGAAAGGCAAGAAGCTATCTTTTTTATAAATTATTCTTTAAAGTAAAAGAAAAAATACTGACGAATACATAAGAAAAAGGCTTAAACCAATGTAATTGCAAAATACTTTTTGATTCAGCTACCATGAATGACTAAAATCCTCATTTTACCAGATGTATTAGTAGTCTAAAATGCATCAGTGTTAACAGAGGAATTCTACATACTGAGAACTTCATGAGCTCCATGGTGTGATAAAGATTTGTTTCTGGTAAGTTAATGGCTTTACTTACTAAATATTTCCATATTTCTTATATATTTTAGATGATAAAAATTGAACAATTTGCAAGCTGAAAATATTTCATGCACCAAATACTTAAATTTGTTATTTACATATGTTATTAAAAAAATTGCAAAGAAAAAAGCAATAAGCTTGTATAGCTTTACATTCAAGACTTAAAAAGGCAAAATTAATGTTACATATACAAATCATTGCCTTCATGACTAGCCCATAATTAAATTACAATCTATTGGTATTCACATAATAGGACATCACATTCAGTCCTTATTTCCAAAGCTTTGTGTGCATATGCACATCTGATCACTGAGTGCAAAGCAACATTTGACCAAATCCCAGTGTTAATATGTTATCAACAAATTTGCTCTGAGTCCAGGAAATTTTAGAATGTTCAGAATTATTTATTGGTATACATACATATTTACATACACACACACACACACACACACACACATATAATGTATACTCATTGCCTAGACCATCCCTAACAGTGAATTGTAAAGAGATTAATTTATGGTCATGGAGTCTTAACAGATAAACATTGGATAGCAATAAAAAATAATGCCAATATACTTATATTGAAATGGATTAACTCTAAATAATACAGAGCATATATTTTGAGTCATTCTTACCAGAGGGTAATGGCAGTGAAGTATTAATTACTGTAGAGAAGATAAACTTTTCTCTGAAGGAAGATTTTAATGATTTTCTTTTTTTTTTCAGTTAAAATCTGCCTTGAAAACTGAAAATGTTTTTGTGGTTACTGAATTAGTCTATGAAAGTTAGATCAAAGATATTTTGTTTTGTATGGTCATGATTTGAGAAACTTAAATATCAATACAAAAATACCTGTTAAAACTGCCATTCTTGTCTAAAAATATCCATTTATAATCTATTACTGATGGCTTTATTAATTTTACAGACATTTCTGCATTGACTTATTTTAACCTTCAATTAAAATATCAAAGCCTACACATTGAAAATATAATGTCTAATGCCCCAGCATTACAAGACTCTAATCAATTCTATTTAAAAAGTACCAAAAGTTATCAGAGTTGTAAACCCTGTGAGAAAATCAAAGGGTCCTGTTGTGGACACTGATTCAGAAAGGACACTGAGGTACTAGAGCAGGTCTAGAGAAGGGCAAAAACACTGCTAGAGCAGGTCTAGAGAAGGTGAAGTCTGGAGCATATATTCTATGAGAAATGGATGAGAAGCTGGGGCTGTTTAGCCTAGAGAAGAGAAGGCTCAGGAGCAACCTTATCACTCTACAAATGCCTGTAATCATGTAGGGATCAGCTGCTTCCCCCAGGTAATTAGTAATGGGATGAGGACAGTCATAAGCTGCACAAGGGGAGGTTTAGTTTGATCATTAGGAAGAAATTCTTCACAGAAAAGTTGATTAGATATCATAACAGGCTTCCCAGGGAGATGGTGGAGTCACCGTCCCTGAAGGTGTTTAAGGAAAGCCTGGATGAAGCACTCAGTGCCAGGGTCTGGTTGACAAGATGGTGTTGGGTCACAGGTTGGACTTGATAATCTCAGAAATTTTTTTCCAACCTAATTGATTCTATGACTCTGAAAATAAGACCTTTTCTAAAAAAGGTAATATTTTACAATGTAAAATTAAACCAAAAGTTAATTGTTACTTTAAATATAATTCTAAATAGGTTAATGTCAGATATTTGAGTGCTCAAAATCATTTCATGTTCACATGTATGAGAGCAGATAAACTACAAACTCAGTTTCTCATGTGTGGGTAAATGCTGGAGGTAGCTCTTCTGCTATATTTTTTTTTAGAAGACCAGATAACAGAAGTTATTTTTCTCTATTAAATGTTCGGTCATTTGGAGGCTTAGAAATCATATTGTAATTATATCTTAAATATTCAAATTTTGCTTCTGCTTGAGGACAAGCTTTAGAGTACAATGCAATATTTTAGTGAAAGAAATTATATATTTTTCAGGTAAGAGAAACTGATAATTTATTTAGCTTGTAAATAATCAGAAGAGGTTAGAAACTTCATATTAAACTCAATGGTCTCAGAGAGAATACCCATTTGGTTTTATCTCTTGATGCCTCTGGTGCCATTTTAACCTACCCACTGTTTAAGTAGTTCAAAAAGAGTGGATAACATAAAATCTCATTTCTTCACTTTTTTTTGTAACTATATGAAGTTCATACATTTTGAAACTGAATTGCATTTTATTTCTTGTCTGGACCTTACGGTCTCTGGGAGTCACACATAATTATGTTTAATCCTTTCCCGTGCTGACTCAGTACTATCTCAGTGTGGAGAGAAAGTGTTTCTACTGAGTTTGTTCTCCAGCCATCCCTTTTTTAAAAACTGCAGGTAAGTAATCTATATTTCAAAGAAGGATGACCTTTGCTTGATTTAAATGGAATCTTTCTTTCAATATCTGAAATGAGAAGGTGATTAAAGTTTTGGTAGATTGGTAAGATGTATTTTAAAAGCAGATAAGCTTAAAGGTCAGACACTGTCAAATGAAGGATTTTGACTTTTTAATATTTAAATACTTCATAGAATCATGGTTTATGCATGCCTAGCACTCTTTTTAAGTTCTAAAATAAAATTGTTCTGCATTTTCATAAGATTCACCCGTGAATGGTAGCTACATTTTGATATTGCATGAACAATTATTTTGCAGCATTTGCTCTTCCTGCTTCATCTAAGACAGGAAGTTTTCCTGTTCTTTCTCGCAAATAATTTAAAAATAGGATTTCAAAATAACGTGAAGTACCACCTGAATTAAAACACTGGCTCTGCTTTCTTAGATTAATTTCTCATGGCTCTTCAGATGACTTAAATTTAGGATTTTTTAATGTAGCTTATAAATTACTGCCAAACAAAGTGCAACATTTTCATAGTGTATTATTCTGAGGCATGTGATTTGTGTGTGTTAGCAGAACACCTTTTTTTTCATGTAGAACAGGAGATTGAGAGGCCATCTGAATTATGAAACCAAATTTTTTCGAACCACAAGGAAAAAATAAAAATATTTAACATTTGTGAGACCACTGACTATCCAGAAATATAAGCAACAAGGATATTTTTGAAGATAAAAGACTAAAAAAAACCCAGCTACTGATATTTTCCTTAATATCATAACCTTAATTTCATAAAACTATATCTGGAGGATGCTAGAAAGTAAGAAATCTGTTTTTCTACATTTTTTCAATGCATACATCTTATTTATTTTTATTTCTTATCTATAGCAAATTAATCTATGGTATGGCAATGTCATAGATATTTCAGATGTTTGCAGCTGATGAAAAATAAAGGAAGAGTTATCACCAAACTTCAGAAACATAACTTTAGTGGTACCAAAGAACAATTTGTTCTCCTTCCTTTATGTTGAAATACATGAATTTTGAAAGGATTAAGGCAGAAAAAAAAATTTAAAGAATTTGACAGATTTATGATGAATATATAACATACCCTCAAAGACCAGATCTCCTTTAATTTTAGAAAGAGAAACGATTTTTGAAGCTTAATTTGCCCTGTTCTACCCCTTTCAAAAGGAATCATGTTAATCATTCTCAATTTTTGTCAGCCGCGCTACATGTTTCTTAGAGTAATCTAAGTTTTCCTTTCTACAACACTGCTAATAGAGGTAATAAATTATGTATTTATTTTGGACTAAAAAGAGAATTTCATTATCATCCCAATCACTATGTTTTTCAGCTTTGGTATAATTGAGTAGTGCTTTCATCAGATACTCACTGCTAAGGTAAAGATAGTAAGCCTTGCAGTTGATCCATTGGCTGTTTTACAGAAAAAGCTGGTAAAGATTGTTTTCCAGTACTATCTATCAGTTAGATGATACTTTCTGTAGGAAATAAAAGTTTTCAATTTTCATATGCTTTCACTTATTTTTTGTTTTTTGCTTCTTTCTCCCACAGATATTATTGTTTATAGTCAATACTGAAGATCTAGAGCAGATTTTCCATCTTGGAAATTTTAAGTTTTTACTGTTACGTAATAGGTGTTTCACATAGTTTTGATTCCATTCTTGTTACTTTTTTTCTTTAACACTGAGACACTTCTTTCATGTACATTACTTTTCCCCTTGTTTCTCTTCTCAAAGACTTGAGCCTTCAACACCTCTAGTCCAACTGTAGTTGCTGTTATCAGTATTTTCTGTAAAGTCTTTTTATATCTTGAATTATAATTTCTAATTCTCCATTTTATTTCTTAAACTAGGATAGAAGTTTATAGTTTCACGTTCCCAATTCACTGGATGAAATGCCTTCCTTATTTGTGTTTATGTTTTCAGTCTTTTCCCTTAAAATTCTATTGTCTCTTTATTTATGACTATGTTTCCTCAGTTTCGGTCTTTGTTTTTTGATGTGGGGTTTTTTTGTTGATGTTTTTATTTTTAACCCCTAGATTGATTCCTGAGGATATTTCTTCTGTCTACTCACTTGGAGTTCAGTATCCAGCAAAATTAATGTCTTCAGGATAACTACATGAGGGGAAAACATAGGTAGCTTTGTTTTTTGACCATTTTTTGCCTTCTGTATTTTGCCAAACCCTGTCATTCTTCTATAATCTGAGAAAAGGAAAAATCCCACTAAGACAATTTTAAATTCCTTAAGCATTTGCCCAGGTTGTGTAAACTTATCCTTGACCCATATTAAAAAAAAAAAAAAAAATTTGAATTCACGCTCTTGAGTGCAAAGTTGTTTTCTTTCTGCCACCAGGTTTCTTTTCAACCACAAGAGAATGCCGTAAATAGAAAGTCCCATGAGGCAGGTAGTAGTAATTTCACCTATTGTAAAATGTTGAAAATTTGATGTCAAAACAAAGTCGTAACTTTGAACAATTATCTGCTACACAATTAACAGTTTTAATGGATCTCTAGTTCAGTCATTTCCCACATGGTCTGTTTAATTAACCCTTAACAAAAGAAACCAGCACTTCAGAGTCTCAAATAAACAAAGAAGGAAACAATATCTGCCTAAACTGTTTTCAAAGACATTTAAAATGGCATATGTATCTAGATCAAACATAGCTAATGGACTTTGTTTTCAATTCTGAACTTGCATTCAAAGAGTATAATTAAATCAACTGCTCTTTAGATGGCTGGCTGAGAATGCACTGTGGTCAAACTGAGAGAACATTACACTATAGCAAGGGAAAATGTCTGAAATCTATTTATACTTGTGTGAATGCAAAGATACCACACTTCATCTATCTTTGTTTCCTGATTGCAGGTAAGTAAAGAGCTTATATTTTCATAATAAAATTGGACAGGCTAAATTATTAGCTTTGCTAATAATTTCTGCTTCTGGACTTTAACCTCCTCTAGAACTGCAGCATTTAAAAGATATAGAAGACAGGAAAACACATGTTTGAAGTGGTGAACTTCAGAAATGTTCATGAACCTGTGCTAAACTATGAAAGCTCTAATTCTGGAATAAGTGATATGCAGTACAAATACTGAGTTTCTTCTCTAGCTACATATCTATTCTTTAACTAGTATTTCTTGTCTTTCTTTTCACCTTTTTTTTTTATATTTAAAAAATATTCAGCCTGCACTAACCTCTCCAAGCCTCCTGTACTGTTTTTTTCTCTTTTTTTGATATTTCTTTATTTTAATATATTTTATTTTCTTCTTCTTCAATCTTTGCTCTGCCCCACTATTTTCACCCATCAGGTGCAATTGTTGGTCTTTGAACACCAGTACCACTTGATTCATCTTTTCTCTTCAGTTATCTGTGCTCTGCAACACAAAAGAACACAGTTAAAAGACTATGTGTCCTTAGACACACGTTGAATCTCTATAAGCCCTCGCAGTAGTTAAAGAAGCTTATATTTAGTTTAACAGGGTCAAAATTTCATGCATACACAAGCAATGTAGAAGTTGCAGCAGAGACAAATGAGGAGAAACAATGCTGCAAGGGCAAATAATAGTTCTGAACAGAATGGATCATAGAATTATTAAATTACTCATTTGTGCTTTCAAGTAGCATATCTATGTATAGTTTAGTGTATTATCCCCTCGACGCAGCTTGTGTCTACAGCTTTGTATGTCTAAAGGAAAGGTAAGATAAAGGCAGCAAGAACATATATGAACATAATGAAGAGAATTCTCCCTAATACACAGTGGTGTATGAGATGAAGAAAGATTGTGCCCTATGGTTTTATTTTCTGTAGGAATTGAGTTTGGTTTGCAATAATTAGATACATATATTAACTTATTAGAAAAGCTATAGAAAAAACACATTTGTTTGGCGACCATCTAGGTTGGGGTTTAAATTCATTTTCATGATGTTTCAGCAAATAGAGATGAGGTTGTTTAGAATGGATTTTTATTGTGCTGTTATGTGGTTTTTAATAGACTTTTCTTCTCTCTCAAAGTAGTAATGGAGTAATTGATCTACCTGTGACATATGATTATAACGTACAAAACTGATTATTCAGTTTATAAATAGGAAAGTTTGCTCTATTAGTTGGAGTAATTTTGCAGGGCCTATCTCTTACATATATATTATTTTTCTGTTGTTTTTTTTTTTTTAAAATCCAAATGGAAAATACATGAGAAAGCTTTCAGGGACAAAAAAAAAATAAAAAAAAAAATTACAAGCTAGATAAAAACTTGCTTTCAGAAGCCCCAAGAAAATGACAGTTGTTTATATGCTTAAAACAAACCCCCAACAACAACAACAAAAAACCAAACAAAAAAGTCCAGGCAGAGACAACTTCCCCCATCTTTGTCCCAGCAGACAGATGGAACTAAGGCAAGATTGTGAAGTCCTTTTTTCTGGAAAAAGCATCTTTTTCTTGTATAATTTTGTTTAAATGACTGCTGTTACTGTGCATTTCTTATTCCATTGCCTTTTTGGTTTCAGTAAATTGGTATCTGTCACGATCCGCAAGGTGGGATTCGTGATGTGGTTCTTTTATTCGATCTTAGAGTACAAAAGATTATCAGCAAACCAGGGACTTAAACAGCAAAACACACTTTATTGAGTGCTATCAGCACTAATATGCAATATTATAATATGCAATAGATTATAATATGCAATAGAGAGAAAAGAGGAGAAAGCAAAGCATAAGGAAAAGAGAGTAAGGGGATTATAGCTACCAATGTCAAAGTCCACTCAGCCGTCCAACGACGCAGAGTCTTCTGTCCATTGGGGAGATCTCAAAGGAAGGTAAGTTTTGGGGTGTGTTTTATAGTCTTTTACAAAGCGAGGGGCACAAGGCCAAAACCGGAGGAGATTGATGACCATGGTGAAGAGGCCCATTGCTCAGGGGGGCAGGTGTGGGGTACAAGTCTCTACTCGCCAGCTGGAGCGAGGGCAGTGTACCCTGGTAGCACAGCAAGCGCACCTGCAAACAATCACTTGGCAAACATCCACCTCAACCAGGCCAGAGCCCCTGTACTGAGTCCCTTGTGATGTTCAGGGTCTTTTCTTGTGGCAGTCGTGAGACAGATGGGAGAATCTTCAGACCGTCTCTTACAGTATCTCAACCCAAAGTCTTTGAATCTGTCTCTTTCATACTGGAAGGCATGTGAGAAAGGGGAGTGGCTTATTTGAAGTCTAATTTCCAGCTGATGTTAAACCACCACAGTTGTAGAGAAGAATATATTCTCTGTAAATATATAGTGTTGCATAATCGTAATTATGAATGTAATATATGGAATAATAGAGATAGGGGTTACTCGCTCTTTTCTTTATTCTCATTTTTGTCTCTGACAAAAACGGTAAAATATGGGGACATTCTCAATTACTTGAACTGAGGAGAATTGAGAAAGACTGGAATACTTAAAATTATTAGCAGAAAACTTTTTCTTTAGGTATAAAATTGAATTTTAAAAGAAGTGAGTAGTCAGCCAGGTACCTCAATAACAGAGTATTTAGCCTTTCCTGGAGAGTGATGGCTTAACAATGTGAATAAGGAGCTTGAAATCTTTACTACTTCTGGAGCTTACAGAATCCAGTTTAGCCAGGTTTAGCTGAATCATTCATCTTTATATTCTCAAGGTAAGTAAACAATATCAAGCAGCTTGATGTGCACGCTATTTTTCCAAAGAGTTTATAAAGTCAAGTCTAGACTTGAGGACTGTGATACATTTGTCCTTATCCATCTGCATTCATTCCACAAAACAAATTATTTAAAGATTTTAAATATTGCTGGCTATAAATAGCTGACAGGTCTGGGACAAGAGATTAATTGGGATGTCTCCTGAGAAAATTATTTTGTATTCTAGTGGACAATTATCTTCATTCTAGAAAGAATGACCAAAAAGTCCGTGAGGGAAATATCCATTATCAAAGGTTCTGTGAAACTTTAGTAACTTAATGAAAAAATTGTAAGTATTTCTAGGTATACAATTAATTTCTCTTGTTTTTTTCTTTTTTTGTTTGTTTGTTTGTTTTGGTTTTTTATGCAAGCTAATTGAAGAATAATAAGGACATTAAGTAAAGAACTTGGAAAAGTAGGTTCTTGAATGCTATTGAAAACTACTAGGAATTAGAATCATATTTCTAAAATCCTTTGAAAAGAAGGCATTTAAATTCTGAAAACTTTCTTTTTTACTGAAATGATACTGCATTTTGTAGAGTTAGAGATTTCGGATTAAAACTTCAGTGTTTGCCTTTGAGTAAATTTAAGTCAATTGAGCCAAAATGTCTTTAAGTTAATTCCAAATGGAGTTAACGTAAATCAACCAAAACAAGGACACTGTAACTTTGTGAAGACTTGATCTTGATGCTGATTGGTCTTGACACTTTATCAATGTTTCTAAATTTTCTTGTTTGCCATCTTTTCCAGCTTGTTATTTTCTTTCTTTATTGATTTCAATTAACATTTTTTTCCAAGAGTTTCCACTCTCTACAAGCATATATCTATAAAGAAATAAAATAGTAGAGACCTTCAAAACCATTTGCAAAACCTGCAAACTATTTCCAGTCATTAATAGTCACATCTATATGTTAGTATTTATGAAAAATAACTTTTGTTCTTTGAGTATGTGTTGATGTCTTTGGATCAATCACTGGATATGCACATTAATACCTAAAATTAAAATCAAATGCAGACACATTCTAATAGGTATTGGAGTTTTTTATTTTAATAGGTCTGGGAGTTCCTGCCCATCAGTTACTCTGATGCTTAATCCAGTTTTTTAAACATTGAAATGAGTGGAGTAAGGTGTGTTTTCTTCTTTCACAATTAGCAATGAAAATTGTGTTATTAAAAGAGAATGAACTTCTGAACATAAGTCTGAGAAACAGAATGAAAATTAAAAATAAAAAGCAAGAAACCTGAAAATATTTCCAAATATATCCACTTCAACAGTTTAGATTGTCTTCTAGAAATATTGGGTTTCAAAGCAAAGCAGAGTGAAGATCAGAAAATGTAATCTAAACATTAAAAAAACAATAAAATTAGGATGTTTCCAGTTGTGCTTGCACCAGCCTTCAAATTCAAAGAAAAACAAATTATAAGATATCATGACATGACTACTTAATATGTGTTTTGCTGTACTTTGCTCTACTATGTAGAATGTACTGGCCATTCAACTCAGATTTGCAAGACTGAGTCCTAAAAAGCCATTATCCATGAGGTGTCTCAGAATGGTTGATTCAATGATGAGTTGGCTTTAAATCATCAAAGAAAGATGTCATATACTCAGCTGGGACACTAACATCATTCTAAAATGCTCTGAGAACAGCCAAGGTTTAAAGAAAGAAGCTCTTTCTCTAGAAGAAGGGAAAAGTTTGACAGCTATGTAACTGCATTAGGGACATATTTTCTAAAGATTTATGCTTTTTCAAGGAAATGTCAGGGTGCAGAGTGTCTGAAATAGTCTTCACATTGAAGTTGTGAGAGGGTGAAAATTCTGTAAACAAAATTATTTATACCATATTGCAAGAATCTATTAAAAAAACCCAACTGTAATAAGCAATAGCATTTTGATTCAATTATAAAACATTAAGTTAGGCAACAAGAAACCTAGCTTCTTTTATTGACCCAGGCAAGTTCTTCAGTGACCTTGGTCATTGAACCTAATTCCTCATGCTCTTGTGTTTATTTTCTCCCTTTGTTTATGTTGCAAGGACAAGCATTTCCTGCAATGACTTTAGGGAGGACCTAACACAGGGAATCTTGCAAACCATCTCCAGCATCTGAGGTGTAGCCTTATGTAAAAAATAAATGAAAAATCAAATGAAGAATTTTGACTATTTTATCTTTAAATACTTATTCTAGTCAAATAGTGTGATACTAAAAGGTGTAACACATAAAGAGTGAACAAAACAAAGAAAAATGTCTAAAATATTATGTGCTGGGCCAATAGCAAGAAGAACCATTTCCATTTCTGGTGAAATGTTTAATATTATCAGTTTACATGCTACCTCTTCATAATAAACATATGTTTATTAATTCTAAAACATAGCTAATACATAGCTAATGTCTCTTTTCAACACCTATGCACTTCTTCTACCTTTATGAATTAATATTCTCTCCAAGTCTTTTATTATTCTAAATGAAGAAGATGGAAATATTTGATCTTCCAAGGTATTTGTAATGAACATATGATTACAAAAATTATGAGTCAGTAATAGGTCGAAAAAGCATCATGTGGAAGTACAAGTTACATTTTGAACAGATCACATCTAAAGTCATAGGCTAAGCAGTGTAGGTCAGCTGTCCTGCTGACAGTAATCTTACTTAGCACTCTATTTCCTCACAACTCAATTTTCATGACTGCAGGAAAGATCTCTCCTAATTCTCCTTCATCTTCTAGCAAAGATCCCAGGACACTAAAGGCTAATTGGCAACTTGTCCCCACCCTAATATTTATAAGAAATGCTTGGAGATGAACCCAGAGAAACACTGAAATAATGTATAAAGTAAGGATACAAGGGACCTTTTATAGAAGCATTATAACAGCATTATTATTAATATTTTTCTCTAAACATTCTTTTGGCTAAATGTATATTCTATGCTCAGATTTCCTCTTTCCACTCAGAACATGACAGAATTGATCAAATTTAAAACTGAAATGCAGTTCATGTTTTTTTTTTATATTCTTACCTCCCTGTTTTCATGGAGCACCACATGAATAACACAAATAATTTTTTATCACAAATTGGTTTGACATTTTGATTTACTCTGAAAAAGAAAATGACAGTATTTGCTCAGAGTAATTATTTAAATCTCTGCTATATGTTTTTACAAAGCTTATCTCTTACTTAAGTAAATGATTTCAATAAATGTATAAAAATTACTAAAACTAATATGAATATGAAAGTATTTTTAAAACTATAAATACAAAACATGATTGTTTATGTTTGGAATACAGGATGGCAAATATTACTTTCTATATAGAATTCTTCATTACTAAGACATTGCAGGTTTAGGTGAAAGAACTGTACATATCAAAAGTACATATCAAAAGTTCCCTTCATATCTGTGAAAATGACACTGCTATATTAAATTTTACTGGAAAGAGCAGTAATCCAAGGGAAAACCTGTATGACTAAAAGTAGCAAAACATCCTGACCTTGCAAGATTTTCCTCTTATCTGCCTCAAAGCCCACTTTGTAGCTTCCTCATGATGATAGTTCAATCCCCTCTGTACCAGCCATTACATGTCCTAAAGTCACCTCCTCCCCTGGGGGCCACAACCTGGCCCCAGCAAAGCATCGTGGCATCTCCACAAATGGCTAAATATTTTGAATCATTAGTGATTAATAGTCCAGTCTCTCACACCTCCCCAGTGAGTCAACACTTTTGCTAATTCCTCCTCTTCTGCTGCTCACTCCAAATCTTCTTCAAGGATAGTGATTTTCACATAGCAGACAAAAGACAAAAAAGAGAATAAAGAGGGAAGACAACATAAATCATTGTACAATACAATGTGGTCAGTGAAATGAAAAATAAAACAGTGGGTACCAGGAGTATAATTGTACAGTGTAATTAGATTGTAACAATTGATAGGCTATAACTGGATCCGAATAGTTAAAATCACATCCTTCAATATTAACAAAGTTATGAGCACAAAAGTCTGGATTTAACACTGACACAAATACAAATCACATTAACCACAGCCCCCCACTTCCTAACTTCCAAAGACTGGAGTGTTCTTTAATGGGTAGTAGGCGTGACGGATTCTGCAATACTGGGTCTCGTGGATGTGGGCCCAATGTCTTGAAATTAGCCATAGAACTACACAGCAGGTTCTGATTTTTAAATTCCATAGAAGGAAATCTCATCAGACAAATCTCAAGGGTGTCTTCAGGTGCCATAGTAAAATTGATTACCTTTGCACACTAGATTATGTTTGAATGGGTTTGTTGAGGAGGTGTGTTAGTAGGGTTCTCTCTCAACCCCACCTACATATAGTTGGACCATATTGTAGCTAGTGCTTGTGCTCCACTAGGTAATTCTATACACCATGAAAAATTAACTTTTCGCATAAGAAATTCTCATACATATTGGGGGTCTACTATAGGCCTCCTTGCCATGACAATGATGCAGACAGATTATTACTTCCAGAACCAAGGGAATCTTCCAAGTCAACTGACTTTGTCCTTATGGCAGACTTCAATTTGCCAGAAATTAACTGGGAGCATCACACAGCTAGTACCATCCCAGGTCAGAAGATTCCTTAAAAACCTGAATGACAACTTTATGGAACAGATCCTAAGGAAGCTGGAAGGATGCCCTCCTTGATGTCCTGTTTGGCAACAGAGAGGATCTCATCAGAGAAGTGGACATTGGAGGCCACCTTGGCCACGGTGACTACAAAGCAATCAAGTTCAAAATCTGTGTTGACAGGAGGAAAAGCGTGAGCAAAACCTCATCTCTGGACATGAGGAGGGCTGACTTCAGGCTGCTCAGGGAATTAGTAAGGTCCCCTGAGAAAATGTTTTTGCAGATGCTGAGGTCCATTCGTGCTGGTCTCTTTTTAAACATTACATCCTAGGGGCACGGAACCAGGCAACTCCAGATGTCACAGGTCAAGCAGATGAGGCAGAAGGCTGCCCTGGCTGAACAGGGATCCTCTCTTGGAAATAAGGCAAAATAGGAAGGCATATGCCAAATGGAAACAAGGTCAGGTGACGTGGGAAAAATACAAAGATGCTGCATGCCACTGTAGGGAGAAAATTCATGCATCCAAAGCTCAATTGGAGTTGAAGCTGGCTGGAACTATGGGCAACAACATAAAGAGTTCTTCCAACTCTTTATTAATGGCAACAGGCAGTGTAAAAACAACATCAGCCCATTACAGGATGGGAATGGTCACCTCACAAACACAGACATAGACAAGGCAGAGATGTTTAATACAAACTTTACCCCTGTTTACAACAAAGATGACAGAAGGGGTCTCAGGATTCTGAGCCAGAGGGCCATGACTGCAAGAATCATCAACTCCCAGTTGACTGTGAAATTGTGTGGAATCTGCTTCTCCAGCTGGATCCCTCAGGGGCCCTGCAGAAAGACCTTGATAAATTAGGGGACCAGGCAATCACCAACCATAAGAAGTTCAACAAGGGAAAGGGCTAGAGTCTGCAATTGCAATGAGGCAACCCTTGGATGTATGTACCAAGTGGGGAACAAGATGATCAAAAGCGGTGCCATTGAAAGGGACCTGGGGTTCTGGTCCATGACAAGTTGAACATGAGTTAGCAGCCCTGGCAGCCAGGGGGACCAACCCTGTCCTGGGAGGCATCAGGGCCAGCATGGCCAGCTGGGAAAGGGGGCTCTGCTCTGAGCTGGGGTAGCCTCACCTAGAGTTCTGGTGGCAGTTTTGGACGCTATAGTGTAAGGATACAAAGCCATTAGAGAACTTCCAAAGGAGGGCTACAATGGTGAAGGGCCTTGAGGGGAAGTCATATGAGGAACAGCTGAGTTCACTTGGTCTGAACAGCCTGGAGGAGACTGAGGGAAGATCTTGCAGTCTAAAACTTCCTCATGAGGGGCAGAGGAGGAGCAGACACTGATCTCTGTGGTGACCAGTGACAGGACCCAAGAGTATAATATCCTGAAGTAGTCAAGGGAAGTTTAGGTTGGATATCAGAAAAAGGTTCTTCACCCAGAGGAAACAGGCTCCCCAGGGTCAGAGCACCAAGCCTGACAGAGTTCAAGAAGTGTTTGGACAATGCTCTCAGGCACGTGGTGCAGCTCTGACATGGTGCTGTGCTGGAGCAGGACCTGTACTTGATGATCCTTGTGGGTTCCTTCCAACTCAATTTATTCTGTGATTATATTCAAAAAAATATGCTGGAAATCTAAAGTAATTTTTTTCATTTTCAAACTCAATTCTCATATATTTCTATATGAAGAACCTTCCTCAAAGGCAATATGCTTTCATGTGTGAAATGGCCTGGATGATCAGGTCATTGATATTGCTTGCAAAGACTATTGACATCAGTGCAAAGCTGTCTACTGACTGTTCTGCAGTGCTGTGGAAAACAAAATAACAAACTTGGATTTTTTCATTAAATACAAAATCATTTCAGGCAAGCAATCAAACTGTTTAAATACTTAAAGGAAATCAAACATCATGAATTAATTTCTGCCCTACCGAGAGAGTTTCTACTTACCTCACTGTACTAAATTTTATCTCGAGAAAAGGTACACTTTGGTGAAATATGGATTGAAATTATGATGAAGAGAAAAAAATACTTGGCTCCCTAACTGTGCTCTCCCAAGCTCTTTGTATCTCCTTTGTTCATATCAGGCCCTTTGTCTGTATCTGGGCAGAAGAATATTACTTCTGCCTTTTGCAACTCCTTGGATTTTAAGTCATGTCCCTCAGTTTTTGTTGTATGGTATTTGATAACTAACCCTTAATTCTAAACTAAACTGATTTAGCTTGAAATTCCCCTGATTGGAAGGAAGATTAGCCTGAATAAATCACTTTCTAGAAATAGATATTAGTTGGGAAATGTTAATTTCTTCCTTCACTTGAACTAACTGCACAGCACCTTCATACACACACGTATCTTTTCTCTATACACTCAGGTTTGCCCTTACCATTCAAATGTGTTGAGAAAAAAAGAATTACAGAAAAGCAAAAAGTATGATCTCACAACTTCTTTATTATTATCACTGAGTTTGAGAAATTTTCATATGCACAAAAGGGATGTATAAGAAAAGTAACTAGTTGCAGCTAAGTGCAATGTTTCCAACTTTTTTGCAAACCACAGTTTGCAAATTTGCTGTGATAATTCAATGATAAATGACAGTGACATCTGTTACATTCTAGGACTGTGCAGATAAGACTTTCAGTCTATTTTATAATCTACAAAAAATTTTAAATTAGATTTATCCTGGTTTTCCTTTAATCACGAGTAATTACCTATGACAATTATTATTGTCATAGGCAATTATTATGCCTCAATTATTATATCTCACCAAATTTTTGGTTTTCTGACAATGTCATGGCCCTGCACTTACAGTTGCTGTTTGTTATCCAAATTCTGTCCATTAGTGTACCGGCAATCCAGGCAAATCTTTCAACACATACCCTTCTAATCAGTCACGTCAAAATCCCCTTGCAACCTTCACTTATGTGTATTTTCTCCTTTAGTACCATTTCATCATGTGCTTCTGGCCTTCCATTCCAATCTTTTAATGAACCTATAAATTCCTTCTGTAGCGAGAAAGTCTATTTGCTTACCCATCATCTTGGACACCAAGCAAATTTTGACAATCATTTATATGCTTGCAGAATTCTTGTGGAAGAAAGTCTTTTCTGCCAAAAAAATCACCTGTCACTGAAATAATAACTTGACAACACTTTGCAATTTCCATACAGTAGAACCTTCGATATGTTTCCATTTTTCATCTTTGCCAGAAAAATAGATTAATTTATAGACATCCGAAGGTATCTGCAACTTTGAAGGTTAATGTAGTCCTCTGAATATTTGAATAGACAGATATTTTTGATGCATGTTTTTAGTGGAGGTTTATTAGTGCTGTAACATGCTCTGCTCTAAATAATATTAAGCGTGCTTCAGCCTGGATAAACCTTTATTTATTCCATAACAAAACCTTTATGCCATATAATATTTTAATGCAAGCTAATACCCGTTAACCCTTACTCTAACAATTCATTTTCCAAATATTTTTTTAACTGAATATTTGTTTTTAATACCAATCACAATCTCTCTTTCTTACAACTCATTCTCTAAGCAAATTCAGATGTTTCTCTGTCATAAAACATTGGTTTTTAATCATATATTTGGAGTTAACTGATTAAAAACATGGAAAAAATAAATGTCAACAGTTTCTTGTAAAAAATGTCTTCCTTTCTTCTTTGCTTTCACATGTGTTTCAAACTCCTTTCTGGTATTACTTTAGGTAATTCTAGGTATTAATTTAGGTAATTCATTTGCAATGAATGTCGCATTTAGAAATAATTTCCCTTATACATTTGTAATAAAATTCTATAGTGATACTTCAAAATTTAAGTGAGAAACTAGAAATGGATGAAGGACATAAATGTCAAAAAAGTTCCTAAACCCAAAGATCCCAACAACAGCAAAAGGAAATGTGCAGTAGATGTAGCAAGAATGGAGTAATACTGCAAGAGAACTAAAGTTCATCCAGATATTCCTTATGAAGGCTGCATTGACTGAGTTAACATACTGAAGTCAAAAATATAACACAAATGGGCACTAATGCCATGCATTTAATGAATGAAAGGTAGATGTAGATTTCTGAATAAATTGATATTGCATGGTTCTTTATGTGCCTTACACACAAATGATATAGCTTCATTTTTCAGGTTTTTCATATATGTGATATCATGCTATTTCACTGTGCATAGTAGGCTTGAGATTTAGTTGGACATTTATGTGCATTTATTTACTTCTTAATATTGTTTAATATTTATGTTAATATGTTTGAGCTTGGAGTTTGAGATGATCAAACCATTGTTTCACTTACACTATCACTAGAAGCAATGATGAAAACCTATCTGCTTTGGTTATCATAATCACATATAGAGAAAAAAAGATTGTTCCATTTTTCTTTAATCTTCTGAACCTTTATTCAAAAACTAAAGAAACATAAGATGAATTTAATTATTCCTATTAGAAGATAAATCCATAAAGAAAATGGCCTTGCTATGTAGATCTGAAGTGTAAAAATATTAAATTAAGATACAGAATGCAGAGAATTCATTGCAATCACAGTGACCATTTGTTTGAATGCTTTTGCTTTTTCCGTTTCTTGTTCTTTCCATTTCCAAGATTCATTGACTTATCCTGAATCAGACATGGTCTACTGACATGTGTGGATTTTAATAATCTTCAAGTTCATATTTCCCAAAGAAAATTCCTTCTTATGAATGCTATTTCAGAATTGTGCTAGGTTGACCCCAGCCAGCAGCCAGAAAACCGCCCTGATTTTCATTCCTTCCCCTCTCCCAGTAGATGGAAAGAAAAGATAGAAGGAAGGTGAAAACACTGATGAATCAAGATAGGGATAGTTTAATAAGAAAAGCAAAAGCTGCATGTGTAAGCAAAGCAAGATTAGAAATTAATTTACTCTTTCCCATAGGCAGAAAGTTATCTCATGTCCTAGACAGCAGGACACAACAGTCACAGCCACCGTAACAACAAACATCTCTTCCTCCTTTTGCCAAGTTTTTATTGCTGAGCATGGTATATGTTCATATGTACCCCTCTAATTCTCAGTTTGAGGGAGGAAGGGAAGTGTGAGAGAGAAAGTCTTGATTATCTGCAGGCACAGTAAAAAACAAAACAATGCTGGTTACAGACACCATTTGGTTTGCAGAAAATACAAAGTGCCGCACTGTATGGACTGATGTGAAGAAACTGAACTTCATAACTTCATCCCAGCCAGACCAAGTACAAGCATTCTTTCAAAATGCTTCTCATTTTACCCACAGCTAATAATAACTTTTCATGGTGTTGAGTGGATTATAGGAGGAAGTGAAATTTTTTTGATTACCATGTTACTCTGATTTAGAGGGATTTATTACTCCTTTTAAGAATTTCATGAGTATTAAGGTGTCATTTCATCACTCTGTAATTGTATGTCCAGCAGTATGTCAGTCCATCATGAAACTGATGACGCTGAGGCAAAATTGTATGTGCAGCTAAAAAATACGGCAACTGCAATTTTATCCAGATGGCCAATCTAAACTCGCTGATGTCCGGCACCAGTGAATTAGTGAAAAGACTGACTTGAATGTAGGCATAATGCCATGTGAACAGATGGACATGAGTACAAATATCTAAGAGACCATCTATAATCACAAACTGTGTTTGTGAAGGGCACAAGTTTAGCCAGGAAGTACCAGATGGTTGTTTGTCCTGAGGTCATAGAAATGCAGCTATTGGAATATACCATTCTTAATCCTGCTTTTGACTAGATAAAATCCTTAAAATTAACAAAATTACTTCATGAGTGATGAAGAAAAAGATAGTTTTACTTTTTTTTATAGGAATTTTAGTATTTTTTTTAAAAAGCATACTCTTTTGTATATAAGTGAAAGGTTGATTTTTAGGCAACAGAAAGGAAACTTAAGGAAAACGCAATGAAATTTAAAATTCTGTTACTCCCATGAGGCGAACTCCCATGTTAAATGGAATAGATGCGAATAATGGTGGTGTTTAATAAATGGATAAGAAATTCTGCTCATTTAGATTCCAACTACATGTAAATATTGCAAAAAAAATATTAAAATTTTCATCATGCCTTTCTATGGGAGTCTGGTTGTGATGATGGGTTCCATTATATTTTCAAGCATAATTAGTGGCAAGGAATGAAAACTTATTGTATCACTGGACATGAAATGGCACAATATTTTCTGTATTATTCCTTTCTTTCGACACATATCTTAATAGGCTGGACACATTCTAAATATTTTATAGCTTTGTTTAGACTTCTAAGGAAATATCCTCCTTTGAAAATTTTATTTTAACTAAGTTGGGGCATAATTTACTTGCATAAAATTTTATGCAGCCTCCTATAATGAAGGATCAGAAATATTTTCTTTTCCAGTTTTCATAGTGATCATGATAATGATGATGATGATGATGGAAATGATGGACATGATTGGTATGTTTGTTTTTATTAGACACTGTCACTTTTGGTTTCCTTCAAACAAATTATTTCAGTTTTATTATTGACAACTGCATCTCTTCCCTTCTTCATAAATGTTCCTGTAAAAATACAAAGTAAGCTGAGATACATGTTTTTCATCTTTCCTTTTCATAACAAATGATAAATTTCTCTCTCTGTCAAATGTCCAAATCAACATCTACATAAAGTAAAAAAATTAAAATCATGAACATCCAGTGATGCAAATTGACCTGATGTTATTGAATTCAATTTAATTTATAGAAGCTGTTATCGTATTTTTAGAACATGAGTAATTTGTTCATGGTTATTTCAAACTGATATAATTTGAAATTTTAGGAATAAGTTTGGAAAATCTGCCTTTTCTTCCATACTTTTCTCGACATAATATTTTCTGTTGAAAATTTGGTAAATGTTTAATTTTAATTTTAATTTTGTTTGTTAAACAATGCACACATAAAGAGTCTAAAAATATATTTTATATATTTTTGCTGTGGCACATTAAAAAAAATATTTTCTCATGTCAGTGCTTTTAAATTTATGCACATCCTTAGGCTTTACCGAACTCAGCTGACAAATGCTGTGCTCATGAGTAATAGAATACACTTTATTACTCAGGAAGCATAGAAAAAGCATACAAAAGGTGCTGATCTAGAACTGCTATGAGGTATTCTTTAAGCTCTTGTATGGCAATGAACCTACACTGTCAATTCACATTTCACTGCAAAATCAACAAGCATGAACCTTGGAAATAAATATTGTAGAACATATGATCCAATAGTTTGGGAAGTAGTTTTCATGATAGTTTATGTATCTTAAAGCAATGTAAAATTTTGCTAGTTTTATAAATATTCTGCCACTGTCAGAATGTCTTTGAAAGATTTTCATTATCTGTACATTCAAGGTCCAACACAACTGACAAGACAATGTCAGGATCAATTTTGAGCTGTTAAAGACCTTGCTTTATTAGATCCCGGTCAGTGCTGACTCTAGCAAAAGTAGAGAAAAGATGTTCATTATGTCAGGGAAAAAGTGTTAAAGAGAAAACAAGATGCCAGTTCCTTAACCTTCACCAACATAACCTTCCCTAAAATGACAGAAATGTGACAAATCATGAAAAGAAAAGGAATTAATAAGACTTAATATGAGTAAACCACAAACTAGACAATCAAAATTAGACAAATTCATTTTTCTGAAAAAAACACTGAAAAATCATGTCTTAAATTTTTTCCGTTCTCTGTCTTTTTGAATCAAGCTTTTAAAACTTGAAGTTTGTGACCAAGAAAAACCCAGAACAGCACCCTATCAGCAAAGATTAATTATGCACTAACCTTTGCCTTATGTACTAGTTATTTTTAAATTTGTGATCTGAAAAAAGAGAAATCAAATATATATAGTTACATATTTGTAACTTAGATCAGCACAATTTAAATTTTAAAAAAATAAAAACGTGTTAGAAACACTAGAGACAATTTAGAGCAAGTCATTATATAAATAACCTAATTTAATAACTACAAATTGTGGGTGCAAAAAACATTTGTAGCTTTGGTTTTGCTTAAGTCACCACCAGACACCCAAATCTTATTATGTCTGAAAATTATATATTGACTCAAAATCCTATGAAGATAGCTAAATTTAAACACTTTCAATTATTTTAGCAGACATTCAAGGACAAAAAAGTCACCTTCATGACTCAACAGGTTATTCAACAGTCATTGTCATTGACGTATATCTCTCCATTGATTTAAGTAAATTTAGCAAATGCCACTCCCATCTTCTTACTAAATTTAGATCAGTCTGGCTTGATTGAGTGTGGCACCACATACCAGAATGCTGTTAATCTGTTCACCCAAAGTACTCCAATCAGTAGTCTTCAGGGTGGGTATAATTTTGAAATCTTTGCTAACTAGCCTTTTAGTAATTTTACAAAACTTTTTATTACAACTTTGAAGTATGGTAATAAACCAAGGTATTGTTAACAACTCATGTGGACTTGAAACTATTTTAATATCTTGTTTGCCACTTAATCTGTTTACTAATTTGAGTTATTTAAAGTAGTGTTATGCTATGAAACAAGGAAGAAACATTTTTTGACATATTATTTGGGACAAGCTGCCTACGGAAACAGTGGAATAGCCAACTTTGGAAGTGTTCAAAAAGCTTGTGGGTGTGGCACTTGGAGACAAGATTCAGTGGTGGATGCTATGGTGCTAGATTAGCAGTTGAGTTTGATGATCTTGGAGGTCTTTTCCAACTGAAATTATTCTATGATTTAAAACTTTTTCAGGAATAAATTAGGTCATGACTTACAGGAAGTTCTGGCAAAACCAACACTGTTATTCTGTGAATAGGGATAAAATAATGACAGTACTCATATTTTTGGTCCCCTCTTAAATATATTGCATAATTGCAATACATTAAGAATACCACAAAATGAATTTTTTTCCAAAATCTAATTTTTAAATCCATTTTATGTTTTGCAATATTCACCTAACAAAATAATCTCTCAGGTAATATATAAGAACATATACAGATTATTCCCATTACTGCATATGATTTAAATCTTACAGAAGATAATTAAGGAAATGTCTGTGCTCATTTGCCATTTCTGATATCTTGCTCTCATAAAATTTATTTTTAAAGTGCTACAAAACTTGAATAATATATAATCATGATCTATTCTAAAATTCTCTTAAACCAAATAAACAAACAAATTTACATTTCTAAATATATCCTTAAGCCTGATGTTTGCCTAATAAGTGGATTAAAAAGATGTTTTTTAAGCCCTGTTTCTTGTGGTTTTAGCTATCTCTTAAGAAAGAAAAGAAATATTTGAAAATAACAAAAGTGGATGAAAGCCTTTTATAGAGAGGTTTCTGCACTAGTAGGGATGCCAAATATTTATAGACATGGACACTTTTTAAACAGTATAGCGCTTTCAAATTCATTATAAAACAGAAAAGAAAAAAATCCCTACACACTCTCAGCACTTCAAGTATTTCCAGTCACAAGACTATGCTTATTTCTAAATTGACTTTGAATAAATACTAATGTGAACCAATTTCTAAAAAATTACATTTAAAATGGTATGTAGTCTATTGAGTTTGAGTTTAAATAAGATCAATCAGCATACCTGTTATGTGGAAATAATAGAGGCATTCTGTGCTTACACCATCTCATGCTTTTGGGGAAAATATTTGTTGCAAAGAACAATTATTAGTATTGGGTTTAAAATGTAAGGTGTGTGAAAATAATGCACTATTTTTATTTCTACTAAATAAAAATATAACTATTGAGGGAGTTCATCACTGTCTTCAATAATCTTATCCTTTAGCCCTGTTTGAAGCAAAAATTGTTGCCCAGTTTGTATTTTTAACACAAGTGTCTCCCTAAATTTGTCTATCTTGTTTAAGAAAAATAATATGAAGACTGAGTTACAATCTTCTTTTCATGCAAATTTATGAGATTTACTTAATGAACTTTTTTTCATACCATTAGTCATTTTCTTTTGACATTACATTTTTCTGTGTCCTTCATCCATAACAGTAATGCAGAATTTATATTATTTTTTTCCCTGCTGAATATCAAGCAATAAGATAATTTTTCCTATCTTTTTAATTGCTTCTCAATTAGAAATAATGTATCAGTTCTGGGACTAGATTAGGCCACAGTAGCAATGGAGATCTGACTGAAGATAATCTGCTTCTAAAATTCATTGCAGTCTTTAATGAGTGATATAACTTCCTAGGTGACTCAGTTAACTTCTCTTTGTCAACCCAGCCATTTGGATTGTGGCTCTTGGGTAGTAATAAGTGGATTTGATTGTAGTAAACCTTCCCTGATCATCCTCTAGAACAGAATTTTTGGAGTATAAGGCACTATCAGGCCGAGTCATGAGTATTCAAAAATAGCACTAGCAGACCATGACAGAAGTAAAACACCTAACTGTCTTGACCTTGCCCATGCACTGTACTGAAAATAATTCCTAGACTGTGAATTATCTTCTCTCTCCTCATCAGTTCAACGTAAACCAAGTTCAATAGTATATATTCAGCATTCAATACAGAACATTGGCAAACAGCATTTTTCAAGTTTAAAAATTGTACTGATACTGATGCTAATTCAGGCTGTTATTCTATCATTGAGTTTACAAGTATGCAAATATCTCCTTCCCTTTAGACAGGACCAAAATAATTGCATATATTGACCAAGTAAATATGAATGTTTTGAGATTTTTTCCCCCCAAGGATATTAACTTTTTTCTGGCAATAGCCAAGAGATGATAAAGAAAAGTGTGATGACATTTTACTGTGCATACTAGGAAGATAAGGAAAGAAGTAAGGATATGAAAGTACAAATTACTCTGCTGACCTTGTATGCAAACAATATCAAAAGCACAGTTTCAAACCATAGAAGATCTTTGCTTCTTAGTGGAAACTGATTAAATTGTGAGTGCTGCCTTTCTGCACTAGGAGTAGACCTTCTTAACACTTCTATTCAAAAAAGCACTTCACTTCTTATCAGGTAATCTGACTATTTGATTAAGTGTCTTTCAATCAGGAATGGTTTTGGATTTTTTTTCATGTTCTGGGGTTTTTTAAGTGAGGGGATGAAACAAACTGAGAAATAAGCACATTATTTTTTCCCATTTTCCTCAGAATGGGTGATTTATTTTCACTTGAAAAAACTCTATGGCTTATTTGGTACAGTTAATACTTTAGTATCTCTAAAACAATTATTTTTAACCTCAGTGGCCATTCCTTGGCTATAGGGGTCTATCTACATGCCCAAAAAATTATTGAGCCAGAATTCATTTAAGGGTTAAAAATATAGGATTTTTAAGGCTCCAAAGCTGTTTTTTGAGCCTCCTAGAATTATTATGCAAATAATGCTTAGACACATTTAGAGACCATACACGTTTCCATGTAAGTGTGTTTCAAACATAAATTGAATTTCAAATTTCATAAATTTCAAACATAAACATGAACCAGCATGAACATGAACCATAACAAATGGTTAAAACAACATGAACCATAACAAATAGTGCCAGTCATTTTTGATACCTGCATGCACAGACAAAAAAGGAAAAAAAAAGAAAAGCCAAGCATTCCCCATTACATATATATTTGTCTACTTCTGGCACAACTGCCAAGAGGAAATGTATTGTTTGAATTTGTTTCATAATGATGTATATATATTTCCTGTTCATCTTTGCAACATGCAACTATATCAATTTACAAAAGCTCCACGTGTGTGTTCCATATTGATTAATTTGTGCTTTTTAGCACAACTTAAGATTGTTAGAGCGATGTTTTTCCTTTTGTATGGCTCTTTAAGAGAACCATTAATAAAAACAAAGAAATAAAAATATGCACACCCTCAAATACCAGTGAGACTTATTTAGCCTTCAATATTCGGGAACTTCAATTATGTCATGGGAAATTCTAGGACAGTATTAATAAAATTTCCTTCTTAAACTCGAATATGGTTTAGATGTGTTATTTTTGTTGTGTTTCAGGCAAAATAAATTTGCCTGAAATAACCAATTTTCACTTCAAGACCCATATTTGAAAAATGCCTTGACTTTCACAAAAATGAATTCAAGGGGACATGAAATTTCACATTATATACACTACTCTTGTCAGTTTCATTAGTTCTGAGGGTATATTTGCCAAAACTAGGATATCTGAAGTAGACTCAAAATGCAAATGACAGATTGAGAAGAGAAGTGAAGAGGGAGGAAAAAACTTGTTTTGTAGCATCAGTTCAAATGCTTTGATGTCTAGCTGATAGAGAAAAAATGTTCCTGGAATGAAAACAGGTTAAAAAATCTCTTCCAAAAGACAGTGCAAATTTGAAAGTACAGCTTCAAATGTGGTTCACTGAATTCTAAAATATTTTATTCTTTAATGACTGTACTTCAACTTAGAAACTTAGAAAGTGGAAAAATATCTCAGGAAGTAAAGAAAAGGAATTTTATGTTAAGCAGCTCATATGGATCCCTGTGGATATCTTCTATGAATTAACAGTCAAACTGTGCTATATAAAAATCCAAAACCATTTCACTGTTTTTGTTGCAAATTGTTTTTCTGGCAAATCCTGTATAAGAAGCCATGGAGTTGTGAGGGAATAAGATAAAGGTAAGAAAAAAAAATTGTTAATTGAAAACTGTAACTTTCAAAACAGACACTGGTGTGCAGAATTGTCTCCTTAGTAACAATTGAATCATTTACATAAAACTTTAGCTCCTTAATTTCATAAAATTCAGACTATATTCATACACATCTAAGTTCTCATTGTGTTTTTATATTTTGTTCTAAATATATATATATTTATTAAAGTTAATGAAATTAAATCTATTTGATTATATATTATATACATCTATGTACATGCTTACATAAATATTACTTTTTAAACCACAGAAGGAACAGCATATTTTAAATATGCTAAAATTTTATTTATAATATCTACTGAGAAAGGGGATTCTTTAAAAAGAAAACAAATTACTGAACTTATGTTTGAAAATTATTAATTAAAATAATTATTAAATGCAATGTTTGAAATGTATGTTATTTTTTGAAAATAATCCTCACTGCTGATTCTTAAACACAATATCTTTATGACTAACAATAAAATATTTTGACACAATATTTCAAAAACAAATGAAGTCTTGAAAATCAGCTTCTCAAACATAAAATAAAATTTCTATAATTTCACATGTGCTTATATATTGTTTAATTGACATTTCTATTTGGATAATCATAAATACAGCTCTATAAGTTGAAAGCCAGCAATGTTTCTGCTATATACATTATGCTGTATATATATTTATTTTGTAAAGCATCTTCTTGTGCACTTGAGGGGAAGTGATTTAAACTGGTACGTAAATTAGTATTTTTTCTAGATATATTTTATTCTTATCTTTATAAAATTTTACTTAAATTTTTAAAAAAACTTTGAAGCTATTATTTAAAATTATATAAATGCCCTTATTGCCAGATTAGGGTTGGGATTTTCAAAAGCTTAAGTGAAGCATAGTTCATGATTGTAAGAGATTACAGTAGTAAAACATAAAGCAAAGTAAAAAATAATATAAGGAGAAAATATAGCAACATGCAAAGATGGCATATTTGTAGAAATGTTTGGTCAATAACCTCTAGTTTCTCATCCAGTATTAGCAAGTAAAACCAGTGTAAACAATGAAATTAGGATAGACTTGGTGGAGGACAGGAAATGCAGATGTTGTGAGAGTATTTAAAGTCAATATGATTCACAATATAATTAAATACTTTGCTCCTAGATAGAGATATTTTCAGATATGTTCTGTATTCCATTCACTTTCAGATACATATTTAAACATTTTTAAGCTATTTAGCCAATTAACAGACTGTCCAATCAGTGTCTTAGAATATTTTGTGGATCTGCAACACGTAAAACTAAGCCAGTACTTTAGAGGGAAGGGATTCCTGACATGAACATAAAACAACTTTTCTCCCATTTCCCTTAGAGATAAGCCCAGTCTTTAAGAGATAAGTCTTGTCTCTAGTTTTTTTCATTATGACATTAAACTTTTCTAGGATAGAGCAAGTTTTCATTTTAGGAACTGTAGATATTTCTCACTTTATGGAAAACATCCTTGATCTCAAAACTGCATGCAGTGTGACTTAGAGCTCTAAAGAGTCAGCTATTTCCAGAGGAACTGTTGAATGCATGATTTCTCAAATGGTGAAAGCATCAACCAAGATTCCTCCTGTTCTGTTTCTTGATTGCCTTTTTTAGTGCTCCAGAATCCTGTGTAGTGCATGGAGTGACCATCCAGAACATACAACTAAATAATAATAATAAAATATATACTATATAAAACTTGGAATTGCACATCTCTAAAAATTATTTTCAATTATTCCCACTAAATATCACACTATGACAAAATGTGACTGCAGTACAGTAGAACTGGTTTTAGTATTTGAAATAACACATACTGAAAATGTTTGTTTCTGATAGATTAATTTCTTAACTTAGCATCTGTTTCAACTTTGCTTCTAAGATTAGAAAAACAAAACAAAACACACTTGCATGTTAATTGGGCAGATGGAGAGAACAGAATTTGAAAGTACAATACCGTAATTGATTGGGATTGTAATGATGCTAATTCCAATTAAAAGAACACTAACAAGACAAATGTTCACTTGAAATCAATATCGTGGTAATGAGGGGGTCTATATCTTGCTGTCCTAGTTGATTTATTTCCACAAGAAGTGATTTTCAGACAGAGTTTACCTGCCCAGAAAACTACTCAAAATAAATGATGACACAGAGAGATAATTAGAAGAATGTTGGAGAAGGACTATAGTCAGTTACTGGAATGGCACCAGTGAACATGATAAAATATCTGTTTTCATTGTAGTTGTGACTTAGCATCTATGCAAAACACAGTGTTTCAATTTGCAAATAGTAATGAAAATGAAAAATAATATTTCGTGGTTCTTTCCACAAAGTAAGATAATATTCTACAATAGTTAATATTAACTTGTTAATGCTTGATACCAACTGAGTATAGTATTAAATTGATTAAAATGCTTGAAAATTTAGGTATATATTTAATTTGCCTTTGTAAATGATGTCCTATATTTACATTTATAAATCCTTATAGATGTACTGTGTAGCTCAAATGGTACACACCAATGTCTTGACTATGGCTTAGCAGTGTTTGCACAGCATGAAGATTGTCTTCCCAGTAACTGCCACACACACTGAGGTCCTACCCTCCAGGATGTGGCTGGACATTACTTGCTAAGAAGTACAGAATAAATATTTTTGTTATAATTTGCTTCTGTGTGCAGCCTTTGCTTCTCTTTATTAAAATGCTTTTATCTCGACCCACAATTTTCATTTTATTTTCTTACCCTGTCCTGCTGATGAGGTGACTGGGAGGACTTGGCACCTGAAGGCCAGACAAGATCAACCCACCATAGTCCTATTAGAAATGTATCTATTTTATACTTAAGATGAAATTTATCAGAGTCTAGAAAGCAATGACCAGACTCTATCAACAGCATCAGGTGCTATGTCAAGGTAAGAATGAATATGCAATTATAAAATTTTTTTCCTATACTATTACTAACTTTCCTATTTATTACTAACTTTATCACTATGCTGTAAAATGTTTTACACCACAAAATTAAGCTCCTACATTTCAGCCATTTCTCCAAGTATTTCACATTTCCTTATGCAGTAATTATTGTTGACAACTGGTACATTAAATACAACGGTATGCTTTCTATGCCTTAAAGGTTCATTTCTGTTACTAGTATATACAATAATAGCTCATAGCAGTTTTACAGTCTGTAGTTTGTAAGTTTCAAGTTCTCAAATATGTATGCCTTTGAGAATTTAAGCATGCATAATAAATAAGTACACTTCCCATGCTCTCTTGAATTCACTTTCCTTGAAAAATAATCAAACACTCATCCATAACTTAATTTGGTTTGAAGTGATTATGTTAAAATGCCAGTGCAGACCTATTAGCAGAATAGTGTTAAGACGAATGTCAGAAAAAGTACAAGGGGTCTGGAATTTTTTATGCAGGTATTGTGGTACACTTCAAAAAAAATTTAGAAGCATCATCATTATTTGATGTCTTAACAAGATTAAATGTAGGACATAATAGCAGACACTACTGCTCAGTAATCTGAGCAACATTTTCAAACAGATTATGAAATTTAGAGGTTAGGACAAGTAAATTACCTCTCTGCTCAGTGATTTGTCTGCAAAGCTCTCGACAGTAAATTTCACTTACGAAGTCTGTGTTAAGTACTGTGGATCTTTTTCCTTCATTCTAATGCAATGTTAAAGCAGCTAAATATTGGAAAGTGTGAAAGACAAACATTTAAACAATTCTGTTCCTCATTCATCTGGGATAGGGAATACAAATCTAAGACCAAGAATTCACATGCTTTAAGAAACACAAATCTGGGGTTTCCACATGCTTCAGAAACTAATGGTTATTTTCAGACAATAACAGCTATTTTCATAGCTAGACTTATGAATGTTTTATGATTTGTAAGACCACTAAAACTTTTGAAGCATGATTTTAATATTATACCTATTAATATTTATTCCTTATATATTTGTAAATTATAGGGACAGGAAGCAACACTGTGATCTACTTTGACCTCCTGCAAAAATCACAAGTTACTTAGAAATTAAGTAATTTAAAGTTCTTATTTCCCATTAAATCATGGAGATTTTGTAGGGAAAATAATCACAGCCGTATGTCATAGAATCACAGAATGGCTCAAGTTGAAAAGGATCACCAGGTACATCTCCCTGCACAAATACCTCGTGCAGTCAGAATTTCTTCAACATCAAGCACTACCAAGTCATACTTTCACCTGCCAGGCGCCATCTTGTGTGTAGAATTCCATTTTTCCCACTTCAATATGTAAGTGGATAGCTAAGTTCTGTGCAAAAATTTCTTAAGTGAAAAAATTAGTTCATTTTGGCTCTCAGCAAAAGACCTTCCTGCAGTTTGCTATCATTCTCAACACTCTTTTGAGTTGATTGAATAACAAAAGATGCCACAGAATCCCACTGGCCAGTGTAAATAATGCACTTTGTGTATTGCAACTATTTTTGTTTATTGGTTTATCTTAGCCTGTAGTAAAACACCTGCAATTTTATGTTCATTAACTCATTAACTTATTCACTGTATATAAGGAATGTCCTGCGTTGTCAAAATACAAAGTTGCCTTCCAAGTGTGGTCTGTATTCTTACCTACTAGTATCTAAATGTGCTGGTTTTGCAAGTATAATAGACATTTGTCATGTGTTGGAAGTTACCATGCATTCATGCACTGAGTGATAACTTCCCATGGAACTAATCATGAAACAACTTACCACTGATACTTATTTATAAATGCAAACTAGCTTACTTTCAAAGACAGAAGAATATAATATTTCAAATTACTTTTATTTATACAGTGGTTACCACACAGGAAAATCATATATACAAGCTTCCACAGTGTCTGTCCAGAGCACCTTGATCTGAGTTCAGAAAATAATAATTATAGAAAGTGTAAAAAATTAGTTTGTGTTTAAGGTGTCAAAATTTGCTGATTCGCTGTTCACAGAGGTAAACACGGAACAAGCCTCTGGGGTGACTGTTACCATTCATTTCCTAAAATAGCAATAATCCAATTTTAAGTTACAGCAACAATCAGTTCTTGGGGTTCAAGAAAAAACTTTAAAAGATATTCTTTTATCATGGTTTGTCATGTGCTTTTGCTTTGAAGTACCCAGAAAATAATATGCATTAAAAAGTAGTAATGTCAAGCTTGCAGTGGGTAGTGCAGAGAATGATGGAGTTGTCTTTCCATCTAGAGCTTGGGGGTGCATCATCATAGCATATTTTCTTACACAATTCTAAAGATATTTCATCAATTAAATACATTAAAGCCATTTTCTTACTCTGTCAAAACACTTGTTGAAATGTCAAGTCTTTTTACTAGAGGAGGTGAAAGAAACTGATTAAATATATTTGGGAGGTTTTGATATTGAGTATCCAGTTTGATTTCCATCTCTAAATTATTCTAAGTAGTCTGTGCATGTTTTCTCAGTGGCTGGTATCAATTCTGAGCTCCTGTACTGCACTATACTCTGTTACAGCTCAGAAAAAGTTGTATACCAAAGCATTACCAAGATTGATGTAAAAAAAAACCTTAAAAATTTTAAACTGCTGTATATTATTAATACTTTTTAAAAATAAAATCTTAAAAATTGATACATTTTGCAAATCACTTAATTGTTGATATCCAGATATAATGAACAAATGTTTCTTACTGATATAAGATTGCATAAATAGCCAGCAATCTGTATCATACCAGTACATATAATGATAATTTGACAAGCTCACTTCCATCATGAGCAAATCACTACTGGAAGTAAATTACAGATTTGTAGACGCAATTTATTCTCTAGAAGCAATACAGTCTTAAAACTACTGTGTTCTAAAAGATGTAAATGGTTGCCTTTGTGCTGTCATTGATGTGCTTCCTGGTACCTGGAATTAGTCTGGTGTGTTGGATTCCTGTTATGAAATGTATAGAAAGTTGAGTCTTATATTCATGGAGGTTTTTTCCTCAAAGTAGGACAGATGCAGCTTTTACAGTTGTGATACTGAAGATTCCCACCTGACTAAAAGCAAATTGCAGAGGCATGAAGGTATCATCATCAGAAGTCCTAAAGACATCAAGGTACTTCTAAACATAGGCAAGGATTTCAATCCCATATCTCCTACCCCTTGAGAAGATGGTATGACTCTACATCCTGTAAGAAAGAAAACCAGCAGAAATAATTCTGGGACAGGATAAAGATTTAATTACCCTGCAGATATTTTTCTTGCTATATGCAGCTAAGAATTCTATTCCTACTATCACAGTGCATCTTGGATTACTTTTTCTACAATGATACAAATTCATGCGATTATAGAGGACTGCCATTGACCCCGTGCCTTTTACATCTCATAAATAAAGCCCTGCAGCACTGTAATACAGTTCTGCCACAGAGAGTATGAAGTCGCAGGCTTTGTGCGGATTTTACAAAGTCTTACGATGGAGACAGATTTGCTCAATTTGAACTTCTTGTGACCTGGCTGGAGCTGTGTTTTCACTGGGTTTATCTGTAATAGTGATACTTGTAATGCAGATACTTGGTGTATCTGCAAATGGCAGAGGGCATTTGAACCAGATGATATTTATATTTAAGGTGCATTCCCTTAACATGCTATGATCCTATGGTTTATTATTTTAGAAAAATCACATTTCACTCATCCTATAGCAAATTCAGGACCACAAAGAAGTTGCAAGTTGATTAGGGTTAGTTTAGAGTGAAAATTTAACCTTATTTTTAAGAAGTTTAATTTTACAACTTCTATATATTCACAAACACAAAGCATCACAGTCTTATAGTACTCAAAGATGTGTTCCAAGTTTCAGCACTCTTCTAAGTCAAAGTAAAGACTTAATAATTCTGAAGTAGCTGTGTCACTTAAAGTTCACTTATTTCATGATCTGAATTTATAAATAATTTATGTGAAACTGATTTTCTTAATTTTTTTTCATATAGGTAAATATGTTATATTTATATGTAATATATATAAAGGATATTTTGATAAGAACTGTGTTCAAGTACCTTTAATATGTTTCTATTCCTGCTGTCTATTTGTTATTGGTACTCCTGATTTATACTTCCATTATTTTTGTCTACAGGGAACAATTATTGTACAATCTGACAAATGTCGAGTAATGAAATATTTATATGGAAGTAATGTTAAGAGGTTTTTTGATTGCTTTCACAAGCATAAATATACTATACACTTGATAAACCAGATTTCAGTATTCTTGAGCTATAAATAGGAGTTGATTAAAAGCAAGAAATTCTGATTCAGTGACTAATATTAGAATAATGCTTTGGAATGGATGGAGTCAATACCTGTACAACTGGATTTTTCTGTTTTCTTCTCAAGGGGGGTGTATAAACCCATTTTCGTGTGCTACTGGTGTAGTCATTCTTCAGTTCTGCATAATCATTACCATGTTTTCTGTCCTCCATCCACATCTGACTCTTCAGATGGAAATTGCTCTTATGGAGTTTCCATGACATATTGAACCCAAAATGACTAAACGCAGCTGAGTATTCCCCAAGCAAATCATGACAGTATATTTTTCCCAGCTTTCCTTACAACCTATTTTCCTACAGGATACAATTTTTAGCTCATTTTTTTCCACATCTTTCATCAATAATCCTCTAGTGGTTTGATCCCACAGTCAACAGAAACAGTTGTTAGCCCAAGCACATAAATTGTCTTATCAATACACCATAGAGCATTTCCACATATTTATAAACACAAAACTGAAAGAGATACAGCTTTGTGAGAATGTTAAGAGACACTGTTCCATGTTGAAGTTACACAAACTGCTAAGGAATTAAGAAATTAATAAAAAAAATTTCCAGCTACACGAATGCTGCGCTCTATACAGTCAATTTTAGATACTTACTTGGTGTTTCAGAGTTTACCAAAAAGTTTTATGTACCTTGGCCGCAAAAAATTATACAAGCAAATCTTTAGTAACAATTCAATCGGTATGCATTTCCTTTCACGACCAACAAGCATTATAAAACATCTGTGAAAGAGGATCTCTAATAAAGAATAGAAGAAAACCCCAGGTATTTAAAAATTTGCAAGTAAAACTTTTGCTAGGAATTCCATTGATTCTTTAGTATCTGAGTTTTTTGTACTATAAGATACAAACACACTAGTATATAATTAAAAAAAAAAACCACACTAGATTTTTAATAAAAGCAACATTGAAAAAAACAACCAATATTCATGATTTTTCAATAGCATTGGTTGATTTGTTATTTATTTTTATTCTTCTTGGAGAAAAGAGCCATTGCTACTTTCTTCTGGTATTTCAGGAAGATTATTTTCTTACATAAAATAAGATGAAAATACCTAAGAAAAAGCCAGTCCTCTCATAATGCTTTATGTAAGAGATACACAGACACACGTGTGAATATCATAAACTGCTTCAATGCCTTATAATTTTGAAATAACTTGGGCTGCTCTAAAGCAAGGCATAGACCTTAATAAAGAATAAGTCTTTATGACTGTTTCAGTTGATTGCTTTTGAGCAGAGGAAAATGAGAAATCATTATGCGCACTAGTAGAAGCTTTCTTTTAAGTGGCAGTTCAGTTTAATTCATATCACCTTACTCATGACAGTGATAACAAAAAAAGAAACTGAGGACAGATTCCTAGGGATAATTAAGCAGTGTTGATCTCAGGAAAATTGTCTTTTCAATGAAACACTGATTGCATTGTTCATAACAAAACTACCTCAGCATGACAGAACTAATTAGTGACCATCTGAACTTACTTAGCCAAACGAAAAAAGCAATTAAAAATGCAGTCATCACCGAATCTACCACTGAACAGCTGGTTATACTGATAAGCAGTACAGCAAGTTAAAGCTACTTTGGAACACAATGGAACTTAATCTGCTTGCTAAGTAGTAATTAGAAAGCAATGAGAGAATATGAGATTACTGTTGAGAAACTGTTATTATGATGCAAAAACGTTTCAAAATGCAGTTTGATTCTCTACCTCCCTCCCCTCAACATTTCTTAAATAAGGAAAGTGGGTGAAAATTTAAATTTTTAAAAAGTGAAACTCGTGAAACCTCTAAAAGGTTTTCATTGATTAGTTCTGTGATTTTAAGAGTGTTTTGGGGTGCAAAATTCATAGAAGCATTTACTTGCTTACCCTTTGCAATCAGGTTGACCACAATAGACTGGAGTCAGCTCAGAAGTTCTTCAGGTGGATTCATCAGTCATCTTTCATAGGCATTGCTTTAAAAAAGAAATTGTAAAGAACAATCACAAATTTTGTCTTCATGTATTGAAAAGGTTTGAGAATTTTACAAAAAAATGAGGAAATAAAAAGATTGTTTTAATTTATACTGTTAAAATACAACAAAATAGAAGTTTTATAAGCATTTTATATTTCATAGTAGAAAGGATTTGATAGGCATCCACTGTATGTGTAAAAAAACTGTTCACTGAGCATGGAAGAAGTGTGGACCTTGTGTAAAAAATGTTGCAGTGACTTTGTCAGAAGTTTGAAAAAGCCCTTACTATAAAAGCTTATCAGCCATAATATAATCAGGTATGTATTACATATATTTTTTTTCCTACATTTTCTTACTGATGACACATATTTAAACAAAACAGCTATGATACTTGTCTCCAGCATGTCAGTCCTTCACTCAATTTTTCATGTAAATATTAGTTAAATATTGGTAAATTAGTAAAAGATACATTGATTTATATCAAGAACCCTATTCATAGGATATTCTTCTGCAAAGGTGTGGGAAAATGTTATACAATATTTTAATGCATTCTAACATACTCGATTTCCTAAGTTTGGCTTGTAGACCTAGGGAAACCATGCAAAAAAACTCTAACCATTTATTAAAGTCAATGTGTAATCAAGAGAAAATTTAACATTAAATATACACTTAAATGCTACACAGAATGTTTCTATTATAGTAGATGACAAATTCAATACCAATTGTTAGGGGTTGTGTTGTTGCTTAGTAGTTTAAGGGTCAGATATCTATTCTACAAAATTATTATTTGCTCCACATCTAGGTTTGGCTGCTTCTTTTATAATATCTCCTCATTTGCTCAGGACTTACAAACTATTGCCTGATTCTGGTTGATTTCTAGCTTTAGGGAGCACAGTAACTTACGCATAGTATCATGGCTTTTACCCATCATGCTTCTATTGAGCCTCTCAAAATCTGAGTTTCTCAAGGTTTGAATCAAACTTTTCAATTTATTTTTTAGCTGTTAATCAGTAGCTGTAGCCAAACAGTTATGATTAAGCAATTACATTGTGAATGTTTCATGCTTGACTCATCTTTTAAAGAAGAGGAAGGCAATCCCCAGATGAATGTTTGTACAATAGCCACCAGGAGGGAAGTCAGCAGAACCAAGCAGTACCTGGTGAAGAGGTTTTTGGTATGGGAGATCATGATTGCTTACTCATTATATACTCTGTAACCAATGAAGGCTGATGCTTTTGTTTGTTAAAATATATATGTAGTGTAAATTTTTGATGATCAGTGAGCCAGCCTTTTGTGGGTTCCACGTACTCCCTACTTCATGCAAACTAGATTGAAAAAATAGAATTTCCCCACCCTGATGTGTGAATTGACACTGCACAGTGGGTAAATGAGCTCACATTCAGAACAACAATGCTAACAGAAGAAAACCTGAGCTGAACTAGTCCTGTATTGCAGTTTCTTGAGTGATGATCACAGAATCACAGAGTTGGAAGGGATCCACAAGGGTCCTTGAGTCCTACTCTTAAATGAAAGGGCCATAGAGGGATCGAGCCCTCTCTCTTGATGTTATTAGCATCATGTTCTAACTAACTGAGCTAGTGACACCAGTATTAATATTAACTTAGGTTTTTTAAAGAGAGTGTATATCTAAAAAAAAAAATAAAGGAGAAAAGGCCAGAAAAGAAGGATCTCTGATCAGCTATATTAGCTGCCTAAGGCTGTCACAATCTTTGGAAAATAGCAGTTCAGCTTGTCACAGACATAAGCAGTGACCTTGAACAGAACCCTGCCGTTCTTCCCACAAATTAATAATTAGCCTTCTCTGACTTTCCTATAACTGATAAGAATATCCTTACCTAGTTCTTCTCTAGAGTGGTCTTTTGAAGATAGGTAAGCTCCCTCTCTAGATAAACAAACAATTCATATAGTCCAATATCTCTATAGTTCTGAATAAATTTCCCCATATTATTTAATCAGTTTCCTTTTATACCAGCTAAACTGCATTTTGGGCATATATTCACTCTACTTTTGGCCCAATCCATTTAGCCTACATTCCTGAGTCCTTTCTTCTGCTCTTTCTTCTTTGCACTGCTCTTCTCTTCACTCTCCTCAGCAGGACCAATATTTATTTTACCTGCCATAAATCATTTTTTGATTTATGATGAAATCAATCTTTGATTTTGTAAAAAAACTGAAGCCACAAATCTACTCTTTCAGGTTCTATAACCCTTATAAGACAGGGAAATGGACAGATGGAGAAAGACTGTGTGTAAAGCTGAGGTGTAATGTGCTTTTTCTTAGATTATCAGCCTAAAGCTTTGGTTCCTAGTATTGGAGGAGACAGGACACTCATTACAGTTTAGTACAGGACAACTGGGCAATTATCTCAATTTAATACAAAGTAATGGACTTTTACTCTCTCCCTAACATTAGCCTGACACATCTAGAGCAGTAGGATAAATTCCTTGGCAAGCACTATGGAAAGAGAGACAGGAAGGAAAGCAGGAGAGCAATAATCAACTCTTAAAGACAAAAGATATACATAATTCTTATCATTCTCAGGAATTCACCTTTTGCAGAATTAAATCAGCAAGGGGAATCCTTCCGCTATCAGATAAATGAATATATCAAATGTGTTACCTGTATAATTAAAAAAAAATAATAAAAAATATGTCAAAATTAATAATCTTTTCAACTAATGAAATACAAATGCTATATAAATGAAACTGTTTAGCTGTAGATGTCTGTCACATAGTTTTTATAAAATTGCTTTGTTTCCAGAATGTTTCTTGTAAATATTTAATTTATATATTGACTTTTCTTCTGACACTGAAGTATGCATATTTTCAAGGGTACTCCTATTGTTGAACTTGGCTTAGTTTCTGTTTATGTTTCTCTATGTTGATGTTTCTCTAATGTCTAATGAAGACATTAGAAGATTTATAATCAGATTTATTTTTCCTAAACAAAAAAAAAGTGTAACTATAGTAGGCATTTAGTTCCATCTTTTAACTACAGTTGTCAGGTTACACAAAACTGTAATCTGAAAATAATTTGAAGGAAATATGTTGTGCTAATTTTACTCTAATTTGGTTTAGTTTATTCTACTATGAACTAATGTCTGAGTTTGTTAATGATTTATATGTAAAACTGTATGATATTTTGTCTCATTGGGAAAATGAAAACATCACATTCATCATATAGCTTTAAGTTTTGTATTGATTCTCTTTCATCTATTTTAAAAGCTTAAATAGAAGAGGTTTTTATTCTCCCTGTATAGGGGAAACCTTTCTGCTTCCTGCTCTGCTTTAACCCAATGGATTCACAGATAGAAATCGTGTTTATTAATTATTGTCAAAAAGTGCCCAAAAATATGTGTATGCCTTTTCTCAGTTTTTAATCACTATAGAAATGCTGTTCAGTGGTTATTATTTTTAAGTGGTAAGAACTTTGGACTTGAAAGTTTCTAAAAATTTACCTAAAATAAGAAATAATTTGGTCCAAACTCAAATATTTCACACAGAGAAAGTCAAGTAGTATGTTTATTATTTCAGCGTTAGTTTTGCTGATGTTGCTTGTCATTAAGTTGATAGAAGTAATAACAGGATATGATTGTTGATGAAATTTAATTGGAATGCCTGTTCTTTTTAGTGGTTGCTATTTAGCTTGATTTCCATTGTGTTCAATATTTACCAAAAGTCAACATTTTAAAAAATAATAATAAAAATAATAATCATAATAATAATCATATTGATGAGTTGATATTAGCATTGCAGTTAATCTTTATTGAACTCTTTCCTAGGAAGTCCAGGTAGGGATTAAGAGTCCATTGTTTTGCATAGAGAACTGACATGGGAAAAGAGTAACCTCTGCTAGAAAAAGTTGTGTATAGCAAATAAGAAAAAAATACACAATACTGAATACTGATGCAAATATGCCGTATTCTTGTTTCTGGTTGCTGATTTTTACAATTCTAGAAATAATACTTTTAAAGTATAATCCAATATTTTTAGTATAATAATATTTAATGACAAAGGCTAATATTTATAACAAAGACTTAAAAAGAAACTTATAAAATGTTATAGAAAAATTGCATCTTATAGAGCCATATTATATTTATGATCTTAGGATAAGTATACATCAAAACCAGTCCTAAAAGGATATGATATGGTGATATGAAAGATGTGAGAACTGAAATATAAAAAGAGGTGATCTATTCTGCAAGATAACTCTACAGTCTCTATGTTTAAAATTATGTTTTCTGTTCATGTTCTCCATTGTAAACTATTGAAAGCTATTTTTCAATAATATTGTTAATTTGCAATAATTTCTAGTTTTTGGAATGGGTAATATTTCCTTTGATAAGAATCAGGTGATATGAAATTTCCTGCACACTCTGGGAGAAGAGACAGTATCACACAACTTTGAAAATCAATTATATATAATATAATTTAGTATATTATATGTACTAAATATGAGTCAAAATATATAGATTACACCCTTTGCATTGAAATACAAGTGAAAAATATATTCAAAAGCAATTTTTTATGGGTTGTTACTGACTCAAAAATAATGAAATGAAGAACAAATCATTGTGGCAATTCTACTCAATTCAATAAAATGATTTCTTGGTCCAGTTTTTTGTCAAAATAACACAAGGCAGGTTTGCAGGATGAGAAATGAGTTAATAGTACTATAGTGACACAATATTTAGTAAAATAGATTATATTCAGAATGCATTTATAATAATAAAAAAATATTTTTTTCATGTGAAAGACATCAAAAATTCCTGAAATTTATATATCTGAGAAACACAAGTTACCATATAGATATTTTTATTTTGTTTTTTTTAGCAAAGTGTTTAAAATACAGTTCTCACATTCTGTGAAGAAGAAAAATTACTAGGGAAATTTATCAAATACTATAAAATTATATATGAAGGATGTAAATAAGTGTTAAAGAACATAAATATTTTAGTAATAGTAATAATATATTATTTCATCTGATTATGTATCAATATTCTTGCACCAAACACACAGTTGGTTAAGACAGACTGTTAAAGGAAACCTTTAGCTAAAGGAATATTCCTGTCCTTTAACCTTTTAACATCTCTGAATTTCTGGTTTCATACCTCTCTAATGCAGATTTTTTAATCCAAAAGAAGTTCACAATCATTATCACCACACAAAATTTTCAGGTTGGTACCATGATAAGTGAGTTGTCTTCATAATAGTATATTTTTTAAGAAATATATTTGAGACCAAGGATGAGTAGTTCAGAACTACAGGAGATATATTAAATGCCTCTTTTTCTTTTCAGTCAATAAAGTAAACTATAATTCTGGAAGTGGATCTCAGCCACTGATGTGTAACACAGGTATTAATTCTGAAATTGTGTTTATACTCTTTATCTGGAACCTGCTTATGCCTTTACATATATTTTTTCAGTCTTTCCCTCTTACTGTTTCCACACAGCTTTGAAGATTTTTATCTAGCCAGTTCCCTTCTTTCCTGGCAGAATATAGTTTATTTTTGCTCACATATTCATTTGAGTTTTTCTTCTCCGAGCAAGCTTCTACAAGATGAACTTAATTTCATTTTCTGCTCATGAAATGTTCAGTGTATTGAAAAAAGTGAAATTCTGTGTTGTTTACTGCTTTCTTGCACTTTAATGTTTAGAGATTTTGAAAGCTGTTGGCTAAAGGTGTCCAAATTACACATATATTGTGTAATTACTGGTTGATTCTGACACCCTGAACAAACAAGTTTCCCAGGGGAAGTGCTAATTTTTAATAATTATTGTAATATAATTATTAAGGGGTGAATCTCCCACATACTAAAAAATATTCAAACATAACCTGTAGCAGCAGAAAAGTAAACTTAAGGTTATAAAGGTTATTCTAACATTACCTTCTCACAATTGTTCTTCATAGAAGAATTAAAGTCAGAAAGGGGCCTCTGGGTGCATTTTAGGAATAACTTCCAAGGAAAATCGTATCACAAAGAGCTTGTCTAATCATAATAAGATAATCCTATAAGGGTACCCAGATACATAAACGACTACATTCTAAACCCTCCACTTTTTTTTTTTTTTGTTTACATTTCCATATTTTACTTTGAAGGATGGCAGTGGTCAAGTCTCTAGATCATGACTGCATTTTAACATGGTGAAACATGAATCTCACCAGAGAAATCACTGTCTTGTCAGCAAATGGTGAAAAGAGGTGTAAAGTCTTAAGTTACTATTGATTTTTTTTGCCTTTCTTTCTTTAATATTAAAAATGCTAGAGAATAATGTCATTTGAATTTTGATATGTAAAGGTTGATAAGATTTCCTTAAGTCAAAACACAAACAGTATTTTAAATAAAATACTTATTTGGTGTCAAATGCACAAGTTCTGTTAAGACAGAAATGCACATAAGAAAGCCATTGATATTGACTGAAGAGATTATTAATTCTAAATGCTGTTCCAAAGCACAGGTAATATGTAAGATAAGGGATATGTTAAAATATTTTTTAATAAAACAAGGACTACAGAGATGGTTGTTTTATTCAATTACTATTCTTAACAGGTTTAGAGAGTTACAGATGAATATGACACAATATAGTTTAAATGGAGAGACTTTTAGTAGAAGCAGCCATTTCTCATTTTTATTGAGGTATCCCACCTCTCACTATCTTTACTTGATTTCCATATATATTGAGAACAATATAACTAGCTTCTTAGCAGGCAAGGTGTCATTTTAACAGATGGTTGAGTGTGGGTAAATCACAACCATGAATGAACATCATATGTATTTACTGAGAGCATGAGTCCCATTAGAAAACACCCAAACATCTGCCTGTCCTAAGGTTATCAACCTATGGTTCAGGGGATGTGCCATCTCTAATCTATTATTTTGACAAAGACATTTACATGAAAACTCATCACTCAGTCACTTAAAAAAAGTGAAAGAATCTAACAGAGAGAAAGAGATTATAAATTAAATTTTTACTTTATAAAATTTTTCTAACTAGGTAAAATGATTGGAGCCAAAGGCTTTAGCTTTCTGGAGATTAGTAATTTAGAGTTTTCATGGTAGCTTATATGCACTTTGCTTCAGACAACTGTAAGCTCAAGATATGGCTGTATTCCTCCTCCAAGGAGTTCTGACCAAGTAATTTTCTGTCCATTTAAAATGCTTTCAGCTATAACAAGTAAGAAGCTTTTCTCAGTGGTCAAATGGCACAACATATGGATTGGGGAGAGATTCTTGCCACAGTAAAGTTACTACATTTAAAGGTAAGTATTTTTGTAATGCACTACAAGAATTATATCTAATAATTTTTCTCTAACAAAACAGTCTTTTATACCATTGACCTCACCAAGATTTCTTTCTATTTACTTTAATATAATTAAATAATAGCAGAGGATGAGTCTTTTCATAATCAATACACAGTTCTTTCCATTATAAATGGTGTTTTAATAGAAAATAAATTTTCAGCAGAATTTATACATGTATAGATCGTAATGTATTATTGATTCATATATTTATTGGCATAGAATTTTGATTTCTTATAATTAAGTCATTACAATTTTAAGAAAGCAGAATACCTACAAAAACGATTTTATGATATTTGTATAGTAATATGCTTATTTTTTGTTATGTGCAAAGTTTCAAACCTATGATTCTATGGCAACTGTATCTTTTATACTCTCTTAAAAATTCTGTATACACTATACATAATGAATTACAAATGTAAAAATGGCAGATGACATAATAATCCACTTGAGAGGATGAAACAAAAACTACCTAAACTAGATGTAACCTTTGTTGAATGTATTATAATAAAGCATTTTTGAGGTAGTAATGATGAGGAAATTGTCTAAGGTACATGCATTTTTCTTTACAGCATGAATTGATAGTATTGCACTTTACAGTAAAAATTAATGTACGCTTTCAAACTATTCTGGGTTTTGTTTATCATCAGTCTATAATACTGCTTACTGAGAATCTATCAAGTTTGAAAGCAGACTCTGAAATAACTATGAGTAATAAGCTAGCACTTAATAAATAGTTTCAAAAAACCCTTATAACGTGCAGTTCATGTTAGCATGTGATGCAGTCCATAAAATACAGTTAACATCTTCGTGTTTATTCTAATGCAACTATTTATTGACGTTACCTGAATTTAGCTACATACAAGTTATGTTTGTAGGTGAGAAATACAGCTGCCTTCACTAACATCTCCAATTCTCTGTTGTCAGCTAAAACCTCCCTATCTGACCCCTACACCGAGAATAACAGTAGCTCAGTAGTTACTCTTTTGAGACCCTATTGAACTACCAAAGTAACCTTAGACTAGACATCTAACGCTATCAAAGAAATTATTTACAATGTAAACATGTCATTGTGTTAATCTACTCATAAAGATTGTTTTCCATCATATGCTGGAGAGGAGCATGGTGAAGCTAATATTTAATCTGCAGCTGGGGAGGCTCAGAGCAGGAAGATATTTCTTGATAAATTTCTGCCCATGCCCGCATTTGAGCAAATCTATCCTGAAGAGCTGCAGTCCATGGGAATAACCCATGTTAGGGCAGATGTGACAGAAGGAGTGGCAGAGCTGACCACATAACATAACCAGAGCTGGTTATGAGCTGACCACAACTCCTCACTCCCACTGGAGCTGGAAATGAAGGATCGAAATTGAGACTGGGGAAAAGGAAGTGGTGGTGAAGGTGTCAAGTTTTTGTATTTTTTCTCACCATCCAAATTTTATTTTTATTACCAATAAATCAAATTAATTTTCCCTGCATTAATTCTGGTTTCCTGCAAGAGTAATTTGTAAGTGATTTCCCTGTCTTTAGCATTACCCCTGAGCCTTTCTATCTTATATTCTCTTGTTGAGGGTGGGTGGTTATATGGCAGTCAGCCAAGGTCAGCCTACCGCACTTCATTATTTATATGCTGGCCATATCAATTATTCATATAGATCATTATTTTTGGTGTTAGTTCTACTCTATGTTTATATATTTTTTAATTCTATAAAACTTTTCCACAGATTAATTATGATTTTCTGTATGAAATCTAATAAAATACTCTAGGAAAATGAAAATAATTTATGAAGTATATTTTCCAGACTATTTAATAATAAACATTAATACTTCACTATTGCTTTATAAAAAGACATGTGAGCTCACTTGTTCAATGTAAAACTAAGTATTTTCAAGATATGACTTTTAAGATAGGATGCAGAAGCAGTGTTTCTTTTTCCCTTTCTTCAGAAGAAATTAATTTTCTCTGCTTCACCTCTCTGTTTGACCTTCCTTAGGCTTTTTGTATGATATGGATCCATGAAGCTACAGGATTTTGTGAATATTAATGAAGATAGCTCAAAATTTCTACCTCTTAAGAGACAAGAAAAAATATGCAGTACTATAGCTAACAAGTGTATTTCCATGGGGATTAAGAATTTGATTTAATTTATTTAATTGGAAAATTAAAAGAAATAAAAGTACAATTCCCATGGTTCAGGGATCTGAAATGTACTAATATTCTTTCTGAAAATTAAGAATTCTCATGATAAAAACTAGATTTGAGTATCATAAATTGTAGGTCCATCTATAATTCTATTTACATAACAGTAAGGCTGGAATAATAAAAGGAAAATCAATACAATTGCTATTCAGTATCCATTATCATACACAGTATGTAACTTGAACCTATGTGACACTTAAATTTCAGAGATGTTAAGAAAATATTTAGACATTATTTTAATCACAGCAGGTAGATTCTACCTTTAAATAACTAATAAACTAAAAATATAAGTTCTATTAATTGTTATTTTTAATGTTCATGTATTAAAATGTAAATTAAAATAATAAATTTTGAATTAATTTTGCAAAATTTTTAGTTAATCTAAACTAATTTAGTTAATTTAGCTAATATCTGTCAGTCTACTAATACTACTGTCACAGTATTAGTTGAGCTCTGATAAAAAGCTACATAGGATAGAGTTGTGCATATGTTTATATATTGAGTCATGGTCTGACAAGGCAACTTTCAAAAAGCTTGGGGTTTTTTTGATGTTATTACTAATGTTGCTACAGCACTACTGGCTAAAGCTGAATAAGCTTAGGGTTTAAATTTGATCTGTGAGATCTTTATCAGAGATCACATGTGACAAAAATGGGGATCTTTGTTTAACACAGTATCAGAAAGAATTTGTGAATTTCTATCTAAAATCTGAATCTCATTAATTACACAGTCTCTGTAGATTTATGATGACATTTCTAGAAAACACATGGCATTTAGTATTTTACCACTATTGGGTTTTTTTGTGAGTGGCACAGCCATTGATGTTCATCTGCCATGCAAATGTGAAAAATTGTTTAAAGTCCATTACCTAAGGGCAGCCTGGGCTGCAGTGAGCATGGAATGACAGAGTTCAAGATCTTTAGGGCAACAAGGAGAGGACACAGCAAGCTTGCTATCCTGGATTTCAGGAGAGCAGAGTTTGGCTTCTACAGGGATCTGCTTGGTAGAGTGCCATGAGACAGCCCTGGAAGGAGGAGGGGCCCAAGAAAGCAGGCTGATATTCAAAGGTCACCTCTGCGCTCAGGGGTGATGCATCCCAACAAAGAGGAAGTCAGGCAAAAATGCCAAAAAGTCTGCATGGATGAACAAGCAGTTCCTGGATAAACTCAAGCAGAAAAAGGAAGTCTGCAGAGGGTGGAAGGAATGGCAGGTAGTCTTGGAGGAATACAGGGAGATTGTTCAAGTAGATATTAGTACAAAATCTCTCTACATGTCTTCATCTGCATCATCCTAGTAAGGGAAGTTCAGATTCTTTTTAACTGCCTCCTTGTTGCTCGGAGCCTTTAGATGAATCACTATTTAATCAATGGTTCTTTGTCTAGGACTTGTAGATCATAAAATCATAGAATGTATTGGAAGGGATCATTTTAAAGACCATCAAGTTGCAACCACTCCACCATGGGTGCAGTCAGTTGTGCACAGTGCTATGTACAAGTGTTCCCAGGTATACTACAGGGCAGTCAGAGACTTGCTTTGGGGAGGAGAGAAGAACAAGCATGTCAATTTGTTGTCTATGGCAACTGTATCTTTTATACTCTCTTAAAAATTCTGTATACACTATACATAATGAATTACAAATGTAAAAATGGCAGATGACATAATAATCCACTTGAGAGGATGAAACAAAAACTACCTAAACTAGATGTAACCTTTGTTGAATGTATTATAATAAAGCATTTTTGAGGTAGTAATGATGAGGAAATTGTCTAAGGTACATGCATTTTTCTTTACAGCATGAATTGATAGTATTGCACTTTACAGTAAAAATTAATGTACGCTTTCAAACTATTCTGGGTTTTGTTTATCATCAGTCTATAATACTGCTTACTGAGAATCTATCAAGTTTGAAAGCAGACTCTGAAATAACTATGAGTAATAAGCTAGCACTTAATAAATAGTTTCAAAAAACCCTTATAACGTGCAGTTCATGTTAGCATGTGATGCAGTCCATAAAATACAGTTAACATCTTCGTGTTTATTCTAATGCAACTATTTATTGACGTTACCTGAATTTAGCTACATACAAGTTATGTTTGTAGGTGAGAAATACAGCTGCCTTCACTAACATCTCCAATTCTCTGTTGTCAGCTAAAACCTCCCTATCTGACCCCTACACCGAGAATAACAGTAGCTCAGTAGTTACTCTTTTGAGACCCTATTGAACTACCAAAGTAACCTTAGACTAGACATCTAACGCTATCAAAGAAATTATTTACAATGTAAACATGTCATTGTGTTAATCTACTCATAAAGATTGTTTTCCATCATATGCTGGAGAGGAGCATGGTGAAGCTAATATTTAATCTGCAGCTGGGGAGGCTCAGAGCAGGAAGATATTTCTTGATAAATTTCTGCCCATGCCCGCATTTGAGCAAATCTATCCTGAAGAGCTGCAGTCCATGGGAATAACCCATGTTAGGGCAGATGTGACAGAAGGAGTGGCAGAGCTGACCACATAACATAACCAGAGCTGGTTATGAGCTGACCACAACTCCTCACTCCCACTGGAGCTGGAAATGAAGGATCGAAATTGAGACTGGGGAAAAGGAAGTGGTGGTGAAGGTGTCAAGTTTTTGTATTTTTTCTCACCATCCAAATTTTATTTTTATTACCAATAAATCAAATTAATTTTCCCTGCATTAATTCTGGTTTCCTGCAAGAGTAATTTGTAAGTGATTTCCCTGTCTTTAGCATTACCCCTGAGCCTTTCTATCTTATATTCTCTTGTTGAGGGTGGGTGGTTATATGGCAGTCAGCCAAGGTCAGCCTACCGCACTTCATTATTTATATGCTGGCCATATCAATTATTCATATAGATCATTATTTTTGGTGTTAGTTCTACTCTATGTTTATATATTTTTTAATTCTATAAAACTTTTCCACAGATTAATTATGATTTTCTGTATGAAATCTAATAAAATACTCTAGGAAAATGAAAATAATTTATGAAGTATATTTTCCAGACTATTTAATAATAAACATTAATACTTCACTATTGCTTTATAAAAAGACATGTGAGCTCACTTGTTCAATGTAAAACTAAGTATTTTCAAGATATGACTTTTAAGATAGGATGCAGAAGCAGTGTTTCTTTTTCCCTTTCTTCAGAAGAAATTAATTTTCTCTGCTTCACCTCTCTGTTTGACCTTCCTTAGGCTTTTTGTATGATATGGATCCATGAAGCTACAGGATTTTGTGAATATTAATGAAGATAGCTCAAAATTTCTACCTCTTAAGAGACAAGAAAAAATATGCAGTACTATAGCTAACAAGTGTATTTCCATGGGGATTAAGAATTTGATTTAATTTATTTAATTGGAAAATTAAAAGAAATAAAAGTACAATTCCCATGGTTCAGGGATCTGAAATGTACTAATATTCTTTCTGAAAATTAAGAATTCTCATGATAAAAACTAGATTTGAGTATCATAAATTGTAGGTCCATCTATAATTCTATTTACATAACAGTAAGGCTGGAATAATAAAAGGAAAATCAATACAATTGCTATTCAGTATCCATTATCATACACAGTATGTAACTTGAACCTATGTGACACTTAAATTTCAGAGATGTTAAGAAAATATTTAGACATTATTTTAATCACAGCAGGTAGATTCTACCTTTAAATAACTAATAAACTAAAAATATAAGTTCTATTAATTGTTATTTTTAATGTTCATGTATTAAAATGTAAATTAAAATAATAAATTTTGAATTAATTTTGCAAAATTTTTAGTTAATCTAAACTAATTTAGTTAATTTAGCTAATATCTGTCAGTCTACTAATACTACTGTCACAGTATTAGTTGAGCTCTGATAAAAAGCTACATAGGATAGAGTTGTGCATATGTTTATATATTGAGTCATGGTCTGACAAGGCAACTTTCAAAAAGCTTGGGGTTTTTTTGATGTTATTACTAATGTTGCTACAGCACTACTGGCTAAAGCTGAATAAGCTTAGGGTTTAAATTTGATCTGTGAGATCTTTATCAGAGATCACATGTGACAAAAATGGGGATCTTTGTTTAACACAGTATCAGAAAGAATTTGTGAATTTCTATCTAAAATCTGAATCTCATTAATTACACAGTCTCTGTAGATTTATGATGACATTTCTAGAAAACACATGGCATTTAGTATTTTACCACTATTGGGTTTTTTTGTGAGTGGCACAGCCATTGATGTTCATCTGCCATGCAAATGTGAAAAATTGTTTAAAGTCCATTACCTAAGGGCAGCCTGGGCTGCAGTGAGCATGGAATGACAGAGTTCAAGATCTTTAGGGCAACAAGGAGAGGACACAGCAAGCTTGCTATCCTGGATTTCAGGAGAGCAGAGTTTGGCTTCTACAGGGATCTGCTTGGTAGAGTGCCATGAGACAGCCCTGGAAGGAGGAGGGGCCCAAGAAAGCAGGCTGATATTCAAAGGTCACCTCTGCGCTCAGGGGTGATGCATCCCAACAAAGAGGAAGTCAGGCAAAAATGCCAAAAAGTCTGCATGGATGAACAAGCAGTTCCTGGATAAACTCAAGCAGAAAAAGGAAGTCTGCAGAGGGTGGAAGGAATGGCAGGTAGTCTTGGAGGAATACAGGGAGATTGTTCAAGTAGATATTAGTACAAAATCTCTCTACATGTCTTCATCTGCATCATCCTAGTAAGGGAAGTTCAGATTCTTTTTAACTGCCTCCTTGTTGCTCGGAGCCTTTAGATGAATCACTATTTAATCAATGGTTCTTTGTCTAGGACTTGTAGATCATAAAATCATAGAATGTATTGGAAGGGATCATTTTAAAGACCATCAAGTTGCAACCACTCCACCATGGGTGCAGTCAGTTGTGCACAGTGCTATGTACAAGTGTTCCCAGGTATACTACAGGGCAGTCAGAGACTTGCTTTGGGGAGGAGAGAAGAACAAGCATGTCAATTTGTTTGCAAGGTGCTTGTATCCTCATCCTTTGCCATGGAAGATTTATACTTTTTGGAGAAATGGAGGTGAAACTGTAGTCAAATCATTTATTACTGCTGCCATAAATGGTAGTGGGTCAACTACTTTGTATGTGAATGAGAGTTATTGAGAGTTATAAAGAGAAGAATTATAAAAACTGTGGGTCTTGTGCAAGGGCAGAACAGAACTGTGACACCTTAGCATCTCTCCATCTTCCAGCTGGCTGATTGCAGTGATAATGGCCAACTGGCCTCTGTCTGAAAACTGAACAACAGGCCAGCATGCCCACAGAAATCCCTCTGCCATGTATTTCATGGTAATCTTATGGCTGTAGGCCCGATTCCTAAAGTCCCTTCTAGGTAGTACTGGAAGGCTGCTGTAAGGTCTCCACAGAGCCTTCTCTTCTCCACCTTGAACAGCTCCAATTCTCTCAGTCCATCTTCATAGGGGAGGTGATCCAGTCCTCAGATCACCTTAATTTTGTAGATTGGAAGCCTGAATGCAGGTGTCACCTATTTTACTTTTCTTTCTGAAAAACACTCCCATCTCTTTAAGTATCCACTCACTTTTTTCAGACTCATCCAATAGGATATCGTTTTTTGTGGTTCAAAATGAAACTGGCTGGATAATCTAAGACATTGTAGTAAGTTCTTAGTATTTTTCTACTAATTTATTCTACAAAAAAACCCAAAAAAACAAAAAAACAACAACAACAAAAAAAAAACCAAAAAAAAAACCCAAAAAAACCCAAAAAACAATCCAGAAGCATTTCTTGAGCTTTCTTGGAAAGAGAAAAGAACCTTTATTTAGTTAATTTTCTTGCTCAGGCTACCTGGCAAATACTTAAGAATTTGATGCCTGTAAAAAACACAAACCATGTAGAGATGCCTAAGTCATGCAGTAGATGTTAATAAAAGGAAAACACATTCTACTTCTCCACACAACCTGAAATTTCTTTCTCAGTCTGAGAGCCACAGTAAAACTTTTGTTTAAATCATCAAATCTCTTCCACCCTTTTGACAGTACAAATGGGCACAAAGAATTAGTCTTGTTACTCTTTCCTGTGACATTCAATGAATGAAATGGTGCCTACCAATATCATAGGCTGCCTATTCTATTAACTTTCTCAGAGAGCTGAGTAACTGAATACTGATAAATTTGTCTTAATTAGCAGAGAGCATAAAGTATGAAAAATAGTATGAAATGCTGTACTACTGACCCCTAAAAAGTTAGTAAAAAAAAGAAAAATACCATTTTAAATATCTTAAGTATCATTATCTGTTTGCCATATGAATATGACCTTTAACATTTATATCTCAATAATTAGTAAGCGTTATTTCAGGAAACAGTAAAAATGTCTCCCATTCATTACCATCTATCCATTCTTTTGGTTTTACTAAAAATATATCAGTGTGTAGTATACATGTGGGGAGAGGGAAGAGAGAAAGTTCAATGTTCCTTCTGATGTCAACCAGTAATTAAAGAAATCTGAGTGAACACTCAGCTACCCATAGGGATGTAAGGAAATGACTGAACATAGTTTAGGCAGAGGTTTGAGTATGTAATTTATTTATGAACTAATGCATTAATTCATGAGAATCTGGAGGTGGTATGGGGATTAGGGCTTTCTACTCTATAATCTTTCCCTGGGTAATGTATAGTTTAGTATTCTTAGCCAGCTGGTGATTGAAACAGTCAGTCTGAAGCCAGATTGGTTTGCTTTTTTTGCATGCATGTACCTCTGAGCCAAATGTGAGGTACTGACATCAGCTTGTCATAATAGATCTACAGAATGAGGATTCAGACAACTCTTTGAAAATGCTCTAGACTATAATTTACCCCAAGTAAACCCCCTTTTTTTTTTCCACACAGGTTAGTCATTTATGTAACACTCATTAGAATAAAAAGTGAAAATGTAAACAAGTGACAAGTCTTGAAATGTGTTAAAATGTAACTAGCTGAAAATTGCCAAAGAATAAAGTCTATTTTTTGTTTTAAAGATACACCCAAAAATGCTACAGACTTCTAGAAAGTTTTTTCTTCTTCTTCTATGAGCTCAATGTACCATAGCTTTATGTCTTTGGTTACTTTGTCTTTTAACTAAACAACAAACCAAAGCACAAGAGACTACACTTCTATAAACATGGGGTAGGAAAAAAAAGGCCAAAGCATTATTCATGCTTGCTCCAAGGTTATACTATAGCTCTTGATTTATAAGCACAGAATAATACTCAAGGTTATTATTTTTTAGACTCATGCTGATGATACTGGGTCCTTTTTTTTTTTTTTTTTTTTTTTTTTGTCTTGTATGTGTGGTACTGTCAAATCAAATCATTGGCAACCCTTATGGATTGAGTCCAAAACTAGAACTACCTGAAAGAAAACACTTACTGAAGAGAATTCTTTAGTCAAGAAAAAGATTAAATAAAGCTCTTCTAAATATGAAATCCAAGTTCTGCAACCACTTCAGAAGAAAAGACAGAAGATAAACCATGTCAGTGCTCTATTTCTCTTTTTATAGCCATGAATTTTAGCTATGCTGAGAAAGTACTGCTCAGGTAAGTGGACAATGAGGTGAATGGAAAATCGATTGTTTGGCAGCACCTCCAGTGTTGTGAACCATTGCATAAAGTCCATTTGGAGACAAGTAAATAATGGTGTAACCCAAAAGTGAATACTGGGTCCAGTACTATTCAGCTCATCAGTAATGACCTGGGCATTGCAACATGGGGCATTCTCACCAAGTTTGCATAAAATGCAAAACTGAGTGGCTGGAGAAGAAATTTATTATCAGTGCACTTCAGGAACTTCCTGGTCTGCTTCTGTTTGGCTGAGTTTTTCCTTCAGAAGATACTGTGTGTGTAGTGGTTTTAAAGGAAAAAAAAGATCAGTGGGAAAAAGGTTAAGACTGCTTGAACACCCCTCTCCCTCCTCCACAACTGTGACGGGGAAAAACAAAGAAAAACAAACTACAAGAAGTTAAAAATATCAGAATCGTAATTTACTAAAGACAGCAATAAACACAGCAATAAAGAGAAAACTGTAAAAAAGAGGGCATCGTTTAACCAAAAAAGGCACAAACTAAACAAGATGGCTACTGTTCCCAAGTAACTGCACGTGCCCCCCTTTAAAAAAAGGCAAGATGTTGTTTTGACCTCTTGAGAATATTTCTTCCATGTGTCTAACTCAGAGTACATCAAAAGCCGAAAGTTCTTGTAATAGTCTCATCAAGAAAGCTTTTTGAGGCCTTGAAGCCAGAAAGAGCAAGAATAGCTCCCTGCGTTTCTGCTCTCTATTTTTAAAGGACACTCTACCACTCCCCTTCTGCAAACAGGGAAAATCAAAAAAAGTTCCACTTCCTGTATCTTGATGTTCCCTGTCAAAAAATTGCAACTCCCTGGCCCCCAACACCACCATGCTCTAATTCCATGAAAAATTGTTATTGAATATTCAACACTGAAGCGCCCCCTCCTTGCTTTGTAACCATAGAAGTGTTGTTGAAGACCCTCCTGAGAGCCAGGACATGCAAAGCTGAAGTTGTTCTCTGAGACTTAGGCTTAGGCAAATTTCAAGGGATGGGACATCCACAGCTTCTCTGAGCAACTTGTTTCAGTACCTCACCATCCTCACAGTAAAGAATTTCTTCCAAATATCCTATCAAAACCTCCCCTCTTTCAGTTTAAAGCCATCATCCTTTTCTTATCACTCCATGCCCTTGTAAAAAGTCCCTCTCCAGCTTTCTTCTAGGCTCCCTTTAGGTACTGGAAGGTTCTAGAGAGTGTCCCCAGACCCTCTTTTTAGGCTGAACAATACCTAGAGATTTGATAGGAGAGGTAGTCCAGTCCTCTACTGATCCAGTGGTTTCTCCTGGACTTGCTCCAACAGGTTCATGTTCTTCTTATGTTACAGACCTCAGAGTTAGATCAAGTATTCCAGGTGGCATCATGAGAATGGAACAGAGGGGGAAAATCACCTCCCTTGACCTGCTGGTCATGCTTCTTTTGAAGCAGCTCAGGATACAGTTGTCCTTCTGAGCCGCAAGTACATACTTCCAGCCCATACACAATTTTTTAGCCACTAATACCCCCAAACCCTCTGCAGGGCTGCTCTCAACCCACTCATTGCCTCATCTGTACTTGTGCTTGGGCATGTCCCTGCCCAGGTGCAGGATTTTGCACTTGGCCTTACTAACTTCATGAGGTTTTCATGAGCCCACCTATCTCTGCTGTCAAGGTACCTCTGGATGGTATCACTTCCCCCCTTCCCTCTAGAGTATCAACCTCACCACACAGGTTGGTGTCATCCACAAACTGTTGCCCAGACAATACCTCTAGAGAAAATTAAAACCTGGGAGCTTACATATGTGACATCACAGAAGATGCCAGGACTGGCAAAGATTGCAGACTACGACCTGTTTATACTGTTTTAAGTAGGGTTGAATGATGCTTCAGTGAGGCAGTTCCAAAATATGGAAACTTTACCTTCCTTGGAATGAAACTTTCCCCTTCCTTGTTTATCGGAATAAGGCACACATATTTACAGTGCCAGTCACATGATAATTAGGGGACATCCAGAATTCAGTAGAAGGTGTTGAACTGTTGTAGATCAGTGATTACCAGACGTCACCCTTCAGAGTAAGCCTTTAATACATCTGCTAGCCTGCAGGAAGTTCTGCACAGACTTTTCTGAAAGACCTGTCTACACCATTAGACAATTAGGCATGTCTTAGCTGCACTGAGAAATGGTGAAAAGACAGTTGATTCAAATAGCTCTGTATATTGATGACAGCTGATATATACAGTCTACTTACACATACCTTTGTTTGAACTGCCAGATTTTGTGCCATTTCTTTGCCGTTTCACTAACTTTATTTATGCCACTATTAAACCCACTGAAATCAAAGATCTTCTTGTGATACAGGAACGGTTTAGTCCTCAGGGGGAAGTAAAATGATTTTATAAAAACACCTCTATGTTATTACTGAAGCTTGAAGACAATTATATGCAGAACTTCAAATATTCATATTTAGAACTTGGATTGAACTAAGATACTTAATTTTTTTTTTTTTTTTTCTGAATATAAATGAAAGGAGCTATATCATAGGATGGTGGAAAATTTAACAGTAAATGTGGCATCTATAGAATTCAGAGTGGAATACCTATTCTACCTAAACTAGAATAGGGCTTTGAACTTTTGAGAGTAAGCATCTAAATGCAGAAACACTTCAATTTAGAGAAACTTTTTAAATGATAAATCTGTGTATCAATAAAGTCTGTAGGTGTCTCGGGCTGTTACTCCAGCACTTTTCCCAATCATTGGTAATACAATACCAGGGTTGTTTTGAGTTGTTTTTGTTTTTTTTTTTTTTCTTTGCAATCTCTTTTCTCAGATATAATACATTGGAGACTATATTCAAGACACTTCTCAACAGCTTCGGTGTGGAATCATCATTAGACGTATATCCAAGTGTTGATGTCTAGCAATAGGGATATTGTCACTGACACATGTGTTGCAAGCATTTAATTATAATTAAATAAGCATCCAGCCAAGCTGTGTTCAGCTACATTATAATGTGATTAAAAGCTTGCTCTAAGAAATAGTCAGGATCTGCTTGGCTAGTTTTACTTTCTAATCTTCTAAGAAAGGATTAGCATTAAGAAATGGTCTCATTATTTCTCTGCTCCTTCATTTCAAGGCACAAATAATATTTGAAGATTAGAAAGCTTACTTTGTTATTGATGTTGCACAAGCTAATGTAGCATTTTCACATAATAATTTCACAATTGTAGTGTGTTTTATATATAGCTGCTTTACTGCTGCTATTCATATTTGTTGTGAATTCTTTGGAGTTTTTTGCCACTAGGTGCAGGTCTGTCTTGCTGTCTGATCCACACAATAAAACTGACTGGATGTTCCAATGTTCTCCCTTTCTTTAATCAAATCTGTTTTCCTTATCTTAACCAGATAATTTAAAATTATTTCCAAGCACATGCATATGCAATCAAAGTTTGATTGTTGTTAATAAAAACAGTAATGAATTTGCCTTCAATAAAAAGAAATATACAATCAGAAATGTTTATTTGCCGTACAGAAAAAAATCACAGTGATTATTTTAATCTTAATACATGTATCATTGTTATGACTATTAATTTATTCAAAAGAGATGTGATACTTTTACATTGTAAATATCTTAAATGCTTTGACAATTGGGCTATTTAGTTAATTAATTAACACTGCCAATTTTTCCCAAAGTTTAGGAAACAACTCATCCAAAGTTGATTTTCAGTTGAAACGAGTAAAGTTTGTGAGCAAAAAATTATTTAATTGAGCATCTGTGTTGCCAAGACAGAAGTTTAAAACCTTCATTTAACATTCACAGTACAGAATTGCAGTTCCAAGAGACATTACTTTAAATATTATGCCTTGTCTAATAGAAACATGAAATAAAATTATGGGCTTATTTTAAAGGATTTGTGAAGAGGGAAATACATACAGTATATCTTCAGTAAATTAAGGGGAGTTAAAAGTTTTAAAAATCATTGACTTTTTTTCATCATATGCTTTTTTCATAAGCATTTTAGCCTAAGTTAAAAAAGCAAGATGAAAATTTATTTGAAAATAAATTGTTCTGTTGTATTCACCATAAACCTGCATTCAGTGCTTCAATGAAAGTTCCTGATGAAAGTGCAAGGGGCATTGTATCTGAAAGTTTTGTTGAGTCAAATTATATGTTCCTGTCATTACCCTTTAATACATTTTTTTTAAATATTGGTCTTATATTTGCAAAATCTTTACACACACATTCTTTTTAAAAAGCATTTAGTATACCCGTGAGTAAAAAAATATTCATATTTAGTACAAATTCTAAGTACTTTAGGAGAATCCTTTTGGGAAACAGACTGACTTAAAATGTACTTCAATTTGAAACTATGATTTCTATACAGGCTCTTCTGAAAGCACCATGCAAAGTAAAGCTTAAGAACAGGGCTAGCTTTCTGCATATGATTAGAGAAACCAAAATTATCTTTCCCTTGGCACATCTGCAAAAGACAGGACTTAAAAAATAAACTCTTTCTGAAGGCTATTGAAATTAAGCACAGTGATCTCATACAAAGCACAGTGCAGCTGGTATCATGGGATGAAGGCAGTTGAATCTTTTCTAATGGAAAAATGAAGTCAGACCAAGCTTGCCTCCCTTCTTTCACAGAATATAATTATGTAAACTACAAAGCTCTATTATAGACAATGTTTATAATTTACAACTGTTTTTCCCTAAATTTTAAATAAAGCTTGTTAACAGTTGATGTCAAGCCGACATATTTCCTACAGATGCCGCAAACAATGAACAATCAAAAATCTGGTTATGTTGTTTCTTTCATAATTATTTCAAATTGTGGGATCCTGTAATAAAAATCAACATAATGAACAAACACCATTGCATGTTGATAAACACCATAGTCTTTCAATTTCAAGAAAAACCATGGCATACTAAGTAGTTTAGAAATTAATGCATTTCTCTACAATGATACAAAGAATTTGATTATAAGAATTTTCAAGTTTAGATTATTTTATGGTACAGAATGTTTTCCTGCTCTGTTGATTTATCTAAGATGTCCAGGGAGTTTGTGAATCTCTGCTTTATGGCACAGGACTTCAGTTAAAAAAAAAAAAGGGTACATATATAAATATATGTATACACACACACACACACACATATATAGATATACATACATACATACATATATATTACATATATATATATATATATATTCATACATACATATATACACACACACATCTATCTAGATATATATCCCTTGAGTAGCTGGGCTCAGGCACCCCAGTAGCTCATTTGCCCAGTAGCTGCCCCTGAATGCCAGGCTCCCCAGTCAGTACCACTTGTACATATAATCTGCAAAGGCTGCAGACCTACTCCAGCTTCTAGTATAAAGAGTCCTCTAGTCTCTCTCACCCCTTCATCCCTACACACAGAGGTGTTTGGCAGCTGACCATGTCTTCCCTGAACCCAATAGGGAAGGTAATGATGTACCTTCTGCAGCCAAGGTGCTGTGCTTCAAGGCATGAAAATAAGGGCACAAGAGGCTGGAGACTGACAGATATCAGCCAAAGTGGAGGTGCTCCTGCCAAATTTATGGTCCATTTTCAACTTGTTAATCCAAAAGCAGGATTCTTTCACCTGGCTTGCAAGAGCTCATCAACTTGCCAGGAAAAAAAATTATTTTATAACAATCCCTCAGAATTGCATGCCAGGCATCTAATATAGCTGGCTGACCTCCTAGGAAACAAGCACATTCTTTTATACAAAAAGGTAACAAGGAAAGAATCATACTAACAGATGTGATTGGTCACTCATACTTGATGAGGCCTATGACAAAATTCCTAGTGTCCATGTGCTGATTTTTGTCCACTTCATTACATTAGCATACATATACATTCTTCTGGGTTTGTGGGGTTTTTTTTTGTATAATCATCCAAGGTTACTCTGGGTTATATTTTCTTCTTAGCCATCACCAAGTTATTATTTAACCTTATACCCTAACACAGCTTCTGCTTGAACCTCATCAAACAATTAGTTGTTCACAGGGTCTCTTCACTTAACATGCCAGTCCTGGGGACACTTCACTACTACATTGTTCTGGCCATTGCTATAGAGTTCCAAAGTAGCCTACCACTCCTAGAGAATTTTTGTAAAGTTTTATGACTTTCTAACTTCACTTGACATGAAACCCGTTTGAAGTCTCAACATGGAGATGCCCAAGTGACACATGGCTTTGCCATTTTTGACTTTTGGGGATTTGTGACTGTTTATCTGCCTGGAATTTCTTTTCAAGGCTGTATCACCACTGACTGTATACATAGGCACTGACTCTTCTAAACTCGTTCTATATGAATGACTGTATGATCATTTTATTTTCAAGCACACTCAAGGGGAAGAACATATTTTACAAAATAATTAATTGGGTAGGCAACTTCCACTGGAAACAAGAGATCAGCATGAAGTCAATATATTTTCATAACACATTTCCAAGGGATTCTTCTTACTGCCAAAGGACATGGAAGAGATGAATACTCATCCTCCTTGATGTGTACTAACTACAACTACAAAAACATAAAGAGAGATCCTAATGTTTATATACTTTCTGATGAGAAGTGTCCTGTGGGAACTCTCTTGGTATTTTATATAAAAAATCAATGGTAGATGTTAGTCTGGCATGCTTTTTAAAATATCTCACATTGGGAATTTCCCAGCCTCCCTAGATCAGTAAACATTCCTTATAGCTGGAATTTCTAATATGAACTTTATGGGTTTGAAAATTAAACAATTTCCTTGTGTGCTACCCACACAGTGGGTATGACAAATGACTGTTTTTTCTTTATATTAACTCTTTGCATTTTCAAAATATTTCACCTTGCTCTTTCTTTCCCCAGGTCAACATCTTCTTTACTTTTTCATCATGCATCACATTTTCTAATTTTTTCAGTCATTTTACTCTCTAATTTCTTCATATATTGAAAAGTTTTATATTAGAGAAAAACCTCAATCTTTGTTTTTTTTTAATCAACACTAGTGAACATAACAATTTTTTTACCTCCTGTATGTCATATATGATACTACTATTGACCTATCATAAAATGTGACTAGCTAAAAGGTGTCTCTTTTTATGATCCCTTAATTTTCATATTTCTTCTTCTGTTTTTTTTTAATTGAAAATTATTGAAAATGCGATTTCACCAGGGCCGTATTTAAAGACAGCATTAAAGCCTTCTTAAAATTTAAAACCACATGTTTATTCCTTTCTCCTTACCCAGGAAAGTCTGTCATTCTATCAGAATTTTTTAGATATGGCATTGTTTGCAGAATAACTTAATAAAAAATGTCTGCTGTTCTCAGGGGCACTGCTGTTGCTGTAGAATGTGTTTTAGTGTCTGTTCTGATATGTACATGATGTTCTTGATTAATTAGTCTCAGTATAGTAGAGTAGCCATTACAAAAAACGGGGAGGCTGCTCATGAAACAATTAGAGAAATAATTCTAGATTTCCCTTTGGTCTTTGTACTTTATCCATAAATTTTGAAATTAGACTGTTATTAGATATGTTGATTAGAGCTAGCCATCTAATTTATTGAGAGAATATCAGTAAGCAGAAGTGCATTTTCATATAGATTTATATATATTCATATAAATGTATAAATGCTATGCATTGTGCATCTTTACTTATAGGATTCTTAAACTTGTAGATAATTCAACAAAATTCATTACCAATGAAAAAACCACTCTTTTTTCTAGATCTCCATTCCCTAAACAAGTCCCATATTTATAACTTTGACCAAAGGTATATTTAGGCATTTTTTCCAAAAAAACTCAAACAAATATTTAATGCTTCACTGTTATGCTCTGAGCTGTAGCTAATCTCAATTTCTCCGAAAACAGTCCTAAATCTTAATTATTTATTTTAATCCAGACAAAAATTACAATTTTACTATCTAATTTTTTAAAACAAAAAATTTCCTTCCCCCTCTCTAGTTTCCCCTATAGACATCAACTTCACTTTTATCCTCTCTGTCAGAGTCTGCGTGACATCTCTGCAAATCAGAGCTGTCCTTCATGTTACTGTCTTGTATCTCATGTTGCATTTCCAAAAATATGGAGACTATAAAGCAGGTAGACTAAATCTTAGTAAACATTTCATTGCCGTGATATGACATTACAGAGAACTGAGTGACATTCTATTTTTTAATTTAAATATTCTATGATTTTACATATAAATATATTCAATTTAAAAATTATTACTATTGTTATTAATCCTTCTTTCTTCTATTCTTTGCAGAGACTTTTATATTACAGTAGTAACATTTATACTATCATCTGTGCCAATTTTAATATAATTACATGATGCAGAGGTAAAAATCAGACCCACTCACTCTGACCTAGAATATATTTTGACATGTCTTCCAGGGTAAAAATTCTTGTTAGTCTTGCAGACAGAGATGGGTTTATATTTAACTCTATTATATCTTAATCAAGATAAGAATTAGTATCAGCAGAGTATAATTTGAGTAAATTATAATGCTCCTGAACCAGTCTGTCCAGCCTGGAACTGCAAAATAGAACAAATTGTCCATTGTTACTTGTGTAAATTAGAAATATTTAGGAAAATTGTTAAAAAATTTAATTAGCAAATTGTGAAATATCCTGACTATATTGTCTTATTGATACTTCATGGTTGACTTTTGCCTTAAATTTTGTACAGGTTTGAAGAGGCCTTATTGCATTACAGATACTCAGGGCTTCAGATGGGTGTTTGATATTGTTTCAGATAAGGAAACTAAAATGAAACAACAATGCCTCTCCTCAAACAGGGCATGAGATTTGCCGAGTTTCTTACGCATATTGCAAAGAGAAGTAGTGACAATTTAAAAAGTGAAATTCATTAGTGCAGTGTGGGATTTTTTCAAGCTTCCTAGGCAAGCATCATAAAGTTTATTATAGTTTATATTCTTTGCCAATCTAATAACTAGAGATAGAGATGAAAATATCCATGCTAACTAATGGGGAAGAAAGGTGTCATGTTTCATTTACGTTTTGCCTTTTCCAGATATCTCAGTTATTGAACTTACACTGAATAACCTTGTCTGATTTTGACTGTTTTTATTCAAGACACAACTTCAAAGTTCCACTGATGGTAATTAATAATCATCTTTCCCATTAATAAATATTTCTTATTTTTTATTTAAGGTTTTATTTTTGGGTTTTTTAAGCAACTACAGATTTTATTGATATTACTAATTTTGCTATGTGCAGATTAAAGCCAAAATGCTTACTTGACAAGCAAGTCCCCATGCTGAGCTTCTTGAAAACTAAGCTGTATCTGAGATAACATTTTCATGTTTCTTATATCATGAAAAACAAGGCTGAAAAAATGTCTTCTGACTGGAAACTAGAAGACAGTAAGAAAAATACCATTTTAAGTGCCTTGAAGTGATACTGAAATAGAGTTCTTCAGAAAGTGAGTATGACCAGAAAATATACTTTTGAGGATAGGAGATTTTCCCATAGCTGCTAAACCAAGAATTGAGTTTTATCTTCCACCCACCTTTTGAGAAAGTAAGAATGATGATGTTCGCTATGAGTATGCCTTAAATCACTTATCATAAGATACATTAAAAGTATAAACTCAATATTAAGGCTATCTTTTCCATGCTATATCTTACTTGTACAGTAAAATGTACTAAATACATTTTCTCATTTCTTTTGGTTGCAGAAAATATGTTATAGGTGAATTAATTCTCTATGATTAATGTACTACACTGTGGCTAATGCATTACTATGTTCTGAGTAAAAATGACAGATTGTAGATTCCAAAAGATATTGATAACTTGTATGGCAGTTTACATTAGAATAGAAGAAAGAAGCAGCATAGATAATTCTATGTTACTTCATATTCTGGGAACCCTAAAGTGGACAGCATCAAGTGGCAAGGCACCTCTGATCAGAGCAAGGCTGGCTCCACAGAAAGGTTCACCAGCATTTTGGTATTTTGGTACTTAGAACCTTCTAAGACTTTCTTAGTAGAAAACAATTCTATCAATCATTTCTGCTGTCAAGTAAAAGTGTCCAAATGAGAAAATTCTGTTTGCTTTAAGATAGGCACACAGGTGACATGATCACTGGTACCTCATGGGAACAGCTATGGGCTTCTCCATCAGGATTTGCTGGCTGAGCTTATATGGAAGTAAAGAGCTACATGTATGATACAGGTACAGAGCACAGGCCTGTGCCTCCTCAGGTTCACTACTGTGTGGATCACTAACTCCTCATGTACAATGATATTCTGATTAGGGCCACTGCAACTGTATAGGGAAGAAATAATTTTAACAGACCTAATGAAACTTGTGATTTCTACACAGGATTTCCTGCCCCTGCCCCACTCCCCCCACACCCCAACACCTGAAATCACAATTGTTTTTCAAAAAGTCTATAATTTCTATACTGTAGGATGCATTAGTCATGGTAATTACTTAATTTCCTTCATTATGCCTATGGATCTATTTCATATACAGTTTATATGAAAATAGTAAATGATAGTTTGACTTCTTATCAATTGAAGTAAGATATAAAAGTAATTGAACATTTTTATCACTCTCTTTTTTTACTTTTCTGATGTTTATTCCTATTATTGTTAAACTTCAAGTTTAACAGAATGTATTTTAATATCTTCCAGAGATATGTTTTAGTATTTTCTATGTGAAAGTAATCACAGCATAAGGGACTCTTTGCTTAAGTTATAGCTCAATTACTGTAAAGTAGCTAAAATAAACTGTGTAATTAAGCTCAGGGTATACTGAAAAATACATTAAAAAATCATGAAAAATAAACACATGGGGTTTGCCTACAATTATCTCCAAATTTTTCAAATATTGGGAAATACAAATTCCAAAATTTTTGTTTGGATAATAGCTTGAGTATGAGATGGTTTTAGCAAAATTCATTTTATAAATGAATTATTATAAATTATTATAAATGTGTTATTGTAAGGACAAACCAGATCTTGGGCTGCCCTGGGTAACTCAATGTTATTGTATTGCATATCTATCTGTGCCCCAAAATGTTTACTGCCTCTTCAACGCTCCTTGGCGTCATCAGAACTGGAATCGCAGGGCAGGCGGGAGGTGCCCATCCCTTTAGAAGGTCAGGGCACCTGAGTAGACTCCCTCTTTGGCTTTTTCAGCATTTGCTGAAGGTGGAGGCTCCACTTTGGAAAGGGCTGCTTTGGGCAGGTGTCTGGACTTGCAACTACAGCAGCTGGTGAAAAGTGCACTTCCCAATTAGAAACTGTTTCCACAGTGAACTTTGAACCCTATGAGCAGCAAAGCTTAAGTGGGTCCTGTGGGGCCAGGTCACTCTGCATCCATACCAATCTCAATTTTTCTACATGTCTACAATTTAACAATCATCACTACATTCCTATCACTAAACTGTATCACTTCCACCTTCTTATATGCCTTGCAATGCATTGCTGTGGGCAGCCATAAATTCTCTTCTGTGGACAGAGTTACGTGGAGGACTTGCCAGCCTAGAGGTGTCACAGAGGGTTTCTGCTGTTTTCTTTGTTGTTGCTGTTGTAGCGCAGGCTGATATAGCTCTGGCAGCAAAACTTTGTAATATAAACCGACCCTCAGGCTCTCAGTCTGCAGCTGACCCACTATAATGTCGTATTGAAAACTTTCTTCATAATTTTGAGGTCTAGAAACTTTGTGGTTGCTCTAAAGGTGTGTCTATGATATTGCAAGCTCTAGGCATAGCCTAGGGCTAATTTTAACTTCCCTTCTAAATTCAGCACTTTCAATATATCATAACTCTTCCCATCATATATGAAAAAAAAAGGTTCAAATAATCACTGAGGTACTTCACTTATTTCACTTACACAGTTTATTGATATCTTCCAACCCTAGAGACACTGATTACTTGAATATACTTACAAAATATCTGGTGTCCTTCAAGTTTCAATTCTGTATTTCTCCCTTTATGTCACAGGGAACCTTTATATGTTATTTAGATTACAATTCATTACAGCTTGGAGGTTTTATGTAATTTTAAATTTTTTATCCAGCACTGAAGAAATAAAACCTGTAAGTATTTAGGTGAAGTGTAGTCATGGTAAGACACCTCTTCATATCTATCTATCTATCTATCTATCTGTCTGTCTGTCTCTCTGTTTCGTTATACACACTCACACACTCATCAGAAATGTCCAGAAAGCATTAGATATTTAGAAAACCCAAAGATGAAACTGAACCCATAAAGAAGCATATTCCAGTTCTGAAATAATCAAATATATTCGCACCGCCTTTAGTCTGTGCACACTGTATTAAAAATTGCAGTTATGGACTTTCTTTTATCTATGCATCCTGATCTTCTTGAGACAGAAAATAAGTATCCTTCTGATTTCTGGGGCCTTCCACCTGGGAACTGTTCATGATCCACAGTCTTAAGCTGCCTCTCAGGGGAGGTACCTCGGCACTCCCATCTGAACCAAACAAGCCAACACAGTAACTGATAAAACCTTTCCTTAAAGAAATGTGTTATTGGTAATCAAGTGTTCAGTGATACCTTTAATGAAGTGCTCAGGAATTTTGCTGTGTAGGAAAGCAGCTATAGTAAAAATTATAGCACAATTTCTGCTCTGTATTTTGCAGCCTAGTTACCCCAATATCTGGAATCTTACTCCAATCAAAAGTACAAATAGTAGGTACTGAACTATTCCTATCTCTGTTGTGTTGTTTCCAGTTTTTTCAGGGTTTTTTTTTTTTCCCCCTCTATCTTTATTTATATTTTTTTTTGGTCTGTATGCCTGTACAGATAAAAACATCATTATCTCACAGCAAAATATTATGAATACTCTTAATTTTCTCCCTCCCTCAAATAATATCATTAATAGAACAAACATTTCAGGAAATTATTTCTTAATACAGAGAAAAATTGATTCAAACATTGGGAAGTAGCACTTTTCTACTAAATGACTGATGATCAGGATGATTCATTTGTGGTCTACGGGCTTGTTTCAGTTTTTCCATAGTACAGTGGGGCTGAAGGCATTATAATAATAGTATTAATTGAGTAAACTTGAGATATGGTTGTTGAGAATTATATTTAAATATGGATTTATTTAACTGGTCAAAATAGTTTTGACCACATAGTGACAATAATTAAAAACATGTAAGACAAACACTAGCATAAAAAGTGTTAATGATAAATTGTTTACTGAAGTCAATTTTAAGAATTTAAAACTGGCCATTATTTATCAGTCTTCTGAAAACTTCCATTGCAGATTTAGAATTCTCTAACTGATATACGCATATAGATATATTTATTTGCAAAGAGTAGAATAGTGATTCTTTTTCTTTGGCCCTGAACATTATCTGCCATTGTTTTATAACAACATGGTTATGAAATCCCAAATTAAATGACACAAGATAAATTATTTGCTCACTTCAGAAAAAATTGCAGAAGATTTACAACACTGATAATATCAGAATATAATGGGTCTTAATGCATTTCCTTATGTGTCTTTATGCATTAACTATTTGGTCATTAATTGCAAAGATAGTAATCAAAATTCCTTTACCTTCATTTTGAAATTTCAAGGTACTCAAAGCTATTTTATTTTTTTCCTTTAGACTATGAGCTCAGGTTTTTAGACTAGGCTATTTCTTCCAACTCTCTGGTAGTTGCTAATAATATCCTTACCCAATTTATAATATATTTATTGCATCTTTTATCATCCTAAACAAATAAAATGAAAAATAAATTAAACACAGAAATGAATCAAGTTTTTTACCTTTTTGTTTGTTTGCTAGCTAGAACTTTAAATTAATTTAATAAGTCTAGCAATTAAGAAACCGATGATATTTGTCTATTCATTTTAAAAATGTTTTAATTTGTATAAATGTGAAAATGAATAATTTTATATTTGCTAAAATGTTATTTTCACCCTTAAGAACATTTACTTAATATATGCCTATGTTACCTGGAAAGTGTGACCGCATTTTGGGGAAAGTTTACCTTTACTCTCCTTGGCTTCAGGGCAGAGTATTACATTTCTTAATGCAAACCAGTGTTTACATTCTCCTAAAGCCTTCTAGGAATAAATACACAGCCACCTGAATCCTGACAGTATTAAGAACCTGTGGACATCCTTGTGTATAAGCCTTTTGCCAAGGTTCACACAAGGCAAACAAGGCACACAAGGTTCACATGTGGTGAATAGCACCATCAGCGTGGCAGTGTTGGTGCATTTGTTCCCACCTCATGGATACAGGGCTTTGGAAACAGTGCCTTGAGAAGGAAGAACTTTCAGTGTTTCCTCTCCAGTAGGTGAGTAGTTCTATTTTGTGGACTGCTGATCAAGGCAGATTGGGTTATTAGATATCTGCTGAGGTCTCTGTAGAGCTGGTGAGCAGGAGCACAAGAAGCAGACTTCAGCTGTTAAAGGGGCAGCTTGTACAGAGGGGCCACAGAAAGCCTGTGAGGCAGCACAGCAATGGAGGTGGTGCAGCTCTCCCTGCCTAGGTGAACATTTACAATCCTAATCTATAATGTTTCACATTCAGGAGCTGGACAGGGAGTTTTGGCTAGTTTTTATGGAATATGTTGTACTGCTTTCTAGTGAGAACTGAATACATTTCTAGAGCATAAAAAGTTAATAAAATGACAGTAATAAAAAGACTAGAGTATCATTCAACTGTGACAATTTTATTCAAAGAAACTAAATATTCTATTTTTATTTTCTGGTTTATAGAGAAAATATTCTTATTTCAAAATAATCTGACAGTTTCCCTCTGAATTAATTTATTCTGGAAAACTTGCAAGAATGACCCAATTATGTCATGAAATGCACACAGAAATTAGGTAACTATTCCATATGTTTTCATCCACTGTTATTTTACATCAGTATCCAGCATGTACCAAAACAACTGTTTGCTGTGAAGGCATTATTAGTTCCAAACAGATGAAGAGATGTCACATTCAATTTTTCTTTTTTTTTTTTTCCCACATCTTTGTTCTAACATGATGATAGCAGAAGGTAAGAAATCTATGAGTAATTGTAAGGGAAAAAAAAAGTTAAAAATGAAAAATGCTACCTACAAGTCTGCATCTTTTACTGGCAGTAAGATGAAAGACCTTTTGTCTCATTAAGAGTTAGACACAGTATCCAACTACTTCATAATATTTTACTGGAAAGATGTAACATATTTTAATAAAATATTAACCACTTTAAGTGGTATTTCCTAGTAAACCCGATGTTCCATACCTAAATAAGAATAAGCACTTAGATGCACTAAAATTCTCTGTCTTGTTTCATTGAGCTGAGTTCTTTACATTTAAAAGGCATTTCCTTTTAAAGAACATATTTTATATTTATTCATACATTTGGGCAAGCATCCAATCTTGAATTACACATATACTTGAAATTGATCAAGTTCTTAATGGCTTTTTGAGTGGAACAATTTTTTTCTCTTTGGTGTAGCAGTAAAATCACTGGAAGTGTCCAAGGTCAGGTTGGACAGGGCTTTGAGCAATCTGGTCCAGTAAAAGGTGTCCCATGGATGGACAGGGTGATTGGAAGTGGATGATCTTTAAGGTCCATTCCAATCCAAAGCATTCTATCATTATATGATTTCTAGCAAAATTAAAACCTATTATTCTGAGTCCATTTTTCTTTTTTTGTTTGTTTGTTTGTGTTGTTAGCATGTGACTTTATTTGTATTTGCACTTGTGAACTGTGAACATTCTGTACTTTCAACTGATTTTGTTCCTACTAAGGATTACTATCAAGTTCTTATATTATGGAAATGGGCTTGAGCTTCTTGAATGAATACAGCATCAGGTGTTCACTGAAACATTAGCTTCAGGCCAGGAAGTTTTAAAGTACAAAGATATTCCTGATACCATATGTGCTCTAACACTCATTTTGTGACAGTTAAAAATCTTTAAGTATGTAAAAGGAAAGTATTTGCATGCACACCCATATCCAATCTATTCAATACTTGAATGTTTTATCTGTTACATGACAGTAGAAGTATCCTCAACAGAATTAAAATTCTAGAAAATATTCTGCTTTTTCATCCATTTCTGTATGTTCTATGTAAAAATGGCTCACCAGTAAATTTGAAAATGCCATTTACTCTGTGAATTAGTCTTTATGTGCATGAAGAATTTTAGGTAATCATGCATCCCAAGCAAACTACCAAATACTTTAAAATGAAGAGCAAAATTGTATGAGACTTCAATCTTACTTCTGCCAGTCCTCCTAAGATTACTTTTAGATCTAGGAAGTTTTGACAGGGATGGCCAGTAGTGATAAAAACGAATCAAAACAATGATGGGGGCTCTGAATAAAATAAAAGAGCTTTGCAATAACTGCAGTATGAAGGGCATATAGAAACTGTCATTTCAAAGAGGCTAAGTGACATGCCAATGGAAAAATGGGTCATGCTAGAAAGTATTTCTGCTCAAAAGGGAGTTCAAGTTTGAGGATAAGGAGCTGTTCAGAAGGCAAATGCATTTGAGTTACTCTGAAATTGAAAATGGACATTGTTTGTCTGCAGTATTTTGGTTTTCTTTGGTAAAAGCTGCAAGAGGAAAATTCTAAAGCAGTTGCTTACCAGATAGGACATGTGCCTAGTAGGCAATCCTAGCTAACAGAAATTTCTGAAATATGTAAAGTTTAAATGAATTATTGAATTGTGGTTTTATGATAGTTCATTAATCCATAACACAGTCAGTTTACTAAGTTTAGAACTGTATTTCAGTCAAGCATATTCTTTGACAATTGGCAGTATGCCATTATACTATTGTCATTTAGATAGAAATTTTTCAAAGTCATATCTTTTCCCTTCAATCCCTATTTTAATCCTATTCCATGACTCTTCTGGACTGGTTTCTCAGTTGTCTTTTGCCCCTTTTTTTAAATTCTAGATGAGTGTCCTTGAGCAGTAACAAGAACCATCAAACTTCTGATACAGGTGTATTTCCCTAGTCAGGTAGGAACTTCAGAATCTGTTTCTGTAGTTCAAAATGATAAAGCAAAAATAATGGTTTCAAAAACAAAAAACAAGAAACAAACAAACAAAAAAACAAAACAAGAAAAGAAAGTAATGAAAGGAAGTGAAAGGATTCTATCAGTATATGCTGAAAAATAATTTAAAATAAATTCTATGCCCTGAGTACTAAGAAACCATGTTATGTAAAGTAGTGTTTCCACAAGCATTATAGAACCAAAGGTACTTCAGATGAAGTATTATGTCTTATAGACATGACAAGATATGACATCTTATAATGCATGACAAGATTTCTCTGAAGGCTCAGAAAGGGCCTGAATAATAAATTCCAAGACTGTACTGCATCTTGGGATTCTGTGACTAAAAACTGAAATAAAGTATTTGTTCCAATAATGTCTTATATTTCAGTCAGTTACAGGACTGCTCTAAAGAAATCTATTGATATTTAAATAAAAACACGAACAAATTAGATATTTGGTTTTATATTCCTAAATAATTATGTTCTGTTAGCAGCGCAAATATGCATTAGATATCTGTAGATCTATCTTTCTGCAAACAGCTCTATTATGAACATTCCTGTTATTTTATAAAATAGACCAAAACATATTTGGTCACCCACGAGCAAAGTTAAATTCCAAAGATTAGATAAAAAACGATGCAAATATTATGGATAGTATCCTGGAAAAAGGTCCTGGAAAGCTCAACAAAGAAAAGGGAGAGGGAGAGGGAGAGGGAGAGGGAGAGGGAGAGGGAAAGGGAAAGGGAAAGGGAAAGGGAAAGGGAAAGGGAAAGGGAAAGGGAAAGGGAAAGGGAAAGGGAAAGGGAAAGGGAAAGGGAAAGGGAAAGCTTTTTAACACTGCATCCAAGAAGAAAGGTTTTTATAATCTATCCTTTTCAGTTTAAATATTTATCATGTCACCTTAAAATAAAAAAAAATACTGTGTCATATAAAATAAAATAAAATAAAATAAAATAAAATAAAATAAAATAAAATAAAATAAAATAAAATAAAATAAAATAAAATAAAATAATAAAATAGCCACAACCCATTCAAACACATGTGCACACTGTCTTTGATTTCACTAAAAGCTAGATCAGGTTGTGGTAATTTGTAGGCGGACTGGAAATAAAGAGAATAAAGAAAATAAAGAAAATAAAAGAAATTAAAGATTGCATCTTCTTTTTAAAACACAAAACTATCAGTCTTTGTATTTTTAATTGTTTTGGGACAAAAATACTCCATCCCAGTAAGACTATATAATATTAAGGACGGGAAATTAAAAGCAATCTTTAGTGTCTATAAAAGACAAAGTTGGAAAGTGACAACAAAATCTAAATCTTAAATTACACACATCAATTGCACAACAAGGAATAGGAAAATTTAAATTTCTTCTCATTAGGCAGTGGCAAAAACAGTGTTCTGAGGCAGGTCATGTGATTGCATTTCTCTGTAACTACATCCAACAAAACAATGTCTATGCCATAGGGATTTCTACATGGAAAACCTATTCCCAGATCTACTACACCATTTTGATCTCCATTGTGATTCCTTCTCATGCAACACATAGCTTCATGTGCAGACTGTTACTTTAATTTGTGAAAGCTCAAAGATTTTAAGATAAGCCTGTGAGGTAAAGTAGAAAAATAATCATTTTGTAAAGGGAGAAGAAATGAAGTGCTTGTTTCAATTTAATTTTCAGTTCTATACCAATATATAAATAGGCAGTAGTGAGGGTTCTAATCAGTGCTATAATCCTTTTCTTGATACATTATCTTATTGACAATTTTCACACAAAATTCACTCAAAAGAAACAATCAACAATATTTTTTTCAAAGAGGAAATAATGTTTATATTTTGATTTTCCTCCTCTATTATAATGCAAGCATGATGATTTTAGCTTCTTTTTATTATTTGCCTTTCACCCAGTATCTTGCAGACTTATTTTAGATTTATAGGAGATTTGCCACGCTTTTATTTTCTTTCTACTGCCTTAACCCCTGTATCGTGACCCTCCTTTTCAAGCTAAGGACCACAGCTTGAAATTAGATTGTTTTGTTGAGCTGAGGCCTTAATCCAATAGATCAATGACATTTTCTCTTTATGAAAAATCAGTTCTTCTGAAAGACTCAGCAAATAAAAAGCTTTAATGCCATTTATTTATCAAAACTCTTTATAACTAAACTCTTCCTATTCCTCCTATTAGGTTGTTGCTTGTTTTTTCTCATGATACAAGTAAAGAGCTAAAGATTTTAAGAGCAGCTGCCACAGAGAAAACAAGCTGACTGTGATCTTTCTTGGTTGCTTCCTGGTCAAAACAAGTGGAAAGCCACTTGCAAGCACTCCAAAAGTCTTCCATCTATCAAAAGAAAGTACGAAAGTATGAATTGGGATTTAAATCCAAATCCAATGTACAGCTATAAAAGATGCTGTAACTAAGACACCAAGTTAATTTTTTTTTAATACTCAAAATAGTTGTTTAGATAGCCACAGACTATTAATTTTCACTTTAATTAATAATTTCAACATCTCTGTAATAGCTGCCGAATGGATTCTTAATAATTTAAAATACCAGCGGTTTCTAACCACTTACCACAGTAGCATTTCACAGTTATTAATGTAAATGATGGCTTCAGCAATTGTCAGTTGACTTCCATAATTTGAGTAACAAACATGACAGCTATTTTGATGTTGGTTTATTTTTGTACTGACAGAATTGAGAACAAGTGTTCCAAGTTAGATAAACCTCAAAGTGATTCCTTCAGATCCCAGGGAAGGATGTCAGCTCTGTTAGACAACAAGTGCAAATTATAATCTAGTGAAAACAATAGGTTTGTTGTGTTGACAAGTTTTAAACACTATGTAATTTATTTACATAGCAAAAATAACTGGAAAAACTAGGATAAAATATGGGTAAAAGATGACATTAATTTCTTCTGAGAGGGCTCTGTGAATATCTGTTGACAGCAAAAGAACAGATTCTGAGTGGGCCTAGCTGAATATTTCCTATAAAATTATTTTCTTTTTAGTCACAACGGATCTTTCCATGTTGAACAGACTGAAGGTACCAATTTGTCTGTAGCTATTCCATGGAGGAAAAAGTGCACCCTTTATTTATCTTGACTTTGTGCCAAGATCAATGATAGATACAAACCATACTTTCTGAATCCTTGTTTCTATAGGTAGGTAACCCCCAAGAAGCCACCTCATACTTTGGGTAAGTGCACTATTTAGATTATGAGGATGCAAGAGCTTTTGAAACACTGCACAGCACACTTGCTGGCAACATCTATTTATCTTTGTTTTGATATTGGATTATTTTTTGTCTTATCTCTAATTTCTCTCCATCATTTAAATTATTCCTTAGCTTTGTTTCTCTTGTCTTTTAGCACCTGTCTTCCCTTCTCTTTTATATTAAGTGTTTCCATTTCAGAAACTATTTCAGAGGCTGACTAATTAACATCAGAACTGCTTAAGACTTTCTTGTGCCCAACAAGACATACTGTTTTCCTAGGAGGAATAGCACTGTGAAAATATTTGCTACCACCTGGGCTGACTCAGGTTCAATGAACTTTTAATTGTTGCCATACACTTAAGAAGTTACCCAAGACTTGAATGTCTGTGAACATCAATCTGACTCAGGGATACAAATGCCAAATATTTCTCTGCTCCCATAACTGGTGCTAGTATAGACTAGCACAATAACTTGGCTTCAGAGATATTTTTAACACTGTCAAAACAACAGATTATTCTGAGTAACAGCAATTTTATGTCTCTGTAGAAAAAAAACCCAGTTTACCTTCAAGAGCCACACAGTCTAAATGGTTAAAGTTATCATCATAAATAAATGGAAACAAACACTTTTATTGAAATATTTTTTAAATTAAATTATTGTTGTAGTGATTTCTCCTGCCTCAGCTTACAAGGCTAAACAAATGAATTTAAGGATAGAGAAACTTTACTATATGTGTAGCAATTTCTTCAAGTGGAAATGTGTAGATGGTGTCTGATTCTTCAATTTAAAATGTTGTTTGTGAAATACTAGGTATTAAAGCCTTACTAATAAGTTAAAAACAATATGAGGTATTTTGTATCTTTCAAAACTGCATTTTTTAAAGTGTGGCAGAAGTTTGAAGCTGTTTCAAATCAATAGATCATTCACAGAAATATAAAGATGTGTTAAATCAGTCATGTAATTCATTAACCTTTGCCATTTTTTTTTCTGCTCCTTTCTGTGTGTGGGTTTAGTATGATTTTATTAAAACATCTGTGAAGAAGTTTTCATGTAGTACATATATCAAGTTACAACCTGACCTGAAGAAAAAAAGAGAAAATAGAAAAACCTATAACTTTTCGTAATAAATACAAGTAACATGTAACTTTAACAGTAAGCACATACTTAGTTGCATTGCTTTCCTTTCCAAGTTTTTTCTTCTTTTTTTTTTTTTTTTTTTTTGGTCAAATGGGAACAATTATGCACTACATTTCCATCAATCCTATTCTTTCTTATGCAAGTCTTCTATAGGGTAAAGCGATGTTCACATTGCCTTTCATAATATTAATGAAAAACACAGGATAAATACAATTTTTAAGCATGAAAATACAGGGCTGTGAATGAGTTTCAACTCCATGTAAATTGGGAAATAAATTTTGATGAGCTATGATGCTGAATGATACATATGCTTATGAATCATCATTGGCAATGATCTATTCTTTCTCAAATTACAGGGTTATATGTTGGAATTTTAAAGACTTGTGGGGAAGAAGAGTACTCTGTTTTCTCTGGGGCACAAAGTAGTTTACATAAACTGTAAAATGCAAATATTTCCCTGACGATTTGTTTTCCTTGGGAAATTAAGTCCTTTTAGTTGTGATCTTACTATGGAAGAAAATAGTGCCTGAATTTCAATTCACTAAAAGTCATACCACACACTGCATACTGTGCAGAATTGTAGAAATATTTGTGACCAGGGATTTGAGGTGAATTATGCAAATTAAGCTGTAATAGAAAGCAGATCCAATCTTATGAGTCAGAAAGAAAACTGAATAGAGCAAGTGCTTACACAAGCATCAGGTATTTCACACTGGCCCAGAAAATATTTATTGTTATTGTTCAGATTGCAGAGAAAACATTTGCATAAAATCTGTATTATCATATAATATGCATGAGTTTACAAATCTCTGGAGTGAATGCTAGAAATAAAAGATTCTATTTTTTATTACTTTTTTATTCTTTTTAATAAATTTAAAGAGATATATATTTGTACTTTCATTTGTTTTCAGTTCCTTAATTTTTTCCATCTACTGTTCAAGATTAATTTTTGCATTCTGACACTTCTTCTTTCTATTTTTTTCAGTCTTAGAATTAATTTATTGGCAAGTGAGAGCACAACAAATTGACAAAATATTTTAATCTTGATGCTTCCAAGAGGATCTGCAATTAAGAGCTTTTGTTCTTTCTCAAATATGACAAAGAAATGCACAAAGATATGGAGTTTTTTGTTGTGGGTAGGTGGAACTTTAAGGAGAATTCTAGAGCACATATATTTCTGCTATCAATAAACTACTTTCTTTCCAAGGGCAATTTAACAACCAAATAACACAAAGAGACAAAAATTTGCAATTATGATACCAGTGAATCTGCCACCCTTCTTCCCAAACAGCAAACCTAAAACTGAAAATCACTGCCTGAATCATAAAAACAATTAAAACCACCATTTTCCTTGGAAAATAAAATTTTGTAGGTTCACAAAGGGATAAAAAAATTAAGGGCCTCTGCCAAAAAGAATCACAACAATGGTCCTTTGGGTACAGATCCACTGGGTACTTTCCTTTTATCTATCCTTGTCACAGCCTGCCCCTGAAGGAGGCATAACTGAGGTTATGGATAATAGATCCCCTGTAGCAGCTTAGAGTGAAACAATGCTGAATGACCAGTGTATACACGGCAGGTTTATTTTAGAACAATTTGGTTGCAATTTGAAAAGGAGGTATGTAGTCATTTTGGTTATTATTTATAGAAATGTAACAATATAAAAGTATAAAAATATCAATTAAGAAAATGTATATAAGGAAAAGAAAGAAAGGATAAGAGTAGATAGCTAAGAGGTAAGATCCCATGGATCCAGAGATAAGACTTATTCAAATTTCCATGTCCATTGATCAAAGTGATAGGTTCAGTCTTGATTCATTAGGGGTGAGAGGAATTCCTGAAAAAAAGTTCAATGGTTTCAGGTGGGAACACCCAAGTACCTCACCTGTGGGGGAGTTGTAAACTCTCTGATGCAACAGATGTGCAGTTCTCTGCTGGAAGGCCCAAGAAATGAGTCTGGGAGTGCTTCAGGGGACTTTGATGGTTTATAACACCTAACACATGACAGCCGTTTCTCACACCAGTATAGCTGAGACAGTTGTGTCTTGTCAGAAGGATTAATGAATACTTTCAGGCTTATTCATCAGTCCGTCACAGGTTATCAAGAATGCAATCAATGGCAGGGCTAAACTGTTTAAACAAAAGTCAGTTTGTTGGAGTCATTGTCCAGTGGTGGATGCTCACTCTCTGCACGTGGGTTATTCTTACACAGATCGGAGGTTTCATTCCCAGACCCAAAAGCTCTCCCACTCTCTTTAGCTTGCAGGGTGAAAACCTGGCCAAAGCAAATCACCCATTGCTTTTGCAAATGGCCAATCTTTTGAGTCATTAATGTTTAACATTTCTCTCTCTCACAATCCTAAGCACCTAAAACCGTGGGTCTCAGTTGAGATATGCTTCTTTTTGTAATTGTCTCCAGTAATTTCTTTATGAGAGGTAAAAAGTCAGTTCATAAATATATATAGCTATTGAACTTCAATGAAAAGTCTAATTATTGTTTGCAGATCCGCTTTGAGGTTTCTTGGGAAGTATTCTGGATAAATGTGCCATTATTTGCATGCAGCATAGTACATATGTTAAGGACTTTGCAGGATTCTTGCTTGACAAAAGATATCAGCACATTAACTTTAGCATTGAAGACTAGTTGTTGCAATTCTAACTCTGTTTAATGATGGCATAATCGTGATAATTTTTCACATAAATATCTTTTAATAATTTTGAGGAATTTTAGTAGAATTTTGTACATAGATAATGGCACTGAGAAGAAAAGCATTCCCTGGACAGAGAAGCAGAATATGGCAAATTGTGCTGCCAGAAATGGCAGAATCTGGAAAGATAAAAATGATAAAACCTCTGCTCTCCTCCTAGTGAGGAGCTTGTAAATTATACATGTATTTGATTAAAAGCTAGTTAAGGTATGTACTTCAGGGCTCTCTTCAACTGCAGGAGAAAAGATAAATCTGAGCTCTAAATCTACCAGACTTCCCTTGTTTTCTGGCAAAAGAAAAATGAATCTTACTTAAATACTGTCACTAGTATGGGACAATCTATTTCCTTTACTTCCATGAAGAATACAATACTAACTAATGTTAATTAGTAATTTTAGCTTGTAAAATATTTGGAGCACATTTTTTCTTTACCATTTGTCTCTCAAAATACATATCACTACTGGAAGCCAACAGTAGCTTCTGGTTTGAAGAAGACAAACAAAATTATTATGATTAAATCAAATAGAATGCAATAGTGCAGATATGTGAACATCTTATGCACAGAGAACTGGACTACATGGTAAGAAATTAATATTTTAGACAGTCACTTCTCAAAAGGAAACTGTATTTTGAGAAAATCCACTATGTCTCCATCTATTTACTTATGAAGTATATTTGAAAGAAACGTTTTGTTGATCAAGCAGTAAAGGGTGAGAATTCAAAAGAGGTTAAAAGAACTATAGCTCCCTAATTATCACAGCTCAATGTGTAGTATATATTTTTCAAGCTATCTATTGTAACAGACCCCACTTAAGTATCTGAAAGCATTTAATTTCTAAGCAAGTAATAACTAAACTAAAATCTAAAAAACTAATTTAGAACCATATGACCATAAGAGTCATGAACTTAAATTAAATCATGGTTTTCTCACAAGCAACTTGCTATGATTTCTTCTCCAGTGAACACTAATCACCTTGTACGCACTATTCAGAGCTACCAAAGTGATTTGGCGATGCAGCATTAAGATTTCTAGATATTCACATAATCACAGAATCATATAGGTTGGAAAAGACTTCTAAAACCTGCAAGTTTAGTTGTTCTAAAACCTGCAAGTCCAACCTTTGACTGATCACCCACTAGACAACTAGACCATGGCACTAAGTGCCACTTCCAGTCTTTATTTGCACACCTCCATGAATGGTCCTGGGCAGTTCATTCCAATGTTTAACAAAACTTTCCATGAAGAAATTCTTCCTGATGTCCAACCTGCACCTCTTCTGGCACAGCTGGAGATGTGTTCTCTCAGCCTGTCACTGGTTGCCCGGAAGAATAGGCTGACCTCCACCTTGCTACAAATTCCTTTCAGGTAGTTGTAGCAAATTATAAGATCACTTCTGAGTCTCCTTTTCTCCAGGCAAGAGAAAGCCATCATATATGAAGTACAACTCCTCTGTGAAATTATTTTTTTTATTTTTATTTCATTTGATTAAAAATATGATAAATTATGATTTTTTTATATTTTACAACAATATTTCTTTGTATTTAATAGTTATGAAAGGGAGAAGAGAACAAGCATATTAACTAAAATTCATTAACTAAAGTTAATTAAATGACTGTGATCAATGAGCAAAATTAAAAAAAATTTATGATTGCTGCATCTACATACCTATGTATGCACATGTCTGTGGGTGTATATATGACAAACTTCACCTTAAAAGATTTGGCAAACATCCCATTGCTGCCAGTCACAAATCCAATGTAGTACAAAGGAAATTAAGCCGTGAGGGGAAGACGATCTGATACATTCTCTGTCAGGCTGGTCAAAAGATCGTGGTCCAATAAGAACATTGTCTTATTCCATACGCTGACATTATACTGTTGAGGCTTTCAGCACCTACATGCAAGCATCTAAATTTGAAGAAAACTGCAGTTTTCTAGGGAAACAGATATCCTGGCCTCTGCTGTTGTTGAAACACAGGCCTAAAGGCCCTTGTGATGCATGGTCTCTTCTCCAGTCATTGGCACTCAGACCTTTGAACACATACCTACAAACAAAGAAGGCAAAATGGATCAGAATTTATCCTGAGGAAAATTCTACATTTACATACATTTGTAATGAAGAAAATATTTAGAGTTATTTTCCTGAAAATTAGCATATACAAACAGAGTATTAAAAAGGTAAAAGGTAATATAAAAATTATAAGTAAAGGTCATTTCCACTGTGAATAGTCCAATTGAGTGAGTTCAACTGTATTTAACAAATATAAAAATTATAATAGAAGGAAGAAAAACCATCTCTCTCTATCAACATTTTAGTCAAAATTAATTGGTTTTGACTAGCAGGATGTTCCAATGGACTACTCACTGTCAAAATACTGAAAAAATCTGTTAAAAAAATACCACTTCTCCCCCAGCCTCCCTCCAGCACTACACCTGTGACAGAAAATGTATTTCAGCTGTTTCTAGGCATGGCAGTCTGGTTTGTTTTTTTTTTTCCATACTAGAAATAGCTTAAGAACAGAATGAATATATAAGACTTTTATACTATTTACTACCCACAGGTTTCTCTTCAGTCCTTACTTAGCAATTTAAATATGGAAAAGTTTATCAACTGGAACTTTAACTTCTTGGTTAGTCTGCACATCAGTTTGGTAAGAATTCACCTTAAATAAAAATTCACAAAACTACAGAGTCAGCAAATGAGTCAAGTTTTTAGAGACCCACAGTGGGTCATCTGGTCCAGGCTCCCTGCTCAAGCAGGGTCATCCCAGAGCACACGGCACAGGATTGTGTCCAGATGGTTCTTGAATATATCAAATAGGGGAGACTCCCTGGTCAACCTGTTCCAGTGCCTGGTCACCTACACAGTAAAGAAGTACTTTTTAATCATGAGGTGGTGCATCAGTTTCTGCTTGCTGTCTGTTGTGCTATTGCTTGGCATTACTCCGAAGAGCCTGGCTCTATCTTCTTGACACCCTCCCTTCCTAAGTGGTCTCTTTCTAAAAATTATTTTAATGGTAAAAATCATATTTATCTTGCGCATATAAGTGAATGCACCATCAAGCTGAATGAGAAAGTGATATGCATCGTATTTTTGAAATGTCTACAACAAGGAAAGAGGAAAGTAAAATCTCAGTGTGAAAATGAGATCTCTTAGTGCCTAGTGCTTATGTTCTGTTTGTGATTTTAATATTTGTAAGGCAGACTTTACTGGTTCCATCAATATATGTCCTTCTATTCCATTTTTGAACCATGTGATATTTCTTAAAAGATAAAAAAATTTAAAAAATTATATGAGAATAATAGCAAGATACAATGGAGGTTAGTGTATTTATTCCCTTAAGTTTTAAAAAAAAAACAACCTACAGAAGGTAACATCGCTTGTTAGTGATCATGAGAAAAAATGATTTTTTTTAGTGGAAAATTTATTAGTAGAAGCAGGAATAGAGTCAAAGCTCTTGTTCCATGTTGCTCCAAGTACAACATTCTTGGTTTCATCTGTCTGTTTTAAAAATAATCCACTTCAAATTTTTAAGATATTTAAAAGTTTGGGAAAGGAGTTTCTGATGTCTGGAAGTGTTTAGAGCTCTTTGAACTTATGCTGCATGGTGCCGGTCTAAACATTCAGATTTGCAGATAGATGAATTCTCCTTCTATGCAGTAAGTTGTAAAATATATTTCTTATTAATTCATACTCTTATGAATTCTGTTGTACTTATCTCAAACATTTCTGAGTAATTTATATTATTTCCCATTAAATACTTACTTTTATATATGGACTAATTGGAAGCTCACTGCTGTGACAGAGAAATTACAGTAATCAGTATTTTAGCCTTGGTAAAAGAATTTTCCCCTTGGATCACAATAAAAAATGGTCAAAGTTCAATTGGAAGTCTCTTCAGCACAGACAAGAGTTAAGGCTCTCCATTAATCAGTATATAGTGTATATATATATATACATATATATTATAAAGTTCATTGTTATGAAATTAATAGGGCCTGTTACACTCATCTGCTACTCATGGCATCTCTACAGCGCATGAGTTAAACAGAAATCCTTAAAATAAAGTGTAAGTTTTCTCGAAAGTGGCTGCCTATATGAAGTACCAGTATGACTATCAAAAATAACAATAAAAAAAGCCAGTCAACACCAACAAATGCCCACATCCTACTTTAAGGTCAAACGGGTAATGCATCAGTTATTAATCTTTATGCATCTTTATTAATCTTTACATCAGTTGTTAATCTTTACAAGTGTTTCATTGCATTGTCAGACCCATGTATTCCAATATATTCATCCCCCTCTGGTTGTTGCTGTCAATCATTTGCACAACTCCCAGGGAGAAAAGGAGTATGTGTGGCATGTGCTAAGACAAATTAATGTCCATCTATCTGAAGTGAGCATCAAGTGACAAGGAATGGAAGAAAAGTGTGATTTTTACATTTGGTCTTGTTTTTTTCCTGCAATTATAAAAGGCAAGTGAAAATCATTAATTTCAAAAGGAAAGACATAGAAGAATAACAATAAACTGAGATAAGGCATAGTTATTTTCACTTTCATACGCTAAATTTCTCAGATTTGTCAGTTCTTATTGGGGAGATAAATGACATGGATATATACAGTCCATCCTGATGCAAGAAACTTAAGGAAATGTTCATAGGAAAGGTGGCCAAGTATTTTCAAAACAAAGATACTGTATATCCAGTATTTAAAGTATTATCCAGTATTACTAAATATACTTTCTCTTCCTTTTGTAGTAGCTCGGTTACAGTGTACCAGCACGGACCAGTGTTCTAACAGATCTATTTCCAGTTGATGAAGTCAGTGCAGTCTTCACACATACAGCTGATGCAGAATACAAGGGAAGACATAATTATATTAACATTCTTCTAATGTATTGGAAGATCCATCCAGTGACTCAGAAGATTTAGAAAATGCTACAGGAATACTGTATAGCCAGCTAGTAACAGTGTCTACTATTTTTCATCCTGACTGAATAGCAGCAGCAGCTTGATTTTTCATCTTCATGATAGTCTTTTTTTTTTTCTTTTTTTTCTTTTTTTTTTTTTTTTTTTTTTGAGGGAGCCTTCTGGTATTTCTTTTGTAATTTTAGGAGTTTCTCAAAAAGGCACTAGAAGCATTGTAATTCTTGTGGTTCTTTGGATTCCAATCAGACTTAGCAGAATACTTTTGAGAGTCACAGTTGTATCCTTATATTTTGCCAGAACTGTTCTCATTCTCCTCTCCTTCAAAATACTTCAGAATATAAGAGAGCAGTTCTATTCTGAGGGATTAATTTACAAATTTAAAGTAGAATACATTTTTTTTATGTCTGTTTCCTATTTTTCCCCTGATTTTCCCTTCCAGCATATGAAAACACTTTCTTTGTACTGTGAAATCTTCAATTAAGCAGATAAACAATACAGTTTTATGAAAAACATTCATTATTATATTCATTTCCCCTTTGCAATTTAAACCATAACCTGAAAATTTAAATAAATAGAAACCATGTATAATTTGCAATTAATTTTTTTCCCCACTTTTTGTTCATCTAGTGAACTGCCAAAATATTTGCTCATGACATAATGAGTCAGACTTTTTCTGCCTTTTCCACACTTTCCATGTTTTCATGGCAAAATTTCACTAGCTATCAGTTTTTTCTTATTTTCAGAGAAAAAGCCCATAAACTTCTGTTTTCAAAACATGCTTTTCATTGGACATAAACCCATATTATACCTCACACTTTTTAAGAAATTCTGGCACTTAAAAAGTCAAAATCATTGACTACCAGAAGATAAAAAAATCACACATATCAGAGCAAAAAGTAGAGAGCAAATTTAAGTGTGCTTTGCATCAGGTTGTATTAATTTGAAGAGGAGTGTGATTCAAACACAAAAAGTATTATTCAGTAAAAAAAACAAACAAAAACAAACACCTGCTAATTTAAACTTCTTAAAGCAGAAGTTGTACACTATGTGAGAAAGAAATTGGTCAAGTGAGGATATAAGTAGATATGAAGGGCTGGAGTAGTTTGGAAAGTTTCATTGTCCAGCTGCCTGTATTCCTTCATAGTTCTGGCAGAAATATCCCATTATTTTGTATGACAGCTTAAAGAGACAAAGTTTATCCTGCACAGATATCTACACGGTGATTTTCTTCCCCTTTCTTTCCTGTGATGAGGTCATACAGTTAAAAGCAAGTTATATCCAAATTATAACTGAGTTTATTCAAGTGTAAAAAAAGGTCTCCTTTGACCTTATGTTGGGATCCATACAACTCAGAATCATTTGTCAGGATCCATTTGACTTCTGTCTTGATATCTGAGACCCACTTTGTGCAATCCAGTGAGGAAAATACTTAGTGTTTCTCATCTCAGTGATCAACCCTAGCTCCTGCTCACGGAATATTACAGCTTCACTGAACAATATAGAATTTGTGAACATGGTAAAAAGCAAGAACAGAAATATTCACCATTGTCTTCAGTAAACTTCATCAGGGATTCCACCTGTTCAAAGCATGCTGGATTTATCTGTGACTATGACAACCATTGATTGACCAAATCACCATTAGCTTATTCAAGCAAATTTTTAATCACAAATGCTGTCACTATTATCAGTTAGATTTCTGTAACAGTTCATCAAAAGAGCTGTGATTATAACCCTCACTAACTAACTATTTTTAAATACTTTTGAAGTTATTTCATTATACTGCATTAAAATTATACTTCCAGAAGTAATTTTTAAATTGTTGGATTTAATTGTATCTGCAAATCTTTAACCTTGCTAACACAATCACTTCCACACTTTATAAGGTTGATAATTTCCTACTTACAGATAACACAACCTGCAAAGAGAACTCTATTAGAATATACTTTGTGATATTAGTTTTACCATCTTAGTTCTACAACTTTTTTCATATCTTCATTATCATCAGGGACACAAAACTCAGTGTCCAATGCAGAGTAAAAATTACAAAATAATCTTCATAGAAAATCCTTTCTAGTTTGTTAGCAAAGAAAACTACGGGAAAGAGGTAAGATGGTAAAAAATAGATGTGCATTCAGAAAAAAAATCAATATGGTTCTCTTCTTGTGCACAGGGACTCAATCTTGACTTCTCATTATATATTATTCTATATAATTAGTATATATTATATCTATATATTATTCTATATATTCACTTTATATTAACATATATAATTTCTGAAATAGTTGATAAATAATTTAAAGTAATTTAAAGTGAGACACTATTTCATAAACTAATATAATTGACAATTTTTTAGGGAAATTAAAATCTATATTTTACATCTCAGCTCTCAGTAGGCACAAAATAAAAGGAAAACAAAGCAACTGTCATAGTGAAAAAAGTTAATTAAGTAGTGGAAAAAAGGTAAGATTCATTAAGAAAACAAAAGTGGTCAATGCAACATCTTACACAAAGGTAAAAGTCAAAAAGAAAAGAATGTGTTTATGTGTCAGATTTGCCAATACAGGTGTTCAGGCTGGACTGATGGGCTGAGGCCAACTCTATGAGGTTCACCAAGGCCAAGAGCTTCAGTCACAGCAACCTCCTGCAGTGCTACAGGCTGGGGGAACAATGGTTGGAAATCTGCCCAGCAGAAAAGGGGGGATGATGGTCAACAGCTGCTGATCATGAGCCAGCTGTGCCCAGGTGGCCAAGAAGGCCAATGGCATCGTGGCCTGTGTCAGCAATAGTGTGGCCAGCAGGAGCAGGGCAGGGATTGTCCCCCTGTACCCAGCACCAGTGAGGCCACACCTCAAATCCTGTGTCCAGTTCTGGGCCCCTCACTGCAAGAAAGACATTGAGGGGCTGGAGCGTGTCCAGAGAAGGGCAACAGAAGTGGGGAAGGACGTAGAGGGTAAGTTATATAAGGAGCAGCTGAGGGAGCTGGGGCTGCTTAGCCTGGAGAAAGGACACTCAAGGAAACATTATCACTGTCTACAACTGCCTGAAAGGAAGTTGTAGAAAGGTGGATGTCAGCTTTTTCTCCCAGGCAACTAGTGACAGGACAAGAGAACATAGCCTTAAGCAGAGCCAGGGAAGGTTCAGGTTGTACAACAGGAAGAATTTCTTTATGTAAAGAGTTGTTAGGCATTGGAACAGGCTGTCTAGGAAGGTGGTGGATTCACTATCCTTGGAGGTGTTCGAGAAACAAGTGGACATGGCATTTAGTGCTTTGGTCTAGTTGAGAAGGTATTGGTGTTCACTTTCCAAGTGACTCAAATATTACTGGGGCAGCAACATCAGTGTAGAAGCAACTTTTAGTCCAATGAATTGTAATGCATTAATTATTGTAATAATTTATCTAAGAAGTTGTGTCTAGACAATAAATATTATTTTGATTTGCTTAATAACATAAAGTATTTAGTTATGAATAATTTATTGTTGCCATCATTTCAGATGTTCAAACAGAATATAAACTCTTTCAACAGTTTGGTTCTGTTATCTACTTTTTGTGACTATATAATTTCTGAACTGCTAAATTCTTCCAGAAAAAGAAAATGCCTAACTTAAAATTACAGCACTGTGTGTAGTTGTACAATACCCCATGTAGTGCTGTGTTGAATGATATCACACCACAAAAATTATTATTCAGTATAATGCATTATTTATAGTTTGAGCTTGCAGATGTTGAAGTGTATCATACATCAATAACTACTTTGTTGGCTATCAGTAAAGGTTATTTGAAAGGGAGCTTTTTAGTTCTTTACTCAAGCAAATTCAGAAGAAGTAGAAAAATAAACAGTTTTCTTACAAACAAATAAAAAACTATTCCAAAGAAGTCTCTTAAAGCAAGATAAAATAAATCAGATAAATAGAAATACAAATATATATATAAAATACTACATTTTAGAAAGTTCTCATATGACCTTATTTTCAGTTCAGTTGCTTCATCTCAGTAAAGATGTACCAGAGATTAATGAGATTCATGCAAAGGCGACAAAAACGATTAATGATAAGGTAAGATTTACATAATATGAGAGGTTACAGTGACAAAGTAATAGGAAAAAAGAATACTGTGAGAAGTTGAGTAACTTATGAAGGACAAATGGAAATGGATTACTTTCACTTTTTAATTTAGTTTTTGTCATGGGTTTAAAAATCCAGTAAGGAAATTAAGACCACTCAAACCACCCCCTTTTCTATAATGGAGAAATAAATGCTAAAGGAGACTGAAGGCTGAGTCACAATTTTTTAGAGGCTTGTAGTAAGCACAACTATAATAATAAATGAGTCCACAAAAAGAGAATGGTTTAACCAATAAAGGCAAGGTACCAGGGGACCCCGCCCAGGGCAAAACCAAAATTGGGGCTGCCCCCATGCTGTCTGCCACGGGGTGCTCATGAGAGCAAAGGATAGCACGCCAGAGAGGTTCTCTTTGCGGCTCAACCTCCTCCTCCCAGCCGAGGAAGAATGCAAAACCAGGGACAGAACAAACCCAGAGAGCTGGTTTGGAGCAGGACCTATTGTGCCGGGTGGTGTGGAGCTGGGCACGCTCCCAGGGCAAGCAGCGGTCTCCGCTGTCCAGAGCATGCCCAGCCCCTACCCGGGCTGGGTGTCTCTGGGTGCCCAAGGTGTGCGGTGCTGTGTGTCTGTCCCAGGGCAAGAAGCAGCATTCCCAACCCGGGCTGGGTGTCTCTGGGTGCCCTAGAGGAGTGGCTGTGCGTGGTGCTGGGTGTCTGTCCCAGGGCAAGAAGAGACTCAAGCCAGCATGCGGCTGGGTCAGCAGCGGGCTTTGGCTCCACATGGCTCAGCTGCTCCGGGGGTTTCCCTCGCCCTCCACTTCCAGCAGCAGCCTCCTGTGTAGGAGCTTTTCAAGGTTTGAGCTCCATGGGGACAGAAAAATGATGAACAGGCAACCTTCGGTGACAGTGATGTGGTCCAGGCAGCCCACATCAGCCCTCCTCAGCTCCGGGCCGGAGAAGAATGACCACCTTTCTGCTTCCCTTGATGCCTTAAAAATATAGTCCACTAATGATGACAAAGAGAAGTGAAAAATACACCATTTTGGTCACCCCCACATAATGCTAAACCCTGCCTTCTATCCCTGCAACTAGGACAGTTTTACAAACAAAAACCAACAGAAAATCTAAAGCAATACAGATGTCTTTCTTTAGGCCTTCCCATGCAGAGACCTTCTGGCATATGGAAATGTATTTACATTATGTTCGTATTTAGAGGTTATGGAAGACCCCTCTTACCAAACTTCCCATTATTTTTCTGCTTATATTCCTTACTTGAGTAGCTGTGTAAGAAAGCTAGTCTTCAAACTATTATTCCCTCAGTTTATTCAATCTGTCAATCTAAAAAAGTCTAAATGAGACTTTGAGATTATCCCTTATTCTCTTTAAACTTTTTTCTTTTTTTTCTTTTAAGCTTCCACAGGGGTTTTTATTTTTGACTCTTTTAAATACTGTTTGAAAACCTAAACTGTATGATGAGATAAATAACTAAGAATGTTTAAAATTCAAACAGTGGCCTATGAGTGACACTGCATATAGGTTTTGTATTCTAATGGAAGGTTAACAGGTCAGATTACCTCTTGTAATTCACGTAAGTATTTCTGACACTGAAATTCATGATCCAAAAAGGGAATAAAAACATATCCTAAAGAGAGAAAAAGGAATACAGAGGAAAAATATACTGTCACTCTAAGTAATATTTTTGGACAGTGCATTTCATGTTTAAAATGTATATGTTTTCTGTATAAACTGAAGGTGAACTAACAAAGGATTTAATCATCGGAACTACAAAAATACATGTTAATTGTGAATAAGATATGGGATTTGTAAGTTTTTATGCTCTCTCATTTTATGATATAATTGTGATTCTAGAAGACTTTTGCTTACCTGCTTCTAGCACCAGCTAGCCTGCTACAAGACTGTTCATTGCTTCTCCATAGCAGGAGGGATGAGCCTAAAACAGTCTACATTTTTCTGCTATAAGAGTAAAGATGTTTTCTTCACATAAGAAACAGTGACTACTAGCCAGATCTAGAAACAAGAGGCTGGAGCAAATGAAGCAGTTCACTAACTCACTAAGGCAGCTCCTCTGTTATAAGACACTTTAACTAACCTGTATATTTAATGATGTGTTACAGTTTGTTTCCAGGTGTTTGCAGATTGGGCTGTAATGTAGTGCATTAAAGTTCACTGCTTTATTCAAAGTCAGGCATAATAATAAGCAAAATTCAAATAGTAGGATTATTTTACATTATAGTAAGTAAATGTCATTTCCCTCTGGTTTTAGTGCAATCAAATACCAATAATTTTTGACAGAATTTTAATGGGTGCAATAATATATGAATATCCATTATGTTATTAGAACATACCAATTTTAAATATTGAAATGCAGAAGGATCATCAACAAGGTTGGTTGTTAGGATGTAAAGCTTTAAATTCAATTGCACTGAAAAATGGTGTTCATCTATAAATTTTGAAAAAATGGTGAAAATTTATAGACTTATGCTTTATTTGGTTTAATTTTTAACCATCTCACCTAACTCTAGCTATGTGCCTAAAACTAATTGCTTGGCTGTGTTTGTTGGCAGCAAGCAACAGATTAAAGATAACAGATTCAAGCTCAAAAGAGCTACCTGTGGAGGACTGAATGAAGTCAAATAGTTTTGCCTGTTAGCTATGGAGAAAATATAGACAACTAGATTGCACCAGACATAGAACACTGGATGTCACATGGAGTGTATCTTATCCGATGTGCTTTACTTCAATTACTAATACATTTTTCTCTAGGATCTCTGCACAGAACTGCATAATAAAAATAGACAAACATGTCTGCTCAGGAATGTGACTAAAACAGGAGACATGAATAATCTCAACAGAGAAAACAGAAGAAAAGCAGCTGCCGTGGTTTAACTCCCTCTGTCAACTAAGCCTCACAGCCACTTCCTCACTCCTTCTTAGAGGGAGTGGGGAGAGAATCAGAAGGGTAAAAGTGAGAACAGGTGGGTTGAGACAAAGGCACTTTACTAGGTAAAGGAAAAGCTGTGCACACAACCAAAACAAAACAAGGAATTCATTCAGCACTTCCCAAGGGCAAGAAGGAAGGTGCTCAGCCATGCCTGGGAAAGCTGGGATCCGTCACATGTAGTGTTGACTTGAGCAGACAAACTCCACCACCACAAACAACCCTTGTCCTTTCACTTTCTTTCCCCAGGTCTACATGCTGAGCATGATGCCAAATGATACAGAATATTCCTTAGGTCAGTTGGGATCAGCCATCCTGGCTCTGTCCCTTCCCAGCTTCTTGTTCACCCCCAGCCAACTTGCTATTTAGGGGAGGGTGAGGAGAAGAAAAGCCATTGACATTTTATAGGAGCTGATCAGCAGCAATGAAAACATCCCTGTGTTATTAAGCCCGTTTTCAACACAAACCCAACACATAGCCCCTCACTGTCTACGGTGAAGAAAATCGACTCTGTTGCGGCCAAAACCTGCACATTGGCATAAATATATTTAATTTTCTCTTCAATTTTTAAACTAACAAAACTATTTGTGATGGATCATTACTTCATTCATAGTTACTAAAGAGACGGATGCCTTCAAAAGATGATCGTTGTTGCCAATTAAGGGCAACCAAAACATTTTGTACATATGAAAATACTACATTTTAATCTGGAAAATGTAAAACCTTTGTAAGATTTTATGATTTTACAAATGAAGTAGTTATATATTGTCTTTGCTTCATACAGATAATTATCACAAAAATCTTATTCACAGCTGGCGGTTAAGGTAGGAGACACTTCCAAAAATCAGATGTGCTGCATTCTTTTTACACATTTCTTTATTCTTTTTCATTCATTCACAATAAAATGTCCTTTGAGACAGTGTAACATCTTAATACATATGCAACACTGAATTTGAGCAGAAAGTAAATACTGTCTTTTCATATGCATGAATGTTAAAAAAGAAGTACCTTTTTAATAGTGAATACTTTTTGGCAATACACATTTTAATAATCTTAATAATGCATTCCAAGAAAAAAAATTAAGAGAAAAAACAAGCAAGCAAAATTTGTTATTAGAAATACATTACAGATTCAATTTTTCTTATTAGGAATTTTTATATCAACAACAATTTTAAACATGGTGTTCTCATTTACATCCATGACTACAGTCAGGAAAAAAGGTGTTTGAAAATAATGAACTATCCAGTTGTGCATGTCTTTAAGCTAGTGAAGAGATTCAGCCACTGAGTTCCTTACCATAGTTTCAAAGGGGAAGATCACAAGATAAATATCTTTTTCTTATGACAGTCCGATAATGGACTGAGTTTCTTTGTAGGTGATCAGCCAGTTTCGAGAAATCTCAAAAAAAACATACTACTACTTCAAAAACAAAAAAAGCATTCAGGTTTGTTTGTAAAACCTATGTCTTTTCTGAGATTTGTTTTCTTAGGTCTGTTGCAAACTTCTTTTTTTTTCTTTACCAATTGCTAATATGACATGTACTATCTCTGAAAACCAATTTTTTTTTTTTTTTGCAGAGATTCAAAAGAGTAATGGATATTCATTGCATACTCATGAGTAATGGATATTCATTTCAAAATAAGCTTTCCTACAATTGTTTCAGAAGACAGAAATTATTTTCTTCTTAAGGTTTTATTTAATAGTTAAACTCAAACTTTTTGGTGTATTTTTTGCTTTCACTGTCATTTCTTAACAGGAGCAAAGACAGTATTCATTACATGCAGAGTTCTAACAACAGTGCCAACTATGAAACTAACAAAATATACATATTAATAAAATCAACCCTCTTGTAAAGTATTTTATACATGTGAAAGCTGTACTTCTCATTAAATTTCTTTCATTGCTTTAAAGCAGCTGTATTTTATGGCACCTTCCCTATGAAATATAAAACAGAAGTTTACAATACTTGGAGTTAAAATTGTATCCATAATTCAAATAAATGTTGCTGGTTGTAGATATAATATCTAGAATCTCTTCCAGTAAATGTGGTATCTTATGGGATAACTCTGATGTAGTTTACATTATTTTACATCTCAGAAAAATTCACCTGAGTGAAGTTCAAATTAATTCACCTGAGAATGATTGAGAGATGAAAGACATGATACACAAAAAGAATATCAAGAAAAGTACAAATAAGAAATAAGAGATCTAATCTAAAACATTTTTTCTAACATATAGAGCTATCTTAAAAAAGCTGAAATTATTTTAGTTTTATTGTTATAGTGTGTTACTGGCTTGTGTTCTGTTTACTTCTGCACTGGCTGCCTTTAGGCTTAAATTTACTGTAAATCCAAGTTGCTGAAGTAGGCATTGACTGTATCTCTGAAAAGCTTCCTTCAGGGATCTGTGCACACCCTCAATGCTTACAAGATTGATTTGTAGCTTCAAGCATAAGACACTTAAGGGGATCTGGAACTAGGATGGCCGCACAGGTGACATGTTATATCCTGCATAAGGGTAAGAAGCTGGATGCTCTCTTAGTGCCCCCTGATGGCCAGCTCATGCCACCCGTTCAGATAACGCATGAATCAACAAAATATATATTTAAGACAACAATAATATGTCTATTTAAAAAGAATAATAAAAACAAAACCAAAGCAAATGTAACATTCTAAGTGTAAAAAGTGGATGATCATAAAAACTTGAAAAAATGTAAGATATAAGAGATTATTAATTTTTACATCTTACAGAGGTGTAAATCATTTTATCAGAGGCAAACTGAAACAGAAGACAACATCCAATAATAATAATTTGGATCACCCTTTTTATTAAATGTAATTTTTTTAAAAGAAAATTCTTCCAGTACCAATGTAAAAACTTGTTATAACAGCAAAGAGACCAAAGGGCCAATTAATCACACAGAGAGAAGGAACAGCAAGAATTTAATCTTTCCCTAAACTGAGAGGTGTTTACCCTAAAGCAGGAGGTGTTTACTCAATCTATGGAAAAATCTGAATAGATTTTCTACATTTACAAAATCAGTTATGTTTCTCATTGTCTAGCTGTCTTCTATCCATCCAGATGTTGTGTTAGAAGTAGGTAAGTTGTCAATAATGTTTGAAATACCACCATTTCTTATGTAAAATTAAATAACCCTGGGAGAAGAAAGAACTGTTGCATTTTGATAGTTTGAATATTCTGTGCAGGGAGGACAGACTTTCAAGAAATACACTTTACCTCAGAGTATCCTCTAGATTGAGAGAACTCATGTTTACATTTTCTCAAAATATATCACATAAAGGAATACTATTATTTACAATATTGTCTCTTTAGTGTTTTATGCATTTCTAGCCTGAATAACATGTTCTCTAAGGGCCCAATTCGGCAAATATTACTGCAGTTGATTAATTTTACTTTCATGTTTTATCCCTTTGAAGTCAAATGCTTCAGGAAGATGAATGCCAGTAATAGTTATATCGGCATTTGGAGAGTCAGATCTGGAATTTAAATATAGTAGAGTTTATTGGTCTAATCAATCTAGGAAACATTTATTTCCACTGGAAAACACTATTTTAAAACATCTAAATTGTTTAGGACTGGGGGAAATGAATTAAATGGCAAAATGGTGGGAAAAACCTTTTTGAACTATAGGAAAAAACTTCTGTGTTTTTAATACTCTGGAGAATGAGGAACTAGTCCTCAAGCTTTCTTTGACATAAGATAGAGTTAAGCACATCATCTGGGAAATAAAACCCAAGCAATTATCCAGAGGCTGATATTCCTTTCAAATTGATAGATGAGGAAAGAAACTTGACTTTTTCCCTTCTTGATAGCATTTGATAATTTCTGATTTAAGACATAAATGAAATTAATAGGATATAATGAAATTCTGTGGTATGGTACATTGTTCTTCACACTACTTCATAAGTTGTTTAGAAAATTAAGAGGCTTATTCTTCTATATCTTCTTTGAGGCAACATGAATATGGATTTTTCCTTAGTGTTTTGTTCATAGCACTTACAAAATGTCTTTTATTGAAAATTTCCATTTACAGTATTAACTCCCATTTCCAGTATTAACTGAACTATGCATTAATAGAGGTTCAACTTTTATTTAATGACGATAAATAAATTGCATATGGTTAGTGGTTTATTTAAAATAATACTTATGTAGAAAATTACTCAAAAAACTGTAAGCTCCCCTGGAATAGCATTATTTATTTATTTATTTATTTATGTATTTATTTATTTATACACACACACACCCCCCACTATATGTAGAGATATATGTATATATACACCTATGCACTCCTAATAAGGAACATTTGTGGCAGAACATGGCTGCTACTTAAATGTAGACCTTTTGCTTATTTAATCCACACATCATATTTTATTTCTTCTCATAAAAGAAATTCCTACTTTCTGCACTATTCTACTTGCATCATGTCCTCCCCAATAATCACGTTTTAGGAAGTGCATACCTCACAGTTCCTAGTGAATGTAACTTACTTCCAAAAACTCTGTGAGAAGCCCTTTTCAGTTCTATAACAAGCAATCAGGTAGTGAAGGACCTTTGAAGTAAACTGCGAATGACCTGATAAATACAGTTGGTAAAATGACCTTAGAGCTGGAAAGACCATATGTTTGAACTCTGCAGAACTTGGCATCATTTGATGGAATAATACATTAGGTTTGGAGCTTATTGGTTATAGTCTCTTCAGTATCTTTGCACTAATCACCAATACACCAGAATAGACCAGATTTTTGTATTTTTTTCACCAAAGTCTGATTACCTTTTATCTTCTTTAGTTACCATATATGAACTTAGGGTGCTGAGTGTACTGTGTTATACTAAAGAACTGCATTTTTATTAACATTATCTCTTACTGATGGCTTTGTTTCAAGGCTCAGCAAATCATCAGACAGGATCTTCTGCTTACTTTACTTATCCCTTAAGGAAGGTCTCTCCTTAACAGCTGCTGCTTATCTGCAGGCCTAAGCAGGTGTTTCTCATGACACCATCATTAGGAAACTCAAAAGAAAAGCTAAACATACATTTATTGCTGCCAAGCTTTTAATGCTTATTATCTCTTGACTTGTTTATCTTGGCATCAGAATTTAAACATGGATTTCTTGGTGCTGTGAGTACTTGAACAAGTTTAGATTAAATAGAAGGAAAAATTTCTTCACATAAATTGTTGTCAAGCATTGGAATAGCCTTTCCAGAGAAGTGGTAGTGTCTTCATCTCTGGAACTTTTGCATGTGGCACTGATGCTATATATATATATATATATATATGTATATATATATATATGTATATATATATATATGTATATATATGTATATATATATATATGTATATATATATAGCGTGTTAATGGGGAAAACTTGTGTTTCAACATTATGTTAAGTAAATATATATATATATATGTGCATGTGTATGTGTTAGAGAAATAGCAATTATATACTTGAGTTCTTCAAAGTTTTTGATTTTAAATTATACAAGCTTGTACTTAATGGTGCACAAATGCAACAGAATTTTCATTATCATATATTGTTGTATCTTTGAAAATGAGATACAAAATCTTCTCAGGGAAAGAAAGAGCTAATTAAGTAATATCAAGGAAACTGGAAAAATTAAAACATCAGGGATAGTATTTATTCTTTAAATACAATCTTTATAAGTAACAAGAGATTAATTATTTGAATATAATTTTTTCTTTGAACCACTTGAAATGCATTTTTTTTTACTGATCTGCCTGTTTAAAGTCTCCTACAGACAACACCTTTTGCTTAACTTTATAATTTATGTCCAAATAGCACTGTTTTTTCCTCCTTAATAACTTAATGCAGGATCATTCCTGCTTGCTGTTGAACAGTTTGACTCAAGTCCAAACAAGCACTAAAGCTTAAATTCAAGCCTCCAAAACATAAGACTGAAATGAATAGAAAATTATGTGATTAAGTACATTGTTGGATGAAGGCCAGAGTCTTCAGTATCTTGAAGACTCTTGGGGGAATGAATAATCCAGTGTAAGAAATAGTCCTATTTTAAGAGTATGTATAAAGATCAGTCATACCAAAAACAGAATTTTGAATTTATAGATGAACCTTAACTTTAATGTTGTGGAAGTCAATGTAACATTGTTAAAGGAGGCCATGATTTTTGTGCAGTATTAACTATATACATTTTGTAATTGAAGGATACCAATTTACCAGCTTTATAGTCTTCCTTCTTCTCTAACCAAACAAAAAGTCTGAGAGAATTGCATTTGGTTGTATTGGGTCTGGCTGAGATGGAGTCCATTTTCTCACAGCAGCCCTCACAGTGCTGTGCAGTGTGTTGGTAGCTGGAAAGGTGTTGGTAACACATGGTAACATGGGAATTTGGTACTGCTGGGCAGGGCTGGCACAGCAGCAGCGCTGTCTCTCGACATTCCCCCCATCACAGGGCTGGGAGTGGGCAAGATCCTGGAGGGGACACAAACAGGCCAGCTGCCCCAGCTGACTGAAGGGCTATTCCATACCATGTGATGTCAGGTCAGATATAAAAGCTAAGGAAAGGAGATGGAATGGGAGGGAGGGGTGCAGGCATTTGTTATTTGCAATGTTTGCCTTCTGGACCAACCACTATGTGTGCTGAAGCCCTGCTTCTTGGGAAGTGGCTGAACATTGCTCAGTGATGGGAAGTAGAGGTGAACTTTTTTTTTCTCATTGCTTATTTATGCACAAACTTTTTCTTTTGTTTCAGTAAACTGCCTTATCTCAACCTATGAGTTGTTTTCCATTTTATGTTTTTCCTCCAGTCCAGCTTGGAAAGAGGAGTGGTAGAGTGATTTTGTGGGCACCTGGTGTTGAGCAAAGTTCCATCCACTACAGAAGTCACTGATTCAAAACATTTAACTCCAGGTTGTTCATGTCACAGTCTTACAGTCACCTTGGCTCCTCTTGTATAAAAATTAGACTTATATGGTCTAGATTGGAGAATGACTAAATGGTGTTCAGAACAGGTTGGTAGATTGGCCACAAAATGTAGTGATTAAAATGTCACACTCTATCTCCTGAGCAGTAGCAAGGCAAGTACTCTGGGAGTCTATAATGAAATATACCTGCATATTTTTTAATGATCTGAAGGAAGTGATGAAGTACTTGATTATCAAGTTTTCAGATAACTCCAAATAGAGTAATAAGTCAATATGATTTGGATAAAGACTGCTATCCAGATGGATCTCGACAGGCTGGAGGAATGGGCTACCAGGGACCTTATAAAATTGAATCAGGATAAGTGTCTGTAGGAATAAATTTACGAAGTCCACAAGAAGACCAGGTAAAAATTATGAAAGAGTTAGTATGGGCATACAGTAAAAAAACCCCAAAACATCACAAACTCCAGTGTCACTGCAAACCATAGTCTGCATATAATAGAATTTAGAAAAATGTAAAGACAAAACAAGAGTTCATTATTTCCTTTAAGACTTCTTTCTATCTAATAATCAAGATAAACTTCTGTAGAGGCATGAGACAGGTGTTAGTATATGAGCAAAGGTTATAAATAATTGACTGAACTACTTTGTGGTGAGAAAAATCCAGCTTTTATCAATGAAGTATCATGATAAGAGGTCTCATCTATCCCAATATTCTTAAAAGGCTTATGACAGCAAGAGAACAAAGTGAGTTCTTTAACATTTCACCAGGATTAATTTTTCATTATAGAAAAGAACTGTGTGGTTGATAGAAAATGGAACAGACTCTACACATTATCTTAGAGCTGTAGGAAAAAGCAAAGATAGCATCTTATATATTTAATTTCCTATTTGTATTAGTATCTGGTTTTAAAATATACATAAATGTGTAATGAAAGCAGATTAAAAATCAACAGATAAAAAACCCAACAACCCGTGAAGAGATATGTGAGACATGCAGCTAAATCCCAAGGCATTTTCTTATGGATTTCTTAACAAAAATATTTATTTAGCATTGTCATCCATAATGTATTGAGGTCAACAAAAATTAGACCACAGATGGTTGGTGAATTTCTAAGAATAGTGAGCAATATATATTCTGGCTTGAGGAAGCATTTTTTATTTATTTTCTCAAATTATATTTCACAGACCTACTGATTTAGAAAGCAACACTACTTATTCTTATATGTGCATGGATACAGAAACAACCTGTTGGTTATGGGAAACACAAAATCTTTATGTACTTCTAATTGATAAGTTTTTGCTTTAATCTTCAAATTTCTCTTTCATAGGAATTTATATTAAAGAAGATTAATGAAAACTGATGAATCAATCCAAATTTCTTTTCTTTAGCTAAGCAGTGCAGATAAAAAACAACGTATGCATTACCCTAAAAAAGAAAACCCAGATTTTCATTTATGAGCTTAAGTTCATTTTTGAAAAGGTTTCTTCTTAAAAAATATAAGTCTGGCAGAGGAAAAAAGGGAATTTTCTTTAGCATTCTGTGATATATTTCTGTTTATATACTTTTATACCCACAGTTAACAGCTCCTGATTAAAAATATGTTAATACAAACTGCAGTACTTCCACCTTTTTAAGGTAAGGTTCTTTCACTTAGAATTTAGCAGGTATAATATTAGTGCAGAAACATGCCATATTGGTAGACTTAGGTCATGTGCATACTAGATTTTTATTTTATTTTATTTATTTAATATTTTCAGTTGTGACTGATTTTTTTTTTAATTTTTCTGTAAAAATAATTATATGCACTAATCATGGCTAGCTGACATGACTGATGACATTCACCACCGTCAAACTTTCAATCTGCAGTAAAAGTAACATTCAAGCTGATTCTTATAATTGCATACCATAGGGAAAAATATTTCACATATTGATGTATTCAATGTTTTGAATAAGTGCTCTCAAGACATTTAGATGTTCTGACATTAGTGCTTAGTTTCTGGCATTTTTACCTCTTGCAGTTTAATTATGTCACTGTAGCTTCAAACTCCTAAGGTGTATAATGATAACTGAGAACATACAAGACCAAAATTACACATAATCCTTAAAATTACTCATGATTCTAAGATTGTCACTAAATTTACACTTAGGTCTTCTGCTTTAAATGTATTTGATAATTTGTAAAAATACAGTCTGCAACAATTATCATCTATAATCTCAAATTAAATGATTCACAAACCTGTTGAATTGTCATTGATGTCCTTCAAGACTCCAAGTCATTGACCACTACCCTCTGAATGTTACCACAGAACCTGTTCCTCATCCACTGAAAAGTCTATCAAATTCATCTCTGTCCAACTTAGAAAGATATGGTGGGGTCCATGAAGGCCTTACAAAAGTCCAGATACATGAAATCCGTAGCTTTTCCCTTGTCCTCTGATTTAGTCACTCCATCACAGAAGGTAAGTGGCTTATTTGGCAAAATTTGACCTTGGTGGGGCTGTGCTGGCTGTCTTGAACCACCTCTCTGTTCTCCATTTTGCCTTAACATATCCCTCCATGATCTTCCCAGGCACAGAAGTGAGGCTGACAGGTGGGTTGTTACCAGGGTCTCCCTTTCAAGCTGTTTTAAGAATAGGTTGAATCTTCCTAGAAAAGAATCTTCTTTTTTCCAAGCACCAGGGCTTTTGTCTGACTGCCATGACTTTTCAAAGTGGCTTGGCAATTCCATCATCCAGTCCTTCAAGACTCTTGGAATCTAGCTCATAAGGCCTCATAGACTTGTGTACATCCAGATTCCTCAGTCACAGACCTGATTTTCTCTTAAGGTGGGAAGGACTTTGCTCCCAACAGTGCCTGCCGTACAGCCCATCCACTCAAGTGGTGTGGGAAGAAAAGTTGCCATCAAAGATGGAGGCAGTGGTATGTCAATCTTCTCTTCTTGCACTGTTGACAATTTTGTCAGTTTTCTTTTACCTTCCTTTTCTGGCTGACATATCTGTAGAAGTCATTATTATTCTTTGCACCCCTTGCCAAGTTCAACTCCAGCTGTACTTTTGCCTTCCTGAACCCATCCCTACACAACTGGGCAATGTCCCTATTTCACCTCTTTCACCGCTACCTTGCCCTACTTCCACTGCCTGTGCATTTCCTTCCTGGCCTTTAGTTTGACCAGCAGATCTTGACTCAGTCATGCTTGTCTCTTGCCTGCCTTTCCTTATTTCTTATATCGGGGGTTTTAGAACTCTTGTTCTCTGTGCAACATGTTCTTAAAGATCTGCTATCTTTGTTCTGCTCCCTTGTCCCTGAGGGAAGTTCCCTATTAACTAATTCTTTGAATAGATTAAAATTTGCTTGCCTTAAATTCTGGGTTCTTTGTTGTTTGACTGACCCACATCCCTCAGGATGCTTTCCAGCAGTGCCAAGTTGGACTAGTCACTTATAATCTCTCAACATTAGAGACAAAGTCCAAGTTTTCTGATTGCAGAGTGTAGGAAGACATTCACATCCATCATGACAACAATCTCAAGTCCTGCAGATGTACAATATAGCAAAGTCAAAAGGATTATTCATTTGCTCTAAAATTAAGAAAATACTTAAATATTTTCATAACCTGAGACCTGAGAATCTCTCTGGTGTCTATTAGTGCTAATTCCAGTGAAGACAGTGCAATCAAGTTTATAACATCAGATGAGACTCAGATGAGAGTTTTCCCCAGAAACAGCAAAACCGATAATTACTTGAAGCTTCTCATGGTAATTTAGTGTCTAATTAGATGGACTCTCATGGATTACTTAAGAAGTTTTGTACATGCAAATATTATTACAGCTTGGGTTTTGTATGTGTTAATGTAGGACATCAAGCTTGTTAGTATTACCATGTGATAGAAGGAACTATGTTGATATTAGTAGAGATTACTTTGCACTCTGTGAAAATACATTCTGCTTCTAGCTTTGATAGTGACCTTTGGCAGGTTTACATCTTTTGCTGTTGCTCTTGTAGGTTTTTTTCCCCTCCCAGTTATTAGTTTAGAAAACACAAGAACTTTGGAGGACTGTCTATACTAACATCTAACCTAAATTATAAGTCATAATTCTGTGACTTCTATCCTATTTTTAAAACTATGCTTCAGGAAAAGGTCAAAAGTCCTTGAAGAGTTATACAAAAGTACTTAGACCAGTATTTTAAGATGCTGAAGAAAGTACATGAAAACATGAATGAAGATTTAGCAACAGATACTCAGAATATCTTTCTAGTCTCCAACAACTTGGTGTTCAAAGAATTAATATCTTTCTATTTATCAGTTCTGGAAGTATGGACACTTAGTATATATTTTCCCCATTTTTTCTCTGGAGGAATACCAATGTATGATGAAGGAAAAGTGCTAATAAACATAATTATTGCTATTATTTTTCTTTCACCAGCACACATACTGTCATTTTTCTGTCATTTATTAAAAAAGAAATACTTCTCCATTCCAGATAGTTTTGTGTTTTACTAGATAAAAATATCTTCTAAAATTTGTTAGGAGATACACATAATATTGCTTGAATAGTGCAAGTTTATATTATCTCCTTCCTATATCATATAATGTAATTGTAAATTAAATTACACGTAAATGTAAATTGTAAATTAAGATGTGCTTTGACTTGTCCAGGAAATTTATATGGTGATACACCAGGACAAAACTTAAACCAGTCTGTGAACATTTTAATGTAGGAAAGATAATAATATTTTATGTAACTGACTTCTCTCAGGCCACCAAAACAGGTGATATCTGAGACTAGTAATCTTTATATACATCCTGTACAAAGAAAAGACACAATGAAATCTACATCATACTTCTCACAAAGGTTCTGCCCCAGCAATTTCCAGAATCAAGGTTAACCTTTCATTTTGCCTTTATGTGATCAGGATTGCATATTAAGTGTCCCTGCATAATAAAGGAAAAATCAATTCCAACAGTGTGGCTTAAAAGTGCTTCTTTTCCTTTAACAGTTTAATGTAACAACGTATTTTAAACATTTTGAACTACTTTCCACTAATATGCCAGATGATAATGGTTATATATCAAACCCTGTAATTCCCTGAAACTACTTAGATTTATGCCCACTAAATTAGCTGGCTGTAAAATGTTTAGTGAAAACAATAAACATTCATTCAGTCAGACATAATTCTATACTTGTGTAATTACTATGGCTTGAAGCCAGCACTGACTGGGATTCTGGAAGTTTAGTATAGGCAGGGTCAATACACTCAGCTGTGTAGTTGTGATTAAGATTTCTTTAAAGACTCCTCAAGGTATGGATCTCATCTTCTAGTACATCTGCAGATTCTTACTTATCCAAAAAACATAGCAAAACTTTTTAGAGGTCTGTCCATATGGAAGTGTCATATTTTCTGGTTTACTTACTGAATTTGGAGTGTTCCCTTTCCATTTTCTATTGCCTGTTTGAATGAATCAGAGACTTTTCAACTTCATTCACAGTATCTTCCTTCCTGCCTTGAGTGCTGCAGTTTCATATAATTGAGCAAGTTCTTGCTTTAGCATCTACTTTGAGAGTGAATGATTTCCTAAGAATGTGCAGCTGGGAACTTCAAGGTTTTCCTATGCTCTTTTTTTTTCATACTCTACTACTTTGTTTTTTCTCCCCTCCACTATAGTATAGCCAAGTGAAAAACATTTTTTTAACTCATGAAGAATTTATTTTCTTAGCGACCTCAGAAAACTGTGTCTTTACTATGATCCTTTTTCTTCAGGAAATTGACATATTCTTTGCCTTTAATAAGTCTGTAAAGTCTGAGATTTTTTTTTCTGCTTATCTGCTTCTCATGTTTATCTCTTTTCAGAACTCAGCATTCATTCTTTGAACATTTTAGCTAGTGCTTTAATGATCACTGAAAATTTAGAAAAGTGGTATTTATTTATTTTAGTTATGCTGACACTCAGTTCTGTTTAACATTTACCACTGTCTCTACAAAAGTCTTGCCTGAATTACTGATATCAATGACACTTTTATTATCTACATTATTCAAAATATTCACACAGTGATCCGATCATTGCAGTTTTTGTATCATTCAATTGGCAAAGAGTAGGCTTTGCACTGACCTGATCAGCTGCTATTTTTAACCCTTTTGGGTTTGGAAACTGTGTGAAAAAGGAAAGCACTCCACTGTAAGACTAAATCTCTGATTCAGTCCTCATTTCAGACGTATTTTTCAATTCATGTATTGAATGTAAAGAATTTTTTTCATGTTACGCAAACATCAGTATCAATATTCTTTTGCTTATTGTGTAAAATGTGTGATTTCTCTGGGCTGAACCTGGCCAGCAGCCAAGCATCCATGCAGCTCTTTGTTCACCCTCCTTTCCCATGGGATAAGAAGGTAGAATGAAGGTGAGTATATGTGGATCAAGATAATGGAAGTTTAATAGGTGAATGAAAAATTCTGTGCATAAGCAAAGCAAAGTAAGGCATTAATTCACTGTTTTCCATTTGCAGGTAGATGTTTTGCTTTAGGGCCTCACCACACAAATGATTCCTTAGGAAGAAAAACGCCATAATCATGAAAATCCTTCCTCTTTTTTCAGACAATTTGAGTCAGCTGTCCCAGATTTGTCCATTCCAAACTTCTTGTCCACTTCCAGCACACTTCTTGTGGGGGCAGAGCAGAAAAAAGAGAAACCCTTTACACTGTGCAAGAGCTGTCAGCCTAAGCCAAAACACTGGTGTGTTATCTGAAGTGTTTTTTTCATAAATCCAAACTACAGCACCATATACACTGCTAAGAAGAAAGTTAATTCCATCCCACCATGCCATACATTCCATCCCACAGTGATACAAGATCAATATGCCCTTTTAAAAGAGATCTGTGGACTTTTACCTAGAGCATCATGCTCCCTTGTGTGTGATTTGGCCTCATTTAGTGCACAGTATCAATCAAAACCTGAATGGAGAATCAATCTCTTCATGGACTCCTCTGCCATAGTTATCACTGCATCATTTGAATGACTGACAACTGTTAATGAATGTGCTTCCATAATACTAAATATGCTGTACTATATGCATATATATTTAATATATAGTATATATTTAGTAGATGTAATTGTTCTTAATAATGCTATTATTTATTTAATACAGCATGTAGTGTACTATCAAATAACGTAAAGGGGAGCAGTGAAAACTAGTTTAAAAGCTTGAATACTTCTCTTGAAAACTAATTCAAGGCATCAAGAATCTGAAGTTTCAGATTTAGTGGTAACTATTCTTTTACATCATGCAATTAACACTATACTTTCAACTTTGAAATATCTGAATTGGATCGAAACATATAATTTAGCATGAATTTATGTATGGCATCAGTTTAGTTTTCATATTTATCACTGTGATGAAATGTTTAGCAGTCAGTTTCACATATTGGTAGTTGGCTTCTAACATGGATTCATACTCTCTCTTTGTGTCCTCTTTTTTCTTAAGTGTATTCTCAGCCAAAGGGAAATATTCTACCACATAAACTGTGTTTTTCAGAAGAACATTGGCTATTTTCTAGAAAGCAGACTTGTAATTAGATGTGCCAGGTAATTCTAACAAGTGGCACTATTAAATTTTTTGTAAAATTAGTTTATATTTCAAGTGAAAATTATTGTGATTTCTCTTAGAAGAGAGCATATCTGAATTATTTGTAAAACTGAACAAAAAAAGAGTCATTGAAAGCACACATTGTAAAGAACAATGGAAATTCAATAGTTCAATAATTTTTTCTTATCTTTTCACTTAGGCTCCACTTGTCTCTTTCATGTGATAAACTACTACTATGAAGGGAAAGGATATTTATCCAAACACAACTAAAATCATTGTTGTCATCACAGTGAACAGCCTTCACTGAATAAACTGGTCAGCATGTCTTCAGTCAGTTCTAATAGACTGTGACTTCCTTCAGTGTCCTGTTAAGTGGTTTTTCAATCAGAAAAGGTATTTCCTTTATTGGAAGGTTTTCTTATCACAATTTGACTTTTCATTCAGTCTGTGCTACTTTCAGAGGCTGTGCTAATGTGTTCAATCTTTTTGTGGGCTTACTTCCTCCATCTTCCACCTGGGTTAATAGAATTCAGTCCACAGCTCTAGGCAGTGATGGAACCATAGCTTGTCTTCTAGATAATCACCTCACTAAAATATCCTTATGTTCTGTAAAATCAGTAGACACTGCATCCTACCTTCACATTGTGGACAGTCCAGTATCACAGTGCAATGCAATCCAGGTCTTGCACTGTCCTGATGTGCAGAAGGTTTTGTTCAGTATTTTCTTGATGGTTCTCCTTTAAACAGGAATTTTCCTTCCAACCACAATCAAATGGGGAAATTTCTATTCCATCTGAACAATATGTGAAGTATATACATCTCCTTCGATTACTTTGTTTTTGCAAAAAATTATATCTCTATATTTTCTTATCCAATGTAACAAAGTAAAATTAATGGAAGCTATAGTATTACTGGTGTTATTACTGACATCACTAGATCAGTAATTCATTATTCTTTTCCTCCAGGGAAGATGTATAAAAGAATCCTTTTTTCCCCTTGAATTTTTCTTTTTTTCTCTTATTTTTATCTCATGTCTTGTTCCTACTACCTCCCTATGATTACCAGGATTTTGTCTGGAAACCCCACATTCTCTAAGTGGAACTTCTGATTTCTTTTCTTCTGTATTCTGATTGCAGTTTCCACCGTTTTCTTTTTTTTTTTTGTCCCCTAAGAATCACATTATTTTGTTTGCTTTGGGCTTTATATGCTGCCCTCATAGCTCTTGTTCAATGTGTTTGTGTACCCTGAGAACAGCCCTTGAATGCAAATTAACCAATCCTTCATGAAAATACCTCTTTACAGACGGGTTGCAGCTCTACCTATTGTTCAAGCCACAGGCATGCAAACTCATATCCTGTAGTTTAACCGAGAGACTTGGAACAAATTTCAGCTCCATTTAGCCCCTCTTCCTTTGTCTTTGCCTACTGTGACTCTGATGATCTGTTGAAGAAAGTTTTTGTTTTCTCCAGTTTCCTATGTCGTTAGGGTAGGTGAATTAACTGTCTCAATATCTTCACTCTTCTACCACAAAATCTGCAAAAAAGGCATAACCCTCTTCAGTGATTCAAACATCAAAAATAAGCCTGTTATGTTCTGTGGGAAAGCCAAGTTACCACTGCACTTTTATCCCTTTTGTAGCTATCCATGTTTTACTTTAAATTAGCATAATATTAGTTTTAAAGATAATAAAATGTTCTTTATCTGTCCAAAGAGTCCTCATATAAGGGAGGAACTCTGACCAGACCACTCAAGTCCTGCTCTCCTCACTTGCTTTTGAATTTTAGCATCAGTGGCCCTCACCCTGGGTTTCCTGATTTTATACACTCTTCCTGCTTGGAAAATGCTTTCACCTGTTCAGCTTCAGATATCACTTGAGGTTCAGTACTTTTTCCTTTAACTTAGAGCAATGTCTTTTCCTCCCATGTCTTACCTGGCTGTATCAGGAAGTGTTCTGAATGCAGAAGATCTCATATCTTCACCTAGTGATATTACTGCCTGTAGCTCTCAGGAGCAGAAATTGAAAGAAATACTGTCCTCTATCCTGAAAAATTCTTACTGAAGATGAATTCTCCAGGGACTCAGCTGAAATTGTAAAAAGAGCTTTTTAAGACAAGTGTGAAATTCTGTATCTTCAAAATTAATATGAAATTACTGTCTGCAGAAAAAGGAAAAATGTCAATCTCTGCCAATTATTTTTCTCTTTTGTTGTTTATATAAGAACATGGCCTTCTCTTTCTTTGACCTCTAATATTTTTTATAGCTCCAAGATCAAAAATTATCAAAATACTGATGCATTTTAATTCTGTTTCCTTATTCACAAAGAGGGGAAAAAAATACAACTATGTCAAAATTCAAGCAAACAGGGATCAAGAGTTTTTCAGGAAAATTATGGCAACATCATATGTAAGAAATCTCTTAAATATATCTAGAGATATAGGGCAGAGAAATTTTACATCAACACAAAATTGACTTCTGCAATGATATACTCTGTTACATTAGCTATTATAATTAGTGTTATTAAAAGGAAACCACCTAAGAGTGGTATAATAATATTCTAAACATTGCTGTTCACTAGTGGATACTGAAATCCATCCCTAAAATAATCTCAATTAAATGAGTTTTATTAGTAGTACAATGATTATTTTTTTTTAGCTGAGGGGACAAATATTTCTAGTAAATTAGTAAGGAAAAACAATATAAATGTTTCCTCCCCTGAAAGAAATACATACCTTTCAATTCAAATATAAGTCCAGGAAAACCCAAGTTCTCTTTGTAAATTTCCTCCCCACCTCCCCCCTGAAAAAAAATTACTCGAACTGACAGTGTGAAAAGTCTAGTCTAAAAATTAGAATAATAAGAAACTCATTTTAGTTCTTTACCTAGTAACTCGAAGACTAACTAATAATACCATAAGTGCATTCTAATCAACATTTGAATTTTGAGTTGAACTGAATGAGAAAAATACAGGTAACTCTCATTAAGTGAAGTAAGTCTCATTCTCATGAACTTACTCATGAAGTAAGTTCAATAATTTCATGAGCAGTAAAGGCTCTGGGTTACTTGTTTGCTTAATCATTCACTGAAGAATGTGCTTACATTCTGCTTCTTGACCATAAAAAGGTTTCAGCAATGTGAACAGAATATGTGGGTAAGCAAAATTATTTTAGTTACCACTGATGAGTGTCAGATGACTACCTCAACATACAACATCTGTGGGGAGGTAACTGGAAAGGAGCTACCCTGCTTCAAGAGAATTAATGCCACCCTACAGTGAGTTAGGGAAGCAGAACAATCATAGTTCCTCTATTTATTTCTCTATGTCCTGTATGGAAGAGACAATCTCCACCCTTAAGTACTTTCCTCACCTTAATATTACCCACAAAAATGTTTACACTTGTTCCCATTTTGATTAGGGAGATACACAGACAAAAATGTGAAGCAGGGTAGCTTGATGCATGACAAAAAAAAAAAAAAAAAAAAAAAGCCAGAAATTTGTATCTATTAGCAGTTTTATAATGTTTCATATTTTACTATGGCTCTGGTATTCCTATGCTGCTAACACATAATCTTTAGAAACAAAATTTCTATAGATGATAAACTACTCTCATGATACTTTGTCATACCATTAGAGAGGACCAATAAAACAGGCTTATGGTACTCTGAAAATCTGCTGAATACAGATCTGGGTTTGTTTGCTAATTTTTTTATTATGTGGTTTAAATTAGTTAAATTGTCTAGTCTCCTTTTTTTCCTTTATAAAGAAATATTTAGTGAACAAAAATGAAAGAAACACAAAAACTCAGCAATGCTTGAAAATTTCAGATGTAGATTACCACTACGGAAAAACTAAATCATTAAAATTGATTTTTTGAAACTATGAAGCTTGAAGAATTTTTTTTAAATATAATTTTCATTGAATCTAAATTTGTCACAGAGGTATTGCAATGATTCTTAAAAGCTAATAATGTACTTAAGCTAATTTCTGTTTAAAAGATTACCTAAATTTTAAAATCAATTAGAAATCTGAAAACTGGTGTGTGCATTAGAAGACAAGACCCTTTTATAAACACATTAATGACAGAGATAGTGTTTTTCACTCAGTATGCACTGAGGCATAATGAATTTAAGGCCCCAAACTGAAATATATTTTCCTCCAGAAAGCACAGTCATTTAAAGAAGTATTGATTTGTTACCTGGTGTGTTGACACTTTATGATGACTTTCTTCAGAGCCAACTTATCTTACTTTTCAGATAATAAATAATGCACAAAGAAAATAAAACAATGCATGCACACATTAAAAAACCCCACACATTCTCATGGGTATTTTTCAATGGAGTACTGTCACCTTATTGAATAGTAAGATCACATAGGTGGTGCACAATCCATATAAAATCAGAAATTTATTACTTATTTTCATTTACTAATGTAATCTATTTATTTAGGATAAATAGTTTCTTAATTTAAAACACTTCAATATTATTTATATGTATAATTTCCATTATGTTGTTTGTGCATCCCGGTTGCAGGAACTAAATGAGTGTATTTTAAACCATGTATCATTAATATGAATTAATTCGCTTGGGTTTGAAATATTGCCTTATTTCAAGTGATATAATCTTTAACTGGTCTTTCTATAATTATACATAATTTTAGTATACAATTAGAATTGATAAATATTATGAAAGAGTCAGTCATCTGACTGTAATCTTAAAAGCAAATTATTTATTCTAAGTGAGTCATTAAGGATTGCTAGATTATCAATGAATAATAAGAATCCTCACAAGAGGAAGGAAAAAAATCTAGAATAAAGAATAACACAATTCTAAAACAGATGTCAAATCTGTCTCTGGAGAAAACTTTCCTTCTTCATTGAATATACAGAGAAATCTGAACAACAAATTCAGATTTGAGTCCTAAGAGAAGCTTTCAACTGGATAAAATTATTTTTCCAAAATAGATCCAGATACTGTTTTCCCTGTTATTTCATAGTGTAATCCATGCTGCAAAATGTGTATGTAAGGCTTGGAAACAGGGCAGACTGATTGAAGGAAGAACAATAGTATATAGACCTGTCATAAAGCCTCCAGCTTGGGAGTACTGGGGAAATAGCCCAAGGTCTCTCAAAATCTCTACAAGTTCTCTTTGTGTTAAACATGGTTGCAGCCTGACCTCAGCATACCAGCAGTCTTTGTTTTTCTGGAATTTAAATCTAATGAAATCAAGAGGAAGTACACATATATTCCTGTAATTCATATATATGCATGCATGTGTGTGTACTCATGTGTGTTCCTTAGATTTAGGAACTGTCTGTTCACTTTCACTTCTAGGATAAAGATGGGCTATAAAAAACAAATTTTCTGAGATCAAAATAACATTTGAAACATGGTAAGAAGGTACTTCTAGAATTTGTGAAGGTGTTTCTAATCCAAGACTTTCTCTCCCTATTTTCTAACCTGTTATAATTTTGCCTTTTCTCAAATAATTTTCCTCACTCCCTAAATTTCTTGCTTTGTTCCTTTCTAGATACTCCTTTCTAGATACTCTGACTGTTCTATTCTTGGTTGTGTATTTTACCCTGCTTCTTCTTTTGAAGTCAGAGAAGATCTTGTTTTGATTTCAGCATGAAAAAGATCAGCTTTCACTCCTTTGCTTCTCTCCATTTTGTCATCTCTAATAGTTGGCAGCAAAATCCCACTGACAATGGCTCTGATCTCTGAAGTGCTGGTACACTGTGCTTTTGTTTTGATCCATTCAGATCAGTTTTTGACAGCCAGAACTGTAACAAAATAGAAGTGCTACTGTGCTGAAAAAGACAGAACAATCAGGGATTATGATCTATGTTTTGTTTTTTTCAACTAGTTCCAAGTGTTAAGATTTCTTGTGTTATGTGATGTCTCCTTCTCAACTACACAACTTCCCTCAGTGATCATGTTGTCATTAATTCTACCCACTCAGGCAAGACAGAAAGCAGTACTTCTTCTATTTAATCCCTGGAACTTCTTCACCAACTAGCTCAATAAAAGATAGATGAAAATTTTGGGGATATTTTTATTGATATGACTTCTATCAGTAGAAGGTATATTAAAGCCAACACTTTTACTTGCAATGATTTGTTTTCATGTCTCACACAAGCAAGGGCAAACGGCATGGTACCATGTTCTCATGTTACTCTGGACATGTCCAAACTTGCTCTGTAATTTATCACCAAGAGAAACTTTATCAGTATTAAACATTTTATCTTAGCTGAAGTATTGGATAAGTTGGTCAGCAGCATGGGTCCTGAATGTCTTATGTTTAATCTCAAATTTGATTTTGTTTGCTTGCATTTCTATATCTATATGTGTGTGTATGGGAACACAAAAGCCTATACATATGTCTGTGTACACAAATGTAAGAGAGAAAGAGACCATGAACAAGTGGTACTGTGTGTGAGAACACCTTCAGTTAAAAGGGAATACAGTGTGCCGCATTGTGGCGATCCTGGGACTTAAACTATATAAACTTATTCTTGAAGGCATTATTTAATGCTATCAAGTAGCAGGCAAGATTTCTTTCATGATATTACTTTGTTGTCGTCAACAAAAATTTATATCTAGGCTGAGAAGGTATGAAAGAGTTAATCTTCTTGCATGACTCCTAAAATCTTACTGTCAAGAGAAACTGTTTATGATAACACTTGAAATCTTAAAACTTTATTTCCATAATCACATTGGATGAAGCCATTGGATGAAGCTTCCCATACCAATCATCCCAGATACAACTGATCTATTACTGTGTTTCTTCTCTGCAAGGAAAAATTGTTAAGGAAAGCCAAAGATGAGATAATAAAAACAGTGAAATGAACAAAAAGAGATGAGATTAATATTCCAATTAAGAATATAGACATAGCTTTACAAAAGTAACAGGTGAGGGGTTTATGTTCGTCGACTTAGCATGCAACATCTTCTTATTGTAATATGCAACATCTGTATTGTTAACAATGCTTATTTTTTGTTCATTAAAAGTCAAATTTTGATATTACTTAAAATATGGTATCAAAAATGCTATTGAATATAGTCTGTCAAAAATATTGTTTTTATAATTATTCTGATTTCCTCTAAAGATAAAATTATTTGATATCAGAAAAAAACAAAACAACAACTTTGAATGGAAATTAATCATTAATTTGGATTCTTTTCCTCTTAAGGTATCATATAAGTAATTTTTTTTAAAAAAATCAGAAATTAAAAAAAAATAGAATGGATTGAAAAATACATGACTTGGTTCTCCAACATATTTGAAACAAAACTTTTTGTAAGAATTTCCACTTGGAATTTCTTGATAATTCATAAGGAAGGCCTTTCTTAGTATTGAAAGACATTTTTAAACTAATCCATCTGTCAGGGCTAATTACATACATATAATAAATTTTGAACAATCTGACCAATTTTGCAGACTATAGAAAAAAGATAAAAATTTTGAGACCTACATAAAACTTCATATGTCACAAAGACAAATCACTTAGAAATTACTTTTACATATTAATGGCATTTTGCTTAGTTCTCATTACAGAATATCAATCACATTGCATTAACTTACTTGGTGCTCAGCATCACTTTTTATGTAACAGTTATTAACTACTTCATTTGGGTTTCAATCATAAGGTAAAAAAATTCTTTTTCTTCATATATTACATATATATCATTGAAATTATGCTTGTTGACACAATATTATACTCTAACAGATCATATTAAATGGTAGTTCCCTGATGACAAAACCACTTTCTAGGGAATTTTTGTTTCAGAATTTTATTTTAAGGATATAATAGGCTTGGTGGCCAAAGGTCATGTTGAAAATTTAATATAGACTGCAAAAAATGTATGACACAAAATCAACATATATATTAAATAAATTTAAGAATACTAAATTAACATGCAGTTTTTTTCAGAATGAATACATCTCTCATACAGCCATGCATTGCTGTTTGAAAGCAATACCTAGAAAAACATATCAAACGTTAAAAAAAAATTTTAAGTATATAATTTCACTAAAATATATTTGTTGAGCAATCTATAAAAGAAAGAAAAGAAAAAATAGTTTCTTTTTTTCAGGTCAAGAGACACTGCCACTGGAGCTTTTGGGTGTATTTGATGTTCTCAGCTCAACAATTTAGTATGAATGTAAGAACCATAGAAACTATCTGGAAGTTGAGGCTCAATGAACCGGTTGTTTTTTCTTAATGAAATAGTAGGTGAAGATTGTATAAAGCAGCAGGGAGAGTTATAATAAATCTTAACTTTTATTTGTGTCAAAAGTGCACAAAAATCCAGTGTGTAGGAAATCGGTAAGTTCAGCTGAAAGATGTGTTTACTGTAAGATCAAACTCAGATCACTTTACCACCTTAAAAACAGTTCATCTTTAGCAAAGGAACCTTTTAGCTATGATCGCATATTTTTAAAAGATACTTCAATTCAAAAACAAACTGGAATTTGTCTGATGAAGAAAGATGTGGGATATTCAGAACAGCATATTAAATAAGCATTTCTTCTAGCTTTTTTAATTAAGAGAGTATAAAGCCAAGGCTGATAAATACTAACAATATATTGACAGCTAGTTGCATCTTTGATCCTAACTGTTTGACACTTACTTGTCAAACGATACATGAAAGAGTGGCTATATCTTCAGATGATTTCATTATACATGGATTTATGAGCTCCGATAATTCTGTCTTTTTCAAGACCCAGAAAGGAGAAATAGGATTCAGTTCTTCTTCAACAAACTGCAATTGCTCATTTATTGATTCTTCACCACATTCTGTCTTTAGGGGATATTGTCTTTACTGACAAAGTATTGGCTAAAAAGGTCTAATAATTTCAAGAAAGCTTTGTTTTGAAATCCTCCGTAAGCTAACCCAGTTAAGTTCCTAACTGGGAACTAAGACAGTTCCTTCATATGCTTATACTGTGCCAGTATTAGGAAAAAGTTCTCTTAGGAAGAAATGGTTCTGCTTCTGGGTTCCTGTAACATCACTATCTGCCAAAAACGTGTCTACAAGGAGTGGTACTCCTTGTAAAATTTCTGCTGCAGGTTCCAGATTCTCTGAATATTTTATCAAGGTCCTTATCATAATTCATTATCTTGAATTTCACATTATGAGGTGTGTGTAACATCACTGCAACTACATAGGTTCTTTGATAAAAAGATTTTATTACTGATTCGTATTTTATTTTTTAAAATCATTGTTAAATAAAGGGATTATTAATACTGCGTTAGCAACATATAACATTCATGTTTAAGAATTAAGAATACAGCTGATAGCTGAATCCTCTGGTGCTTTTATAACTAAAACTTGACCTGGTCCATTATGAAATTATTTACAGCATAGTGCTTTTGTTGCTTTTGTTCCTTCCACTACTTGTCATGCAATTCTAATTGATTTGCCTATAGGCAAGTCCTATATCCAGCGTATGGCAGTCTGTGTGTTTAAATAAGCTTCTGTTTCAAGCAAAATATTTTTAGTTTTAGGTAGCAACTTACTCCTTTTCTCTAAAGATACCTTCAACACATAATTTTTTAGCATTCAGTTGGGATAAGCAAAGTAAAAATTTTATGCTCAAACACACAGGAAAATAATTCTAATGAGAATGTAAATAAAGAATCATTGCTCTGTATTTGTGCCTATGAAATGAGTTTACGTGCCACATTTTTGCAGTTTAACAGACTTTTTATAAATTCAGGGAGAGGGATCTGAATTAGTCTCTAATGCAGTATATATAAAAAAAAATCAATGTCTGAGGATTGCTTCTGTGCTACAGAAAAAAAAATAGCTTTTAATAGTATTTTATGTCTACTTTTTCTTTCAGATATGTTCAAGAATAAGGAGAAAACTTAAAATAAGGAGGTCTTGGGTTTAAAGGAAAAGTATTAGTAGGGGGGGCTGCAGGACAGCCTCTGCTAGGACTCATGCTAGAGCAGTTCTTGGAGAACCACAGCCTGTGGGAGAGACCCATACTGGAGGGGCTGGTGAAGGACTGTGTCCCACTGAAGGGACTCCTCCATAGGAACAGGGCAGCAGAAGGGATGAGCTGTTACAGACTGACCAGAGCTCTCCGCTCCCCTTTTTGCTTGGGTGCTCATTGGTAAATGGTCACCATGCACCTGCATATAAAATCAAGTATGCAGATCACTAACTTCTCCTGTAGCAGTCTTCCAGGTGCACCGCAGTCAGACACTATAGCAAACGCCATCAGATACAGATGTTACCTTTTCGGTAAGGTGGGGGGAAAAAAAGATAAAACAGCACAAAGTTCTAGGATAGTTAAGACTGTTCTGTACAGTCTGTGTTTTTGAGAATAATGGACAACTAATATTTTGTTCTGTGGCTTGTTACAATCTAGGACAGTGGTGGACCTGCAGTAAAACCCAGTATAATTGGTTCTGTGTTATGGAGGTGTTTAGATTTTTCCTGGATTAGTGCCATAATTGGGTAACTGAGTGAAGTAAATGAGTTTTGTAGACTTCAGCTGTTTGAATGATAAATCCATACATCAAGTGAATGATGTTTTGGGTTTTTTAAGATAATTTCTTTGGCTTCTTATTGATTATGTTGTCAGAGCTGAAAATTAGCAGAAGGCAACAGAAGTCAATTGATCAGTTCTTTACAATTAAGAGTAGTTGCTATATATAATATGCATAAATTTTCATAGGTGGGTTTTAGGGAATAATGTTGTTTGAATCTAAATGATATGACATATATTAGACTAATATACACAGTTGTAAAGACCCTAACATGAGGTAATTAACCTTTTACTTCTATCCCTGAAGCTCTACTAAAACCACTATTATTCACGTACTATCTCTGAAGAGATCAGTTCACCAGGTTTCAGCTCAAAAATAGTGTTTTCACAGTGTCGTGGTTTTAAACCAGTAACTAAAAAAATACTTATTTCCTGCTGTGAGATATGGATTAGAGCAAGAGCAAAACAGGCTTAAAATTTAAAAAGGATTAAAGAAAGTTTATTAACAAACTACAAGAATAAGAACACTAGAATAAACTTCCAGAAAACCCTTTTTATCCCCCACTACCCACCATTCCTTTGTTCACATGACAACATAGAGACAAAAACTTTGGAACTTTGGTGTTTAAAACAGTCCCAATTCCTGCTAGAGTCTTTTCATCAGTCTTTGTAGAGAAACAGAAGTTTTCTTCTGCTAATCTATGGAGTTTTCTACAAGAAAGCTATTTATGTTATAGCTTTCTATTTTCTTGATGCCAGCTGCCCAGACCTCTTGTCATCAGTTCACTCCTCCCATTTCACATCACTCTGAGGTGTGTTATGGGTCAATGAGTTTAGGGATGTCATTTTAAGGATGAGTTATTCAAAGGCAAAAGTCCTCTTCATCTGTCTCTGTGAGCTCTACTGGAAAACAGTTTTCTCATTGCCCCCCAAGGCTTCAAATTTTCGCTTCACTCTGTTCCAGCACTTCACTGTATCACAATTACTCTACTTTTTACTCAAAATCCACACTTTGAACACTCCATTCCTCCCTATATACTCTATCATGAATTAAAGGAGTTTTTTCAGGACCTTATTGTCCATCTCCACAGCTTTAACAGAAAAATATTTCAGCTTATAAAGCATCTCCTTATTCTCTACCTTTTCTGAAGCTTCTTTTCTTTACTGTCTCTTTACATGTTGATTACTCTCTTTTTCTCTCTCTGGATAACAGGATTAATCTGCAAGTCTCATCTGGGTAATGAAAAGGTTAAAATCTTGCCCAGGCTTTGTAGATGGTTCTGTGATCTCTGCTGGAGCAGCGACTGGAGTTGTCTGTGATGGAAGATTCTTCATGGCTGCTCTGGAGAGTGTGGTCGCTGTCTCAGCACGCCGCAGGTCCAGAGCTTTTTCCTTTCTTCACTCGGCAGTCTCTGGTGAATTCAGTCACGGCAAAACCTGCAGCTGAGCCAGGGACCAGCCTGGCCTGGCCAGAGCCCGGGGCAAGCCCCGCAGGCCCCATCTCCCGGCCGGGAGCCGCTGGGCCCAGCCCAGCCCCTGCCCGGGCTGCATGGCTGGGCAGAGAACGGGAGGCCAGCTGGAGCTCTGTTACCTTTCACAGCCAAGAAACAAAGACAGACAAGAGAGCTCTGGCTTTACATCTTAAGGAGGTGTTTACAAGTTGACTTCACTTTTTAATGGTTAAAACTGCTGTCAATTCTTAGAAATGACTGATAATTGGTCAGGAGAAAAGACCACCAGCAGCTGGTGACCATCAGTCACCAGCAGCTTCAACTTCCTTAGCTCTCAAAACTATCTTAAAGGTAAAGTCACCCCATGACACATAGCATGAAAACAATAGCTGAAAGCTAATTCTAATATACTGAGTGAGATTCTTCTCAAAAGAGCATGCAGTGAAATCTTTCAAGGCCAGGTTGGATGGAGCCCTGAGAAGCATGGTTTAGTGGAAGGTGTTCCTGTTCATGGCAAGGAGTGGAACTCAATGACCATTAATGTCCCTTCCAACTCAAACCATTCTATGATTCTGTGACAAGTATGTGGGCATGCACTTGCGAAAAAAAAAAATAGTATATGTAAGGCTAAATGAAGTAAAAGTTATTTACAGCTTAGTTTTAGTATTTTTTCCATATCAGGACAAGCTCAAGCACTATTCATAACTTGTGTAAAGGATCATCTGTACATGACTGTGTTGTGCCATTGGTATTAGAGCATGTCTCGGGTCTTTTAAATTGTGATATAGAGCCGTTCTGCAGACTGATGGACTGAGAGGATACCTCCCACACAATGTCTAATTATCATTTGTTTGGTTGAAATTAGTGTAAGAATATGAATTACTTATTTCTACAGGTATAACTAAAACTCATTTGCAGTGGATTCAAAATTCAAATAGAAAGTATATTTGATATATCATTACATGAAGTTTTGCTTCTTAAATGGAGGTGACATTAAATTATGGCAGGCACAATTCTAGATTATTTTACTCTTCTCTCAGCTGTCTTTGAATCAGCAGCAGGTTTTGTCCTCTAATCCATTGGAGTATATGAAATTGTTAGCATTCAGATAGAAACAAGAAAACATTGGTTCTTTTTTTTGTTTTGGCCTAGAATCCAAGGTCATCAAAACATATTACACTGTAGACCTAAAGACATCTGATCTGGAGATAATAAGATACTCCTGTTGAAAGCGCATTTGACTGCAGCCCCAGAGATGAAAGGCAAGTGACTAATCATCTCTGTTCTTTGCCTGAGTTTACTTTTTTTTTTTAAATATTAGAGGAGAATCTGCAGAACACAAAAGCAATAGCAAGGATGAAGGTCAGTTAGGATATTGTTGTACCACCACTTATAAAGAAAACAGCTCCAATGTATTTTAAAAAAAATCAAAGAGGCTTTTATATACTCACTAATAAAAGATGCCGAAGTGCTGTTAGAAGCAAATATAAAGTGATTTTTGCTTGTGGTGATTAAACCCAGCAGGCATGCTTGTTTTACAAACAGAATCTAACTCCTTTTGTGTATAATTTGTGAAGGCACATAATGCATTTTCTATCACAGACAAAGAAATGCAAGAGCTTTAGTATCTTTCACATAACAGATCAGATTTAGGAGATGGTTATAATGGAGGGTTTTTCATCTGACTGACCGAACCTATTAAAATGAGGCCCCAGCCTGCTGTTAGCGGATGTTCTTCTCCACCTCTGAGGCCTTCCAATGGTAATCCTGAATTAAATTAGTACACGCTGGAAAGTCTTAAAAAACAACCACAAAAAAAAAAAGATAAAAAAAAAAGGAATGGATTTTGAGGCAATGCTACTTAACTCACCCTTTCTTTTTACCATGTCTCTGCTGAAAACAGATATTTAAGTAATGTTGACTTTCTTATATTCACCTCAGAGATATAAGAGTACAGTTACTTCTTTGCTGCTTTTTTTCTGGAAGGATATTAAAATGGTATTACTGAAGAGCAATGCTCAGCATGAAAGTTATAAAGAATATTCTCAATAAATTAAGCAAATAGATACAATGGCTTTCACAAAATAGTTCTCAAAAGTAGTTCTCACATGCTATTCTGGTTTTGTAATTTGCTCTACTGGCTTTCACCTTATATGATGCTTTCTGTGCTTGACTGCAGACCATATGTTTCATGTCAAATGTACGAATTACAGAGCGCTGTGTTTGCCTGTCAGATTCTGCTTCTTCATGGACTTTACTTCTAACCAGAAGCATGTGTGGTAAAACAGAAGCATATGTCTTATGTGAATAATTGCATTTCAAAACCATTTGAATGCTGTGTATAAAATAATGTCATTTAATTATTTAAAATATATGTTAAATATTCTTGCTCAAATTTTCATGGCAGATGTTGTATAACCTGCTTCTTGCAATTCACACGTGTAGGTTTCAGTGTCCAGAGCAGGCACTCACATCCAGTGCAGTTCATTAATGTTTTAGCTGCCACAGTTGTGCTGATCTGTTTCAGTGGCACATGTGTTCACTCAGTAGTTGTTTAGTGAAAGTAAATTAGATTTTTAATTCTGCTTCTGCTACTCTTTTTTACTGCTGTGCATTAATTCTATTAACACACCCGTTGAGAAACTTTGTGCCAAGATGAATAACAAGCACAAATGAAAGATAGTTCTGCAGTTCATTAAATAGGTGATAAAAAGGCAGACTGTGTGGTAGGCAATAAGAGTCAGACAGAAAGTAAACAAATAATGTTTGTCTTGGCAGAGTACTAGCTGATACAGCAATCTTTATGCAGTCTTTCCAATTTATCATGATAAAATCTGTCATACAGATCTCAGAAAAATCAAGGCTACATTTGCAGAACTTGTTACAACACAAAAAAGATAACCTTATGATGTGTAAAATCTGGTGCTAGTCGCCATGCTTACATACCCTCTTATTGCTCCTGACATTCCCAGTAACTGTAAATGACAAGAAACAAGCCAACCACCAGACCAACCCCCAGATCACATCAACCCAACATATAGGATAGGGTAGAACACATGGTCTGTGAACCAACCTTGTATGTGCTGTATGCACATTCCCTGACAAATGCCATCTGTCACACCCTAAATGATCAAGAAATTTACAAGTTCCCATTACTCAGCCTTGAGCACATATTAAAGCCATGATTCCTGACTTGGGCAACTCCTGAGATGCAGGAAATGTTAGAGTAGAGTCTCTGTGAGCTGTTCTGGAAGGCTGCATTCATCCTAGACTCTCCTGGCTATGTTGCATTTCATGTTTTGTAATGAGGAAAGAGAGATACACATCTTCTACAGGAATTCAAGAACTTTAGTGTAATTTCAATCTTAAAAATCTAAATAAACCATTACATTTATAACAGCTAGTCTGACACAGTGATACTGACATTCACAATCCAAAATATCCAATAAAAGCAAAATAAATGTTAATATTAATGCAATTAATAAGGGTTGCACAAGATTTTCCTACTGTACTGTTTTTCTTTCATGTTAGACTTACAGTCCAGATACACAATACTAGTACTCATCAAGAAGAAAGAATGAGGTATTACATCAAAGTGACAGCATCCCAAATTCTTCACCAAGTCTGTATAGTGTTGATCTTGGCACTTTCTTTTTCTTAATCTGGAAACACTTGGGGCTATTCATGTGTATTTTCTAACACAGCTTTACACCTTGCTTTCTCTATATGAGTCTACAAGTCCACATTAGAGTTTAAGTTACTATTTATTTTGAATACTTATATTTTACATGTTAGATACTTGCTCTTTGTTCATTTTGTTACCCGTAAAATAATTTTGTCTTCATCTCTTATCTTTAACTGACTGCTGTTTATATTCCCAGTGCCATCCTGTGCCATCCTTTGCCTCTTCTATTACCATGCTAGGGCTGCACTCCCTTGCACTACCTCATCTCCCCTTTCAAAGGGCAGCACTGTGCACCCAGGTTTATCAATCTATTTGTTTGAAAGACTAAATTTGCATAAAATAAAAAACAGAAATATTTTAAAAAATCCTTTGAAAGCTTGGGCTATTTAAATGTTAAAGTCATCAGCCCACCAAAAGTTCTGTTCTTAATGTTCACTCAGAACATTAATGCTAATGCCAGAAATGCTAAAGGCGTATATATATAGCATAAATACCAATGTATCAGTGCTATCCTATGTCAGTTATTAATAGGTTAGCATGTGAAACATTTTGTGATCTTCATAGCTGTACAAATTGAGACAGACAATCAATCATGTTAACTGAACAATATCTTATCCTCTGTAAAGAAAAAAAAAATTCTGATGATTAACAGGTTCGTAATTTTCAGAGTGAAGTTTGGATGCAAAAACAGGGTAAGTAAAATAATTTCATCCAAGTATTATTCTTTATTTTTTCTTGAAAGAAAGAAATATCGCTTCTGCACCCTTGCTTCAAAGAAGATTGACAAAGGAGGGAAAAAAGGGGAGTCCCCACTTCAGTCATGGCTGAAGTTAGTGTTTTCCTGCAGCAGTGGAGATGCCATGCTGTTAGAGACACTGTCCTGTTGAGAGAAGCATATTGCCCTGCAGTATGCAAGACAAATTGACAAGTTACAGCCTAGTCCAGTCCGGAAATTTGCTGGTCCATGTTTGCTTATAAATGTAGTCAATAATGAAATCACACAGGAAAAAAAAATAAGAAATTATACTTTAAAAGTGGATGGTGAATCAAGAAAACTGCAAAAAAAAACTGTAAGAAAACAAAGAGAGAAGCTGAAGTTGAAAGAAAAAAGTAGTTTTTCTTTTGGAATGCATTTTGATATGTAATGACTTGATGCAGACAGTAACATCTGGTTCTGTGCAAAAGCAGATTAATCTACCTCCCTTGATATCTTCAAAACATGTAACAAAATTGAAGAGAAACTTGAAGGCCACATTATTTCTGGTTGGTATTCAGTTATGTATGAAATAAGGTCTGCTTGACAGGTAACAAATTCCTGCTGATGTCTGAAAACATTAAATAAAATACTAGTTTTAGTGTAATTATTTTTCATTTATGTTTCTCAATAGTATTGCAGAAATGCTTACTTTGTACCTAACCTGCTGCTTCCATTATGACATGTCATCCATTAAACTTTGGTCCACAAGGGCAAGGAGCTAGCATTTGCTTCTGGGAAAGTAAGGAGGACAGGGGAAATGCTAGAGAAACACATATTATCATATCACCGAGTTAATTTATCTCAAATGTTAACAAAGAACAAGTTGTTGTTTCTTTGGGTTTTTTTTGGTTGTTTTTTTTTTTTTTTCCGAGAAAAAAGTCTCAATATAGTCTTAGTTGCAATAGTTTGGAAATACCTGCCCTAAGCACATGCACATGACTAATGGCCGTCTTCTCCCAGCTGAAGGTATTATGAAGTATCTTGCAGATAACTGGCCTATGGAGAACATGACTACTTAGCAAATACACAGAAATACATCTTTTTAGTACACTTGGCAAAATTAGGAGTCTTTTGTTATTTTCAAGAGAAAAAGAAAGAAAAATGTATAAAGCCCGTGTTTAAAGGCTGAGAAGTACATTGCAGTGTTCCTTTTATCTTTTTAGGAGTGAACATTTGTACCAATAATGTAACAAGAAGTATTGCAAGAATCTATAAAGAAAAGTCAATATTATAATTGAAAGGGAAGAGGCTTAGCAGGGAACCAATATCAAAAATGTAGAGTATTAAATTATTACTGCTGGAAGCATAGAAGTGATGCTGATCTGCAGTTGAACAGTACATTCCTCAGATTGTAATGGAAACAAGAATGGACTGAAAGAAAATGAATGTGCTGAACTAGTGCTTTTACTGTATGTCACCTAACCCTCAAACCACTAAAAGTTATTACTTTATTTTTACCTCATCCTCTCTCACAGTTGTGTTAGTATGAATGGCTGACAGGAGTTATTCTTTTAATCCCCACTGGTTTCTAAAGTTGATCCCAATCCAAGAGCTGTTCTGAAATGACACACCAAACCACACATCGCATCATTTTTGTATCTGCAAAATTACTCAGTAAGTGTTGCATAATACAATAATTGAAATTGCCATTTGAAAAAATAATGCCTGTAAGAAATTAATTGTACTGTTTTTATGAGTATAAGCTGTGTTACTACTGTGTCTTTAGGTCACATAAAGTCACAAAGTAAAACCACGTGGAAGAAAAGAATAGACATTAATTTGCCAAGGATTCTGAATTAGACTCATATTGCTCACAGAAAAATAACAAAAAGAAGATAGAGCCAAATAAATAACTTCAGTTAATTTCTTTCATTTTTCAGTAATTTTCCATCCAGAAATAATTAAAAATAAACAAAATAAAATAAAAGATATTTAAAATAATTTTAAAAACCAAAACACATGAAGTTTAAAATCTGCAAGTAAATCTTGAAGTTTTCCCTGTACTCACGAGACTTAAGAAATTTTCCAGTTGATCAGAATTCAGCACTGTGCACAGAAAAGTATACATAAAATACCTAGTGTATCTGTTCAAAAACCTCATTTATCTCTTAAACATGGGACTTGTTCTTTCAGAGTTACAAGTAGTTTAACAAATGACATAATTGTGAAGTGCATTGCTAATTTTGAAACATTTTCTATTTGGCTTTTAATCTCTTTTAATAAATGACAGAAGTAAGGAACAAATGCAGAGCTGGCATAACAAGATGACATGGGCATCAGTTCCCAGCCTGCAATTCATATTGAGAAGCACTGAGGTTTCTTTAATATTATCAAGATTACAAAATTACAGTTGGAATGAACATTGTTACATCTGCAAGTTGTTGTCATTGGGGTTTTTATCATGACTGTAAAGAATATTTGCCATATATACAGATACATACATATATACATAAGTATACATAACAGTCAGCACATTCTTTTTTAAGACTATCTAATCATATAAACTTTCAGTACATAATGTTTAATGTACTGTGGTAAAAACCCTGTTTGTCAAATGCCATTGCACACATTTATAGAAGTAACTGGAGAGTAGGGAGTAACTACAAGTCTAACAACGTATAAGTAGTTAGGAATTAGCCAAGTATTAATGAGGCCAAGACTAGTTAAGTATTACCAGGGGACAGGACCTAGGCAAGTAAATATTTCACACCTTAAAAAAAAATATTTCTATGGTACAGAAGTCTAAGGACATGATTCAAAGAAGAAATTTTATTCAGGCCACTAAGTAATAGCTTAACAGTGATATAGACAGCCAGTCAGCCAGATCAATCAATCAATCAATCAATCAATCAATCAATCAAATTATTGATGAGTTCTATACAGTTTCAGTGATGACCAAAATTGTTAACATTTGTGAGAAATTAAAAAGCTATATTATTTCAGGCTGGGTATTCACTTTTAACACACAAAGAAGGCACACATATCCTAAAGAGAAAGGCCACTGACGTGTCCCCTTACAAATGTAATGATTTCCAGTTAAGGCAGAAACATATATTATGAAACATTATATTTTGAAAGAGATATTTCTAAAAGGAGATATTTCAGAAATATCTTGTATAAGTTCTGATATAAAGTGTGCTTGCAAAGCTGCAGGGAAAGAAGCAGGGTACAGCCTGATACCTTAAGGCAAATCACTTTTGCTATGGTAGAAAGCCACAGTTTCTGCTAAGCATCTGCAAACAACATCCAGGAATATAATTCCCTTGCTGTCTGTCTTGTTGCTGCCTGAAACCACATGACAGAAATCTGTTTCTTACATGAAGAACACATACTGATGAAAAAGATTTTCTTCCTGAGCTCCACTGACAGACCAGAGGAGAAAAGACAACACTACAAATGCCATCACTCCAAATGTCTGCCCCTCACTCCTTCTTCCCCTCTGCCTGATATGCAGACCATGATCTCACATGGTCTGGAAAATCCCTTTGGTCACTTTGGGTCTCCTGTCTTGGCTGTGTCTCCTGCCATCTTCCCACGCACCCCCAGCCTTCTTGCCAACATGGGAATACAAAAAGCAGAAAAGGCCTTGGCTCCATGTAAGCCCTGCTCAGCAAGAACCAAAATATCTCTGCACCATCATGTTCAGCACAAATCCAAAACATAGTCCTATACCAGACACTGTGATGAAAATTAATGCTACCCCAGCCAAAGCAGCACAGTTTTATTTCTGAAAACTATGCTAAAATTATTTTTGTCATCCTGTTTATCTGTATACTGTCTTATATATGGCAGTCATTATGAACAGTACAGAAATTTCCTCTTAGAGCTATATTCATAAAAATTACTATACCATGCAAAATCCTTTTTATTCATGAAAAGGTTATAGAAAAAAAAAACAACAAAACAAACAAAATAGCAACAAGCTACCTAGAAAAAATAAATTAAACTTTTGGAGATTGAAACAAAATTTTGAAGGGAAGGTTACTGCTACAGTCATCACTGAAAAAGAGAGATGCCCACTTATTATTATAATTTCCCACTCCATGATATAGATACTTGTTTTTCTGCACTTATGCACTAACTTAATATACCTGAACACTATTAACTGCATATTGCTTACCTTAAAAGATTGTAGGTCTATTGCAATCCAACTATAAAATACTTTAGCTAAACCACAGCTGCTATACAAATGTATCTTTCAAAGTATTTCTTTGATTTTCAGTGGCTAATTCAATATATGATATCTCTTAGTGATACCTGAAATATATATTTACATATGATAATACATTATATAATTCTCTATATATCATATATTTTTTATATTACATTTTCATAATATATAAAAGATTAAATATTTTGGAAACCCCCCCCAAAAAACCCTAAAACATAATTAATCAAGAAAAATATAGTATTCTTAGTTTTTAGATATGCTATAAAATGTAAGTAATTGCTGTTTGTGATTACGTGTTCATCTTAAACAACATATTTTTGGTGAAATGAAACACTTGTAAATATCTGTCTCTCAGCAATGCCTATTCAGGACTGAATATTTACAATTATTCTTTCAGTTATTCTCAGAACTTTACATCAGTCTGTCAAGGTCTCTTTTTGTTACTCTCACAAGAGGACTTGGAAAATTGTAGGATGCATACTTTTCCCAGGGCATAGAGCTATATATTGTATACATAGCTACTGTACCTCTGAAATAAAGAATATTCACTTTCACACACGGACAATATTTTCAATGTACTGTGAGTGGGCCATTGTATAGTGTTTGAGTGACAAGGTTTAGGAATGTGGGGTACAATGGGTGACTTCTCTGAGAAGCTTCCTGCATATCTGACAGAGCCAGTGCCAGCTGGATCCAAGACTGACCTGCCACTGGCCAAGGCCAAGTCCATCAGCAATATTGCTTCTGGTATAACAGATTTAACAAAGAGGGAAAAAATATACTGCTCTGTGCCAAAAAGCACAGAGGAGTGAGATTATGTGAGAGGAACTCTGGAGTTCACTCTGCAGACACCCAGGTCAGTGGAGAAGGAGGGGCACCAGACATGAGTTTCCCCTGCAGCCCCTGGTGTGGACCATGGTGAGACAGCTGTGCCCCTGCAACCCATGGAGGATCACAGGAGTGCAGAGATCTGCCTACAGGCCAAGGAGTATTCCACACCAGAGCAATTGGATGTCCAAAGGAGTCTGTCACTCCAAGGGATGTCCATGCTGGAGCAGGCTCCTGACAGGAGCTGTGGCCCCATGGAGAGAAAAGCCCATGTTAGAGCAGGTTTTCTGGCAGGATTTGTGTGACCCCATGGGAGCCCATGCCCCTGAAGGACTGCATCCTGTGGAAGAGCCCATGGTGGAGCAGTTTGTAAAGAACTGCAAGCTGTGTGAAGGACCCACACTGGAGAGCTCCCTGAAGAACTGTCTCCCTTGAGAGGAAGCCCACACTGGAGCATGGGAATTGTGAGGAGTCCGACCCTAAAGGAGAAAAAAGCAGAAACAATTGCTGAAGAACAAAATGCAACCCCCATTCCTTTCCCCCCATTCCCCCATCCCCAAGTCCCCTTGCACTGTTCTGGAGAAGGAGCACAAGAAATCAGGAGTAGTACTGAACCCGTGAAGAAAGGAGGGATAGAGGGAATTTAAGATTTGGTTTTATTTTCTCAATAAACTTCTTTGATTTGATTGGTAATAAATTCTATTACTTCCCTCAAATCAAGTCTCTTTTACCTGTGACAGTAACTAGCAAATGATCTTTCCCTGTCCTGTCCCTCCTTGTATTTTCTGTCCCCTATTCAGCTGAGGGAGGGAGTGATAGAGCAGGTTTTGTGGCCACCTGGCATCCAGCCAGAGTCAATCCTCTACAGCCATTATAGTGAACCATTTCTTCTTGTATTCTTTTACTTATCCTGGTTTCAAAGGCCAATAGTGAACTTGCAGTCATTTTATATTTTAAAAGTCAATAGTTCAAACATGAAACACCAATCAGGTCCCTTCTGTAAGCAATTCAATAACTCCTCATTAAAAAAATACATAATGAAAAAAAATTTGTGGCACTGTTATTCACTTTTGCTAAATCAGGATGAATTCTACACTGAAATTTTCTATTGACAGCTAGTACTGCTCTGAAATGGTTTGACTGATTCACCACTATCATTGTGACCCAGTTCAAACTCTAGTATCCAGAAGAAACACATAAGAGAAAGTGCATTCCTTGCAACAGACAGCGAGTAATATAATTTAGCAATTGAAATAAAGAATAGATCCATTAAAGGAAAAATTTTTGGCAATTAGCATTGCATTATACATAATAGGGATGTATTTTTATTTGATGGAATTGTCTGAATTTTGTTAGAGTCTCGAATTATTGTGTTTGTCTCTGTTGAATGATCTCTCATTGGTGTCAGGAAAAACATCTTGGCTCTCTCCTGGTCACAGAAAAAAGTTAGCCTCATCAGTGATCAGATCAGCCATGCATTTTTCTTCCTGCTCAAAGCTGCTATGATCAGAAGCAGAACTGCTTGAGAGGAAGCACTGAGCAGCTTCAGTTGCTTTACCTTACAAGTTCCCTAACCCCAGTCCTAACTAAACAGCTGATTCGCTCTGTCCACTGACCTTTTTTTACTGATTTTATATCCAGCATTAGTCATAAATTCCTAGTAAGACAGCATTCCACCGTGCCCTATCTTTCACAACCTTTCCTCAAGTATTCACTATCTATAAAGTCTGATAACTTCTTCTGGTTTTGTCTTACTACTTTAGTTCCAGGTCAGTTTTGGCGTATTAATTTTCCCCTTCTATTATCTGTGAGTTTCTCATGTTACCATTTTTGAAGTTTAATTTATTGTTAGGAACAAGTCTTCTTACTGTATTAAAATCTAAAAATAAGTGTTTGCTTTCATATCAAGTGAAAGGAAGAGAGCTAGAAGAAACCTGAAACATTTTACCTGAAAATTAGGTAGAATCTCCCTCAGCTTCCCTACTTATCTTCTGCCTTACTGATTTGGTTCCCATCAGTGTCACATTCCAGTTCCTCTCACACTGCTTCAGTATCTATGCCCAGATATGGAAAGCTACTTCTTTTTCTGTGTCAGATGCAGCTCTGCTTCCATTTTTACAGCGCCTGAGAGAATTGAGCTTTCCATTTGAACTAAAAATAGTGAATGTTCTGAAGTGATAAGGAATTGAAAATCATCTCCATCATTTGCTGTAGTTCATTTTATTTCTCACTCCTCAAACAGTAAAGAGAGGTATTTCAATTATATTTCTGTCTTTTTCATTAGCACTTCATGCTTTTGTCTACATGACTATCAACTTGTAGACCACAGGAATTCACATTTTTCCTTCAGAAATTCTCAGCTAGTTTCCTGAAATATCTTTATTCAGATTCCTGAAATACCTTATTATATAGAAAAATCTTTAGTCCTGATAAATCCATTAACTTTTCTATTTAATCTGCTCCTCATTGCTCAAATGTGAGGTCGAACATTATTTATTGTTACCCTAACTGAAATCTGAATTTGAATCTAATTAAAAAAAAAAAAGAAAAAGAAAAAGAAAAAGAAATGGTTATCCTTAGTCCAGCTATCACTTTTTTCTCAAGTTAATCTCCCTATTCCAGATGCCCTCAGAGACCTGAGGCAGTGGAGGTAGCTCTGCCCAAGGAAAATGGGGCACCAGAATTCCACAAATTATCAGCAGACTCAGGACTCAGCAGTGGGGGGAAGGTCCGCATTCATGGAGGGAGCTCCCCCCTTTCTCCTTAGTCTGGAGTTCTCACGTGGGTTACCAGTTTTCTCCCAGCTTAAGTCTGGAAGCTGATGAAGAGGCCGCCTCAACAGAGAGAAAGGTGCAGTGTTTGTGTATATCATGATTCCCAGAGATGGTCAAACTCAGCCACAGTCATTCAGAGACCTTCTTCTCAAAAAAGTGGGACAGTGGTCACTTTGTCAAACAAGCTAAAACCAGCTCAGGCCAAGGCAAGCTCGGACGTTCCCACAAACTGCCTGGTCAATGCTATTAAAAGGCTGTGTACTCCTTTATTTTTACAGAATATTGACTGGGGCACTCTGCAGTGTACTCACATGTATAAATACACAAGTACTAATGTCCAGACTAAAGGATGAATGAAAGAAATATTGACTTTAAAATAAATAAAATTACTGTTAAATCAGCACCTTTGGTATTTATTTGTTAAGCAATCAGATGCTGATTACTGTTAAGGCACAACAACTATATCACTGAGGAAGGCAGAAGGAAAACAATGTATCAACTGTTTTAATAAATTGTTCTGTTTGTACAGTAAATTCTAATTCAATAGGTAATTAGTGAAATTAAAAATTCTTTCTTCCAAGAATATAATCTCAAGTTTGTTCAGAGGACATAGTAAGACAGAATTTCTGAGCCATTAGTGTTGTGCTCTAATCCTCATGTTAAATTATATTGATGAATCTTAGAACCCACAGGTCAGTTTGAGCTCAGCACTCTTGAGGTCCTTCAGGTCTATGGTGCACTTCCCTTGCGTTATCTTTGTTCGTCTTTGCTTCCTGTTTTACTCATATTTCTTATTCAGATTATTCAGAGAGATGGTACTCCTTCTAAAGATTGGTTCTGCAATTGCTTCAGTTTGGCTGTCTCTTCAAAACCTACACATTTCCTTTTATTCATTTTCTGGCTCTCCAAAACATCTATTCAGAGCCAGCTAAGCAAGTTTAGAAGTATGTGCATCTGATTTAAAACATGAGAGACAACAAATACTCATGCTTTAAGGATTCCTCTGTGACTAGTCCCATCCTGCACACAGACTCCTTCATCTGCCACATCTCCTCATCCTCCTTCCAGGTCTCTTAGGACCTGAGGAACTGCTTGTCCAAGAAGTTCTTGAAAGGCTACATCCTCATAATAGATTTCTTTCTTATCTGATTAGTAACTTTCAAAACTTTCCTGATAATTTGAGGTCATCAGATGTCTTTCCTTGTCTTCTCCCTCTTTACCATTCATTATTTGTTGTGTTTGTTGTTGCATACATATATATGCATAGTGTATATATATATATGCAATATCTTTAAAATAGGAAGTTGAATTATGCAATATTGAGAATTCATTTTATGAATGGGAATTATCAAAAGGAGTTAGAGATTTTGTATTTCCTATTTTTGGTGGTTAAAGTGGTATTTTAAGGTATAGATTAAAATCTTAATTTCAGTCTCAGAAATTCAAGTCCATTAAGATGTTTCAGCCTGAAAGTTTGTTTTTTTTTTCAAAACCTTGATTTTGGTCCTGGATAGATCTTAGGATGTCATTAGAAGCAATTGGTCACAATAGTAACTACAATTGCAGTTACTAGAAGTTGTGTTTTAAATGTCTGAGCTATGTCAATATATTTGTTTTTTTCATATCATGAAAAACATCTGAGTTCTTGACAACATTTTTCCTCTTTTGTGTGTCATATTGAGCTGAGACCTGTAGATAATGTGGCCAAGGTCAGGAGCTAGCAACTTAACTGATATATCAAGAAAATTTCAAAATAAAAGGAACCCCACAAAGCTTCATCAGCTTTTACCTCTTCTTAATTTAATATGTATTTACTCAAGAATATGTAACTTACAATAATAATGAAATTAAGAAAAAAAGGCTTATATTCTAAATATGCTATTATCTCTGTGCATTAAAACACTAGCCAATAAACTTATTTGGCATTTCCTCAGGAAATACTGTAGAAATCATATAATCAATAAAGAAAACATGATATCAAAAGGCACAATATTTTTAAATTCTTATTACTATACCCACAGGAAAACACTTGCACCTTCCTTTTAAAAATTTTTCTTTCTTAAAAGTATAAATTTTGAAGAATGTAAGGAAGAAAAGAAAGGCTTTCTATTATATTTTTTCAAAATATAAGAAAACAATGTATTTTTAAAACTAAGTTTAAAGGTCTTTAAGGAATTAATTCAGAAAAAAAAATCTAGTAATAAATATGTCAATCAATATTTTCTATTCTGCAAAATAATTTTTCCTACTTAAAATATACCTTAGCTTTTGGGATATTTTCCTTTTTAAGATAACTTGATGTGAATACAGAAATGATTCACCTAGCACAGCACAGCTGCCTGAAGATTAACGAGCTGTTTCATTGGGTTCAAGCTTTCCACTTGTTTCATCTATACATTAGTGGTACAATTAATTTCACAACAATGGGGTTTTGTCACCCAGCACTTCCTATGGATTTCTACTATGATAAGTATTCTTTAATTAAATCTTTAAAACGTCACCAATGTTGCACTGTACAGGTGAAATGCAAAACTACCTTCAAGGTTTACAAAATATTTAGTATTCAATGGGTGAAGTAATAGGACACAGAGAAAGCCTCCAGCCTGGTGATTTCTGTTTAGCTTGAAAATGTTGCAAATATTTAATGAAGAGATATTTGCAACTTGACTATGAAAGATTTGTCACTTTAAGGTTATCAAGGTGAAACAAAACAATAGTTCATTCACTCCAGAATATAATCTTTCATTTCTTAGTGTTGAAGACTATCAGATACTTCAGATTTCTACTGGAAAACTAAACATGGGACTATTTCCATTCACTCTGTGGCATTCTTTGAGGCTAGGAACAGAAATTAAATCTCCATATGACTATCCTCTGAAGTCCAGGCTGCATACAAATATACAAACATTATATATATATACATATATATATATATATATATCTGAAAATATAACAAGGCTTATGACCTCAACACAGAAGTTAAAATTATTTTTCTCTTTCTTCAAAACAAAGGGGAAAAAACTTTTCCTAACTGCTCTTCTGTGACTGGCAGGTGGATGGAAGTGATTCTTCCCTCTACTCTGCCCTTATGAGACCCTACATGGAGTACTGCATCCATCTCTGGGCCTCTCAATGTAAAAAGGACATCGACCTATTGGAGTGAGTCCAGAAGAGGGCCACAAAAACTATTTCTCCTATGAAAAATTCTGAAACATTTGGTGTTGTTCAGCCAGGAGAAGAGAAGTCTCTAAGGAGACCTTACAGCAGCTTTTCAATATATAAAGGGGGCTTATAAGAAAAATGAGAGACTTTTTACCAAGGCCTCTATTGACAGTATAAGGAACAACAGTTTTAAAATAAGAGTATGTTTAGACTGAGTGCTAGAAAGAAATTCTTTATGGGTGTGGGAAGGCACTGGAACAGGTTTCCCAGAGAATTTGTGGATTTCACATTCCTGGAAGTGATCAAGGTTCAAGGTCAGATTGGGTGGGGCTTTCAGAAGACTAATATAGTGGATGATGTAAATGTTGAAGGCAGGGAGGTGGGACTGGATTGTCTTCAAATGTCCCTTCCAGTCCAAATGGTGCTATTATTCTATGACTATTTTTTCTTTACCAGTATTTGATTACAATATTTAAAATACTGAGTACCACATTATTAATTTATTTATTTTAATATTTTCTACTTTAATAATTTATCTTAATACTGTTATTTGGATAGAATAGCATCAGCATTAGGTGACTTTCAGCAAGCTGTGACTTTCAGCATAGACTCTCTGATTCATAGTCAGAAGTATCTGGGTAAGAAACTCCTAAATTGAAATTCAATGGTTTCAAGGAGTTGGGACATAAATATTATTAGCTCCCTGAAATATGGGTACAAATATGATAAAAATAGAGAAAAGGAGACCTAGTGCATGAAATATTATTCTAGACCAGAGCTGTCTTAATATGATCTACAGGTTTTTCTGGAATGAGGCTGTTATTTCTGTTAGGTCTATGGCAGGTGGATGCACCTCTCAAACAAAACATTTGCTAAACACTTATGTTTCCAAATCTATTATTTACATTCATACCTTAATAAGAAAAGATTCTGAAATAAGGAAGAAGGTAAGAACTATAAATCTTCCTATAGAAGATTTCTATCCAGACAGCTACTTTCTGATTTTTGCTCATCCTGACTGTAGGCTCCACATATCTATTCTGTACTCAGTCACAAAATTCTCAAGCTTCAAAAAGACTTCTTTGAAGCAAGCCTTTGACATAGCTAGAATAACTAACTTTGAGGTGGTTATTTGGTCACTGAAGAGAGAAAAGTGGTCACATTCTTTTTCTTATGCCTTCTTTTTCTTTAGTCTGTTAGTATTTCAAAGCTTGAAATTCTGTTCTTTTTGTAACTTACTGAGTGAAAGATTTGTGCCTTTCATTTGAATGATATCATTAGTCATATAAGAGAAAAGTGACTTAGACAAAAAGAGAGAGAGTTTCACGGGGAATAAAAAGTCATTTTATCCTAGGCACAAAGTTTTCTAATCTGAAAGAGTACCTACAGTACCCTACAGAAACACTTGTGAAGTGCTCAGCCCAATCAAATCTCCCCATGGTTGTCCTTTGAATTCTTTATTTCAAGCTTCTGTTGCATGCATATTTAATCAGACTTCTCAATTCTGTATATGCAAAGGAAATTTTAAGTATAATATGCTCTATACAAAGGAAAAGGACCCATTAACTCACTTCCAAAGTTGACGATTAAGTTTTCAGAAAATACGTATTCTGACATAGAGTTGATTGCAAGTCTCCCATCAAAAAGTTTCATGATCACTCATGATCTTCTGCCACAAAACAATCTCTTCCAGACAGTATCTAGATATTTAATTAATAATGTCAGTTTTATCTAAATATTTATTAAACAGTTTACTCAGTTTTAATGAATATTAATTATCCTAAGCAGTTTACTCATTATCATTTTTAGCTGAGCTAAAAAGGTAAAGGAAGGATAATACAGAAGGTATAAACTAGACTCTTAATATCAAGGTGATTTTAAAATAACTATCTACCTTCATCACCAGAGTGGTTTGCAGAAAAGAGTCCTTGGGAAGCCTTTCTCTATGGTATTTGAAACAAATAAAAAGGAAAGCTGAATAACATTTCTTATCATTCACAGAATTTGAATATTTCTGAGATTCATGGGCCATTGTCTGTTGGTTTCCTCTCTTTAGACTTGCACTAAAAACTATCTCTTCAGGTCTTGAGAAATCTTTATACAACATATCATCACCTGTCATATCCTTTATTTTCTTAAGTGGAATTGGATGGTGATAATGCTGTTTGTCCTGATTTTCTCAGGTATTTTACCTTTTATCTATGCATATATTCAAGATAAGAAGAGAAACTTCCACTGTCTTCAGCAGTTTAGAAATTTAACTTGGAGGGGATAGACCTGTTTCTCTGACTATGCTGTCAGAAATGTAAGGGCAAATTTCCATGAATGCAAATGTCCATGCACATCACTGAGTAACACATTTTAAATGAGGAAGGTGGATGACCCAGGTTGTAGAGAGGAGTGGATAGAAATGTCTCAGTTTCATGGACAGGGTGATCTGCCTTTCATGACCTTTCATGACTTCCAGATTTGAATACAACATTTAAGTTTCTTGTAGATGACAAATCCTATGGCTGCAGAAAAAGGGAGTGGACAAAGGCATTTACTTTAGATAAAGTATTTTAGATAAAGGATTTACTTTAGATAAAGCAGCCTTTATAGTAAAGATTTACTAATATTAGACTAATTTTCAGTAATGGTGACTATTTCAATGAATTCATTGTCTAACATTCTAAATTATGCCAATCATCTGTGTTTCAGTTTATTGGCATACTTCACCTCTCTACTAAAGAACATTTCTACTTAGCTCAGGTTGCTGTGACCCATGAATTTATTTCCTAAAATGACAAGTGTTCATTAACTGCAATGGTTCTTAAATAGAAGACGGAAGTCAGTGTACATATAAAGGTTAGCAAAGGTCTTATAAATTGTACACTGAACTTTGGTAGACATTAAATATAGTTATTCACTGGGTTACTTCTATCTGTGTTACAATCATACTTATTAAAATAAAAGTCAGCAGTGGGACCTTTCAAAGGAAAATATATGTTTTTAATCTGTCCGCTTTCCAGTTCTTCTCAGCATTTAAGAATCTCATTGTTCGACTTAAATGGTCAGTCTTGAGAACATTCCAAAAATTGGTGATTGAATATGCAATCATGATAAAAAACAGGCTTATTTTTGATACTTTTTTTATTTTTAATGGTGTTATATTGTGTAAGCTGCAACAATTATGCTTCATACTATTGTCAACTCTGTTAGAGATCTGCACGATAGATTAAAGAATGGTGATACTTAAATTTTGCAGTATGCTTGTGGTATCTTATTCAATTATTGTCATTTGTAAGGGGTTTCAAAATACATTTATAATTTCATTGGACTATGTATTTAATTTTAAAATTAATTGTTTACATAACAAAAAAATCATAAATAGTCAGAAAGCTTTGACCAACCAAACCTTTTTTGCTAATGTTCTGTAAAAACATCTATGCACCTTTGATAGCAAAACAAGTCCTACTCCATTACACACTGGGTCAGCAGCTATAGCCTCTCCCTTTTAGCAACATTTCTGAAGCTTGAAGAATGTACATAGTGTTCCTACCTATGTTCCTAGTGCTTCCAAAGACAAAAAAAGTATATTTTGAAAATCATTTGCATCTTTTGACCTATCTATATAAAATCCATATTTAGGAATTCTTCTTTAAAGCAAATTTCTTCTGAATATTTTTAACATCCATATTCCATAGACATTTCATTTCTCTTTAAATTTCTTGGATGGGTGGGAAGAAGGGAGGAACCAGCAAGAGTTATTGACTGAAATTTTAGGATAAATTTAAAACACTGATAGTTTTTTATGAAAATCAATTATCTTGAATATTTGTTTCTCTTAAATATTTTGCATTGTGTAGTAAATTTTTATCTATAGCAAAGATTTTAAAACACAGATCTCTGAAGACAGAATTCTAAGTACGTATGCAGGTTACAGCAAATCTAAAATGTATTTTGATCTTGAGTAGAGAATGGGATATAATGACGGTTGAGATGTGTTCAACACTTCTGAGACCTGCACTGTTCAGTTGCTGTCTATAAGAGCACCTCTGAGAATGAAGCTATTAAAATTTAAGCAGTTATCACTATAGTCTATCAGCTTTTTAGGATGGTAGTATTTCATGAATACCCTTTTTGTAGGTGTTTGGCCAGATGTTGCTCTTTCTTTCATGTGACTCTGCTGATTTAAATACAAAAGTCATCTATTCCTCCACTTGATGCAACTGGGAAAAAAAATAAATTGTTGCTTTGCAAGCTCTCTTAGTCTGGAGTTCAGCATCCTCTGCTCTGAAGGGAGTTTGAATTTCAACCCAGCAAAAACATAATTAGAAAAAAGATTGTTGCCATTTGAACAATAGAATGTCAAAATCTGCCGTATTAACATTATTCTAAAATATTCAACCCTGAAGCAGTTCTAGCAAACTTTGAATATGCTGAATAGGAGATGTAACAGAGACCAGGTGGGCTTCCAGCAGCAGGAGGCAATATAGGAGAAAAACAATCAGAAACTTAAAATGTATATTTTAGGATGTTTTCTACAGAGATTTTTTACAACTCTCTGAAGTCAGCACCTGCAATTTTCTCCTCTTCAGCATTTACTGAAACTTCTGCAGAGCTAGTAAAGTTAATTATTTTATTTGAAATTCTTCCACAGTCTCTTGTGCTCTTGCTGTTATGTTATCAGTTCTGCCACTCAGGTCTCCTGCCAAGGAGTTTTGTTTATTAGGCAGAAAGAAAGATTGCAGTTCTAAAGTTACACCTAAGAACACCCTTACTATATTACAGTATTTTGTATATTTATTTCTTTGGGGGTTTTAAGTGAGTTCTCTTCAGTATTAATAATTACACATTGAGAGCTGTGAATATTGTTAATGTGTTTGTTATAACATAGACATTATGGAAAATGAAGAAAGGCCTGTCAGTGAGGTGTTACAGACTGATACACAGTATATGTATATAGTGATTTGATAACAATTTTCTCCATTTGCATAAATGAAGGAAACTGAAGCTGCAATAGATGTTTAAAGACCTTTTCTTGGTGAAAATAGAATCAACTTCTTCCAAACAGAAATGTAGCACGTGAAAGAAAGGAATAATCTTAATTATGGCTTTAAAATTCTTGTAATAATCCACAGATGTAAGGATAGAGTCAGACAAAGCAAATTAACTCCTGAGACAATAATCCATATTTTTCAGCAAAATTCCCCTTTTTCAAAGTAAAGAAGAACATTCTGCTTGAATATTTTCAAGTCTATGTAGGCAATATCCCAGGAAGCATCCAATATTGAAGGAAAAAAAAAAAAAAATCTTTTCTAATTCTACTGTGTTCCTTTCTGAATAAAGATTCAGGTTAAGTACCTCCAAATATTTGTGATTTTGTAAAAGTGACAGAAATTCTACACTCTTTCAGAAAAATGTAGCTTTCTCATTCTACATTCTTTCAAAAATAATCAGTATCTAGTTTTCAATACATTTTTCTGACTGCTCATCCAGCCCTTATATCAGCTATTTTTCTGTGAGGATATTATGGAAGTCAGTGTCAAAGACCTTCCTGAAATCTGGATAGTCAGAATCCACTGCTCTCTACAAGTCAGGATATTTCATCATAAAATCGTTTGGGTATGAAAAGACCATCAAGGTAATCAGTTCCAACACTGCCAAGTCCACAAACAGACTGTGTCCCTAAGTAGGACACCCTTGCATTTTTTGAAGACCTCCAGGGATGGTGTTTCAACCACTCCCCCAGGTAGCCTGCTTCAATGATTGACCCCTTTTCAGTGACAAATTTTTTTCTAATCTTTAAGCCAAACCCTTCCTTGGTGCAACTTCAGGTCATTTCATCCTTCACTTGTTACGTGGAAGATATAAATGCTTGCCTCACTACCTACATCCTCTAAGTTGTAGAGAGCAATAGGGCCTCCCCTGAGCCTCCTTTGCTCCAGGCTGAACAATCCCAGCTCCCTCAGCCAGTCCTCATAAGATTTGTGCTCCTGTCCCTTCCCAAGATCTGTTGCCCTTCTCTGGATTTGCTCAGCCCTTCAACGTCTTTTGCAGTGAGGGGCCAAGAACTGGACACAGGATTTGAGCTGCAGCCTCACCAGTGCTGGGTACAGGGAGAGAGTCACTGCCCTGGTGCTGCTGGCCACACTGTTGCTGACAGAGGCCAGGATGCCATTGGCCTTGGTCTCTTGGCCACGCCCTGGCTCATGTTCAGCCAGATGTCCAGTAGCAATCCCAGCTCCTTCTCTTCTGGGCAGCTTTCCAGCCACCCTTCCTTAAGTCTGTAGAACTGCATGGGGTTCTTGTGACTCAAGGTCACAGGATACAGCACTTTGCTTTTTTGAACCTCATACAATTGGCCTCAGGTTGCTCACCCAACCTGTGAAGATCCCTCTGCAGATCCTTCCTACTGTCAAGCAGGTCAACACTTCTGCCCACCTTGATATGATCAAGGTATTAAGCTGGTCAAGCATAGCTTGATGGTAACTTGATCTGCCTTATGAATGCATGTTGACTACTCTTGAAGATTTTCTTGTCCTTCATGTGCCTGGAAATTAGGATTAGATCCATAACCTTCTGAGGCATCAAGTGAGGCTCACCAGCCTGCATTTCCCTAGATTGTTGTATTGCTGCAATGTGAGCTTTGCTCCTCATACTAAAAAATGGTGCATTGATATCAAAACCAGATGAGCAATTATTTTTATCATCTTTTATAAAACTAAACTTATCATAAAAACTTTATTTTATAGGGCACCTTCACATTTTCTTCTATTATGAAGAATGAATTATGGATACAGACTAAGAGTTCTGTCACACCCCAATTACCTCATTTCCAGCCGACTACTCATGACTGCATATGTGACTGAATTAGAAAATATCTTGCAGGTTAATGAGATCTTGGTTAAGTACACTGAAGCTGGACAAGGGAAACCATCTTCTTTCCATATTTAATAAAAATACATTTAACCCATAAAAAAGCAGTAATGGGAATTGTTTTTTAGATGCTCTATGAATTTTAAAACAACTAATGAATTTCCTATTTCAAACTCATGGTATCACTAATTCAAATTTTTTCTTCAGGAATAAAAATGTAGTTTTCCCTTCCTTTGTGAGGGGTTGCAATGCCAGAATGGTACAACAACTGAAAAGAAGTATAAAATGAATACATGTAAGTATAATTTATAAATGTTCAGCATGTATTGACATATAAAAAATGCTTTCTTTTCAAATAGAACAATGTAATTTTACTTGGAAACGCTAATATTAAAAGCCATAAGAAGAAGACTGAATTTACTTTTATAATTAATCTAGGAAAAATTATCTTGGTTTCTTTTCCATAAAAAAAAATAAAAGAAAAAAAAAAGTAAAGAAGATAATCAGGTAAAAATTTCAAGAAATTTCACTTCCTAGTACTGAACAAATTGAAAGCTTAGCATTCCCAAAATAAAAAAGAAATATAAGAAGAATGAAAATATATACATTATGGAATTGGTTTTTCTTTTTTAACTCACATGACATCTTTCTACACTGATATAAGATTGACAAAAATTACAACCATAGAATCATAAGTTGTCTGGGTTGAAAGGGAACTTTGAAGGTCATACAGCCCAACTCTTTTATGACCACAGACACACCCACTAGATCAGGGTGCTCAAAGCTCAGTCCAACCTGACCATAAATGTTTCCAGGGATAGGACCCCTACAAACATTCTAAGCAACCCATTCCTGTGTCTTACAACCCTCATCACAAAAATTTTTCCTCATACTTAGTGTGAATTGACTCTTTAGTTTAAAACTACATCTCCTCGTTCTATTTCTACAAGCCTAATTAAAAAGTTTGTTCCCATGTTTCTTTTAAGCCAACTGTAAGTACTGATAGGGTCTCCCTGTAGATTTCTGCTCTCCAGGTGGAACAATCCCAGGTTTCTGAGTCTTTCCTTGAAGAAGAAATGCTTCATCACTCATCATTTTTGTGGCCCTCTGTCCTCTCCAACAGTTTGTGCTCTTTTTTTGCTGCGGACACCGCATCTGGACACAGTACTGCACTTGGGGTCTGAGCAAAGGAGCAGAATCACCTCTCTCAACCTTTTCCTGTAGCCCATGATGTGGCTGGCTTTTCATACTGCAAGTGCACATTGTCAATTCATGTCCAGCTTTTCATACACCACTATTCCAAATCCTTCTTGGTGGGGCTGCTCTCAACCTGTTCAGCCCCCCAGCCAGGGCCTGCCCACCCCAGGTGCAGCACTACACCTTGTTGAACCACATGAGATTCCCATGTGCCCACTTCTTGAGCTTATCCAGGTCCCTCTGGATGGCATCCATCCTTCAGGTGTGTCAGCTGCACCACTCAGCTTGGTGTCATCTGCATAGGTAAGAATGAACAAATTATTGTTATTGCTTAGCCAAATACCTCATGACTAAGGAGCTCAATATGTGGCATTTTACAATGCCTCATTTATGAACAGTTTTTTACCACAAGTGAGTTAGGCTATGTCAGAATAGATGTTGTTGCCATTAGGGATACAAAGAAAAATAATTTTTCATATATTCTAAAACACAATTACAGTGACTTAGTTCTTTTCCAGCTAAAGCTATGCAAGTACTCGTATTCTTATATTACTGTGGTATCTGGTTTAAATATGAAACATCTCTTTGTGTTGTCATGGTTCCTAAGCAGAAAAAAAACCACATTATCTCAAGGATTAAAGAGAAGAGTACACATTTTCATTTGAATATGTCAGTGCAATATGACACATAAAGGCATTTTATCTAGCAAAATTTAAATTTCTTCTTCCACATGGAGAATTTCATACCAAAATGCTTTTTCTAAAGACTAATATTTCTTATAATATTTCCAGGATTATATGCTTCTTAGAAAGAGGGAAGCTAGTGAATGAAAAAAAAGATAAAAATATAATAAGAAAAATCAAAGGCTCTGGCATATTTGGAAAATTCAAATACTGGTTTTTTGTTTTGTTTTTAAAAATAATTTTTGGCATTATGGAGTTGCCTGGAAAAAACAGTGGAAATTTCATCAAAACTCCACAACTTGCAAAAGTATTGTTCAGAATGAGCATTCAGGTTTTATTACAATCAGGAAGTTTTGTTTCAACCTGGTCCTGAAAACTAGCCAACAGATAACCTGGCTTTCAGCATCAAAGAGTAGGTCATGGCTCCTCATATACTGATCTTTGGGCATCACCATTCACTCAAATTAACCATTTGCTTTGTCCTAGTATTATTTCATGATCAACATCAAATACAATTTCCATCAAAAACACATCTGTGTTCTCATTAATCACATTTATCAGCAGTCAATGGTCTGATTACAACTTGCAAGACAATGAGTGCAAAGTTACAGAATGTTCACAACACAAGACTAGTAGCCCTCATGCAATTTTCCAACAAAACTGCTCCACAGCTGAGACACAGCTGCACCTGAGACACATCCACTAGGTCTACATAAAGTAATGATGTCCTTCAGTAATTGTTATGTCTTCTAATTCATATATTGAATTCCCTGCAAGTGCACAAATGAACACAAAAATTGTTTATGAGCATTAATTCTACACATGAGGATCAGTCATGATCAGTTTCTGGTATGTTGTGAAAGAATTTAGCAGATGTAATTTGGTAAAGCAAAAGACTATGCTTCAGCCACAAGTAACATAAGGTTCTGTTATTAGGAACTTAGAGACAATATTTTAATTTTGAATGAAAAATCAGTAGCCCAAAATCTCTCTTAGGAAGATATATTGGCCATTGGTATTCCTGGATGTTGAGAATATTTTCACATGAAATATTTGACTTACACTGAAATTGAAGTTTCTCACTTCAACAACCTTACTTCTTAAAGACACATTTTTTTGTGTTTTTTTAAGAGAAATGTGAGCAGCCAAAGTGCAATTGTTAATTAAACAAACGTCATAATTACATAAAGCATCTCAGATATGAAAGAAGTTAATCTTTACACTTCATTAACCTTGCTACAGTTTTTTGTAATATTTTCAAAAGTCTCACAGGAGATAGCCATCAAGGTGTACAATGCTAATTTTGAGGTTAAATTTTAAATTTCTTAATACTGCTTTTGTATCATTTTAGACATCTGTGAAAATGAAACATCAGAAAACAATTTAAAAATGAGCATTTTTTTTTTTTTTTGAAGAGTAAGGTTCAAGGAATAATGCCAATTATTAATGATTAATAATCTCAAGGTTTGTGTTTATCATATAGGGATAAGGTAAGCACATTCAGAAGTATACAAGCAAAGTTTACCAGATCTAAATTTTTATTTTATATTCTTACAAGAAATAATACATAATAAGAAATAAAAAACCCAACCCATACATAACTGTAAGTACAGACCTTTTCCTATCAGATAACTTGACAATATTTATATTGTTCCCTACTGCATCAGCAGGAGACAATTGAAAGGGAAAAATGTTGGCATTGTTTAAACTGTAAGCATAAACTATACCAGCTGGTGCACTCCACTGGGAGCTGATATGTGGGTCAGCACATTGCATCATCAGCACTTCCTCAGCAAATCCACCTGCTTGAGTAAACAGACAATATGGGGCCCCAGTGTAGCAAAGTACATTATTAAAAGGATAACTTCCTATATTTGTGGCCTTCTTGGCATTTTATTTCAGGTAATATTAGCCTTTATTGAAAAAAAGTATTTCATTTTGTAACTAGCTTTAGTGGCCTGATAGGTTCTTTAATGACAGTATAAAGGCAAAAAGTAACTTTGCTAATATAGCTATAGTGCAGGAAAAAAAAAAAATCAACAGAATATGAAGTTTATTTTCCTAGATGTTACTTAGAAAAAAATAATTGGCAACTCTTTTATTGCCATAAACTGAGTCTTAAAAAGATGTTGGAAGTTTAGTTAGTTATTTGACATAGTAAGCTTTTTATTAACCTAGTTTAGCTTACTGTATAGACACAAACGCCTTAGATATGACTCATATTTACATTATTGTAAATAATATGCATTTTGTGTTTCTGCTCTTCCTTGGAAGATGTTTAATTCCAGGGGAATCAATTCTTCTTCATTGGAAAGAACAGGCCTATTAGAAACAGAAAACCACACCAAAATAAAATAAAACCCCCCAAACCAAAAGACATGCAGTCACAATAATTGAAAGCAGATGGAATAAACTAAAAACAGCATAAGCATAAATAAAGACTGAAAGACCTCATGAAAATCTGAAAGTCAAAGCTTGTCTCATTGGAATAAGCTGCTGCGGGTTGGCCTTCAATGAAAGCTCTTGATGTTTAGAAGGGTAGTTCAAGATCTATGTCTTGTGAATTAATCAGCATATGCATATTTTGGAAAGGTTATAAAAGGCATAATGTTGGCTGAACATTAATTTCTGAAAAAAAGTCACTCTTTCTTCCCAGGAAATGAACTGTTTCTTATTGAAACAAAATGTATTTTAAATGAACAATTTAGAAGCTATTTAAAATATTCCAGCAGTATTTCACTTCCATTATTCTTGTAAATTCTTTTTTGCATTTGAATTTGCATGTCTAAAATCCATGTTGGTTGATGCTGTAAATATTCAACAGCAAATATAGAAAAAAAATGTTCTTTTATACTAAAATATATCATTTTAGCTAAATGACAAATGTCAAGTGTCAGTGTTCCAAAGGCAATTCAGATCATAGAGTCTCTTGATTAATGTTTATATAATGTGTGTATATATATATATGCACACATATATATATAAAACAAATAGATTTTGTGCTTCTTTTTCTGAAGAACTACTTCCCTAGATTATGCTCATATACACTGAAATTCGCTATATGCTAAGATTGTTGGATTTGTTAAACCAAAACATCAATAAGAATTTTTTTATTATAACTGACAGAAAAATTCAAAGAAATATTGAATTTCAGTGGGTTTTTCATTACTGAGAATGACCATCCATGTATTAGAAGTGAGAAATAGAAAAATGAGCTACATGTCCTTTAGAAGCTGTGAGGATAAAGCAAAATCGCATTTAAAGACAGCATGAATGGAGGGGAGCCAGTCTTGATAGAATAATGTTTAGCTGGTATGTCTATATCTTCAGAGAAAAAAATAGCAGGAATTGGGGAGGCATTTATAAACACAAGCTCTACAGTCAGCTGGATTTCAGTATTGGAAGATTGTGATTAGATTCCCATAGGTTTCTACTGTGTAGGTTTAACAAGCAAAATGCTTTAAACCTTTCTTCATACATCATGCTCTCCAGCACTCCAGTTATCTGCGACCATTTCAAAAATCCACTCAAGCTTTTCAACATTTCGTTTAAACTGGGAGAACCAAAGCTTGATACAATATACAAGATAAAAAAACCTGATACATTTGTAGACTGTAGAATAGAATAAGAATGGTAACATCCTCTGATCTACTTACTATACTCTTGCTGATGCAGCTCAGAAAAGGGTTATGTTTTTTTGCAGCAATGACACACTGACAATTGATGTTTTTATATGATCTATATGTAACAAATCTAAGTGAAATGTCCCCTGCCAATGGATGAGCTTTGGCAAAAAGTGATGGTTTTAAAACGGTGTTACTTAATTTCATCACTGATTAGAATATTATTCAAACACCTATAATCCTACTTTGGAGACAAGAAATGACATGTTTCATTGTTTAAACAATCTCCCTTCTCATCTCTGCCAAAGCAGACATTTATAATTACATGTTGAAAACACTTGCTCTAACCAACGTACTTGTGCAGAGAAAATCTCTAATTTTTTTCCACTAGTATGCATCTGCAAAGTATTGCTTAAGGCATCGAGAAATTGAAAAGATTTGTTAGGAACTGAGATCTGTAGAGCAAAACCTGTGAGAAAAACCCATATTTTCTTCTGAAATACTTTGTAACAGGTAAGAAAATAATTCCTTATTTAAAAAATTGTTAGCAGTATTATCTATTTTTGTTAGAAAATAATAATTTAACTGTTCATATTTTCATTTTTATTTATACAAAATTATTAGTGTTTAGGTATATTTTAGCAAATTATAGCTCAGCCTTAAACTTTTTAATGGAAGGTTTGCTTACCTGCCAATTATTTGTTGCCTTTTCATTGTAACAGATAACTTGAGTCGCAATGTATTTCATTTGTCTTTCTGATTGGTTATGTTAAACATCTGAAATAATCTGTATTATTTACTGCTACATCTTTCCATTATCTTATCTGTGTGAGATTTCTTCCCATATCTCTTTAAATATAAGACATTTTTGGCTTAAACAATCTTTCATGTATAAAGTGTCTAATCATGAGCTGAACTTGTATAAAATCTTCAGCTGCACACATGCATGAATTCAATTTGGGATCATGTTCCTTGCTAGATCCTTCTCAGCTGAGCTATATTGCAATCATGCCTTGTGCCATTTGCCTTTCTGACCTGGAGCCTGATATCTTGATCGCACACCTGCCCCATTACTGTGGACTTGTCTGGTGGTGTGAAATCTCTGATAAACCAGAATTCCTGCAACAGACTTGCCCTTCTTGCCTGGGTTCTGTTACTACACAGCTTGGGGCTGCCCCTGACAGTCTTGTTGCTGCCCTCAGTTCCTAAATCACCTTCTCAGGAGGAGAAGCACCTTCCTGGTACTCTCTGAAGTCTGTGGTGAATTGTTGCCTTTTTTATACTTTACCAAGTATATATTTACAAGGGTTCAGTTTTGGGCGTTTTGGGGATTTTTTTTTTTTTTTGTTTTGTTTTTGTTGTTTGTTTTTTTTTTTTCCTGTATGAGGGTTGTGTTTGGCGCTTTTTTTTTTTCTGATGGTGATTTTGTTTGGGGGTCTGTGGTGGGTTTTAGTTGGATTGATTTTGTGAATTGTTGGAGTGTTTTCAGCGTATCTTTTCAAACACCAATATTTCAAAGATAAAACATATGCTTCTGAAAAAAAAGTTCAGGCTCTGATCTTGCTTATAAGGATTTTTCCACTTCTTAAGGGTATCTATATCTTTTCAGCTAGAAAATGGTCTCCCCCTTGTCAAAGCATCATAAAGGTTGACTTTTGCTTTAATGAATCTTATGTTGCTAGGGCATTGCTAATGACTGTGTAAAGAATGAATATTATAGAGATAGAAGAGTATTCTGATTCAATCCTTTTAAGAGCTTCAAACCCACATTATTCAATTATATTTGTAGACAATAATTTTAAATCTGAAATGCTGTTATTCCATATTCTTTCACTGTCCTTCACCAGTCTCATCTGAATTATTTTGCACCTGTTCTCTAGATGTAATTCCATGTACTACACTTAGTGTCAGATTATATACATACTCCTTTGTTAACAATTTAATTACTAATAACAATTAATCAAGATTGCTTTTAAGCCCTGCCTAAACTTTTGTGATAGAATACTTGCTCCAAAGAGGAGATTACTGTTGGGAAGGTAGAATTAGAAAGAAATGATAAATATGACTCTTTAGCCAGAAAGGCTAAGGAAGAAATACAAATGAAAGCACGGTTTGAATAATTCAAAGAAACTGATCTGGTATGCCAGAACACATTCTTTCCCCCAATAAAACTAAGCTAAGACCCCTCTCTCCAGCCTTATAAGGAAAGGTCTGAAGGACCCTGAGATAACTAAAAATATGCAAAACCAGCGATTTCTATAGGTCGCATACAAATGTTACTGTATTAGTATACTTAGAAAGATTGGTTAGTGAAGGCATAGAATATTCAAAGGTATAGATTATATAAGTAATTGTAAAAGAGAGCTCTCTCTCTTGCTACACTCTCTTGGTCTCTATTAGCCTTCTTGCCTCACGCTTTCTACACTCCTGCTGCTCTCTTTTTCCTGCTCTTCCCTGCTCTTCTTTATCCCTTTTTTCCCTTGCTCTCTCACTTCTGTTCTGTTACCCTCTTTCTTAGCAATCTTAAGTCTTGAACTCATGTATTCATATTTTACCCCCTTTTGTATTGTTCTCTCTGAGCCTGCTTTGAGCTCTATCTGCTGGCTCATAACAGGCTCTCTCTCTCTCCCACGCCCTGAAATAAACTACTAACATCTAACTCAACTATAGAGGTCTCTGCCGTGTCTTGGACTGTCCATCCCGAAGCGTCTCCTACAATTACTGTTTTTATTTTTAAAAAGTAGAGTGTGGGGGCCGGGGAACCCGCTGGCTCCGCGATCCTGGCTCTCCCCTGGAGGCAATACACCTTTCACTCAGAGAGAGGCAATGTATCCCTCCCAGGGGTCTTTGAGTTAGTTGTGTTAAACTGTTGTGCCCCATTGGTGTTCCCCCCTGCTGTCCCACCCCGATACATATATCTTGGGCTCCCTCCCACTGCTCTCCTCCCCTATAAATATCCTGGGTTTTCCCCTGTTGGAGAGATTAGCTGTTGCTGGCTCCCTTCGCCAAAGCTCTGCCTGAATAAAGGTTTGTGCTTAGCGGAATGCTGGACCAGCTTTCTCGTCCCTGCTTCCCGTGTCACCTGCCCACTGCCGCTGAGCTGAGCTGGAATCACTCACCTGGCCGAAGTCACTCACACGCGCTTCGGCCCAGCCCTTTTCAGGGCTGCTTCTCTAGAGAAGTCGTGACGCTCCAGCCTTTCCATCGCCGCGGCAGTAGAGAATAATTTGGAATGTGGCTGTGATTTGGTGACTTCCTTTTCTCCAAACTGGAGAGACATGGATTTTATTATTAATTATTGAATAAGGATGGATGGAGCCAGAGAATTGTAGTCAATGTCTCCATGACCCGACGGACACCAGTAACAAGTGTTCCACTGAACATTATCCTGGGAACAGTGCTTTTTAATGTCTTGATCAATGACATAGACAGTGATACCAAGTTCACTCTCAGCAAGTCTGCAGATGAAAAAATCTGAGCAGTGCAGTAGATACAAGAGAAGGAAGGGATGTCATCCAGGGAGACCTGGATGAATTTGAGAAGTGGGTCCATGAGAACCTCATGAAGTTCACCAAGTGCAAGTGTGCAAGTGTGAGGTGCTGCACCTCGGTCGGGACAACCCCAGACATCAGCAGAGACTGGGAGAAGAACTAATAGGGAGCAGCCCTGTGGAAAAGGACTTGGGAGTTCTTGTAAATGAAAATCTGGATGCGAGCCAACAGTGTGTGCTTGCAGCCCAGATGGTCAACAGCATCTTGGGTTGCATCAAGAAAGGAGTGGCCAGCAGGTCAAGGGTGGTGATTTTGCCCCTCTGCTCTGCTGTCATGAGATACCACCTGGAATACTGAATCCAAATCTGTGGTCCTTAAGACAGGACATAGACCTGTTAGAGCAGGTCTAGAGGAGAATCACAAAAATGATCAGAGTGCTGGAGCACCTCTATGAATACAGGCAGAGAGAACTGGGGTTGTTCAGCCAGGAGAAGAGAAGGCTTCAGAGATACCTCATTGTGGCCTCTCAGTACTTAAAGGGGACTTACAAAAGAGAGCAACGTATATTTCTGATGACTTAGGGAACTTCTGGCTTTGAATATAAGTGATACGAAAGGAACATAAGTGCTAAATTAATTGGAACGTGTACAAAACAAGAAAAATGTTCTGTGTCAAAGGAGTCTATTGTGTCAGGCAGTAAAATTCAGTACTAGTTTTACTTTCTTCATCTAAAGTCTGTAGCAGAAAATGATGTTTTTATATTTTCTGGCTGACACACTGCCAAAATCCATCCCTTTCCTCTATTCTCTCTGAGCTTCCTACTCTCCAGTGCAGCACAGGGTAAGTGTGATGGGCATGAAGAAGAAAAAGAATATATATATATCACACATTCAAATGAAAACCTTTTTGTGTATTCTTCCTATTAAAATAATTTCACCTTCAAGTTCATACATTCTGCTTGCTTATTTTTCACTTCCTGTGTGTGTCTCTTCCTGATTTTATGAAACCTTGTTGTGGGTTGAAGGAAGGTAGCTCTGTTATGGCTGAATTTTTCTTTGAAATATAGAGCTAGTAACATTGTCAGTAGAATTTCTGATGTTTAGCTATCCTGTATATCATACTGTAGCAGTTCTGTTCTCAAGGAAGCATGGCAAACAGGATATTCTATTTCTCCTGAAGTAGCTTGGTTTAGCAGAGTAGAAATCTGCTACTGCCTCCAGATGCCAAGCAAGACTTGACTGTTCTTTGTTAATTCAATGCTTTTCCCAGAATAACAAGCACAAACAATCCAGCCATCTCATGCAGGTGTTTTGTGGCAAAAGTTTTGTACTTTAAGGCCTTCCAGATTTCAAAGACTACTCTGAAAGTCTGTAAAATTCTAGTCGTCCATATGCTTTTAAAGTTAGGAAATATAGATAGGACACCAGTTCTGCATTTCCTTTCATCCCTCTCCCTAAGAAAAGGGAACAGAACAAAGAGCATAACAACATCTTTCAGCCCTAGAGTGATTTGCAACCTAAATCAGTAATAAGAACTTTGTGATTATTCACTTCATCATGGTGCCTATCCATGCTATGTGAATACACATTGAATTCAATTGAGATAGCTCCCTTGCTGTTTCAATTTCAATTTAATTATACTTACAGTGAGAACCATAACATATTCAGGTTTGCAGCTTTGGATTGACCTTGATTATTTTCTCAAAGTGAAATTTCTTTTTGTTTTGTTTTTGTTTGGTTTTTTGTTTGTTTGTTTTTTGTTTTGTTTTTGTTAGTTTGTTTTGGGTTTTTCTGGGGGTTTTGTATGTTTTTTGTTGTTGGTGTTGCTGGGGTTTTGGGAGTTTTTTGTTTTTTGTTTTTGTTTTTTTGTTTTTTAATGTACTGTAAGGTTCCATACAGAATTTCTACTGAGAATACTAGGTAATGAGCATATATTTTAAATAATTTATTCTATTTCTACGGTTTTATTATATGTCAGTACCTTATAATAAATTTTTATTTTTCTAATTAAAATAAACAAAGAAACCAAACTGAAGTAAGCAAACAAACAAAACCCTAGATAGTTTTACTTTTTTTTTTCTTTTTTTTTTTCTTTTTTAAAAAAAGTCCACCCCTCAGAACTGGTATGATTTATAAATCAGGGTTCTGAAAGTTCTGTCATGATTTTGATGTCTAGTAAGATTATTTTCTTTATATTGTCTCTACAATGCAGAAAATGAACAGAAGATCAGGACAGTCATGGGAAAGTACTTAAATTATGAAAGTAAAAACTCTGAATAGGAGCAATCTAACTATTTTACATAGTTTTCCCAGTTTTATTAACTTACTGAAATTTATTAGAATCACACAAGACATTCTTGGTTTTCAGTACTTATGAAATCTGTAATGCTCATTCCTTCCTTGAATTATGTATGTCAGAAAGAATATTTTCCTCGGGCAAACAGACTACAAGCCTGTAAAAATCTGCTAAAATATTGATCTTATTAAGAATCTGCTTCCTGTTAAATTTCAATTCCATACATATAAAAAATTTAACTTTATTTTTTAATAATAAGTTGTTGTTTATGTTTAAAAAGTAGAGAGCCGAGTGAAAAAAGTTGCATTCTTAGAAATAAGTATAAGAAACAATTTTCTTTAAACTTTTAATTAGGCATTTTTTTTCATCCCTTAATGTGATCTTTAATTTTTTCATATCTAAATCTGGTTTTATTTTTCCTACCAAAGAAAGGCAATCAACCAAATTATGATCACTAATGGCAAAATTCAATACACTCAGAACATGTATGTCCAGTGCTTTAAGTATTTTTGTATGTCCATATTTCTAATGGAAAAAATCACAATTATGGCACTACTCAATGTAAACCAGCAACCCTCTCTGAAAATACACCTCTGTACTCCTGTCTGAATCTTGAAAGGATAAAAAGCCCCCAGAGTCCCACATATCCAAATTATGCATTGATCCACCTGATAACATATAAATATGGAACCAAAACTGCTATTGTGGGAAATGATAACACGTTAAAAAGAGTCATGTTGCCTGATTATAAGCCATAGCTGAGATCCTCTGGGGTAAAAATTATGAAAGAAATAATACTGCCTAATTGCAGTAACATCAAATACTGAAGACATTAAAATCCTTGACAAAATATACACTTACAAAATATACACTTACACTTACTTTTAGAAAAGTATATAGGTTCTATCATTTTTAAAAATAAAGAGTTTAAACACCTTGTAAATGGCAGAATATTAATGCAATATTGTGTGTTCCTTTTCAGTAGTATTTTACTTTACAATATTGTATTATAAAGGTAGGAGTTAGATTAGTAACTTTTGAACACCTTTTTCTTTCTGGATTGCCTAATATATGCTATAATTTTCCTCGAGGTTTTTGAGACCTATCTAGATCAAACTCTGACGGACATGGTCTGTCCTCAAACCTGCCCCTTCTTAGAGCAGGAGGTAGAGACCTGCTGACACCCCTTCCAACCCAAATTATCCTATGATAATCTTGGTACTAGCAGGTTAAACTTTTAACGATTTTATCTCAGTGACCTAGAAGGTTCCCAGACTAATTTTGTCTTTTCTATCTTCACCATAACCTGCTAAATGAATTAGCTGGATCCCTATGAATGGCAGACTTGATGTCTTTCCCTGTGCCAAATTTTCTTGCCCTCTGTTTTTTAACTCCTAGAGTGAGTGATTCAATGCTCAAGGCAGAAAGACTGAAGAATTTTCATTATAAATAACACAGCAAAACCCAAAACCAGACAATAAAATAAACAAATTCCCCACATATGACACTAATGTAAAGGAAACTCCTTGCTGTAGAGACCAACACCTCAGTTTTGTGATAATGTTATACTTGTAGTGCTGTCCTTACCCTCTGGGGCAAACTGACAGATTCTGCTGTGGTGGTAGACAATAAAAGTGACAAAAAACTGAAGCTATTCAACATAATTCTTCTTGCAGCATTCTGTTACTTTGGATGTGTAAGCACAAGCCTCTATAAATGCAGAGTAGAGGGGCAGGTTGGTTTGTTCTTTTTTTCTTTAATGCTATACAAACTGGTGGGAAAAACTGAACACAGGCATTAGCATTTTTTTCTTGAAAAGGGTGTGTACAAAATATGTCTTCAGGCTTTTGATCTTCCACAGGTGGACAGTTTCTACTCATATAGATTAACAAATAATAATCTAATCCCAATTGCTGTATAAAGGTAAGGTCTTCCTATTTCTTGAAAACATTTTTTTATCTCCCTCTGGATACTGCATTTAAAGATATTAACTGCAAACAATTTAATTTAATTAATTTAGGGCTCTTGTATTCAGAGCATGAAAAACAAATTATCATTTCTATGTTTAAGAGGTTTTTCACTAGACTTCATAATATGCTCAGAAATAATTTTACTTCAATGTATTATATATCAGAATATAATTGCATTTTAATATTTTTTTAACTCGGATTTCCTTCAACAGTATCTAGCTGCCTAAACTTCTAGTTAAATGTAAATGTGTTTTTTAGGGAATTTTTCTGCTACCAAGCTGGAACCTAATAAGATCTAGCAAGAGCATCACATTCCATTAAAAATTTTTACTTCATGTCCTAATAATATTATGATAAAAATATACCCATTTTTAAGATACACTCCTTTTCATGTTATTCTTATCATTAAAATGAACCAAGAAAACTGTGATCACTCTCTAATAAGTATGTTTATACTAATGTTCTCAATAAACATTTTAGTGTCTGAAATGTTTATAAAAATTGGATTAATCTAGATAGGAAAAAGCACATAAAAATAATAAACACTATCATAAGTCCAACAAATTTTCCTGATGATAATATTTGTTTTGCTGAAATATTTGAAAATTAAATAATCTCAATCAATAACTCTGAGCAGAAGGGTCTGTAAATGATGCAATAAGTGGACCTACAATTTTAGGCAGTGATCCATACAATCAACTTCAAATATCTACTCTATGATAAGTGGATTCATGCCTAGTGATCTTTTCCTTTCCCCTACTGTAGCACTAGCTTCCCTGATTAGATGAAATAAAACAACACAAGAGATAAATATGTATTAAACATTATCATTTAATTTATACAGAGTAAATTTCAAAGAGTGATCATGGGATTAGGAAATTAAGAGCCTGACTATACAAGTTTATTCTTTTGAAGTTCCAGAATGGTTCTGAAAAAATGTTGAAAAATACTAAGTACTATATTGTTGTAAGAACTTTCAAATCTTTCTGCTTTCCAACCCAATGGAAAAGAAAAAAAAAAAAAAAGAAAAAAAAAAGATAAACCAGACAACTTTCTTCACTGCCCCCCCAGATTATTAGTTTCCTCTAGAATCAAAACCGAATTTTTTTTAATTAGCTGTTCAGAGCGTATAGTTTTCCAGACTGCTTTACTACCATAGCCAACTCAAGGATCCTTTGTAACTGTGTTGCACAAATATGTTATGCATTTATGGTTCACGAAAAACAGGTGCCAAAAATGTTTCCAAGATAAATTTGACCTCAACTCACAGAGTTAAATCTGTACGGTATCCGTTGCTTTTTTATTCTCCCTAGTTGTTAGCTTTATGAGCACACTAGTACTAGAGAATCCATTTACATCTTTCTAGTTTTGATTACAGTGAGACTTCCTGGCTTTGAAACCTGCTTGATTTTCTCTTGAGCAGAAGCTGTTGGGCTTTGATAATACCTTCTACTCCTAGGAAAGGAAATAAGGGGTAGCATCTTTAAAGGAAATTAGTTCTGCTGCTTAATTGATAGCTATTACAATGGCATAACTTAATGGGAAAAATGTACTGTATCAAGTTTTATATTGGCAGCTTCCTGTGAATGCCACCTGCATATTAATTATGGCACAGTGTTCACCTTGGTTTAATATTCTGCTTCTTTTGCAGAAAATGAAAGAGAGGAACTGAATTTGAGAACAGTTGTAAGTTATTCAGAACAAAAGTACAGAAACTTGCTCTAGACCTGGCAGGGCTATATTAACTAATGACAAGAGTGAGAAAACTGTAAAAGAACAGATTAGCAAATCCCTTGTTGCGGACTACTTCATCAAAATCAAGGTAAGTTCTCAGGCAGTTTTTTCAAGGAGAATTGAAGGAGGGAGAGAAAGAAAGAGAATCAAGATATAGGTAGTAGGTGCATTCAAGCAAGACAGTTTCAGGGGTTTAGGGGATTTTTAGCTTTCTCCTTGTGGAAGGATTGTGGCAGCTGATTTCCCTTTGCAGATGTTTAGCAGTCACAAGAAATCACATTATTTTCGAGAAGAGAGAAGAGAGCTTTCACAGAAGAAGGAACTGAGAGGTGGAAGAAATATGTTTGTGAACAGAAAAAGTTCAGGAGTCCAAAGGGAAATGAGTTTGAAATCACAAATAACATTGATGAGATTTCAGACCCTGAAGAAAGTATTCTGAAAGTTGCCAGATGCATTAGAAAAAGGTATAGCATCTACACTGAGATTTTTAGCTTACCTAGTAATTACAATCTACTGAAAAAAACAGGAATACTGTGGTGTAGGAAAGAGAAGTAAGCTGGCATACTGACAGCCTGATATCCTGTTAAGAAAGGAGATGTAGCTTTTTAGAAAAGTGTTTCTCTGTGACCTTTCCAACTTTCAACTCTGCAGACACCAGCCTGTGAAAAAATGCAGTGCTATTTTTGCATGTATAAGAACTGGGACTCTAACACTTCTACTCTCTGACAACCTCATTGCTTCTTTCTTTAACTGAAAATTATCAGTCTTTCTCTCAGTACTTTTTAAATTCAAAATATATTTACTTTGGAGAAGTAGCCTTTAGATGCTGATCTTGAAAATATTTCTGCATATTTTGTTACTTAGAATCTGTGAAAGACTCTCAGGTACTCTCAGGTATGTCAAAAAATAAAGTATTTCCAGATAGGCAAGAAGTGAATGTAAATTTCCTGTCTGACAGATGTTTATTTACTAGTGTGTCATCTCTGTTTCTACAGGAAACATACTTCCTACAATGATCACATAGGAAAAAATGGCACACTGCAAATACCGCTCTTCCAAAGGGGAAGGGAAGGGAAGGGAAGGGAAGGGAAGGGAAGGGAAGGGAAGGGAAGGGAAGGGAAGGGAAGGGAAGGGAAGGGAAGGGAAGGGAAGGGAAGGGAAGGGAAGGGAAGGGAAGGGAAGGGAAGGGAAGGGAAGGGAAGGGAAGGGAAGGGAAGGGAAGGGAAGGGAAGGGAAGGGAAGGGAAGGGAAGGGAAGGGAAGGGAAGGGAAGGGAAGGGAAGGGAAGGGAAGGGATGCACTTCTGTTTTTCCACTGTATTTAATAATGCTTGTATAAAAATGATAATCATTAAACACATGATTCTCAAATGTTGTCATCTTAATTTTTTCTGTACCTTGTCTATAAGTTTTCATTTTTAGCTAGATTCTTTATTTAGCTTCATAGGTCTTGCTAAATGGCATATGAAAAGCTACATAATTTGAAGCTGAACCTTTTTCTTCTTACCTTTCTATTATTTCTTTAGAAAAAAGAAATCTCTTATATAGCCATGTTGTCAAAAAATGATCCACTTCATATACCAGTCTTCCAAAATCTGTAATGGAGCAGATGTGTCCAAGGAAACTTTCAAAGTCCCATTGAGAAAGAGAAGAATATTATAATTATTATGGCATTGAACATCTGAAATAAACCACAAACAAATAAAAATAGTATGAGGGAAGACTTTTACATTGTAAGTTGTAAGTATAAAGGAAACTGATTAAGAATAGATCTTTGCAGTTGTATTGTTTTGTTGTTCCTATTCATTACTCTTTGTACCTTCTAAAAGACAGACTGCACCTGGAGTAAATTATGTTTCTCATGTTTAAAATTATATTTTCATATTTTTTCTTTTCTTTTTCTGTGAAGTATTATTAATGTCATATTATTCTTGTTTCATAAAATAAATAATATTTTGTATAAGATTTTTGAACGTCTGGGGTCTAAGCAAAGTTTGAAATGCTCTAATTTTCAAGTAATTATCTTAAGGTGGAAATTCTTATAAAGATGTAAATTATATTAAATAGATCCTTGTTGCTCCCTTCTAAACAGAGATGTGGCAAACAAAAACTGCCTTCTTTCTTGTGTTTTTGTTAGCAAAGCATTACAGTTTTGAAAATTCTTAAGACATACATAGCTAAAGTTATATATGGAGATGAAGGGGAAAGATCAATGTCAAAGAAAAAGGGTTTCGCCTCATCTTCTGAGATTGCTATGCTAGTACATCTCAGAAAAGAAAATAACAAATGCATTCTCTCTAGCCCTTTCAAGATTCATAGCTCCCTTCAGCTCAACAAAGAAGGCTTTATCAGTGCTTTGTCATATCTTTTGTTTTCCTTGAATCCATATATTGCATTAAATTTCTGAGCTCACTTTTAAAAATAATTTTTAAAGATTGAAATAAAATTCTTTTTATAAAGGTATTGGAACACAAAACAGCTAGCCACTGTCCATATTTAGTTGCCCTTTATAAACAGGATTTCTTCATTTCTATTCGTTTTATTCTTTAAACACACCTTACTTTCTCAGGTTGTCACGTCAAAAGGAACATAGGAATATCTACTTCAGATGTACAGGCAGAAGAGCAGCTTGAGTCACCTCTCTTGGACTCTGCTCCTGCAGTAACATTCCAAATATGACAAATCTTCATGTTGTCAATGCTATGCTCCATTTGTGTTCCTACTTTTGCTTCTTACCAGTGTAGAATCTACCACACATCATATCATGTTTCTTTACTGATGGAGGTCTGAATGATACAGATAGTGAAACAATTTCTGGGCACTCACAGGTTTGCATATTTTTTGAGTGTATGGGATGATAACTATGGACTGACAATACATTTGCCATTATTAAAAATTACAGAGAAACCTTAAAAAATCCAGACAACTTTTTTTTTTTATTTTCCAATTAAGTTCCCCTGCATTGAGAAAATCTCTGTAAACAGGGGTTGCAGATTTTAATCACTACTCTTCCTTTAACCAGGAAACTAATAATTCAGTTTTAGCTTTCTTCACTGACCCCAGTAATGCATGTAATGGTTGCCCTTGTACACCAGGACTGATGTTCACTGAGCTGCCTGGTGCAAAAAAGGTGAATCTTAAAGAATTTCCTTCTAGTTTTTTTTTTGTTTTGGTTTTGTTTGTTTTTTTTATTTTTTTATTTTATCAGCAGCTGAACATTCAGTTTTCCAGTCCTAAATTCTTTTTACAATTCAGAGTGAAATTAAATTTCACTATTTACTTGCACTTTTTCTCCTGCTGAGCATAATCAATCTGGAATTGTGCTGAGAAAAGTGACATCACATCAGAGGCTGTTATTCCCTTTCTTGAGTTTCATCTCCTTCTTTTAATAGTATGAAGAAATAAATCCTTTTCACAGACATAAGCAGTTACATAACTGCACATAATTTTAGTTTTGAAGGATTTACAAAGATTCACAGATTGAAAAATATATCCATCAGTTCACAAAAGTACAGAATGTTGTTCAGACTACTACAGAGAGAGATGTTATTTCCTAAGCAAGAAGAATACAGGAGTACCAAACTCTTAAAATCCTTGTCTGCTGTAGTGCGTAGCTGTACTGAAATCAGGCACACTAGAAATCATCAGTTTATGTATCTGCAGAATTTGGATGATGTGAACTCTGGAAAAAAAAAAAAAACAAACCCCAAAACCAAAAAAACTGCATAATCTTTTAATCTAAATAGTTTCCTACCTCACAACTGAATATATAGTGTCAGTAGTATTCTTCAGAAAAAGGCCCCAACCCACTGGCAGTTTTAGGTATACAGACAGCCTAAGTTTGTATAGAAAACCTGCAGAAAATTATTTCTCTGTTACTAAGATAAATTAACTTTATATGTACGAGGACAGAATAGGGTAAGAGTTGTTTGCTTCCTAAATATTTGACACTCAAGTCTACTCTTACCCACTTAGCCATTTGGTAACATTGCTAAAAAATATTTTTCAGCTGTTAGTCTTTTTTCCTCACCATTTTATGCAATTTATCTCTTCTTTTGGGAATAAAATCTGAAATATCACAGATGTAAAATTAATTTAGGACTAAGAAGGAACAGAAACAAACAAGAACATAATTATAATATTTAAGAAGTTCAAAATAAACACAAAATACACTGCTAACTTATGGAGTCAAAAAGAGGTTTAAACTCCATTTCACATAGCCAGCTGGAGGTTATATTTCCTGGAAGAAATTAAACAACAGGTTTAGATTCCATCCCAAATATCCTGTCTCTTACTGATAGTTTTATCATGACAGTAATTAATTTAAAAGCAATGAGAGCTACTCATGTGTGTGAAATTTTGCACGAGTAGGTATTCATTGACATCACAGCTGGTAGAAAATGAAGCAAGGAAAAATTCACTAAAGTGTTTGCAATAATGATGTCTTTTCCTTCTTCCTTCAACTGCCTCTAAAGGAAATTAGTATTTTCTTTTCTTATTTGATGAACTATCTTTAGTCTTTTTGAAAAACATTATAATGATTAGATGGCAGATGCAACACAGTCTGACAACAAAGTTGTAAAACCAGCGCTTCCTCTCAAAAATGCCTGCTTAGATATACAAAATATGAAGTTGAGATAAAAGATCTAACAGTTTTGAAAACCTGCCAGATATTTTTCACTGAATAAGAAGACATATCATCTCACTAAAGCAACAGAAAACAAATTAAGACCCAGTTTAAAACTTTTAACATGCCGTGAATCTTCTGGAGCATTCACAGTATGATTCACAGCATTGGATTATGTCTTCCACAAGCATTATTAGCAATTATTATTTTATGTTCTCACTTCTAAGCTAAGTGGGGTAAGCTTCTGATATCCACAGGCAAATCAGCCTGCATGTTCTGTGATAAAGGAAATACCTTTGGAATAAGTATTACTAATAAATGTACCTTATGGATAGGTTAGATACAAGATTTCTAGAGATAAATTTAAAATATGTGCACATGTAAATCAGAGTACCATAGAAAGGCTTGGATTGGAAGGGACCTTAAGATTGTATAATTCCAACCCGCCTGCCACAGGAAAGGGTGCCACCTGTTAGATCAGGGCACATCCTATCTCAATCTGGTCTTGAACACTTCCAGTGATGAGGAGTCCACAACCTTTCTGGAGAACCTCTTACAGTGCTTAACTACTGTGTGTAAAAAGTCAGCCTCCCTCTTTTTTATAAGCCACTTTTAAGTACTGGAAGATTGCAATGAGACCTCCTCAGAGCCTTCTGTTCTCCATGCAGAACCCTAACTCTCTCAGCTTGTTTCCTTAGGAGAGGCCCTCCGGCCCTCCCATCGTGTTCAAGGATGTCCTTCCTGTGGACTCACTTCAATAGGTCTGTGTCTTTCTTGTTGGTTAATTATCTCACATCTAAAGTGAGGTAAACAAGGCTGAGGGAGAAGAATGTATCCATAAGGAAAGCCAAACCCAGCAGCTGTCCTGAAAATCAGCTCTGGTTGGCTTCTGTTGGGGGAGATTATAACTCACAACTGCTGAGACCAGGTTTGCATGCACTTCCCTGCAACTGAGCGGAATGAGGAGAGATTTTGGAGGGATGATGACAAAACCAGAGGGGGTGAGCACTGGAGGCTGCAAGTCAGATAAAGGACATACCCTGCAGAGAGCCCTGCCTCACACACACTGGCTCAGTTGTAAAACTAGGTCTCTCTCCCAAGAAGGTCATTCCCACAGGACATTCACATCACAGACATCTGTCATGTCTTAGGAGTCATAAACCATCAAAAATCCCCAAAGCACACCCCCAGACTCATTTCTGAGGCCTTCCACCAGAGGATTGCATGTGATCCACAAGTGCTGCAACAGATCCAGAGTCTGGGGAACTTTGCCCATCCCCACAGGGCATGGGCGTTTCTACATGTATCTGATCATCTATTAACCCACTGAATCCATTGAACTCTATGTTTCATGGAACCATCACCATCCCTCACCACTGCGAGGACCAGAAGAACACCAATGGAATCCACAGGTGTGGTGAGTAATTTTCTACTTTATTTGTCTCTCTATCACTCTCTCTACCTGACATTTATAATTAAAATCTGCACTGTTGGCTTCAGCATATGGTCTCATTTGCACCTTAATTGGAGTAGAGGCGTCTCTCTAATAATGGAATGTTAACATAAGGCTGCCTTGTACTTTGGCTCTAAAAATTAGAAATACCATGTGGATTTGAGTACAGATTTTGCTTGCTGCTTTTACTTCACTGAATTGAATGAAGGAAATGGAAAAATACCATTCTGTGATTAGTGGTTTTGGCTTTCCTATCTTCCTTGCTTTTCAAGAGGTCTCCTTCACTGTATCTTTTCCCTGTTGTCCATTTACCTAGGCCATATTAAAAACAAGGGGTTTTTTCTTTCTTTTTTCTTTCTTTTTTCTTTCTCTTTTCTTTTTCTGTGAAGTAGAGTCTTAATGAAGAAAAGGAGTAAGTCCCCATTTATGTAACCATTACCAGGTTCCTCAAAATATAGTAAATTAAGAGTAAGACAGAGGATGTTATAAGCCTTCACATTTTATCAATGTGATAAGCTTCAAACCAAAATAATATATATATTTGCTTTGAACTCTGTTGAGCTGAGTTGATTTCTCTTCAAAATTATCAATTTAGTCAAGTTAACCATTAGCTTGAGTAATTCAAATAATTAAAAAATAAAATAAAATAGGTCTTCTGCTATCAATTTTATGTATATACACACACACGTTGACTGCTATATTGGGCCTGATAATAAACTTTCTTTACATGAATGATAGACACAAATGTAGGAAGAGCTGCCTCACCAGCAACTCCAGGGCAAATATAGTTTGTTTTAGAAAGAGGTGACCTGCATTTTAGCTTTCACTAAAGTTTCACAGAGTTTCAATATTTAATGAACTGATTATTTGTGTGAGCACTGTAAAATTCTGTGTTCAGACCGCTGACCCACATAACTGTAAAAAATTACAAACTTCAGAAATAACAACTGAAAGGTTCAGATGCTCTGTATTGCCTGTGTTAAGCACTTCAGACAGGACTATAGGAATAATTATTATATATTATTATCTATTATTATTATTACTATAAATAGGAATAATTGCATTTTAATCATATTACCTAAACTCAGGTGAGCTTTTTTAATATTTAATTTTTGAGAAGACAATTTTTTTGCCTTGAAACTCAAAACTGATTTCTAGTTCCTAATATTTAAACAGAGAAAGGTATTTGCAACAAAAAAAAAGCTCTGTATTTTGTTTCTGTCAATAAAAAATAACATGTATAGTAAGAGAGTATAGAACTGAACCTGCAGTAGAGAGGTTTTTTTGCACAGCCAGACCAATACATGCAAAAATAATTTTGTCTTCTTTGGTCTTAAAGCAAGTAGAAATAAAATTTTCATAAATCACAATCAGATCACTAATGGAATAAAAGTAATAGTGTTCACCCAGACATTGCCTTTTGTCAGAATATGGAAAAAGTGAAACTTCTAAGACCTTCCAAGTATCTCCCTGCTGTTCAAATTATGTTAATTATGATTGCATATAAATGGAAAGATAATTTGCCAGGTTTGTTGCTTTTGCAGTTTTAGTATAGAAGTGAAAAGTGGAGCTGCAATATGCTGACGTTTTTTGATATACATATAATCTTTAAAACTTCTAGGTATCTAATCCTGAGGAAATGCAGCTATTGCACAGGCCACACAGGCTAATAACCAAGAACATTTATATTGCCTCCTTAGACAACCAGACACTTTTCAACAACAGTTTACAGCTCATGATTAGATACACAGTGGAATTTTTTTACTGATTTCTGAATGAGTCAAAATTATGATCAGTGATTTTTCCCTGCCTCTCACTGTTTTGAGTATTTGTTGGCTTTTATACTCTCTTTTCTCACTTTTATATCCCTTTGCTAAACCCTTTTATAATCATTACGTATTTCTGGCTCATATTGTCTTACAACGTTCACATAAAATATATTTTTAAACCATATCTTTTATTCTGTTGTTGAAGTATGAAATCACAGCACTGAAACCAACTAACTTATTTTAGATGTATGCTGATATATCTCTTCTCAGTCTTGTTTTCCTTAAACCACCACAACAGCAAGAAACATCTATTTTAGGAAATTCTTTAGAATGGCAAAATTCATCATTAATAGAAATGGAGTGAGCTCTTTTCCCAAAAGAGGTACTTGTGAGATCAAACACACTCTAGTAAAGCAGAGTTAAGAAACTGCATTGCAGCTGTCTCTGTCAGTCTGTTATCTACATAAGAAATGACTTTACTTGCTTCAGCCAACAATTCAGAACTCGTTATGAAGAGGGGTTTGGTGCTTTTTTTAGATCATATTTTGAAAAAGGAAAACGTAAAGAAACCTCTCATTTCTTAAGTGATTTAGATTTTAAATGAATACAGCCAAATGTGTCAACTTAATTCTGTAATCTTTAAACTACTGTATACAACAGATGGTAGATGGAACATGAATGGGAAAACATATTTGATTACACTGTAAATCCTTTCAAGTTTGTTAATTTTTAAAATTAGTTATTAGGACAAATATTTCTGGGCACAGCTTCATGTATTAATCGTCATCAAGCCCTGATATTGTCATCCCCAGGTTTTAAAGATCTACAAAAAAAACTGGTCAAAAATCAGCTTTTCTTAAAGCAATCTTCAAGAGACTTATTGCTGTTAAGTGACAAGCAAAGTGTTTTTCATTTATATAGGGTAATTTATCTTTCTTCCTGTTTCTTCATATAAGACCTCTTTTCACTGCACATTATGCATAAGGGTACATTGACACAGAAAACAAAATATTTCAGTGTGTCTAAAGTCAAAAGGGAGGAGATATTTTTGAAAACACGTGAAAAAAAAATAATAGCTTTTGATGAGAAGGTTTTCATTGCTTGATTTTTTTAAAATTTATTTAGCACATCCCCATGAGAAACATGGAAACTACTTTAAAAATTAAACCAGGAAAGATAAGGGATTTTAATCTGGTTTTAGATGCTAATGATCTCTGTCCTATCTAGCTCATAATGGTAATAGAGCTCTTTTTCTAACAAATTGAGGGGAAATGATAAATTCATGTTATGTGGAGAATACAGACAGCATTATTTACATGGTAAAATTCTACTAAAGAAAGTCTGTATTTGCATTCTATAACTTCTATATGGTTAATGACACAAATTTAAGAAATAAGGTATTAAACAACATAGCCATTTTCACTACTTGCTTTTTACATAATTTTCAGATATAGATACAGCTATCTTAAGATTCTCCCTCTGTTGATGAAAATTTATTCTAGCACTAGGACTGAAAGGAACTACCACAACTGTGGGATGTTATTTAACGTTGGCAAAGGAAGAACTGACAGCTTGGGCAAAATGCAAATGACTAAGAAGTTTGTGATAGAAAGAGTGTAAACAGATGGTTTGGAGTGAGCTGAAGTATTGTTGGCTTTCTATTTTGGGATAATGGAAGAGCTCCTATTTAAGAATTTTTTTAATGGAAAGAAGAAAGAAATACTAACTTTAAAAAGTCTTGACTGTGCAGGATCAAGGAAGCTGAATGAACCTTTTCATAATTCTTGCTTGAAATGTGTGGCTAAGATCCTGCAGCTGGCCATGAAAGGCTGAGTGCATCTGAATAAAGCACTGCTGGGTTCCATACAGACCAGGAGAAAAGGTACCATGCTCCTGGAAGAGAACAATAAAATTCACCTAATCTTCTCTACTACTGCCCTTAGACACATTAACTTTAAGTGTTTTCATTAAACACTTGAACCTGCTTGGACTTTTTTTTTATTCCTAGCAAATTATTTCTAAAAATTCCTTTCAATAAAACTTAATTTTACAGAGGACTACACATATCAAAAAAGTTTCTGTTTAAGATTATAATATTTAGTTGAAATTACATACAATAGAATATTGCTATGGTGATGTTCCAATTTTGTGTAATTTTGTAGAAAATTGCTTAACATGCATGTACAGTCCATTCCACACAAATTATAATCAATTCAGCAACCCATTTCTTTCAGGAGCTTGAATATACAGACCAATCTGAAACATAATAGCCTTTCATTACTATATTGTAATGTAGTCACATTTCATAGAATTAGGAGAATTTCTTTGTGTTTTTCCCTCTGAGACATAGACTTGTAAATAAAATCTAGGGAAATAAAATGTTAACTGGTGATGGGTGTCTAAAATGTAAGCTGATAAAAATAATGCAACTGATTCACAACTCTAAAGAGATAGAGAAGAAAAAAAATCAATATGTGATTATATATAAGCCAACAATAAGTTTAATCAAAATGTAGCTACACAGTTGAATACATCTAAATTGCATTAAATTACTTTTAGTTTACTTAAGGGGTAATTAGAACTCCGCTCTTCTAAAGAAAAACAGTTTACAAAAAACCCAAATGCTATCTATATCTCTATCTATATTAAATGTCAAAGCTTAATATGAGCGCTAAGTTCACCTCATGGGCATTTTGATGTGACATTCATGTATGACATGAAATTATTATAACATTTTTTCTCTTTTTACAGGACTTTTCAAGACTTTTTGGAAACTTTGAATATTTACTTCTTATCTCTGACCTGATTAAGTGTAGAGAATATCAGGAGAAATTCAAGTAGTAATATTTTCATGATTTTTGGAAATTGTATCCCACTACTTTTGAGGAGGATTTAACTTAACTCACTAATGTCATAATGGAAAATATATTTCCATGGTAAGACAGCGATATATTTTGTGTTGTAAATGTTCATCTGAATGTCCCGTGAATGTCTAAATTTGAATAGTATAGGAATATATTGTTTAGATTATTTGTGCCTGTAGTGATTCATGTGTTCTGCAGTATCCTGAATGGATTCTGAAGGATTACACAGAAAACTTCAAGAAATTTCCAGAAAACAAAAGTAAAATTTATCTTCAAAATGATCAAGGCATAATAATTGCATGACCTATTATAGACATGCTCTCTCAGCTCCTGGGTTGACACTGGTCTCTGAATAACCAGAAAATCTGATTCTAGAGCAGTTCAGTAGTGATAATAACTGAATGTAGACACTCAGGAAAAAAAAAGGGGAAGTGTCAGATCAGGCTGAAAAAAGATTTCTAATGTTATATTTTTCTTCTTTTTTTAATTTCTGAAGATATTTTTCTAATTTAATTTGAAATTTGTATGCCTTCTAAACACCTCTAGATACATATATTTCAAAATTTTTGTGAAGCAAGAATGTCTGACATTTTTAAATGACATTTTTTACTGTTTAATAATATGTTGATAAATAAATGCATCATGTTATGTAAAACATTTGTGTTGAATAATTCATATTATGTAGAAGAACTACATGCAAAATAGAATAAATTTGCATCTGAAGTTTTGTCAGTCCTGCTAAGTAAGAAGAAACGAGCACAATAGAAAAGTAAGGCAAAGAAATCAGGGTATAAAACACTAATAGTAAAATCTTCTGATACGTATAGCTTTATTAGTGGCTACAAGTTTTCATGAATTGAAAAGTTACCCTGAGCTATTAACACATTTTGAGGGCTTTAAATTAAACTTTTCCAAAAGATCTAACCCTATGCCACACTCATGAAAGCACTATCACCTGTATTATTCAAGTTATGACTGTTTATGGTTTTATGTTTATGGTTTTATTACAACAAATAAAAATACTTTAAGTTTTAAAATAACTTGTAGTGATGATTGTTGTTCTGATACTACCATACATGACTCTAATAAGAAAGGAGATCTATGCGCACACACAAATATAAATATCTATAACCACTGTTGTCTGAAAGCTTGGGTACATAAAATCCAAGTGATTTTATATATAAAAGAAAATTTGCTCTTTTTTTATCTTAGATAACCCTTACATTTCATGCCTTGATATGGTCTACCCAAAAGATTGACTTTCTCTCTCAACTACTTTTTTCAAGCGAAAAGTAGGCTGAGGGAAAATATGCAAACAGCCGCCATCTCAGTGGGGAAGGGGAGGTCACTGTCAATCCATTATAGTTTACAGATATAGAAAAAATATTTACAGGAATTAATTTTGTCTTTACCAAAATAATTTTTGTAACTCAGATCTCACCCTTGGATAGCTGAAAGCAGTGGGGTGTCTTTTTGCAGATGACTGAGCATTAGCAGGAGATTAAATAAATAGGATAAAAGTAAACTTTTAAAGTAATGCTTCTTATGAGGCACACTTTGGGAAATGTCAGGTACAAGCTCACCGGTGCTTTGATAGCCGTGACCAGCCTTACCATGGGCTGGCCCTCACTGCTGGTGTGGTGCCTCTCACTCTGTCTGTCCCTGCCCATGTCACTGTCTGGACACAGCCTTCTTGATACATGCAGAAACCTAAGCTCGTCAAAAGAAAAATAATTACTGCAGAATCTGATTTATATAATTATGTTGGTTTCAGTGCCAAAATAACCATCTTCTGTGAAATTATTTCTCAACAGCCCAACTCAATACAGTTTTTGTAAAAACATTACACTTTACTTGCCATAACTAACTCATAGATTTTCAGAAATAAATGGTTGTTTCCATATAATTAGTTTAATATGATTTTTATTGATTTATTTTATTATATTTTAAATTAAAAAAAATTAAACCAAGAAAAAATAAAAATTACATTTAAAATGAAAAATCCATAGTAAGTTGAGAGAAATTTATTGGAAGAAAGACAGCATGTCTTGTGTTATTTTCTTCTCAGGTTTATAATCAGAAGACAAATGGTACAGACAAGGGGAAGAAGTATAACATGCAATTGTAATTCCTGTGCAGTGGCAATGAAAAACCTGTGGTAGAACAGAACATATAACATTATGTAGCAGTGGGGAGCTTCTTTCCACTCAGAGAATCAAAGAGCAAGAGAAAAGAAGTTTGGGTAAAGGACAAGAAAAGCAGTTGACTCACTTTTCCTGTTATGCAGTTGTTAAGCTCCTATTATTGAGAGATGCCTCTGCCCAAATTCAGGTGCAAATGAGACCATATGCCAGAGTCAATAGTGCAGATTTTATTTAACAGTAAATGTGAGGTAGAGAGAGATAGAAAGAGATAGGCTAAAGAGAGGAGGAGGAAGAAGAAGAAAGTTAGAGGAAGAGGAAGAAAGTGATAGAGAGAGACATGTTAAGCAGAAAGATATCATCACCCATGGATCCAGATAACATCTCTTTGTTCCTCTTTACCCTGGGCTTCTCAGTGGTGAGGGTCCCAAAATAATTCAAAACTTTTCACTATTTATACATTTGCATCCCCATTTTATCATTTCTCTTCTTTTGAAACTGTGAGTTATGATTTCCCCCTGTCAGACCATCAGCTGATTTTCACCACAGGTGCTGAGATGGCTTTCCTTGTGGATTCTTTGCAGTGATACATTTTTATTCTCCCCTGGTTTTGCTTGTCTCTCCTTAGGCCTTACATACTTGGACAATAGTACCAGCTTTATCATATCTCAAGTTCCCATCAGATGGCTCAATTTACAGTCCAAATTCAGGAATTCACAGAAGCATATTGAGAGGTTTGGTAGTCACATGAACAGTTTCTTCTCTACACAATTTGCCACAGTGGACAAAGTCCTTGTGACAAAGTATCAAAGTGGGTTTATCAGTTTGAGACAACTGAGATCTTTATGTCTCTTACACAAGTACTCTAATTAAAAAATGAAAATTGAGATCACTTTTTTATTACAGTATGCAATACAGTTTACATACACTGCAATCTAACCTATTATTGTTCCATACTGAATGAACTAGCTTTTGTAGCTATGTTAATACAGAAAGGTCTTGCAGGCTATTACTGAACCTTGCTAACAAATAATGGCCAATATAAACTAATATAATGGATCTATGACAAAAGGAGGAAAATATATATAAAATATTCCAGTGTTATGCAGTGTTGTTTGTTATGAATGTCAAATAAAAATTAATAAACGCTACAAATTCTGGGTCATAATGGTATTCATTTGGTTGTCAGTAGAAGAGAAAATCGATTTTCGTTAAGTATGAAATAACAGTGTACACTATGGTAGCTCATATTTGAATTTGACAGAGCCCATCATAAATGCCATTTATTTTTTTTTTTTTTAGTTTTCACCTGTTTAAAAATGTAGTGTTGAGGTAATGAAGCGGTAATAATAGGAACCGTGTGATGTTTCCACCCACAGATACCAAATTTGCTGTTTTGACAGATCATATATTTTGTATTTCATTGTAATAAAACTATTAATTCTATAAAGTTATGCTATTTCAAAGAAAGTTAGGAATGTTCAACACATCATATTTCCATAAATGTCTGTGGCGTGCACAATAAAACTAATGATCTTATGCTACATCACAGTGCTAGCCTGTACTCTTACAAGTACCATTCTTGGCTTTTCAAATCTTTTCTTAAAAACATGAGCAGTAAGTTCTAGAAGGTAAGAAAATAGATATTAAAAGAAAAACTATGATTAGATACTTCTATAAAATCTGACAAAATTATTCTAAATCCATTGTTCATCAACATATACAAAAGAGGATTATATCCAAACTCTGGACGATGTCATTAGAGCAGTATTTGTTATCAAAATTTTTCAAATGCAGGAAAAATGTAGTCTAACTGCAACCTACACAGAATAAATAATCATTACTTATTTCATTTTATTAGATTTGTTTTCCTTGTAATGTGTAAGTAGTTAAAAAAACCCAAGCCTACTAGTAGTATTTTTGAGATAACAAATACTTTTTCTTGGAATACAATATTTTTTCAAGAATATCTGAAGGAAAATCTTCATAAATAAGACAATACATCATGCTTTTCTTGTACTTGTATCTCCCCTGCCATTGCTGAATGATGGGTAAGATACTTTGGTGCAGATCTTTAAGCTGTATTCTTAGAAAAGATTTAATCAAGATCTGTCAAGGAACAGTTTATATCTTGCTTCCTTTAGAGAACATTACATCTCAGGAAAAGCAGTTTGAATACAGAGAACCAAACACATTCATAATATGTAAGGCAGTGTAATTGAGGTGTCCTAAATATAAGGAGCAAAAATTTATCTTTATCCCAAAGGGTGATTTTTATGATGCTCAAGGAAACAGAGCTCACAAACACCTAATCCAAATTGAGTCAAACCATCACCTAGTTTTCAACTATTTTTAGACTTGACTGTATTCTTTCTGAAGGCATTAGTAGCATTATTTTCATATGAATGAATGAATAGATTTATAGTGCTCAAATAAAGGAAAAATCAGTGTGCATCATGGTGGCAGAATTGGGTCTAATATGATCATCTAGGTGGCCTGAAACTTTGAAAAAACTGTTAATTATTAGGCATCTTTCTTCCTTTTTTGTTCTGGATTGTCACGATAAGGATCCTATTAGACATTTATGATGCATCTCTCATCAAATATTTTATTTTCATTTTAGCAGATTGTGCTTTTTTTTACATTATGTGATGATTTAGATGTTTATTTGGTACCCCCATTGCAATGAAAATATGCTTAGAACTGCAATGAATGATTTTGCTATCTTTGCTCTTTTTCTTACTGGATCTTTTAAACTTTTTTAGATTTTTATGTACAATATGAGTAAAAAAAAATTCAAGAAAATTCTTACTATGTTGAGAATAGAAATGAGGATTTAATAATTTTGTCAAACTATTTTATGCAGTCAGGTTCACTTGTCCTCCCAGTCAATAAATATCTTGATGATGGTTTGGGATAAGGAATTGAGCCAGATGTAAAGATTCTCCTTTCCTTAGGCAGCATTTTTGCAGGAAGATATTCAACACTGCTTTTCATATTTTAGTATTTTTTTATCAAAACCAAAAATCAAGACATTGAGAAAAATATAAAGGGCAAACTTTTCGAATAGCTTTACATTAGCAGCCCAGAGTCATATCAAAACTTGATTTTTTGAATTTTGTCTGATTGCTGGGCATATCCACCTCTGCCACTTAATCCTGGAACCTCATCTCTCTTTTTCTGATGTCGTTCCTTATACCAGCATAAAACATACCTCAGTATAGCACAGCATATAAGAGAACATAACCTCTTCTCCAACACAACTTCTGATCCAGCTTTGCTGGAAGGTGCTATGCCTTCATTGGAGCAGTGACACTTTGATAAAGCACTAGGGCAATACATCATCAAGGAGCTGCATAGGGTGATGTATTAGTGCAATACATCAAAATGCCACTGCTCTTGAGAGGTCTGATCCTGCTCCTCTTGTTGTCTGCAAATTATTAGCACTGAGTAAGATGAAAAGAACAATCAGGACCATAAGCATACAAAATTATTTTTATATTCTTTCCATCTTCTCAAAATATTTTGAACTGCCACTTTTAGTATCTTAATTTAGTATTTTAATCAAGGTTTTTATTATATGATTTAAGACATAGTAGACTATGAAATCTGTATTTACTGTTCTTCCCTTCCATAATCACTGCAGATTTATAGGATAATAAAGGGAGAGGATTTTGAGTTTGTATGGTTCTCACTGTGAGACTCAGAGTTTGTTGCAGTGGGAATAAAACCTTAAGCTGTGGTGATGTAAAAAGTATTTGTTGGAAATGCCCTAACAATCTGAGACTATAACAACAGCAATAATGTCCTAGGCCAAAAATCACACACATCAGCAGTATCCTTCCCCTGACAATGCCTAAAAGCCCCCTAAAAAATGCCAGAACATCCATGTTGTTCTTCCCAGCGTTTGGCACATTCAAGATCTTTTCTACCCTCTTTACCATTTTCATGCTCAGCCTCACAGAATGCTTTCTACCTACTTTTTTATAACCTCCTGAGACTTACCAAATCACCCTGAGGCAGCTCAGCATTGTATGCAGCATTGAGGTGAATGGAAAATCAAAATTATTGCTGTTGATGAATGATGGAAAATAAACGTCATAAAATTCTTTGCCATTCTCAGATCATCTTTCCCTGGACATGTAACTCTAAAAACTAGTTGTCAAACATGTTTGCATCATTATATTTCCTAATGTTGAGTTCTGGAACTTCCTTCTTCCTGTAAAGAAGGAGGAAAGAATTATCTTTCTGTGGACTGAAAATGAGGCTCAGGGTCTTTCAAGTGTAATTACACAGTCCTTAGTGTAATAAAAAGCCCACATATTTCCAAACATATTTTTTCTGCTTCTGGATTGTTGTGTAATAGTTTTTACCAAGTCAAATTCATCCATAGAATTTGAAGGCTGTCTGTGATTTAATCCTTGCCAAGGCACTCAGCTATATTTCTAATATGACTTATTAAATAAGAGATGTATTATTTTAAATTAGTTAAAAATATTTTAAAAAATAATATTTAAATAAGTGATATTTTAAAAGATTATGCATGAGGCAGAGTAATAAATACATATATTATTATACTATAAAATTATATATTATATAAGAAGCCATGGCACACGACTCACCTCTGGTATACTTTGTTCACGTCTACAGTAAGTAGGAGAGATAAAACTGCACAAGTACAGACAGTAAAAGATATAGATAAGACAGCAGTTATCTGCTAAGAAATACCATTTAACTTATTTCAGGATTGACTTCATTATTTTTTCTAGTTTATGTAGAAATGAAAACATAACAAACAATTTGCAAAAGATTCCTCTGCTAGGGTTTTGAAACCTGGAAGATACTGACATAGGTATATGTCATATACATGACATTATGAAAATCCTTACAGTTGAATGTATTAACACCTGAAGTTTGGTGTTCAGTTTTTGTTTCTATAGCAGTAAATTTCTCTAAATAGTATAATTGCCATAGACATTTGTGCCAAAGGAAAAACAATCATGGAAATATGAAACCCACTGAAGCAAAATTCAGAGAATTTTTGAAGCTTTTTATCTGTAAGGGTTGCATTTGATCTCTAGTCTTCAAAACAAGTCCTTGAAAATGTAGCCAGATATAAATGGAAGGAACTTTTATTGAGCAGTTCTTGAGAAATCAGTGTCTTAATTTTTGGTTTCCTGGGTACTTTCAAATATCAAAGATTAGCTTTTGCTTTTTTTAATGACAAACTGCAATAAATATGCTGGAGGTTTTTTGTGGCTTTTTTGGTCTTTTTTTTTTTTTTTTTTTTTGAGACAAGCTAAAGAAAATTAATCCACCTTTATAAAGCAGTCTAATTTTTCCTCTTTGGATATTGAAGCCGTAGAACTGAAAAACATGTTTTCCCTAAATTTGTTTGGATTCAATTAATAAAATTCATTCATAAGAGGTTACTTGATCATTTCAATATATGAGTCACAACATTCTCTAAATAATGTAAAGGAGAACTCTGGTTTATGGGAAAATTCAGTACATATGACTGTATTCATCTTTCTAAGCCAAATATGAGCAATAGCAATGACTGAAAAGGGCAATATTGCATTACACCCTCATGGTGCTGGTTACTTCCATAATGAGTCCTTTGAAGACTATTTATCAGTGGAAAATTATAGTAAAAAATGAAGACGTAGAGAAAGTCCACTCATTGCCAACAAATTGTAATAGATGTTTAATAGAGATTGTGCAGTTTTAGGAGGGAATAAGAATTAGAAGAAAGATTAAGCAATTAATCTTTCTTTGAAAATTCACATCAAATAAATTTATTTCTTAGGAGACTGGAAGAAAAATAGCCTCTTAAATATCACATAAAAAAATGCAGCTGTCACATGGCTTACTTCTGGATTTTGAAAGACAGCAATGGAAATTGAATATAAAAATCAAGACAGCACAGAGATTTTGAGGTTATAAAACCTGAAACCTGTCAAACAAAAAGTGAACTTCTAAGCAGAGGTAGTTAAACCTGTAGATAATCTGAAGGTTACCCTCTCCAAATTAATTGGTGTAGTCACTCAAGCATCTTTATCAGTGTAGCTGCATCATAATAATCTGAGTATTGGATAAAATAATGGGTTTCTTAGCCTTAAATATCAGTTTTACTGGCAACATTTACTGCCAACAAACAAAAATAACAGAAATTACAAGACACAGGGGAATTTAAGCAGAGAGTTGGAGTGGAGCAAAAGCTCCTGAAATGAAAAACAAATCGAGCGCTGCAGGAGAAATAGGCAGCACACAACAATGATGTTACCTAAGGAAAAGAGTAGCACAGGCTCTTTCTGTGCTGCCTCTCAATAGCAGAATGTCAAAAGAGTAACCACCACAAAGGAAATCCATAAGGAAAAAAAAGTTGTCTACAGAGTGGTACATTTAATCATTGTGGAGAAGAGCAGAGGAACTACAGAAGCTTTGCAATTTTTAACAAAGACCTAGAGAAAAGAGATTCTCATAAACTTTGAATTCATGCCAGTAGTTCTAATGTATGACCTGTAGCAATTAGCTGAATATTTTACTATAATGAAATAAGGGGTTTTTAATTAGATATTAACATCAAGTGAGATTTTTTTTTTTTTTAGGGGAAAGTGACTTTTGATCTAGCACTGAAGTCAAGGGGAGTTTTACCATTGTTAGCAGTGAAAACACAGTAAGGCCACAATAAACAGCTTTGAATAACCTAAAGTCTTATTTTCTATTTGGAGTTTAAAAATGATCAAATAGAACTTTAATTGGAATAAAGAAAAGTTTATACAAGACTCATAATTACTATATATATATGCTACTATATAATTAATGGGCAGTGTTTCTTTCTGAAAACTTTAGATATTATTTTAATATGAATTTATATAGCATAGGGATGACTCTGCATGTTTCATCAAATATCATTTATGACAACTTTACAGTTAAGTATCAGAACTTATTAGTTATGTAATAGTAGATCCTCAACTGTAGTCTGTGCTGGGAAAAATATAATGTGCTATTTGTTTCTGGTTTTTCACTTTGACTCAATAAATATCCTGTCTGATGTCAGTATCTATTCCTCAGCTTAACTGAAATCATAGACTCATGAAACAACTTAGAGTATTTCTTTATATAGAGAGGCATGCTCAGTGGTCAGATCCAAAACATAACCACACACTAGCCACAGTGTAGAGAATTAACTCTATCACAGGCAAATCCAGCACATTCAGTGAACAGCTCTGTCAGAAACAGTAAATTAATTTACTGTTTCAGTGCAGTGATACTGCACTGAGATCCATGCATTGTATTTAAGGAGTCAGTGAACTTGGTCAGTCTATGTATGCTCTATTAGGGCTGATCTTAGGGCATGAGAAGTCTGTATCTGTATACTAACACAATTGCTAACTTAGAGTCCTCTGCATGTGGATCAAGGGCTGTAATTCATTGGTCCTGACTGGAAGACTACTGTTCATAAGAGTAGCTGATGCTGCAGCATTTAACCACGGTGATTAGTCCCAGGCCTGTGCTGTGCTGCACATGCAGTATGGCCTTTTGCCACACAGATCACTCGGCCACAGGGAAACCTCAGACAGCTTGTTGGAAAAAAAGGAGCCCGTAGACAGCTCCCACTTGTTACTGGCAATTATGTCATCTCTGTGGCCTTGTCTTTATCTAAAAATGAGACCAGCCTTTAGGAATGGAATTTTTTCTAAGAAAATATTGTAATAGTTGGAGTGACCAAAAAAAAGGAGCTTTTCTCCCTGCACCCATTCTGTACAGCATGCCACTGGGAAACTGTCTAGGGTGCATCCACAATGGCACAAAAGTAACACAGATTGTCGACCAAGAGTTCATCAAAACAGACATAATCTTCATGATACTCCTTGAAAGTGTTCTGCAAGACATATTTGTCTTTCTAGTCATAGCTGATAAAGGTTAGGAACCATTTCTTCTCTCCTGAAAAAAGGTTTTTCATGTCCCTGTGACCAAAAACCAGGAAATAAACTCACCAACCACTTCATTAGGTTAGATAGCTCATATTAGTTTACTGCAGAACTGGGTGCATAGGGAATCGCTCCACCTAATGTGCACACCCAGCAGCCTAACAAACCAAGTTATGTCCATGAAACCAAAACATATTCATTACATTTCCTGAAGGCATGCATATACGCTAATGATTTCTGTGGACTTTTTTGGATATGAGTAAGGGTCTGCTGAGGGCCTCTGGTTATAATTTGGGCAATATTCCTGTTCCTCAAATTTTTCTTTTATGGTACTGAATCTTCTAATGGATCTTTTCTCCTTGAGAATATCCCAGGTTCTTAAATACTTATCATCTTTGGTCTGGCGCAAAATTTTTATTCTTCAAACAAATATATCTGCTTGTACATGTTAAGCACTAGTATAGGTAAACAGGAAAGTACTTGCTGGCACAGATGTAGGGAATTAACACAAAATTACATTAATCTCTAGCATTTGTACTAAGCACTTTATGGTACAAAAATAGGTATTAATCACAGACATAGGGATCAAACACTGTTGTGCTAAAGTTAAATGAACTTTCCAGTATTTTCCCCTAGTGCTGCATGGACACCTTTTTTTTTAAAAAAAAATATTACTTCTTTGATAGCATACCTTTCCTCTAATGCTTCAACCACATTAAAAAAAAAAATAAATCTATCACTATGAACATCTAGACTTTAAAAATTAAATTCTTCAAATGTCACGTTTAACTGTCTGTTGTCTGAGATTCATTTGCACACCTTTTAAATGTAGCATGCATTAGCCTCTGTTAGGGGACATACTCTACAGAAAAATTTTTGAGAGGCTGGTATGGCTGGGTAACCTTATGAGGTTGAGTTGAGATTGCATAATCTCAGGAATGCACAACTGTTGCATTTCTAAATGTTTTAACTGCAGTTATAGAAAGGCTTTGTCCTGCTTGAAGCATTGTTCTATGGGCAAAGGGTAGGATATTCAAACGTCCTTAATATATGCTGTTGCAAGTGCTTCTCATAGTTTTTTGTGTCTGAACAGAACTTGAAAATAATGTTTCCAAAGTCATGATGGAGATTTTTTTTCACAAATCATTCACTATTGGAAAATGCTTTTTATGTAGCAGAGAAAATAGCAAATGGAAATGTCATATTTAAAAACATTGATAAATTGTGAACACTGTGAATGCTTCCATTTATGTTTCTCATGGTCAGAATGCTTTGATTAAACTGTGTACCACAAAGAATAAAGTTAAATAATATATGCTTGAAATTTAAAACAAGAACTTCTAAACACTACAGAATAGCAGTGATGATTTTTCCCCCCAGTTGATGATTTTTCCCCCCAGAATCTGTTTCACATGCTTGCCACATAAAACCCTTAAGACTTCTGAGGATCTTTATTGACCCTTCAGTATCATCTGCTTAACAATCCATCCAATCTCTCCTAAATAGACCTCCAAGAATTCAACTCACTTTTTTTTTTTTTTAATAGATCAATAAAAAAAGTACTATGCTGTCTTTTAAGTATCTGTACCACAGTCTGAAATTATTTCCATACAAAGAAGAGAAAAATAGCTGAAGGTCCTAAATATCTTAATTCCTACGTATAGAAATTGTGTATCTAAAGAATTTAGCTCTACCTCAGCTAATCCAGTAAGCACATCATGGTGACAATCCAAGATGCCAGTACAGCCCTATTGTTTAGGGTTCCTGAAGGTTCTAAAAGACTTCAAAACCAGTTTAAAAATACATGACTCATAAAGCTTCCTATGTCAGACTCAGAACTGTCTAGACATAGACAGTGTGTCTGATATTGTGAATATATTTAAATCCTTCAATAAGCATTAAATCTGAAAACTATGTACATAATCTTATCAGATGACTGTACATGAATAACATTGCTCTGAGTTCTGCAGCCAGTGAGAATTGTTTCCTGACTTTCAAGGGATTTTTGTTTGCTTGTTTGTTTTGACACATAATAGCTTCTAAACTTGTTTTAGATTGAAAGAATAACAAGAACTAAAATGCAATATAATACTGTTTACACAAGAACACACAACAAGTTACTAACCTAAACCAAATCATCAGCAACAAAAAAATCTATGAAAATTTATCTTGCATTTGTAGTTGATTGGTAATGAACAATTTAGCTTCATAACTACAATGTACAAATAATCTATTTGATTTACTATTCAATTTAAATGATGCAGCTAAGCATAAAATCTTGTTTGGAATATTGATGTTAGAACGAATTAAGTGTAAGGTAAGGTAAAAAAGACTGGCAAAATTTCTTCCTGTTTCTAAAAGCATTATTAGGCTCTGATAGCACTACTAGATTTGAAAAACCAAATCAAATATATGCATGCACATTATTTCAGGTTGTTTTCACAATATAATAAATTGCTATGGTATACCCCTGGAGATAACAAAAATGGTGAACTGACAAAACAGAGACTACAAGATTAACGTTACACATAAAAAATCTTATTCTGGAAAGCTGTAAAAGAGCCTGAGCAACTTTTTAAGCCCAGTTGTACTATTTTAATAGTATCCACCATTAGGAAATACTGAGCAGTGATTCAATAATACAGAAAGGAAAATGATCATTAGTCTAAACCTAATTGATTTTTTTTTTTTTCAGATTCTCATTTGACAAGCATAAGAAATGGAGATCCTTTGAGAGACAAAAGAATTCACTTTCAGGTGTATGAGGTTTTGGCATTTAAGAATACTGACTTTTTAAAATCAGGTAATGTACCTTTTTTATTTAGCTGATGTTGCAACTGAAATCATGAGACCACAGTTCATTGGTTTTAGAAGTTAAATCAGAAATAGAATACCTGATGATTCAAAAATCATAATGAGTTAAGAAGTTATTCTGTTTGATTATGCATAGTCCCATACTTGGTATTACTCATCCTTTGGGAAGTGTTTCCACCACAGAAGTCAGTAGTAGAAATAGCTTTTAGTGGGGCCTACAACATGTTGACATTACTTCCAGAAACAAACACTATATAAGATGTCTCTAGCTGTAAAGATACTCTGCTTGTGAGAATAAGTGCATGCATACATACCCATGTCCACAGTCCTTTTGGTAGGACCACTTTCTCCGGATATGAAAAATTAAGGTACTCAGAAAATTTGTAAGTATTTTAAGACTTCCTCTGGAGTGAGTGGTTCTGAATCAGGCATCAGACATTGTGGTTTGGAAACACATTCTTCCTGACGATTTTTAAGGCTAACAAGGCAAATAATATATTCTCTGCAATTATTGTAGGTTCCCTTCTTCTTCTTTTGCATGATAAGAAACTACAAACCTGGACTGAATCAGGAGACATTAATTAATTTGCACAATCAGCTAAAATGACTACTTAAAGCTTTCACCTCTGTCATTTCAACTTAATTTCAAGAGCAGAGATGCTTAAAATGAAGGATTTCCTTCTTTTAGAAATGATCATTAGTAATAATGTAGGGAGCTTCATCTCATTTAACATTATCCTATTTATAATTTTGCCTGTGTATATCTTTTGAGCTATGAAACAATTATTTTCCATTGTGTCAGTTGTAATGATTCAAAACTGTTAAGCTCTTGACTCAGTCAGATATGCTTCACACATTCAAATTGTTGCAAACACAGTTGTGCTCCAATACATAAGGTAATCCAGACCCATGATACCAAAATGCCCAGAATCATAAATCTATAGTTAAGCATGTTTTCCTGTTCATATGTTTTTACCAGTTAAGAAACTGATAGAGGAATTATTATTATAAAAGTGTGATCTCAGGACTATAGATGATTTATTGCCCCAAACTATCATTCCTATATGAGACGGTAAAATTTAATAATCTGAATAATACTCTAAGGCTTTTTAACCTAGGGACATAAATTTCATGAATTATTTGCACACAGAAGTAAATAAAAAACAGTACTTCAATAATTATCCAATTTCAACAAGATCATGCAGTGACACGTTGCCTCTGAAGAGCCTGTTGACTGTAATTCTTTGAATGACATAAGCTAATTGGTCTGATCAGGAAAGCAGATGCCTAGAATCATAGTTCAAATTCCATCACAGTCAGTATATTTACTTTGAAAATTCTATTTCTCTAACAGTGAAGCTGTTTGATACTGGAGTGCTTGTGTGTCTCTCTTTCAAAATCTGTTGACTTTTGTTCATGAGAGGGTATGGATCTGAAGTAAGAGGGATCATAATAAGAAGGGGAAAAGGTTTTTTTTATAACCTTATGAGTTTCAGTATGAAATTTCTTGAAACATCTTAATGGAGAACAAGATCTTATACATTAGATGTGTATGTCGAGGTGCACATTAATGACATCCATGGGTGTTGACGTGTTATTTTCAAAAGAGTGAAATTTGCACATATATTGAGCTAAAATTGTTTTTTTCTAAGAATATTTTTAGCATGAAGAGTGTTGTTACATTCCCTTTTAACTAAAAGCAGACTTTTTTTTTTACAAAACATAGATAAAACACATTAAAGAAACTACTTTTTCTGTGCCTTTAAGAGAACCTTCTGATTCTTCAATTTAGTAATTTTTTAACATGGTGACTTTAACATTATGAGTGAATACAGGCTGGAGGAAGAGTGGCTGGAAAGTGGTCCAGTGGAAAAGGACCCAGAGGTGCTGTTTGACAGCAGCTGAACATGAGCCAGCTGTGCCCAGGTGGCCAAGAAAGCCAATGGCATCCTGGCCTGTGTCAGCAATAGTGTGGCCAGCAGGAGCAGGGCAGGGATTCTTCCCCTGTACTTGTCTCTGGTGAGGCCACACTTCAAATCCTGTGTCCATTTCTGAGCCCCTCATCAGGAAGGACACTGAGGTGCTGGAGTGGATCCAGTGGAGGGCAACAGAGCTGTGAAGAATCTGGAGCACATGTCCGATGAGGAGAAGCTGAGGGAGCTGTGGTTGCTTAGCTGGAGGAAGGGAGGCTCAGGGGAGCCTTCTCACTCTCTACAAATGCCTGAAATGAGGGTGTAGCCAGGTGGGGGCTGGTCTTTTCTCACAGGTAACAAGTGACAAGAAGAAACAATACAGTCTTAAGCTGCACCAAGGGAGGTTTAGGTTGCATATTAGGAAGAAATTCTTCACAGGGTGATTAGACATTGGAATGGACTTTCCAGGGAGATGGTGGAATAACCATCCCTAGAGATGTTTAAGGAAAGACTGGAAGTAGCACTTAGTGCCATGGTCTAGTTGATATAGTGATGTTTGCTCTTAGGCTATTCTTAGAGGTCTTTTCCAACCTAATTGATTCTGTGATTCTGTAAATAGAGAATGGCTGCAAGAAATTCACTTATGTAGATATTGCTGTAGAAAAGATCAGTAAAACAAAATCTGAAAAGTAGAAGCTTACAAGGTGAGAAATATTTTTGAATAAAATACAAATATTTTCTCAACTGCAATAGTATAAATTCCAGAAGATAGCTATAAAGATAGAATAGGAGATACAATATAATTCCTCTTAAAAATAATAGTCTGGTAATACAAAGATCCCAGAAGACAATGCTCTGTAAGGATTAAAATATACATGTCACATCTGGTGAAACTTGGAGAACTCTATTACTCTATGTCTTTGTGAAATATTTATTAATAAAAAACCAACAAAACCCAACAACATTAAATAGTGTGCATCTGTTAAACTGTGCCAGCAAAATTATTCCTAAGAGTGACACAATGTAGGCTCAAACCACACATCAGGAATCAACTGGCAGAATAACAAGTGGGGGTTTGTGCCAGGGAGATTCAAGCAGATGTTTACTCAATGACAACTAACTGAGAAATTACTTGAGCATAAAGATAAGAGAAGTACATAATGTTTCTATTGATTTTTAAAACACATTTGGTAGAGTGTGGCAAAGGGATTATTTTGCATCTTGGAGTATTAGTCCTACAAATCTAATAGCAATTACCCCTGACTTTATTAGAATACATAAAGCACAAAGAAAATTAACAACTCGTTCTCTGGTTGTTTTCTCCTCAGATATTTCTTTTCATCTCATTTAGTCAACCATATTTTGGTTGCATCTGGGTAGATATCTTAAATAAAATTGTCAGGTTTGATCTCTGCTTTCTTGGATGTATTACTGCAATAGCTCAAGATCTCAAAGCCATGTCATCAAATCCTTGAAGGGAGTTTAAAGTTTAGATTTCATATTAGGAAAAGGTCAGGAAATATCATCTGGACAAAATGAAGCTAGGTAGAGAAAACAGTAAATTTGAAGCAGAATCATATTAACTACTTCAAGTTAAAATTACTATATCTAATAATGGTATAAGAAAACAAGAGCTTTGATTTAATTGGCCCAGCAGTAGGGGAAAAAAATAAATAGGGAGTCTGTAAGATATATCAAACCCACGACCTATAGCGTAAGAAAAAAGTTATGCTTGTCATGTGTTAGACCTTTGTACATCAAACCCAGAGAGAAGGCATTTCAGTAGACTAAAATGTACATACAAAATGCATGTTTTGGGACATTAAACCCTATAGCACCTAAAGAAGTCAATGTGCCTGAACCTATTAGGATGATTAAAATTCAGTTCTTTGTACACTTAATAGAGATTCAGAAAACAAACAAACAATTATATGTTGGTTTTCACAGTTCTTTGTATGCAAGAAATTAGTATGAGCCAGTATTACAGAAAAATATGAACATTTTATTCTACTGTGAGGATACACACAGCTTGGAATACCACTGTGTGCATATTTTGCATATTATGAGAGTGTAGTTAGGGTTGTAGATACAGGCTGCTAATGATGCAGCTTTTCAGCTCCTTTATTGTCCTCAAGCATCACCCATCACTGTTCATGATTGTGTCCCAGGCTAAAACAGTGGAATTTATGCTTAATTAAATACAGGTTCACTAAAATAGAGTCAGAGAGATATGTGAAATCCTCTTATTTTTGAATTTTAACAGATATTTGGCTAACAAAAGACAATCTATTACAATAAATGTAAGCTAAATGCAAGGGAACAGGTGCAGCAAAGTGAGGTAAGTCTATAATCCAAACTGTTATAGTTTGCTGAAAATAGGACTTTATTTTCCAAATGGCAAACATGCAAAATAAAAAGCACAGCTTGAGGAATTAAATAATATTTTATCTGAAGGAAAGAAAAATACAAAAGCAAGAAGATCTTCTAAAATTTGTCCCCAAATAAAACGAGGAGGACTTAATCTAGGAGAAAAAATCCACAGAAAAAAGTAGAGAAATGGCAACATGAGGAAGTAGATTGGGAATCGGAAGAAAACCAACAAAGGGGAAATGGATTTAGCAGCAGAAGCTGCACAGTGCTTTTAGGTCTGAAGATTGGGGGAAGGGAGTCGATGGGGAGGAAAATAAGAACGAAATATACAAATCATAGTTTCAAGACAGTCAAGATGTAGACCCTAAACCAAACAAATTATTGTTTCACTTTTCAGCAAGAAGAATCTTATTAGCTGATTGGAATGTATGATCCTTGTTGGTCCCTTCCAGCTCAGAATATTCAGTGCATCTGTAAATCTGTGACTAAGAATAATTCCACATGACACCAGTAGTACACATGAAAGAAGAAAAAAATCATATGAACAAGCTTTGACACAAAGAATAGTTACAAGTGCTAGAAGATAAAATGAAAGCGCACATACTGTAATAGGGATGTGCATACTGTAGGATTCATTCCTCTTTAGAGTGGAAAAAGTATTTAAACTGAGGGGTGGGAAGAAATGTGAGAATAAAGTGAAAGAGCATATATTTAAGATATAATTGGGAAAATTATCTAAAGTAAAGCTAAACTGAACTAAATTCTTTCATTTTGGATGTTTACAGGTTACCAGCCTCTGAAGACATCTGGAAATATTACTGGTTTTCAGGAAGAATATAGAATGTTTTAAAAAATGTATCATTTGGTTGTAGCCTAAAGCAGTAGTAAATATCCCTTTGTTACCTTTCTTCCTAATGTTATGTCCCTAAGGTGAGAACGATCATCAGAGAAACCACCCCATTTTTATAAACAGAAATATTTCCTTACATGCAGAGGCAAAGTTGCCACTAATATTTAGACTTCTTAATGATTCTATATATTGTTTACATGTATATATCATGCAAATTATATTGTCAAACAATATTTACTAACAGAAAATTGTCTGAATCAGAACTCAGAATTTCTTAATTGCAGTCTTGACTTGCAGCCTTTTACTGCAACTTTGTAATCTGTAAAGTGAACATAAACATGCCTCCAGTGTAACATTTATGTACACTCCTTTTCCATTTAGATTAAAGTGATATTATTAGTCTTATTTTTGATTTATTATCAGTTTGTTTTTTCAGTTCAGGTATAGCAAGACAATATACAGTAACTGCACAAAAGAAAGGAAGGGAACTGGAGGTACAGTAAATTTCAGTTAAACTGATTCATCTTGAGGATTTCTAGAGAAAGAAACTCATAATTGTGTGATTAATGGTACAATAAATTAAGTGGTAACAATATATTTATAGTTTTACAGTTAGTGGAAAGCTGAATTATTTCTTGAGGTTTAAAAGAGTTACTGTGATCATGTGAGCAAATTTCTTGCAATTATTATATACATATTTATTTGTTTACATCAAATGCAGAAAATTTAAAAATATATAAACTGGTCCAGAAAGCATAGAATATAAAAAACAAGTTAAACAAACTATATGTTTGGTTCCTTTTTTCTACTTTAAAAAGAGACACTATGTCTGTATTAAAATAACTATGATCATCACTGTTTACTTTTTAATTTTCTGTTTCTTGCAAACTAACTTCATTTACCAGCAGTTAAAAGAAGAAAATCAAGGAAAATGCAAATGTTAATGGTTTTCCACAATAGAAATTGGTGTGATGTAGTATAAATTAAGCTTCTAGTATGACAAATACCTTGCATGACAAAGCACCAAAAACCAGTGGTGTCACCTGGTAATTGTGTTTATTACTGGGAAAAAAGGGCGAAAAAGCAAATATATACACATGAACCCCACCAAGAGAGAACATTTTTAGTGTAAATTTTCTCATACGGAAGTCCTGTATCAAATCAATGTGAAGAATTTTCATGGACCTTGAAGATTCTTCATCATGTTTTTAGGCAAGAATTAAGCCTGTTCTTGAGACATATGAGTAAATACTACAATCTTCAGAGAAAACTATTGTTTATACACATTTCTGACAAGGAAGACAAAGAAAGATAGTATGAATCATCTGAATAACTCAATTGGAATACAAATCTATTAATATTATCTTTTTTTCCAGGAAGTCATTACCTTTCTATCTATGATTACTGAGTAGTGAACAGTATAGCTAAACTGATAGTTTAGAAAATAATTAAAAATATAATACAAAAGATTGAGCTTGCACCATCTTATGATTATTTTGTGGAGGCCATAAAAACTGTACCACTGATGTAAGGAAAAGTTTATGTTCAGATCTTTGCCAAGAAACATTGTGGATGGTAACTACAGTGTATGCAGTAAGAAATTTTAAGGATAAAAGACAGAGAATAATTAGCAACTATGGAATCTTTCGATACAGACAGTATATGACAGGGTTAAATAAAATTTACTCATATAACAATGATATTTTTTTTTCCTGCCATTTTGGGTGTAAGCAGAGCACTCTGATATTTCTATCTGTTTCAACACATTGCTGAAGAAAGGTAGCAGATGTCATGCCAGGGAATATCACAAATCTGTCATTAGCAAAGGTACTACCTTCAAAGAAAGCTGTTTATATATCTTACACTGCATAACAAATTTATGCCATCAGTAGATAAACATGATTTTAATGCAAACACAAATAAAAATATATAAATAAAAATGAAAGAAAATAACAACTCAGTTGTAATCAATTCTTGTTTATTTCTGTTCAGATTTTTTTATAATGTATCACTTCCCTTTAGTCTAGAGTTTCAACATTCAGAACAATAATGTTTTATTATCAAGCGACATGTTTATATGTTCTCAGCAGCTTTTTTATTTTTTTTTATTTTTTTTTAAATTATGTGATTAAGTTCTAGTGAGAAACTATGATTACTGCAATCTAAAACTCAAAAAAAAACAGTGAAATAATGTATCATAAGATTTATATGAACAGAGAATAAGATGGGTTGTCTAAGAAAATAAAAATTGATTCAATATTGCTTTTAGGCAAACGTATTTCTGGAGGAAAAGGTTGAATAGGAATGATTTTGGTACCTAAGATCTCAATCAATGTTGCAAATGGCAACTTTTGATCAATTTGAAAAATTGCAAAGGTATCCAGTAGTATAAAAGATATTCTATATGACAAATGATTTGTCATTTAAACTACCTCTAAATGTAGTAGAACAAATCTCTTTGGTGATATTTTCTGAACTTGGTAAGGTGATGCAATATCTTGTTAGCGTGTGTTGCAGTCAGCAACCTTCAGGATCTCGTCCAGAGAAGCAGCAGGATTCTGGGGACCAGCATGAAACACCAACGAGACGGGCTCCCGTTCATGAGACCATTTATTCAGCATGGGAACAAACTCAGGTCCAGAACAGAGAGCCCCGAACAGAGGCACAGCAGGGGTTTTTGAGGGACAGAACCCCCAAGGGTTTCCACCTTTGAGGGTGGAGTTCAGGGTCAGGGACCAGTAGAAGCACACCAAGGGAGAACCCCCAGGGACTCAAACCCAATCAGAACTCCTGGGCCGCCCTTCACAAGGGGTTTGGGGTGGGACAATGTTAACGCTTTGTCTCCCCTGAGGCACCTCACCACAAGCATGCATCAGTTTAACTTATTTTTGATGCAGTATTTGCACAGTATAGTAAGATAAATTAATATTTGGTTACTTCTTTTAAGAAGTATCTTTTGATTGAAACACTGGAATATGGCTCAAATTTTCCACAAAGTAATTATATTGCAGCATTTTTGAAAACATGTATTTCCATTCATTTTGATTATTGCTATTAAGGACGGCAGTCCTGTAACTATGCAGATAGCACAAACTCTCAAATACTTCAGTACTTGATCTGTATTTATATTATCTTGGGGGTATGGATTCAAGGAGATCTTAAAATTTTAGTAAAGTAGTCGTACATATTCCTATGATATAATATGTTCCTAATCAAGTTGTGATACCGAAAAACTATTGTGTAAGAATGCAATGATCAAGAAGTTTTATGGGTTTGTTATACAATCATTTTAATTACATTTTTTTGTTAAGCGCAGACTAGTTCTTATTTATTACTTCAGTTTACACTGAGATTTTTATATGTACAGATGAATTGTAATCCCTGTTTTAATTATCTGTCAGGCGCCTTAGTTTCATTCTGATCTATGCATTCCTTTGGTTTCCTAGTGCTTAATTCAAAGGTGATTTCAGCCATTATTGTTACCTCTGTCTCTCTTTTCTTGCCTCCTTTGGGCTCTGTTCTCTGTGGATATATCTTTTCTTTAGTCTCTCAGCCTTCTCTGGGCTCAATTCGCTGTGAATACAGCTTTCTGTAGTCTCCCAGCCTCCTCTGGGCTGAATTCTTCTGTAGATACAGCCTTTCTATAGTTCCCCAGCCTTCTCTGGGCTGAATTCTCTGTGAATACAGTTCTTCTCTAATTCCCCAGCCTCCTCTGGGCTGAATTCTCCCGGGATCCTCCCTCGTGGGGAGTTCCACTTATCTCAGTTCTCATTATTCGAAGTAAACTCTCGAGCTCGTTAGAATCTTGTTTCTCGTGTTTATTGCAGGATCCTTACAAAAGTTAACAGGTTTCTTCAGGCTGGTTACAAGGTTAATCTTTGCAATTTGGTACATTTCTTTCTTCTGATGGTACAAACAAGGCCTTGTGGCACACTTCATGTCTGATACACAAAATGGCCCCGAATTACGCAGTTCTTTTATCTTTATACCTATTTTTACCCAATTAACAATAGACACGTATATTATTTTTCTTAATGACCCAATGACCCATCACCTCTGTGATGCACTGCGGCATTTTCTATCCAATCACTAACTATTACCCAAAAACCTCCAGGAGAAGGACATGAAGAAGAAAGAAGAAGGACAAGAGACAACACCCTAAATCCTTCATCTTGTCTCCTGTTCTCTAAACTACTTTTTCACCCAGTGATTTAAGAAACTTTCTAATCTACACACCTACCTTTCTTATCTAACTTTATCATTTGTTTTCATGTATTACTATGAAAACATGATCATGAATTTCATGTTATATGAAATTCAGTGTTTTCTTGGATCTTAGAACTAAACATTAAAAGCAAAGGCACACAGTCTGTATTTCAGACTCCAACATCTGCCCCTCTCTTTAAAAAAAAAAATTAAAAAAAATCAACTCAAAGCTTTTCTTTGACTACTTTCCAAGAAGGGTTATTTTTCCTTCACTCATGCCTTATGCACCAACAACAGAACTGCTGCTCTGTTCTACCGAGCACTCTACCTCCAGTTTTGAACATTAGTTAACTAACTACTCAAAGCTAGAGAAATAGATCTAGGTTGTTTGCTTGACCAGTAGCTTAATTTGTCTAATCGCTCTAAAGTTTCTGCTGAAGCTACTTGAATTGAAAGCTGAGTTGTTATAAATCTCTATCTAAAATTTCAAAAATCAAACTCTTCACAATCAGGTGTGACTAAGATTGATATAAGATTACATTAAGATGTTGCCTCTTTGTATAGAGCATGATTTGGAGTAACATTCATTATCTCATCTTCATTCTGTTTTAACACAGAAAAATTGGATATTATACTAAAATCTATTTTCTGAGATAAGGTACACTTTCTTTTGAGTTAACTAAAAGAAGCGATGCGGGTGAAATTGCATCACAAAGTGATCAACAAAATGATACAGCTCAAGGGTGATACCTGATTCACCTTCATATTCAAGGATTTTATCTCTCGTGCAAGATTCTGAATCTTGACACTGTTCACACCATGCTTTAACAAACGAGGCTTTAAAATATTGACTTTCCCACTGTTTCACATGAAACCCAAAGTTCACTGTTCTTGCATGTTGGATCCAAGCTGTTCTGCTGTCAACTGTGGTCTTGATACAGTTCACGTCAGCGTGCTCGCTCTTCTGCTCTTTGGGCTGTCTGCTTGTCTCTGCAGTGATGAGTTTTCATGTTCTTTGCTAGGAAGTTATTTTTGCTTTGAACCTGTGAATACACAAACATACACTTTCCTCCAAATTATTAACTGAAATAGATTTTTAATCTTCTTGCTTCTGAACTTTTGACCAGAATCAAAGAATTCTCTCTCAAATTTGCTTGAGTACTGTTAGAACAATACTTAATATTTGATGGAACTGGCTTCGTAAAAGACTTGTTTAAAAAGGACTGTTCAAGAATTGTTTGCAATAGATGTAAGATCTTTATGCTTTTTCTAAAAATTTAAGATATATCAGGTTTTTATACTTCTGAGGCATAGCCTTGGTCCCCCCCTTTTTCTTTATATAATTAAGTAAGGTATTTGTTTTTTTGTTATGACAATGAAAAATCATCAAATTAAAACACTTGCACATGTATACACATAGGAAATAACACTTTTACAGAAATCAAAACTTATTAAGAAGATGCATAATTAATATTATGCGTTATTAAACTTATCTGAATAATCTGTAATATGAATTGCTAAATGTACTAAATATATACTCTCATCCCAGAGTCTGCCACAGCTGATAAATCAATGGAAGATTGGAAAATCATGTCCGGATAACAATTTTCCAAGCTCACTGTAAAATCCAGCTGCTATATTAATTCACTAATTGCCAAGTCAAATTGACCTGAATATTGTTTTGATGCAGAAAACTTCTGGGTTTATTGGTAAATTCTCCATCCAGGTAAAGTCAAGGCTTGGCCAGAGCCTTAGGCCTCATCTGGAAAGATGTCTCCTAACTCATTTTCAAAGCAAGGGGTTTAAAAATAACAGCTATAAGATGCTTAAAACACAGCAAACTTTTAAAAAGCATTTGTATAAAGCAAATGACAAGAAGCCTTAGATACCAGATCAATTAAACCATCCAGCAGTTGGTTTAATCTGAAGTTTCTCTCATGGCAGCTGACCCTTAGCAATGGTACATCTTCTTAAAATTTTGGAAACACTGAAAAATAAGAAAGCTATAACAATAGCAATAACAATATATCAACAATATAACAATAATAATATAACAACAAACAATAGAACTCTCGATGAAGTCAAAGGTGTCACTGACTGCATTCACTTCTGTCCACAAGCAGGTGTTCATCTTCATCTTTTTAGGAAAACAACTATACTTTGCAATTTAAACAAATATCTTCAATAAAACATAAAGCAATTTAAATTTAAACCTGTTAGAAATTAATTATGATAAAAGGAAGTAACAAAACTTAACATTAAAAAATACCAAAGTTATAACTTAACTTAAAAACACTCAAACTTAAACATAGTGAAATTTAACTTTGATTAATTCTATTAACACTTAATCTATATCAGATGAAAACATGATTTAATCTTACTCTATTATTATTAAAAAAGCAACTAAAAATTTGGTATACACTTCTTTGAACACAATATAACAGGAATATTGATTCACTATAGAGATTATAGGGATGCAACAAATTTATCACCATTCTGTGTTATCTGGTTTTGAGAATAACTCATAATAATTGTAAATGTTATTAAAAATACCAATTCATAACAAGAATTTGCTTGGTATATGCTTACATTTGTTAGGATTTTTAGAATGCAGTTTCACTAGAAAAAAAATACACCACCACAGATTTGGTAATTTGTTATTCAGCTTTTGTAGTACTTTTCAGAAACATTAAGTCTAACCTTTTAACTAAAATTCAAAATCTAAATTGATATATATGCTGTTATACATGTTTTTTTTTATAACAAAAGGACTCACATGAAAATTGCCTAATTATAAAAAAATACCAAGCAAATGGGTAATATATGGTTAACATAATTTTGAAATTACTGAAAACTGTATTGAACTAACTCCACAACACACTTACTCAAATGAAAGGAAAGGTTAAAAATAAAAGAAACTTGTCATTCAATCCCTTTTCTGTAGGGTTAATCATATGATCTTTCAACTTAATTTTAAAGAAATGCTTCTTGCAGAAACTGACTGTAACTACAGTAATAATGCTTGACGATCACTCCATATGATACAGTATTACATTATCAGTAGATGTATAGAGAAGATAACCTTTTCAAAACCTTCATATATTAAGAATACTGAAACAGAATAAAAATCTTTTAAATTTCTTGGGATGTATTAATATAATTTTCCATGCTATTTTGTAAAAACAAAACCAGCAGATATTATTAGAAATACAACATCTATATATATTTCACTATAAAATATCTATAAACTTTTTTGATCTATTTTTGAAGGCACTTCATTCAATAGAGACTTCTTTTTAAATCTCAATTAGGATTACAACAATTTGCTGATTTACCAACAATACAATTTGCAAAGCTTCTAATTTTTGAATTGTCCAATTAAAACACTCTCTTTTTTGTCCCTCTCTGAGATGTCCAGCTTTCTGTTCCTTCATCGAAGTTGCTTGAGTTGTTTTACCGGTGGTTGTCATGGCGACAGCGTTTCTGGCTGCTGTGTACTATCAAGTGCTGCTTTTAAATCTGAGAAAAAACTCTAAAAACTTATATTTAGGAAGAAACTCCTTTTCAGGAGATAAATCCCTTTTTGGGTGACTGCTGTTTGTCCCGGAAAACGGACCCACGACCCTGAGATCAAGAATCTCAGGCTTTGCCGGCTGAGCCAGCCGGGCTGATTTCCCGAACTTCACAGGCTCGGCTTCAGTGCCGAAACGCGCATGCGCGGCTCGACAAGGGACCCCGCCAATCTCCCCTCTGGAGGGCCGGGTCCTCCCCTTCATAGATCACGGCAGTGCTCTCTCTGCGGGGTGTGCCTTTATAACTTTGGCCAGCCCCTTTTCTTTCGCTGTCTGTCTATGGCAGCGTTCTAATATATTTTTTTTCCTTATTTTTCTAATCTTTCCCCCCTCTGCTCGGGGTCACTCCGCGGCGCGGCCATCCCGCCGTTTCCCGCCGCTCTTTGAAGCCTCTCCTCTTTGGGCAGCCTCTAACTCCGCCTGATGGGCGGGTATTTTCGGGGTCGCTTGCTCAGCGAATACCTCCGTGTCCCCTCTTGGGCGGACACACCTTCACCAGCCTTTTCTAACACCTCTGTGTTATTAAATTCGTCAGAGGGCGGGGTAGGCTCCTTCCCTCGCTCTGGCTCCTCTGACGTGCATGGAGGGTGCAGGGTAGGGGGCTGTTCTAAAGGCGTGGTTTCAGAAACAGTGTGGAACTTTTCTAACTTTTTTTTTCTCCATTCCCCCCCGCGATTTCTTCTAACTGCAATAATTCCAAAAAGACTCTATATAAACCATCATATCTCTCCATGCAATCTTTTTAACCTCTAACAATATAACAAACTGCTCACTCTGCTTTCTGAAGTAACACAAGCTTCCCGGTGTTCAGTTTTCCCTCGCATTCCTCCCTCGTCCCCCCACGCTCTCTGAAGGGACAGGGACAGGGGAACCACGCCGCTGGGGAATTATCTGGGTTTCCCGCGCTTTCAGAAAGGGCAGTTCATCTCCCCCTATTCCCGGGGTTCTAACTCTTTAAACATCATATTTATATTTTCCCCCAAATCCTGGGTTTAAACAATCTCTCTTTATAAATACTCAACCCCATTATCTAAACTGTATACAGCTTACCAGACCTGGCTATCTTCAGATTACCGACCAGCAGAATCCAATGTTCCGAGTCCAGGGCCCTTGGAATTTCGGAATGTGATAGCAGATGTTTTTCTCCAGGATTTCTTTCAGGAACTGGTTGCTGTGATCCTGCAGGTGTTGATTGAAGCTTCTGTGAGTTTGTCCTCACACGGGGCACCACTTGTTACCTCTGTCTCTCTTTTCTTGCCTCCTTTGGGCTCTGTTCTCTGTGGATATATCTTTTCTTTAGTCTCTCAGCCTTCTCTGGGCTCAATTCGCTGTGAATACAGCTTTCTATAGTCTCCCAGCCTCCTCTGGGCTGAATTCTTCTGTAGATACAGCCTTTCTATAGTTCCCCAGCCTTCTCTGGGCTGAATTCTCTGTGAATACAGTTCTTCTCTAATTCCCCAGCCTCCTCTGGGCTGAATTCTCCCGGGATCCTCCCTCGTGGGGAGTTCCACTTATCTCAGTTCTCATTATTCGAAGTAAACTCTCGAGCTCGTTAGAATCTTGTTTCTCGTGTTTATTGCAGGATCCTTACAAAAGTTAACAGGTTTCTTCAGGCTGGTTACAAGGTTAATCTTTGCAATTTGGTACATTTCTTTCTTCTGATGGTACAAACAAGGCCTTGTGGCACACTTCATGTCTGATACACAAAATGGCCCCGAATTACGCAGTTCTTTTATCTTTATACCTATTTTTACCCAATTAACAATAGACACGTATATTATTTTTCTTAATGACCCAATGACCCATCACCTCTGTGATGCACTGCGGCATTTTCTATCCAATCACTAACTATTACCCAAAAACCTCCAGGAGAAGGACATGAAGAAGAAAGAAGAAGGACAAGAGACAACACCCTAAATCCTTCATCTTGTCTCCTGTTCTCTAAACTACTTTTTCACCCAGTGATTTAAGAAACTTTCTAATCTACACACCTACCTTTCTTATCTAACTTTAGCATTTGTTTTCATGTATTACTATGAAAACATGATCATGAATTTCATGTTATATGAAATTCAGTGTTTTCTTGGATCTTAGAACTAAACATTAAAAGCAAAGGCACACAGTCTGTATTTCAGACTCCAACAATTATATCCCACCTTGTGTTGAGGTTGTACTAACTGTGTAATTATTTCCCCCTGCACAAAATTCAAACACATAAGGCCTTTTATCTTCATGTGAATCTAGTTTTATCACTAAACTTCTGGATCCTGTAAAATAAACTTAATCTGAAACCAATCTTGTCTGCATCCCATGTTAAGTTTAAAACTAAAACAGGTGACTCATGAAAAATACTGTGTTTTTTTTTTTTTTTTTAAATAACATACTCTTATTTAAATTGAAATCATTATTTTTTTAGTCCTTGACTCTGCCATAATTCTGCACGAATTATCTGAGATAACCACAGCAATCTAATTTTTACTGAATATCATAATACCATCAAAGTTGTAATGTTTCCACAATCCTAAAAACCATTAAAATTTAAAAAATAAAAAAAAGAAAAAAAAAAAAGAAAAAGAAAAACCAGGCTGAAAGTTAGACAGTAGACTTCTGATAGATATGTTGGGTGAATTAATCTGGCTACCTGGAATTCAAAATACTCAAGAGGTTAATTAACACACATTAGAATTTCTCAATATACTGCAAGTTAAAGAGAAGGAATAGTAGATTAACACTGATAAAGCCTCATGAGCTGAGTTAGGAATTACATTACAACCACTAATGAATAAAGTTATGAGTGACTGAGCTGTGGTTGCTTAGAGACTTCTGGTTTCATCTAATTAACAGCACAAGCCAATAAACAAGACACTTGTGCTCTGAAGACTTGTTTTAAATAAGTATTGGGACAATGTTAAAAAATGTGACCTCTCTCACTGTAGATAATTTCATATGAAAAGTCAGTATATATAGTCTCTTTTTATGAACTAGACATAGATACTCTTCTAAGTGCAGAAAATACTTATATAGATTTATTATGGAAAATGTTTAGAAGAAATGTTATTCTGTAAGTCTTTTAATATTTTATCCCATATTTTAAAACTATCTCACCAGGACTATAGTCCTGAAATACAAGAAATACGAGTGAGAAGGAAGTAAAATTTTAAATATCTAGAACTAAATTTCTGTTGTTCTTCAATTTTCTCTCTTCAGCTTTTGTTGATTTCAATGAAAATTTTAGACAGTCAAGGTGCCTCACCGTCAGGAAATGTTCTTTGAAGTGATTAAAACTATACTTTAAAGCCTACTGCTATATTTCCATTTATGGCTAAAATGGAACTTCAAAATACCTAATGCCTTATAAAGTTTCATAACAAAACTTTCAAAATCCTTTAACAGATATATTAGCTTGAATTTGCCCTTCAAACCCATTAACTATGTTTATTTTTCATGCTTCTATATCTGTTTTATATGCATTCAACAAGGTTATCTACAGTTCAGTTTGTATTAATTCCAGGATCAATAATAAAGTAGTGAAATTTATTTTACATCTACATTGACAGAAATACAATTCTTAATCTTAAAATAATCCAGTTAATGATTATCTTGAGAAGAAGAAAATTTTATGTTATATCAGATTAAAATTGAACTACATATGTAAAGACATCATGGACCAAAATTTAAGTCAAGAAAAAGGAAAAGAAGTTAGAATGCATGCTAAATGGACTTGAGGGTAATAAATAAAAGAGCTTCAATTTTTAAATTCCTCTTTTTGACTTATCTACCTGGAAGACATACAAAAGATGAGAATGGCTGGCTTTGTAGCACACTTCCTTACATTTAGAGTATAGAAAATATGTCTAAGCATGACAAGAAAGGGAGAAAAAGCTTTGCTACAGAATTTTAAATTTCTGGTTTTGTCTAAAAGCCTACTAAAAAGCCTACTAAAAATTTGGTGAATTATTCTGGATACTGAAGGAATATATGCCTGCCTCTACATTTTGAAAGTTTTCCATTTGAATTACCTTTGATTCTGGCATTATTACACCAGCTGGTAAGAAAAAAGGTAGCAGAAATCAGATCACTAAACCCTTCCTCACAGGTTTAAGCTTAAATTGGTGACACCATATCACGTCTGGATGCAGCAGTATGAGATGTTTTAACTTTTGAGTAGTTCTAAAAGACATGTACTTGTCAGTATCACTGGAGGAATACATCAGTGTCATTCAGCTTTTGTAAACTTAGCAAGCACAAATATGAAAAGAAAGCAAAGGTGCTTGATAATGGCACGAATCCATAGTGAAAAACACATTGACCTGTGCAGAACCACAGTGTTTAAAATATTTATTCCCTTTTTTGTATGCACTTTCATTTTTACAGGCTGTGAATTATATATTCAGACAAAATAATAAAGGATAGGTGTGCCATACAAATATCTATACTTATAGTTTAATAAGGAACTTATTCACTTAAAAAAAAATTAGAGATTTTTTCCTGACATAAAATATTATCTTGTTTCAATTTGTCTTACCCAAGTGAACTCAAACCAAGAAAAGGTGTATGATGAACAGCAGAGATGCCCCTTTCAAGATGGGGGAGAACATCATGAGAATATCAAACATGATATCAAACATGGAGAAGAAAGACAAATCTGTTTCAGCTCCAATCATTCTGGCAAAGGAGCTGTCAAATCTCATCAACTTGACCTCCGTGCTGAACATTATCAAGGACTACAGACATCAATACTAACCATATGTCAACAGTAGCTCACAGTTAAATTGCTATTTTTAAAATTTTTTTGAAATCTTGACAGCTTTGTATTTGTAGCAATAGTGATTCATGCTGCATAAAAATCAAACATTACTATGAAGTGTGTTGTTAATGAATGGAAATACTAAAGCATCACTTTAAAGCAAAGACTGGCCTGTGTTACCAGTCTCCTAAACACTCTCATCACACCGACATCTAGATCACTGATACAGATAAATTTCAATATAGATATAGATGATATAAAGAGATACAGACTTAACTGCAACACAATTACTTGTGCCACTCAAGTGCTGAAATAGATGATTAAAAATTTGATCCATGAACCTAAATATTGACTCATCAGGGTAAAAAGATATATTTTCATCAGAGATAATATTCCTGCATAGTTTTCTGGTTAGTGTTTAGAAGACTCTTCTGTCAAATATACAAACATATTGAATTTTATAAAAAAATAATTAGCATACAGCTAGTTTTGCTGCAACATTCCCCCAGAAAAATAATCAGAAGAACATTCCCCAGGCTGATCAAAATATAAATTCCCCATAAATAGGCACATGAAAAGACAATAATCAGATACAATTTTCACTTCTATTCTTACTAAGAGTAAACATTTTTCCTATGAATGACTGTTAAACAAAGAGCATTAGCTGAGAATGTAACAACATTCACTTTCACAGAGCTTGCAGATGGCATCAAGTGACACAGAACAATTGATACTTTCTGCTGCAGCTGCAAACCAGAGGGACCTGGACGAGATGGGGAAGGGATGGGCTGCCAGAAACCTCATGAAATTCATCAAGAACAAATGCCAGTTCTTGCTCTGGGCATGACACAGTCTGGGACCACACCACCTGGGGGGCAGCTTGGCAGAGAGAGTTCTAAGGGGATGCTGCTTGACAACAGGTTGGACAGGAGCCAGCAGTGAGGCCTGGAAGCAAAAAGGCCAAGAGCAACCAGGGCTGGACTAGCATGGTCAGGAGGTGTGGAGGAATGATTATTCCCCTCTCATCATTGGCCATTAGGCTGTCAGTTTTGTGATCTCTACTCAATAAAGATATTGGTTAACTGGAGCATGTTCAGCAGGAAGCCACTAAGCTGGTGGCAGGATGTAGCTAGTTCAGCCTGGAGAATTGCTGAATTTGAGGGAACCTACCAGTAACACACCTTGCAGAAGGCAAAATGGAGTGATCTCATCACAGTGGTGCATGGCAGGAAAATGAGATATAGTGACCATAAGTTTAAACAATAGACATCTTCCCCGTATATATAGGAGAAGAATTTTTTCCTCCTGAAGAGAGTCAGGAACTAGAACAGATGGCTTTGGAAAGGTGGTACAGATTCCATCCTTGGGAGTTTTTGAGACCTGATTGAACAAAACCCTGGGCAACCTGGTCTGATCTCACAACTGACCTGTTCTGAGCAAGAGGTAGGAGTACTCCAGAGGTTCCTCCTAAGTTAAAGGATCATGGAAGGTCATGTTTCTGTGTGTGACATAAGAAACTGCAGAGAGGCTGACAACTGATTCTGTGATAAAAGAAAAAGAAAAAAAATCCAGAGAAACTGAAACCCAAATGACTTATAGGACTTTGATGAAATTTATTTTAGTTCCATTCAATTAGAAGTGAGATTAGATCAATGCCAATTACTATAGGAATAATGAGACCTCATATCCTCTACCTAAAATATGCCATTATGAATTTATAATAGGAACAGTTCTTTCTATCAATTATACAATTCTCTTCAGCAAAAAAATGCAGACAAGTGCTCTCCTAATTTTAAGTCCTTTATTTTTTAAACTTCTTGAGTGGCACTTGCTGACTTTTGACAACTGCAAATGAAATGTTATGCATTTTCCAAAAATTCTGTTTCAAAGGGCATGTTGTGAGATGTTATATTTTATTGTTCTACAGTGTTTTCTTGGTGTAAGGAGAAGTAAAAGTGAGACATGCTTTTCTCATTTTATTTTATAATTCTCAGTCTAAAAGCTAATGATAACTCTGAAAAGAAAGTGCAGTTAAAAAGAATGTGCATGTAAATACATATTTACATACAGTGTATGCATCTAAAAATGCATCCTTATGGAAAATCACAGCAGTCAGTTCTTCTTAATATTTTTCATGGTTCTGTCTCAGAAATGTCTCAAAAATACAAACATACACATGCAGACATAAACAGTCTCATATCACCACTTATTCAATATAATTATGGAAAACAATACCACCAAGTTAATGCAAATTAACTAGCATTTCATGCTGTATTCCACACCCTGTATTTTACAGTAGTAATGTGAACATTTTTTTGTTTCCTATCTAACAAAGTAAATTCCTTTCCTTTATTCATCTGCCCATGATGCAATGATTATGAAAAAAATATTAATATTTTATAAAACTCTAATAGAATTAATCTTCATTAGTCTTCATTCATCAGTTGTGAATTTAAATGAATGGTAGAAAATTTACAGAAGAATCTACAGGTAAATATACTTACTTGTTTTGATAAAATTCAATTCTTTTGAAATAGATTTAATTAGATATTGAAAACAGATTAAAGTTTATTAAAATAAGTGGTGTTTGGTTGATTTTTATTAATCCCTATTAATATTAATAACATAGTATTAATATGAAATTACTGGTAATCATTACAGCAGAATTGCAATGTCTCTTTAATTTGTTAATTATATGCCTTTTAGCTTAGTTCATCTAAAGTGTTGCAAATATTTACAAAACCCCATTATCAAAAACTTATTTAAAACTCACAAAATCAGCCTGTTTCTTTCTCATAGTAAAATGGACAGCTGGAATAATATTTTATCCATAAATATCAAGTCGGGGAAAAAAATCTAAAAGGTAGTTTAAATGTTGTGCATCATACAACATTTTTTTTAAAAGGGCTACCATATCCCATATGTTAATTAATTAAGCATAAAATTAAGAATATTTTTCTTAAGCGTGCAACAAAAATTAAAACTGAAATCATTGTATATCCAAGCATTGTTTTGAAAACTCAGTATTTATTAACTTGTTAAATAATTATTAATAAATTATTCATAAAATTCAATATTATTTCACCTTTATCAATTGAATTAATAGTTCAAATTGAACAGCTGAAATCAGCACAGGTGTAATAAGTGACTTTCCATTTAGTGAATCCTTGCAGCACATGAACTCTCCACTATTAATTTCCTTTCATTCTGATAACAGTTCCTGGCTCCTCTGAAGTTCCAGTTTGTGACACTATTCACAGCAAAGGAAACAACCCAGAGAGATACTTATAGCTATGTTAATATCCACAATTGTAACCAATATGAATTAATATTCAATCTTCCTGTATTCTCTGACATTCTGATGTTTAAGAAATATAAGAATCAATAGGATAATTTATAGTGGATTGAACTATGGATAAAATTTCCAAGTAATTGTGACACTGAATTTGAAAATAACAAAATAAATATTCCTTTCTCTTATTTTTCTTAGTTGATCTAATTGTATTAAACTAAATATTTAGATAATTTTTTAGTAATATTCTCAATATTTGCATTTGCATTAAGAAATGCAATTGTTATCTGCACCGAATCTTTAAAAAAATCTTAATAATAGATTTCAGAGAACTCTAACTGGGCATAATTTTTGGATTCAGAATTGTGCAGCTTTGTAGTAGCTGTGAATGTCAAGTGTGACAGCTGTCATAGAACTTCCAGATCATACAGGTGCAAAATATGACATAATCAGGTTTGAATGCCTAGCATAAGTTTGAGAAAGTAGAATATTGCTTTTGCCTTTGTGGCATAGTTTAGAAAACTTGTCAGATTTACTATTAACTAAATTGGGCTGAAATTCAGGTCAGTTCTACAAATAAAGTCTTGCCTAAACCCTGTTTTCAAATTTTTTGAATATAAATCATTTCAGCCTGAGAAGGTATTAGGATTATTTGGAAAAAAATATAGCTAGACATTTTATCCTATGGTAAGCTATTATTTGTTTAGAATTCTTAAAGCAAGATTAACAAAAAAAAACCCCAAACTACTAATAATGTTTACCTCAGTCTGTCCACAGAATGTCATTATTGCAAAGGGAAGGACTAATTGATCTATCCTGTATATGAGACAGAGCATGTAGCCACCCATTAAATTCTCATATTTTGCTGGTGCTTTGGAAACTTAGGAAATCTCCTCCAATAAAAGACCCCAAATCATACCTGTCTTGAGAATTTTAGCATCATTTCGCAAATATTTGAATATTTGGTGATTACATTGCTTTTCACTGAAATGAAAAGGTATCTTCTTCCGATGCCTTCTGAAGACTTTCTGTTTAGAAGAGAAAAATGAAGTCCCAGAAGAGCCTGTGGATTGTGGTTAAAGAATCTGCCTCCAAAACTATTATTATGTCTTTCACCATCAAGGTCCTTGTTGCATCTTCCTTCGTCAGAATGGTCAGTGACCAGACATGATGCCTTCCCTTCTGTTCTTGCCTTGAGTTTCTCTCCTTCAGCTTTCACTCTACCACAAGGTCTGCAGAGCTACCCAGTTCAGCTTCTGTAGCTGTCTGATCTCCCACAGAAAATGGATTCTTAGGATTGCCCAAGGTTTTAAACCTGATATAAATAACTAACTATGGATTTAACTAGAATATCTGACCAAATTTGTCAGATGGACATGCCTCTAGAATGCATATCTGTCTTTCTGTTTGCTTTTGTGGACTCCTGGATATTTCCCATTCTCTACTGCCTTCTTACAAATGGAAATATGAAAGATTTTATTCAAGCATAGAAAGAACAATATTAGAATAAAATATAATCAAAACCATAAAATGGATTTGAAAGCAAAAAAATTAAATTAAATAAAAAATATTATTTAAAAAAGAAATACTGTTTTTTAACGAGTCCATGTTATCCCTTCTATCCATGCTCCTAAGCTGTTCAAGAAAGTATCATTTACATAAACTAAGGAAAATTTTCTTATTTAACGATTCAGTTCAATTACTCATTCTGACTGTGTTTTTACTGTGGACTCATTGAAGAATTTCCTAAGAGAAAATGAACACAAATTAAGATACTGAGCTGAAATTAATCAATAAAACTAATAAAAACAAAAATAAAAAATAAACAAACCAAAAAACAACAAACCCACCAAAAACAAACAAAAACAAACAAACAAAACAAAAAACCACCAAAAACAAAACAAACAAAACAAACCAATAAAACCACCACAAAACCAGAAATAAAGGAATATTATGCTATTTAAACGCAAAGACAGATTACTCTCTTTGCCACATTTTCTGGGGCTGACACAGCACCTCTTGGGGAAATTCAGTGGAGGGTACAGCCATCAGATTGGATACCATGTTTCACTTTTTGTGTGACTTTGGTTCTGCAGAACCATCTCGCATTATCAAGTAGTACTACCTGGGTAGTGATTATTCATCAGCAAACTTAGTAAAGAATGTAAAAAAATTTGATTCATAATATTTAAAATAAGTATGTACATACAAGTCAACCTCCGGGATAACTCTGAATTGGCTTTTAACTTCAATATTTGTTTGTGAAAAATTAACATTAAATTAACAATCAGGGTTTATTCCAAGAAAATTAATTTCATTATTATCTAATTAAGTAAATGTAGCAACAAACCCTCCAAATTGTGTCCAGTATATTTATACAGTAAGAGATGTAGCAGTTACACAACAGGAGTTTCTAGATTTTGAGCAAAAACACAATTCTCATTTTGCTTAAATAGGAATAAAAGATGAACTAAGATTAAATTAAAAAAGAATGTAATAGAATATTATACTCAGAAATTTTACACAAAATCTCTTTCCACTTAATGGAATGAATTCACTACACAATAAATCTTGAACTTACTTTCTAAAAAACTATGGTCAAAGATTATGCACCAAAAAATAAGGGCCAGATCTTCTCTGGATGCAATACACAAATATAAATTAACAGTAATAACTTGGTTTGTGACTCTTACTGATTTATGTTAAGCAGGTTATTCCACCTGAAGGCCAGAACAGACATCTGGTCCATCTGATTTAAAACAACTACACTAATCAGCATAAACAGAATATTAAATAATGCCTTCTTGAAAGCAAAGGACTGTCTCTAAATCTCTCTTACACAAAGGAGGAGCACAATGTCATATCTCTTGCATAAATGTCATATCCCTTGCACAGGTTTCTTCTAAGTGTAATGAGGAAGCAATGGGTCACACCACCTATGAGGAATCCTTTGAGTAATATGTGAATCCAGGAATAAGAAAAATCCAGAGGTGCCTGAAAGGGAGCCTGCATATTTTCTGATATTTCAAAATAATGGCATCACGTAGAAAACACTGCAAAAAACTAGAATAGTATATTGGATTTATTAATAGTTTCAGACCAACCTCAAGTTCTTCATAAACACCATGTTGTACCTGGAGTTGCTTCCACTTCAAATGGAATATCAATCAGCTGTAATTAGCTGGGAAATTTTTTTCAGGAAAAAGAATTTAAAATGGCCTTACTAATTTATTAAGAATTAAAAGAAAGTGTACGGTTGAATTGTTATGTTTTAAATGTAATTTTATCAGTTCTTTTGTGATTGAATTCTATCTATTTATGACACTAAATCACCAGAGTTAGAAACAAGATAGCTGCAAAAGATACAGAAGAGTAATGAAAATATCCTTACAGTTACTCATACAAAAGTTTATTTTTATGCAGCCATGTTAGAACACTGTACAGTGCTATCTCTTGGCAGCTGCATTTTCGGTTACCCATTTTACATTTAACATATATAATGTTGCAAATAACAAGAATTTTGACTTTGCAATGTTTTGCCATTTTATTCAGAAAACACGTGCCCATTCTCAAAGAGGTCAGTCTTTCAAAAACGACATCATTTCTCTCCTTTCACTTCTTTCTTTAGGTCCTCTTATGCCATACTACATGTCGACAGCCCAAACCTGTTTAGACTTCAACATATTACTTGAAAAGAATTAACCAAGTCTGTGTCTGTCCTCAATATAACTCAAATTACTTGAAGGTAAGGCACACGGAAAATCTCCAGGGAAACGAGTACTTTGAAAAACACCACTCTTTGTTTTCCTCTCTTTTATTAACAATTACTGGTCACTTAGACCTACTTGTAAATATATATAAGCCTAATTCTTGAACTACACTGAAGATTATTGATAAACATCTGAAAAGTTTGCAATCACCTTTTTAGTCTCCAAGAAATTTTGATTCCACAAGAACAAGACTACTTTCCCTAAAAGTCCGAAAACTCATTTCAATAAAGAATGTATTATTCTTTTTTCTGGCATAGTTTATGTGGTGGTACTTTAGTTCACAGTACCTTGGATGACTTCTAGTTAGCCATGCTGTTGTGGGGAGAGTTTAATTCCTAACTTGCCTTCTGAGCAAACTACCTTAGTAGCAGCTTAGAAATGAACCCAACAGACATCTACTTGTTATTTATGCAAAGTGGAACCAAAGAAAATGCTGGGAGAACTGTTTTACATCAGAGTTGATAGCTCCCTAATGAGACCAGACAAGAAATAAAGCTCATTAACTGAATCAGGAATAATCAGGGTTTGCATTTCTGGGTAGTGTACTAGCATTACAAGGAGAAATGCTCTATCTCTTAGATACATTAGCCAGGCACTCCATTTTATAAACTGAGAAAAGCTATTTTCTTGGGTCTGTTACAAGCAGACCTGTTTTTCAGAAACTGATACTTTTCAACTAACTTAAATCTTCAGTATTAACCTGCCTTGTGGCATTATTTTTAGCTCAAAACTAGCACCGAAAATTTCCTGAGTGCCTAATAAAGTCCTAAAATGCCCTGCAGATGGGCTAAAACTCACATTTTTTAATAATGCCAGACAATCATTCAACCATAACACCAACTATTCTCAATGCTGAGCCCTTTCTCTCATATTAGCTTAAGAGATACTGAGAAAAAGTTGGAATGTAGTCCATGGGATCATCTATCCTTAAGGTTAGTTTTGGTCAATATCAAATAGGATAAGCTTATGGGCAGGCTCATTAATTCCATAAAGTCATTAAGTAAGACTACATAATTGTGGCCATAACCCTATTTTCTCCTCCTGATTGTCTTTTGTTCAATAATCTATCTAGAAATGTAATGTTGCAATACTTTACCACAGGGTAAAAAAAATTAGTCACCCTATTAGATATATAGGAACCTGGCATAGGGAGAGTAGTAGATGATTAACAAACTGTTATACCAGTGCAGGTTACAGTGATTATTTTTTTCCCCGAAAACAGTTCAAAGCAAAATAATTATTCTTATTATCTTCTGCTAGTTTTACCTAGAACTTTGACATTTCTGATTTTGTTACTCGGTGCTTGAGTATCTTTCATGCTACATTTTCTTACCTACTCACCCCATTCCTTGTAAAAGTCCTTCATTTTTTGTTTGTTAAAACATCAGGAAGTTACTTGCTTGAGCTTCCCTCATCTTCATCAAGACTTGGCAGGGTATTCCGCCCAGCAATTCCCTGAATAAGCTAAACTCTGTTCTCTAAAAGTCCAGAGTACTTATTCTCTAGATTACCTTCTCAGTCTTAGTGTTGGTCTTGAACTTTGTCATCTTGCAATTGTTGTAGCTCAGCCATTTTTGGCCACATTTACAGTCATCTCATCCCTGTTTGTGAGCAGAGTCAAATAGAACATTTTCCTGGTCAACCTCTCTAGCATTTACATTAAGGAAATGTCACCAACAGTATTTAGAGCACCTTTCAGAAAGCTACTGAAACTCTTGCAGAAGTACAGAATAATGTAAGCATATTTTGAAGATCTAAACCATTTTATTGAAAGCTGAGATTCCCTGCTCAAATGCAGCTACCATAATGTGCTACCTCCCACCAAAGGACTAGTTTTGTCCCAGCACATTATATAATAAAAAAACTCCAAAAAGCTATTTCCTGGAACAATGTCTCTCTGCTTCATCTAGGAACATGGCTTCATATGTTTGCTTTGAAAAAAAGAAAAAATTATATATATATATATATGAAATGGAGAAACATATGAAATATTACATTTTCATCAGGTAGATGGAGATAAGGTTAACATGCCTCATCATGCATCCAAATATCAACTAAGAGTTCTTCAATAGCCTGAACTATTTTCTAGATCTAGATGTACTCCTTAGACTTAATCTTTTTTTAGTTTTGAGTGATTACTACAACCACTGGTTACATTTGTTATTCATACCAAAAGCTCATTAGTAAAGGACAGGGTTTTTTTTTTTCAAATTTAAGAATGAACAGCTATAAAGAAAATAAGCATTAGTTAACATGTTCCCTCATCAATTTTCACTTTTTTTATAGGAGTACATACTAATCTGTACTTTCACTGTTACTCATTAGATTTAAGATTGTAGACTTTTTTCTCAAATTGCCCAAAAAGAGAATTCCACATCAAAACAATGGCTTCGATCCTGTGGGGGTTTTTGGGGTGTTTAGGCTTTTTTTAAATTTTTTATATTGATTTTTGTTTTTGTATGTGTTTTGTTGTTGTTGGGGGTTTTTTGTTTTGTTTTGGTTTGGTTTTTTGTGATTTAGTTTAGTTTTTGCTTGCTTGTTTTTAATACAGTGGCAATGAATTCTTTGTTTTTCAGCTAATGAGTCCTTTTTCCCTAATTACTTTTTGGATATGTATACTTTTTTTTTTTTCTCTTTTTTGTATTTTCTCTTTTGAATAATTCTTTAAATATTTTTTCTCATCCCAGTTTTGATAAATGAAGTGATTTCTGCTTTCTAATTTAGTCACCCTTAGCATCCTTGATTTTTACTTGAGTCTGTCAAGCATTGTTTCAGCACTTCTTTGAGTACATTTCAATCAGTGTTTTTAATAACCTTTTAATAACCTTTCCACACTCATTTGACTTTTTTTTTTTTTTCCTAATTCTGAGTTTGGAGTGAAAATTTACTGTCTTTAAGCTACAAACACTGCCTTGTCCTCTTAGGTCATTTTTATTAGCTCAGTCAGTGTAACAATACCATAGGTCAACTGTTCTTTTCCAGGAAATTCTCCTTTATGGGTTGATCTTTCAGTTCATCTACTCTGAAGAGGTATTAGAAAGATATGTCAATTATCTGGAGCTAAATGCATCCTAGAAATGGATTCAAACAAAAGGTTTTTTCAACCCAACTTTCTATCTACTAATTCAATTACAAATTTAAATGCTTTAAATCATTTCAATATTATTTCTATTTTCTGAATATATACCTTATTAAAATTCTAATATTAGCTAAGTCCTAATTATGAAAGTATATACTGAAGAAATGCACATAAGAAAAATAATAAAATGAGTGTTGAGGTATGACTATGTCTGTGCGCATAATTTAGGATAGGATATGCATAAGGAAGGTGATTTTTCTGCTGAGGATTAGAAGTTACATTATTAATTTCCCTGTGGCTTTTGCAGGGTTTTGTTTTTCTAATGCTACAAACGTTTTCTTTCTCATACAATTATTGTAATTATTATTTAATTTTTTACCTTATTCATTCAAGCTTTATCCCTCCTACAAAAACCTAGTGAGGACTGGGGACTCATTGCATCTGAATGTAAACACAAAGAAACAAAACAGATGAACCTCATGTTGAGAACGGCCTGAAGAATTGTAAGATCTCAAGTTTCATTTGCAGCTGTTTCTTAGTATAAACTCAAAAACAAATAAAATCAATTAGAAAAACAAACAAACAAACAAAAGACTTGAAGTCTTGAAGGCTGTTTTATTCTAAGAGAATCAGCTCTCACACATCTTGATCTATTCAACACATCAAACAGACAAAATTTGAAAATCGTAATAAAGAAGAACTCTTATAGGTTAACTCTAAATTTACAACAAACTTTAAACTCAATCATGTTGTACGTAAAATTATCACCCTGGCTTTTGGAGAGAACTTCTATACTAAATGTAAAGAGTGCATGTTTTTGGGTTTTTTTGTTGTGGGTTTTTTTGTTTTGTTTTATTTTGTTTTCTGCAAAGCACAACAGTCTGTCACTGAGATTCTTTATAACTAATATAGACAACCACAGTCTCTTCTAGTGAGAAAGATAATTTCTTGGATATGTTCAAATAAGAGTCAAGTTGTTGAACATGTACTTTAGAAATTTTCCGTATGCACACATCTTCAATTAGCATGAAATATTAAAGCATGCCTATACTGGTTTAATCATTCAAGGACAATAGACAATATTTCATTGCCTAAGTAAAACAGATTTAATTGCTAAACAAGATTTCAAGGATCCAAACTTCATTTTAATCACAAACAAGCTGCAAGGCAATTTTCAATTACAGCAAGCTTTTTATTTTTATCCAGCTGTGTATCCCTGCTGATTCTTGAAATTACATGTAAATTGTCCGAGATTTTGAAGTGCTATACCTACTGAGGTTTTTATTTTGTCAGCTGATGAAGTATCTGTGATTAGAAACTCACTAAATTGGCATTTTTAAGACTCATTACCCCACCCTGTATATTTTTGGACTGGATGATTGAATATGAAGAAGGTTTTCTTGTCTCAAGGGACATCATTCTTCCTAATTAGGCTGTTGGTAGTGCAAATTGCTCACCTATCCTTCAGCAACTTCAAAAGGTAATATAGAAACTAAGCTTTAGAGGGGAGTCTGTGGGGTATTGAAGAATCAGGTCAATAACTCTTGTCTTAAAAAAGTTTTAGATTAAATTCGCCCTGGACCAACTTGCATAATGACGCTGCCTTTAAACTTTTACCATTATTCTATTAACTCTTCAAGCCTTAGACGCAGAGATACACACCTGTCTGTACTATATTTAACTCCATGATTCATATTACTGAGCTACGTATTTTAGTGCAAAGAGTCTCCATTTGAACTCATGAGGTATTCTCCTGTCCTGCTATCATCATGCATGATGTTAACAGTAAAACTGAAGGTCCATTTTTATTCATAGCTAATGTGTATATACAAATGCAAGTGAAATGGTTTTCAAATAACAGATTTTGTAAACATATTGTGATAGAATAAAAGGTTTTTGTAGTAAAAGAAGTCCTGTTTATCACAGCTATTTCCATCAGAGCTACTCCCAAAGCTACCACAGCTGCTGGAATACACCAGGCACCTTGTGAGAGCTCCTTGTGAGAGAGGTGGGGGTGTGGGCATATGCCTGCTAGGCAAACACGAAGGAATGAAATGTAGACATGAAGTCTGAAAATACAAGTGAGTCAACAAAGATGTTAGACAGTGAGAGACTGAATGCTCAAGTGTTTTTAAAAACATAAAGATTTTTTCTTAGTCTGAATGACACTGGTAAGAACACAGATTTAAGCAGGGATTTTTTGCTGTTGCTTTTTTTTCTCTGGTGTTGTTAGACAATATGTAGAACTGCGTAGGAACCTGTAAGCAGTTTACATCTCAATCAAACTGCCTTTCCATTAAGACTGTAAGGTTATTTCCATACCTATAATTCTGTAAGCATATGTATCCTATTTCCCTTGAAAGAGGATTTTAAAACGTGAACTCCACATTTTCCTATAGCATTGTCTAAATGGAATAAGTATTATACAGAAGTGTGGAGATTGGAACTAAAAAAGGGATAATGAAATAACTTTGTACTAATTTAGTAAAGTAGCATGTTGCTATTACAGTGTTGAATGTGTGCACATACAAGAAGAAAAAATCCTCTAGTAATTTTTAAGCAATGCAAGAGATCCTCACTGAGCAAGGACCATTAATTTAAGAAGTAATCAAGAAACTAAATTAGTCTTAACTAAGCTTAGAAAAACATTATACTGAAACAGATCTTTAACGGATTTCTAATCATAAATACAAGTGACTATATTAACACTTGAAAAGTGGTAGCATCTCCCCCTTGGCTTGCACTGAACTTTACTGTCAGTGAAACAAAAAAAAGAGCTCTTATGAATCCAAAGGGCAAAGTTCTGAAGTGGGAAATGTTATCCTTAGCTTCTTATCATGAAATGCCAAACCTGTGGCCTGGCCTTTTGTTGCTTAAGAAGTTCTTTTCCTGCTTTGTCACAATAGATTAAATGGCTTTATGCCCCAAAGCTTGTCCCTTACACACAGCTCAGCACTTCTTAAAAGAATTGACTTTTTTTGCAGCAAACTCTGCATAGTAAATCCTGATCTATTTTAGCCCAATTTCAAACTTTCCTGCTTTTAGGATTAAAAAATCCTTTTTTAAGCTACATATTCATATATATATTTGTTGCAGTGTGTTTTATATTACCTTTTTAGTGGTATAACTTTTTCACATGGTAGGGGCTGGAGCAGTCAGAAATATCCAACCATTGACAATGCTGGATGTTCTGGCAACAGTTTTCCAGCTTTAACTGGAATACTGTATCTGTTGCATGAATGGTAAGAGAATAACATATCTGATTAATACTGTATCTGAACCAAAATAATGACATGGTAGCTAGACTTTGTGAGCCACAGAAACAATATAAACATAATATAATGAACATGTACTCGATCTGTAGAAAAAGTAACACAATGAACTACTCAGCAGCTTATTTGCATCAACAAATAGAACCAACAAATTAGAACTGCCTCAGAGAAATGTATTTAGAAACTTGCTAGAAAAAAAATATTTTTTGTTTAAAGGCTGGGAGTTAAATACAACTCATGACCTATAATGTAAAATAAATCTTAATCTTAATAAAGTCCTTGTTTGCTTCAGTGAAAAAAAAAAAAAAACAACAAAACAACAATAAACCAAAAACAGTTAACGGAAAGTCATTGTACAAATTTGAAGGGAAAAAAATTAGATATTTTGATTAGTTGTTTAAAAGTAGCTTTTGTTCAATGTGGTCTGCCAGTTACAATGTTAAAAACATTGTAATGCAACAGTTTAAGTAATGCCCAACGCAACTCAAATAACATCTGTAATAGCTACTTAAAATAGTTGGCCTCTTATAAATTGCAGAAAAAGAGGATAAGTGGAATGCTCACTGAGTATATTACCCTAGTGTGAAGAAATAAACAAAAACCAAGCACAAATAGAAGCCATACATTAACTGTTTTCCAAAATGGAGAACAATGGAGCGTGAGAGGTCTTTTCCACTGCCAAGGCACTTTGCTAAAAGCCCTCTGGAAAGACATTTCCTTTTGAACTGTATTAGGTCAAAAATAGATTTGGAAGAAAATGAAAGGAGTTTCAAAGTGCTTCTGACATTTATTTATTTATTTATTTGTTTGTTTGTTTGTTTGTTTAATTCCTGTTTTTTAAGCTGGTGAAAGTGTATAGCTTTGCTATCTGCTTGCCTCAGGCTTAATGTTCTGACAGGACAGCCAAGATATTGAAACACAAAACCTGCTAAAAGCTTGATAAAAAAATATGTCTGGTTTAAATTCCAAAGGTCCTAGCTCAGTTAACAGCTTTTTTATATATACATGCAAATATTAGAACAATTAAAATGAAGATAAAACATCTTACTCTGCTACCCACTGCTTCTTAATATATTGTCAGTTTTTGCAGTCTTTTCATATGCTTGGGATTTTTATTAAGCAATTAAGTAATTTTATTAAGCTACTCACAAGCTGCAGATCAGATTATATTTTCTGGCTTATTATATTTTTTTTTTTCCTCCCTTTTCATACTTCAGTGCTGCTCTTCCTGTTACTCTTGAAAATGTACTCCTTTGTGTCCACTTTTTATCTTCTGATTTTTTTTTCCTTGATAACAATAAGAAGCGCCCTTGGTAAAGAAGTTCAAAATAAGGATATGAGCAAATTTCACATTATATTAACCCTCAACTTAGGCTCTTTCTGCACATGTCCAAAATTAATTTAATCCATCTGTAAAAGTGATACCACAGTATATTGTAATAAACTTGTAATTATCTTTTCTCAGTTCAAAATATATCACAGTGGAAGATCACGTAACTTAATGATGATATGAAATAACAACAAAACATAAAGGCCATGTAGAGGGCTATGAGCAATATTTCTAACTTGTTCACACTTGAAAACCAGATGTTTGTGTCCAGTTTGACCACTAGCAATCAACATTCCATTCGTCCATGCCCACCTAATCGTAAATATAGATGAAATAGATCTCTTCCTTTCTTCCATTCTTCATTTTACAACCAAAAAGAAGAAAGAAAAAAGGAAAAATAAATGGTAATAGAAAATAATCCAGTAGACTTTTGAGACCAGTAAACCTAAATGAATGTACATCTTGAAATGTGGAAATATTTAAACATTAACCTAGTTATTCCTTTCATGTGATAACAATCATCCCTCCTGTTTACTTTTGAGTGGTTTCTAGGGCACTCAACCATGAAACAAATTGTAACAGATTTTCAAATTATAGTACATGACTATCAGTTATTCAGCTCGTATCCTGCTAATATGACAGGATGGTACTTCTGCTGACGTTATGGCTTAAGATGCCTTTAACTTTGAATGCTACAGAAGATTACAACAAACTTTGTTATTTTATACGGTTTAAAAATATAGATTCTATTAACTGCATTTTCTGAATCCTGAAAGATCTTATTGCCCAACTGATCTGCCATTGACTGTCATGTCCAAAAAAATAAGCTGAAGAAATTTCTCAAATGAAGATACCAAAAATAAGCAGATAAAAAGCAACACTATTTTTTGTATTGAATTGTTTTGAATTTATACAATTTATACAATAAAAGTTTGCATATATAGACCTTATTTGCCTCTTATGATTTGTGTGGGTTTTTTACATATTGGAGGAATGTGTTTTAGTTTTATAGTTATTTCACATGTGTGTATTTTGTATGTATGGAGAAGGTTATTAATTTAAAGGAAAAAAGACTAGTGATTTGGTATCTGACAAAAGTAAACAAACCTTATAATATATTTTAAAAAAATTAAGATTTTTAGGACTTTTTCAGCTAAATTTTGTCATTTTCCTGCTATGTTCTGCAAAAAAAATTTAGACTGAATGGGATAATAGATTGAGCAATTGAATACCACATCTGGTGGGTTTTTTGCACATTCTTGCACATTCTAAGAACCACATGAGAGACTATGCATACACTCCCAGCTCTATGCAGACTTCATAGAGTTAGAACGAAGTTCTATTTCAGTACCTATAAAAGGTCATCTACAACAACTATTTGATGCACTTATAGGTCATTTTGATCTTCAGTAAAGATCTAGCTGAGTCACAACCAGGATGAAAATAGATATATATGCTTTACTTTAGTAATGCAAGCTGGGCTATTCACTCTAGTGTTGGAAAAACTGTAAAGCAGTGTTTGGTCTGTTATGGATATCATATCATAAGTGTAAATGAATCTAAATTGAAAATATTTAATGTCTGTACTAAATCAATAATAATTTTAATTTCCTTACATTGTGTATCTTGACAAGTTTTCCTAAAAAAAACTTCTACAATTTCTTCCCTAAGAAAATCCAGGAAATGAATGAGTAGCTGTCACAGCTGATCTAACATGGTAGCTATTCTACAATGTTTGAAGTTTTTCTGACTAGGTTAAAAATGTTTTTTCAAAGTAATACACTAGAGTAAATAGTGTTTATTTTGACAGTGGGCTTCTGTCTTTGCTGACATTCTTAGATATCTCATAAGTCCTAAAGAGTTTATGGATATCCCATTATACACAATTGTTCTGGTTACCTATTTGTCTTAAAGCTACCTTATGCCTCATATCTGTGAATTTTAGATACACGCTGCAGATAGATATTATTGTAGTGAAGTACCGTCCTAAAACCTGCAACAGAATTTGAGGATTATAATAAATGATACAACTAAGAAATAAATAAGATGCTTTTTCCTAAAACCCTCATAAAAAGACCAGCCTCAGAGGTGGAGAAATGCAACTGTTGAAACAGTTTACCATTTTTGAGTAGGTAATTATATCAATGAAAATTTGGATGGAATGGAAAAATTTGGGAATTATAACACTTCTGAAATGAAAACATTTTATTTTTTAAATTTTCCCCATGGATTGGGCATGAAATACAATGTGACATATGATCCATATGCAATGATATGTAAGTGGGACAACAACTGAACTGTTGGTGATTGTGATGGTCCAAAACTGGAAAAGACTGAAAACAGCTTTACATATGGTGAGAAACTACAGAAAAAAATTATATTCAGGTCTGACATATTTATTACTTGCATTTTTTTTTTTTACATATTTTCTGAAAAGGAAAGAAATATTTGAAATCCATTATGTTAAGTCTCAACACTGGGCGCAGAGTGGAAAGACCTTTGTGACAGAGAACAGCAACCTGCAGCATATATAATTGTGTGGTGTGAGTCTGCACAAGAACTACAGCTCTCAGCTGTATCTGCTCATGATAAATGATGTAATCCATTACATGTAGGAAAATAATTCTGATTTGTAAGAGAATCCAAAATGTACTTTTCTGCCTTAGGTATGCATAAATTAGCTGGGCATGCTTGAGAATTTATCTCCTTTCCCTGAATCCCTGAAGAAAAAAAAAAACCTAAACGCCACAAAGTTACATATAAGTTTCCTCTATAAGGCAAGTTTTAAAAAATCTTTAAAATATTCTTCTATACCCCTCACGCTCAAAAAAAAAAAAAAAAAAAATCCCCAAATAGGTAAGCTTTTGTTAAAACAGAATTTTTCATATTAGAAGTTGAGGGATCCTGACATTAACCTGAAAAGTGCAGAAGGGGGTTGTACATGGAAATAAGTCAAATGGAAACAACCACATTGAGTTCCATTTCCCAGATTAGACAGGCAACAATTTTGTCTGTGCTGTGGTTTGTTATTGGCTGGGTGCCAGATGGCAAATAAAGCCACTCTAAACTCCCATAGTCAGCTGGACAGGAGAGACAAAATATAATGAAACTCTCAGGGGTTGAAATAAGGAGAGCAAGGTACACTCAAAAATTATCATGGTGGGTAAAACACTTGGGAAAAACCTTGAATTTGTTGCCAGTCATATCAGATAATGAGAAGTAAACCCAAATCTTACTAATGTCTTTCTCTTAAGCTTCCCATCTTAAATTTATTCCTGATTCTCTACCTCCTTCCCCTCAATGGTGCCCAGATGTGGAAACAGGGGTTAAAATCAGATCATCACACATTGTTTCTGCCACTACTTCTTCCTCAGGGGCAGGACTCTTTCTCATGCTCCAGCCCAAGGTGTCTCCCACAGGACACAGTATTCCATTAATTTCTTCAGTCTGAATTCTTTCCATATGCTGCAGTTCTTCATGAACAGCTGCAAAGTGGGTCTCTTCCATGGGGTGCAGTCCTTCAGTGCTCCAGTGTGGGTGTCCCATGGGGCCACAGGTCCTGCCAGCAAACCCGGCAATGTGGGCTCCTCTTTCCATAAGGCTACAGGTCCAGCCAGGAGCCTGCTCCAGCATGGGCATGGGCTTCCACTGCAAGCTACCACCTCTACTGAAGTCTCCTCCCTAAGCAGTTACATCTGGGTGGAAGCAACACACTTCTCAGGGTCTGTGTCAGGAGTCACTGGTTTGGGGTCTGAGGCAAGTGCCCACCAGGAGGGCAAAGACCTAGAGCACTCAGCATTCACCTGAGTTGTGAACCTATTTGCAGATTGCACACCTTCCCCACCTCTGAGTGACACACCTCGCCACACAGTGTTCCTGCCCTGTTCACCATGCGCCCTGGAGCCTTTTGCATCTCCCATGCTGATCCTGGCTGCACCCACTCCTCACCTGATCAGATCTCGAGAGCTTCCAGGTCTAGACAAGGCTCCAGGTTGCTGTTTGGGTGTCCCCAAGCTCAGGGACACCCCTCCACATCTCAATCTCACTCTCATCCCTGGATTTACCTCAGTCAACTCACTAAGAGACTGTTTTGGTCTTAGTACATTTAAACCTCTTGCAGTTCTCCTGGCTTTTTTTTTTTTAAATATTACTACTATTATTATTATTATTATTATTATTATTATTATTATTATTATTATTATTATTATTACTATTATTATTATTACTATTACTATTACTATTAACATTAATATAATATTATTATTAATATTAATATTATTACCCTTTTAATTTCCTAAATTTTACTTGTGTTTGACTGCACCTGGACTTTGAGGATTTCAACAATCTATGTGCAATAATTTAATATTATGCTTCAGAAGAAATACCTAATTTCATGCCAGCTGCCATATGCACAGAGCAAGGACTGTTTTTTTTCCCCCCCACTTTACTTCGGAACACTGAATTTCATCTACTGCTTCACTGAGCAATTACTCCTATTTGAGATCTTGCTCTAATTCTCCTCTATTCATTTTATTTTTGTACAGCCCTAAATACTTTATATTGGTAGCAAAGTTCACTATTCACACGCACTGCAGATAGTTTATGAATTTCTACAGCAATTCTAATCCCATGACTGATTTGTAAGAGGTTCTGTTGGTGACCATCAGCAATTGTGAAGACTGATCCATTTGGTTACCCTTCATTTACTGCATTTCATTGATATATGTAATTTATAAGGCTATCTTTCTTTTTACCCTATGACAACTTAAAGAAATTAGCCAAAGTCTTTGAAGAAGGATGTGATACCTACATACCTGTGTCAATTCATTGACTCCCTTGAAAAACTGCAAGAGATCTTTGAGGCACAATATACATATCTCTGACTTGCTTACATGTTCCTTTTTATTTTGTTACCACTGGTGACACTTTTTTTGTTTTTAGTGAGGAGTCTGATTCAGACAACATATTACACACAAAACCTCATTCAGGAGCTCTATATCTGATTTCTAGCATCTGGTATTTCTCACTGTATCAAACTGTTCTAAAGCTTTATCACGTCACTTCAGACCTATGTCTTCTGAAGTTTTTGGTGCAGGAATATACCTTATTCCACAGTATACATCAATACAAAGAAATAAATTATTTCTTCTGGTATCCTCTTGTCTTTTTTTTTTCAGTATGGCTTTGACATGAAAATAGACTGCAATTGTATTTCTCTCCATTTCTGGTTCTCTGAAAGACACTCATTTAGTGATGCTATTGAAATTCCTATCATTTATTGATATTTATTTATTTATTACCTAATACCTCTAAAATTTCCTTAATATTCCTCATATAGTCATCAATGTTTCCCAATATTTTTATCTCCCTGCCTTATTATGGATAAGTATATAATTTATGAGTCACATTTAAAAAAAAAATGAATTTTTTACATATCTGTTTTCTTTACTTTGCTAGACAGATGTTAAATTGGAATATATAATGCAAACTACAGAGAAGACTTTTCAGCCTACCATACAAATATCAGTCAGAATCAATAGATACTGATTGACTTTTTTATTTATTCCCTAAGTCAACATATTGAGATGAAAAGCAAACCTTCTTTCACCAAAAGTACTTCTGCTATGCTAACCTAATGCAAGTACTATTAGAAATTACAGTGTTTATTGAGATTAAACATTTTAACTCTAGTCAAAAATATGTAAAATAACAGTTTTCTTTAAGCCTCTGTTGAGGTTTCTTTTAATAATGAAATAAACTTTGGAGATACAGATGTAAAATAAATAAAGTACATCCCATTGATAGGAGTATATTTGTACTTGCAAACTCTTCCAAACTGGGACAAATTTGAATTGCCTGTTTATTACAGTTTTAAGTGCACTTTGTGAGACAAAAGTACATAGGAGACAATCCTCAGTGCTAGCGTCTTAGCTGTATAAAAGTTAATGGAGTAAAACATTAAGACTATATTTCTAAAAGTCCACAGAAGCTGCACAATTAAGAAAGGAGCTTAAGAAAAAAGATGTTATTGAAACATATAAGCAAGTCTCTGATAAAAGCAATTTCTATTAATCTAAAGTGCATAATTGCTGAGATAAGTCTTTCTTATGAATGGACTATCATTAGTGCAAAAATTCCTTGATCTATTTAGCATAATTACTCAGTTAAAACTGGGATTCTTTTCTTATTAACTAGAGATTTGTTTAGGAAAAATATTATTTTATAGTTGAGCAATAAAAATAACTCTTTGCAGCTAAAGATGCTGAAGAGAGAAATGTATCAAGTACATTAAAAATGTTTATGATCAAAAAGTACCAACCTGCTTCCTGATGCATGTTTTGCAAATAATAATGGTCTTGTGATAGCAGAGAGAAAAATAATGGGCTTAAAAGTTACAGTTTTTGTAAGTTCTTTTATTACATTTTCTGTTTGGTAGCTAATTGTGTGTGAAAAATCAGAGGTCACCCTGAAACAATCTTTCTAAGGCCAGTTTACTGAACTATGAATCATTAGTATATATATTTTCTTTTTATTATTGTTCAAAAGCAATCAATTTGAAGTGTCTGTCTGAACTGAAGTTTCAGAATGATGAAAACAGAAATATAAAACATAATTTTCAAAGGAAAATAGCATTTGTTTCCCAAATTAACCAAAAAAACCTTGCCAGTATTTGCAGTATTTGTATGACATTACTTGAAACTCATTAGTAGAAGCAAAGAGATGCAGTCTTAATGAAGACATTAATTTCTATCAATATCTAAGAAACACACTGGTAGGTCTGACAGTCAGGTAGCATGACAAAAAATGAGTTAGAAGAAGAAGAAAAGAAGGAGATAAATGTTTGGAGAAGGCAAAATGTATTGGGTAGTACACGTGTCTGGACAGGTGCACAGGGAATGGAAAATAAGCTCGGTGAATGTAAAGGAAAAGGGAATAAGAAAAATGAACTGCAAGAGACTGAGCAACAACCTTATTGATTAAAGTAACAGACAGTTTGTTTATATTTTGTCTAGCAAATCAGTAATGTTGATATTCCAATAAGCAGAGAGATGTTTGAATATTTAGACATTTATAGTATTTCCACATGTGTGAGCATATACAATGTGTATGAATACACACAGACACTCACTGTCATACACCTGGTTCCACAGGTAGTTAGCTACATGCAGCAAAAGTGCATTGAAAAAGAAATCTAAACCAGAACAGCAGTCAGGGTAGAGTTACTATTATCAGAAGATAGAAACAAAGGTAAATGCAGGTCTAAAATACAGGTTACAAAAGATATTGTATTAAAGAAATATGGCTGGTTTTCAGTCTAAGGTTGGACTTGATGACTGTGGAGGTCTTTTCTAACCTTAATGATACAATGATTCTGAGACTCTATAATCATTAAAATAATGAATCCCTCATATTATGTCAGATCAACCTGATATCTCATGACACCTACTCACCCATAGTTTGTCTACTCTTCAATATTAACTAACTCTGTCCAGTGTTCACACTGTGTAGATTATTTGGGTGCTCTTCAATACCATAAAGAGAAGCTGAGGAATATTCTCTTCCAGAAAATAAATTACTGGGACTGGAGTAATTTACTTTTCATAACTGGAGTAGATATTTTACAACTTCTACCTATCACTTCCTCAGAAGAAATTTCATAATGGTCAAATGAATACAGCAGCCAATTTTCTGCTCTTAGTCAGCAGTTCACAGAGCTATGGCATGACCTGGAATGAAGATGAACTTTCTCTCCATCAGGACATTGATGTCACAAAGTTTGTATCCAAACTGTGAGATTAAGATTCCCAAGCCATGAAATTTAAGAGAGTTCATACTGAAATGAAAGGAGTGCCTGATGCTTTGTGCTATTTCTGGCCTTTAATGTACCTTAGGAAGGGGAAGAGCTGATATACATTTTCTTTCTCTCAATTTCTTCTATTTCTGTTTTTGTTATTTCAAACAAAGAAACTTGTACACCCATTTTCACAGAGGAAAAGAGAACATGGAAAGGAATATCACACAGTTGTTGTCCCAAAATGCTGTCAAGACATAGCTATAAACATCAAAATATTTAAGCGTATCCTTAGGACAGAAGAAAAATATTCTGAAGTTTTCAGTCTTTTATATTTTTATAGGTTAATGTAAATCTCCTTCCAATATTTATTTTTATTTGGCACTTCTGTCTTTAAAATACCTGTTCTGCACATCAATTGATAATTTTAACAACAAAAGTTTTCCTTTAATGTGCTGGCCTTCTTAAAAGTTGTATTGAATCAAAGAGTTTTTATTTGTCCTCTTAACAGTTCAGCTCTTGTTTCTTTTTCTGGACTTTTTCCTGCATAGGCAACCTTTAAAATTCGAGATGGTCTACAGAGGGGGCTAGATAAGAAGCTGGCAGTTAACTGTATTAATTGAGCAAAGTGTTAGACATTTCTCCTGATCATAACTGCAACTGGCATATGTAAACTGAGGAGATGCCTGAGCCTTTAATTAGTTTTTTCTAGCCACCTATGACAGCACAACTTCTACTGTAGCAAATATGTAGGGCTAAATTCAAAGCAAGTTTCATCACTATTAGTTTTTATACTAAAGTAATTTAGGTCAAAGTAGGGAAGATTATTATCACAAGATTAAACAAAAGTATCCACCAAAAGCTGCAGAAGTGACATGATAGTCCTTGACAATGACAGCTAGTCATTGTGCCATCTTTGTTTTTACGTCTTTTTTTAAACTCAGACAAAAGGAGAAAAAGGTCTGTTTTCTTAAAATTTCAGAAAAATAAAAATATTGAACTTACATAGAATTTTGTGGCTGTTACATAAACTTCCTGTGTTCCACAATCTGCTCACATCACTCATTAAGTGGCATGTAATTTTCAATTTCAAGCAAGGTTTCCAACTTTACTGGCTACAAGGATGGCTCATAAGATTCAGGGTGCACAGAAAACCTCTTTACAGACATTCCTTTTAAAGAAATAAAAAAACTCTGAGGAGTAGAAAAAGTAAAATTCAAACATTACAGGTGTTTGTGGGTAGAAAAGCTTTGTAAAGTAGATGACAAAAAAGTTTTACTTCTTGTAATCAAATATAAAACAACCACTATCAAATAAGCTGCGAATCATTAAAAATTTATTTCTTATATCTGATGCAAATTGGCTATGGAAGCTTAATCTGTATGCTGCATGCTGCAGCAATTAAAATTAGTCTCTTTTAATGAAAAAAACCCACAGATGAACTCCTCATCCACTGAAATCCTCATAAACATAAAATACTTTTTCTTTCTTGAGAAGTTCATCTCTGTTTCATTGACAACGACTTAACTAAGTAAAAGTGAGAATACAGATTTTTTTTTTATGAATTAAAGTAGTTTCACTTTTATTATTGCAGGCACAACAAACAATGTGTTTAATAAAACTATATACCTATTTATTTATCAAGAGGTATTTATCAAACGTGTATAAATTAAATGGTAAATCCATGGAATAGAAGGTTTTGGTGAAAAAACTAGGACTTACACAACATAATGGGTAAATAATTTCTAAAAGCGAACTGTGATAGTACTAATAGAACTGGACATAGTAAAGCAAGAATTATGTGAGACAATATAGGGGTGCTTTGGGAGGTTGAACATGGGTCTTTGTTATGAATGACTCATGCATGAAATTAAGTTGAAGAGGAATTTCCATGCCTAAGGAAAGATTTTTCATAAATTCATCACAAAGCACTGAGTAGCACTCCAAAAAGATAATGTTTTCTAGAGAATTTTGCAGTATTTACCGACCTCAAAATATCCTGTCTCAAAAATACCTCTTAAATATACAGAAATGGGCAGCAAAAATAGGTTACAATAGTTATAAACACCCCTTGGACCTTACCCTGCCTCATCAAAGTAATACAAGACCAAGAGACATCTCTGAGTCTTCTTACTTATCCTTACTGCTAAAGGATGACTCTGTGCTGTACATTTTATGGCATCAACAGAACTACACAGTACCTGAAAACTGCCAATTATTGTATATTAGATATGAATTACATTAATTTGTTTTGTTTTGTTTTGTTTTCTCCTATTATATGGTCAAACACTTTTGGTGATATTTCTGGAAGTTTATAGCTGACCAAAGTTTGGGGTTTTGCTCTTATTCCTGGGGAAGCACAATATGAATTAAAGAAAGTATGGATATTCTTGGATATGTTTGAAAATAAAAAAAAAAAAAAAAAAAGAAAACCAGTATGTAAATAAAATAATTTTCTAATAATAAAATTTCTAATAATAAAAATCAGCTTCAAAAAATGCTTCCATCTTTAAGTACTGATCATAGCAAGTGATTTCAATCTGTCCTAAGTTATTTTGTAATAGAGTTTCAAGAAAAAAATAAAATCATATTCTACATGGACTCTATACAAAAGAATGCTTAAATAAAAGTTTAAAAACACATTTTTAATTTTAATTTTATTTTATTTCCCTCTATCCTTCTTTTTCTCATTATTATATGACTCATTAGTTTTCACTATCATAACTCAAAAACATAAAGATCAACTGAATATTTGTTCATTTTATTGACATAGTTAAATCAATGTTAACCTAGAATAGACAATTTTCTAAACATTTGTCTCTTTTTCCAAAAGTTGACAGCTTTTTAACAGCAGATTAAAATATCAATTGTGAGTCTTGATAAGAACCTTATGCACCTTTATTTATTAAACACAAGAGAAACTTTATCAAGTTTGCAAAGCTGAATAACCAAAAGAAATAATATTGCAAGATTCATCTCATTGTGTTATGCAGATGCATTGAAACTGTCTTCAGTATTACATTAGTATCACATCGTAAAAACTTTTCTACTATGTGGAATGCGATGCACTCATAGACTTTACAATTGTTTCCTCTGCCACTGTGTTTCTGAAATATTTTAAAGCTTTGTGAGTACAAAACTTTTGTTCACCAACTTCTGCATGGTATTCATTGCAACAACATTTGCTAACGTGTGTTGTAGAAAGACTACTACACATAGACATTCATCTGGCTTGGGTCGAAAATGTATTTAAAATCACATGCAACCATCTTCTGAGCAGCAGTACAGTAGAACTGTCACATATGTGTGACAGACAATATACCCAAACAGCTTTAGGAACAAGGTCAGGATGTTGTAGGGAAGAACACAATTCCCTGAGATCTTTTAGAAAGGAGAATCCCTAAAATGAGGTAGCATAAGTAATATCTGTTGTATTACAAAATGGAGGATAAGAAAAGATATGTGAAGAAGGCTCCTATGCTCCTACAGTATTTTATTCCATCACAAAATATGTTGTTTTCTTATCAATAATAAAAGACTTAATAGCAACAGTAACTGACAGCTTCCCCTACACAAACTGATTTTTGTAGCACCATTATATGAGAAAGGATATCGTTATTATTTATGTTCTATTTAATTAATAAAACATAGATTGAGAACAAAGATATTGAGAAAATAAGGTCAAAAAGAGTCACTAATTTTATGTGCCCAATTTCACATAACCTGGACCTGATTTTTAGAGAATATAATTGTATATTACAATTTATGTATTCAAAGCACAACTCTAACTAGCTTATGCTGCAGTTATAAGTACCCAGTTGTTTTGCAAATCAGACCATAGGGAATAAAGCTGGTCACCCAGAAAATGAAGAATACATAATCATTGTCCACCTGTGAAAATGTGCTTTAAGTGCCTGAACCAGATTTACACAGGAAAGCTGAGCAGAGACCTGAAACCAGATCATTTCTCTGAGCATTTCTCAGATGCCTTCTCCATAATTCCTGCAGGCCTCTGCCTCATTTACCTAATGCTTCCCAATGTTTAGAACAATTGAAGCAGGAGTTGTGCAGAGAGCAGTCTCTCTTATACATCCATGTTTAAGGTATGTGGTTAAAGGGAGCACAGAGAGACAAGGGCAGGCTCTGGGTCACATCATACCCTGCATCTCCTGTCACATTACAGAAGAGCCATCAGCCCACCAAAGGCCCATCTCCTCAACACCAGAGGAACACAGGAGTACAGCGACAGACAGGAAGCCAAAGTAAGGATTAAGGATGGCACACACTGTCCAGGCCCATTTCCAAGACATGGAACCCATTAATTGAACTGTCTCTCCTGATCACCTTTCAGATTAACTTTATTTGCTGCCTAAAAATGGAGGAAATGATATGGGATAAGCAGGAAGAGCATTTCAGGATTGCACAGGATTTTTTGTGAGGTATTTAGAAGAGAAATCAAAGGTGGGAAAGTGTTTTCATAGGCTTTTTTGGCCATGCCCTGTACCTGAATCATTGTGGTCTGTCCCATCATTTATTAAACTCCACCATCAATTATGTTCTGGTAAGGATCTCTTTACTCTGTGAATGTATGAAGTGTAACAAGAGCAAGAGCTGGATTCTGCACCTGGGACAAGGCAACCCTGAGTGTAATGAAAAGCTGGCCTGCAGTGCCATGGAAAAGTATTCAGGGGGATCCTGTTTGATGGCAACTGGAATATGGGTCACCAGTGTCCTGGCATCGAGGAGGGCAAACCCTGTCCTGGGGGCATCAGGCACAGCATGGCCATCTGGGCAAGGGAAGGGATTGTCCAGCTGTGCTCTGGAGCAGCCTCGCCTTGAATAGTGTGTGCAGTTCTGGGTTCCACAATATAAGAGCATTCAAAGAAGGGCATGAAGATGATGAAGAGTTTGGAGGGAAAGCCATACAAGGAGCAGCTGAGGTCACTTTGTCTGTTCAGCCTGGAGAAGAAGAGACCATGGATAGACCTCATTGAAGTCTACAGCTTCCTCATGAGGGGAAGAGGAGGGACTGTTTTTCTCCTTGGAGACCAGTGACAAGACCTGAGGGTGTGGCCTCAAGCTGTGTCATGGGAGTTTTAGGTTGGATATTAGAAAATAGGCCACACAGAGGGTGCTTGGGCACTGGAACAGGCTCCCCAGGAAAGCTGTTGCAACTTCAAGCCTGACAGAGTACAAAAAGATTTTGGACAACATTTGCAGATACATGGTGTGATTCTTGAGGGGATCTTTGCAGGGCCAGGGGTTGGACTTCGATGATCCTTGTGAGTCCCTTCCAATTCCAGATGTTCTATAATTTTGTGCATGAGGGTCTCAGGTACAGGAATTGAAGTGACTATTGGGATGCACATGAGGCCAGTCCAGATTATCCAGTGAATAGATGAAGTGCCCTGGGACCAAGGGCTTGCTCTGGGTGTGAAAGCATTTGTGTGGGTTTAACAGCAAGAACCCAGTGGGTTGGCTATGGGACTAGGGAACTCCTGGACAGTTCTCTGAGTGAGTGAAATGAGCTGTACCAACAAATGGAGTAACACTGTGGCCTTGGGCACTTATAAATTCAGACGCCGGCAACTGGTGATGCTGAGATCCAAGCACAGCCTCTGGGTGTCTGAACCCAGCTGCTGCAGGGATAAACATATTTCATAGGTATATTTATTTCCACCAATGAACTCTGTTCTGGCTCAACCAGAAAGGGCAGCAGGATGAGCCTGTTGACGCTGTCTATGTTCATGTGGATGCTCTGTGTATGTCTCTGGGATCTGTGTGGACAGCCCTTCATAAAAGTGTATACACAAATGTTCTCTGTCTCTATGTGTCCACTGGGAACATATTTTCAGCCTCACTTCAAGCTGGACATGAGGGCAAGGAGCTCTAGCAGCCTTGCCTCTCTCAGCCTGTCAAATCCAGCATGAAATATTTTCCCCTGGCAACTGGGATTTATTCACAGAATTATGTGTTTTGTAAACTTAATGGATCAGGGAATCCATAGTATAAAAGTTGGGTCATAAGCGATACTGTAACAGAAGGTGTGCACATAAACAGGTCTTACTAAGTTATGATTAATAATATTAGTCACAGCTTTTCCTAACCTTTTAAGTTTTTGGCTCTGTAACTCCTTAATACCCTTCCACTACAACTCTGCAATGTTTTGTAAGCAATTAAAGCAAAATTGCTGTTTTCCTGTGTAGCTGCTGTTCTTATTAATAACATTTTTTTTATTATTTTGAAATCTAATGTTAGCTTCCATGATCTCAGACTCTCTGATGTCATGTTATCATTACATGATATTAGAATAATAATGTATGTAAATCCAGGACAGCAGTTCATGCTATGACTCTGAAGATCCAATGATTGAAAAAGTTTCTCAACTATGATTATAATAATTCCTGGCAAATTCCATGTTTAACTTTTCTGTATGCGGTAAACAGATTGCCACACAACTTTTATCACACATGTTTTTTAAATACTACAAACATCCTTTAAAGGAAAAATAAATTAGCTATTTAAGTTCATTGACTTTTTTTTAACTATTATTAAAGTGTATGAGTTAATGAAGGTCATGAATCACATGTTCCTACACACATTTTCCTCTCTGTCAGATACCCAGCAATTCTAATATGCTCAAAATAACTTTACTTGCTGATAAGGCACGATACAGAGGTACTCTGCATGCAGAATAGGCTGACAGTGTTAATGCAGAATTGGTCCATCAAAGACAGAAGAAACTCCTTCCTGCTTATGCTGCAAAATCTGAAACAGTTCTCATAAATGCAGAATTTCCCAGGATTTACTCTTAGTGTGGAGCAACCAACCCACTGAGATAGCTACACCATATAAAACACAGGCAGGATCATCAAACTTAGAGACTAATTTAGAGAACTTTCTGTCCCAATACAATTTTTACTGCATTGCACAGTGTTGTAGATGCTATAACTTTTGTTATACTGAGGACGTTCCTCTTTCTGTTCTGTAGCCTGCTGCTCACTTATACTCCTGCAACCTTATATTATGCATCTTGAAGCTGCTCTGACAGTGTCCTTACCCAGTACCTCAGGTGCTGCTATCCTCACAATCTTACAGTGCCAGACTCTGAAGGATAGCTATGTCTGTTAGATCAGGCTCCTTGTAGAAAGTTAGTATCATTATTGTTTAAAATACTCTTTTCTTATGCTTGCTCACTCTTGCCTTAGAGATATTATTGTTGTCTAACTCCACAATAAAAACTCATTGCCAATCCTCTCATATGTTTCAGTTTGTAACTTGAAGACCTAGTAGGTAACATGATAGACAACTGCTATTAATATATAAAAAAGTATACATTGATTGGGAGACATATTTTTGCCCCTTCTGTTTCCCTTTCTACTCCCATCATTTTGAAATTTTTTTCCTAAAGTAACTTTGAATTCAGAGTATACCACTAATAAAGCTTTGTGCATGTAAATTTACTTCAATATTATTTGTACCCTCTAGAATAAGAGATTAATTATGTTTGCAATTTTTTTCACTGTTTGTGACTGTCTTTATGATGCATACAGCATTGAATGAGATTCTGTTCTTAAAATTTCTTTCTGACTCTTATTTACTGCAGAAGTAAGGAAGCATATATTGAAAAATAACAGCCCAGGAGCAAATCCATAAGAATTCTTTACTTGCCTTTATCAAGACACACAAATAAATTGTGATATATCTCACAAAAGCACTAGGAGAAAAGTTGCACTTTACATGTTTGACTGAAGTACATTCTTTAGCTTCCTCTACTTTGATTATGATTTAATCCTATGTTAATTATTTTGTGATAATTTTGCCTTGGCCCTGTTCCTCATATTTTTAATCAGAATTTATTTCTATCATAGATATGCATTAGTTCTAGAGTCAGTTCACTGTATTCAAATCAATTGGGATTTTACACCAATTTTTTTTCAATATCTGGTCTTGGGGTTTTTCTGCACCTAAAACATATGATCCTACTTTTACCATTATTAGAGAATGATGGAAAAACACTAATTCCAGGAAAATAATGTATGCAATTGAGCTGAGCTAAGTACCGTCAAAAATCTAATCTTCAGGTAACGAATGACCAGAGCATTCTTAAGCTTTAAAATATAAATGGATGCAGTTATAGTATCAGTATGATACTATATATATAGTAGGAGTTTATATATATATATAGTAGGAGTTTTTATTTATCCAGTTTTCAGGTTTGTCAGAGAGCAAACCTCTCTGAATTTCTAAAATTTTTTAACAGGGTTACTTATTTACCCTTCTTTTTACTTTTCCTCTTAGTACCTACATCTTTGTTTCAAGCAGATCTTAGGTTTATGCAAAATGCTTATTTCAAAGTACTGCACATTCAAATAAATATAGGGCTGCTTTTTGATTTTTTTCATAATAATCTTGATTATTTCACTGAAAATTAAGCTGTTTAGTTAACATTATTTGCCAGCATTCTCCAGCTATATGCTATAAAATGTAGGTAATTTCTTATTTCTTTTCCCACATGTGGAAGCCAGAGCGTTAGTCTTATTTTTTTTCTCTCTAGCATAGACAAGTTTTTTATTTTCTCCATTTTTATTCAAGTGATTTTCTAGTATATCCAATTTTAATCTTATGTGGAGGGATTTTAACTTATTAAATTACAAATATATTATGAATTATTGTTTCTGGTCTTGGTGGGTTTTTTTCAGTTGGTTGGGGTTTTTAGGCTTGGTTTTTTGGTGAGGGGTTTTCTGGTCTTTTTTTCTGGTTCATTTTTTGGAGGTTTTTTTAGTGTTTCATTTTGTTCATTTAAAAACAATGAGTAAACTTTTTACACTTAAAAAAGATACGCTGCCAGGCTTACTGGTTCTTCTTTGATACTTCTGTAAAAAGAGTAATCATCAAAATTTTGAATAAGTAATTTTATTTATTTTTTTATTTAAATAATTCTGTCAATCCATCTGAAAGAGATGGTATCTGAGTGTAGGGAGGAAAATATGGTATATATGGGAAAGAGAAAAAGCAGAAGGTAATCTATTATCTTGTTGAATAAGACAGTGATATAAAGCAGTACATCATATTTTCATATTCTACTGCATTAACTAAAAAAAAGTTGAGAAATGTTTTAGAATCTGCTTTTACAGAAATGTTATCTACTCTGTGATTTCTATTTCTATGGCACTTACAAATACAATGTGAACTGTTATTTATTACCCTTTACATATCTTTTGTGTTTATAGAGAGAGCTGCTTCTGGTTTTTTCCTCTCTTTTACAGCCAGGTTATTTTTTACAAAATTTCTACTGATATGAGAAATTCTTGCTGCTGGTGATACTTTTCAAATATAACAAGAAACCTCTTTTAAGATACTAGAATACTAAAATATAGATTATTAACTCTAGTCTTCTGGCCAAATTCATGTTGGGTCATCTACCTTTTGAACTTTCAAAGATATCTTGATGTTTCTGCTGGAGAAGTTATTTATCTTTATCACTGGCCTAAGGCAGGATTGATGTGATTTGTTGAACAACTGTTGCATTTCAGTAGCAGTAAATTGATTAGGCTTCCTCAGAACCCTTGAAAAATTTATGAACATTGGAAGTGTCTGAATGTACTGCTCTTTGCTCAGACATGGCTATATATTTGAGTCATAATAGTCTGAATTTTCTTTATTTACCATATAAAGTGTTTGTTACAGTCTAAATATGATTTCTAAACTTAAGACAAAAAGTGGTAGAATTTATATTCAGTTTAATACTAATAAAAGTTATCTATAAATTTCATTTACAGCTTCCAAATTATTTCAGTCTCGTTTTAAAATATTTTATGATCTTCTGAAAAGATGCTTTGCTATATGCTCTATTAGAATTTTCAAAATTATAGATGCCTTGTCTTAGTGACATGATCCTGAACAACATGAAAAAGGAAAGAATGTAACTATTCAATTACTTTAGAAAAAGCTGGCATGACAGGTCACATACAATTACTTATCACATGTATTTCTTTATAGGTAAATCTAGTTCTGCCTGCCACAAATACGTATTTACTACTATAACTCCAGGTATTCCTGCCAAATGCAAGATGTTAATATTCATATGTCTTATAAGCTTCTATCTACTTTCAGTGTAAAACTCTCAAAGAATTCTAGAGCAACAGCAGAGATGTACCACAAGTTATGTTTTTTTCTCATGTAAGAGGGACTCAACACAGAGGGTCACTGTATCCATTGAATGACGTACCTACAGTTTTGGAGATAGAACTCCTGACTGAAAATTCCTTCTGGCATTATGTCAATCTTTAGCTCTGCATTCCTCTCCATAAATAAAACCCTCAGCTAAGAACTGAAAAAGGGACTGCACATCACAGTAGTTGATGTCCTTATCCACAGCTGATGATAAAGAAATTGATTTGAATGTCTTCTGTAGAGTGTAACCTGTAACACCTTAAAATCTGTCCCAGTAGAATAAAACAGACAACATGACAAAACAGAGTTCCATATTTAAAATCCCTGGAGCATAAAGCTGTAAGACAGAGAAAAAAAATACATTCTGAGAACTTTTCCCACTGTTTATCAATAAAATCACTTTTACTTCTACATGGATTTAATAAATTGTAATCTTTTCTATGAGGTTTATTAGAGCTTTGTTAGTAATGTCAACCTCATTTCCTTGCCTCTCCTGATATAAATTATATCTGAAAGAAAACTTAAAAAATCAAGTAAAGGTTGGTGTTGGAGGGGGCATGTGGTGGCCATCTAGTCTAGTCCCCCTACTCAGACAGGTTCAGTTGCAATATTTTGCCCAGGATCATGTCCAAATGGCTTTTGAGTATCAGCAATCTTCATGCTGTACAACCTCCACTCCTATATGTAATATTCTGCAGCCTCTATTGGCAACACGTGCCACTGCTTTAAAAAACTATTTCCTGATGTTCAGATAGAGCTTCCCATGTTTCAATATCTATATACTTTTCGAGTTTGTATATTTATTCCATACTGTAGCCTTTGCTTTTGCTATTCTATATTTATGTGCAATTGTTAGTTACCCTCTTTGGTTGGAATGTTTTTGTCATTATTTAGACAAAGAATGGTGAATGAAGCTGTCATTTTACCATGAAAAAAATTAATCTAAAGAATATTCATAATAGCCCACAAGATAAAATACCCACAAAACAGGATAAAAAAATAGTCAGTGTTTTTCTGGTTTTGTTGTTTTTTTCCTCTTCTTTGTTTGTTTATACAATTATGAGCCAAGCACATAAATGAAATGGGAAATTATGCTTCCACACACTATGTTACAGGCATTTAAATAGAAATTCAAATTACTGAAAATGTAAACAACACAGGGATAACAAAGTACAGAGCTGATGTTAACTAGATGGTTAGAAAAGGAAAACAGAGTGAAATATTTTAAAGACAACTTACCTGTAAAATAGAAAAATAGGCAACAAATTCTGTCAGTCCCAAGCATCTGAATGTTTTCTAAATATTTTCAAAATGGAAACATTCATAATATCCCTACCTAGAAAAAATGCATTTATAGTCAATTTTCTGGAAATATTTATAATTTCACCTCTCAGAAGTTTACTTGGGTAGATAGTGGGGTGAATAATCTCATGAGAAATAGGGTTCACTAATACTACATGTATCTTGCCTCTCAGAATAGATTTTATAATGTAAAAATTCTCTTTAGTTGTAACAGCTCAAATTGGTTTTAGTGTGAAAACAACACTTGACATTTTACCCTGCCAACAGTGCTGACACTGATAATGCTGACCATGCAAGAAGGACTCTTCAGTTAAAACATATACAGACAGAAATCATGACAACTTAAGGGTTCTAAATTAAAAATGCACTTGATATTCCAGTGGTAACATTGGAATACAAAAAAAAAAAAATACTATTTATAGTATTCAAAATATAAATACTAAGAAAAATGAGTTTGTACTAATAGCAGTGCTAAGCAGGTTTACATTTTTCCTTACCTATCATGCTGAATTAACTGTGAATCTCATCACTTTTTCATTCAAGTACAGAGTATAAATACAAAATTCTTTAACCTTGCCCCTTTAACAAAAAATTCGGTTCCTGACATCAAAATATTTTGAGAAGGATGGTGTGACTGCCCAATAGATCCCTACAATGAAAGAAAGAACGCTCAGAGAACAGTGAGGAAGATGAGCCTATAAAGTTCTAGGAGCAATGCAGGCAGTGACTGCCCACCACTGTTCTAGAAGCTAATTGTGTCTCAGGGTACAGAGCTCCGGAGTGGATCAATAAGTAGTGTAAATCTTTACCCCTGAGCTCAGTAAAACAGGGCAAGTGCCCCTAATTTAGCTAGACAAGCATAGGGGCAGGGAGGGGGAGAAGTGAATATGTGGCTCAGCTCTACATAGTTTATGGAAACTAGAGAAAACCAAAAGTATTTTGAAGGGAGTAATAGGCTTCAGCTGGTTCAGGTATTCCTTTCTGGGGGCTGGGGATGCTCAGCATTGTGGCGGTGATCACATTCTAGACACTGATTTTGAGAATGAGTGGCATTGATCTGTGTGTTGCAATTGCTATATATTCTGTTAGATGTACCTTACATTCTCTTACATTATATTGCTATGCAATATAGTTTGCATCACTGCAAATTTGTAAATCTCATGCAATATCAAGTAACTTTGTAGATATTAAACTACACACTGCATGTGGACTAAAAGAGCCTGTTAGGGGTAGAATAACAGGTTATACAGAACTGGGGACTCTGGTAGAAGAGTAAAATGTGTTCATATGAATATAATAAAAATCATGTGATTTAAAATATTGTTGGAAATGTCATAATAGTATCGACATCCTAGTCCAACAACCTCAACTAGACTCAGGGTTTTCTTGTTTGTTTCAACAACAGCACACAAGCAACAAAATATCAATTATAAACAAGAACCAACGTTATGCAGTATTTAATTTCAATTTATCTTTTTAATGTTCCAGAGGATTTTTTATTTTAAGCATGATTATTAAAAGTATTTTCAAAACTCTATTAATGAAAATGGTTTTTAATATATGTAAAAAACTACTTACATATATGACTACTCATACTGTTAACATAGCTAATGGTTCAGATAACCAAAATATTCTTTATAATGGGATATACAGAAACCAATATTAGCAGTCACATTCTTAGCTATTAAAAATGGATGTAACTTTTGTAGATCTAGTGGCAGTTACAAAAGCATAGCGGTGAACTTTAAAAGCTTCAGATTTTTTATAGGAAATACAGTTCCTTTTATATTTCTTGATTGCCATACTAAACTGATAGTGTCATGTGTACCCAGTGTTTTTTAAGTTATATATTTAGTTATGAGACATGTAGTAGACAGGTACACTTCTTCCCCCCCAAAAAAGCCTCTAATATCCCCGTTAATTTTTTCTGTTTGATTGTTGTTTTTTTTCTTTTAAGTTGTCACAGCTTTTTCAGAAGCATCTGGAATACAGTAGTATTGTCAGTGTCAGTCAAACTTCTGTTTGGAAGCTACTAAATTCACCTATTTTATCTGTGTTTTTGAAAGATTAACCATGAATAGCAAGAGTTTCATAAAAATACAGACAGCAGATCAATCCAGATCAGTGTTCTTGATATTTAAATTTAATGCATACAGGATTTACTATTTTCTTCCATTTCCTTTTACCCGTAAAACTATAAAGATATTATTACTATTCTAATTATCTCTGTCTATATTTTCCAGTTTCCTATTTTTGTGAAATATCGTTCACCTTGAGAGAAAATTTAAACACTTTAAACAAAAAGGAATCAAAATTGATGATGGTCTGGTATTGTACTCTAAAGAATAAACCCCATCATACAGCATAACAAATTTCAAGCATGGTGCTAAATAACATTATTCATATTGAGTTATTCATATTGAATTTAAGTCTGAAGTATAAATCTAGTTTGTCCATTTGGCCTTTACTAGATTTACTTTGGCCTGAAAACAGGGTATGACACGTTGAATTACTTGAGAGTTCTCTATGTCACTTGTTTCCTTGGAGCATTTTGTGCTGCTATGACTCAGTTTTTTCCTCCTGTAGACAAGAGAGTGCAATTGTGCAGTGAAGTTCATGGATCAGTGGCAGACAAGCACCAGTGGTCATGTGTCAGCAACAGGGATTTACTCAATCAGGAGGATGCTTTTGTGGTGGAAGAGGGAATCTGCAGCCTGGAGAGCGTCTTCTGTGACTGCTGGGTGATTTACTTCTTCTCAGGCTGTTATCCAGCTGTCAATTGTCTAAAGAAAATATGAATTAACAACCCTTCTGTCTCCCAAAGGAATAAATGAAGTAATCTTATTTTTAATCCTTCCTTGGTTAATTAGCTTCTTCATCTTTGTATTGCGACTGCTCCTCAAGCTGCATTTCTTTCCTGTCATTCTTCTGCTCACTTATCATTCCAAATATTTTCCCTTATGCTTCACTTTATCTTCACTTCTTTCTACATACCAAACACATCCCCTGAATTTGAAGCACCAAAAAAAAAAGCTAAATCTCTTTCAGAAGAACCACTTATTATTTTTAATATTTTATCCAATTATTTTCATCTGAAATTTTGATACACTCTATTCTCTTTTGAAATAAAAAAGCATAAAAAAGGCAAAATAATTTAAAATTGAGCTGGCAGATTGCATTTCATAATTATCTGTTATAATATGATTCTTATTCACAGTCAAGCCAAGATTTTGGGATCTGTGAATCTAAATTAGGAACCTAAATAGTTGGTTATATAATGTACTTTAGAAATTACTGAGTATTTTAAAAATTAGTGAGATTAATTTAATTTTGGATTTTATTCCAGTTCAGTTTTTCTGGCTTCAATAGCAGCAGTCAAATGAACAAATAATACTTTATAAAGCTCTGTTATTGGTCTCTGACTTAGCTTACTCCATACTGATGTTCTCAGAGACAACCAGACTCACTTTGGGTCACAAAATGAGTATCATTATTTCTCAAAAGTCCATCCACAGTCACTTGCACTTTTTGAGACGCCCACTAGTTTTCCTACTTTTGTCAAATTGAACTTTTCCATGTATTTGACTATAGTAATAGCAACACTATCCTAATTACATGTGATAAAACTCTGACCATAACTTGCTCAAGGTTTTGTTCGGTAGGTATGTATTTATCTACATGCAAATAGAAATATTTTCACCACTACCTGAATAAGCTGCAGTTAAAGGCAGCTATATATTCAGATGAAATGAATAGAAAATTCTCCTTGAATATTTTTGAATACTTGCTGTGAATACAGTTCTATATAAAGAAAAACCCCATGAATACTGGAACCTAGCCTGCAGTAAGAAATGGAAGCAGGCACTTGCTACTCTTCATTTAGGAACTTGACACTAATCCTGAAAGATTTCACTTCTACTGAAAAGCAAAGTTTACCAATAACATTCCTTTCCCTCTCATTATAAGTGCATAATTTTATTTCAGAAATATTAACTCTGATTTTCTTTTTCTTTGTGCTAATTTTAATATGTAGCCCTATATTGCCAATAATGGGTAGTGAGGGTTGTATTGAAGTCAAAGGTGTCACAACTGCTGTTCTCAGATTTGCTCTGTCACAACTTTTCTCAACTTTCCTGTAGCTTTGTTTTTTGCTTGGTTTAGCTCTATCAGCATCTTCTTTAAGAGACCAGTAGTCTATATTATTTTACTTTTATCATCCATGTATGATATAACACAAGTTTTAGATAGGCATTTGTAACAAGTAGCAACTATTCTATCCAAAAACAGTTATTTATAACCTCAATATGACAATGTAAAGAATTACTAGTTTAATTGAATAGCAGTTTCTTTCAGAAGTGTAGACAAAAAGGACCGTAGAAGAGTGCAACTGTGGGTTAATGGATGGGATTTTGGTCTGGCAAAAAGGACCTCAGGGCTATAATCAGCTCATCTAGTCAATTGCCCCAAACATCTGGGCAATTATGTCTAAAAGACATAAAAAACACATATATCATGAATTTGGAGTAATGTGGAGCTGCAGACTAATGAAGAAAGATCAAAGTTGTAAAACTGTGTTATCAAACATGTAAATGTTGTTCCTGGAGCAGAAAAAAAGAAACCATAAACATGAACATGGTGTTTCTCCTACAGTTGACTGCAGACACTGACAACTTGCTATAATACACCCGTCTCCACCACCTTCACATAGTCATCAGCCTTTGAACACAGGTGATTACAGGAAATGGGAGAACAGCACCAGAAAAGGGGTAGAAACAAAAGGGCTATTATGAATTTTAATTGTGTTTATACTTCCATGTCCTGTATATGCTGCATCAGCCCCAGGTGGCAGGTAGGACCCACCCAGTTGGATAAGGGAGAATTAGAAATGCAAAAGTAGGGGAAAATAACCCAAACTTCTGGGTTGAGATAAAGGTAGTCTAATACATTATGGGGGAAAAAAACAAACCAAACCAAGTCGTCCCCCCCCACCCCTCCCATCCTCAAACAAGCAAACAAAAATAAACCCTCAAACCCAAGTGGTGCAAAAACAATCATTGCCACGTGCAGAACAAGGCAGCCAGTCCTTGGGCAGTGGCTACTTTGGAAATTCCCCAGGCCCAGTTTTGTTGCTTACCATGACATCACAGAGTACGAAATGTCCCTTTGACCAGATGGCTTGAGGTGCTCTGGCTGTATCTCTTTGGAATAATGAAATCACAGAGAAGTGTTGCTGGGAAGAGACCTTAGAGATCACCTATCCCCAATCCCTCTGCCATGGACCAGGACACTATTCACTAGAACTTGCAGTTTCGTGTTCACCCCTAGCATGTTTGCTGACAGAGGTAGAGAAAGAAACAGATAATGTCTTTTACAAGCACTGTTCAAGAACAGGTACCACTGGTGTGTTGTCAGCAGTTTTGCTCACTAGTCTAAAATACTAGGTTGCCAATCTAAATACAGACTGCTATAAAGAAAATTAACTTCCTCCCAGCCAAATTCATTGCAGTATCTATGCCTTTTTCCATGCCATTTACATCATGCTCAGGCCCTACATTATTCAATATATTTTTATCAGCCACATCAAACCCCTTTTCTGTTCTCTGACATATACACAGATAATATTCTGTTAGTCTAATATCTCTCCCTTTTCAAATGTCTGTTCAGTTCATGTAGTTCTTGACTTAAAGTTCTTCTGTTGTGATAGTCGTTCTGGACAGATTAATGAACTAAATTCTGTTATATCTGAACATATCACTAATATGTCTCAGACATATGTTGCATCACTCTACCCTTTCTCCACAGAAAATACAGTGAGCAGTTCATTTAAGTAGTCACCCTAGACATAGATTTAGAGCACAAAATCAAATGAAATTGTGTCATTGCTCAGGCTTAATAGGAAAAAGAATTATCATCCATGATAATACCATTTTTACAATTTAGAAATGATGAAACATCCTATACTGGATACTAATATTGCATTATAGTAGTGATGCATCTCTTATCTAAGAAACTGCACAGACTATAGAGAACACGTGCATCACACTATTTTAAAATGAATCACAGCTTTTTCTCTTTTTACATTTATTTGCAGTTTCAGGAGTGTGCCCCCTATGTTTTTTTGAATGATTTTATGATTATTGCTAGGAGCAATGAGCATGTTTTACACTTTTCTGATTCTTTCTTCTCAGCTTTCTTCAGTGAAGAAATTTGTTCTTAAACATCCTGGGAGAAAGAAGTAGGGGAAATAGCAGCACATTCTTTATCTCTGAGAATTTCTGCCAGTGTCTTTTTAAAGATATATTAATTTGCTATAGATGCAGTTAAACTTTGTCATAGAACTTTTCTTTTTTATGATAATATTTTTAATAGTTATTTAACAGCTACAATAAAGTATATATATATATATATATATATAAAATACACATCATATCACATGCTGCTTTCCTAAATATTCATCATCTACTTCCTGAAATAAAGCTATCTTACATTTTAAAGTAAACATTTGTCTCTTATTTGGCCACCTCCTACTCTGCCTAAAGATTTCACAAATGTTTTTTTTAGTTTTTGGGGGTGGGGTGGTGGGTTTTGTTTCTTTGTTTGTTTGTTTGGGGGTTTTGGTTGGTTGTTGGGGTTTTTGGTGGGTTTTTTTGTTGAAATACTTTTATTTTGAAACATGTTTTCCTTTTGTCAGCTCTAGATGACATTTCATAATTCATACCCTACCAACCTTTGACTCTGAAAAGACAAAACCCTACACCCTCTGATAAGTGGAAAGGCTGAAAGTCACACTACTAGCAGGATGTTTTCATTCTACAGAATTGGAATGTCATAAGTTGTGATTCTGGATTATCTATCTAGTCATTGAGTCTGTCACACCCAGGACAAAAAAATTGGAAGAATCTCTGTAGTGTTCAGGTTTCTTTTTTTCATTAAGAAAACATTGGGGAAGCATGGAAAGAACTGTGGAGAATTAAACCAGGCTTGTTGCTGTGAAGATGGAATTGACATCTGCACTCTCCTGCAATCAGTATATAATAAAAATCCAAATGATTTATCGAGAGTTGTTTCTATGTGCCAGTACTTTAAATAAACTGTCTTATTTACATGAAACCATTATAACGGTGGAATGTGTGTTTCCTGGCCAGTGTGTGGTTCCTAAGCAGGTGACTAAGTAGCAACCACAGATATGCAACAGGCCTGAGATAAAACATGTTTTGATAGAATTTACTGCTTAAACACATACTGTTAGTAAAAAGACTCACAAACATAGGGTTAGACAAATTAAAGAGAAAGGAGATAATATAAATAAGAATAATTTTCAGGCTTTCTTTTTATTGACTTGGATATTTGGTTGACTGACTAATGTAAACAAATTAATAAATTAAATATTGCTCAATCTTATGATTGTATTTGTATACAAACTAAAGAAATGATATAGCGGGGAACTTATGATTCACTTTCTCAGCACATGAATAGAACCAGAGAGAAAGGCATTGTCTTTTTTCATGGAGTTCATTTAGCAACTGAAAAAATAGGATAAGGATACTCAAATATCATTACTGCGTTCACACTTGCTTTGTTAGTGCAATCACATCTTATTACTGAGTACTCCTCTGTGTTTTTTACACTGATACAGAGTTATTGATATCAATGAAACTACCCTGAGAGCCTGGATTTTTCATCTCAGAGTGTCAGAGAGCTCAAATTTTTTCGTATTATTTATTCTTTTACATTTGAAAGCATAATATTTAATTGAAAGTATTATTTAATATTAAACAGTTCAGTGATGCCTGACTCTTACTGGGAAAAAGTATTTGCACTTAATTAGAGAGCATTTATTGGATTGCGTTTTGTCCTTTTTTTGTCACAGGTTAAAATAAAAATAGAACATGCAAGAGCAAACCAGAAGGAATACTTTTGATCACATTCTGAAGGTTATACTGCTTGATGAGCAATTGCTTAATATTTCTTTACTGCATGATTACCTACCTTCCCCTTCTAAAAATCCCAGAAGTATTTAGAAAAAATGCCTCAGGTATCACAATAATGTGCAGACACAGCCTGTCAGACACGCATGAATTAAACCTGACCAGAAGACTTCCACGCAAATTGAATTTCCCTGAGTTTGCTAGTCCTTCGAAATGAAAATTCTTCATGGTGCTGAACCAGTATCTGCCATCAGTCAGTACTGTAAGTGCAGCTCAAAAAGAGGGATCCCAGTGAGTTCAGTACTTTCCCAGCACATTGTTCAGTTCATAGTTGATACAATAAGGAATGGCACTCAGCTAGAAAACTTGAGTAACAAGAAACTGAATGTTCTCATTAATAAATGAATTTGACTGTATTTCTTTCCATTCCAAGTTCCTTTCTAAAAGGATGGGTTTTTATTTCCTTTTTTTTTCTGAGTTCCTTTTTATATAAGTCTAAGTTCTAGCATATATCTGAAGATTTTTTCTTTCTTTTATCTAGTTTGCTCAAAAAAAGGCCAGACTGACTAAAGTTTGTGAGACTCACTCTTGTGAACTGCATGATGTCCTCAGTGAACATTAAATTCCATGTGCCCTGTTACAGCAATAAAATCTTCGTGTAATGAGCAGGATATGTGGCACTTTCCCAGCAGCTGAGTAAAAAATTGCCATTTACAAGGATAGACTTTCTTCAGGCCTTTAGCTTACCATGGAATGCACAACACATGGTAGAACTTGGTTTGCCTGCCCTTTCCTGACCAGCTAGCATTAAACAAATATTTTTCTGCACTAGTGCAAATGGAAATCTAGTCTGAAACTGGCTGAGAATTTTGGTTTGGAATTACAGAAAAAACAAAACCCAAACAGTCCAACATTTTTAATACTTATCTTGCAGTACTACAACTTCTGTAGGCTTTGTGCATTTCTTTCCTCCACATTGGTTTTTAATTTAGAATTTATCAGATTACACACTTGATCTGTAATCTAATATGTAACTCTTAACTGTTGAGTGTATACAGGTCCTTTTTAATTTCAAAAATTGCCCTGAAAATATGTTTCGAAAGAATGTTAAGGTACACAATAATCATTATTCTTACTCCTCAATAAAAAAAAAAATCAAAAAAAAATCAAAAGAAACTGTTTCCTGATGCTTGAATGAATGCTTGGTAGCAAAGTACTTTATCTAATGGACATAGACTGAGTTTTTAGCATGAATTTATTACGACATTTGTTAACTATCTGGAGATGGGATGAGAAGAACCTTTTTATTCCAAAAATATCAGCACTAACATTAAGTAAAAGGATAATAAAAAATAATTTTAAAACCAATCCAGACTCATATGAATAAATAAATGATCAACATATCATGTGATTGAAAACTTCCTCATGCTCATTGCCCAAAGAGATTTCTGTCTTGTGATTTTCCATGGTATTCTTGTCATTAAAGTGGGTTAGCTCTTTAACTTTGAGCTCCCTTGCTCATTCACTTCAACTTCTACTACACAAGTGGGGTTGTTAGAGTACTCACATTAGATTTGTGTATAAGCTGCTAAAATATTTCAGAGGGGAATTTTCTTGCAAGATCAACATTCTCATTCAGAACAGCTGCGTTCAGAAGAGTAAAGCAGAGATTTCAGGACATACTGCATCCTTCAGTTTTCATCAACTGATCTGTTAGTCTTCTTTTTCCGTTGATCTTTCAATTAGTTGATTAATTCAGATTCAAAATAAAATATTTTAAGCAATATAGGAAGGCTGAAAATTAGTGCTTTGAGATAAATTGAAATAAGAGAAACGTCCCTCTCAAAATAGGAAAAAAAAATCAGTTAAAACTGAACAAAGTTGATAAATCTTGTGCATGTTTCCACTGTTACATTGATAAATATGGAAGGGATTAGAAATTATCTCCTCTCAGTTAGCCCTTTAATTATTCCATATAAGCCCAGGGAAAAAAAAAAAAACCCAACCAAAAAGAGAAACTGTAAAAGGATGTATGATGCAGTTTCAAGTCTCAGGTTTCACATTTACACTGCCAGATGAAATATATTTAACTGTTGACACTCAAGAAATCACTGAAGTGTAACAAAGGCTTACTTCATAATACATTTTCATCCCTGTAAACACATGTATAAAATTTTGTTTATTTCCTAGACATCCTATTATTGTCATCCTTATGTGATTTGACTGTACAGGTTATGTCAGAAATAAAGCTTAGTGTTACCATCTGAATCTCAAAAATGGAAAAAAAAATCATGACCCTAAGTATCTTTCTGAAAATATATTCTAAAATACATTGCAAAAAACCTTGCACACAGGATCATAAACATATATGTTAGGTGTTTTTTGCAACAAATAGTGACTTATAAATTGTTCTATTCCACAAAACATCAGGAAATGCATGAGGATACTCTCAATCATCCAAAAAATAAGGAGAACAAAAAAAACCCAAACTTGACAAGATATGAATATAAGATTCAAAGCCCAAGGAGGAAGAAAGATTTCTTCACAATTTCTTCACTGGACATGTGTGCTGAGTGACACACCTGTGACTAAGTAACAAAAATATGTAACAAACAAATACCTTTGCTATACTATGGATGTTGTTCTGAGATTAGTGCACTAGATTTTATTTACATATTCTTTTAAAATGAAAGAGGCTTATTGGTGGTCAGAAATTCTATTTATTGCCCATTACTTTTTTCTGTTGTCTTTCACAGTTGAAAAATTCTGAACAACAGAGCTGAATTACTATGAAAATAATGCATAAGACTATGTATTTGCTGTTTATTAAATTAAAAAAAATAGTTCAACACACTTCCGGTACTTTTTGCTGGAACTGTAGAAATACAATATTTTAGGGAAATCATAATAACATAGAGATAAACAATATGTTTTTTTCCAATAGCGAAATGTGATATTCTATGTCCAAATAAAATTAATATAGTACAAGTAATCCAAATATTTAATTTAAAGTTGGAGTGTTCAGAATTAGAACTTCATTTACTATGTGACTTGTTTCTATATACACTAGAACTCAGAATAGGGCAAGTTTGATGGATATTCAGGTTCTAACATTTTGCCTGGCATTATAGACAATATATCTGATAACAAAATTAATTCTTTTACTTTTATAGAGTATGTGTAATACTGATATTTTTTTTATCTGACTAGAGTCAGTGGCAAAATGCAAAGCACTCATCTGAAAGATCTCATTTCCAAAATACCATTAATTTTGAAAAACTATTTTATAGTTCACTAAGTATTCAGACCTACCATAACAAATAAATTTCATACTAGAGAGATATTTATTATTTTATTCTTGAATTTCTCTATATTTATTTTAATATGTGGTTATTGGTGCAATAATTCTATTGAAATCACTAAATGTTATGACATCTTATACATCTTAAATATTTACCACAATAAAAATCCCTGCCTCTGATCTATGGGATGATTACTTTCTAGTTTGGGTTACATTGACTTTTGTGAAAAGATGTTAGACCTGAACCTCTGCTCCCTCAACCTCAAATTCATGTCTTAGCACATGGGTGGGAAATATATCTTCAACAATTTTTACATCTCATTAAACAATGATAATTGCTTTAATTTGATTATGTGGCAAAATGCATTTGTCATGAGGTATAATCATCTAATCAGACCTCTCAAACTCCAGACACTTGATCATGCAACACATTTTGACCCTATAATAATAGAAAAACCAGAAAACACTTTGAAAAATTAGTATAAAGACTGGAAAATTAAAGGAAGCCACACGAGTGATGTATCTGTCCTCAGTCTGACTACTTGATTTTTGTTTTAGAGGAGCAGCTGTATTCTATGATGACATAACCTTGTTATAAATAAACAAAAATAGTACAAAGCCTGAGAAATCTTAAGTGAATTAAATAAATTTTATTGATTTAAACATTTATTAAAAAAATCATATTATCAGATAATAAGAAGATATTGAAAGAACAAAATACAATATAATCATTGCAATGGACTACACGTAGGGAAGAACATAGTTTCTCTACAGGTGTGTTGCACTGTGTCCTGGTTCTTTGCTGATGAGGAATTATCATGTTTCATTATGTTTACCTACCTAACTTCAAGGTTACTCTGATCAGGGCAGGACTTTGTGGACACCCATATATCCTGGCTGAGCCCTGCCCCCCATCATGTGACTTTCCTGGGGTGTCCTGCTCTGCTGGGGTGTCCCACTTTCCTGGGGTGTCCCTCTTTGCTGCGGTGTCCTGCTCTGTTGGGGTCTCCCATTCTTCTGGGGTGTCCCTCTCTGCTGGAGGGTCCTGCTCTTCTGGGATGTCCCTCTTTGCTGGGTGTCCCACTTTGCTGAGGTGTCCCTGCAGCTCCCGTGCTGGGCCCAGGCACTTCTGGACACACTCATACAAGAGGCAGCTGTCAACACTTCCAGTCACAATTGTCCTGTTGAAAGGGTGATACAGAGCCCATGAATACATGTACAGCTGTGCACTATCAGTTTTCACGCTCTTCACACCCTGGCCTTGCTGTGGTGTGGCCTTTTTTCCTAAAGTTCCACATGTGAAATAACTATGCAAAGCATTTTTTTTCTTAAAAACTACAGTACTTTTCCCAGTCATACTGAATGTGACAGCACATCTCTAGAAAACAAGACCTACAGTGAGCTCAGAAGATAGCCACCATTTATCTCTACACACCTAAATACTTTCTATGTTCATATTGATAGGCTGCAGAATTTACAGCAGTCTGGCCCTGAAAACAAACAAACAAACTGAAAATGTATATACCGTTTCCTGCTTATGTTTGTTTTGATCCAGGCATGTAAGTTTGGAATAAAATTACTTAGTAATTAAAGCAACCTTTGAAAAGCCTAAGAGCAGTGATAACAATTGATTAACATTCAGAGAATGATAAACCATCTTGTAGTGTGTAACACTATATTTTAAAGTTACACACAGATATCAACAGCAGATTGATTTAGATATATCAGGATATGATATTCTACTGATGGCATTGTTTCTATGCTGTAGTACATTAAAAAAGCCTAGTAGCTCTACCAGATCTGGGACATGAGAAATATCAAATGTAAACCAAGCTAATTTTATAAATTGCTTATAGTATGAGGAAACACAATTGAATTCTTCCATATTTGTTACATGGATAAGCTTTATACTAATTTTCTATCATTTTGATGTCTGAGCTAAGACAGATGTATCTGTATCAGTAATTTTAAACCTAGTATTTGTTGTTTTAATTTTATCCCTTACAATTCAGAGTCATTTCTTTTATTAATTTTTACAATTTTTCACAGAAAATATTGGCAGAAAAAAACCCAACAAACCCAAAGACTAATCTGTTTCAGAGCACTTCTAAAATGAACACTGATGTTCAAATACATAGAGAAAAATGTAAAACTAGATTGGTTTCAGTTGATTTTCATTAATGAGTTCCACATTTTGGTTATTATATTAATTTTTGGTTACATCATGAGTGCTGAAACTTGAAACTGCTTTCCAACAAACAATCACACAACAATTTTCTCAAATAATTTGGTTTGAACCTCTGAATATTAAGAGATAACTTTCTCCAGCAGAAGATTGCAGGATCATTAATATTTCTATTATTCCATCAGCCACTGCCTTAAATGTTCTTCTTGGGACTGAGGCCACATATTTCTTCACTATGAATTCCACTATGTATAATGTACCTACATAGAGTTTGCATGTTAGAGAATAGATAGATGTGTTTTAAAAAAAGATAAATGTAAAAAGAATAAAGTTAAATATAATAACAACTCTAATGTAAGACTGAAACCTTTATAGAGCATTCTCAGTTGATTCTTTAACCTGGAAATGCCCAAATGTAAGTTCCTCACATTTCAATCTAAAAGTACTCTAGCTAAGTGAAATTCTTGTTGCATGTGTTGCAAGCTCTAGTCTTAGCAAGGCTAAAAGTAAATCCCATAGCTGGTAGCTATTTTTACTCCTAAGAACTGATGGCCATAAGTAAGAACATGCATGTCTTATATTCCTGGGAGCCTGGATTGATAGATCAAAACAAACCAGAGCAGCACCTATTGCTTCTTTCAAACTATATATGTAATGATGAAATTGGTGCCACAGCTCTGCCTCAAACTTTTTCACATAAATATTCATTTATCTATATGTGTGATACTTACTAATGCACTTGAAGCATCAAAAAAAATTTGAAAAAAAAGGATTTTACTAACACTAAGGAATAACAATTATTTCTGATTTTATTTTATTTAACTCTTCTGCAATATACCTCAAAATACATGCTCTGATTCAGTTTTGGTTTCATTCATTGTATCTCTTTAAGATAGCTGTTTTAATGCTCTGAATATGGTCTGGGAGGGCTTTTTTTGTCTTTTTTTACTTGAAGGATGTGATCTTGGGCTTTACTGATTTCATGTCATCAAAATCTTGAGCTTTTAAGAGAACTGTTAATTTCATTTTGGATTTCCTATGGTATCCTTCCAATACCTTAGTGTTTTATAAACATCACTTGATTTATCTTTATGACACTACTGTGAAGTAAGCTCTTACCTCACAGCAAGAGAAAATTATAAGTACTCAATGATTCTACAAATCAAGTCACGCATTCTACAAAACCAGTGCACTGTTTAAAAGAAGGATCCACATTTATTGGCAAGCTGTGAAATTATTGTCATATGTGATATGCTAAGCACTGCAAAAGAATTGTGTTGTAAGTGCTAATACAACATCCAGTTCAGTGGGTTATTTTACATCTATGATATGATTTCATAGCCTTATTTACCATATATTAACATCTTCTCTTGGAATTTGGTACAAATTTGGTTTTGACCATGTAGAAAGAATCTTTCTGTCATGTGATTTAAACACTGCATCATGATGTTAATTTAAAGATGACAAAATTAAAAACAGATAAGCACCATAAATGCTGTTATTTCCAATAATTTAATTAAATATCTTTATAAACTTATTTTTCTTTTCATTTAACCTTAAATTTTATAACTTTTGTCTTCATGTACAATGCTTCTTAAATAACTGTAAATAACATTTCAAGAAAAAAAACAATATTTATCTCACAATGGAAGTAACCAATATGGAACACAGGGTAAAAGAAATTTTTATATGTATTAGTGAAGTTTGTGAAAACACAAAAAATAAGTTTTATTATCAATGAGAATGTATCAAAAATACATGATAATGTAAGTATTATCATTTTAAATAGTCATTAGTATTGTAAGCATTTTTGATCAATTCCCACAGCTGATTAAAAAGCATCACTTTTTGCAAGACTAAGTAATTGTTGTCATGAGCCTCATCAATTTAGGCTGGTAATAAATACTCCTTCTAGTAACACCACCCCTCAGTTTATGCTTGTTTATTATTCATATTCAAAGGAAAAAACAGTCATCTCTGGTCCCCAAAGGTGTGCTTCAAAGGACTGAACTACTAGAGGCAGGGAGAAGAGCTAGAGGGGAAACTGTGATAGATTAGCATTTAAGAAAACAAAGAGAAACACCTAAGGAAGTTAAAACCACTGGAGGCTGATGGGAGTTTTTCTCCTAGCCAACAGCTGGATGTTTCTAAGAATTGACAGCAGTTTTAACCATTGAAAAGTGAGATCAACCTGTGAACACCACTTTAAGAACTAAGCCTGGGAATTTCTTTGTCTCTTTGTTTCTTGGCTGTGAAAGGTAACAGAGCTCTGGCTGGCCTCCCGTTCCCTGCCAGGCCATGCGGCCCGGGCAGGGGCTGGGCTGGGCCCAGCGGCTCCCGGCCAGGAGATGGGGCCTGCGGGGCTTGCCCCGGGCTCTGGCCGGGCCAGGCCGGTCCCTGGCTCGGCTGCAGGTTTTGCTGTGACTGAATTCACCAGAGACTGCCGAGTAAAGAAAGGAAAAAGCTCTGGACCTGCGGCGGGCTGAGACAGTGACCACACTCTCCAGAGCAGCCATGAAGAATCTTCCATTGCAGACAGCTCCAGTCGCTGCTCCGGCAGAGATCACAGAACCATCTACAAAGCCTGGGCAAGATTTTAACCTTTTCATTACCCAGATGAGACTTGCAGATTAATCCTTTTTTCCAGAGAAAGAAAAAGAGAGTAATCAACATGTAAAGAGACTTTATAAACTATCAGAGACAGTAAAGAAAAGAATTAAGCTTCAGAAGAGGTAGAGAATAAGGAGATGCTTTAATTAAGCTGAAATATTTTTCTGTTAAAGCTATGGAAATGGACAATAGTGTTCTGAAAAAACTTCTTTAATTCATGACAAAGTATATTGGGAGGAATTGAGTGTTCAAAGTGTGGATTTTGAGCAAAAAGGTGGAGTAATTATGATATAGTGAGGTGCTGGAACAGAAGGGGAGGGGTAATAGTTGAAGATTTGGGGCCGCTTGAGGCAAAGAGAAAACTTCTGTTTTCCAGGGAAGCTCACAGAGACAAATGAAGAGAACTTTTCCCTTTGAATAACTCATCCTTAAAAATGACACCCCTAGACTCATGGCCCATACACACCTCAGAGTGATATGAAATGGGAGGAGAAAATCTGATGACAGATTTCCAGGTAGCTGGCATCAGAATAATAGAAAGCTGTAACAGAAATAGTTTTCTTGTGAAAAACTCCATAGATTAGCAGAAGAAGACTTCTGTTTCTCTACAGAGACTGATGAAAAGATTCTAGCAGGAATTGGGGGCGGTTTAAACACCAAAGTTCCAAAGTTTGTTGTCTCTATGATGCCATGTAAACAAAAGAATGGTTGGGTAACGGGGGAAAAAAGGGTTTTCTGGAAGTTTTATTTTAGTTTTCTTATTCTTGTAGTTTTGTTAATAAACTTTCTTTATTCCTTTTAAGTTTTAAGCCTGTTTTGTTCTTGTACTAATCCACATCTCACAGCAAGAAATAAGTAAGTTTTCTAGTTTTTTTTTTAGTTACTGCTTTAAAACCACGACATTTATTTGGTGTGTTGGCCGGGAAATGGAATTGACAAATCTAAACCACTAGAGAAACCAAAGATGTTGGTTTAGCACTGAGTGCTAGGTGCTGTTCCCAGAACCACAGGAACCACAATACTTTTCTAATAATGCTGCTGCAAAATTATATTGGCATTACAAGTTTTTTAAATCATGGCATCAATATTGTAATAGTAGTAGTCCATTTCTTTCTACTGTATAAGGCACTATGACACACGTGGAAAATTTGAATGGCTGGGGTTGGAAAATACTTTAAAGTTCATCTAGAACCCCACTGCCATGGGCAGGGAACCTCCCACTAGGTCATGTTCCTCAAATCCTGGCCTTGAACACCTCCAGGCATCCACAATTTCTATGGTCAACCTGTTCCAGTGCATCAGTATCCTCAGAGTAAAGAATTTTTTCCTAATAACTAAATAACTAAACCCCCTTGTCCTATCATTCCATGCTCTTTTGAAAAGCCCCTCTCAAGCTTTCTTGCAGTCCCCCTTTATATATAAAAGGTTGCTATTTTCCTGTAGCTTTCTCTTTAGCAGGCTGAGCAACCCCTAGTCTCAGCCTGCTTTCACGGGAGAGTTGCTCTGATCATATTTCCTGCCCCCCTCTGGACTCACTTCAACAGTTCCACATCCATCTTGGGTGGAGCTGGACACATTACTCCAAGTCAGCTCTCAGGAGAGTGGAGAGGAAGGGAGGAAGCCCCTCTGTCATCCTGCTGGCCACGCTTCTTTTGATGCAGCTCATGACAGGGTGGCTTTATGGGCTACAAGAATATTGGGTCATATCAAGGTTCTCGTCCAAAACCCACAAGTCTTTCGCCACAGGGCAGCTTCCAATCCAATCCATTCTCCAACCAGCCTGTTCAGCTGGGGATTGCCCTAATCCAGGCACACGTCTTTATGCTTAGCCTAGTTAAAATTGATGAGATATACACAGGCCCACCTGTCAAGCCTGTCAGGGTCCTTCTGGACCTTCCCTCCAGTGTGTCGAGTTGACCACACAGCCCGGTGCTGTCAGCAAACTTGCTAATGGTGCTTTGAATCCCATCATCCAGGGAGCTGACAAACATGTTAAAGAGCTGCAGACCCAATACTGATCCCTGAGGAATGCCACTTGTCACATCTCTGCCTCTCCAATTTTGGGACAAGGATATCATGCAGGGCTATGTGAAATGCTTCACACAAGTCCAGGTAGGTGATGTCAGTTGCTCCTCCCTTATGTAGCAGTGCTGTAACTCTGTTTAGCCCACAATTTGATAAGGCATGATATACCCTTAGTGAATCCTTATTGACTGTCACCAGTCCTTATTTTTCATGTGCATTACCACAGTTTCCAGGAGGATCTGCTCCATGATCTTTTTGTTTACAGAGGTGAGGCTGATTGGCCTATCCTTCCCGAGTTCTTTTTTTCCCTTTTTAAAACAGGGGACTATTTTTCCCCTTTCTGGTCAGTAAAAAATTCACTGCACTGCCACAATTACTTAGATATGATGAATAGCTTAGCCACTACTGGGGTAGTGGTGTGGACTCTCCAGTTGGAGTTGCAGATTTTGCTCTCAGATAAGTGCCTCCTATTCTGTCTTGAGGACCATGTCAGGCAGGTGTGGCTGCACATTTAGCCTGTGGAGATGGTCACAGGTGCCTGGTTACTGCATTATGCCTGCTTCACATGTCATTTATGCCAAGGTTCTATTTAGAAGATGAAACAAATACAGTTTCAGGTGGTACAAATCAACAAATTGATGGTCCATTATTGTTAAAATCAAGGGCAAGGCACATTAGAAAGTCTTCCCCTTTCATATATGCAGAAGAATGAGCTGTAGATTGAAAAGTATTTATTTTTCACTATAATTCATGATTTACCTGTGTTAAAAACTGTGTCAGGTCCGTGCCAAGTTAATGTTCACTGGGATGTTTCAGAAGTCTCTGACCCAGCACTGCCGCCCTGAAGTCAATGAAGCTTTCACTACCAACAGAAGCAGATCTAGGGCAATGGTGAGTGCTTTAGAAGTTCCTGCATGAGGAGATGCCCAGGGAACCAGCCTGAAGGGTTTACAGCCCACTGTTACAAATGATGAAACACCTGGGACTGAACAGTAGGATGAATTTAATGATGATCATGAAAGAGAAATAGAGTCTAAATTTTTAATTTCTAAACAGAATTAATAATAAAAATAACTATTTATAGTGCAGGAAAACACTTGCTAAAGATGTAGACTGAATAGTGAAACATTGTGTCTTTGTTAACACATTTCTTAAAAAGGTGGGGGAACACCTTGTATTGGTGTTTTAACACAAACAAGGGTTTAGAATGGTTAAAAACACACTTCCTTAAGAAATGGCACACTCTCTGGAAAGATAAGACACAACTTTATGAAACAGAACATTTAGATCTGAATAAAAAATATAAAATAAATGCCGGGATTAAGAACTCTGGTGAATACTGTTAAGGTTAATTGTATATAGGTAAAAATAACGTAGTGTTTAGATTGTATTTTTATAGACTGCGATAAATTCAGAAAATATAATTACTGTGGTTGAAATCCTTGTTAACAATTATATTGAAATGTCTAAGTCATAAATGAATTCAATCCTTAATGGACACTGGCAAAACAAAACCTAACTTAGAACCTTGGCCTAAATTCAGACAACAGAATACCCTCAGGCTTCTCCATGAGATATGTCATGATTACAGAAAAAATGGTTCAGACATTGATTGCTTTGGTTAAAATTATTGAATGGAGCAGGTTCATTATTAATGGATCACTAGAATATGCATTTACAGATGGATTTTTCTGCTGGGTTCAGTCTCTCTGTTCCCTAGGGTAACAAATGCAGCAGCATGTATGTGTAAAACAAGAATCCATCTCTTGCATGAACAGATAACAGTAAAGTAAAGTGCACAGTGTTTGTGAACAGCTGCTGAAAATCATTAAACATCCTTGAGTGCTTCATTGTTAGAAACTTCTACATTTCTAACGATGTTTTCTTTATTCAGTTAATCACAAGTTCCCATTTGCTTACTTTATCAGCTAATATAAACTATTTCCTAGCCTGCATATTTGTTTCCATGCCATTATTCCCTTCTGATTTGTTTCACTGTTTTTCCTGTGATCACTTTACTTTTCTATCATTAAGGCTTAGTTTATTACTTTTTCTAGTATTAATTTCCTAAAAAGGATATGGTAATTATTCTTCATATGAATGACACTAGATATATATAACCTTCATTAAAACTTAGAGACAAGGAAAGGAATTATCTGAAGAATAGCAACATTTCATCAAGCGGAATAAAGGGATATGTCTTAAAGGGTTGATTTCTGAGTGAAGCTCTGGATTTGAATTCACATTCTATAAATTCCCAGAAATTATGTTTATCAGTTGAAGCCACTGACAGAAGAAAATAAACATAGTATTTACATTAGAAATACACCAAAGTGTCCTAAGTAACAAGTGGATCCTCATAACTTTGTATTCTGTCATACAGTGGTAGAAACTTAGACATGTCATCTAAACATAACCTAAACTTGATTTCCAGTCTTTTGATTTCCAAATACATTAAAATTATACACAAATACACTGAAAATACTCTTGTTATCAGAATCAACACTTCAATAATAACGAATATTATTTTCATTTATCAAAACCACTAAATCATTAGTGTATTTTTCCAACTTAATACAATTTAGGCAATTTAAATAGCTCTTTACTCCAATATATAAATTCACTCTTTTGTGGGAGGTTTCCTGTATTGGTTTTGAGTATATCAATCATAAGCTATAAAGTTTACAGTTTTTCATTGTATCATTAAATCACACCTCAGATTTAATTAATGCACTACGATCCAAATTTATCAAAGAATATTTATCTTATTCTGCATAAAAAGAGACATCAAAATGTAGCAATCTGTTTTGAGACACATCATTCTCTATTCTACCTTTTAACTTGCTTTCCACAAACCCTCACTCCACAATGTTACAGCACAGGCCTGTAAGACCCTTTCAGCAGCCTACGGAGTTTTAGCATGGAGTTATGTTAGAAACTGTATTTTGAACAGCATGTACAAACAGGAGTGTGACAGTAAAGAGGACAGAATTAGTAGATGTTTATATTATTTTAGTAAAAAAAATCTGAACAAATGTTTTTAGAATGTGAAAAGCTGAGGCTTTCATGCACCCATAATTCAGGAAAGACAACATTAATGTTGTAAGAGATTACCCTGCTCAGAAGGAACCGTATCACAGATTCTTCAGCCCAGAAGCCGTGGTGTAGTAACATTAGGTACTTCAATACTGTTGCAAGTATGCACGAGTTTCATAGAAGTCTTACATTTTCAACAAATATAATCAATAATTTTAAAGGAATTTTAACTAATAAGGTCAACAGCATGCATGATGTCCATAATACAGAAAATAATCACAGACTGTATTTCTACTGTCCTTTCAAATTGATGAGGAGTTTTGAAATCTATGAGGAGATTCTCCCAAATTTAAAGTCAACATTTTACTACACTTTTCTGTAATTTTAAAACTCTCTTGAGAAATAACAAATTTTTCTAGAATTGCAAAAAATACTACCTGTAAATGGAATAACAAATTTGGTCCTTGATAGAAGAATTTAAACAAAAATTTTCTAAAAATTTCAGCTGTTAACAACTAGTAGGAAGAAAGGTGCAAAGGTGTTGCAATTCCAGCATGTGAACTAAAAACAGCACTAAGTTTAGATGCCTTGCTCATTTTTTTCAAGACTTTTCATCATGAGAGTATTTATCCTATGGCCTTTTATAATGAGGCATTCCAGATTCATACAGAGAGGGATAGAGAGAGCAGAAAGAGGAAGCAGGATAAACTATAATTGCCCTTATTCATAAAAAGGAAATAAAATAAAAGGGATAAAAAAGGAATTAAATATATGCTTTTTTCTAAAAACTATTTAATTTCTTCATTAAATATACATGTGAAGATCTTTCTAGTCTTGAACACAGTCTGAAAAGAATTATTGTAGTCCTGAAAAAATTGTGGAGGATCAGTTTATTAGATTGGTGAAGAGTTTAGAAGTACATGAAATAATATGTGCCCTGCAGAAATTTTATTATATTAAGTGTCTTTGATAGATATAAAATACCTGATTTGTATTTCAATGAGTAAGATTTGTCTTTTAATCGATGAATACAACTGCTATACACATTCCCTGAGGCAGTAATTGCCACAGAGAAGCACTTTCCAGCTGAGGAAAGAACTTTTGCAAGTTTTGTATCATGTTGACATTATGAACACTTTCATTAGGTTCTATCAGTAAGTTTGTCATATAACACATCATAACTTAAGATACAGTTTTCATTTTCTTAGATTAAAACTGCACATGCTTTAATTCATAGGAATAACAAAAGACTCTTTAACTTACAATTATGGACAGATCTATTCTTGGTGTTTGAAAGGCACATCAGTCCATGAACATTTGTACCTCTCCTGAGCCTTCTTCACATAGGTGGTTTTCTCAAAGCAAGTGTTCCTGTAAGTCAGAGTATTCTGTAAATTTTTGCATGGCTATTTTCCAAAAAAATTAGCCACTGTGATTGAATAGTCATGATAAATTTTGCAAAGCAAGCAAAATCAGTAAAATATTCATTTACTAGTTTTACTCAAAGCCAATCCTTTATTCTATACATGAATTCACACTGCTTTCTCTAACTGAAAAGCTGATTTTCCCTTCTGGTAAAATAATTACTGTCTACTTTGCGAAACCATTAGCGTTGTTGATATGCTAGCAACTCTCAGTATTGGCTAGGTCATTGGAACACAATAAAAAATAGACAGTTGTCTTTTAAGGAAAATTTGATATTATACCAGGTAATATTCCTCCTCCTCTCTTCCACCACAGAAGCAAATTAGCAGAGTGTCTTTTGTTACGCTGAGTCTTAGTTCACTTAAGTAAACTGCCCTTGACTGAATACCATAGTTAAAATATGGTCATCTCATGACCTCTATTTCAGCAAAGCAATTTATTTAAGTATTGTTTTACATTGATATGCTTTGCTTTTCAGCCTTTACATAGATAGTCTATTAAGATCCTACTCAAAAAACTAACCTTAGTGTTTCAACCTGTAATTTCCATGAACTTCTCTCTTCAAATGTAGTCTTAGTTACACTTATATTTAACTTTGAAATCATTGAGGTCATTTATGATGGTTTTATTTGCTTTTCACTTTATCATCTTAACGGTACTAACAAAAGTTTAATGATACAAACAACAGAATCATAGATTCCCTTCAAGTCTAAGAAAAATGTTTATTTAGTGTATCTAAAAGGGGTTCTCAGGACTTGAACTCTATAATTTACTTTAGTACAGGTTTCCTTTCTGTGTCATGCACAAAAAGGAAATGTAGTTGATTTTTTTGTAACCTGTTTAAAAAGCTGATTGCAGTGCATTGATAGCATAATCCTCTAGGGAAGGGAATCATGCTATAGAATCTGTAACTTGTTAGGATTTGCTCTACAGTTTTCTTTCTTTCTTTTATGCCTTCAAAACTAATAATATTTTAAAGGCAGTAGAAAAACTTCAGAAATATTGTGATTTCATACAGCAATTAAATTTAGGAAGAACTTCCACTGGCTATACCCTTGTAAATTTTTCAGCCTATTTTCAATCCCAAACTCAGGGTGGGGAAAAAATGAATAACACAAATATTCAAATGAAGGCAGAACTGAAGGACAGAAGAGTGCACTTAAGAAATAGAACGGAGACATAAGGTATAAGAAATTAGGACAGCATGACAGGCACGGAGGTAATTAGGAGTCTGCAATACAGAGATAGGCAGAAGGTGATAGAAAGGACAAAAGATAACATAATATGCCAGCTGAACAATGTTATTATATATACAAGAAAGATGTAGCAAAAGGATGAAAAAGGATGAAATTGCACAAACATCTGCTGACTCAGATAAATGTGTCAGCACTCAAAAGGCAAAATCAGACTTGAACTAGATAATAACTAAAATACAGACCTAAGAAGTTATTTTGGTTTATTTTATTTTATACTATTCCATTTTATTTTATTTTATGGACTGAGAAAGATTAGGTGAACTAGAAGGATACTTTTTTCTGTGATGTACACTTTTTACTTGATGATGCTGAGTTTTCACTTCTTTTCCTCGTCTTTTTAAAGGGATTATATTTTATGTGCTATTTAATTCATAAACCTGCATATTCTTGATCAATGATGAGACATATCTAATACATTCTAGAAATCTTCTTTTTCTGGTAGTACTGTTAACCAGTGCACTAGGAGAGTTTAGTTTTATTCAGTACTCTATGCAAGTCTCCCGAGTCATTTTGATAGATGTAGCTGCAAGGTGTAAGTGGGTCTGAAATTATTTAGACCCAATTACCTGTGCATTGGGAGCCACTTATTTTAAATTAGGTGATTCTGTTTCATCACATCCCCGATACAGTGCAAGAATATTACACTAGCAAGATCAAAGACTGTTATGAGGCTAGGTATGAAATAGCCCAAATAAGCAAAGCATGAAGTTTCCATGTTCTGTCCTTCATACTTGACTGAAATAAAATTGAGCCTCCCATTTGGTAGTAGAAATGGATTCTCAATTACTGAAGAAAGGACAACACAATGGGGATTAAAATCTTTTGAAAGCATTAAACAAAATTAAATAGCCAAGTACACAAAGCAGAATCAATAGATTTTTATGAGGTTAAGGAATGTATTAACTATATAAATACCAATATCAGAAGTGTAAGAAATATTTGGACTGCATGACTTTAACAGACACTCTACAAGCAACTTCTGACTGACAGTCTGCTCCAGAAATTTGATGTAATTTGTAATGTGCCTGTGAATTATACATAGAAACTGATATGGAAAAGAGACAAATATTAAGTGTTTTGTCCAAGATCTTGCATCAGGTGATTGCGGCCAAAGCAAAGGCTTATTGCTCTGACAAAACAGAAGCACATTAAAATATTATCATGTATTTGATTTAAACGCTCAGTTAATATAATCACTTTGTAAAATCACAATAACATTGTAACAAGTAACTATTGTTTAACACCAATAACCTTTTGTGACAGCTGAGCATAAATATATTTAAAATATCCATATTCCCAAAGCAGAAAAGGGAAACCTGTGGTTGTATAAAAAGCATACACGAAAATGCAGTAATATGTGTAAGACTGAGCAGGTGAGTAGTTGACTGATTCAACCAGAATAATCTTGAAGAATAAGCAAGACAGATGATTGCGAAAATGAGTCCTGATTACAGAAATAAAATTAAGAACAAATGCCAAGAACAAGTAAGATCACTACTTTTTTTTTGTTTGTAAAAGAAGCAAGAAGCTTAGGAGAAGGTGATATAATAATTTGTGTCAAATAAAATTACTATATAGATGTAGTTTGGAGAAACACACATTAGTCATCTTAGATGGAGTAGATGCCTGTTATTCATATGACCAAATAATGAGAAATGCATTTTTTATATTTTCTTTGACTTCAAGCTACTAATGCTGAAATTGTTTTAGCTTGCTCTGATTTTGTATTTTAATTGCCTTATAACTTAGGAATTTAAAAAGTAAAACAACAAACAAATGAAATGGTATGGCTTTTCCATTATAGTACTTTTATTTTAGCTTCACAGTATTCGAACTAAAGGAAAAAATAAAAAAAAATAAAAACTTAAAATGTCTAGAATTAATTTTAAGTAGTTGTGCTTTAGAAAAAGATAACAACTGACTACTTGTCCTGTTTCCCTATCAAAAGTCAGAAATCATTTTTAGAAGTCACTTTTATGTGTCACTATGTCAGGTTTTGAATGTTTTTCTTTTTTCTCTAATTTCTGTTTTTTCTTATACAAAATGAAAAAATTATCACAATTTGAGGGGAAAACTGAAACTTGAAATTAATTTAAAATTATTTTATTTATAAGATGTTTGCTCATGAAATTAATCTATAATGTCCAATAATTTAGAATCTTTATATATTCCTTGGTCTGGGACTCTCAGGGTTTGAAATGGAAAGGACCTTAAAGATCATCTAGTTCTAATCCCCTTTCCATGGTCACTGATCGCTGATCATGTTGCTCAAAGCCCTTTCCAGCCTGGCCTTGAACAATTCCAGGGATGGGGCTTCCACAGCTTCTCTAGATGACTTGTTCTAGTGTCTCCCAAGTGTCACAGTAAAAGCTTTATTCCTAATATCTAATCTAAACGTACACTCTGTTGGTTTAAAGCCATTCCATCTTGTCCTATCAGTATATGTCCTTATGAAAAGTCCCTCTCCAGCCTTCTTGTAGGTCTTTAGGTACTGAGAGACTGACAGGAAGTCTCCCTCAAGCTTCCTCTTCTGCAGGCTGAATAGCCCCAGCGAGCTCAGTCTATTTCATTGAGGAGGTGCTGCAGCCCTCTGATCATATTTGTAGCCCCCTCTGGACTCACTCTAGCATGTTGATGTCTCACCTGTGCTGAGGACCCCAGAGCTGAGCACAGCACTTCCGATGAGGTCTTACAAGACTGGAGTAGAGGGGTAGAATCACCTCCCTCTGGTCAGTCTTTTAATGCAGCCCAGGACATGGTTGGTGTTCTGGGTTGGAAGTGCACATCGTCAGATCATGTAGAGCTGCCAACACCCACCAAATACCCTGAAGTCCTTCTCTCAGGGCTACTCTCTATCCATGCTCCTCTGAGACTCTGTAATTTCCCTGACCCCCATGCAGGACTCTGCCTTTGGACTCCTTGAAGCTCATAAATTTCATACAGGCCCACCCCTCAGATCCCATTAAGGTCCCTGTGGATGGCATCCCTTCCCTCCAGGATGTCAAATGCACAACACAGTTCAGTGTTGGCAAACTTGCCAAGGATGAACTCAGTGCCACTCTCCAAGTCACCAGCAAAGATATTAAAAACTGCTGATCCCAATACCAACCCCTTAAGAATGGTATATGTAATTTCATCATATTTTATTCTCTTTACTCCACTTTTGTTCTCTCAAATTTAACCTGAAAAGTTTTAAAAACTCGAACACATATTAACTCCTGCACTTTCCCCATTCCTAACAGGGTGACTTTACATAGCCGTATGGGAAGGGAGAATAGAAGACAAAGAATTGAAATAATCCAAACCACAAATAATCTGTAGGAAATCTCTTTGACAGTCATGAGTATTTTATAACATTGATTCCTCAGAAACAAATTCTGAAAGGATATCATTGATGTGAACTAGCTAGATTTTTAATCACAGATACTCACATTTCAGAATTTTCTAATCTCTGAGTTTTTAAAAATCTTCAGACAAAATTTCACAGGAATTTATGTGTCAATGTCTTAGATCTTGGTTGATCTATGAATTCCAGGAAAAAAAATAAATATGATACATCTGTCCAAAAGATATGAATTTTGTGTGTGTTAGAAAGATATAGAACTAATGGTACAATCATAATTTCTAACATTTTTAACGATTATTTAGACAAAACTATAGTGCAGTGGATCAGGAACTTTTCAGGATATGACAAGTTACATAATTATGTTACATAAGTTACTTGATTATGATTTAGAAGACTGGAACTGCAATCTTAATGCATCACAAAATAATAATTGCAGATGGTATACATGCATTTTATATCATAAAGTATAAATGGAAACACTGACAACCACCTCTGTCACCCAGGTGGAAGTTTCTGTCTTAAGTTACACATTATTTTACTCACTAAACAGAAAGGTAGTATCTAAATACCATTCAAAATTATTATCCATTGTTAATATTTAATAATTTGGGAATAGAGTTCAGTAGAAGAATTGCAAGTTTTGGAAATTATGGTTTAGCCAAACTGCTTCCTTTTCATTATGCTGTCAGAAGTCCCGGAGCAAAAATTCTTTTTTTCAGGATTTTTGTACTGTGATATCTAATGGGTTTTGTGGTTTTGTGCTATATATGCTATGCATCATATATATATATATATTTACACATATGTGATATATATGTATAAATATGTCTATATATACAACTATAGTGAAACTACTAAAATACTTGTTTTCCTTCATTTCATACATAAAAAGATGTTTCATTTCAGAGAGAAGCATTTGGAATACAGGGCCACCATTCTCTATGAGTAATGTCAAACAAATTTCTCTCTGCTTAAGGAGCCTCTAGGGTAAACGGAATGTCAGGAAGCCTCAAGAATGGAAGAGAATGCAGAATAAGAAACATATCTAAAATGTGTGGATTCATAATCACATTACACACAATTCTGGTCACCAAAAGCAGGACATGGTTCAACAAAAGAAGACAGAAATTATAAAAAATTGATACTGGAAGGGAATATTGATAAAAATCTAGGAGCATTCACCTAAATTATAAAAGGAAAGGGCTGAATGAGGACACATACATAATTATGGAATCTGACATAATTTTATTTCTCAGAAAATTAAAACAGTGGTCCTTATATGAAATTTTCAATAGCAGTCTAAAAGAAAGAACCTATATTTTTTCTTAATAAACTGCAGAATTAATTGTCATTGGATGTCACAGACCTAAAGTATCAATGGGCTTCACATGCATTAGAAACTTATTAAAAAAAGTCCATCAGGGGCTATTCAAACAGAAAGCAGTAATCTGTTGATGAAGTTATTAAGACCAAGATTGTAAGAACCTGGAGAAGTACAATGTGGGGAGTATATTGGCCTTGTACCTCTACCTTTGTCCTTTGGTGACAACATTCCCAGAGAATAAATCTTGTCTCCCAGTTGGAGAAGCTGAATTAGCTCCTTTTCCATTTTATCTGATCTGTAAGAACACGTCCCATTCCAGAAAGGTTCTAAAAAAGATTATTTTATTTTATTTTATAGAAATATAACATTTGTTTCAGTATGTGAAATAGGGCAGTTTTCAGTTTACGAATTAATATTAAATAAACTTCATATAAATGTAACTAAAATACTGGAAACAGAAATGAGATAAGAAAATGGACAGCAACAGCAGCAGTCCTAAGCACAACAGTGTATAGAAGAGGGCAAAATGCTCACAGAATATGACCGGTGCCACGTGGCTTTCCGAGACAAAGAGCACCCTGGGCTTTCTGCACTCCCTTCCCACTTGAGAGTGAAAATCTCTTATTTCCACCCCCTGCAGCTGATATGAGTGGTGTAGAATAACAACCTAGGTGCACCCACCCTCTCCAAGCTCTACACCCTCACATTTACCACAAGAAAATTAACTCTGTCCTGGCCAAAACTAGGACACTATCCCATTTTAAAATACATATTCTAGTTATCTTTCAATGACCTCCAGTGAAATCCTGTATCATCCATCATGCCAAGTCAGCAATGGACTGCCATAGCATTTACAGTCATAAATTTTTTTCAGACATTCATTAAGTTATTTAATTTTCATGTTCTTTCTTTGTCTTTCTGATATCTAGAGACTTTCACAAGGGATTTCTTATGTTTAGGTGCCCATGAAATTTTAATGGTGTTACATGGGTGCTAGTCTTTGCTGTCACAAGTCTAAAAATTGTAAATTGAGGAAAAACATCAAAAAGATATATTCATTATTCTGCAATGTTGAAAGAGGGCAGAATTAATCTCTTTTCAACACATTGATTTTTAATCTACTTTTTGTACTTATTTAGTTCTATTAGGTTGAACTGTTCTTGGTTTTTTTATATTTCTCTTCCTTATTTCAATACAAGATATGTCTCTCAAAACTTGATTCCTAATACTCACAAAAATGACAGGAACTATTCAGATGAGTTTTGTGGTGAATAATTTTAAGTGTCTACTAGATTTGGTTGCTCATCATGAAATAGTTTTCATTCATAAAATTTAGCTTGTGCTATGCTATTTATCCTATTATTTTAATTTTCTTCTATTTATTTTCTATCTAGTTATTTTCCCCATTTTTATGTGTTAATATTCCTTTATCTTTGAATTTTTTGTAAGGGTGTGTGAAACATTCTAACATACTATGTTACCTGGTAAAGGACTATTTCATATGGAAGAAATAACAAAAAGCATGGAAACAGAGAAATTAAACATAGAGACGTAGAAATGAATGAGCAGGTGATAAGGCAAAATCAAAATCAGAACTCTTCAGCCTCTGCCTGATAGGCCATTAAACTACCCAGGCACAGCCTTGGAAGGGTCAGTCTGACTTAGTACTTGATAAGAACTGGAACATGATTATCACAATATTATAAGGTAGTTAAGGAGTCTTGAGGGACTATAAGAAACTTCTTATGGGATACCAGAAGGGCCATTGTGACAGCCCTTCATAAAATTTATTTTGAGATGTTTGCTGAAAAGACCAAATATGAGGGAGGGTTTGAATTGGGGTGGACTAAGCAGGGAAAATGATGTGAAAATATGGAGAAGGGAACAAAGCAGGTATGTAAGCAGATATTTGTCAGTAGCAAGCCTTATGCTTGATAACTCAAGTATTCTCAAATCCTTTTCTTAACTATTTTTCCTTTGTAATCTTGGTGCTATGTATGAGGTCTGCAAGGTCTAAGTGCAAGCAGCTAGAGAAGAGTTAATGGATCACATGGGCTGTAATTCTCATAGCAAAGAGCTGGTGAGGCCAGGGTGTGTGGTATATGCAAATGAGTGAGAGGTTTGAATGGCAGCAGTTGGAAAGACTTGGATATTTTTATATTTTCCACTGTGAACTGAATACTCTATGCATGTGTATATTTGGTTTATGTGAAAAGCTATTGATAGCAGGGGTGGTCTGCAGGGGTGGTTGATGTAGAAAGACATTAGGAGTTCCAGTCACCTTTGAGAGGACCTGCTACCAGAGCCTGTAGCACCTCTGTGATTACATAACTAAGAGCCTTATGGCAAAAAAGAAATGGAAACTGAAAGTCCTTTAATAGGACTTGATTTTTGCTAAACACTCGTACAAAACCAGTTTGGGCTTGTTTTACTCTTCTTTAATAGGGAGACTCTAATTGATACATGGAAAAGTTAAATCCAGCTTATACTATGTCACTTACTGCAGTGGGAGCAGGATTTCTGCCTACAGGTCTTTAGAAGGACTAAGTGTGTTCTAAGGGGTTTGTTTCCTGACAATTTATTTCACACATTTCTTTGCCTGTGCAATTACTTTCAGCATTTGCATCTGCAGAAAACCTGTTCTAATGTGCCTGACCATGGCAGGTGGGGTTAGAACTACATGATCTCTAAATTCACTTTCAAACCCAAACTATCCTATGCTATGATTCTATGAATGTTTGTTCAAGAGAACTAAAAAAAATTTTAGTTCCATGTTCTGTTGGTTGCAGATTCTTAAACTTAATTTAACTGGCTTTAGATCTACAGGCAGGAATGTATTACATGCGAAATCATGGTCTATAAACTATTATGGAAAAAAAAAAGACATTCGTCTCCAAGTAGTGCTGTGAAATTTTGTTCAGTTGCTCTAAAATTCATTATCCATGAGGATAGGAAGTTAAATTAAAATCACCTTTGTGCCTTGCTCTATCAAAATACTCAAGTGTGTGAACATGGCAAAAACCTTCATACTACCCTAGAGTACATGAAATTTCTGAAGATGTTTTTAGCATTTGTATTGCTATAAACTGTTGATACATTCAAAATTGGGTAAAAAAATATTACAGCTATGGAAGTAGCATGAGGAAAACTGTGCAAACATTTTGTTGTGAAAAATTTTTATTATAAAATATTAAAGTATTACCAAACAAATCTAATTAATTTTCATTTGTTGAAGTGCTCAAAATTTATTAAATAATTTTCAATATTACCCTCATTTGCCCTTGAAAGAGTAAGACAGAATCTTGTTGGTTGCAGTTTAAACCCTAGATTCTTTTCATATTTCTCCATTCAGGGCTAAAATCTATTTTATAGACACATTTAACCAGATGTATAGCTCACATTTATCAACTTGAAAACATGTCATTATGAGTATTTTTCACCAGAAAATATAAGTCAGCAGAGAATGGAAAAACAGACTTGAAATATTTGAAAGTATGTGGTAAAAGGTAAATGCAGTCTAATGCATTACTGAACAGGTTTAAAATATTTTATGTCTATAACAAAAAACAAATTCAATTTGGAGCAAAAATATATTTCTTATTTTAGTTTCTTAACAAAATATTACTATTTTGCAATACAAAAAAGTAAAAGTTTTTTGTCTGTGAAAATTTTGTCATTAAAAATTTGAATCTTGAAAGTCACAAGTTATGCAAATATCGCTAAAGTATATTGTTCTATTTAAGCTCTGAATTTTAGTTTTATCAAAAATTTATGCCAGCAAAAAAATATTCTTTTCATGCTGAAAATATTAAATAAAAAAAACCAGCAACTATTTGTTTTAACAATGGAGATTCCAAATTAATACAGTGCATATTTTCCATTAAAAACCTCAGATTCCATTACCTCTCACAGAAAGCAAATGGTTCCATACCTTAATCAAAAGGGAATAGATACTGAAGGGCTAACCTTATTTTACACTTGTGTATGCTCTGCTTTGAATCTTCAGTCCTTTTGCTAGTGGTACTGATTTTTACGGAAGACTGGAGAGAGAGAAAGGGAGAGGCATATTTGTCAGAAAAATCAATGCCAGTTTTCTTATACAACATATTGCTGTTGAGGAATGCCATTAAATATGTTTTACTGCTTGCTACTGAAGTGGAATCTCTGAAAAAAGAGAACATTTCTACATCTTATTCTTTAATGTACTGACTTACAGGAAGAAGCATACATGACTGAGCAAAAGTTACAGAGCTGCATTCTTGGTGCATTGACTGCAATGAAGTTGCTTCTTACAATATAATTAACAGTGACAGGACAAAGAGAAACACCCAGTTCTCTCTTGAGTTCTTTAAAAATATAACAGTCTTGTTTCCAGAAAGAATAAAGTGATTATTCAAAAGTATATTTAGATTTTTGTACGGTTACCAGAGGAAAAATCCATGATATTTGAATCCTGCTAAATTCTAACATTTTTTTTCTTTACTGACGACACTACTGTCTTCTGCCTCTTTCTCGCCGCTCCCTCCTCTGCTTACACAAATGCACACTTATAAGAAGGCTCCAGGTCAGACCAAGTTTCCTCTTCTGTTACTGGAACCTGTCTGGATTTCCCAACACTGTTAGAAGCAAGGACATGAATATATTACAAAAGGTCAATAGGCACCAGAAAAGTTCTCTGATTAAAATTTTTCTCCCCGATGGTGATCAAACCCTAGAACAGTCTACTCAAAAAAATTCTGTGAAGTTTCATGATCTCAGTTTCTGGAGGTGCTCAGAACTCACCTAGACAGGACCCTGAGCACCTGCTTCAGATAACCCAATATGAGGAGGAAGTTAGATTAGATGACCCCAGACTTAAAACAAATCAGCTTATCATCTTATCAATAAAAAATTCCATCATATTCCTCTTAATTTAGGGCTACCTCTTTGACTTATTTCAAGCTTTTCTCTGGATCTTTTCTTTGTAAGAACATTCAGTAAAGACTGAGTTTATTACAACTGCAAATTACATTTTATGCTTCTCAAATTATCAGGTTTTACTAATTTGAAATTACAATTTTTTTCTCAATGTATATACAACACAGTGATAATACACATGATAATTTCTCAGTCTGTTATATCTCTAGATAATATCCTTCAAAAAAAAAAAAAAAATCAATCCTCATTCGTCCGGTCCCAGTTTTCCCTCCAGCCGACTCCATCCCATACTCCAGGAGAAATCCGGAGCTCATCTTGTAGGACGACATTCCTTCTTCACTTTCAAAAGTCTTGAAAACCCACCTTAATTCTTGTGAGGCTCTTAGCAGGCTTGGCAAGCATAGGAAATAGTTCAGGAACAAAGTAAAGGCAATCAGAATAAGAGAAGGAAAGAAATGGCACAATTAGGCCCTCTGAATAATATTGTTGTCATGATATTTTTCCTCCCATCTTTTCAATTATTTTAATAAAATTAAATGTTTCAAACTTGTAAAATCTTCTTTTTTTTTTTTTTTTTTTTTTTTTTTGGTCTTTTAGCCCCATCCTTACAGGACAGGAGGAGAGCATCTTCTTTAGACTTCTGAGGCACCTGCCCCTGTTTCAACTCTTGTATCTTCATAAATCTGAGTTCAGTCAGGAGCTTCTTGCTCAATAAAACAGGTCACCTGCTGCCTTTTTTTGAATTAAAGAAATTTTCTTCAAATGCCTGAGAAATTTTACTCGTAACACAAACTTTAGGGAAATAGGAAGTAAATGTTTACAGAAAAAGATAAAACAAACAAAAAAATTCCAACACTGACAAGTGACTGGAAAGTTCTACAAAGCACTGTCAGATTCACTTAGCTGTCCACACAGTCAGTAATTGTACCTAAGAAAACAACTTGCCATTAATTTTCAGGAGACTGGAAAAAAAATCCACAGCTATTATAAAACAAACAAGCAGACGAAAACAATCACTGATATAAGCTTACTAAGTAATTCTTTTGATTGCTTTTGTTTCACTGATGCTAAGCTCTGTTTCTTTAATATTTCTTGATCTTTTGTGATGTGGAAGCATGAACTTGTATATAAAAAGCTTGTCATCATTGTTCTCAATTTTTTCATCAATGTTATGTTCTTTTTTCAGTTGTTGATTGCAGACTTGCTTATTTTCAGCATTTTTATTATCTACTATGAATTACCAGTACAAACCTACTGCTATATCTGAAATATGTTCTGCCTCTCTTTGGCACAAAAGCAGAAGAGCGCTTAATGAAGTTTATGCTAACAAGGCCTAGATTCAGGTGCAAAATTTTTAATACAAGTGTATCTGAGGTGAATTCCATTATTAAAGTAAACATGCTTCTTCACTCTAATTATTCTTTTTTTTTTTTTGCAGTCTCAGAGTTAGGGACACAGACTATATGAGGCAAATATTATTGCAGTAAACAGACTGTAGTAATTCAGACTATTAGTCACTTAACTATAATAGAACTACTTGTCCTTGTTTGGTTACACATCCCACTGGATAAAACACATTGATTTACTATTCCCTCATGAGACACTTGAATTCAGCATACAGGTAGAAAATGCATTAAATTATTTTAAATTCCCAATTATAACACTGAAAAAGCTAACATTGCTACATACTAAACTGTTGAAATCTGGGGTTAAATTATGCAACTTTCCTAAATACATAACATTCAAAAATAAAAATCAAAATTACTGTGAATTGGCACCAAATTCACTATGCTTCATTTATTACTGCAGGTAGGAAAAACAATGAAAAAGTACTTAGACTTACTTCTCCAGTTGCATAAAACAGTGGTTAAATTTGCCAACTGTTGTAGTGAAAAATCTATTACTTCAATGAACTGAACACATTGATAGAATTCTACCTGAGACCACTCTTTTTTAGCTGAACAGTTTCACCTCTTACAGCCTTTCCTTTTATGAAAGATGCTTCAGATCCTTAATCTTTTTTGTGGTCCTGTCTGGGACTTGCTCCAGTGTATCTTTCTTCTATTAGGGAACCCAGAATTAGACACTGTATTCTAGCTGTGCAGAGAAAAGCTGAAGGAAAGATATAGAAATAGACTTGCATTCAGTAGCCTTCTGGGAGTAAAAATTATAAAGATGAGAAATTTCAGAATGTTGATTTATCAATATGTTGTCTTTAATGAGTTGCCCTCTTTAAAAGTTCTCGACCATTTAATTCCCAGTGGCTTCTACTTATACCTCTAGCTTCACTGCCCTCTGTGTATAACATCTTTTTGGAAGTCTACTCTATCAATAAAACTAATGCACTGATTCAGTTTAAAAATAACTCTGCAGTGAGAGTGGGAAGAGGTAGTATTTACATATTATGGAATATTATAGTGTGGCTTTGCAAGTAGTTGTGCAGAAAGTGGCCAAAAGAAGGCAAGTCTCTCTGCCAGGCTAGGAATGTTTTCAGAGAGTGACAACAGCTTCATCATGGAAGAAAACTATATTCTGGAATACTACTCTAAGAAAATATTCTTCTGCAGGAAGATTCTGCCTAGATACATAACATGTATGCACATCCCAGTTTTCTATTTTCTATCTGCTGCTTGCCTACATAGACTGTGCTGTTTGCATTTATTCCTATTTCCAAATCTAGTAACCATTTCCTTAACAGAACCTATGAATAAGGAAAAATTAGTCTACACTTTCCGTGTCATTATGACTGGTAGTACAGATCTTTTGACATAAGTTACATTTAACAGGAATGTTAAATGAGCCTACTGGTTTAGTCTCCAAAGAGTGCTCAAAGTCAGCAGACCCAAAAGTCAGTGAGTCTAAGCTGGCAGCCATGAGAACTGGTTTGGCCAGAGAAGTCTCTCTTGCCATATGTTAGCAAGCAAGAAATTTATAGGAGGACAAGAGGCTGAATTAATCACTTGAGCTAACTGGAAAAGCATATTGTAGGAGAAGGTAGAAGAATCCTGAAAAGATTCAGGAGAAACAGGATTCCTATAGAGGAGCCTCTAACAAAAAAGCAGAGGGGCCCAAAGTGGCATTTTTCAAGATCAATAAAGTAAAGTTAGGATTCAGTTATGGCTATCTAGATTGCTGCAGTTTTTCTTACTTTATAGTTACTGAAACAGGAGATTACTGACTTGATAACATGGGGCAGAAAATAAAAAAAAAAAAATCTTTTTCATCAGGTTTTAAATGAATCCTGTCTTGAAAATAAAATGCATCAGGCTTTAAATAAATTTTAAAAAACACAAACACCAAAAACCAACAAAAAACCCCACCCCCTCCTACTTACAGAAATATATGAGGAAATAGCCTTAAGATATATATACCTTTTTTAAGTAGTTCTTTCACATATAATGGGATTTTATGTCAGTTAGAGACTCCAAGGCAAAGCACAAATTCTTCAATGTAGAAATTGAGAGTAGGAATGATGGAATTTATTAAAAGAAGATATGTTAAACAATTTTTTCATGCCTTATCTTTTAAAATATTGTCATTTTCCAATCATCACAGAATAGTTTGAATTGAGAGCAACATTATAGACCTCCTAGTTCAAAACAGGGACATCTTTCACAGCACCAGGTTGCTCAGAAGTCCATTCAACCTGACTTGGAGCACATCCAGGTTTGGGACATCCACAGCTTCTCTGAAAAACCTGTTTTATTGCCTCACCACCCTCACTGTAAAGAATTTCTTCCTAATATCACATCTAAATTTACTCTTCTAGTTTAAAGCCATTAGCCATTGTCTTATCATTACATGCTCCTGTAAGAAGTACATCTAAATGTACATAGGAATTTATAACCAATCATTCTATCTTGGTTGTTTATAACACAATCAGGTTGTGAGAAAAAATATCTGGATGTTTTAATTTGCCAGTAAAATTAGCACACTAACACACTGTGGAAATTAAAAGGCTTTAATAAAGCTTAAAATACTCAAATGAAAACTGAAAATACCAATTAATTTTTTTCCCTCACCTTTACATTGAATTTCAAAACCATAGTTCAGCTCATAGGCAGATATATTCCTCTCTAGCTTCTTTTTTTTTTTTATTAAAATCACTCATTATCACATTCAATTTCTTTTTCATAACTAAAATATTTATCAACATTTTGATAGCCTTTAGCTGTCTTAATGAAGGACAGGTCACAGTGTTATTGTCAATGTATTTAAGTTTATATTTAAGTGTCAGATTACGTACTTAACCACGACTGAAAGATTATTTTTGATTTTCTCAGTTTGTTACACAAAAAGTTGTCAAAATATCAATCCCTTATCTGTGCATTCCTTCTGAAATAGAATCAAAAGCTAAATTACATCAATGGAAATCTAAAATAAATTTTAAAAATATTTATGAAATAATCAGATTTCTGGCATTTAGTAAAACAGTGTTCAATCTTTTGATTTTTGGAAATATTTTAAATAAACAGAGCAGAGTAATGAGAGTTCCTTATTAAGTTGGTGAATTACACTTGCTACCATTCCTATTTAAAAGAATATTTTTTATGATCAGGAAAAAAAGGAGAAGACAAAGAAAATCCTTACGTATTCCAAAATCTAGTCAAATTGATTATTCACCTTGAAATGTTTCTGAATTTTTATCTTTTCTGTATTCTCAAGATAGATAACAAAAGGATAACAAAACAAGATAACAAAAACATGCATCCCCACAAAAAAACCAAAAAAACCCAAAAACCCAAACAACAAAAAAATCAAATACTATCAAAACAAGCAACCTAGGTCTAAGAGGATACTTTTGATACATTCACCACAGCTTCATGAAGGCCAGACTTAACTCAGTGGTAATGTGCAGAGTAGATGGTAAGATCTTTAACAATTGATGCCTCAGGACACTAAGAATATAGTGCATTTTCCTAGAGATGTCTCACAGATTATTTTATTGTATCAAGCCAGTACATTGTGACTGGGACATCATCCCCTAGCTAGTACTACTATTGAACTGATGGCTATGTATTTATATTTTATCATTCTCAACCAGGATTGACAGACAAATTCCCATGTGGTAAAAATTTGAATGGATATAATTACTTTTTGCAGTATATGCCTTCTAAACATGTAATAAAATTTCAGATAAACTCACCCTAAGTGTTTTCCTTATGTTAAAATCCACAGTATCTATCAGATAGTACCATTAGCTAAGAAACTTCTAGTAACTAGATGTATTAGCCCAAAATTCTATTCTTGTTTAACTGTAGGAAAGTAGCATACTTTCCTACATAAATTTAAATATACATTTCCCTATAACATGTTTCATTGTGGAGAAAAAAAACTAGCTCATTGAATCTTTCTTCCTGCTGACCATTCACACTTCTGTACTGTAAGATTAGTGCTAGTCATTTCTATTTAATAATTCCCACTGTTTTAAATGAATTCCTATAATTGCTGTGAAGTCATTCCTGCCGTGTGACAGCATGGTCCTTTTCCTTTAAACAGAACTGTACACAGTATATTCCAGAGGATGTTAGACTTCCTAAATAAATGTTTAACTTGCACATGAGACTAATTTCTTCTTGTTCATTACTTATGACTTTACTTCCGAACCAAATTTGCTTTCTCACTCTTCCAAGCTTGAGTATCCATAGCCAAGAAAGAAAAAGAAAATAAAATATATGTAATTTTCAGATACCAAATTAAAAAGACCTTTTCTTAGGCAAAAAATAAAAAAAAATAAATAAAAAAAATTCTTTAATGGAAGTAGCAAAATAGTAAATATTATAAGGACAAGTTTGGGCATTAATGTAGAAGTGTGCTCAGCTAATTTTAGTACATCTATCATAGCATTTTTTAGCTCATGGGCAAGGTTGGTAAGTATTCTAATAATCTACATTTGGGCTATAAAAGTTTCACTTTGTGAAAACCACTCTTAGATTTTCAATTCAAGATGTTTAGCCTGCATCAAATTCAGAGGTTTCTTCTGTTAATGTACATCTTCAGGATTAATTGATGATCCAATGATGAGGCCTACCTCATTAATATGAGGTATTACTATTATATAGAGCTATATATTCTTTTCTGCTTCTGGTTTGGCTATCCCTTTTCTTACCTGCCTTAACAAAAATTGTGTCCTGCATCCACAGTATATATAACATATTGGAATTACAAACCTCCTCTACCATTACAGTCATACAATAAATTTCTCTAGTCATATATTTCTTATATGCTAAAGTATGTGGTCTTTGTGAACAAAGCAGTCTTTGACCTGGAAAGACATCCTTTCTACGTCCTACAATATGGGTTGTGGTGGCTGGAAACAAAGCTGGATGAGCAAAATATGCTGGAAGTGCAAAATAAATTCAAAATCAGTACAGGTCAAATAATTTTGTACAATCAATACTTCATAGAGTTTTACTATTCATTTATCTAAATACTAGATACAGATTTAAGTAACAGGAACCATTCTCAAAATCTTTCATTTAGAACCTTAAAGTCAATGGCAATTAATAGGCTATTACAAATCTGGTGCTTGCTGGACCACAGACTCTTTCTGATTTGGGTCAGAAGTTACCTTGAAGTTAATAAAAAGAACGCTGGAAAAATGAACTAGTGTGGCATGTTTTGAAAGAATATTTCTTTGTAGACAAAATTACTCAGTTCAATCTTCATGCCTTTCAGTGAAAGTCAGTATGACATCCCTTCATATAGCCTTTTTCTCTTTTTCTCCTGCTTGAAGGTAAATTATATTTGTAATTCAGAGGTGCTATTATATCCTGGATAGATCAATCTACATCTAATTTACTATTTATTTCCACCACTCTCTACCCACTATATCATATCTAGGTGGGTTTTGTTAGCTATTTGGTACATCTCGCTTGAGATGGGAGTTTGATTTTTTTGGACTATTTCTATTGAGTCACTTGGCTGCTTCCTATAATCTCCCACACTTTTTTAATCTTTCTCATGTACTTTGGAAACACCTCTGGCTGCCTCACTTATGGTGAATAACAGCTGTGTCCCTCCCCCATTCCAAAGCTTTTCTCCAAACTCTATCTTTTCCTGACAGTATTTCTAATCTTCTCTCGAAAGTTTCTCAGCTTACTCCAACTTGTCTTAGAGCTCCCCTCGCTGTTGGATGCTGTTATGAGGCAGTGAAGCTTAAACAGAAATTGGCAGCTGATACAGGCAGCATTCAAATGGCAGTTTACAGTATTTTGATGGTATTATATAACCCAGAATGAGAGAGCCAATTGGGAAAAAATTTGATTTTCAGCAATAACTTCTAAATAATGCAAAGTTTCTTTATGCCATCCACAGTTTTTGAAGAAAATGGTAGTTTACAATACAAGTTTTGTTCAGAAATATATAGAAATATAAGTATTTCTATCAAAATATTATGCTTAAGAAAAAATACTATTTTTGTTTTCGAAATAATTATTTTCCTACTTTAAAATTATTAATATTACCAATATGGACTAAAGCTACAAAAATAACAAAGTAATTTAATAGAAAAATTGAAAAAATACCATTCAATTAGCAATATATTTGCAGACATAATAAATGAAAATTTAAAATCTAGAGTATAATTATGGTGAGTTCTATACATCTTTCAAGGACTTAAGTTCCATTTTTCATACAATGGACCATAATTCATCAATCACTCAAGTATCATTCTTAATCAAAAGGCTGCTAAAACCATAAAATTTTCAGTTACTGCAGTTTTTAAAACTGAAAATATTTTTTACAAATAACCTCTTCTTTGTATTTTTGAAAGTGTTATAAAAGGTTATTTTTAAATATTTTTTATTTTAAAAATGGGTGTCTAAAAATATCATTAGCAACTGTGTTACTAGATATTTCTTATTGCTACTGTAAATACTAAGCCAAAAACCTTCTCTACTAAAAGACACAGGATTTTAAATACAATACTTCAAGAAGAATTAGTCATATTTGATATCATTAAAAGTCTTGATTTATGGATCTAATAATTGTTTATATAAATATTATCTTATGATGTTTCTAACAGTGTCATAAGAGGATTGGGGTTTACTAATCACTTTTATGACTACAGTATTAATGTTAGGAATTTTAAATTCATAATCCTTACAAACAAGAGTTTACATTCACAGGCCGAGTATGAGATACTGACACTGAGATTTTTGATGGAAACTTCAAGAAGGTTGTAATTTTTTGGAGAGTACTGCAGTAAAAACACCAAAACACTTTAAACTTCATTATCTATTTTTGAATAGTGAAACTTTCAAAACTATGTTGTTTTTTTTTCTCACAAAATAGAAAATTAAATCTTGATCAGACACTGGGGCGGGAGTGAGGGGAGAAACAGAAACCTCAAAACACTATCAGTGCTGATAACAAACCATTTGAGTATCAAACTTACATGAGGATCTGGGGTACACAGAGACTTCATAAAACATAGAACACAGTATGTACTAAATAGAATATAGTATATAGAAGAAGAATATTAGTTTGTGGTTATAATTATATGTAAATTATTTGTTTTATAAGATATTTTTAGCAGTGCTTTTGATCTGCTTGGTATTTTCTCCATCTGGCATGGAATAAAAAGAAACAAAAAGATAGACCTGTTTTTTCTATCCCTACAAAATGCTATGTAATCCCAAGAAGAGCCAAACAAACAAAATATAGGATGATACCACTTGTCATATTTCATTCAGATATTGTGGATATAAATGTATTTTCATTTGTATGATTCTCACTTGCTCTGAAAAGATGTTTTGTTTCTTGTTGCTGCCTGGCAGAGTAGTAAAGAAGCATAAGCAGAAAGGCTCTGCAGTATGAAATTAACTGGCCTTTCTAGTAAAGTGATAAAATGTCCTCACTAAAAGCTAATGAGCTCCATTATCACATCCTGAGTTTCTGAAGTTCTGGTTTTATTCATGCAAGTGAGCAAAAGGATCAGCTAACTAAACTGTCACTCAAATAAAGAACCTGTTTAAATGCATCACAGAAAAACATCAAGCCGTCTTACTGCAAGGTGAAGCCATAAAAAAATTTAGGCCCTATTAGTCAAACCATTATTTTTGTCTCTGATCTTAATGTATTTTCCCTAGTTCCACAGTCCATTCTTTCCATGCTCTCTCACAGATCTAAATAGTGACCATGATTAATATAATCAAGTGACAAATAAAAACACTGGCCATAGGTTTTAATACTGTTACTTATTTTGAATTATAAAAGGCATAAGACAAGAAGTGATATAAGCATGCTGAGGCTCCTTCTAACAGCAGGAAGACTGGACGAGTTCCTCAGTTAAGCCCTTAGCAGAAAACTAGAAAATGCTGAAATATCGAGTTTAGTGTCCAGTTCCTGCTTCAGGATTGCACTCTATGTGCAGGATGCATTGATGTACTCAAACAAAGAAAGAACCAAAAGGAAAAAACAATATGTTCTGTAGGCATGATGAGTAGGGTAGATCCATTCCTTGTATTGTGTCTGAAAGCTGGTAATTCTACGTCTCTCTGTATGTGCTGATTGAATAGAAAGTATTTTTCAGGAGGAAAATTCTGGACTGTGCTTTAGAAAAGAGAACAGAGTGGTGAAGTGTGCAGGAATTTCATCAGTACTCAGACATTTGCTGTCAGTACTCCTGTTTTCAACACAAGCAAACTAAATCAATGGTGCTATGTTAAAGGAACATTTTCTAGCAGATGCAAATATAGTGTGGAATAAGCAATGGCTTAAAGCAAGTCTTTCAGAAATCTAAATTTTTACATACTTATTCTTCCAGAGCTACTCACCTGATTTCATTATCCTAATGAAGCTGTACTTAATAAGTAATAGGAAGGACACTAATATGCTGGAGAGATTTAGGGAACCTAATTTATAATAAAAAAATCTCTCATACAAGAATTTTAACTGGCACAATATCTTAATGAAAACTCCATTGAGACTCTTTCTTTGTCTCTCTGGGTTTGATTAATTTGATAAAAAACCTATTACCTGTGCAGTGCAAAAAAATCTTCTTGTCTATACAAAATTGAACACCACCTCTTATAGGAAAAGAATGGGCTTGTTTGAGAGAAAAATTCTGAATGTTCATATGCAAAAACAATTTTAAAGTCATTTGAGTCATCAGAAGTACAATGTAAATAGTCTTCATTTACTGCCAAATGCACACCCTTGAGATTAAATTAAACCAATTTGACCTGAAAGCCTTAACTTAGTAATACCTGGAAAGAAAACAGGAAGGAATATCTAAGAGTGCTGTAAACTCATGTCAATTTATGTTATTGAGGACACATAGGATTCATTAAAAGAATTTTCCAAAAGCAGGGGTGGGGCCGGGGGGAAAAGAGAAAGAAAGACAACAGTAACACAATAAATCAACCCTCCAGCTAGATATAACTCTATTAATTGCAGGCACTCTTACATTAAACTGTTTCCAACCCCCTGCTGATGAAACCTCTCAAAATAATTTCACCCTTTGACAGCTTAAATTATGATCTTCCCACTCTATAAAAGTGTCTGACACATTTGTACGAAGTATTTAATTGACAGGAAAAAAAATATTCTGTTTAATATGCACCTGAATTGTTCTAGAAATTCAATTAGCTTTCTTTTTCTTTCTTTTCTTTTGGCAAAAATACTCTGAGTTTATCTATATCCTTATTTATATAAATGCTTATTTATCTGAAATACAATGTGGCAATAGTAGCTAAAGCTACTTAAAATTTTCATCTATAAACCCCTTAAAATTTCAGTTGTATTTTGTCATTTTTCTCAAACCTTTTGTTTGAGGCAGAAAATTCTCACACTTACTCTTTGTTTAAAGAAGATTTTTAAAATGATAAAAAAGAATCTGATCCTGTTTTTTTATTTTATTTATTTACAGCATTAATTAAAAAGACAAAAATATCAAAAATGTACTTGCTCGAATAGATGGACACATTGAATAGATAAACAAATGACATAGAATGTGCATATTATCTATGAATTTTACTTTGGACGTTACTCTAGAATTTTGAATATAGATTTTTTTCAAGGAATACTGAGATGTCAGGGAACATTTAATGTGTCGTAAGCCTAAACTTCTGTGACAAAAAAAGATATTTGCTACAAAGATTTTTTTTTTGTAAATTCACTCTCAACTCTTAAACTCATTAGAAAATGAGAAAATTGTTCCAGTCTTTTGAATAAGAATTTTTAAACTAGTTGCTACATAGCGGATTTTTTATATAATTCATAATGTATAATTAAAATTATCAAGGCTTAAACTAGAGCAGTTTCTCTGGTGGCAATATAGTGATACTGCAACACTAATGACTCCACGGCTTTAAAATTATTTGATGTTTTAAAGAGTAACAAATCTATGTAAGCAATTGCACACAGGAGAGGCCACAACTAATAAGTCACACATTTTGTGTAGTATGCTTAATGAGAACATTAACAGCATGGAAGTGTGTAATCAGTGAGTGAAAGCAGCCTCTTCAGTGTTGTCTTGGAAGTCCCCTGGGCATCAGTCACATGTGCCATACATTGAAACTGGTGAACCTTTTGCTCCTCTAACACCTGCGCAAAGTAATAGCTTAAGATGCCATGTGAAAAACAGGATTTCATCTGCCAAAGATGATCTAAGTTGAGGTATTAATTACTCCTTTGGGAACTGGGTATAATAAATGCTAACATGAATACATAAATATGATTTTTTCAGATCTAAAGCTAGTTGTATTCACTGAGCTTGTATTAACAATCCTCAAGATATGAGCAAAAATGTTTCACTTAAAGATAGATTTTTAGATCTTTGGCTGTATTGTGTTGAAAATGTATTATGTGAAATGAGAAATTCATAAACCTGTATGCTAACTGTTCAATCAGAATTGATTTTGCTTGTAAAAAAGTGCAAAGCACTATGATTTCTCATCTGAAATAATTTACTTGCTTTCATCATCAGTTACATATGAATAATTTAAAATAATGAGCTCATATACAATTTCTACAATTTTTTCCCTGAAACCAAGCATGATAGTAATTTTGAATTCTTCAATTCAGTCTGTTAGATTTTTATTTTATAGCAACACTACTGACTGCCAGTTTAAATTTTATCTTTTTATAAAAATTACATTTTTATCGAATTATCCAAATTAAGTCTAAAATAAGATGTCAGCCAACTCCTATAAAGAGGAAGGTGGTCCTTCTTTAAATCTACACACTTCGAAGTGTATTTCATGGTTTACAAATTTTCTTAGATAACTTTCTCATATGAGGAATAAAGGTTTCTAATGTAAAAGATAATCTGAGAATTTTAAATAATCCAACACAATTATTTTATTAGAAAATTTACTTGAGAACATCAGCTGAAAGGACACCTAGAAGGCAATCCCCATATATTCATGTACTCTCCCAACTAGTTACATCCACTCCTAATAAATTGAGTAGTATTCTTTGATTTGAAAATACCATAACAGCATGTCCTTCTTATTTAAATGTATGTTTGGAGGATGCAAACAACCTGACTGTTGTAAAAACAATAACCCCACAGTGAGGATGTGTGCACATATGTTGAAAGGGTGTATTTAATGAGCTGATTTTCAGTTCTGTAAAGCTATGTCAGGGACATTTAGTATTCTAATGTGAGAAATCAAAGGCGACATACAAATTGAATATGAACTGAAGAAAGTACTATTCTAAGAAGGAAATACCATATACTAGAGGAAGTTAGAGTGAATTAAAGTGAGCAAATGTATAGGCATAATTTAAACTCATGAATAATCATGCTTATTCTCAACAAACAGAGGTTGATAGGGATTTCGAGTCACAATCTGTGATGCAATAATCAGAGGAAATAATAGATAGTATTCGAAACTGAAAATAATTTACCCTTAGTTGTGTGGAGAGCTTCACAGGATAGTGTATAACTTGGAAACTGAAAGATCATCAAATGACAGAGCACAGTTTAGAAGATTCACATGGGGACTGATTCAAGTGTCCATTCTGAGTACTCTGTTCCAGATTTCCTGTGCTTGTTTTGAGCTGTGACCATTCTGAATAGCAGAGTTCCTTGCATTATATACTTGCTGTGGTAATGAGAATAAAGTGTTAGCTATAAATACTTGTCACAATGTTCTTAAAGGGTGGGCTGCTAAAATAATATTCAAGCAGATCAGCTGAATGTTTTCATGCTACAATGTGCCTACTCAAAAGTATGTTGTAACTGTGATGATCTATATTTTCACAGAAATATTTCCACATTGCTGTTTTCATTTCTCAAGTATAATGCATTTCATAGGCAAAAACAGGTGGAAAAGCTTTAAACATTGGGTTTTGAAAAAAATATTGTGAAGATATTAATATGAACCTCTAAGTTTTCAAAAGTGAAAATGATGAAAGCTATATAAAGCACTTACAAAGTTTAAGTTATTGTTGAGTTTAGTGATCACTGATAAGTATGAAAAGACCCTACCACACTTTTATTGTTAGGGAAATGTCATAACTGAAATTAACTTTCACATTAAATTTACAAAACAGAATATTATTTGCTGTAGTGTATATTTTTCTTTTATTTTTTTTTTCTCAGCAGAGAAGGAGAGAATGAAGAGACAATGTTCACCCATTAGTACAGTAAAATGTGCTGTGATTTCTCATGATGGTCTACAAGAATAATTAAAGGAACTGTCAAGATGGGGGCCAGTACAGAAGAGTGTCCTGAAAGGCATTTGCTCACACTTAGAGGAATGGAATGAATGAAAGGGAATTTGTACAGGAAAAGATAACGTCTCACGGGGGCTCACTGAGCACCTGGACTATGCATAAGCTCTGTGACATAACAGGTATCTACATATTCACATCAACATGCATGCTGTATGCATTCTTACAGACGTAGAGGCAACCTTCAGACAAAAAGAAATTAAAAAACCTGAAACATTAGTAGTTTCAAACCTAAATTTGGTGTTTCCAATATCAGTATGTAAGCATTCTCAACCTTATAGAGAATTGCTGATATGCTTACCTAGCTGTAAATGGTCTTGCTCCCTGCTGGTAAGATGTAGCTTACCTCAGTGAATTCATAGACATTGTTATCCTGATTTTAGCCTTGACTGCCCTACACAGCTCTAATCGATAGCAAGACATGCCAGGAACCGCAAGTAAAGCAGGATAATAGGCAAAGTTTTTGCAATGTCTTCTTAAAGTTATCAAACCACAGCAGCAAAAGATCTTCTTCTAACATATAGTCTTATATCATCTAACGTAATTTCTGAGACAGAAGAAGTCTGCTTAGTGGCACAGTGTGTTAAGTAACACATAAAAATGTCTGAAAATAGAATTTTTCATATCCCATTTTGTTCTTGTTAGGAAAGCGTATTACAAATAGCAGCACAAGTTGTGAGAAGACAAGAAAAATTTAAGGCTTCTGAAGTGATAAAACCTTGTTTAAACAAGGAAAGCATATGCAAAAATTGGATTGAATTCAAAATAATTCAAGAATGAAAAGTCTGTCTCCTATCCAAAAACACACCTAACATTTCCCCATTTACTTAGAATCATTTGCTGATTTGGCTGTATGATGTGGACTGGTAGTATTTGTTTGTTTGATGTTGTTTTTTAATTTGTAAGATATAATTAAAACTTTAAAACATCATATTAAGGCTTTAAAATCATCAAAAGCATTATGCTGAATGACAAATCTAATTTTAAAAAATCCCATGTCAAATATAAACACATTTTCTTTCTTCAGAGAGAAAAATTAGGAGGCAAGTCAGGACAAACAATGGACTCATAAAATTCAGTAAACTGTTTGGATTCAAAATTTCCCTTGTTATACAACACGGTTTTTCAAAAGTTGGCTTACATCTTGCAGTAACATGGTCATGTGTTTCATAAAATTAGACCTAAAAAAAAAGGAAAAAATAAGTTAAACTTTAAGAAACAGTGTTAAAAAATACAATCTAAATAGACAATCTCCAATAAATACTTTTAATTTTCAATCTGGTTTTTATCCACAATTTCAGAGTGACAAAATCAGAAATGTTTAAATGAATTATACTGCTGGATATGACACTAAAAACAAAAAGTTAGTTCATGTTCAAAGTTTAAAAGTATTTAGATGTTGCATTTTTAGTACTGATGCAATTGGCTCTTAGGTACCTTCCTGAATAGTTGAGTTTGCAGACTGAAGATCTTAACAAAAAAATTTTAAAAAATGACCTGAGCAATTTCTAACTCCCATTTCAGCTAGATTTTGAGTAGACATACATATGTACTCCATGAGTTAGATACTGTTGCAGGAAAAAAAAAATGCTTCTTTCATGTACTTTAAACAAAATCAGGAGTAAAGAAGTTTATTGACCTTTTATTGACATATAATTAACTGTCAGTCTATGAACCATATGTTCTGCTTCAATATCTTCAATACAAGAGATAAGCCACAATAACTGGTGCCTGTTAAGTGTTAGTAAACACCTACAGTGCTCTAAACAGCCTACTATAGCTAATTGCCTAGAAGTTCTAACTAGACACTGAGTTGTATGAACACAGGCATGGTCTCACAGGATGTCCACACCTTTAAAAAGAACAGACTTCATGAAATTAAATAGAAAGAAATTCAATTTCCAGAAGCAGATATTACCTGAGCAGGACATTTGGTTATTGGAATATTTTAAAAATATGTTTTATAATTTCAGTTAGGTGTCAGCTAAGCAAGATTTTTCAAGGGTGTAAATGAGTTCCTATGGTTCTTTCTCCTTAATTATGACAGGCCTTGCTCTGAGTAGGGGATGTGTCAGTGTCCTTTAAACATGAATCTATGTGAACAACAGTAACGTATATATCAATTGTTAATATGCTTTCTTATTTCCCCAAGAATAATCTTCTGCTCAGAGTTCAAATTCAGCTACAGATAGTCAGTACTGGAATAATCTCAAGAGTGATTTGTGTACCAAGCCCAAGCATAAGAAGCATTTTAGATGTCCTTTCTCAGCTGAAATATCTGCCTGGGGCTGGCAGGAATGATCTGTCTGTTGGAGGTTGTGGTGGGTTGATGCCAGTGGCATGCCAGGTGCCCACCAAAGCCACTCCACCAATGGACAAGGGGAAAGAAAATAGAACAAAAAGCATGTGGGTTGAATTAGACACAGGGAAAAGCGCTCACCAGTTGCTGTTATGGGCAAAAGAGACTCACCTTGGTAAATCAAATTTCTTACCAATCAAATCAGTACAGGGTAAGGAGAAATAAAACCAAATCTAAAAACAACTTCCCCCACACCTCTTCTTCCAGCTCCCTCAGTTCTCTCAGGTATGGTCCATCCAACCCCAGAGAGTTGTGAGTGTCTAGGTGGAGCAGCACATCACTAATCATTTCTCCATGGTTTATGTAGGCTTCCTCCTTTGTTGCTTTGAGAGTCTCAATGTTTTGAATAAAAGAAGAATAAGAATAATTTATGTTTGCCTACCTAATCAAAAAACGATCTGTCATTACCACTATTTTAGTCCCTAAAATTGCCACACTTCATATTTTACTAAAAATAATACATAATTTTCCTTCATGTTTAAAGTGTCTTCCTGTGTGAATAATGACGCCCCAAACCATCACAGGAAGTTACTAGAGATGTAAGTAAATTATTTTACTTGCATGAGAGTATAATTTGACTGCTATTTCCTGAGTGATCATTAAGTAAAAAATCATTAATTTCAAAAAAGAAAATTTTCCTTCTAAATGGGTATTTCTCTGGTTTTATTGTTTCTTTTCATTTTTCATAACAAAATTTTACAAGAGTTACAGATTTTATCTCTATGATCTTTCAACTGCATGTCAATGCAAAGAGATGTCAAAATGAAATTATTTTCTTTATTCACCCTATGAGAATCAAATTTTGTGTGAAGTATAGATCTTTTTTGAGGAAATACTCATTACAGGATTAATGAATTAATTCTAAGTGGGTTTTTAAAGCAACACGCTGCCCCTCCTCCACCTAATTTTGTTTCACTTTCAGAGCTCATATACTGCTACAAGTATTCACGTTTTTCTTATTATATTATGTCTAAATCTTCTGTTTGCTACTGATTTTATTCACAGCTCCTGCATGCAACCCTACTTCAAAAAGAATACACATTTTTAATGGGATTCAAAGAAAAACACAGATCTAAAGTTTGAATCTATTTCAAGATACTTTTTCTCATCTTTTAATATTTAAAGGTCAGGTAAGAAATATAATTCAGTACAGCCTATGTATTTTCCATTTCTACAAAGTCTCAGAAAAAGAAAAAGTAATTAAATTAAAGTAAGAAGAGTCAATAGAAAATATTGAAGAGCCTGAGGAGACCTAAGTTCAAAGAACAGCAAGCAGGACAGAAGAAAAGAAATGGTCTTAATAAAGAATTCCTAAGCATGAATAATTAGAAGGAATATTCAATCCTTTTTAGCTATACAAAGAATAGTGCAACAAAACTACAGCAAACAAACCCAGAATTACATACATAAAAACATGTGCTTATTTTAGCTTCTTTTCTGTGAAAGTTTACTAATATGAAAGATTAAATAAACATTTAAACATTTATTTAAATGTATATTACTGCTTATTTCTGTGAGCTGTTAAAAAAAGCAAATACTCTTTGAATTGATTTTTAATCCTTAATCATGGAAATGAAGGGCATAAAGTCAGAGTCTAGTCTGAGCTTCACAAGATGTGGAGTTCAGTTAGTTGTAGGTTTTTTTTCCCTAAATATGATGAGCAATATGTGCTAGGTAAGTGTAATGAACTTGGATCCTGTAGTAGTTTTTCCTTATATTATTTAATAAATTGCCTGAAGCAGGTTTTCCCACCATTTACACAACTTTGGTGATGAGGCCATTTAGACACTGCACCATATGGGGAGGGTAATGGTGATGGTGCACAGACTTTCATGATTCCTCCCAACAAAGATTTATTAATATCATTAATTTATCAAAGATATTTCTGATAGTCTTCAGACTGAAGTCTGAATGTTCAGCACTCCAGATCTGGTGTCATCAGTGCTGAGCAGTGCAGGCAGGCCCCCAGTCTGTCTCCAACACTGCCTAACACAGCCCACCATTCTGCTCCTTTCCATGAGAGAGCTTTGCTGGCTCATGGTCAGCTTGTCTGCCAGTATCTCAAGGTCCCTCTATACAAAGCTGTTTCTCTAGGCTGGTTGGCCTCCAGTGTGCACTGGTGGCATTAAGCAGAAGTTACCAGAAGCCTCAATTTCTCTCACTTCCCAATAATAAACTAGATGTGCCTATGGCAACTATTAGATCATAAAAATCTTATGTAATCTCTGCATACCATTTCTACCTGCACAAATTAAAAAGATTCACTAAAAACCCTAGCTTACTTTGGGAATTTCTTTTCCTTTCACTTGGAAAAAAAAAAAAAAATACCTGAAAATTTCTGTCAGAGATGCACTTTTCTGTCACTCCTAAACATCTGTGCAAAGATTGAAAACAAAGATGGTGGAAGGACAAGCAGGAGTGACTTATGAGGAGTGGCTGCAGATATGAGGTTTGTCCACCTTAGGCAGGGGGAGACTTAGGGATGAACTCATCGCCATCTACAATTTCCTCATGAGGTAGACCAAGAGGGAGGTGCTGATCACTTCTCTCGGCTGTCCGGTGATCGGATGTGAGGGAATGGCTTAAAGATGTATCAGAGGAAGTTTAGTTTAGAATTTAGAGAAAAGTTCTTCACTGAGAGGGTGGTCAAGCACTGAAAAACTCCCCAGGGAAGTGGTCAAGGCCACAAGCTTGTCAGAATTCAAGAAGCATTTGAACAATGTTCTGAGATACATGGTTTAACTTTAAGGTTGATTAAACTCACAAAAAGAGTATGTGATTTTGTCAGAAGAGGATTGAAAAATTACCAAAAAAGGATATAGCAATAAGACTTCAGGAGTAAATATTTTATCTAATAGTCCTAGGGGAAAGTCTTCTGAATCCAAGACAATATCCAATTGTTGCCAGCCTGAGAAATTTTCCTGTGTTTTTCTGATCATACACCCTACACTGTTTTTCTGATCCAGCATTGATGTTCACATACTTTAATCACACTGCCTTACAATTACAAAAGTTTCTAAATAGGTCAAATTAGCTGTTATTTTTACTTGAACTTAAAATGTATTATTTAATTTTAACTTTGACCTCAGTTTAGTCACTCATTTGTTAACCACTAATCTATATAGTAATAGGTTGTAAATTGCCTTAAGAGTGTACCTTCTTAAGGGAATGTTTACTAGTTTTTAATTTGTAATTACATCTGTAAGTACTACTTACTTTGTCCTATTGCAATATGGGTAATTAATTCTGATAAAGCAGATAATTTGGAAGTACTTAGCAGTACTTAACACATAATTCATATAACAAATTGCTTTAAATTTCTTATGAGCTACGTCAGACAGCCATTATCAGTGGTAAGCAATATGTATTTATTTCCATCATATTTTCAAGCTGCTGAAAATTCACTGTATTTGGCATATGAATTCAAAACATATTGCTTGTCCAAGTCATTCACATAGCTCATTCTCTAAAATGAGTTCCAACTACTTATGATAAAGGTCATTCTCTTGTAATGATGAAGATTTGTTTTTTAAAAGACATTAATATATTTGTATCTTAGAAAAATATTACTATGAACATCAGCAAAGGAAGGTCATACTATCATCTGTTTCTATACCCTAATTGCCCAAAGATAGGGCAATTGGTTCTACTGAAAATTTACTGAGTATTTTTTATGTTTTCATTCTTTTCATTCTTTTGCACAAGCAAACAGTTCAAGTGTTTTAACTTGTTTTACTTGTTTTACAAGGCACTTGTAAATTTAAGTCAAGTTTTCAAATGTCCTAATATGTGGCTACTCTTTTTTAAATTATTTTTCTCTCTTTGTATATTTATATTATGTATTTCTTTATGGACAAATTATGAAGTTGCATTTCTGAATTCTAAATTCACTATGAGATACTAAAACTGTGTTTTCATTTGAAGGATAATTATGCTCCAGTTTGTAGCATTTACTTTACTGCAGTGCTACTAACACTACACTAGCTTGCACAGTGTGTGACTAATAAGGAAATTTTTTTTGAGACAGCAGTTTCCTCGGTGTGTATCTTTTCACAGACTGATGAACTCACATTACACACTGTAGCAAACTGCAACTAAAATCCCAAATGAGACCCAAAACCAGACAAAAGAAAAACTTCTTGCATTTATTTCTAAGTTAAAAAAAAGGGATGAAAATCTGCTGTTTGTGACACAAATATAAAGAAATTAATAGCCATCGTTTCATAACATTGCTGATCTTAATTTTTAGGAAAACATTAATTTATGTGGGATTCTAAAATATTTCTATTTTTGTCAAGTTGCAATTTCCTCCCCTCCCAAATAAACATTACTGAACTTTGTTCAGGAACACCTAAGGGATGTCTTTGGCTTCTACTGAGGACTGTGAAGAAATAACACGGATTCTGTGTCCCAAGTGCAAAAAGCAAACTCTTAAATGGTTCCGCTTCTTAATAGCAAATAAAGCAGAGAGATCTTTTAGCAACTTTTGGACTGGGTCTACTCCTTTATATGAAAGTTCTCCAAGCACTGGTCCACAGAATATTATTCTTGTAAATTTTCAATAATCAAAAGCCCCTTAATTCTTTCTGTGAAAAGCAAAAGCAATTCTGTCAAAGTGTTTCTTGGATGTCAGAATAATCTCTAATATACTGAATACTTCAGCACAAATGATTTGGAGTAAAGGCTACATTAAAAAAATAGTATTTTTAATATTTGTATGGCACTACCTGTACAACATTTATATTAATTTTAATATTTTAAAAAATGTATAAGGAAATTAGAAGCACTAAAATCAATGCCTTTTTAAAAAGAGAACTTTAGTTAATTTCTGAACACATATAGAGTTTTTTGGAAGGTACAGAAATCTTCTATTTAAATGCCTGAAGATCTCAGTGGATCTTTTCTTTCAAATGAGATGCTGATTTAAAGAGCTGACGAGGAATAAACTTTTTTGTACCACTTTCTTTTGCTTTCAATTTGATGTTATATCCACATTGCTTCTTGAATGTGTTCCAGTCCTTCATGGGATGGCTGCTGCCTTCCAGAAAACCTACCACTGATCACTCCCGAAATTAATAGACTATCAACATCTTATTTCGGCATTTTTGAGAACTTTATGGTTGGAATTTTCTTTATCCAGAAAAAACTATTAAATGTGAGCTCCTGTTGAACATATGACCTGTTATGTACAGCACTAAGGGAATTACAATTATAAGCAATTCTTGTAAATGAGTATGTTTCTTCAGTTATCAGTGTCTGTATTCCAAAGTATTTATATTCCACATTTCATTTTTTCTGTATAATTAAAGTAGTACTGCCCAAGAAGTGTCCCTGTTGAGTACCAGCTTGATGGCCTCAATGCACAAGAGACCTTAAATAATTTTTCTGCTAAAAAAAGACCCCAAAAGCTCCTATTAAGGGGAAAGAACCAAGTTAAGCATTATCAAACTTCTTATTGTTCAAATAATATTTTAAGTAAGCATGAAAAGGGAATGAATGTAAAATTATCATGTGTAGAAGGAAGAATAGGCTTTGCTTAGACTTTCTTATATGTGCAGTATAAGAATTATTCTCCATTATTATGCACTAGTTTATGTGAGCATACAATAAGTTTAGATTCAGTTTAGATTAGATTACTGATTCAAGTAATGCAGTTTCCCCACTGTAGCACAATAGTGATGTTTTTTCAGTTCTGACAGAGCAGTGGAAGACTTCTAACTGTATCGGTATTTGTTCATTTTCCCATAATCCATGATTTTAAAGTGTCAGACAAACTGCATTGAAGAGCAGATTCAATTGCATTATAGTTGCAGACCTATGCAAAGAGCTGGATGAAAACTACAGGATACCTAAAGAAGCAGACAAAAAAGGTGAGTGACCATGTCATTCCAAGAAAGAGAACAAAGATAAAGTGGGGTATCATAGAATATCCTGAACTGGAAGGGACGCATGAGGAGGATCAAAGTCCAACTCTTGGAAGGATCCATCCACAGGCAGGCAGAGACTAGCAGAGGACTTATGATATAAATCCATGCCATGTTGTAAACCCATTTTTTTCTGAAATAAATATAAACATTTGTTTTGACTTTGGCCGCTAATACCATAAAGCAGCTCACATAGAAATATCTCCAAACTGTTACAGACTACTGTTGACTTAAGTCTGCTGCTGTGCCAGCAGAAGTTTCTGCTAACATGCATCACAATGTCAAGACTGGGACTATAATTTAGAGACTTGCACTTCTGGGAAGGCCTCAAGAGGAAACAAGCTGAAATAATGAAGACACAAACCAAAATAATGAACAGTAGAAGAAAGTGATGACTGTATTCTCTCAGCAGATACAGGTTTATAATCAAGTTCACGTTATACTCAGAGAAATCATTGTTCAGTCTGTCTCAGACTCTTCAAATAACAGTCCTGCCAAACTATTTCTGCATCAATTAACTCCTTTCATTAAATTAAAACACCAAAGGGGACAACTCAGCTGATATAAAATTTAAGAATCAGATTGGCCTTTTTCCAGTCATTTATCTGGTACAATTAGAGTAAGCTGTTTTTGCTATAGCAAGCTCAAGCGAACAGACTTTACAAAAATGTTCTGAAGTTTTCTCCCACTACTCTAGCAGGCTTGCTGTTCCAAGAAAAATGCAAGTAAAAGAAATCTGAGGTATTTATTAAGGGAGTCAGAGAAAAAAAGAGAATGTGCAAGTACATGATGCAGTAGAAAACAGGAAGAGTAAAAGGAAAATATTACTTAACTGGGAATATAAAATGACATTCAAAACAAGACTGAGAAAAGATATTACTGCAGATAAAATGCAATGGAAATTATACTGCTCTCTGAGGTAGCACACTAAGAAAAACAGATTGTATTTCAAATGTCTCAAGACATTTAACAAGTCAGCTGATAACACGTGATTTGTAAAACATAAAAAGAATAAATGTGTCTGAAATTATTTGCTGATTTCACTTTCTCATTTGAAGATTAATATTTTTAATATTACATCAGAAATTTCTTTGATTTGAGTCTGGTAAGTTAAATATGACATGAACTTTGTCATTTGCATGCCTACATTTTACAAAATGGTAAAGAATTAAACCATTATTATAAAAATACTAAATATCCATAAGATTTCTGATTTTTTTTTTCTGTTAATATTTGACAATTAGGCTTCCTAGGCACCTAGCTAAACTAGTTGCAATAAACCTAGAGCAATTCAGTGCTGTGTTATTCTGAACTTCTGCCTTCCACTTCCATCATCTATCTCTTCTCGCTCTTCTTGAAACCCATTTCCTTTTCAAAAGAACAAATACATAATTCTTAAAAAATATGAAAAAAAAAACCAACATGATCAAGCTTTTGTGTATCCTAATGGTTAGTGTTGAGTGATCAGAGACATTTGGTTTTTGGTTATAATTCTAATTAATGTTCACTGGGAAGTATTTAATTACCAAAGACAGATCAGGTATATCATATTGGTATAGGGACATAAAAAAGTGCTCTAAACATGGAGAGAAAATGTTGAGAAGTCAAGAGTTTCTGTTCCTTTTTGTTCTTCCTTTCCATTGTCTTCTCGACCTACATTTCCAACTTTTGCCCTTCAATAAAGACAAGTCTGATGTTACAATTGCATTTTGGGTTGGATTTGATTTCCCAAATGTAAGTACTAGCTATAGTTTTACTTTGGCAGTAATTGCTACCAGTTTATTCAACCCAATAACATTTACCGGTTAAAAAAAAAAAAAAAAAAAAAAGAAAAAAAGAAAAAAAAAGCTATTAGGTAGATTTATTTAGATTTTTATTTATGTAGCTGAACAGTTAATTGATGAGAAAGAGGAGATCATGAAATGGATAACATAGCCAAAGCAAGATGGGGCTTATTCTTCAGCAGTAACTACTTCTACAACAAAACAGATCCTAAAATGTGTTGTTTCTACTTGATCTTAAGCTAGATCTTTAGGCACATTAGGATACCTTAGAATGTGTATGGATTAAGTACAGTATTACTACACATTATTTTGGTGGATTGTATTCAGAAATGAAATTAAAAACAAACCAATTGCACAAGGTACTAAGAACCAGAAACATTTACTGAGACAACAGTCCAGCAAAAATAGGGGACCAGAGAAGTCTTGATACAACACATGATTATATACAGTGACTTTCAGCTCTTTCTTGCCAATAAGACAGCGTAAGTAGGAGCCATTTGATAAGCCCAGGATCTGATTTATCTTTAGTCAGGTCAACTTGACAAAGAGTTTCATTTGAATGGCCAAGACCTTGTTTTACAGTTTATTTCATTTATTATTTTGCTTTATTACTAAGGAATTTTTTATGTATGAACACAAAGTCCACTGCTTGGATTAAGGAACTTCTCTGACTTTTTAAAACAGCTTATATGGTTTCCAGTATCATTAAAAAACAACGTATTAAGGAATGAAAATTTGGATCAGAAATCATAATTCCCAAAAGAAACATAATATAAAATAGTAGTATCTTCTGTAGATATTATGAATAATATTAATTTTATTCTTTATATTTGCACAGTGAATATACTAATATTGCTGCATTTACAAAATGGAAAAAGATTATTTTATATAATGTTCTTCCCACTTATAAGATTGCTTCTGTTACAAAAATTCATTACTGAGGGCCATTAGTTTTTATTGCAAAAGTTATCTTCATTTACATAACATCCATGTTACAGGTTAAGAGAAATACATAGTACCCAAAAATATATCCAGCTTCCTTTAAAGTGATTTCATTATTTTTATAAAAGGGCATTCATTTCAAAATAAAAATCAGGGTCTAGATAGACAGTAATTGGTGAGTGATCTCTCCCTGTCTTTATCAGGACCGGTGGGCCTTTCCTTACATTTTCTCTCCTCTGACCAGCTGAGGAGAGAAGTGACAGAGTAACTTTGATGGATGTCTGTGGTGTCAACCCACCACAAAAATCATTGCTCAAATATTGAGAATATGTTAAAGCAAAACATTGCAATAAGTAAAAATATTTATCAGCTAAAGTAACCATATTTGTAGTTTTTTAGACATAGCTATTGTAATTTAAGGATTACAGCTGTAAAATGATCCCTCTTTAATAAAACACAGCCTCCAGAGAGGCAGACTGGTTCATTATGGATGCTAAAGATCTGAAGTTTAAAAAAAAACCAAAAAAAAACAGTAGTTGTATATTGTGTACTGTGTATTTTGTAGTCCATAATTCTAGACGCCATACTCTGACAGATGGTAACAGTGGCTGTTGGTTTTTGCTGGTGATCTCACCTTATATTTGTAGTTATTCTAATAAACAATGAAAGATCATACAAAAATATATATTTGACTGTAATACCTGGAAAATATTAATTTCGGGGGCAATTTTTGTACTTTTTTATGTTCAATTAGATAACCAACTAAATTAATTATTTGTCTATTGGCTGGGCTTTTTTTTCAGAACAGTATGTAAAAGGAGCACGTGGAACTCATGTTTTACAATAAAAATCCTTCTTAAAGAAGCAATAGTCATTTAAGTTATTGCTAAGATGAAAAGTAATGTACTGGAATTTCATTCTTTCTAGTCTATCTTTGTTATGCTAATTTTTAAGATGCCCATTTAATTTACATTAGATTTTTGAGTTATCCAAAGACACCAAAGTCCTAATTCTAGACTCACAATAGCAGAGTGAATAGGAAAAATTTACCAGCCAGTCTACTTAGTGGAGTTGAAACAGTGAAAAAGAATATTGGAACAAAGAGTTTTTGTTAAAATGTCACTTTCAGTAAGTCAGGCTGAATCTATCTAACCTGTAAGATGACAAAAGATTTCAGTTAAGCTACTCTTCTGAGTTATAGAAAGTAAAAGTTTCTGTAGTTTTAGTTAAAAGGTATAAATCAATTTCATGAGTCTTCTGTTCTACATTACTGTTTCTCATGGTGAATGATATATACAAGAGGAATTTTCACCCCATTCTTCCAGTCCTTTCTTTAAGGCTTAATAAGGTGAGTGTCATCTGAGATTTCTTATTGGATCAGACATTGGGTAGAAATAAATGTAGACAGATTTTAACTGTGTGTTTAGCTATCCATAATAGTGAATTAAGAGTATTGCCCAGGCCAGGGCAGTGGGAGATGAGGGGTTCCCTCTGTGAGAAGGGGCCAGGGCTGCCCTGTGCCACACACAAATGGCTCCAGCTGGCTCCAAGGGACCCACCACAGGGCACAGCTGAGCCCCTCAGACCAGCTGCTGGCATCTCACTGAAAATATGTTTAAGAAACACAGAAAATGCTAACAGCAGATGGAACAGAAACTGAGAAGCAGCTGAGGGAACATCGAGGGTGTCGAGGGCATCAGACATAATCATTGAGACTTTTAATTGATTTTGCCCCACAGTAAAATGTAGCTAAATTTTAGAAGGGCTGTTTTGCTGACTGCATATTCACAATCTGAGCATCCATGATAGTCAGGGTCAAGACTATATTATCTAATACTGTAAGGTCATTTACTCTTGGGAAATTGTACAAGTTCTAGCTGAAGAAAATGAGTAAAATGTCACATCGGTCATTCTCCTACACCATCAAAATTAGGTATCTGCATCAATGCCAAATGCATCATATATTTCAATTACCTTTATTGCTGTCCTGTCACACGCCAAGGATACAAATATCCTTACTTCTGGATTGTGTATTCCTATTTCTTAACTTATATGCCCATACCTGAAAACTGCAAGGTCAGAACTACAGTGACAGGTGAAATTATTTATGTGCAATATTAATTAAACTTTTCAGCTGAATAGCCATTAGTTCTGTATGACATCATAGCCCATTCACCATTATTCATTTGTGTTTTACACTTCTGGCAAGATAAAGCAACCTTAAATCAAAAGCTAACAGCTATGAGATTAAGTAAATCTATGCTACAGTTTCTTAGATCACTTAAAATCATGCAGTGGTTTCTAACTCTGCCCAAACTTTATAGGAGAGAATGCTGCCACATGATTTTTGTTTCTCTTCCTTTCAAGGGTGAAAGCAAAGGTCTTGAAAACAAATGGAAAAATTTATAGAGCTTCTAAATTATCTCTATCATGTTAACCTTGAGTGTCTTCATATATACATATATACACCAGTTATTGCAAATTTATAATTTAATATAAAGAAGCTATTGGATGTGAATTCTCAATGTCCTGAGCAAAAAGCTATTCTGCAAGATGCATGGTTCTTCATTTACTTCTGCTTCATTTTACCTATGTTAAAGGGATCATGATGGCCTCATTTCAGCAGAGATAGAAACAATTAGGTATCCCTCAAACTGGATACTATACCGATGAGCTGCTTCCAAAACTCCTCATTGTTACAGAAAGTATTGAACAGTAAAAATTTTCAGAAGCACAACTAGATTTTAGCTGGATGGAACTGTGGAAGTGGTTAAACCTTATACTTTTCTAGCTTTTTATTTGTTTCATTGTCTTCTAAGCCATTCTTTGTGGGTGAAATTTAGTATGACAAATAAAGATCCAAAATATTAAAAACTCTTTAAAAACATGCTTTAATTATTGAAAAAAAAAAAATCTATCTCTTAGCAACAAAAATCTTTTGCAAGTCTTGTTATCTTTCTGTCTAACACAAAGTTTATAATCACCTCTGGCACTAATGGCTGAGGAACACAGCATGTAAAAAGCCCTGATCTCTGCTATGATCATTTGATATTTCATATCCTGCTCTTCAGAAATACCCTTTAATGTGTGAAGCCCTTCCTTTAATTGAAAATCTTTATTTCCTCCAACAGCAGTCATTCTTTATCTTTCCATCTTCACAGAAATGGAAAGCTATTTACTTCTTTGCAGGTTACCAAACAATACTGCTATTCACACAAGAAAATATTTAATTTTCTTTACTTGCTTTTAGCAATTGAAATTTCTGTTCCTCTTTTGTTCTCATGCTCCATGATACTGATGACCTTGCTCCATAACAATTTAAAATAATTTTTTAAATGACTCAGAAATTATATAGCTTTGAATTGTCCTTAACTGAGTATAATTATTGAAACTCTGCTATTATATTTGGACAAGTTTCCATATTCTTATCTGGATAGACGTATTTGGAGTTATATTCATATAAAACTTCATATATAAATATAGAAGCATATATTTGGATCAGGTTTTATCCATTTCATCTAGTAAAGAGCAGACGTAAGAAAATATTTTTTGACATTTTCATTTTGTTCTCACTTCAATTAATATTTTATTTAATTTTATAAATTTAATTATAATTACTGCCTTCACCATTTCTTCAGTGTTTTCACATTACTTAAAAACCAAATTATAGATTAAAATAGATAACAGTAGCTCCCAGACAAGTCAACATGTTTAGCCAGAAGACTGACAAATTCTGTACTAGCCTCAACTTTTCCATTTATTTGTTTTATTATACAGCACTTTAATATTGAGAGAGTAGCAGATAAAAGTGGAATTTGAATATTTCAGGACTACACCTCTTATGGGAAACAGCTCAAAGCATCTATTTGGTAACGTCATTTTTGTGAGTATGACCTTTATATGAGTTTCCATGCAGAAATGCATATTATCAGTTCTGCATTTAAGTAGCAAGGTCTCCAGACTGTTTCCAAAAACTGATGACTTACACTAAACCTTATATATGGCACATATACTTAAATATTCTTTTTTCTTCTGGCAACATTGCTTTCAGAAGCAACTATGTAATTCATGTTTTCACCATTTCTAATTTTCAAGCTCAAAAAATCTCACTGTGAGAGAGGAATTCTCAGATGTTATGCCCTGTTTGGTAACATGCAGAAAATCAGATGCAGCGAGGAAATGGACAGGATTGTTTCCAAATATTTGATACAAATCCAAAACCCCTCAAGCCTGAATTTGTTTGGCAGAACAAACAATAGGAGGATAACACTGCCAAGACCCTGCTGTCTATTCCCCTGTGTGCTTAATTATTTTTAGTCATTGATTGCTGTTGGAATTTTTTTAATTTGGATTTTTTTAGGGCAAATTCTCCAAAACAACTGCTTAAGATGTCAGCTTGTGTTACAGAAAGCTGTGTATTTCTAATATTTAAGTTGTATTAGGCAAAACCCATCAGTAATGTCCAATTTACCAATTACAAGTGTTATTTTCTTAATTCATGTGAAAAAGTAATTGAAAAGGAAAAAATGAAACCCCAAACCAAATCTATGAGCCTTTTTTTGCTCCTGGAGTCTTCCAGTGGAGAAGTGGAGGCTCAGATATTCAAACATTAATGAATTATTTTCAGCTGGATTGCAAACTTTGGCATCTCTTTAAGATCCATTGTCAGATAGAATTTTTTTTATTATTAAGTGACCAAAAATTAATACTTAGGACAAACAATCCATACTAGACTAGAAAGACACACACTTTTGTAGTTACTGTGAGTCTTCAATTTTATTTGTTTTCCTATACTGATAGTCTTGATGATATCTACAATGGGAGAAGCAAAAGAAGAAGCACAAAGGCTGGGTTGCAGTGACATCTGCTAGGTAGATAACAACAATGACTCTGACCACCAATGACCAGTAATCTTTATGTGAAAACATGAAGCTGTCTGAAGTCCTCAGAAAACCCACTGCTCAGGAAAATTTTGAAAGAAGCCAGAAGGCAGGTACTGCTTGAACACCTGGCAAGTCTTGCATTACAGAGAACTTGTGATTATGCTGCCAACTGTCCCAAATGAGAATGAGGAGTCAGATATAGAACTGTTTGTTATCATATTAGAAAGGGAGATCAGGTTATGCTTCAGGTGCTGGTGCAGCCAGTAATGGGAAGTGTGTGAGGAAGGAGGAATTATGTCCAACATTCAACAAATGGTGTCATCCCACTTCACTTAACAAGTCACATGTAAGAAAATATTGATTTTAATAAATGCCAGTTTTCCTGCGTCTGACACTGTTCTTCATTCCTTGTGAAAAAACTTGTGGTAAGTCTTCAGAAACTGATTGTCAAGAGTGCTGGGAACTGCAAAAACCCATATAAATTATGGTGGCAAAGGCTGATTTAGAAGCTCTGGTAGGTCTAGGACCTTGTACAGAGTCTGCTTTGGGGTCCTGATTAATATGAAGATGATGAATAGAAGCAGATTTATAAAAAAAAAGTAGAGGTTTTGGATACTTCTTCTGAGGGAGTGTATTTCTCCTTAAAATGTAGCATGAACCTATGCATTCAAAAAAGTTTCAAAACTGTGTTATAATATTTGTGGAATTACAATATTTAATTGTTCCAAACAGTCTTCAAAAGAAAATTTGTCTCCTAGTGAAATGCATAAATCTCTTAATGTTTTAATTCTTTTCCCTTAGCAGTAAAAAGAAAAAGAAAAAGAAAAAAAAAAAAAAAAAGAAAAGGCCACCAGTTACTTTATGTACAACATTACAGAACATTTCTTCTTAAATCCAAGTACAATTCTTATACTTTCTGGAAAGTAAATATTTCCTGCTGCTTACAAAATGAAACAGTAGCAATCAAAAAAATTCAGTATTTCCAGTCATATCTCTTAGACTTGTCCTTATGCTGTACACAAATCCTAATTTTACCAACAGAAATGTGTGTTGGCAAGGTGATGTGTAGTAAACAGTTCTGCATATGCATTTAACATCGTGGCCTTTTGAAACTCAAATTCCATTGTTTAGTGGATAGAAAATAGGAAATTGTAAACTCTGTAATAAAAATACGATATTCTATTTTAAATAATTTATCTTGCAGGCAAGTTTAGTAGGTGACACTATTGAATGTGTTTTTAAAGCTTTAAATATTAAAACTCTAAATATTTAAATATTTAAAAATTATATGATGTTAACATAAAAAGATTTTATATAAGATTCTTCTAAGTTTATAAATTATTTTTCAGGTTTTATTTTTAGGCACTGAGTTTTTTTAAGGACTAGTAGCTCTAGCAGCTGTGCATGTGCATATGTAGAAAAAGGGCAGCAATTTGTGAAGCTATTTAATCTTCTGAGCGGAAATAATTACAGCTGGATACTGAAAATTATTACATAGAAGTTAAAGTTCTGTTAAGTCTTTGGATAGGAGTTGAAGTGTGCAAATAGGAAGCAGATAAAAAGTAGCTGAAAAAAAAGTTGATTTATTTAAATTATTACCTCTTCACACTGATTTTTGACACTTTAGTTTCTAGACTGCAAACTCATACATTCAAAGCATTTCATGATATATAGAAACAAGCATTTTGCTGAGACAGAATTTGAGTAATTCAAAACAGTACTCTTGTGGCTGTTAGAAATGTATTCATTTATACAATGTTAGATGCACAAATGTACAAAGACACAAAAACACTCTAAATAAAGAATTTACATGAAAGCCATTTGTATTATGAATAAAGATGTAAAAGTTTTTTCCCCCCTTTCATCTGTAAACAACCCATAAGAGGCCAGCTTCATTCTGATTTAGGATTGCCTCCCTGCAAACTGTGTACTGTTGGAAAAACACAAAGGTGTTTTACAGAAATAAAACTGGAGTAACAGAAGAACAAGGGATGCAATCTTTGGTTAGGTAGTAATTCCCTGCAGAAGACCAGATCCATGATCCTTCCTTCTGCATTAGCTGTAAAAGGGTGCCTTATATCCTCTGCAATCTTGAAGCCATCTACACTTAACACTGGCTGTTGGTCTTCCCTTCTGCATTATTTGAAATCTGCTATATGTCTCGGTGGCATCATTTTTACCTTCAGTTTTCTTTGGGTGGAAGTGGAGCAGGAAAAGTGTATGCTTGTAAGCTCAGCAATTGAACAAAGTCTGACCTCGAATTTCAGTGGAGGTTAATCTGTTGCAAAGGCCAGTGAATAATTTGCATCTTTAGCATGACTATAGTCTAGTACTTCACAGTCTTTTAAAGTGACTTGGACTTTAAATAAAAGTTGTTTGTTGGAAAGTTTTTTCAGTTCATCAAAGCTATCGTAAAAAGTTGACCCCAATAAGCAGCCCCTTAGAAAGGCATCAGTATCCACACACATATAAAAGTGATAACTTAAGAAGCAGCATAAAATGTTGATATAGACTGTAAATGTCTAGACAAATGCTAAGACCAATTCTAAGGCAGATGGTAAGATTTTTCCCTCTTTAAGGCAACGAATTTTCAGACTACTTAATAAAGCACAAATCTTTTTAAAACTGAAGTAAATGCAGATGATGAAAGCAATGCTCTTAATCCTTATTCTGATATTTGCCACCAAACAGGAGTTTAAACAGATGAAGAAAAGCAATTAAACAGGACTCCAAACTACTTAGATCATCATGGGTTTACACAAAATTTGTTAGTTCATTAAACTTAAAATACATTAAAATTTTAGATTCCATATGAAGTTGAGAGGCTTGACTAATAACAGAAGAAAGAAGATATAGCCAATTAAAATTTAAGAAAGACAGTCAAACAAGGAGAAAAAAAATATGGGTTACATTTGTTTTTTAATGTAGCTGACTATATCTTGCTTCTGTCATTTTAGATTGAAGACTTAGTGAATTCTTCAAGTTCCTTTTGAACTACCACAATGCATTTCTTTATATCTCCCTTGGAATTCCCTGCCTTATTAATACCTATTTATCTGGAGGCTACAGGCATTCTCCTTATCAATTACAGGTTAAAACACTAATAAATAGTTTAAAAGCAATTTTTAGGTAGTTTTTAAATTGTCATTGATTATTTCAGTACCAGCTCATTCCACAATGATATATAAACAAAAAATATTTATAGGTGCATGTCCTTTATCTTTCTCTTCTCCTAAAAGCTTCATTTATAAATACCAAAATTTCACTTAGAAATTTGGAACCATTTGTCTTCATTAAAACCAGAAATGCATCCTAAGGCATGGTTCAAGATAAGCTCCTATCGTTCAAACTGAAGACTGAGGGGTCTTTGAAGCAAGAATGGAAAGAGTGAAAATCCCACAGTCCACTGCTTTTGTAAATTTTACCTTAGTAGGTCATATAAATACGTAGAAAATTAAAAAAATTAATGTCTTACCCTATTAGAAGAGACTCATTACAGAAATTTCAAGACATCAGAAAAGAAACTTTGTGATGCCACTGCTATATTTTAAACATTATTTTTATTAGCCACAGTTGTGCAAAGATGTATGTTTCTTTTTTCTCCCCCATAGCTTTTGCAAAGCACTTTGTCATCATTTACAATTTGACAGACTTGCCTGAAAGACTTCACTTATTTTTTTTACAGTACCTGCAGAAGTTTCATGAAAAATTAAATAGTAATGTAATGGCTACATTATTTTAGCTTTTTACATTCATTTCTTTAAGATTGTAGTGCTTTTATATTGCATTTTTCTTTGCCAGAGGCAACCTAAAATAACTATCCCTCTCTTATAACTTATCATTTAGAAACAAATGTAATTGTTTCCTCTAAAGACCTCCTTAAATTATGAATCAGAAGGCTCTTTTATTGTAGTAGATTTTTAGATGAGTAAGTCAGATGGCAAATGTGTTTGAATTTAAGGTACAGAGCTACAGTTGTACTCTTTACAGAAACAGCTGCCTAAAAGGATACAGGATTTAGCTGGGTGAGAAGGGATGAAAAATGCATTGTTATCAAAACGTGTTCCTCTTGGAGTCAATAATTATTCTACCATTATACCAGCAAAGAATCTGAACAATACTGACTGGTCCTGAAATTCCTGTGTGAGTTTTATTTTCAAAAGTTTTGTAGATTGTAGAAAGTAAAGAAATTAGTATAATATGCATATTTGAATACAGTAACTCTAAAATCTTAGAACAGAGACAAGACCAGCATCATCAAGTTATAAAATCAGTTATCTCTTTACTGATTTTAATATAAAATTTACTAAAATGAGACAACCAGAACAACTTAATTTTAGTAAAGTTACTGAATTTCATGTGGGTACAGCTCCATATATACAGTTGGGGGTCTTTTGGTGATGTTTTAGGGTTTTGTTTGTTGGTTTGTTTCTGGAGTTTTGTTTGAGTGTTTTTTGTTTTCTGTTTGTCTGTTTTGTTTTGGTTTTTTTTTTTAACAGAAAGAAAGCTTATGACTGAACAGAATATACAAGTTGTCTTGCTGAGGGGTCAGATGAGCAAAAGTACTTCTGCACATCATTTACAAGACTGAAGTGTCATCATCCACCATTTTAAGTAAGGATATACTGCAGCTGTGTAGCTTGTCATTCCTAAGCAAATGAGCAAGGTGAAGATGCATGAATGTTCTTTACACCTTTTTAATATTTCACAAAATTCTATAAATATAAATTATGATCATATACCTGCCAATGAGCAAATGGAAAATAAACATATGTTACTTTATTTTGTTTTTGTGAATTCATCAGAATGTGGTCAAAATACCAACAAATTATGTGATAAACCACAGTACTCCATGAGATTATTGGTTAATAACTTTATCCCTCTGTATTTGTTTCTATATTATCTAAGTTTTCTAATACACAGTGTGATTTAATTGTTTTTTTATCTAAGTTTCGCAATAAAATATTTTACCTTTCATGTAAAAAACATTCACTGGCAGTATCAGAAAGCTTCAGTAAAATCAACTTTGAAAGAAATGTAGAGATTTTGTATACACAAAAAGTCCTTTCAGTAGTCTTTAGATTCTTATCTACATAAATTGTAGGAAGAGAATATTTACTGAGAGCAGTGCAAGAATACAGATTTTTACTGTTACTGAAGTTTTGGGTTTTCATTACATTTTTCAGGTGTAACAACTGCGTGAAGCTCTCACAAAATATTAAATCATTATAATACCATGCCTGCCCTTACCAACAAAGAAAAACCCAAACAAAAATAAACATAAAACCCCAACAACAATAAAATACCCACACTGCAAACCCATCAAAACATCCCCAGGTACTCAGGTACACATATGAAAAGTATAATTAATTCAATTAATTCATTTAATTACCTACTCATTCTCACCATCCTCTCAGATAGTTGATGGAATTTTAGCCAGATGCTTCTACTCAAACCATTGATCTTGGTAGGAGGAAGAAGTCATTTGACCAGACCTTTGTTATGTTATCAAGCATCCTAAATGAATATGCCAAGTTACTTGCCCCAGGATAATTCATAACTTAAATTTTAGAATGTTACTAATTATATAGAAGTATAAAAATGACAAAACAGTGATTTGTAAGTGTCAGGAAAATGTACAGCATTAATCTTTGCAAAATACTTTGAGAAAAGGGTTATTAAAGGCTCTATGGAAACAGAAGTAGTAATTGAGCTTAATGGATTCTCACAGAACAGAGAGACAGCATGTACTGTAATTCAACAAATTACCTGTTGTTTTGAAGTCTGTGTTGTGCTGGAGTGAATGGATAAGGCTTTAGTGGAAACTGAGTTAAAATCATGCTCTCTCTTGATAGTTATTTAGGTGGTTTTTTTTTTTGTTTTTTTTTTTTGTTTTTGTTTTTTTTTTTTTTTCCCAAAGGAATATCTGCAATGACAGGGCTCTGGTATCTCTGATCTTCACTGAAGTTACCATCAGAGTACAGCAGACACACCTACACAAATAATTTATTCTTATCACTGAAAAATTGTGGCTACAGAAGAGACAGAATAAAATGATTTTATGCTTTAGGACAAACATTTCCAATAAACATGACCAAAATGTTACACTGAAAAACTTTCCTGAGGTGTTTATTATCTTTGCTAATACATACTTTCTCAAAGTATGTGTTTCTCTCCTTGCCTGAATACATTTAAAAGGCTTTTCAGTCTTCTGTGTGTTGCCACACATAGTTTTAATAGTAGTTTTACTGGCTATTTCACATATTCTATTCAAATTCTATTGCACATATTGAAAGCAGGCTTTATAAAGAAGGAGACACAAAAATTTATCAATCTTCAGTCTCACAGGACAGCACAAAAGTATAAGCACATTTCCCACTTGTCACCCTCTAATTTCTAAAGATGTAAGATTTGTAGGTCTTACTTTAAATGACAGGAAATATAAACATCTGGTTGCCTTCAATGACACAATTTAGCTTTAGAAAAGACATTCCTAAAAGAAAGATGTGTTTACTGTTTCTAGGCAGGATATTTAACATTGTTGGTCTGTGGACTGAAGAGATTTATTCCATGTTGGTTTAAGTTTATTTGTTTTTTGAAGGTGGTGCAGTTCTTTTTTTCTTGTTTTTCCCCCTATATGCAATACACATTCTTTGAGAAAAATTTGGCTTGTTTTTGTTTTTGTAGGAAGCACACTTGTAAAGGACGTGTCTTGCCTAGGACATAAAATACTCTATGTTCCAATACATAAGCCAGGAAAACATCAAATTATTTAAGCTAGCTTTGAGTATCATGAAAATAGGCTTCTTTTCTGAATTTTATTTTGGAATAACTCTGAAATATTAAGTGGAAGCTGCAGAGAAAGTAAAATTTAGTACTGCCTCCATACTTGAAATACTCTAATTCATTTAAAACTTCGTGAAACATATAAAATTAGATCTACTGGTGTGTAGTTTTCTTTACCTGCATTTCAAAGTTATAGCCAAGATCTGAATTTAGCATTAAAAGACAACACAGTTGTACAGAGAATTGCTTGCTGTTCTCTGACCTTCCCATAATGGATTAGATAATGAAAGTTCTATTAATTTTCTAAAGTAGTTCATAATTAGGATACTCTTTCAGGCTGCACCTGGGAACTTAACTAAGTCATAAAACTGTGGAATTTGAAGTTAAGAAGTACATGAAAAAACTGCTCCTAAAGGATTGAGATGGGAGGTCACAGGCCTCTCATTTATTTGACAACAGGTAATCAGTGACCAAATAGAGCATTTATTGGACAATACAGGTGTACCTCCCCTCATAATTTTCAAATTAAACAGCTTTTTCTTGTGTTTCTTGTTGCTTGTATGCTGAACTTTCCACCTTCTGGGTACTCAGGTAAATGAGTTTGCTCTGTGAAAGTGTAGAAAAGGTCATCAGTTCATAAAATCCTTTTCCAGGAGGACTGCAGTGCTCATGGTTTCTTTTTCCTCACTCCTAGGACCTAGCATGTTAGCAAAAACAGAAATTACTTGTACTTTCTTCACTTGTTCCACGCAAATTTTCTGTATTGTCTGTTTTACACATTTTGAATACTTGTTCTTTGGGTTTCTTATTACAGCTACAACTGCAGTTCCCAAGATTGCAGCAGTAAGTGAGCACTGGTCAGCTCTTTACAATTCCACTATCATCTCATGCCTGTGCTTTGAAATCTACTGCTGTCATACTATAGAGAATATTACACTACACTGCACTATACTGAAGGGTCATAGATTGTTAATTTTGTACATAAGAAACAATTGTCAATAATATCATAGAGTTTAAAAATAAAATCTTTACAGTAATAAGCATTATGCAACCAAGATGCAACAGTTAAAACAAGATGAATAACAGTCAGTAAGTCTGGGCCTTAGGTAATTTTTGTAACTGCCAAATAAGATCAAACACAATTCTAGAGAGGCCAAAGTATTAGAAAAGTCTAATAAGCTTTGTGGCCTTTGTTGTTAGCTTTATGCAGTGCTGCATTTATTAGGCCGTTAGGCTACATATGACGGTGGACATATGAGCTATTTTATTTTTAGTATTTTTAAAGTAATATTCCACATTCCACAAACTGACATCCAAAGACATTTTAAGAGCACAAAGGAAACAGAACTACAAGGACAGATGGTCTTACCAGGTGTCAAGACAATTCTTCTCAAGGAACAAACAACTTGAAAGAAGAGGATCTCTTCTGAGAGGCAGTAAAGACCACTAACCTGCTGTTTCACAAATGTTTTCATCTGATGACTAAAAAAACACAAAAAAAATATTTTCACTTTCTCTCTGTATTTACTGTTCTCCTAAGACTTTATTTAAAAAAAAAAAAATAGTAAAGATTTTTTTCCCCTAGGAACAGAATTTTCAGAATCAGTTTGTGTTTTATTTAAAAAGTCTGATCGACTAAAAGAGGGAATAAAATCTGAGTTTAAGGAAGGCTTTTTGTGGAACTCCCATTTTTTTGTAGGATTCATGTTTTGCATCTTTCATTTGTTTTCAAATTAAATGAATTCATTAATGCATTCCATTCAAAGATAGAGCTTTTTAAGCTCTATTTTTTTTTTAAGTACTATATAGAAAACCTGCCATCACACAAATAGAGAATTTCATATCACTTTTGAATGATCCCACAAGGTAACAATAATACTTGAGACAAAACAAAATTTAGACAGCAATTCTTTTCTACTGAAAGCCATTTTTTTCAGAACAAATAGCCTCCTTTTCTACCTCATTCTCAGAACTCTTACTGGCCATACCAGGTAAGTAATTAAATGTTCATCCAATAAAGAAGAAAACAGCTAACTTCACAATCAAGCAACATTTGATAATAGCAACAAAAGCATTTAATTTAGAGAGGCTTTCATCTTTGATTTCAAGATTGTTCCATCTGTTTTCTGTTCAAGGCTAGAATTCTTAAAACTGATCTAATTTTGGTTTGACTTACAAGAGAAATTTCCTGTTTCACTTACACTATAAAGCCATGAACACCCAAAGCATTCTTAACTCTTCTGAGGATGCATTTGATACCAAAACATCCTTAAACCTTTCACTGCTCCACACATGGAATTTACCACTGGATTTTATGATAACTCTCTTCTGAGGGAAACTTCAGCAAAATCTCAAATGAAAATGAGAAAGGCAGGCTAAAAAAAGAATAGCACTTAACAGTTCTGAGAAATTTGAGAATCTGGTCATAAAACAGAAATATCCTTTGTCCGTGACATAAGACTATAGATTTATCAACAAAAATTTGTACACTACCATTATTGTGATTGTCAGTCTAACAAATCTGTCTTGTTTAATGATATTGAAAGTAAAATTTTTTACTATTGAATCCTGAATTTAAACAGCTTCATGGAATAGGAAAAATATACCATAGGGATGTGATTTTTTGTAAGAGGCGCAGTTTAGTGCAGTTTAATGTGTGCTTATATTGGCCGATTTTTCACAAGCTTTAACAGTAGGCAGAGCTAACATAGATCTGCTCCTGTTTGTAAATACATGCTCTTATTGTGTGATTACTCTGCCTTGTTCATTTACAGGTCTGTCAAAAGCAAATCCATAAGTTAAAACACAATCGACTTCTCTGAGGATCACCCACATATGAGAAAAGATGTTACATCAAATCCTCTGGACTGTTAAAAATGCCATTAATTTCCCTCCGTTTCAAATCCAGATTGCCTAAATAATACAATGTAAACAGTACTTGCTTCGGGGAGAAAACATACATGGAACTTTTCTTCTACTACAAATCTGTATTTCAGTTGAAATTGTTCTGATAAGTCATGAGATGATACTTCAAAGCTGAGAGTACCTCTAAACTTGATTTACAAAAAATTCCCTAGTCTGTTTCAAAATTTACAGTTGCTATTCCTTTATTAAAAAAATAAACATATTTACCTTGAGGCCGACAAAGATTTAGCCTTTGTAAAACTTTTTTATGTACACAAAGGAGCACAGATATAGAGTTTCTATTTTACATAATCCCCACCTGGAGAGAATGAAGAAATTTTTCCAGTTCCTAAAAGAGAAAAATAACATTGACTAGCTAGCCAAAAGAGCTAGAGTAGTATTGCTTATGAACACACATTACAGAAAAGGGAATGAGCGTAAAGGTCAGAAATAGATTGATAATTACAGTGTGCTTCAACGTATCTAATACATAATACCTCAAACCACAAAAAGTAAAAAGCAAAAAATTCCTCCAAAGGACTGTTTTCCATGAAAAAACCCAAAACACCAAAACAAACAAACAAACCACACACCTACCCCTGCAGATTATCAAAAGTGTCAATCAGACAATGCTAATTGTGAGGGGGAGAAAAAGTGTATTGTAGAATTACTTGAAAGTACTTAAATAAATAAGTACTTAATTTTGACATTTTCATAGCTATTTTCTTAGAAAGACACTCATTTTGAAGTCTATTTTCTCAGCTAAAGTAGCTTAAATTGTGGGCAGAAGAAAGGGTAATACTTATTTTTTTATCAGTTATGTAAGGAGATGTGTCAGGCTTTTTGAATATTACATATAGCTAATTTTACTAATTGTTTATGTTCTTCAAATAATAAATAATTATTTACTCAATTTATGTTCACATGCTTTTCAGAGATAATTTTGTCCTGTTTTGTTGAGGTTGGTCAGAATTTCTCAATCAAACCAAAGGAAAATGTACATTTCTGCATGACTACATAAATAAACCTAATGATCTTGTGTGATGACTAGGCTTATATTCATGCATTATTTTATTTTTTTCCTTTATCCAAGAAATTTAGTTACTAACACTGTGTTTATATGTGCCAGCTAAATGAATCTGAAAGTGGATGCTTAAAATGCTATCACTACTAGCTCCATAAGGAAGCATGGAGACATGATTTTCAACATGATTTCAATGTTGGAATGACTATTTATGATAAAGTCTACTGACTCTCTTAGCCATACTGGCAGAAAAAATCTAAGTTGGATACTCTAGAATTTGGCAGTCACAGCTTCCAGCCCTGTTGCATTTGAGATATCAGCAGACCTCAGCTGACAGTCCTGGACACTCTGATCCATTCTTGGTCTATAGGTTTGGCCATGTGAGCAATGTGCTGTGTAAATCTTGGAAGGCCCCACATTGGACTGTACAGTCCCTGAGAATATAAAAAGCCTGTAAAAATGAGCATCATCAAATCTGAGCATCACAGTGCAATTTCTCAGAAGTCTTAAAAAGCCCAGCAATTAACCCTACATGTTTCATATGTGTAGTGAGTCCAGTCGGCTGCACTGGACCTGCCAGGGCCCCCAGGGGCAGCCACAGCTGCTGAGGCCCCTAACCAATCTCCCCTGGGGGGAGTTTTCAGACTGAACTCTGGGGTATTCTGATTATTTTTTTCAAGCAGGGTGAGACTCAACTGCAGGATTTCAGCACCACTACTTGGCTCAGTATGTTTAGCCACAGGTTAAAATGAAAATTTCCCAAACTTTTACTTTTTTGAAGTTTCTAACTCCTACACCTCTGCTTTAGTCTGTCCTTGCTCTGATGGTGCAAAAAAATTCGTTATTTGGACATAGAATATCACTATTTTAGTGAAGTGACTGTAGGACACTATTATGGGTCACAAAGGTTTTTAAGAGACTGGAGCATCTGTGACAGAGGCTGAGGGTGCTGGAAGTGTTTAATATGGAGAAATTCACAGGGATCTTCTGAGTGTGTATAATTACCCGGTGACAGAGTAGTAAAGAAGACAAAGGAGACTGAGAGGGGAGAGAACAAGAGAACAAGAAGAAATACAAAAAGCAAGAAATTCCATTTAAATATCAGGACCAGTGGAAAAAACACAGCTTGAAGGTGGCTGGGCACTAGATCATGTTGCCTGGGAAGGGTGCTCAGCTTGCTCTATTTAAACATTTTTCAGCACAGAGTAGAGCTAGATTATCTCCAGAGGTGCCTTTCAACTTCAGACATTCTGTGATTCTACTCGCTTATACACATGACCACTGCTCTGTTAAAGGGATGACAAATTGTGTCAACTGAAAAGAAATTTTTGAGACTAAGTGTGAGGGTACGTGGAAAGAGAAAGTATCTGTTTCCTCCTTCCCTACTGTATCTGGTCAAGGATCTTTTTAATGTCAGAGGAGAAGAGGAGAAAAGAGAGAAGCCAAAACCAAACAAACCAAGACACAAACATAAACAGTAAAGGAGGTAATAAGGAGAACCTAAGCTACTTAATCACCAATTGATGAGGTCAGGTAGAATGTGAGAACATTTATTTCTGTAAGATTATGCAAACAAGGACCTTGTCAAAATGGAATGACAAGAAGGGGAAAATAATAAACAAAATATGCAGAGACAGAGAGCTAAGAGAGAAACTAAATGAGACAATACCTAGAAACAGACCTGGTCAGGCACATGAACTGATAGGCTATCACGAAACTGCAGGCAGAACAGGAGCTTGCAGGTGATTAAGATGTTAACCCTGGAGTCCAGGTTATTACTGAAGGTCATTGGGGAAAGATGATGGGGGAATGTGCAGGGCAAGGCCAACAAGTAGGAACAAAGACTAGACAGAAAGGGGTATGGAAGGGGCTGGTCACTTGTAAAATGAGCCAGTCTGTAAACTTGTCTGAATAAGCTCTGTTTCTCATCACAGCAGTTCATCCTATTTTCTTACTAAATACTTTCTTAATTGTCTTTCTGTATAATCTCAGTCTCTATCCAACGTGCTTTTGAAGACCTAAGACTTAAATTTAAAAAAAAACGTACATATAATTTCAAGTTAAAAAGGGTTTCTCAAAACCTAGTGTTTGGACCACAGAGGGTTATCCTTTAAAACAGAATTTATGCTAGATCAGGTATAAATCAATCAATTCTTGTCATTTATAATTAGCTGTTATATATAGCTTTTTTGAAATTAAATGCATCCCTGCTGTTTATATGAATATTGGAGTGGGGAAAAAAAAGCTCACTTGGCATCAATGAGGAGAATTCAACCCACAACTTATCAAGTACCCAGGGAGAGCTTTGCTGTTTCCTTATTATGTTCCATTTGAACTCTATAAAACTCACACAATGCAAAACATAAAATCCTGTTTTATTTATGATTTGTGCTGTTTCACCATTTACAGTCAAGAAATTTATAGGCGAAACTCCATTTCCTAGACTGTTCTTTGTCTGATGTTGTTTATGAATTTTATATTCTTTTTCTGACTGAGTTTATTATTTCAGTATATAGGACAGCTAAACTCCCTGGAAACCACTGCCCACTTGACTGAGAATTGGTATGTGAAACTGCAGGTTTATTGACATTGTATATGACCATCTGAAATATGAAATACTCCATCCGCATCCCTAATAAAGAGAGGCTGGCTTTCTTTCTTGGGTCTTAAACAATGGCATAGGAGTTTCATTAAAACTTTGTGGTTTCATAGTGACAAAGTATGAAGAATAAAATAGAATGGCTGAACCTAAACTAATGCAGTTTTGCTGAAATCATAAGGATTGATGGTTCATAAAGTACACAAACCAATACAAAAGACGAAGATCTCTGAAACTGATGGTTTCAGCAGTTAACGGAGCAGAACAGGAGTTCTGAAACTCTCGTCAACAGTCCATTTTGTGCTGTATATTTGTCCTTTTCAATTGGCAATGGCACAGATCTCATTCCGCTTTTGTTTTGCAATTGACACCTCATGACAGGTTGAAAGAGTGCATAGTCAGTCAAAATAAAATTGAAATTATTGTGGGAAGAATTTCAATGGTTTTGTTTCCTGACTGAAATAGATGCATTTGTCTTTTACACAATATATTTATGTTAATTCCTGCTCTTTGTTTGGATTTTTCTTTAATTTGTATTTAATTTCTTCCTTCCTTATGCAGCTAGAAAGTAAAAATAGACAGCTGCACGCAACCATACACCTCAGGCTGTATCTCAGCTGGTAAAATCTGGAGCATTTCCAAGCTTTGTGGCTCTGGTGCAGAGTCTCCTCCTCCATGGCCTTACACAAGTGCTGGACCAAAGCCTGCATGTACAGAAGTCCACTTTACTGCTGCAGCGTGTAGATAAAAGCACAAGAGTTGTGCCAGAGCCAACTAATGTTTCACAGGTGAACCAAAGTCCTTTTCTTTGAACTAAAATGTCCACCTAAATTAAATCACCTCACTTTGAGTGACTCTTCAGCAAAGTTTCACTTAGAGATTAAGACCACAGTTGCAGAAATTCAAATTAAAAATATTTTTGTGCCTGGAAAAGACCGAACTTCTGCAAACTATTATGGAGTGAAGAATATAGCTATACATCTCTAAATAGAAGAATCAGACTCTATCCTCTGAACATTCTCTGATTCAGAGTTTCTTTTTCTCTTGCTAAAGAATGAACATGCAGCATATTTTTGGTTGTTTTTTAACACCTTTTCACTTATTTTGGTTCACATGTTGGCAATAGCAAAGAAATGAGCCTCCAGACATGTAACTGCAAGCTAACTCATAAAAAAGTTAAGACCACAAAAACTGCTGCTGCTTCAGGATAAAAAAAAAAAAAAAGGCAAATGATTCACCAGTCTGTGCTAAAAAACAACTCCAAAAAAAGCAAACCCCACTTTTTTTACTGTACAATTGTTCTTCCTTCCAGACATGCACTCATTTACTGCTATGAACCTCTCAAATTCATTCAGATTTGAAAATTGCATGCATCCCAGTCTGGGCCAAGGCGGATGCCCCAAGAAAACCGCTGGAGGGCCCTTTTTCTTCCCCCACAAAACAGAGTTAAACATTTTTCCCAGACTATTTCTTCATGAGATTTTAGTACATTAAAATTAACTTCCAAAATGTTTGTCTTCTGTGGTTAAAATGTTTTTGCCACAAAAATACATGGATGTGCTATCTTTGGAAAGAATTTCAAAGGTCCACAGATTCAAGGATGATACAATGCTTGCAAGGTCAGAATGAGGATTTGGAAGAGTGCATTTCTTTGCACTGACAATAGAGGAAGCCCAGAGTATTTCCTAATTTGGGTATTGCATCTCAATGCCTTAATATAAATGCCTGACCTAGCTGTCTCCATATTTTGTGACTAAAAAAATTACATATAAAGGATAATCTAGTCTAACTTCAAAAAGTGCAACACTAAAAACAAAAAAACAACAAGCAAGCAAACAAAAAAAAAGGTAAATAATGAGATTTTATTAATTGGAAGTCATAAATAGAGTAACTTTAAATGTCTGTAATTTTAATGTGATTCTGCAAAGTTGATTTTTCTATCATTTCACTGTCAAAACATTTTCATGGTTTTGGTTAAATAATATGCGGAATGTATTTTAGGATTTCAAAATTAACCTTAGAATTTTTATTTTTCCTTTATGAGTATGAGAGTTCAACAATTTCTATATGAAGATTATAAGACATATTTTATTTTTTTAAAAAAGCTTATGTTATAAAATACTTGCTTAATCTGAGAATTATTGCATTTTTCTTGCCTGATATATTAGTATTTAATATACTTATTTCTGTATGTACAGATATTTAAGCGATGGAAATTCTCTTCCTAAAATTAGAAAATTAAGCAAAAGCTGTATGGTTATTAAAAAGGTTATTAAATGAAATTTACAGAAAGATATTTTTTCAAACTAAAAAAAATTCTGTGTCCATATTAACTGTTTCACACTGCTCTCACAGACAATAGATTAGTCAAGTGCATTGCACAGAATTAATGTAAGACAGAACTGTTGAGGGAAGTTATATGTGTCACTTCAGACAAGGCAAACAAGGAAAAATTCGAAGCACAAGGCAAAGTGTATAAAATCAGTAAAATGCAAACTCTGACCTTGGGGAATAATGACTGAGCCACTCCACATCACTTAGTGAAGGAAAGAAAATCATACTTGAAGTTGAATAACTGCAAGGATATTAAACTGAACAGATCCATGAAAGAATGTTGGTAGAGGGATGAAAAGTTTCTTGACCTGGAAAATTGTTGCAGTTCTATATATCCTGCACCAAAAAGAAAAAAAGAAAAAAAAAGACAAAAAAAAAAAAAGCAAAAAAAAACCAAAAAAAAGAGACTACTTTACTACTTTATCTTGTACATAAAATTATGAGAGAACAGTATATTACATATTCCTAATTTTTATAATCCATTACAGCAATATTAATAATTATCTTCTGTGCATTTTTGTTTTATTCCACATGCTCTATCCAAGAACTTGCATCTCCTCAGTTAACATTCTTGGACAGATGAGAAGGAGAGCCATGTATGCCTGTAAGAAGTGAGCTGAGAAGCTCTGATATTAACCTTGCTCATAACTTGTCCTCTTGTTAGCATGTTTTATATTCTGTCCTTTTTCATTTGCATTCAAGACTCTTCCACTCAAGCCCGAGAACACAAACTGTGACACATTTAGAGGTCAGTAAATACTGATATTTTTGTTTGTTTGTTAGGACTATCCATCACTCCATAAAACTTGAAATTAAATTGGTAGTTTTCAGCACATTAGAAGAAATAAAACTGAAAGATTTAGGTCTCTTTGTAGTAATTAAACAGAGTTAGGAGTAGAGACCATGAAAAGAACTCTGACATTTTATCACCAGACCTCAAATGACCTAAATAATCGGCACTTGACCCATAAATCACATCAGTATTTTCCAGATGTAAGTGCCTTAAAGTGAGTGTAAAATATTGATTTTATAATGCGCTTCAAAATTTTTTGCATATTCCATGGAGAATAAAAGGTTTGCAAAAATTCAACATTTTAGAAGTGTGTTTTTCACAGTTTATTGCTCCAAAACATCGTAATCTGGGGATTCAGCTGCTCAAAATAAAGGAAGAGAAAGGCATTACGCACTAAATAAATATAAGTCTAAGAAGGCAGACCCATTTATTCAATTTGCAGCAGGTGGTGTCTTACCAGATTGTAAACACAATTTGGAATTGCATGACCAATAAATGTTAAAAATAATGTTAACTTTTAACTGTAGGAAAATGAAATGCGATACTATTTTATAATAAATTGAAGGACAACCTGTTATGTTTAAAAACACTATGTAGTTTTGTTTAAAAGACAGTGCATTTCTAAATAAAATGTTATTGTCCAAGTGGTGATTTTCACATCACATGAAAAAAATACTCTTGGTGACTATTGATTTTCCTGTAAAAGTATGCACATCTTACAGTAAATGTTATTTATCTTTGACACTCAAAGATGTTTTTTATTAAACATTAAACATATTTTTTTTATAAAAAACATCATGCTCATTAATATGGGAGAATCATTAAGAAAGAAATATAATCCTGAATTTTTTCTCTTCAGATTTATAGATATCTGAGCTCAAACTTCATCTGCTAGAAATCAGTTATTTCAACAACTTGTCAAGAAAAATGATACAGTATAAACTTAGTTTAGCTTCATGGTTTTCCAGTTCAGAATTTGTTCTAAAGGAATGATGCAAAGACTGTTTTCTCCATAAAACATCTTCAAACTCAGTATAGAGCTAGACAAAAATATAGTCCATAGGCATTGAAAAGTGTCAAAATCAGAGAAAAATTAGGGGTTTTAAATTGGCTGTGTATGAAGGAACTTCCAGGAAAACCACTGGAGTATAGGGAGTCTTGCCATTTCTGACAGAATCATCCTTCTTCTTGGAAAATAAGAAATTAAGATGACAATTGGTTACTGAATAACATAATAGACTGCAAAATCCCTTCTACACATTTTTGTAAGCATATCCATTCATAAAATCTGAATTTAGTAAAACAAATTATGCCACTTTTTTTCTGTGAAAGAGTTCATGAGTTGAAATAGGCCAATGCAAAATTAATCTGCTGGATTTGAGTGATTGTGTATTCTAGCATGTAGCATACTGGATGAAGAAGTGTCTGTAGCAAGCAAATAACAAAAGTTTTGGAAAAAGGTATGGTTTATGGAGATGAGAAAGAGGTTTGCTTGCCCCTTTGGTAAGGAGAAAGACACATATTTCTCATCCATTTAACAGAACATTATAAATATTTGTATGCTAAAAACATAACACAGGCTAAAGACATAAGCTAACAGGAGCCTCAAGGAGCTCTAAAAGAAGTCAGAAATCTGTATATCCACTGAAAAAGAGCTATGGACTGAGGAGATTTACAGACTGAATATCTATATACACTAAATAGATTATTTATAAATTATCAAATCTAGGAAAATTTAGATTTGGGTATTGGGTAAAATAGCTTCTAATATTAATATAGTATATTATCATAGATAAAGCTATATTCTAAACATACCCAAAAGGTAGTGTCCTAGGCCCAAACATTCTTATATAGTTTGTTTAGTAATAGATCTATTTTATGACTGTTTCTGTAAGTAGATTCCACAAATTAATAGATGGAAAACTAGCAGTGTATTTGCCAACTGTTCCAAATGTCATTTAAAATTTTAGATGCCTGAGATTGATTCTATCTCTTTACAGAAAGACAAAAGCACAATAAAAAGAGCAAATATTGAGGAAAAAGATACTCATTGTTATTTTTTCCCAGCAATTTTCCTCACTTGAGAAAATCTGCTTAAATTGTCAGATCAGGTAATACATTTTACCTGAGAATTCAAACCTTGGTTGTGGTATCTCTGCTTGTCATGACAATCAAGATGAGTATTTTTTACTGGAATACTTAAATTCAGGAGTTAAACTGAGGTTCCTTTACTCTACTTGGTGCAAGGAGAAATCCCAACCAGAAATAAGAGGCAAAAATCACACAGAAGTTTACTGGAAAAATATAGCAAATTAAGGAACTTCAGCAAAGGAGTAAATATAACACCAAATTCAATATAAAGCACTTATTATAGCATTAGTTACCATTACTTTTGTATTAACTTAGCCCAAACTTAGCCCATTTAACCTAGAAACCTCTAAACCTATGAAACATTAAGTTACCCAAAAATGTTCTGTGAAAGAGAATTAGAAGGAGAAGAAAGAAAGACGAGAAAAAAGACAGAAAAAAACTAGAAAAACACACATATAGCTACCAACTCCTGGGGTTCCAGCGTGTGTGAGATAGGAACTCTGGGGGAGCTGGCAGGGTCCAACACATGATTGCCTCATGGGGCCTTGTCTCACCAGAAAGCAAGGCCTGACCTGCCCCAAACCACACACACACACAGACAGGTGTTGGCTTGAGACCTTGATCTAATCCAGTCACTGAGAGTATTGTTCTGTTTGGGTACTACTCTGTCACAGAGTTTGTTTCAGTGCTGGTCAGTGTGTTTAACTGCTATTCTCAGTATTACTTCTACAACAGGTTGCATTCAAAACTGCAAGTGACCCCATCTAATAAGTTTTAAATTTGTGTTAATTGTTGTGAATTGATTAATGGGAAAAATCAGATAAGTACTTAGTGCAAATCTCAGAAATCTGGTGAAATTTGTGGCACAAATTTTGTGTGTTGTTGTACATGGTTGCAGCCCCATAGCAAGAAATATGAGAGATCATGTGCAATACTTTGATTTTATGTAAGACTTCAGTATACTAGTTGTATTTCCTCTTTGCTCACAAGCATCCTCAGGCAGATATAAAGATTAGGATTCTTTTGATCATCACTATTAAATAGTGGAAGACACCTGTGCACTAGATAGTGTTCACATCTGAATTCTCATCTAAGACAAACACAGAGAATCATTGAATCTTAGAATCATAGAATGGCCGGGGTTGGAAGGGGCCTTAAAGATTATCAACTTCCAAGCCACCTTTCACTAGACCATGTTTCTTCAAGATCCATCCAAACTGGCCTTAAACACTTTCAGGGATGGGTCATCCACAACTCCTCTGTGCAATGTGTTCCAGTGCCTCACCATCCTCACAGTAAAGAAGTTTTTTCCTAATATCTCATCTAAATGTACTCCCTTTTAGTTTGAATCCAGTTACCCTTGTCCTGTCACTGAATGCTTTTGAAAAAAAGTCCTTCTTCAGCTTTGTTGTAGGACTTTAGGTATTGGAAGGCTTCAATAAGGTCACCCCAGAGCCCTCTCTTCTCCAAGCTGAATAATCCCAATTCTCTTAACCTTCCCCCATAGAAGTAGGATTCCATTCCTCTAATCTTCTTGGTGTTCCTCTTCTGGACTCGCTCCAGCAGGTCCCTGCCCTTCCTGTGGTGGGACCCCAGAGCTGGTGCAGCCCTGCAGGTGGGGTCTCAGCAGAGCAGAGCAGAGGGACAAAATCCCCTCGCTGGCCCTGCTGCCCACGGTGCTCTGGATGCAGCCCAGGACACGTTTGACTCTCTGGGCTGTGAGTCCCCATGGCTGGGTCACGTCCAACCTCTCAGCCAGCAGCATCACCAAGTCTTCCTCAGTAGAGCTGCTCTGGATCTGTTCATCCCCTTGTCTGTGTTGATATCAGGGCTTGACCTGACCCAGGTGTAGCGCCTCAAACTCGATTTAATAAAATTGCATGACATTCTTATGGGCCCACTTCTTGAGCTTGTCCAGGGCCCTCTGGATGGCATCCCATCCTTCAGGTGTGTCAACTGCACCACACAGCTTGGTGTCATCTGCAAATTTGCTGAGGGTTCTCTTGATCCCTTTGTCATTAATGAAGTTATTAAATAACATTGGTCCCAATATAGAGCCCTGAGGGACACCACTTCCCACTGATGTCCACTTTGTTATCCATCTACCAGTCCACTTATCAATTCCATCTCTCTCTAATTTAGAGATAAGGATATTGTAGGGGACTGTATCAAAGGCTTTACAGACGTCTTTACACTTGTCTTGAAAGAAGATAAATGACATTTGTAGCACTTCCCCTTCCCCGTGTTGAAGTCAGCCTAACATAGAAGGCTGCTGGATTTTTTTGGGCAGGAACTTGCCCTTGGTGAAGCCAAGCATGCCAGCTGTCTTGAATACCTCCCTGTTCTCTGTGTACTTTAGCACGGCTACTAGGTGGAACTGTTCCATGATCTCTCTGTTCCAGGCACAGAGGTGAGGTGGACAAGTTGGTAGTTCCCAGAGTCCTCCTTTCTGCCTTTTTAAAGATGAGTACAAAATTTTCTCTTTTTCCAGTCATCTGGGAGTTCACCTGGCTGCTATGGTTTACTGACATATGTGCATGTATGAAAGAGAACATAAAACTATATGTATATATTTATTTTTTATACTTACAAGTACAATTACACAAAAAAATGAGAATATGATCTATAACCATATAGATTATATATACTGTGATATGTGTATTCTAAGTTAAATTGAGAAACAAAGAATCAAATAATCTAATAATGAAATAATTGTTATATGACACAAAACTAACATGAAAAAAATAAAAACATAAAAAATAAGTTCTACATTATTTATTTCAACTGAACAAACACTAGATTTTCATTGTTTGGTATTTGCATGTTAAAATACCATTGTATTTATAGTACATATTTAAGTTATTAGTTGTCTTGCTCTAGGCATCATTGCAAGCAAAAAGTAGTACTTTTTTTCTTTTCATGTGAAGTCAACGTATTGTACTCATGCCTATACATGCTGTGCAGCATGCCAATCAAATATGTTTTTCTACTTACATCAGTTTCTTCTTTTGGCATAAATACTCCCTATCTCTCTCTCTTTCATTTACAGCATCTTCAGCTGCCAAAAGCTGCAGTGAGTGAGAGAAATCACTTTGTACTCTAGCTTTTTCTCCAATATGTACATTATAGCAAATCTCTCACTTTCAAAAAGAGCAGATGCCTGTAAACTGTCTCTGGTATAATTTTTAAATAAAAAGCTGGAGCTTCAGGCCATGGAGACAGGAACTTATCCCTGATGTCTAATTATTAGCTTGATGAGATAGCTCCTGGTACACCTAAAAGCATATGAATGATTAATACTGTTGTGCATAACAATATGACTAAGAAAATAGTATGAGTATATAGATATACCTTCATAGCTAGAATGAATAATAAAATATAAATAAATCCTACTTTTTTTCTTAATAAATCATATAAATTGGGATGCATGCAACATGGCAGCGAGCATTAAGATTCCTAAAGTTAATTTTAAAAACTGAGATAGCCAACCTCACATGATAAAATCTGGATACATTTAATAAAACACAAAAAAATACTGGCAACAGATACAGATGAAGAGAATCCATTCTACACCAGATCAAGTTCCTTAGAGTCTTTGTACTTTGTTGTAGGGCAACAAGGGGAAAGAAAATTGCACGCTAAAGTGTTGCTGACTATTGTTCCCTAGTTAAAACATGGTTACAGATACAAAAGCCTATAGAATAAATAATGTTAAATGTCAGTAAATATATCAAGCTCCAAGATTTTACAAACACTCAATAAAATTCAGTAATGTAATGTTTTACATATCGTCTTTAGGGTGTGAAACTTTCTCTTGGTTCAGTCCTCAGCTGGACTTAGAACAGGGTCATGGCTCTTTGGCTGGAGCATGGATCAAATGGATGCTTGACTATCTCTGCCCCAGCATGCTAAGCAGTTCTAAATTATCTCTTTTCCCTAAATGTTCAAGCACGTGCCGTTCTCAGATAATAATAAATATATCACATTATTGCTGTTTTACATATAAGTAGCATGAGAACACTAGTCTTGATTAAATAATTATATATCAGAAATTAAGAAATGTGGGCTATGTTTATACTACTACATATAGTGTGATCAGAACCATTTCCTGGTACAGGAAAACAGTCCTGACCTCTGCTTCTCTGGTCAGAAATACATCTTCCAGCTGCTCTTCCTACACACACAAGCAATTCATGTGGTTGTCAGGCATATAAGCCTGACAATGTTCACATCTTCCCTGATACTGTGAAGAGAAATGCAGGGAGGCCGTCATGGAACAGCTCCTGCACAAAATAGGAGTGACTGCCTGGATCACTGAGCATAGTCCCTGGTACAGAGACACCAAATCTTCCCCTTTTTCCTTAAATTTATTCATCTCAATATTAGTAGTAAAATTTTTTTTTAGTCTTTATTATTCTTCCTGTGTAAGACTCTGCTCCAGACCCTTTCTGCTCAAATGGCTATGAATTTTCTTTTATCATCAATATATTAATGATCAACATATCCTTATTTGTTACTTATAATGGTATCACTAACACCCTTTAATCTAGAAACAATTTTTACCTTTCCCAGAGTTTACAATTGACAGAATTTATTTCAGAGACTCTCTAATATTGCAATATAAGATGACCAGTATTTGCATTCTTTCAGCTGCTCTTCCTTGCACTTATGTCCTAAGTTTATTTACCAGAACAGCAGAGTTATATGTTTGAATCCAAAGAAAGCCCTTCTAATAAGCTGTATGCAGCTCTAAATCTTTTTCCCATACTGGGAAGAAACACCATACTGAATGCAATAATGAGATATTTTTATTTTTTTTTATTGTTCCATAATATGTCACCTTGTATTAATATTCCACTAGGCAGAATATCATGGTCATCTTAATATTTTTTGTCTCTACAATAATAACTGTTAAACTCCCTGGGAGACATTAGGATTTAAGCATGTTCCCTGACACTTTTATCCGAGTATACTTTCTCACTAGCACTGAACAATCACTTCTGTTTTAGCTGAAATACCAATTCCCTACCTGGCCAGCAAAGCCTCTCTGGTCACACTCAGTTTTGGTGATATTCTCAGGAACTAAACACTCGTTAATCCTCAGTAACTAACTCAGTAATTAACTCAGTAACTGAGGAGATGACTCCTTCTTTAGGCAGCAGATGAACAAGAAGAGAGTAGTAACAGTGAGAAGAAATCCAGAAAAACAAAACCCACAAACACCTCCAGAAAAAAAACAAAAAACAAAAACTGAATTGAGTTTCATTTATTTAGAGAGGAGCAAGCTTGAAGATATGCAATAACAATGCTATATGCTAAGGGTTGTCACAAAAATGAATGTTTTCCGTGTCTATGAGGTATAGAACAAAAATAAATGAGCAAAAATTTAAGAAAAATGAGCTGTAGGGCAGGGGAAACACTGCAGTATGAATGACTTAATACTATTAAAAACAGGTGAGATAAACATCTACCAGTTTCATTTTCTATGTTTAGAAACAGTAAGCTGGGGCAAATAAATTTGTGAGGTGTTCCAATGAATTATTTTCTATTTACTTATGATTCTGGAGGCAATCATGCCTTCTGCTTTGTTAAGATTTAGTGCACAAGGCTTACAAATGCATTAATTTATCTGTATTCAAAGTACTTAGCTGAATATTCTAAATTATCTAAGAAAAATTAGATTAATTAATAAATAACATAATAAAAATATTGAAATTGGTGGAATATTAATTGAAATAGCTAACAAATTTTAGAAAATGTGGATAATCACTGCATAAAAAAAGAAAGAAAATAGTGGTTTATAACCTGGTCTTAGATTATTTATTTGCTGCCCTTTAAGTGTAGCTTTCTAGAGAACAAGAATGGTCCATTCCAATGGACAAATTATCAAGCAGGCAAGGGAGAAGCTGTGTATGGATAACATGGAGCTCTTGACAGAACTAAGACATGAAAAGGAAATATATAGTGGTTGGAAGCAAGGACATGCTTCTCAGAAGGGATGCAAAGAAATTGTCTAATGAAGGAAAAGAAGTTGAAGGGTAATATGAAAGATTTCTTTAGGGAATCTTGACAAGAAAGAAGTTTAAGAACTTAGTGGGACAAAGGACCTGGTGAAAAAGATAGTGGAAAGGGCCTTTTACAAAAGGCCTTATTCTTTGATTCTATGGCTCAAACTTTCTGATTATATTAAGTAAAAAAAAAAAAAAACAAACCCAAAAAAATACATTTAAATCAGAAAATAAAGATTTTACAACAGAACAACATTTAAAACTAATCAGTAAGAAAGCAACCTTCCCCACAGACCAACCCTAATCTTCTTGTTAAAGAAGGTTGCTCAGGGTTTTTTGGAGTCAAGTTTTGGAAATCACTAGGGATGAGCATACCACAGCCTCTCTATGGTACCCGTTCCAGGGCTGGGTAGTTTTCTGGGTGAGGACTTTTTTCTTCATTGCTACCTGGAATTTTCTTTTTTGAAAATTGCCACCAATTGCAGTCCAAAACCTGGCGAGTTTTTATTATAACAATGGTGCACTGCTGCCTCACATTAAGCTCATTCTCAGCCAGAACACCTGGGCCCTTTTTTTAACTGAAGATATGCTCTGCAGTAGTTCCCAGCATATGTGAATACAAGGAGGAGTTTTCTTTGCTGAACTTGGAAGCACATGATACATTCATTCCTCACTGATTTCAAAATGTCTAGATGTCACCTAGCAAATTGGAAGCCAAAATGACAGGAAATAACCTTGGGCAAAAATGCTATAAAATACAGCTAAATAAGTAACACATCTTGAATGTTGATCATGAGGTATTGAAACTTTGTTTGTATAAAAAGCATAATTTCTTTTTCAAGTTAATAGCACTCATGTGGTTCAAATAGAGAGTCCTTTTTCTGCAGGGCTGGTAAGACATAGTAGCATGTGCAAGCTGAGTAAATTGCACCAGCATTTTTCTCAATTAGCAAATTAAATCATATTAAAAGGACTGGCGGACTGCCTTTAGAACAGTTTTTTCTGTCTTGGCTTTTTCTCTTTTTAAATGTTTTTGGTGTAATGCTATGTTGTTATGTGCCAGCACAGTAGTTCCCTCAATCCTCAATAAGCAGACATATGTTGGCACTTATCCATCTCTAATTTTGTCAGAGTACTTCATTTTCTCTCAAAATGTTCTTCCTGGCACAGATATTTGCCAGCAACTGACAAAAAAACAACTGGAAATGAGAAAAAAAATTACTTTCAGGGGCAATCCCTGACAGCAGCACTACTTGAGTATGATCCTTGCCAAGATTTTCTCCTCTGCCTGCAGACATCTACATGAAAAACCTGTTGGTTTTGTTGCTGCTGCAACATTAATTTCTGGGCTCCGGTTGTCCTTTATAGACTATCCAGTCAAACCAACTTTTTTTTTTTTTATATTAAGGTAGTTAGAAAGGAGCAACATTGCTGTAATCAAAAAATTCCTGATTCAATTTCCAAAATTTTGTTCAGGTACGCACAGAAGTTTTTATAAAAAACACAGTTACAGCAGTTTCATCTGCTTTAAAAAGACAAATGATCCATTTATACTGCTTAAGAGAAATCATATTCACTAATGTCTATTAAATAAAAAAACTACTAGAATATCCTGGAGACCTGCTCTGTCTTCTCCGAATCTCTCAGCCTTTGGTTCTATAAAAAATAATCCAATCCCTTCCTGTTTTGTGGCCCTTCTCTGAACTCATTCCACATCTCTCTCATACCAGAAACCCATGCCTGGACACAACACTCCTGGTTTATCTCACAAGTGTTGCTGGCATCTCTCTGCCTGATGCATTCCATGGCACTGTAGGCCACCTTTGCCACAAGGATACAATGCTGGCTCATGATTAACTTTTCTTCCACAGCTTCTCTGCAAAGCTGTTTTGCACAGTTATGCCTCAGCCTGTAATGGTGTCTGTTTATTTCTCACCTGAGTCACATTTTCTTCAGCTTCACTGTGAAGTTACTAATATTTCTTTATACTAGCAATGGTATATTCCGCAATAATTTTTCTTAGACACTTTTACAGAGTCTGATAACCTGAAAAATTCACCTAAGATGTAAGGCACTGGCAGGTGTTTGAACTATAGGTATTTTACATGTCAAGAGTTTTTCAAAACAGTTCTGTTATATTGGAGAATAAATGTTTGGATAAACATGATATTCAAGGCATATTTTATGTTGATAAAATCCGTCCACACAGAGTCTGGAGCTAAAAACTGAAACCAGATAAACCAAAACCAGATAATATTCAATGGGAAGGAGGATTATAATTTAATTGTTTGCAAAATCTATAGTTTCTCATTGTGAATTTCCTGCCAAGAACATCTGGCCTATAATTATCAAAATTAAATTATTGTATTTGTACCACTAAGAGACTTTCATGTGACTGGAAGGAAATTATACTATCTAGTGTGCGCTTGAATACCTATGAATTCGATTTTATACACTGTAGGGCATTTTTTAATGCAAATTGCAATATCTCAATATATTCCTTTAGAAAGTATCATAAAAATACTTACAGCTAGCTGCCTGCATGTTATTCATAATGCAGTTCCCTACATGTTTGTATTGACAATCTTTTGGGCATATTTCAGGGGTAGTTCTCATCATCTAAAAAAAAAGTCAACAATCACTGCCTATAAAAAAAGTCTTATTTTGCTACAACTCTGAGAATGTTCCACAAAAGTGGTACTGGCACAGTACTACACTGAGGAAGAGAAGGTGGGAAGGGTTTGATAAAAAAAATGAGATAGCTGAATGAAAGTATTGAGAATCAAGGATGCCAGGTGTGTCAACAGCCTATATGAAATATTAGCAAATATTTAAAATCACTACTTCCTGCATAGAAGAAATTTTCAAATCCTCAGCTTCCCATTAGAGTTGGAGGTAAAGTTCAATAGTATTAAAACTATTACACAAAATAGTTAAATGAATTGCTAAATTAATTACGAGAGAGCTTCCTTCTTTACACACATTTTTCAAAACATTGAGAATAACATACGTGTTCATATTAAAATTAATATGTGAGTGCTCTAATTATATAATGACATCACATACTATTCTGATTTTCATTTGCATCTCAATATAGGATAAAAAAAACAAGTATGAGAGATGTATGAGACATATGTGCTATACTCTGATAATTCAGAAATTTTTCAGAAATAATTGAAATTACCCTTGATCTTAAAAAAAACTGTTTTGTTTTTTTTTTATTTATTGCTGGTCCAGGCTTTTTCTTCTTGAAAACTTTGGAGTGACTTCTGTTTTCTTCTTTTGCATTCAGAGGTCATGCGAATATAACATAGATTACACTGTAAAATTTTACCGAGATTTATTTGGTCATTTCCTTATTTAAATGATAATGGTTTTGAGCTAAGAGTTTTGGACACTAACCTCTTAACAGGTATGAAAAACTTGAATTAATTAAAAAATGCTGAAGATGTCATATGAAGCAAATGTTTCCAGAAGCACGTAATTTGTAAAGTTCCCAAAAAAGTTCACTGTGGGTGGTATTATTTTCATCCAATTTCATTATTTTATCCAAATTTTGTTGATTACAGATTAGACTCCTGAAACATTTCAAGGTGCAGTGACTTGAAGTGTCTCTTCTCTCAGGAGTATTATTATCTTAAAATAGAACAAACCTCGAGCAGTCATCTTCTTACTAATACAGGAGGGGTTTTGCATGTAAAAGTAAATTAGAGTCTTCATTGAAAACTGACAGATAAATTTAGGATATTTCACATGAGACATTATGAAAAATTAGTTTAAAACTTTCACCTAATAATTGAGAGTAGTGAATGTTTTTCAAGGATGGGCAATTTTTATTTTATATTGTAAGTGTTTAGGCTGGAGACAAACAACATTCCTTTTACAAAAGAAAAGATTGTCATTTTATATCTCTACTGCACATTAGTCTAAACTCAGAAGTCTTTCTCTTTTGTTAATAGTGCACGGCTTTAGAGTATGCACATGTTGTCTTAGAAACTAATTTAATAACAGAAAATGGAGGATAATCATTCATAGCTATAAATGTGCCTATTTAAAAAAAAAAAAACAAAAAAAAAAACCCAAAACTTTAAATATGGTAATGTAAGTTAAAACTACAATTTCCAGTCTGGAGTAAGTAAATCATGAAAGCAAAGTTAATGTATTTTTATTTAATATCTTTTTTTTTTTTTTTAATACTGAGTCAGTTCCTTAGAGTCACTATCTGAACATTTGCTCTTTTTTGTTATTAAAACAGTAACAACTCTGTGCCAACTTATTTATTTAAAAATAGATTAAAGGTTCATATTTAAGCACTATACAAACAAAGGCTTTTCCCCTTCATTTGGGTAAAGTAGTCCAGCTAACTAGAACAAACATTTAGGCACAACATTCTCTTTTGTGTACCAGTTTTTCATTTGGAAAAGTGTGAGTAAAACACTGGACTTTCAAACAATATAGATCAGGATTTTGGGAGATGAAACATAACAAATAATTTTGTACATGTTAAGGGAAACCTCAAAGGCATGAAGGTAATTCCACAGTTAGAAGAATGTGGAGGCTTTATTCTGCTGCAGATCATGTCACCAGTACATTGGCTGAGTAAACTGAAAGAGGGGGGCTCTTTAGATCCTGCCTTGTATAGAATAAAGGAAACAAAATTAAAAGAAAAAAAAAAAAAGAAGAAGATATTAAAATTCGGAAAATCTAAAATTTTTAAGGAAGTATAAGATAATTTTTAATATTAACAGGAATGTAAAAGAAGTCATGCATTCGATTTTGAAACTTCAAATTTCTTTTGAATTTCAGGGAGACTTCTTACTGAAATGTTACATTATCAGATACAAATAATTTCTGACATTTTTATCAAAAGCTTTCAAATTTCCCCATGAATGTAAAAAACTTTAGAAGGAGCAGCCAATACGTGGTTCCTGAAAACAGGTGTAAGAATCATAGAATATTTTAGGTTGGAAGAAAAGACCTTTAAGGTCAAGTCCAGCTGCTAATTCAGCACTGCCACATACACCACTAAACCACCCTAAGTGCCACAATTACACATACCATAAAATACCACATATTTTAAATACCTCCAGGGATGGTGATTCAACAGCTTCCCTGGCCAACCTGTTCCAGTGCTTGACAAACGTTTTAATGAAGAAATTTTTCCCAATATCCAATTTACACCTCCCCTGGTGCAGGGGAAGACATTTCCTCTTGTGCTATCGCTTGTTACGTGGGAGAGTCAGTTCACCTTCAAATCCCACAACAGGAAGTTTTATACTAGGCTGATTTAATACCAGTTGTGAATCCTACAATGCGGGAAGAAGCAAACCACCAACACCTGCTGAGACACCATCTCGACTTCTGCTTGGAAACACAAACAGCATAACACATTGCCATCACACTGTCCAGCCTTTGAACTTCCTTTCAATCCTCTGTCCTCAGTCTCCACAAGATGGAAGTTGACGTTTTATGGCTCATGGTGATCTAAGTAATTTATTATAGATTTACTGGGTCCAGAGCAAGGCATCTTTTTATTCAAAGCTCATGTACATGTATTACACTGGGACTTGTCCTCTAAGCAATTCCTAGAGCAATATTTACTTTTTCTGCAGGCCTCTACTATACAAAATTTAAAAAAATTAATCTCTTTAGTTTTATTCTTTTAGATACTTTAGTTTATTTGTGTCAATATTAACATTCACAGAGTAATTATAACTGCAGATGTTCAGTAATCCTTTCCATAGCTGCAATTTTTTTATTTTGCAAATCATAACCGTATCACAGTTTGTATTTATTTCTAAAGTCACCTAAATATCTGCAATATATAAATTAATTGAAAACGTGGTCTTTTATTAAATCCATGACATCTTAAATCAGTGCAATACTAACATACTTAAAGAAGTATTATTTAAATTTAATCTTACTTTGCCAATAGTATTTTTAGATTGTCAGTTCTTATGTTTTCTTCATAAAATAATTTAAAAAAAAAGATCTGTCTCATTTTCTGGAATATATAAAATTGAATTATTTTTTCTCATTTGATATTTGGCATAGATTTCCTTTTTAAATAATTCAACAGCAGCTTCTGCCCAAATGTACTAAGTTATTTTTACAGCCATTCATGTTTTTTTCTTTTCCATTTAGACTACCTAAAAGAGCATTCCAAAGTAATCAGACTTAATGCAGCTAAGTCACCATCTAGCCCCCAAAAGCAGAATTAGCTAATCATAAAACATTTTTCTAGAAGATTAGCTTAAATACACATTGCCCAGTTACTCTTTTCCATTTCTTTTAATCACTCGGACACAGGTTAAGCTTTTACCCAGAAACTTTGGAGTCTATTTCTTTCTTCTTTCATGAACAAAATGTCATACATAATGTAATGTCTGTCCATGTCAAAATGATGAAATGAACCATTTAGAAGAACTTTTTTATCTTCTGAGAATTCTACAAGTTTCATTTCCTAATAGATTATGAGGTTCACTCTAGCTCTTCCACTAGAGATGCTACCTAATGAATGAAGTATTATCTGCCAGAAGAATATATCATTAAAAAATCATAATTTTTTTCTCTTTCCAAAAGATTAAAAATGTTAATTTATGATGACGGTAGGATTATACCTGTTTCTACAGCTGAAGCCAAGCAACAGTCCTAAGTAGCAGTTAAGGAAACTGAACTTGTAATGTATTTATTTTACTGTAGCTAAAACTATTCCTGGGACAGCACATATTCGCATCACAAAGAAAAAAAGAAATTCCTCTCTTCTTGTTGGATGCAATTCCATTGTGTCAGGGAGAAAGTAAGCAGAATTCAAATTACAAAACATTATGAAAATACGTTCATCAAAAATGAGGGGAAGCAATATAATTAATGGATGGACCAGACTCTTTCATGTGCAGAAGAATAAATTAAACAGTTTAATTCACTGCCAAGGAATAATAGAATTAATTGCAAGACTCATCATTTACTAATAACCTAGATCATCTTCTGCCTAGTATCTGGATGCTGGTTTCAGGCCGTTACCCCCTAGTCATGAACTCTCAATTTTCATGAATATCAAAGTCCCAGTTAGGGATCATATTATAAGGAAAGAAAATGAGAGGAGAAAAAAAATACACAACATGAAAGTTAAGACCTTGATTTTCCACCCATATCTCTCTGTCTTTATATGTCAAAGACAGATTCAGGCATACCTCAATATTTACTAAAAATCCCCCTCTTTTTGGACATGTTTACAATATTCAAATCTGCATCAGAGACATTAATTCCTACTGTTCATTAGTGTTTGTTTTTAATAAGTTTGGGAAATATTTGTGCTCTGAAGTAAACGAAAAGCCTCTTTAACCTTTATGGTAACATATCCAGGGGGATTTCCTTGTTATCCCTCTATGTGTGCACCCTCTGATGTGTAACGTGTCCTATTTCATTGATCCAAGGTGCCCTTGTAGAACATCCTCAAACACTTCTTTCAAAGAAACACTGCCCAGGTAGCAGCATAAACAGGAACAGAAATGCCTGAGTATCTTTTGACAAAATATTATTACACTCCTTTAAAGGTAGTAAATTATGATCTGTTGTGCATAGCACAATGACTCCAGATGGCATCTGAGGGACATGTAAATTCAGTAATTTTTTTTTATGAATCAGTGTCCCAAAATCTTTTTTTGGGATATGAGGGTATTTCCTGTAAATGAAACATGATTGACTGTCTTTTCACATTAATATTTTCACTGGTGGCTCAGATTTTTTTTTTTTTTAATTGTTATGTTGGTTATTTTTTAAGTTGGATTTTAAATGCAGTTTTAATTACCTCCAAGCACTGAAGCATGTGAAGGGGTAGTTTCAGTTTTATTTTTATTTGTTAAAACCTAACAGGAAGATAGGAATGTTTTTCTCTCTAACAACATATTAGATTACTCTTGCATGAGTTGTGGGTTTTTTTGCATTTGAATCTTTCACTGTCAAAATATTTATTTGGATTTATTAAATAACAGAGCATCATAAAATTTGCATATGCAGCAAAAAAATTTATCCTTGGCAACCGTAATGAGCATAAATTAAACATAGCTGAAAACAGATGACAGCTACTTTGTATAATTCCTCTAACACTTTAAAATGATCGCCCAGTTAATCAATGATGAGTTACAGTGCAAATCTTATAATAACAGGTGTGACATGTACATTAGTAGGTAATTGGAACATTATGATGAATATCACTACAAAAAATACCATGAGTTAATGAATAGATCTTTTTTATTTTTCCAGTTTCTGACCAAATGATGGGTTGTATAGATTAAATAATCAGTTAATCCTTCAATGTCACAAACTATCATGGTGAAACAGTGTCTGTTTCCAAAATTTAGTATTTGTCACTCCTACTGTCAGAATGCAGACTGAATTAGCCATCATCCAGGTAGTCTCCAAACAAAGGATTTGGGGAAAAGGAATACTTGTCATAATGTCATAGTACAAGCAGAGTCCTCCTGCACAAGCAAGTGTGGTAAAAGAACGGCAAGGCCAGTACCAAGGAAGAGTCCTTTCAGGGAGTTAAATGTAGTCACTATATATGTTTTAAGTTTATTTTAATCTAATTGCTTTTAGCCATATGGATCATTTTACTCCCTGTACTACTTCTTTCACCCTTAAAGAAAATGAAAGGCAAAAGGAAAAGGGAAAAGAAGGGATAAAAATAAAACAAAAGTAAAGAGAAAGGGAAGGCAAAAGAGAGAAAAGGAAAGGGAAAAGGAGAAAATACTCCTTACTATTCATAACATTTTCAAAATAACTTTATTAAAGAACTCACTAGATTCTATTTCCCTGAGAGAAAAATAAACAAACAAATGACAACAAAACAAAATCCCACAAAAACAATAAGCAAAAAAACCCCAAACAAACAAATAAACAAAGAAACTCACCAGATTTATACCATATGATCACTTTATTTCTTATTTGAATTAGGATAAGATAAAAACTAAAATTAGTCTGGATTAAAGTTATAGGAAAACACTGACGAAATTATAGAATTTCAGCTATTTGCTGTATCTATTTTTATTTTGTTATCTTAAAATCCTAAATAATTTTTATTAATTATTTAGACCACATGCTAAATGGTCTTTTCAAATATTACCAAATTTACAGCTTTCAGCTGCAAAACTGACCCAATCTACGCTGGAATTTATGTACATGGAAAATAATGAGTGAAATGTTTGGCAAAGAAATCTGGTCTTACATTCTTAAAACCTTTTTTTAAAGCTTGGTGCAAATGCAATGCAGTTAAATATGATTACCTTATTATCATTGCATTACAGTCAGAGCACAGTTTAACCTATTATTTATTTTCAACTTTTATTAGGGGTTTGTGCAAATTAAAATGAACAGAACAATTTGAAATTCCTCAATTTAAAAATAAACAAAATAACTGCTATAAATGCCAAGTGAGCATGTAGAATTTTTTATAATCTCATGAAGAAAGACGAACATTATTTCTTTAATTTCCATGTAAAAGTCCTATCTTAAAATAGAATGTTTAGACAGTATGTGTGAATATAGCTGTTGCCAGTGAAGAAGGGTATAACAGTAGCTTTTGACTATGCTTTGTACTACAGAAAAGTAATCTGAAGGTGAGATCTACATCCCTGAAAAGGTTATGATATTCTTGTTCATAGGCTTAGCTTCACAAATTCATTTATAGCTTTTGATTCTGTATCTTTAGTAAATCCTATAAATAATGTTATGGGTTTTTTTTTTTCATTAAAACATGAAATAAAGTGCTTCTGAATGCTTTTTAGATCACTCAGGATTTTTTTTCAAGTGCGCTTTTTTTTTTTTTTTTTTTTTTTTTTGAGGAAAACTTCCTAGTGAGATTAAATACGGTAAACAATTTTTTTCCAAAGTAAGGGTAATGTACACAATAAAAACATCTCCTCCAGGAGGATTTAATACAGCTGAATATAACATGGGATTAAATAGTCAAATCTTATTGGCTCCTTCTCTACCTAATCATTTATACTGCCTAAATTACATTGCTGACTTTGGTTCAGTTCTGGAGAAACCAACTCATTCCTAAAGCAGAGAAACTGAGGCACTGGCAGTAAAATATGGAAAATTTTGGCTTGGATGAAGGGAGGTACAGATCCAGACTCTAGTTAAACTTGTCCCTTGGCACTATTAACATAAAATGAAGTAGGCACAACTCATGGGATATGTTTTTGGGGTTTATTTTTGTTCAGTGAAAACTCAAAAAGGAAATCCTATTTGAGCAGTAGTGATCTACATGTGTGCATTTGACACATTTTCCCCTTTTATTTATATGACAAGAAGCTTAAATATAAACACTACTGACAAAATATGCCAGCATTTCTCATAAACCTACTCAAATACTGGCAAAATATTGTTAAACAAGATGCTGTCATGCCCCAGCTGTCAGTTTCAGCACACTATTGCTAAGTGGCATGTTAAAGGGCAAATGAGCTATATTAACCTAATCCCCAGAGAGAAGCCCAGAAAAGAGGTTTGAGGGTTTTTTCCCGAATAAAATCTTAAAAGTAGAGATTTTAAAGACTTTCTGTGGTAACTCATCAAAGGGCTGAAACTCAATATTTCCTGGATTTGGACAGCTATAACCAAGTAACTTGTGATTTAATCACTAATTGAAAGAAGCAAGTTTCTATAAAGCATTTCAGAAAGCTGTCACAAAACAACAACATTGCAATTGAATATTTTTTTATTTCTCATTCACACTATATATTTCTGAAAAATGTCACACCAAGCACACTCTACAACACCCTTACATTGTGTTTTGCTTTGTTTGTCTTCTTACAGGCTGGACAATGCAAATAAGTTTCTACAAAATAATAAGGAAAAATTATATTAAAATATATCCTCCTCTAGAATTTTTTCTAGGAAACAAAAAGTATATAAACCCCATGCTTCAAAGACATAAATCCATATAAATTATATGTATGTGGGACATCTTAAGTATATACAAAAGCAACTGGTGTAGCAAGGCTAAGCTAATGACTTCTACAACAGTAATCATTAACCTTTTTGAGTGCTTCCCAAAGGGACTTCTTAGTAACAGCCATTAGAGAATCATATACCGAGTTCTTGCAATGTTGTCTAATGATGAGTTAAACATATTCATTAGTCAAGGCTTGTAAAGTGCTTTGGAAAGAATAAAGGATAATATACCAGTAAGTGTTAACTGCTATTACACTGCATTCTTTTGCACTAACCATTCCTAAACAGATCTCTGAGGTGATGTAGCGATGGCTTGTTTGAGAGCATTGTTGTTTTTTGCTCCAGTGATGTACCAATCCAGTCTTTCAAATTACTGAATTTAGCATAGTCAGATCCAGGCCCAGTCCTGGAATGGCTCTTGCTGTAAGGAGAGTACTTGCATACACACCCTTGGCTGTGTATGTCTGCACACAGTTCCACTCCTACATTAAACACACTATGAACACCACTAATGTTTTAAAAGCATTGAATTACCTATGTGTTTGACAGCATGGCTCCTGAGAATAATTCACTCTGGTCTCCAGGCCTAAGGTGCCCAAGACCTTGGAACTGTTGAAGTCTCATGCTATGCTTTTTCACAGAGAAGTCAGGACTTGATCATCCATGAAGTGATGTTTTTTCATTGCTTACCACAATCAAGTCACCACAGCAGGCAACAGCGGGTGATGCCCAGAAGTCCACTTGAAAATGACTGCAGGAAATGTGTCTATATTTGTGGATGCTAACTCTGAAACAGAGAGCATGTGAAAATTGCAAGCCACATAGCTTTCTCAGTCTTGCCTGAGAAAGTGGCCTGGGAAATCATGAGGAGGAATTAGAACAATCCTCAGAGACAGAAAACAGCCTTGCAGGTGCTGTTTGTCTATTCCTTGTTTTCCTGCAGAAGGTCGAGGGGTGGTGAGCCTCACTGACCAATGATGGTGATGTGCTAGTTTACTAGCCAATAAGAGCTTCTTTTCTGTACTTTCCACGTATCAGTCTATAAAAAAGATCTAAAGCAATAAACTGAGAGAAATTCTCCTGATTGACTCCTGAGAGAGTCTGTGTCGTTCTTCTCGCCGTTCCTAATAGAGTAACATATATTGAACAGCTTATTTTAGTAAGAGGGTTTAGTTTAGTCTGGACATGATGCCATAACTGTCCAGAAATTTTCATCATCTTCTGAATGTTAAATACTGCAAATTTGTAAATTTCATAGCATTTTTCTTTCTTCTTTATTTTAATAGAATTATACACAGAACAAAATATATCTACAATATTATTCTGAGAAGGTTGATTTTTTTTCTCTTGTAAATTGTAGATTTCGTTGATCTGCTTACAGTTGCTAACCTAGCCTGATTTGGTTTTCAGTTTTGTTATTCTATTATTTCATCTCTCAGAGGAAGAAAGAAATTATAATCTGTGTCACAATCCTAATCAACATCCTTCTTTGAGTTAAAATTATTTAGAAACACTTTTTATCACCTATTCTTTTTCTTGGTATACTTTTATTCTCTTAAACTCTTTTTTCTTCTTTGTTTCCCTAAACTTGAATTCCACAACAGCACTAAATAGAATTTTTAAAAATATGTATGTTTTAGACACCCAAGTAGAGATTATTTTTTTGCAAATTTCTAGATAAGCAGTAATTTGTAGCAAACATAAGTGAAATGACAAAAATTTGTTATCACTCAAAACCAATTAATCCTAATAAAATACCAAAACCAATTAATCCTAATAAAATACCAAAAATAAAATATACCCATAAAAAAATATGATTGTAATTAACCATTGTAAAACACTAGTGCACAGCTCTTGCTTTTTATTGAAGTATTAGAGGGGACATTGACAACATCTAATTAAATAAATATTTTTCTTTTTTTCTATTGTTTTAGATTTTATGAAGATAAATATTAGGCTCTTCAAAATTATGCAGTTTGTAGAACAAGGAATTATGGAAAAGATTACAGAAAGAATTGACAAAAGCTTTATATTTCAATATCCCTTCTTTCCTTCTGTAACTTCCTTCTAAATTTTAGTTTTGATATGCTGCTCTGATATCAAAAATTCCTGCTGGGTTGTCACAATAACTACATTCATGAAACAGCATAACATACAATTTGCTTTTGGAACAGAGGGTAATAATGGAACTGGATGTGGTGACAACATACCACAGATTGCAAAAATTAGGAGAACTTTATAATCTATTTTCTAAGAAAGTAATTGCACATTATTAATTCTGACTTAAGGTAGATCTCACATTTCAGCAATCTCATGGGAATTTATCTGAAGTCATATACTGAACACATGACCATACAAAACATGATTTTTAAGGATAAAGTTGTATGAAGTCCTAGCACTCTGGACTGCAAAGACTCTTGGTAGTCAAAATCAATATGAAAAAGAAAATAAGGTGTATGGAACTAAAAAGGAAACACTGAAATAATTCAAACCAAACCAAACCAACAACCCCAAAAGCAAAGAAAACCCTTACAAAGCCAAATGTGATGTGTTTGTCTAAAAGTTTTATCTTACAGGCAATATAGAACAACATAATATAAACAGGCTTACCAAGAATATGAGACATATATAACCTGTGAAGGAATCTAATTCTAAATAATATTGTAAGCCTTTCAGGGAAGAGACTTTTCTGTGAAATGCAAACAGATTTGCATGCAAGCAGGTATCCAAGCATCCTTAGGATTCGCTTGATACATGCAGAAACAAAAGCTTAAATGAAAAATGTAAATGGTGGCGTACATATATATACATGTAATGGGAAAAACAAACATGCTTTTTTATTTTCTGGTATATTAGTCCATTCTTTTCTTAATCCTATGTGGGTTTTACACCAGATAAAGGTGGAATTTAGTTCCAGTCTTTTTTTCCCTTAGCGGTTTTAGTGATAATTCATTCACTTTTATTTTCATATATTTCTTCAAATAACATTTTCAGGAATGGTCAGGTTTTACAGATGAATCGACATTCTTCCTCTTCCATCTAAATATTTCTCCTTACCTTTAGTCTGGTTAATTATTTACCTTAACATTTATGTCAGCAAATAATCTAGAGCAGTACACAAAAAAAATATTCTGTAGCTTGATAACTGCCAGTTCAAACTCAAGCCAGTCATGGAAAATGGGCAGTAAGGCTTGATTTAAATCTCATTAACCACAATTCTGATGAGTATTACTATTGAGGTTTCATAAAATGTTATTTTAGTTGTGAATATTTATTTTAATATAGAGCTAGTGTAAGGAAATACACTTTATTTATTGTTGTATTTTCTTTATTAGAAGAAATTTTTAAGTTTAAAATTCTATTTATCATTGTGTTAATCAATGTACATCTAGGTAGGAGCTGGCCTTCAAGAATGAAAACTGTTGAGTTAAACACGATTCCATGAAAAAAAGACTTTCAAAACAAATATTCTCCATTTTGTTTGCATTTTATCTAGGGGAAAAAGTGCTGCTTTTGGATCAGATGTTTGTGTACTTGATGATTGGAAGATAATATTTCCAAATGTACTGGGAACAATCAACCAAATGACCACTCATAGAACAGAAATAAATGAGGTTTCTGCCAAAAGACTCAAGAAAATGCAGGCATACAGAGAAATACAGCTATTTTTAACCACTAACATTCAGAGAATCATTCGTGCAAGTCTTGTCCTTTCACTGCCTGTAGATTTTCACTATCAATTTATCATCTTCCAGAAATTAAAGTCCATTTTAGAGTTCACCTACAGATATTACTCCATGGGAAAACCCCATTGCCAATGTGAGCTGGTTGTTTTAATACTGTCACTAAAATCTGACTCTAAAGTCTGTCCTACCATGTTGTTCCTGAGCACATTGTAATAACTCCAATAACAACTAGCTGCTGTTCACCTGCACCAGGTTTCATTGCTTTGCACAGAAGAGAACATTTTCATTGATGGGTCAAGCCTTATAGGATTAATTTAAGTTTGGACTGAAACACTGCAGGTTTTTTTCTCAGTAATTATGGAAAAAAAAAATTTAAAAATTTGCAACAGTGAAGAAAATAGGCTTTAGGTTCCATGGAAATTAAAAAAAAAAAAAAAAAAAAAAAAAGAAACGTTACTGGAAAGATGAATGCTGTAATAAACTAGGGTGATCTGTATGCAAGGGTATTTTTTCCATGCACCTAATTTTATAATGTATTATTCCTTGTTCAAGTGACACTGCTTCTTCGTGATCCTTGTAATCATGATTCATCCTCTGGGGAACAGAGACTCATTTATTGTGATTCTTTCCTCACAGGACTTTTGAATTGCTTGTGGCTTGCTCAGAATGCACTAGCAGAGTTGTCACTGCTTGGAACAGGTATTGTGCTGGCTGTGCATTCTTTGCATTGCTACCTACAGACTGATAGATTGATTTGAAAATGCCACAGGCAGTTTTAAAATCCCTTGCTGCGATTGGCTTTAGCAAGATCTGAGGCTCACTGACTGAAACTTGTGCTGATGCCTATCAGTTCCCAAACTCCACTACTATTTAGTGTTTCTAATTGCATGCCCAAAGTCAGCAGGCAATCACACTTGTTGCACTGGACCATATGGTATGAAATTCAGTGGCCACTAAAATATACCTAATTTGCACCTATTTTTTTTTCTACAGGAATTGAAAATCTTCTCCACAATTCAAATTGTCACTCCTTCCCTTTTTCCCACTACCCCCAGCAGGGATCAGGATCTGAGAAATCATCCATAAAGTCCCCTGCTAAGTCCAGTTTCACATTATTTCAGTGAGGACATACATGTCAATATTGCTTTTGCAAACCTTGGTACTGTGCTGAGAAAATGTCTTCTGCTGCTCCTTTGCCTTGTAGGTCTGTATTATTTTAGGAGGGTGGGAAATAGCAGTTTTTGCTATGCATGAATACTGTTGTCAACAATGAAATCTGGTTTAGTATGATCTGACAGCCATATTTTTATTACTCTTTTTTACTTTTAATAGTTGTTGCTTAACACGGTATGATTCAGTAATGTAGCAGAAGTTGGTACAGAATTATTACACTCTGTATGTGTACACATATGCACTTGTAATAAAGTGCAAATGATATTGCTAAGCAAAAAGAAATGCTAAGAATACAACTAATAACATTTAGTGTGAAGGATATACTGCATCATTCTACATTATAATCTATGTATTAACATGAATTTTTATGATACACCCTAAATTGAAGGACATCTTGCATTCAGCAGAAGAATTTGTGGTACCGTTGTTATAGAGTGCACTTTTCCAGAGCACCTGTACTCTTGGATTTTGAGTTGGAGTTTGGCTTCTCCAAAGACTTGGCAGAAGTTGAGCCAATGGCTTTGCCTCTAAAGCAGCCAGCTGCCAAGGACCTTGTTTTCTGAAGGGCAGGCACCAGACCTCAGTACAGCCAGGATGTCCCAAGCAGACACAGCATTCTCGGATCAGCATGGAGGAAGCCAGCAGGGTTATATCAGGGTTACCTCCCCTTTGTCAGCTGTCATCATGAGTTAAAATGCCCTACTGTCCTTATCTCACTGTTAGCTACCAGAACACCCCTACTGGAGTCAATTTTTCTTTATTTAGTTTTCTCTTTTGGAGTACTGTATGCTGCTACTACAAAAGAAAATTAATTTCAGTTCTACCAAACCTAATTTATTTTGAATATGTGGATGTTTTACTGACTGATATATCAAAATAAACAAACAAACTAGCTAATTTTACTCCCTTTTAGCTTTTGCCTTTGTTTTAAGAACAAGGACATTGAGATCAATTTTATAAATACAATATGCTAAAATATTAGCTTATTCACTCTATACATTACAACAAGTTCCATAAATCTGAATTCCTGGCAGCTTCATTTCATGGTGCTGAAACATCTGAGTCCCCAGAGGATGTTGAAGGTAAAGCTTAGTAATTTCAATTTAGTCTAAGGTTAAAACACCTATCCCCTCCCAGAAACTAACAAAATAGCTTGTGAAAGATTTAATTTTTCCTATACATATGACTTTTTTTCTCTAGGCAGTCATACAGAGTATTAGAATAGATGTCTAAAAGGTAAAAAGAATTGGCTAGAAAATTTCAATAATAATCCAGAGCTATGACAATCATATATGTGTTAAATGTGATTGTTATATGAGCTTTTGTCTTCATATTACTTTCTTAGAAAGACATATTCTCATGAAGACACAGTTGAATAAAAAGACTAAAGGCCAGAATCACTTTTTTTTTTTTTTTTTGTCACTGCATCATTAAATACGAGTGTCTTATATTGTGTTTGTGGAAGAGAAATATTGATATTTGGGGTAAGATCTTTAAGAATGTCAACTGGTCAGCTTGTTACATGTGAAGATAATGGCAGCAGAAATTCCTCCTTCGGGCCCCAACTCAGACATTCAGTGCAGCTCCAGCATTGCAGTGCATTACTGTGCACTAGGAAACAGAGAGAAAATAGGAAACCTAGGAAAAAGGCCAGAAAAATACCTTATGGGACATCAACATCTATCCTCATTAATGAATAAATTATAGATTTCTTTCCCAAAATATGCGGTTTCTTGTTAGGATTTAAAATGTTTGTATTAATCCTCCATTTTTGCTGTTGTTAGGCACATGGCAGGACTAGTGTTACTGATGTTGTGGCTTTGTAGCAGTGGTGGGTTGAAGTCACCTCAACAGCTGAATTTCAATTACATCCTTTTCCCCTTTTACAATTCTGTAGATTGTGAGGGTGCAAGAAATCATGTAGACACCAATTTATCCACATTTGGACACTATCATACAATTTTACAAGATGTTTTGATATTCTTTAGTTTTCATTCTGCTTTCCTTGTCTTTCATGTTACGAATTTCTAGCTAACATTACTACAGCTTTTTTCCTATTTTTTTCTCTTTCTTAAATTAATTTCCTGAAAGGACCATAAACCTCCCCTCCAAAAAAAAAAACCCCAAAACAAAACAGAAAAAATACTCTACAAAGAAAATTAAGTAAATGAAATTTAGTCTCTTGGAAAAACAAGTTCTGAATTCAAATTAAAGAAGAAAAAATGCCCTGATAAGGCTGAATCAGCCCTTCCCATTAGTTTACTACTCTCATTTGCTTTTCTTCATCAAAGCTCTGTACCTGCTAATAGTCACATGTTCATGAAACTTTATCATCCCTTAGAGATTTTAGAAGAATTTCCCAAATGTATTTGCATTGATTGTCACCGGGGAAAACAACAGCCTTCTATACTAAGAAGATTCTACTTACAGTCATACAGAGAAAGTAAACAAAAATGGCCCTTTTTTGCATAATCATTATTAATATAACCTAAAAACCAGTGTTTGAGTTACAAAACATGAAGCAAAACACTTTAAACAGTTTCTGGTTGCAAAGAGAAACATTAGATTGCTAGCCTGAGGTTTTAAGGTTTTAGTAAGTTTACTAAAACTTACTAAATTTATAAGACTGTAAGTAAAAGCAGTTCCAATGTTCTGATGGGTGATAATATGCATGCATTAGAATGGTCTACTGAAATATCTGTGTGCAAATTTTTTTGTGTAATTATGATTTTAACCTTCTAAATTCCTATGTTTCTGTGTTTTTTTATATGTGAGATGACTGCAAGTACATCTAAGGAAACCCAAGTCCTGCATAGTCAAATAGAGGGAAACCAAACCAACAATTCTGATGATGTTACACCTCATTAAAGTTGTAAATTAAAATACTAACAACATAGATGTTTGCTTAACCTTTTACCAGTATGAAAATCCCTAATCTGATCCTTATAAAAAGTTAGCTGATTTTTTATGAAGTTTAATAAAGGAGCCTCTTGAGTCACTGAAAGTTCATTGTCAGAGACATTACTTTAGTAGCACTTTAGGATTAGTTTGAAATTTGTGTGAAGACTGTTGATTTAGCTTTGGTATAGAGAAACTGGATATATTAATAGAAGGTTCTGGACAGGCATTCAATGGTAGAATTTATTTTTGAGGAAAATTCCCTGACACATACTACTGCTGATCAAAAGTAAATTCTCTGTGAGGAACTCTATTACTAGTTCATCACAATAACTTCAAAGGGCATATGTTGAAGATCAATTCATTTTTTGGATACATGTCTTTTTTGTTTATCTTTCAAGAGTAATGAAAATACCACATTTCCAGAATTCTTTTTTCCACAACACTGATTTCCATAAAAACTGAAACTGTTTCTGGGTCTTCTGATTCTGTCCCAAATCTTGCAGTATTTAGCTCAATATTTGAAATTCTGTTTTGTCCCTTCACAGCACTGTCTGCTTTAGGTGAAAGAATGAAAAATAGTTTAGATAATGCACATTCTCCAATGCATGTTTTTAAATCTGTCCATCCATTAAATAAAAAATTCTGTCCCTTGTTGCTAAAAAAAAACCCCAAAACAAAAACCAAAACCAAACCAAAACCACAAACAAACAAACAAAAAACCCAAACAAACAAAAACTACTTGGAAATGTGACTTGAATGAACTGAGATAGACAAAAAATGATTGAATACTATCTAGTTTTCTCAAGTACTAAGTCAAAAACAAGACAGGACTGTGAAACACGAGAATGGGTATATGATTAATTTTATCTACTGGGTATTGGCTGAATGACTTTATGAATGTAGGTAAAGAACTGAAACTACTGTTTAGTAGAAGCTCTTTTTATTGTTTTCAAGCTGAACATGTGGCTGAGACAAGGATTTTTATCTCTTTATATCTGACACTAACATTCTGTTCCATTCTCCATTTCAAGAGACATGAGTAGCAACTGTTGGATATAGAGTTTTCCTTCCATTTTTTAAACCATACATTCTACTGAATTAACACACAATTTTGCCTATTAGTCTGTACTTTTAAAAAGCTGATAAGTAATGTACAATTCTTTCTTCCAAAGTAACTATTGAATTTAAACAAAATAAATAAATTAAATCTCTGTATTCAATTCATCACTATTTCTTTGCAGATACACTGAGGTACGGCAGCAATGTCTTATACAGAGAGAAAAAAAGAGTGCTCCACACGTCCCTGGGTCTACCTCTACTGTTTCCATTGAAATTCCACTTATATAACACTGTAATTACTCCAGCCTCGCTGCAGTTCAAGTAACAGTACAGTTTGGAATCACTTTGTCACATGCTAAACAGCAGGCAGTAAATCTCTGGCAACATAAATTAGTCACTTACTGAAATAAGGAGTAACAATTAATCACCTCAGAGAATACTTGGAAGAATTAGCCATTCCTGAGACTACTATTCCTTACTGACAAACACTGTACAAGAACTCCGTCACACAGTGCACATCTCACATAGCTGAGACATAAGCTTTACAAGCTCAGAGAAGGTAGAGTATCCCTAAGGTTCATCTTGGTTATATCAGAAGAGACAAAAGTCTCTGAAATTGTACTTCTCTCAAAATAATGTTTTAACTGTATTCATGATTAGTGGTATATGTGAGTGTCCTGATGAAATAATGCTAGTTTTTTTATTTGTAAGACTGATTTTTATTTGAACAAATGAAATCATTCACAGAGACACAACTGTAATTTTTTTTTTATTATTTTCTTTTTAACAGTCTTTTTTACCCAAGATATAATATTATTGTATTTTATGGTCACAATATTTTTAATTGAATTTCTGGTTCCTCATTCCTAGTATTTTAAAATTATTTTATACCTATGTGTTTGCAGAGTAATTTACAGCACATAATCATAAAGTATCCTGCTGTGAAGAATGACATGTACTGATGCATTTCTGAATGCCATGAAGCTGAACCAATCTCAGCTGTCAAAACTGTTCCATTAGGAAAAGCATAAGTTTGTAAGCATCCATCCAGCATAAACAACATTTTTGACCTCTATATCTTGCAGAATAAAGGAAGTTTACTTATTATTATGTGCATTTCAACTGTGCTGCTCTCACCAAGACTGCAACTACATGTCCAGAAGTTGAAGTGATAGAATAGGAAAGAAAAGATCATTCCTTTAAAAGAGTAGTCTCTCTGGAATTCATCCCACATCTTGGAATATATCCAGTCTTTGTATAGTGTGTGAATACGTCCAATCTTGCCCCATCCCAGTGCGCAGTGTGCACACAATCATAATCCCAAATACAATTTCACTCTCTCCACTTTGTCCTAGAAAATATTTTTCTTCACCTTTATATCAAGTATATTCTAGTTTTCTGCACTGAGCACAATTTTATCACCTTTTTTTTTGTAGACCCTTCCTACAACATTCACAGACTATTATCAAGAACACAGAATATGCATTCTTTCCAGTTAAAAATAGCTATGAGATTCATGATAGCAGCAAAATAGTTTCTGTTTTGCCTGTTAGGGGTAGTGGTGGGGCAAATCTCAGTCTTACAGATAGCCTAACAGCAAACTCCTCAGCAAATTTGATATGCAAATGCTGTGTTCAGTACATATACAAAGCTTACTTTTCCATATGATGAAATTTTTTCCTATATAATTGCATGAATTCCATAATTCCACTACTGATTTTAATTTTCACATTGTTTACTTTTCCAACAGAGATTTAGCATTCCACTGTGGAAGGAAAACTAAGGCTTCCCAACAGTTCAAATTTTAATGAATACTCAGGAAACAATTCTACTATTTGGTAATTTCTGCTTGCTTTTCAGAACTGAGAATAATTACTTTCTCCTGGAATGAAACCATGCTTCAGGTCCCCTTTTTTAATTAACCAGTCATCATTTTCTGGATTTTTTTTCAGATTTAATGAAAACTGGGTACATCCAGGAAAAGAAAATCTTTTCTCAAAAAAATCTTAAACAGTTTTTCCCATTAGTCATTCAATTGCACAAAATACTTGGAGTCTCTACATCTTATCTGAAAAAAATATAGTGGGGAGAAAACAAATCTTTCTTATATGTATATAGTATGCTGGAGCCAAAACAACAAATGAAACAAGTAAAATTCAGATTTTCTATCTCATATCTATTTTTAAGGACATTGCAGGGAATATTCTTTACTGTGCAGCATAGTAGAGGCAAGACATTACCTTCTAATGGCAAAGGAAATTATTTAATTTGATCTGCCTAGAAGGAACTTGAAAAAATTATAAGATCATAGAATCACAACATCATAGAATGGTTTGGGTTGGACAGGATCTTAAAGATAATATAGTTCCAACCTCAATGCCATAGGCAGTAAAATTCCTCATGAATTTAAATTAACTAGGTTTCTAGGATATTTTGGGTAGAAATGACAAGATTTGTCAAAAGTCTCACCCCATTTTTATGATCTGTAGCAACAGACCACTAGATCTCTAGTACAGAAATAAAGGTTAATTTTGATGCCATTCTTTACCAACTTCCTTATCATAAGTATAAAGTAAGTATATAAAGAAATGCAACTACAAACATATTTTTTTTCATTATTACTGAATCTTTTAGCACCATTAGGAAAGAGATTTGACTTGGGGTGAACTGTGTGTATTTGTCCAATAATTTGAAATTCTGTGTGCTCTGCTGAGTAAGGTTAGGAAGCAGTTGCTCTGAGACAGGTGCCATTGTCTTTGATGTTAGATAGTCTCATGGAAATGCTTTCACATGCACATCAAAGTATAATCCAAGTAAAAAAAAGGTAAATCCAAGTACAATCCAAAGTAAAATCCAAGTAGAACTGGATTATTTAACTGGAACTATTTGCCCAAAGTTGTGAACAGAGACAAAATAGGTTGTAAGAATATAAAACATTTTATTACAGCATAAATAGCAGAAAACCAAAATGTTAAACATAAATAAACATTTTTTTCCAAGGACTCACTGACTCAAAAAATCTTTAACTGATATAGAATGGAAAATCTAAATGAATCTCCATCCCTTTACACCTTCTAGAAATATCCACCAATTAAAAATAATTTACAGTCCTGAGCAGCTAATAAAAATATACAAACATGAAAAATGGACAGAACACTGCCACTTTTCATGAAGGCAGGAGAGAATAAGTATGATTGTTCATAGCTTCTTTTTGTTTCATGTCCTTGAAAATTCTTTCCCTGCATTTCTTATTTTTAATTTTGCTGTAAAATATGAAGTACCCCTCTCCATTCCCACAAGTTAAGCCCAAAAATAATTTTTCTCTAATTTTAAAGGGGGTAAAACCATAGTAGTTCCTTTAGTTTTACTTGAAATACAATAACATAAGTACCAATAGGGATAAAACTAGACTGTATATAGATTTATCACTGCAGAATATCCACATGAGTTTTACTCTGAAAACAGAAGCCAGTTGATGCCATGTCAGGATGGAAGGAAGACTGAGCATTATGGGTCTACAGTTTCTTATAAGACAGTAAACATAGCTCTCAAATCCATAATTAATACCTATTTTCAAAATCCCTTTTTTTCCCCACAGTGATATAAATAACTGAAAATATGAGCATAATATTTCAGATGTATTTAGAATGGTTAATCCCATTGTACTTCTCTTCACATCTATGCTGTTGTAGAGACTCAGATCAGCAGGAAAATATTAAAAAAGTTTGAAAAATATATTGTATAAGAATAGTTTTTATCAGAGTACTGTGCAATGTACTATACCTCTTCATTGGCAATTGAGACATTAGAAAGGGAAAGTGCTCCAACACTTTGCAGATTTAAGGTTGTGCGTTGTCAGTGGGTGGAACAACTTTTGCCATTAATTTACAAGTAGTTGCAATTAATAGTGAAAAAGTTTTCTATTTTAATTCAGCTTAAATTACCTGGAAAATTGTGTTACCATGTTAGTTGTTTCCCAGCTCGCTAGAGATAAACTGGTAATAAGAAGTAGTAGGTAAATATTTGGTAAGCAATCCTTTTTCATTACTGAAATTTATAATTATAATTTTTTCCCTCTTTAATAATTGAATATGCCTAATTGCTCTTCCTTTTAACTGTAATGCTGGGTTTCAAACTGGTGAATGGACAGTAAAGCACTAGCAGAGACATTATTCTAGTGTTGCTTTCCCTTCTATACAACAATTTGAACTCAAGCAATAAAGTTAAATGAAAAAGGCACTGTCCTAGACTTTCAATTACAGCAGAGGCAGGGAGCCAAAATTATCCCTTTCATTACTGAAATACTTCTCATAGCTACACAGGCAGAATCCCTGCTGCTGCTACTTCTGCTATTCCTGTTGCTGTTACTGCCGCTCTTAAATTGAAGTGCCCTTGAAAACAGATGAGGTTATAGGTCACTAAATAGAAGTTAAAATTGTGAAAAATGTATATTTAAAGGAAACTGAAGAAAAAAAAAAAACAAAAAAAAAACAAACAAAAAAACCAGCAGGAACAGGGAGATATTCAGATCTTCTTTTCCCTTATCTCTGCTACAAAGATATGATTTTTCTCCAAATCTGTAATAATTTGTAGTAGTAGCAATTGTGCCACTAGTTTGTCAGTGAACATGAAATATGAGTGTGATCCCTATATGTCTTTTAGTAGTGCTTTTACCCAGAGATATTTTGTACAAGAATCTACTGACTGAACAACTGGGTGCATTCCATCTCTGGTGTACCCACCTTTTACTGTGTTACAAATCACCAAGAAAAAGAATTATTCTTCTATTGCTTTGAACATCTTCACATGAAGGATATTATGTCTCAAGAGCAGCTCTTTATTTTCCCTGTCCACTTCACTTTGGAAGAGAATTTCTTTCTACCAAGCACATAAACCTAACCCACGACTTCAAGAGTGGAACAACAAATCACAGATATTTGCATAGCTTTGAAAGTGGTTTACCTTAGCTTTGTGTGAGGTGGAACAATTCATTCCTTGTCTATCACCCTCTTGTGTGATTTAGAATTGCCTCTTCTGCAAGAACTAAAGAAAAAACCAGTAAGGGTCCCATGTCATATTTTCTTCAGTACAGGAGAAAATCAAAACCTATCTTATTATTACAGATGAAGATGAAAAGAACATTAAAACAGTAAGTGACAACATTCTGTTTCAGGCTGAGCAGAAAGTGTAAGCAAATAACCATACAAAGTTTATGCAAAAACCCAAAAAAACCCTGTCTAAACACAAAAGACAACAGATTACCTAAGATGAAAGATTTGTGTCTCTGAAATAAAATAGCTAAAATGCATTCAGCAAACTGAAAAAAACGGTTCCTGATGCATAACAAGACCAAACATCATCTTCACCTAACAAGAGTCTCGGCACTCACATGTTAAAAGTTGCAAGGAACATATTGCAAGGAACACAGTGATGAATCATGAGAGAATTGCAGCTAAGCAGGAGTCTTGCTGTAAATTTCAGTAATGAAGAAAGAATAGTCCAATCCATAAGGTTTTCTGATGAATAAGAAAGTCTGGAGAAGATGTTACGTACAAGAAGCATACTTTTTATAAATACTTTTAAAATGTCATACTTGTACAAGGAAACAATAAAAGCAAGGCCTTCTGAAATTCCTCAGAAACTTTTTTGCTTCCTTCTTCGAGTCTTGGATCAAAGGAAGTCAAATACTTTGGAAAAGATATGGGTTTTTTGTGTATTTTCTGGTCAGCTTGGGGATTCGGGGTATTTGGGGGGAGGGAGGGGGAGTCTTTGGATTTCTTCTTCTTTTTTGACAAAATAATAGCATACATAGTTATGTGTGTACTTTGATTTTTTAGACACTGAAATAGAATCACATGTGATAGTGTGAACCTCCCTTATTTTTATTCATGCTAGAACTTATTTAGGATCTCATTAAAATTATCAGGCACACTTAGTGGAAGGCTAGAATGTCAATGATTTTCTAATGACAGTTCCATAACAGCATCTATTACTGTGAGAGTTGTATGAACCTTTCCTGACTCTTATCAGTTGAAGATATTGGAGCCTCAGAAACACTCATCTCTCTCTCTGAGGAGAACAGTCTTTCTGAACTGTAAAACCCTTTCTTGATATCCTGACAATTTACGCTCTTGCTGAACTCTTATTACTCTGTAGTGGAGTACAAGATACACTTTCTGTCACTGTGATACTGTCTGATCCCAAAATTTTCTGTGACAAAATAACTGGCAGTTATCATAAACACAGGAGAGAATATTCAGATCAACCACAAAATCTGCAGCTTTAGTTCTCATACAAGTAATCATATATTGCCTATCCATGGAAAACTATTCTTATGTGTAATTGAAATAACTACATAATCACACTTGGTACAGGTTTTATGACAAACTAAAACTTATTTCTTCTCTATTGCATTTTCTTCCTCAAATTCCATTTAGTACTGTCAAATTTTAGCTTTAAGTACAGAGACGATTAAATATAATTTTTTTCTATCTTTCTTTTCCTCTCCTGAGAGGGGAAGAAACATCAGTACCTTCCTCTGGAAAGCTTTAAATCGTACAGGTTTTGTTGTGGCACCTGTACTGCTGCTCTCTCTCTCTCAGAAAGGCTTTCCTGGTGACAGAATAAGCACAAAGGGCAACTGACATGATGAAGGGCTTCTCACCTCCTCAAACAGAGAAATGAAAACAACTGAAAAACCCCTCTGTTTGTAGAGAAGAAGAATGAGGTGAGATGATGGTTTCAAATTCATTAATGAAATGGGTAAGATGAATGGAATAGCTATTCACCTAATTCTCTGATCCCAGAATTAATGAATATCCATTGAGACAGCCATGAGATCCACTTAAAATAGGTGAAGGAACATATTTCTTTGCACAGTGGGCAGAAATTTTCTGGAATCTCTTTCTAGGGGAGATTGTGGAGGTAGATGGAATTAGCTGTTTTGAAACAGGATTGAAAAAAATCAGTAATAGGGTTATAATCTAGATAACGAAGAGAGCAGTCAGGATCATTAATCCAATGACTGTGGAGAAGCATGAGAAAAATTAACATGAGGTATTGTTCAGATTTGTATGCCTTCCCTAAGCATCATCTTATTGCCACTGAACTTGGTGGACCATTTGATCTGATCTAGAAAAACATTTTTTTATGTTCTCATATGATTTCAACATGCTATGATAAGGCTTATTCTTAGTCATGTTAAGGGATAAATTTCAGGTTCTTCTTAAATATTTCTCTGACATTTATTTGCAAAATAAGCATCCCTAATCAAAACTAAGGACACTAGCAATCAGCTGGGAATCAAATATGTTTCTAACTTATGCAATTATTTGATCAGTAAAACCATGAATAGAAACAAATTTCCAGACTCTTGGTATTCAAGTCTTACTAAAAATAATTCAGGAATAAATCATGTGTGAAATGTAAGAAATGTGGCAGTTTTTTTTTCATTATTGAAATATTCACTTTTGTAATTTCTGCTCTTTAAGACATTCTACACTTTTAAGAGTTTAAATAGCATTTATGGATGCACTTCCTTATAGAGTAAGGGGAAAACCATAGACAGAATGACATAGAAATCATTAATGTAGGCACATTAAAATATTTTTCTACATTTAAAAGCCAACAAAACCAGAAATGAAAACAATATTCTAGACTGCAGATTAGAAAATATTGCAAATTGCTATGTATTATTTTTCCTCTACTCATCATAGATACGTTTACCAAATTTATTGAATATATTTGCTACTCTTATATTAAACACAAATATAAACTGGAATATAAGACCACCATTATATCGTTGCTTTTATGAATATTAATTAATATTACAAAATCTAAAGAAAACCCCCAACCTAATAATTCTTTCCCAAATAAATTATTTATCCTTCACCACATCTAGTCTACCATTCTTTGGAACGCTTTTGCAGGCAATGAGTATCCTTCTTTAGAGGTCTCAGGAGTGTTATGGTCCCCACAGTGTATTTTCAGTAACATTGGTCTCTGTAACCCATGCTGACTTTGCTTTCCATCTAATTACTTATTCTCTCCCCTGCATTTCCTCCAGAATCTTAGTTTATCCCAAGTTTTTCCACCTCCATAGCTGTTACCTACCACACTGAGTCACTGCAGAGCTGGAGAAAGATGCAAATAATCTTTTGTGCCAGCTGCCTCTTATCAGCTCAGCCAAAGTAAGGCTGAATGCCAGAAAAACAAGAAACAGGAGGCAGGCAGGATAAAAGACTGAAACTATGGGCAGAATGCTAAATATCTGAAGCCAAGAATGTAGAGAAGAACTACTACTGCCCACACCTTCATTTGTCTTATCCCATTTTCTCATAGCTATTTTTTATTTTTAAATTCCAATCTAATGAAAGGTGATAAATCAAGAATTGATGTTGCTCTGTAACACTGCAGGACTCAAGTGATTCATTGGTTTTTTTCTGTTCTTTTTCTGCAACCCATAGGTCAGGAAAGAAAATATTATAATTTGTGGTGAAGGACAAAAAGAAACCTTGTTATCTTATGCAGAAGCAAGACCAACAGTTGGAAGTTCAAGTACTTCAGTATCAAAGCAACCATGAATTCCTTCCACCCTTTTTCTCCCTTTCCAGTATCCATGTCCATGGACAGAATTTGCTCTTATTTCTGAATAAACTGAACTCAAATTCAACTAAAAATTGTAATGAATCTCAGGGTTTTTCTTGCTCCTAACATGCTTGTCTTGGAAAAGACAAAGCTTCAGCTGCAGCCTGGTACCAATATGTGCTAGGTTTATACCTAGGCCAGATACAGAGGATAGGCCAGATACATGGAATATTCATTGATGTGAATGGGAGCAGAAATGACTAAAAAGTGGTTTTCTATACCTGTGAGAACATATTTCAAAGCATAATTCACCTGTTTGTTTTTTTTTAATACAAAGCAGAATTTAAATAAAGAAGACTATATCAACAAATTGTGTACGAAAGTATACTAGACTACAAAATGTGCATTCATTATGTAAAATGAAAGACTTGCAAGAGATTCTTCTGAACAACTTCATGTCAATAAAGTGCTGATATCTTCCACAGCTGTCAGAACAGCAGAATTGTCCTGTATCACACACACAGACACTCAGATTCTTTGTGGCATGGCATGCCTTACAAAAGTTGTGCATGCAAGCACATGTCACTAGGTGCACAGAGTGGGAAAGAGTTCTGGGGTCAGAGTGGTAAAAATTATCCTTTGATGAATCCTTGTTAATTTAAGATGCACTGCATCCTAGTCAGCTGCATTTTAGGAGAAAATCAGAAATGTGTTGGATATTTCCCAAGGCAGGTAAAAGATTGAGTTCAGTTTTGTCTTGCTGATGTACTGAAATTCACAGCAGTGCTGACAGGGATAAATGCTCTCCTGGAAATGGCAGACCACACAGAGATGTATTTGTCACTAAAATTACCTAGCTGATCATTTGTTAAATGTGAAGTGTGCCCACCTACTCCTAAATATCAACAACACATTTGATGAAAAATGGAAATGTGGCCATTTTTAGGTAAGTGTTACATTTGCCACAGAGATTAGAGTAAACAACACCATAAGCACAAGTATCCTTTGCAGGGTTCACTGTCAGTAATTTAAGGTATGGCACCCAAAATTCTAGAAATATGATTAATGTTATGGTGAAATATGATTAATGTTATAAACCTAGCAAATATATTTTCTGAAATAGTATCTTCCAAAATAATAAAAATATTTTATGTGTCCTTACATAGCTGAGTATTAAGCTAAAAACACAGTGTGTGTGAAAATTTAATGGAGTAAATTGGTTTTTTTTCCCTACTTGGTAATGATTCATCATCAGGATCTAATATAACACAACTTTCATCTCTCCCAGGAGATTCGACACTCTTTACACCTGCAAATATCAGTCTACTGAACTTCTCAGTTGTGGAGGAGTGCAGGCTATGGTGTTTAGGAACAAAAGGATTCATGGCAGTTATGACATAAGAATTTACTATATCACTTTCATAAAATGTAGTAAAAAATCTTCAAGAAGAGTAAAATGAGTGTAAAGGAACTTGTGTCCCCCATTTCCAGAAGCACCAAATTTCCACAAAACCTCTTTCTTAATTTTCCAAATAATAAAATACAAAAGCATGAGATTTTTTGTGATGCATCACAGAATTCTTACACTGGTGGCTTTAATTTATTTCTGAGGCTTTCTGATCATGAATTATTGTGGATAGAGGCATACTACACTCAGGCTCTCTTGGTGTGTATTTGCTGTTGTAGATGAAAATTCAACAGAACTTTTGTACTATTTCCTCTTTCAGAGAACCCTCTCACCTTCAGCATCAATTCTGATATTTTCTGTTCCTGGCATATACCTGACACCCATCCTGTGAACCTGCCTGCATCTTTTGTCAATGGTTTCTGTAATGGGAAAACATTCAGTGAAGTAGATGGATGGGTTTTCTGGGGTTTTCAAAACTCTGTGTCCTCCTTGTCCAGTGTAAGTACAATGGAATAAGACCAGGTTTTCCTCTCAATCCTCAGCTTCAAAAAACATCTTAAAAGTAACACTAGGCTATGACCTGCCCACCTAAAGCCAGCTTACAATAACTTTAATACCTGAGTTTCTGTGGAGTGCTGTGAGCAAGCCCCACTTTGGTGCCTCTAGTCCTCTAAATATGAAAACTGATGAAAAGGTAGACACAGAACTAAAAGTATTCTGCCTCTCTACATAGCTTCATAAAGTATATTGGTTTCAATGAAATGGAAGTTAAATCACATGAGGAATATGGTCTAATCATTAGAATGATCTTAGCTTTTAAAAACACACATTCCTCCCTATAGAGTTTATTTAAACAAAGAGATAATAATTTTCACTTTTCTTTTTTGTAAAATAAAGAGTTGTAGTGGGTCCCTCACAGGGTCACAGATCCTGCCAGCAAACCTGATCCAGCAAGAGCTCCTCTCTGGATCTGCAGGTCCCTGCCAGGACCCTGCTCCAGCACAGGCCTCTCATGGGTTCACAGGCTCCTCTCAGTCCTCCACCTGCTCTGACATGGGTCTCACCTGCAGGCTGCAGGTGGATCTCAGCTCCAGTGCCTGGAGTATCTCCTCCCCTCCTGCCCTGACCTTCTGCAGAATTGTTCCTCTCATATATTCTCACCCTGCCCTCCTCTGACTTCATTTACACCTATGAAATAATTTTTTTCTCTTTTTTAAATACGTTATCACAGAGGTGCTATGACCATTTCTGATTGGCTCAGCCCTGGCCAGCAGCGCATCCATCCAGGAGCTGTCTGGCATTGGCTCTGCTGGACATGGGGGAAGCTTTTGGCAGCTTCTCACAGAAGACACCTCTGTAATCTAAACTGGGCCACATAAACCCAACACAACAGTGAACTGGTGCAAGACAGTCATATAATCTTGGAAAATTATTATCTTCTGCATTTAGAATTATATCTTTTGCTTTTACCTGTTTCTTGACGATATGAACAGATCAATGTGGCAGTACTGTAATTTTAAAGACAATGTTCAATGTGGCAATTTTTATATAACGCTAAAATATGACTTTGTGGCTATATACCTGAATGTATTTATTATATTCAATATATTTAAACCGAGAGCTAATTATGATGAGAATTTTTGGACAATCATTCCTCCTGGTTCACATTTCTACTTTCCAAAGAGAAACTACTTTTGAAATGAGCTTTCAGAGAACCTTTCAGATACTTCTCTGCAAGATGAAGCTCTGATAATTACAAAAATACTCGCATTGTAGTCATTATTCAAGTATTAACAGCAAAATATTTGACATAGTATTCATTCATACAACTTTTTAAAATGGTATGTTTTGAATATCAAATAGAAATTTAAATCATTTTCTTTAATACCAATTCTAATAATTGTTTATCGTCTTAAATTAAACCACAAAAGCCAACACACTGAGAAATCTTTACATCTTGCAATAACCCTTAAGGAACTAATGTATCAGGAAAGGATAATTTCTTATAGCTTATAGGGATACTCAACTTGTCTAGCTTTTCCTATCATGCTTTACCTATACTATCTGCTTGGGTTTTAAATAAAATACACTGCAACATGGCTGTAAATCTTGCCAACAGCTGTTGCCCACCTCTCTGTCTCCTTTTCAATAATATATGGCATTTAAAATAAATTAAAATCCATCAGTGTCTTTAATAATGGTATGGATTCTTATGATTAAAAATAAATAAAACCAAAACAACAGAAATCAGAATAAAAAAAGAAAACCAAAATAAAATGCATCATTATTGAATTTCAAACATCCATCTGTAGACTACCTGTGTAGCTATCAGTCCTTTCTTTTATTTGACATGTAAATTGATTAGAAGAGATCTACAGATGCAAATGTTTCTCATACCGGTAACACAGGAGTGACACCCAGCTATCTGTTATTATCTTCTGTTATTGAAAACTTGGCTGCTTAACTCTGTTCAATCTTGAAAGAAACACAAATTTAAAACAAGGGGATATATAATTTACTAAAATTTAATAAATGTAATTATTAGATAAGATGGAAAAAAGTACAGTAGTAGGATTTATAGCAAATTATTTTATTAGAAAAAGAATAACCTCTGATGCTAATTACAAAACCCCCTCCCAATCAAAAATATATAATCAAAACAGCATGCCAAAACATTATATCTTTATATAAAACTGATTTTCTTGAATTTTCCTTTCATTTTCAAAGCATATTCTGATTTACATTAACCACTCATGCCTATGAGTTCTGCAGATGACCTGGCAAACAGAAAAGATGACCCTGAAAACTTGAAGTGAGCACATTATTGCACTACTATTACACAATTTCAATCCTAAATCAGATCTTTGAAAAATGCATTGCAGTCATGGGATATTTTGAACACTGACCTATTATTCTGAACTCCTAATGAAAATTCTTCAGAAGAAAAAAAGACAACCCTATAACATTTCTGTGTGAAAAAGACACAAAAAACATTTTTGCTTTCAGATAGACTAAAGCATATTGGCTGCAGACTCTGTCCTGAAACCACAATTGTGAAATGTGGGGGAAAGGCAAGCTTTGCTATCAGTTTTTTGCAAACTAATACCGATGCAGTAATATACTATGAGATTGTTTTCATAATGTATTAAACTTGAAACACTTGTCCCTCCTGGAGCTTTTTTTTTTAAATTAATCATTACTGTAATGATATGATGGCAGCATGCTTAGGACTGGCAAGGCAACCTTTTTCTTTCATAAAAAGAAATTCCTTGCTTCTGAGACCTGAAAATGTTGTTCATTAATGGAGATAAAGATGAAAATTACATCAGCCAGTATGTAGTAGAAGAAGTAAATAGAGGCTTGGATAGCCAATAGCCCTACCACAGAAACTCTCTCTAGTTGAAACATACACTGACTTATGTCTCTGCTGTTCATAATTTAGAAGAGGAAAGAGGCTGTGGGTTTTCTATCTCAATACCTTCACAGCTTTGTATCATCAGTGACTGAGTTTTTTCTCTGTTTGGAAAAGAACTAATTCCATCCCAACGTGTATATTCTTCCAATTATGCTTTGCTACAAGATGGACATTTTAAGTTAAAAGATATAACTGTAAATGTGTCGGCTGGTGTTAACAGAGAGGCAATAACTGTTTTTAAGTTCCATTTTATGAACAAAACCAGATGATACATGACCTAGAAATGCATTGAACTTAATAAGATGACAAATGAACAAGGAATAAAGCTGCATTCACTAACAATCATGTTATTCAACATTAGATTGAGACACTCTTGGAAGGTTGCAGCCTGTGTGATTCATTTCTCCACTGTTGTGGACTATTATTTCAGTGCATAGCAGAACTTATCTACAACATCTGTGTCTACAAATTTGCGGTTTTGTGTTAGATTTGGTGCTCTGCTTCTCTGTTCCTTTTTTTGTTCCTTTGTTCCCTATGATAGGGAATTTACAAAAGAAGGATGGTGGATTTGTAAGCATCAGACATAATTAGAAAAATTAGGAAAATAGAGCACAAACCCTGTTCTCAAATTTTCTTAATAAGAAAACTGAAATTCAGCTTTAATAATTTGTGGACCTCCACAACATGGTCTAACACTTCTAAACAATAAAAGATTTCATGTGATAACTCTGTCTTTTACTCTTTGCAAGGAAGTGAGAAAGCCAAAGTCTGTTTGGCACAAACTCAATTTATGTTCATTTGGTCCAACGGTTGTAGCAGCATGTCTGGGCAGCACCACAAAAACATTGCTCACTTGCTCATCTACTCAGGAAACAGAAATAATACAACATGACATCTCTTCAATCACTGAGCTTGAAGGGTGACTGCTGAATATCAAAGACACGTTAGAAACTACTGAAAATTCTCAAAAATAAGGAAGTTTTAAAGAGTCAATACAATTTTCTGGTAACACATGCAAGTAAATCTCTGTCTACTCATTGTAGAAATGATGAAATGAGATGAGACGTCTCATTCCCTAACCTCAACAGCTCATGTCTACTCCTTGTGCATCTCTTTGGACCTGCTGAGGCTGAGCTCATCTCAGAGTCCTGTAATATACTAAAATTCCTGCATGGAGAAAATATTTTGGGGAAGCTCTCACACTTGCCCAAAAGACACTCTATTACACTACCCAGACAAGAACCCCTGCTTTCTAGAGACTTCTGAAATTTTCAGTAAGAAACTTCTTTCTTAATTATCCTTTAGACAGTGAATAATTCTATTGTTTCAGTTATTTATTAATATAAAACTTCTACACCTGCAATGTAAATCTTGCCAAAATATTTGAAATAGTAAAGTTTCAGTTTTCTCTCTTCAACTCAGAAGCTATAGTGGTTTTCTTTACAAGGGAAAAAAAAGTCACCAATGCATAAATTTCTTTTTTTCTTAAACCAATATTTTCTGCTCCTAACCAACCTAAGTCCTTCAAAGTATTTTCTCACTTGATCTCTTAAAATAGTTCTAAGCCTTTTTCCACAACTGATGTTGAACATAGCACACAGAAATAGCCTAGTGCTCACATAAGTCTTATCTTCAGTTAATTCTATACACTGGTGTTTTTTTAATCCTTAGGACACATTCCTATCAGTGAATACCTGCAAGAATTCCTCTTAAAACTTTTTCAATATTACTTTTCATGTGTATCTTTGTTCTAAAGTTAGTTTTGAGTGATATAACTTTTTATTATGCATTCATTCCATGGTCAATTATCAACATTCATAGCCCATAAAAAATAAGGCAGAGACTTTGAGCCCACTCTATTTATACCCTGAGTAACTCTCCTCCCCTTTTCTGTACTTCATGGTATGCTCTTTCTCTCCACTCTGTTTTCTAAATTTCTTTCTTATCTTCATGATGCAGATAGCAATGGCACAGTTGAGAGCCTCTGGATAAGAAAGAAAGGCAAACAAATAATGTGAATGACATCATAGGAGTCTTTTGTAGACCTCCTAGCCAGGATGATGATACCAATGAATTATTGCTTGAGGAACTAAGGGAAACTTCCAAGACACTTGCCCGTGTCCTTATGGGGGACTTCAACTTGCCAGAATTTAACTGGGAGCATCACACAGCTGGTGCCACCCAGGCCAGAATATTCCTAAGAAACCTGGATAATAACTTTATGGAACAGGTCCTAAGGGAGCCAACTCAGAAAGATACCCTTCTCAACCTGCTGCCTTGTCAACAGAGAGAATTTTGTGATCGGCAGATATCTTTGCCACAGTGACCTCAAAGTGAGCGAGTTAATAATCCATCTTGACAGGAGAAAAAGTGTGAGCAAAACCTCAACTCTGGACATGAGAAAAGCAGACTTCTCCTTACGCTCAAGGAACCAGTAGATAAAGTCCCCAGGAAAAATGTTTTTGTAAGTGCTGGAGTCCATCAGTGCTGGTCACTTTTTAAACATCTCATTCTAGGGGGCACGAAAACAGGCAACTCCCAGATGTCACAGGTCAAGCAGATGAGGCAGAAGGCTGCCTTGGCTGAACAGGGATCCTCTCTATTGAAAATAAGGCAAAACAGGAAGGTGTATGCCTAGTGGAAGCAAGGTCAGGTAATAGGGGAGATACAGATATGCTGCTTACCACTGCAGGGAGAAAATTTGTACATCCAAAGTTCAATTGGAGTTGAAGTTGGCCAGAACTCTGGCGGATGGTAAAAGGAGTTTTTTCAAGTATATTAATGGCAACAGGCAGTGTAAAAACAACATCAGCCCATTACAGGATGAGAATGATCACCTCAGAAACACAGACGTGGACAAGGCAGAGATGTTTAATGCATACTTTACCCTTGCTGCGACACAGATGACAGACCCTAAGAATCGATGGGGCCTAAAGGCATTCATCCAAGAATCCAAAATGAGTGAGCTGATGTCATCTCAAAACCTCTCTTGATTTTTCAGCAGTTTTAGGAATACGGAGAGGTCCCAGCTGACTGAAAGCTGGTGAATGTTGTCCTGATTTTCAAGAAAGCCAGGAAGGACAACCCTGGAAACTACAGGCCTGTCAGTCTCACTTCAGTGACCGGTAAAGTTATGGAAAAGATTATTCAGGAAGGTATTGAAAAACCCCACACAAGAAAAAGACAACACAGTCACTGGTCATATCGAGCAAAGTTTAATGGCAGGAAAGTCCTGTTTATCAAACTTAATTTCCTCTTAAGACAAGACAACCCACCTGGCTGGTCATGGGAAACCAGATGATGTAATCCTTTTGTATTTCAGTAAAGCTTTTGATACTATCTCTTGGATAAATACATCATGTGATGTGTGAGCAACTGGCTCACAGGTTAGGCACAAAGGTTCACAGTGAATGGGGTGACATCAGGCTGGTGACCTGTCACTAGTGGGGTTCTACAGAGCTCCATCCTCGGTCCTGTCCTCTTCAATATCCTCAAAAAGGAGTTGGACACAGGACTGAGCAAGTTTACAGATGATACAAAACTGAGAGGAGCTATTGACTCCCTCAAAAGCAGAGAGGGCCTGCAGAGAGGCCTCGACAAATCAGAGGGCTGGGCAATCACGCGACTTTTAACAAGGGAAAATACTGGATTCTGCACCTGGGATGGTGGATGCACCTGGATGTAGGGACAGACTGGGGATTGAGATCCTGAAAAGCAGTGCCATGGAATGGGACCTGGGGTTCTGGTCCATGAAAAGCTGGACATGAGTCAGCAGTGCCCTGGCAGCCAGGAGGGCAAAGCGTGTCCTGGGGGGCACCAGGCCCAGCATGGCCAGCTTTGCTCTGAGCTGGGGCAGCCTCATCCTGAATATTGTGTGCAGCTTTGGGTGTCACTGTGTGAGATCATAAAGCTGTTAGAGAGTGTCCAAAGGAGGGCCACAAAGATGGTGAAGGGCCTTGAGGGGAAGCATGTGAGGAGCAGTTGAGGTCACTTGGTCGGTTCAGCCTGGAGGAGACTGAGGGAAAACTGCACTGCAATCTACAACTTCTTCATCCCTGAGGGGATGAGGAAGTTGTAGACATTGATCTCCTCTTCCTGGAGACCAGTGACAGGACCCAAGAGTGTGGCCTGAAGTTGTGTCAGGGAGGTTTAGGTTAACCTAAAAAACGGTGCTTCATCCAGAGTGTGTTTGGGCACTGGAACAGGTTCCCCAGGGCAGTGGTCACAGCACCAAGCCTGACAGAGCTCAAGAAGCATTTGGACAATGTTCTCAGGCACATGGTGTGATTCTTGGGGATGATGCTGTGAAGGAGTTGGACTTCATGATTCCTCTGGGTCCTTTCCTATTAAGTTTATTCTGTGATTCTGTGATTCTGTGACATATCAGTATTTTATAGACGTAGAGTAATACTTCACTGGCAAAAAGGAAAACATTTCCTTCCAGCTCAAGTTCAAACACTTTAAAAGCTGTTAATACATTCTTTCCTATTACAAATATTCATCTAATATAGCTTTGAAAGAGTCATTCGGATACAGAACAAAAACAAGCTACAAGAAGTTAAATAGGTTCAAATAAATATTCACACTTCGTATGCTTATCTAAATCAAACATCCAAAGCCTTTCAAGTTTGCTTGACATAGATTTCACTCCACCTTGTAAACTGCTTTCTAAATAGGTCTTTAAATTGCTTCAGATCATTTTGGTCATTCAAGTCATTCTGCACAGTGGAATAAAATAAAAACAGTAGAAAATCTGAGACTGACACATACACAAAATCCTATTTATGTGTTCAGTAATTCTTATTCCAGTCAGTCTTTCACACAGTAACTTCGATCTGTCAAAATCTATAATTTTTGGCATAGTTTATTAATATGTTTTTTTCATTTGATTTCTCATTTTATATATATTTATGTGCTATTCCTCTCTTCCAGAAAGTGAGTTTGGAATAATAACTGTCTTTATAGAACATGCGAGTTTATGATCCATTTTTATTAAGATAAAAAAATCTCTTTTTCATCTATGTTCAGTTCCAGTTACCTTTATTTCAGGTGCTTATATTTTAGAATTTTGGCAAGTTGATGTCAAAGCCCTCATGATGGTTTTCGTCAGTTATCTGCCTTAGTGTCTATAATGATGCTTTTTTCTCCCAATTTAGTGTTTAATCAGTGCTTGCAAACTTGATTAATCACAGGTCTTAAGGTTGCTGGACCATACATGTCTATGGCCTAGGTGAGTATCCTTATGAAAATTTAAAGAGGTTTAAGAATTGCAGGAAAACAAAAAACTGAATCCAAATTTTACGTCTGCACTAGAAAGGAGTAGATTTTCTTGAACACCTGGGTTTTAAGAGAAAGTCTTTGAGTCCATATACCAGATGATAATCTGGGATCATAATCATTGAACTGCTTATCAGAGGCATGAATTGTGCTTGGAGATGAGTGTCTGGCAATGTATTCTAGAGATCAGCACTGGGTCAAGTCCTGTTCCACATCTCCATTAATAATCTAGATGATGGGGCAGAGCACACTATCAGCGGATTTGGTGATTACACAAAACTGGGATGAGTGGCTGATACACCGGAGGATCATGCTGCCTTGTCAGGCCGGAGAAATGGGCTGACAGAAACCTTCTGAAGTTCAACAAAGGGAAGTGCAAATTCCTTCACTGTATACAAATAGCATCGTGCATGGTACACACTGGGGACCAAGGAGCTGGAAAGTAGCTTGGCAAAATAGGCAAAATAGGACTGGGGGACCCTGGCAGACACCAAGTTTGACACGAGCCAGCAATGTGCCCCTGCAGGTAAAGGAGGTGAATAATATTCTGGGCTGCATAAGGAGGAAGGTTGTTAGCAGATAGAGGGGGGATTTTCCTGCTTACAACTTAAGGCAGCTTTTGATAATGTGGGAATTGCTTTGGTGATCCCATTCTTAAAAGTTTTGCTTGTCTTCCTGCATTGTGTATCAAGGGTATAGATTCCACTAGGAGACACATATTTGAAAGTGCCTTTTAGAGATCTACTCTATTTGATCAAATTGTTTGTCTTCATTTCTTACCCCTTTCAGTTTTAATATCTTTAAAGAAATAAGAACTTTGCTTAAAAAAAAAAAAGTCTTTGCAGTAAGTCTCCTTTCTAATGCTTTCTAATGTGAGAACAACTAAATTTATTGCATTTTTTGTTAAACTTGACAGTTTACAAAGAGAATGAGTAACATACTAATATATTAATTCTCTTTTTAATATGGAAATGTAAATTAAAGGGCTGTTTCTGACTATGTAATTTGTATTTCTAAAACTAAAATTTGTAGGTTTATTTTTGAATTTTTTTTATATTTGTACAAAAGAACAACTGATACGATTCAGATTCTCTCACATGATTTAGTCTTTTTAAATAGTAGTTTTTAATAAGATGTTCCAATTAATGCATCAATATTTTCAAACATCAGACCATTTATCCTAATACATATTGTGGTTCTTTCAAACTATCATTTTTTTTTTTCTTCCAGTGAACATCTTTCTGTCTTAAAAATATTTCACTTTATTATTTCTTTAATTCTTATAGCTGTGGGAAATTATTAAAGGCAATTTCTGCTTTCCATAGTTAGATTATGAAGAAATCTTTTGTTACGGCACTAGAATTTATTAACTCTTTGTCAGTGAATAATCTTGCATTGCCATGTCACTGAATATTTTGGAAAATATTTCAAAATCTATTTCACAATGTCATACCAGTGAATTGTTATCAGTATGCATTTTAAAGCAAGTAATTTGATTCTTTTCTGATCTTACCAAATGTTGTCAAAATGGGGAGGATATGGTGAAAAAACGTTGCTGGACTCTGCTTGCACAATAAACCTTTAAAGTCACAACTGCAATGATAACATCTAGTTTTATTTATTTAAAAATATTACACATTGGAAATTGATTTTTTTTTCAACTATTTTCCAAAGGCTTCAGCTGGTTTGGCATCTTTTTCCTTTATTTGATTTGCAAACCCCAAAAAGTTATATCTCAAAAGATGTTTTAATTTTGCAGCAAAAGACAGAAATAAAAGGACACCAGAAACTGCAGGAATTTCTGGGTACAGAAGGACATCTCAGATCCATTGATTCAAGCCATTAATCTGACTGAAGAGAGCTCTACCCTAACATCAATTTCTCCTATAAGAGTCACCTTCCTTGTCACTCCTCAAGCTTCACCTTTATCCAGTTACTCAATGGAGTAACAGTGAAGTGAAAATATAATGTTAAGAGTGAGGGATAAACTCTTAACCTTGATATTTCTATAACTGCTCTAAAGGAAAACAACCCAAGGCCTTTTTCCAAAGGGTCAGTTATTTCTGCTGACTTTAAGGTTACTCAAATATTTTGTATCTTTTTATTCAGCTGCATGGTATGAAAGTAAATAATGATTTACATGTAGAGAGTGAAATCCTAGTTTCTTGTTGGAAAACTAAGTGGTGGTACAATAACAGAAGGCATTTATACAAAACCAGCAGAAATATTGGCTGTCTTGATGTTTCAGTATCCTAATTAAGATAGGAGTTCTGTTTCTATTTGCAGAAACAAGGAAAAACAATCAATAGGTAAGAAAATAAAATACATAGTTAGGATTGTAAGGGCAGCCTCACAGGCTCCTTGCATAATACAAATCTGGAGCATATACTCACAGGCAAAAATACAGACAGAGACATTTTTTTCACCTCCTCTTATCAGTACTGTTGTCACAGAATAACTGCTTGCCTCTTCACCTCTGCTGTAGGAATTCATGTGTATCTGAGAACGTAATGCACTTGTCAAAGTGACAACAATCTTGTATTTGGTGCTTCAACATCTGAACAAAAAGCCAGTGAAAAATGTGTGAAATATGTTTAAAAAAGCCCTTTGGATGTTAAAGTAAAATTCCCTCTGGGCTTTAAAAATAGCAGGTAGTCAGTAACAAAAAAGCTTTAGTGTTTTAAGGTTCTTGAATAATTGTTGGTAACATCAGATTTGGCCTGTTGACCTGAATTTGATATTACAGCCTATATAATTTCCATTCTGAACTAAAATTAAGTGTAATACTTACTGCAAAGTGCACGCTCCAAAGAGTTTTCTTTGGAAAAGTGTTTTCCTATCAGAGATATTGATCCAAATCCTAAACAGGTACAAGTGAAAATATGCCAACCATACCATTATCAATTGCCCACCATCTTTGCTTTATCATCCTCACACAGTATTTAAGCAGAGAACCTTTTTTTTTTATTTTTTTTTTTTTATTTTTTTACGGAAAGATTTATAGAAGACTTCCCTTCATGTCACTCCCAACAACACTTTAATCTGAGACTTGGGATATATGCCCAGTACAGCTATAAATTGCTAAAACAAATGTCAACTGGAAAAATGCTTAACTTGAAAACAAGCCATCCAAGGGAAGAAAAATATGTAAAGTAGGGAATATGGAACTGACACAAGTACATGAGAATAGCTTGTTAGAAAGATCCAGTTGCTGTAGGTTGTCTGCCAACTGTGAACTGTAAATGGCAGGAAGAGTCATTAGAACCTTAGCTAAAATGATGATCACTCTTTTGGGCCAACACAATACCAGCTATCATTAACTTTTGGCAAGTACAATTTTGTGAGCTACTAAGCATGGGTAAGACACTGGAAATTGGAAGGAAATGGATTTGGGATAATTTCGTTGCTGCATCTTTTGACGTTTCTTAGTAAGATACAAAAAGAGTAGGTGGTTACATCCATATTCTTCAGACAATTCATTAATCACTTTCTGTCCTACAATAATAGGAAATCTTTTTTTTAATAAAGACTTCCATTTTCCTTCTGATATGTACCTGTGGTTAAGTAGATAGGAAAGTGTTCTCTAGGTTTGGACCAAATATTTTTCTTGTGTAAATTCACTGATATGGTACAAAATTTCCTTCTTGTTGCAGAAAGAATGTCACCCAAGTAATTAAATTCAGCACTTATGAAGGGATAGGAAAATTAAATCTGCTGCATTCTTCCCAGTGTTGCATCAGGTTATATTACTTCAATCTATTATGTTAATGGTAGGAACTATATTTTCATACATCTGTTTCTGTGGTAAAAGTGAACTGTATCACACAAGACTTATTAGTAAAGAACTTCCACCCTGCCAGGAGATTAAGGTGCTCCGTTTTGATAATAAATCACTAAAGTGACAGGAAAGGGGAGGAAGTTAATTTTAAAGAATGAGGTGAAATGCACTGAAGGTAAAGATATAACAGGTTCCAATGTTTTGCAGATTTTTTCCTTCCAGTTTTCTGCTTGGATGATATGCAAAACCAGATGTGCTGTACACTACCATATGCATTACTACCACTTTCACTTTATCTGCACAGATGTTTTTTTTGTGCTGTACTCTCAATGGAGAGAAAACCATTGAAATTCATTCCTTATTTCTGTTAATCATTCTACTGTAAACAAGACGTTAGTTTGTGAATCTTCTGAAAATATAACCACCTCTCACTGCTTTTTTTTGAAAGCTCTCAACCTGCAAACAGCACTACTAGCACTACTGCTGATAATAGAAAGAATAAGAAATAAAAGCAGATGCTGAAATCTGTTATTAGAAGACTGTGCACTGCTGCTGCTTCTTTGTGGAGTTTATCAATGGAACATAATGCATGACCTACAAAACAAAATAATGCTTAACCCTTCACATTACATTTTTATAGACTACATAATATACTGACAAACATGAAATGGAATGGTCTGTCCTACTGCTACAATGAAAACTATTCAGCTGTTAGCATAAGCATACTGGTAGATACAGAGGAATCTTAGACTGTGAATTCAGTTTTTCCCTTCTATTCCACAACACTTGGATGCAGAATTGGGATGACAGCCAAATGGACTGTTTAAGCCAGAAGCAAGTGCCTAAACCTGGCCTCTGTACTCCTAGTAGAACTACATGAGCAAAGTCAGACAACTGAATTGAACTGCTCTGCAATCTGAATTCCTTTTCAGATCTTCCTCTGCAGATGGTTTCTATCTGATAAGCATTTTTCCTACATGCTTCCAACTTTAGACACATTTTATATTCCTGGATGTTCCCCAGCATTCATCCATCCTGCCTCTTAAGCTACTGCAGAATACAGGACAGCTACCTCACTCTTATTTACAGAGAAGCTTTTATTTGGAATAGACATGGCTCCAGTTTCTAGGGCTGGCAAACTAGAACATTTCACAAGCAACTCATTTAATCAGGGTCTTTTTTTGAATAAATTCCAACTTCTGAAGTTTTTTTTTAAGCTTTGATCTACTCAGTGTTAACTCAACAGGACTTAAAGAATTGTACTCATTACACAAGACTTCAATGAACTCTGGAGACTGATAGTCTAATTCTAAATTTCTTCTAATCCCAAAGAAGTCTGTTTTATTAATGTATTTCCAAAAATTATAACAAGAAAAAAAAAAAGTATATTTTTGCCCTTTAAAGACGGCTGCAGTTGTTTCTGTGTCCTAGAATTGCACAAAATCTGACAAATTTAGAAAAGAAAGCTTCTGAATTTTCAATCGATCCACATACAACAATTGATTGATCTTCAGGAAGACATCCAATTATCCTTCAGAATGTTCTTGAACCTCCATTATTGCAGCAGTTTGGCATAGAAGCAGATGGACAAAATACAGAGGAAAAGACGTGGGAGAAAGGATGAATATTTATTCCAGATTCTGCTTAGAACATCATTGGACAGATGTTCCTTGGTACAAAAATGTATTTCAAAATTGTTTGGAGCTGGGAAGCACCTGAACATTAGTGACAGTTTGTGATCTTTAAACATTTGATCTTTCAAGAATCATAAAGTGAAGCAGAGGTTTAAAGCAATTTAAGTGACTTTTTTTTTCCACTTGGCTGTAAACTACTATATTCGTTGATAGATAATACTGACTAGGAAATGGAAAGCCTGTGTGTATTATATTATCAGTAAATATATGTCCAGGAAGCATATGAATCATAAGGAAACATAAAGACTGTATGTAAAATTTAAAAATTGACTTCACAATAATATTAATCAGAGACGAGGGCTAAATTTTTGAAGGGATAACATATGTGTTTTGAGTCAATGTAAGTATCTGGGTAAGTGTTAAAATTTTCAGACATACACAGGATATGAATTTTGGACTGTCTCTCTAAGCCAGCTATCTAGTAAGAGTTGCTCTTCTATGGGGCATTTAGTTATCAAGTATTCTGAAAAAGTGCAGTGGAAAGCTGATTTAACCATGAAAAACAGCTTGGGAATGAATATGTAATCCTTTATTATCTGATCTAGAAAAATCAAACCAGAACAAGTGCTTCAGAAAAAGGGAAATTAGCAGAGTCCCACGCAGAAAGTAAGAATTGGCCTTTAAGATATATTCCTGCAAATATTCCTGCAAATCCTGCAAGTATAATTAAGAGAGGAAGTGCACTAAATACTAAATTATTGCAAGAGATTCCCATAAGAATGACCTTAGCAAAGCTGATGCCTAATTAAGTAGCCACTCCTGCATCTTGTATTTTTTCCCATGTGCCTAGAAAAACATTTACTCTTATACAAGAGACTTTGTTTTAGTCCTTCCTCATAGAATCATAGAATGAGAGAATTTGTGTTTGGGTTGGAAGCAAACTTTGAGATTTTTTTCCAACCACCCTGCCACAGGCAGGGACACCTTCCACTAGACAAGGTTGCTCCAAGCTCCATCCAACCTGGCCTTGAACACATCCAGGGATTGGACAATCACATCTTCTCTGGGCAACCTGATCTAGTGTCTTACCCCCACATTAAAGAATTTCTCCCTAGTAGGGGGGAGAATTATCTCCCTCAACCTCCCTCGACCATGCTTCTTTAAATGCAGTCCAGGATGTTGTGGGCATTTTGGGCTGCGAGTACAGTCATTCTATATATATAGTTAATATATCTGTTAACTATCTTTACATCTGATATTTGTTTGTGTTGAATACACACACATACACTAAGCTACTATTTCAGTTAGTCGATACTATGAAATAAAAATCACCTGCTTAAATTTAAAATTTATTACTAAACTGATACTTGCCCTTCTAAAGCATTTTGTTTGTATAGTGTTTAGCTAGAGGAAGTTCCAAAGCTCAGCAACTTGATATGCCTAAGATCTTTCATGGATTCATCATTACATTAAATCTTTGTATCATACATTGTAAATTGACTTCTGATCACTGGTTTTATACAGATTAAATTAATTGGATCTTCAATGGAATTCATCTATTGTATTCTCGTGAATTGAGAAAATTTGCTATTGCTTCTCTTAATGGTTCATTAATTCTACTACTTATATTTGAAAATGGGATTAAAATTTATTTCAAGAATATCTAATTTATACAGGGAAAAGTTTATGTAAAACAGCTATATTCTAAAGCCCTTTGAAGAACCTGATTTATTAATGACTTAGTACAAACCAATTCAACTTCCATGTTGTCTGATTTTGATCTTTCTAAAGATATTCCCACCCAAACACACATTTTAAAGCTATATATCCTTATAATCCAAATTTGCCCTATTTTCTTTCGCACATTGCCTATCTTTTCTAATTTTCCAGAAGTTCTCACTTAGAATCCAGCAGCATTTATTTATAGGGAAGAGGACAAAACAGCTGTCATTACTAAAGAGCTGTCCTGGGTTGATTATGATGTTAAATTGTATCCCCATTCATCCACCTAACCCAGAGACAGGTTTTATATTCTTAAAATTCCATCTGAGACTAAAAGTGAGTGGAAAAGAAGCACCGAGTCTGTTATCAGAGACTGTACTTGCTCCCCCCCCACATCGGGAGTTTTGACTACAGCACAGACAGACAACAAGACACAGATCGCCTTGGCTTTCCAACTAGCCGGAGCAGAGAGGTCTTCCTGGACTGTTTTCTGTCCCTTTTTATGAAACAAATCGAACCTGCTTTGGACTGGGGACTCGGGGGAGCACCGGGAGCTTGCACCCGTGGACTACCGGGAGCCCAGCCTGGGCAGCGGCATTTTCCAGCGCCAGAGGGACTCATAACAGAGCGAACACCCACAGGAAAGAGACCCTCTGAAGTTTGTCATCTCTTCTGAAGGGCAAGAGGTTTTGTAACTTGATATCATTCATTTTTGTGCGGGGTGGTGCTGTGCCTGTGAAATAAACAGGTTTCTTCCACTTCTCTCAGAGAAATCTCTTCCCGAACCGGTTGGGGGGTGGGGGAAAAGGGCCACGTGGGTTTGCTTCCCGGGGGGGCGGGAAGCCCCACTGGAGGTTTTCTCCTAAATTTGCCCTAAACCAGGACAAGAGCTAACTAAATAAAATGTACTAATGACCAGCAAATCAGACATCAAACCATTAAATCCTAAAGATGCATGGTAGAGGTAAGAGTTGAAGAGAAATGTTTTGTAGGCAACTATCTACTGACATAAAATGTACAGTCTATGGCTCTGCCCTTAGAACTGGATAAATTGTATACAGTACATCTACACAGTGATCATAACCATGAAATCTTCTAATAATCTGGTACCAACAAACAAGTTTTGTATAAGTCTAAAGGTCTCTCTCCCTTTGTCTTTGCCATGAAAATCCTCTTGCAAAACAGGAATTCTTAGTTCTGATGTTAAAAATTATAGAATCCTTCCACTATCCTGAGTTGGACGGGACCCTTCAGAACCATCAAGTCCAACTCCTGTCCCTGCAGAGGACACACCTGAGTGTCACACCAAATGCATGAAAGTATTGTTCAAATGCTTCTTGAACACTCAGGTTTGGTGCTGTGACCACTTTCCTGGGAAGCCTGTCCCAGTGCTCAAAAATCCTCTTGGTGAAAATCTTTCTTTCTGAGATCCAGCCCTAAACCTCCCCTGACTAGATTCAAGCTGTTCCCTTGGGTCCTGAAAGTGGTCAGTAACTGCCCCTCTGCCTCCTTTTGTGAGGCTGTTGAAGGCAATGAAGAGTCCCCTCAGCCTCCTGTTCTCAGGGCTGTATGAGACAAATGACCTCAGCTGCTCCTCACATGGTTTCCCCTCAAGGCCCTTCACCATCTCTGCTTACCTCCATTGGATGCTCTCTAATAGCTTAATGTCTTTTAATATGTTGGGTTTCTGTGGCCAGGTTTTAGTAGCAGATGATGTAGTTTAGTACAGGGATGGCTTCTCTGAGAAGCTGCCAGAAGCTTCCCCCATGTCCAGCAGAGCCAATGCTGGACAAGGCTGGGCCAATTAGAAATGGTGGTAACAACTCTGTAAAAACTTATTTAAGAAGAAAGAAAAAAGGAAAGTTATTATGCAGATGTAACTGAAGTCAGAGAAGAGCAGAGAACATGTGAGAGGAACAGCTCTGCAGATATCCAGGTCACTGAAGAAGGGCAATGCTTCAGGCACTTGAGCTGAGATGACCCTGCAGCCAATGAAGGACAATGGGGGTGCAGATGTTCACCTGCAGCCTGTGGAGGAAACCTACATGAGATCAGGAGGATGCCTGAGAGGAGGCTGTGACCCTGCAGAAAACCCACGCTGGAGCAGGCTCCTGGCAGGGACCTAGAGACCCATGGAGGAGCCCACACCAGAGCCGGTGTCCCAGTACCTGGGACTTCATGGGGGACCTACACCAGAGTAGGCTGTGCCTGGAGGACGACACCCTGTAGAATAGTGACCCATGCCACAGCAGTGCCTGGAAAACTGTTGCCCATGGGATAGACTCACACTGGAGAAGTTCATGGAGAGCTGTCTCCTGTGGGAAGGCCCCCATTTTGGAGAAGGGGAAGAAACCCTCTTAAGGAAGATCCTCTCCTTAAGCAGTGGAAGAAACCTGTAATGAACTGATCATAGCCTCCATACCCTGTCTCCCTGTGCTGCAGAAGGAGGAGGTAGAGCTGGGAAGGAGGGAGGAGTGGAGGAAAAATTGTTTTTAAGGTCTTATTTTACTTCTCCTTATTCTGCTCTGATTTGGTAGTAATAAATCAATATTTCTAATTTGAGTCCTTTTTGCCCATGATGGCATTTGGTGAATGATCTTTCTCTGGCCTTATCTCTGCTCAAGAACCCTTTGCTGTATTTTCTCTCCCCTATCCATCTGCAGCAAGATAGTGAGTCATCCAGCCAAGGTCAACCCACTATACATTGTGGTTACACAGTACTCAAGGTGAAGCCACACCAGTATAGAGCAGGGCAGGATGAACACCTGTCAAAAGACTCCTGTATCTTATACAGGAGTACAAATGCTTTAAACTGAAATCTGGTTGAATGTCTCCACCTACAGACTTGTCTTTTTGAACAAAAGATATTCTGCACAGTTGGGGTTTTCTTGCTTCTTTGGAAAAAAACCCACTTCTAGGTTAACTTGATCATATCTGTCTCAAAATGAGAATTAAAAATTGAACATTCACACTTAGACTTGCTTGATAGCACCTTATAAATTATGGTTTTCACTATGAATAGAAGAAACAGTACAGGTCATGATCTTTTATATTGCACCTTCACATGGAAGAGATCAAAAAGTATCACAAAAATTGCTAACTGTCTCCTGGCAGACTTCTTAGTAAACGAGTATGTACTGTTCATATTTCACCTATGAAAAACTGAAGTAATTTAAGGGTGGATGACATTTTAAAAAGCAGTGAGCAAGTGGAGCACTGTGGTTTAGATCTTGACTGAGCAAGGGTTCTTGTGCTTATGTTCACACTTGGATTAAAGTGAATGGAAGTCCTTTTACATGAAGCCATTGTTCAAATTCTTTGGTAATTAAAGAAAGAAAAACACACTCCCATTTACTTCTTAGTATTTCTTATATTGCTTTTTCAAATGTTCTTGTGGTTTTGATCTCCAGCTGAATAAAACAGAATCACAGTCAAAGAAAGTGGTGACCTCTGTAGCACAAGAAAGCCAGGGCCAGAGTTATCAGTTATTAAGAAAAAAATTATTGCCTTTTTAAATAAACACTCCTCATCTTCTGCATCATGAGAAAGTCTTCTACAGGCAACATCTCAACCAAATAGCATCCTAACATACTTTATAACAAACAGGAATATAAATATATAGCAATAATAACAAAATAATTTGCAATTACAATTGCAATTACAATTTAATTTGACAATTGCACCTATAATACTATCTTCAAAAGGATGAACTAGCATTAAACTGTGCTTAAAGCTTTACTACTTTTGTGTGCTTATTCTTCTTTCATCAGAATTTTCCAGATAAGGCCAAATAATGTGTCTTCCAAAGGCAGAGGGGTTGAAACAAGATCTCTAAGGTTCTTTCCAAACCAAACCATTCTACAATTCTGTGATTCATTCTAAGATATAACAAGTGATGAATGATGACATTATAATATATATTCTCCTACTGGTATAACATTGTAGACTACTATGCTATAAAATAATATAATTTGATGCTACTTAAATATACTGTCAAACCAATTCCTTAACAAACGTGTGATGGACTTTCTGTTTATGGAATATGCACCAGACACTTAGATAAGTAAAAATTACTTGATGTTATGTTTCTATTTCTACCTTCTAGCTTTTATGGGGTAAAAAATGACTTGTTTCCAGGTTTTAGAAAGAGAGGTAACTATGTACTTGGATTTTATCAACTAATTATAAAGGAAAAAAGAAATGCAAAATCACAGTTGATCTGAAGAAACAGTACAACAAAGGCAGCCACCTTTACCTCTATGTCTGCATGGTGCTTTTAAGTCAGTTATGAGATTTGATATAAGAAAGAATAGTGTGTTCTTGTTTTTGCTTTATAATGCTGGAAAACATGACGAGAAACCATAGAAATCTCACTATAATACGTAAATTTCTAAAAAGTGTATGTAGAAGTGTGCTTGTGTACATATATGTATATATAAATATACAGAGACACAAAATAAAATTATTTTACATTTGAGAACACTAATGTTTCTCTGAGACATGTTCAGAATTTTTCTAAATTTACAAATTATTTAAAGTAGCTTTCTCTAGAAGAATTAATGTGAACTAATGCAACCTACCAATTTTCCAGTAGAAATGGTGCCACTGTTAGCAATGGAAACTGAAACATTCTGGGTTAATTGACATGGCAACCACATAAGCAGCATGAAAGTGCTCAGCTTTTTTATGACAAGATTTCTGGTTGGCTGAGAGCTTTGATTCCTTCCTTCTGACCTGACTCTATATCAGTGTGGGCTGATGAGTTCTTAACTCACTAGTTTGTTTGTTTTTATAATGAAAAATGGTATTAAAATGTTATCCTGATCTCCTTCACGATTGTGTAAGCTTTAACAGAGCAAGACATCGAAACATGTGGTGACACCTATTATAATGATCCAATTCATGAAAACTGCCAGGTGACAACTCCACAGCTGCTGTTCCAGAAACAAGGCATGCCATAAGCTAACATGACAAATGTAGAAAACATTCCTCCCCCATGTCTCTCTCAGAAGAGATCCAAATGCCTTCAGACTTCAATACAGTCAGTATTTTACCACTTGTCCAATAAAGAAATCAGTTGTGTTGATTTTCCCCCTCTACACTTTCCTTCCTACTCCTCAGGAATGGGGTGGCTGTTTTCTTCTTTTTTCCCATAAGCTCAAAAATTTTCAAATGTTCATGGCTTAAACTCTTCATAAATTCAGTGAAATCTTCATTTCACATAAAACATATAACTCCATATGATATGACCCATGGAAATAAATTGTGCAGAGCAAAGCTAATTTAATCTTAGGTTATCTGCTAAGTGTTTCATTTTCTTTCCATTCAGTTGAAGAAAATTATGCCCTTAAAATAATTTTATCAGGTTTTTTAAGTCACCCACTGGCATAGTTTTCAATTTTATTCAAAATTTGTATAACTTCAAAATAAATTCAACAGACAAAATGAGATCTCCTTAAAGTCAATTATGATATAAAAAAATGCTGTTGTATACATTCCATCTCTAAATAACTGGGTAAATAAAATTTGTTTTCGTCAAAATATAAAACCAGAAGTAAGCCAGTAATTTAGGAGAGAAATAGGGAACATGTCATCTGGAATTTTCATTATCTTACTACTTTTGTCCAGTACTTGAGGGATCCTTGGAAATTGTCGCTTCCTTGAAAAGTTTCAGTTGGTTTGTTTATTTTGTTGTTTGGAAGCTGTGGTGAATGTTGAGCTTGAAAAAAAAGAAAAATTCTTACTGAGATGAAAAGTCAGATTTATTCCATAATGTGCTAAGAATTATTTAGGGTCAACAGAAACTAGGCTAGTTATTTTCTGCACATCTCAAAAGCTTTAATTGCATCTTTTATCATCCAAAAGCTGAAGGTGGCAGGAAGGTATCAACATTAAAAGAATATGCACTTTCCCATAGGAATTTTATTATCCAGCATTTTGGAACACCTGCCATGCAGTGGTCACTCTCACCATAAGCATCTCCAAGCAACACAATAACATATTTGCTTGGGGTGAAGAGTGAAATTCCCTTTTGTTATGTGCAGATTTGTTGTAAAGCACAAGTGCTGCACTAAACTTTTATGAAAGCTTGCCAGAGGAAATGCTTTTATGAATATAGAGGTTTTAGACTATAATGAGGACTCAAATCACAGTTATTAGTTTAAGTAAGCATGCTTTTAAAGAAATACGTTAAAAGGAACAAAAGAAATAGAAAAGAAAAAAAATAAAGTGGTATTCCACATGCACAGTAAATGAGCTGAATCTTGCTAACCCTCTGGTAGTGCTGTAGTGTTGTACTGTTGCTTCAGTAGTTTCTATAATCTAATGAGGGGAGGCAGTGAGGAATGTGGGTCATACATGATTTGTTGAGGAGTTTAGGGAATTTCTAATGAACACAATCCCACAAAAACAGTTTTGGTCAGATGACTGTGGGAGTAAATGGGCTTTCACCTCACAGATAGACAATTCTTTATAGTCACGGTGAATATGAAACTCAGCAGCATAAACCAACACAAATCATACAAAAGGAAAATGAAAAGAATAAATCATGGTCATTATTCTTTTCATGAGAGAGAATTTCAAATTCTCTCTCTAGATTACTGTCTTTCCCTTATGGTTTTTTTTTATATATAATTCGTATTTCTCTTTATGAAAAAGGTGTTAAGAAAAGCACTAAGGTAATTTTTGCTTTTTTACTGATAGCAATAGCAGCAGTGGAGTCAAGAGTTATCATATAATACTAAGGATTCCAAGTAAATTCATTAAATTCTTCTCTCTGTTATAAAATTTTGTAAAATTTTTGCTCACCCCACTTAGTGCCTTTTTTCCAGAACTGGAGAGTCCTTGCCTACTTAATGATATGAATACACTAGCACATAGTACAGTGGGAAGAGAAGAGCAAAATAATTTTTGCCAAGGGCATCAATTCTCAATTTTATTTTGTAGAATACATGAGCCTTTCAAAGCAAGAGAAGCATATCAGTCTCCTTCAACAACGTCAACAATTTCTCTGTTTAATAACAGAAATCATTATCTGAAAGGTCTTAGCTAATTACCTCTGATATCAGACTTCTATTCCCTCTTAAACAAAAAAATCTCATTTATATTTTAACATCTATGCCATTCATGAGTTTTGTGACTAAGCTGTCATCAGCATCAGCTTCCAGAAGCACTGAGCAGAATTCTGCAGCCCCAAGACCTCAGAGAATGGTAGAGTTCAAGTAGTTCTGTGAAATTTGCTGCAGGACTTGAAGTGTCTGGAAATATTGCTTCATTTGAGGGAAAAAAATAAGGACATTGAAGCAAAACATGAACACTGCAGCCCAGCTGCTTTGGCTTACTAGATTTACAAGAGAAAGTGATGGTTATGTAATTTTTTTTTTCTATTCATGGTAACAACTGTATTCTTAATTTTTTTTAATACTTTCAAAATTCTATCAAAATACTATTTTGTATACTGCCAGCCTCAGTAGCTGCAACACCACACCTGAGAAGGCATTACTAGTTACATCAGCATTGTAGTTCTGCAGATGAAAAAAGATGAAATTAAACCAAATGTCTCCTAAGATGAAAAGAAGGCTAAAAGGAAAAAGAAAAGCATCCCGCAAATTTCAAGATTTTACAAAGAAATAAAACTACATGGCAAAATGGTAGGATATTGTCCAGAAACTCCCATCTTTGTACGCAATGTATGTGTCTTGGAGAAGAATATTCTCAGCAAAATCTGGAAGCTCTTTCAATGAGGTGTCTGATATTCAGACAAAATCTTCTGGTGAGGGGTGTCCACCGAGCCACTTTAGCCTATGGATAGTATGATACACAAGATTTGACTGAGGAATCTGGAGAGCTCTACTTTTGCTCAGTACCTACTAATTATGTGCCTTTCAAATTAGAAAATTATGGAGCCAGAACATTTAATGTTATTTAAAACTCATATATGAGAAGACTGAATAGGAAAGAAAATAATAAAAAAAGCCTAACTCTCAAGGTTCTTCTTTTTTTTCTCTTTCTTCCTTCTTTTTAAAATATATTTTATTTTGCTTTTCAGAATTCTTTAACCAGCTTGCCCAGAGAGCAAGCTCAAAGAAATGGAAAACATGAAAAGTGTCAAAGGAAAAGAAAGACGTAAATGTCAAATATCTTGTTAGATATAGAAATATTTAAATCTAAATTAATTAATACCTTTATTATTAATACCATTATTAATTAACATTAATTAATTAACAATTAAGTATTTTCATTATTAAAAAATATTCTCATACATTCCCAAGGTATTTTTTCCTTAGATTATTTTTATCAGTATTTTCTAACAAAAATAATTTTTGAATGGTAAGACAGTGATCAATCTATAACATTCAGGATTTGACATAACATCAATAGGTGAATAAAAATCTGTAACATATGCAATACAGATATTTTGTTTGTCCAGCTAAAGAGAGTAGGAGTCTGTACTGAATGCAGTGAGGTTGATGATTTCTGAAGATAATCAGTTTACAATAGAAAGACAAATTGCATATCTGTGTAAATTACTGATAGCATCATCAGAGTCTTTAAAATATTTAAAAGTCCATTTCTTCTGACTCTGGCAAGTATTTAGACATGTCACAATTACTCCCAGCTTGAGCATTTTAAGGTATAGTGTTCACTAGCCTCTATGTAATTATTAATTATCCGTCATGAGCATTTATTGTATTGATTTTTTTTTTTAACTTTTCATATAGTGCTTGAAAGTCTGCAGCATTGAAATGTTAATTGAAAACACTTGCAAGTTTATACTTAGTAGTCCCATGGTTCTTCAAAGCATAAAATTTCAAAAATGCTGAGAGTTACTTCAAAAAAAAGGAAGAGACGTTTAACCCAATTATTTGTACTGAGATTACAGAATGTACATATTTTTCTTCCATGAGATTCAGCACATAGAGAAAAGAAGTGTACAGAGAAGAAAAAAATGACAGCACAGTTGTTCTGAAGATTACATGATCAATTCCCTTCCTGTGCTTTTAAAAGTCACTAAGCTCAAGACTCTAAAAAGCCTTGTGCAGAAAAGAGCTGGAATAACTTTTTAATTATGGAGCTGGGGACAGAGTCATGCATTACTCAAAAAGACTAAAATCCTTATGACAGTGTATAACACATATCCTTAAAACTCTTTTTCATGTACTTTTTAGTTCAAGAAAATCTGAAGTCATGCTAATTTAATTCTCTTCAGGTTTTCCAGTGTGCAGATCTACCTTACCAAATAAAACACAGGCACCACCAACTGCATATAGAAGTACCAAATTTTTGAAGTAACCTTTTTGTAAGTTTTTTTTAATTACTGAAAATGCAGCTACTTTAGGTTACTTTTCAGTGGATTTTATATATACAAATTTTCAACTCTGGCTTTAAGTATACTAAACAAATTTTCTCAATTTTGCAGAAGAAATACAATGTTTTTGTACATATGGATGTCATTTTGTGTTATGTTAATGGGAAAGCATATTGTTCTTCTAGTTTTTTTGTCTTGCATAACTAGTGAATTAGTTTGCTATGTCTAAAGGAGTGAAACTGATATGTTATATATTTTCCTTCAACCTTTTCATGATTTCTAAGTTACTCCCAGCTCTTCATATGGATTCAATATCATCAGGCTTTCCTAAGATATCAAGAGGGGGAATGATAACAGTTTCCTTGGATGCAGCAAAAATTAAGACTCTTCATTCTTGCAATCAAATTAGAAAAATTGCATTGGGATATTAATACATTTCAAGATGAATCCTACCTTATATTTCTGCATCATACAACACAGTACTACGTGGATACACCTCAGCATCTGGCAGCCTGCAAAGGCTTTTCTACAGTGAAATTTATGCGTCTTTGTATATAGTTAGAATGATTTTTTAGCATTTTACACTGCCAGAAGGATACATAGGATGAGGCATACATAAATAGAGGACTATAATGGGAGGTATGTCCAGCCTCACAAAATTCAGGGGTTGCTTTCATTAGAAAGCTTTTGATAATAGGCTAAGATTTCATCTAGTCTTCTGAAAGGATGAGTACAAGAAAACAGTGAAGTTGAACTCTATTCTACTCCCTTTTCCCTTTAGATAACCAAAGGGTATACTATGCTAGTATATTTTCCAAACAAATCATACTGCGTGAGTCTGATCTAAGCTTTTGGTCTGCTGCCACATCTCTTTCTTGTTATAAATTTTCTGTAAGTCAGAAGTTTTAATATTAGAGGAAAAATCAAAACTTTACTTAAAAATAAACAAAAAAATTAGTATGGTTTTTATATAAGAATAGAGTACCCTAGGAGTCCAAAGGCTCTGATGACCTTTGCACATAAAATTATGATTCATTAAATAAAATGACAAAAAATCATTATATAACAAGCTGCAGAGAAGTTGTTTGTTAATGTGGCTATGTAACCCTGTGGCTAAATCTCCTGTGTCCTTCCTGATTTATTTTTGAAGGTTATTCTTGATTAAAGCCATTATTAATCTTTCTGTTTAGAAAAATAAGTGTGTAATCACTCTAATTTTAGAGCATCTTTGATATCAAGATGTTGTTTTGCAGTAAGCAGTGGGGCTTTTTATTCATGTGTTGATTACAAAGCACACATCTTACAGGTCATTTCATTACTAATCCACTGCCTGAAGATCATTCTAAGAGAAAATTGCATCCTTAACAAAAATCTCTTCTAGTTACAAGCTAAGTGTGACATCTCTTAGTAGTACTGTTAAACAGTCCAGAAGAAAAACAATAAATTTTTAGATAGGGAAGCAGTACTATGAAAGTATTCAGTATATTTACATTACATATTTAATGGAAAATAAGAAGTAAACAAGAAGGAAAACTCCGGGGTGAAATGCACCTTCCTCAGCCACAACATAGACCAACATGTTTACAATACCTTTTTTTAAATATATTCCATTTATTAAAATTAAATAAATGCATATCACTCCAGTAGCTGTAGAATCTCAGGTTTTAAAGATTAAAGTGTATTTGGTTCAGGAAAAAAATGAGGACAAATTTAGTGACTTGGGCCTGTTGGAATGAGTTCCGAATAGGACCATGAAGATGATCAAAGTGGTGGAGAACCTTTCTTATGAAGACAGGCTGAGAGAGTTGGGGTTGTTCAGCATAGAGAACAGAACTCCAGAAGTTCTGGGGAGAACTTCTAGCAGCCTTCTAGAACCCAAAGAGGACCCAAAAAGAAAGTTGGAGAGGCTTTTCCCGAGAGGATGCCGTGACAGAACGAGGGAGAATGGCTTCAAACTGAAAGAAGACTGGTTTAAATTGGATATTAGAAAGAGGATGGGGAGGCACTGGAGGAAGTTGCCCATAAAAACGGTGAATGATCCATCCCTGGAGGTGTACAAGGCCAAGTTGGATGGAGCTTTGAGAACATGGTTTAGCAGAAGGCACTCCTGTCTCCAGCACAGCAATTGGAACTAGTTCTTTGATGTCCCTTCCATCCCAAACCATTCCTTGAAAATATTGGCAATACTGTCTTCATTGAAGCTGGCACAGTAAAATCCAGTCTTCTGAGCATTAAATAAATCTTGCAAAATCCTTAATCTTTTATTTTATAAAACATTCTACCCATGTATTTCAGTGTAAATAAAAGTACATAAACAAGTGTGTCTTCAAGTGGACTCAAAAGGCAGAATATATATATGCCCTTGTAAAAACTCTTGGTAAATTACTAGAATAATTAAATCAGTCTTTCCCTTTAGGTGTTCATAATAAAGTAGAAAAATTCTAAGCTGGAGAAACACCAATTAGCCATCAAACACTTGTTTTTAGATTTAAAGCAAATCTCTTTTTCACATAATATTTTCTCACCATACTTTGATAAAAAGCACACATCATAAGTCCCATCCCACCTTAGACACCATGAAACAGAATATGAAATGATATTTGTGTGCAAACTATCACATTTTTCTGATTCATTTTCAAGATCTGTGGTATTTACATATGACCTTTCCATTTTTATTAACAGTTTATTGGATTTTTGCATTCTGGCCAGCAGAAGAGAAAGGTAATTTACACAGAGATTTGACAGTTATACACACAGCTATAAACTTCAGTCCATTAACTTATTTCTCATGTAACCTTTATAAGACTCTACCCAGACACCCAAATAAGCACTGTATCTTGTTTTTCTTTAATTTAAAAAGCCCTCATTGTAAGTCCCTACTTATAGAACATCAAGTGCAAGAAAGCTCTGCACAAGCTTTTATCACAGTTTTCTCTGCCTCTTAGTATATAGAGATGTCAATTTAAATTATATTACTCAAGATCAAGTTGTTTATGTACTACTAATGTTTTTGTCTTGAATTAGCAAAAGACAGCAACATTTTAATTATTTTTTTTTAAAATACAGGTGGTTACTCTGATTGAACTCTTGCATGGATATTTAAAAAATCACACATAATTGAACAAACGTACAATTTTGCATGTGGATGTCATCAGATATTACATAAAGACAGGTAAGCACAACATGCACACAGGAAAGCCAGCACAGAAATTCCAGTGAGGTCAGTCCACATATGCTAAGACCTTCTACACAATTTTCTGACTTTATCTCCAGAATATGGATGTCTGTCAGCAAAGCATTCCTATAGATAAGTTATCTTTGATGCACATTGTGATCTTGTGAAAGACAAGACATTGATTACATTTAACCTGTTTGCAGGAAATTTTCTTGCAAGGTACTTAAAAATATAAGGATGGAATCTCCCACAAAATTGCTTCTTTCAGAAAATGAAAGGTTTCTTAGTATTTTACAGGTCAAAAATAAAATTATTTTTAAAACGAGCAAAATTCTTAATAGACTCCAGCAGACAGAATTTTTCTTTAAATTTACATAATTTTTTATTTTTTCCTTAGCAATGGTAAATTCATATTTCACAAGGGTAAATCAGATTATGTCAATATCTAACTGTCATAGTCACTTCAGCTCAGTCTTCTCAGTCAAAAATTAAAGTCTTCCTAAAATAGTTTTAAATCAGAACTATTTTTATGTTTTATGAATAAGCTAAACAGGTAGAGTTTTTAAACAAAACAAGAAAGAAAAATACTAATTTTTTCCTGCTACTTGAATTCTGGGAAGTGAATGTGAATGAATTAATGAATGATTATTAGAGAAAAAGAAATTTTAACTCATGAAAAAATAAATTTTGATTTACTAACGTAGCTGTGAAAAATAAGCTTGTTGTTTAAGTCTACTTTCTATTTGTCCAGCCATTAAACATATATAGACTATAAACTATATAGACTATAAACTATAGATAGTGTCATTATCAGGGAAAAAAATCTGAATTTTAACATATTTCTACAACACAGCAATAAGTTTCAAAGGGAAAAATATAGAGAAATATATAGTGTTGTCTTTTCAGATTCCAACAGGAAAAGATTCATCCCTTATAAAGACCAGGAGTCTTCCAAAGGCAATTGAGATTCAAATCTTTTAATGGTCAATTGGAACAGTATATGTACTTCCTTCTTGATTTAACTGATAAAGGTGACAAGTAACAGTTCTTTAATCCTCAGAGACTATGCGGGGTACAAGAGGGATACAGTGGAGACTGAACAAATGTCCTGATTTGATGTGAAACTTTAAAGGCAGTTCACTCTTCTGCAAATGTCCATCATCCAGAGAGTGTAAAATGGAATGACAGATACCTATAGAGATTAGACAACTCCAGCATTCAGCTCACCCTTTATGGAAATGCACGCTGGGGTTCACTGTCCTCATTAAGCTAAAGTGGCAGTGACAGAGTGTGCTACCTGGGTGGATACAAGGAATGGACATGATTCGTTAAAACAAAAAGCAGCAGTAGTGAGTAATTTTAGCAGAATAATAGATTTAAGCAATGTTAAGCAAACCTTACCAGGCTTCTTTTCAAGTGACACGATCTAGCACTATAGGGAGAAGAGAACTACAGTCAGGATGAAAAGGAAATTTTGAGAAATAACTTTTAGATGATGTACATTTTTTGTTATTAAAAAAAAACATTTTCACACTTTGGTCTACCCTCTATTGTTGCCATGGTTCTGTGAAGGCACAGTCAATGAATGGCTCATGTTATACTTTATCAAAATTTCAATAAATACACTTTGCCTTTGGAATAACTGTGTCAAACTCATCTGCAATAAATAAAAAAGCAAGAATAAAGAAAAACGATTTCTTTCAGAGGAAAACTCCTATTTGAATTCTGGGAAGTTCTAGGCTTCAGAGTGAAATAAATATTCCAAGGATTGAATTCAATTGCAGCCAAGGAGAAATCAAGATTCAGAATATTTTGTGCTCTAAATTGAATGGAGGTGGATACTATATCATCATTACAGGCATCCAAAATTTAAACTTCTGGATTATGATGCTTAGGTTGCAACTCATCAACTGAGACAAAATACCTTATAAGGATAATTCTTCTGAATACATAACACTGCCTCTAAAACATAGTAAGTTAAATATTTATTTTTTTCTCTGTGAATAACAAAATAAATCTAACCATTTTATGTGTATGCTTAATTTTTAGACAGTTAAAATTCTGAGCATTCTGCTAAATTGAGATAATATATTTTTGAAGAAGCAGTGATTGATGCCTTGTAAATCAAGATAAATAAAAATACAGCTGAAGTTTTTAAACAGTGAAAAATAAAAAATAGCAACAAGGCAATGTAAATTGCTGTAGTAGCTTACTGTAAAATACTATTTATTGGGAAAGAGAATGATTATTGCATTAAACATAAAACACTGCAGTTGAATGCAAGTTTCCAAAGGAGTGGATACTCCTGCTAGCCTGAAAGAACTTAGTATGGCACCAGTTGGGCCAGCAGAGAGACCACCCCAAGCCCGAGGAGCACTTTAGCCATGACAGCTACTGTGTTTCTCTTGATACCTTAGTAAGAGCATTGGATGTTTCTGTAAGGCACCAACTTGAACAAGGGAGACTTACATAGAAATATGCACATGAATTGTCTAAACGTTGTCCGTTCATGTTCTCCCCTGCTATATTTTTTGTATTTTTATACTGCTCAGTCACTATGCCATGCTGCTCACACAGAGGATTTTCAGATCAATATAAAGTTGGAAGGATCCCTAACATCTCGTTCTTGCTCTCAAAGGACTGTGCCAATTTTATATCTTTATTTTTTTTAATATACTTCTCTTTTTTTTCTGAAATAATTTTGAATAATATGCTTCCTTGCCAGTAAAAAGAATGAGCATAAACTCTGATTTATTCTCCCCTGTAATTCCCCAGTTCCTCGAATTTTGTACACATTTATGGTTACCCATGAAAAAAACTTACTAGATACCCCACAATTAACCTTTCACCCAGTTGCAGCTATTATGCACTGTAGAACTAGCTTTTTTGGAGAGAAGCACGATGGATTACTGTGTGGTAATGCATCTGATGAAAACCAAGCTGAAGGCAGGCCTAGTTCCTTCCTCAGCTATGAAGAAACTAATTTCTAATATTGTACAACAATTTAAGAGAAATAATTGAGACACTCAGGGCCTGTACTGTTACTTCTTAACAATACCACAGAAATATTTATTTTAATCTATTTTGTTTGTTGAATTTTGAAGCTTCAAAATATCTGCTTATTTTTTAGTTTCATACTCATTTATTATAGGCCTTTACATACTATAACCTAAAGAGAGAGAAGGAAACAGTTGTCAGGACACCCTTTCAGAAATTATAGTCTTGAAACTTTTTTTTCATCTTCCTCTCCATCAGTTGTATATCTGTATATCTGTAAATCAGTATATCTGTAGTGATAAATATATAACCAGTCCCATCTCCATGGAAATTGTTAGAAGAAGGAGAAGATATTTTGTCTACAATATAATATACAATCAATTTAAGACAGGCAAAGGTAAACGCAATGGGAAGGACCAAGCTGATGATGCGGAGCTTGTTGCACCCCAGGATAGTGTTGGTCATTTTGGCTGCCAGGACACGCTATTGTTGATTTTTATAACTAAATTTTTCATATCAGTTTTGAGTTTAAAATGGACTCCACCAATATTAATTTAGCACCATACTTAAGTAAGCTGAAAAGACACTGAGAAAAAATATAATTTTCAGAGGTTTTTTTTTTTTTTCTATGAAAATTGACTGTAATAGCACAGATGAATTCAGTAAGCTTGAGCCACATAATAAAACTCTGTATGCTAATATAGTGTCACCTGAAGTTCAGCCATCCAGTAAAGCCTGTCTCAGACAGAAGTTATCAAGTAAACACAGAAAAGTACAAATGATCACCAGAGGGAAGTGACTGTGTTGAATGAGAATTGAAAGAAATTTCACATATATTAATGGCAAAATGTCTGTTTCACAGAGTAAATTACACACCAGCAATAGAATGATTGACTGCCTTGGGAAAGTACAGAACAGTACATGACAGAAAGAGGAAAATAACATTGAGAATTTACATCAGAATTAATGCAGGAAAGATAATTCAGAGTGAGAAACAAGTGAGTAGATTGGCCCAAATTTCATAGGCTAATATGCTAAAAAGAATTGACATAAATTCTGATTTCAAAATGGCAGAGGCTTTCTAGTGTAATTTTATTTAGGTTAGGTATCCTTAAAAAACTTGAGAAAAGCAGTTAAAATCTTAAAATACCACCTAAATGAAAAATAATTCTACACACTGCAAGGCAACTGCTGAGTAATATTTACCAAATCAGGTAGTTCTCTACAAGGACCAGTAAATGGAGACAATTCCACAAATGAGCTGAAAAATGGAAAACTCTTTTGAGAGTGACACTACTTCAAAGCCTCATTTCATTTTATGTGCTCAAGGTATCTTTTTATTTTCTGCTCTATATGAATGAGCCAGATTGCTAAAATAAACAGCTGTCTTAACATCACCAAACTAAATACATGCAGCTGCTTTTGCAATCCAGTATGGATTAGAAATAAAATTTAAAACATAAATTATGAAAATATTAAGCATTACAGAAGATGACAAAAATTACTATATACAGCTTAAGCATCATATGGAATTGGGGGGTTAATGATTAATTAGAATGAGTTTAGATGCCTTATGATGGATAACTTACGTCTAACTGGACCAAACTCAGAAAGCACAGAAAATTCAGAACTAATGAACAGTGAGAGAATAAAACAAGGCAGGAAAGATTTAGGTTGCGTGAGTTCTCTTGAGGTGCTGAAATCCAATAAAAGCTATAGAGCTTACCCTAAAAATGGTTGAGAGAGCAAAAAGAAGCAGGTAATTTTCTATGGATTTCCCACTATAGTACAGTAACTAAACTATTTTACCATTATTATTAAAATCCCAGAGATGTTGCGCTATCATGACAGTACAGTATCCTTGGGCTTTGCTTGGCTTGATTTTTTTTCAGCTTCTCTGAGCAGCAGGTTTGTGGCAAGTGACCACTGTCTCATCAGCTTCTGCTGAAGCTCTCTGAATGACAATTACGGTCAAGTCTGACCAGCAAATGGGGTCCTGGCACAACAAGAAATTGCCCTCACAGTCAGCTGTGGCTGGGGAGGCCCAGTGAAACTTTGAGACTTGAGAGGGACACCAAAGAGAAGGAAACAAACTGTGACAGAAAATCATAAGCAATCCCAAGAAGACCCAGAACTGAGGGGGAAGAAACTTGTGCTATGAAGAACATGAGCCTCCCAATGAGGACCTATCAAGTTGTTGTCACAACTTACTGCAGACAGACACACAACACTTTCTTTTGAGGAAAACTGAATTGGTGGGATCCAGAAATACATTGAGAAGGTGAGGATAAAATAAGAGAAAAGGTCTAGATGCTTTTCTAGGTATAATAAGGGAGGAGAGTGTGGCTGGGCTTTCATTTTATTAATAATAACTGTTATTAATGGATCTTTTCTGTATCAATCAAACTAATTAGAGCATTTAACTGCTCTATTGGTCTAATAGCAAACTCTTAGCTTCATATATAGTATGTGTTCTTTTGCCCAGTTTAACTGTAAGGTTTTTTTCCAATGTCTGAAAGCTCCAGAAGGTCAGCAAGTGGAATGAGTTTGACAGAGAGTTGCAGTAGTGTTATGAGCAGCACAAGCATGTCTCATGCCAACAAAGATTAGACTGGCTGATGGTGGCTCAGGTCAAAGGGGAGTTTCACAACTGTAAGGTGCTACCAAAAAAGACAGAGGTTCTTATGTTGTCCAAAATACTAAGCAAATAAACATTTTTTTCAGGGGGTTTCTTAATATTTAAAGAAAAAAGGAACACCAACATCAGAAACAAAAAGCTTCTAAATGGTTATTGTGACCATAACATTTGTGTTATTTGAAGAAGCAAGGAAGAAGGTAAGAAAGAGGTGCCATTAAATATCATATAGAGCACATAAGTGGCTGATGAGTAGAAATTAAATACGGGAAAACAGACTAAACTTCAGGATAGACTATTTTTGAAGTATTATAAATTAATATTTGCAGAAATAAGAATCTAATTATTTTTTCCTACCACATTCTGCCATATCCTGCTTTAATCTTCATTCTTTGATCTTGTAGTCAAGTCAATATTTTTGTCAATATTCTGCTCCTTCTTATGGATGTCTAAGATAGCTAACTAAAACTACAGTGATGAGAAATCAAATTAAAAACAACAGCTCTATTCTTAAACACTTTACAGTCTTTCAGAAGAGGCTGCTTGTTTAAATAGCTAACCTCCTTATAAAACTAGCAGCCATTTGAGCAATGTCAGCAATCAGTTTTTACTGGATTTGTTTTTTTCAGCTTCCATTTCATTTTGCTAAGGACAAAGTTTGGTGATTTTGTGTGATTTTAATTAGATGCATGCCTATGGATTTTGGAACTGAGTCTTTAAATTTCACTTCTCAGATGTTTGGGTTTTGAACTACAAAAGAAAATTAGTTAACAGTGAAAATAATCTTCAAAGGATTTAGTTCTTTCTGCCTGTGTTTCTACTTCTTTTTTTTTCTTTTCTTAATGTGTAATTGAATAGAGAACAGCTAATTAATTCATTGTATAGCTAAGAAAGAGATAGGGACTTTTTGTTGAAATGCAGAAGCCAGTTTTCCATCTCAGCATTTTAAAAATTGGACTGTCTGTTGTGCTTTACTGCCTGTTAGACAAAAAAAGTGTATTACAAACCTTCAAAACTAGTGCCCAAAATCTTCTGTTTCTTCCAGGATCATGAACACCTCTAAACATATGCTAGACTCTAATCAGGGAAGTTTTGCTGAGAGTAACTTTTTCTATCAAAAACTCTGTAATTTATTTTTTCAACATGATTTCTCTAGACTTTCGCCATCATATGACCTCTATATTGAATGAAATTTAAAAAAAAAAAAAAATTATTGTAAACTGATAATACCCCTAGCCATAACCAACCTTCTATTTTCTAGTCAAGTAATTTATAATGAGGTTTGTCTGGTTTGTTTTAAATATTTCTTAATCTTATTTTTAATTATCTTGAATACCAGTGTCTTTAAATATCAACCATTATAGATCTATTAATGTTTCCTTTTTGCTCTCCCCTTCTGAAGGTTTAACTCTTGCTCCAAGTTTTAATTGTTTAAAATATAGTTTTCTAGCTTCTGAAGTACTCCCAAAATACCCTTTTTTTTTTCCCCCCCCAAAAAGGAGAATTCATAAAATTTTAGAATCATAGAATGGCCTAGGACTTTAAAGATCATCTAGCTCCACCCCTGCCATGGACAGGGACACTTTTCACTAGAGCAGGTTGCCCAAAGCTCCATGCAACCTGGCCTTGAACACTTCCAGGGATGGGGCATCCACAGCTTCTCTGGGCAGCCTGTTCAAGTGCCTCATCACCCTGACAATATTTTTTTTTTTCCTAATATCCAGTCTAAACATATTGTCTTCAGTTTGCAGCCGTTCTCCCTTGCCCTGCCCCCCTTTTTAACAGGGCCTAGTAAAAAGTTACTCTGCATTTTTCCTGTGGTCTCCCTTCAGGTACTGTAAGGATGAAATTAGGTCACCTCAAAACCTTTTATTCTTCAGGCTGAACAAAACCAGATTTTCAGCCTTTCCTCATAGGAGAGATGCTCCATCCCTCTGATCAGCTTGGTGGCTCTCCTCTAACAGGTCCCTGCCCTTCCTGTGCTGGGACCCCAGAGCTGGTGCAGCCCTGCAGGTGGGGTCTCAGCAGAGCAGAGGGACAGAATCCCCTCCCTGGCCCTGCTGCCCACGGTGCTCTGGATGCAGCCCAGGACACGTTTGGCTCTCTGGGCTGGGAGTGCCCATGGCTGGGTCATGTCCAACCTCTCAGCCAGCAGCACCCTCAGGTTCTTTTAGTTTTCAGAAATGAAGGCTACTACTACAAAATGGTTTACTTATATTTCTTTTCATTTTATATATTTTATTGCAATCTGAATAAAAGAGGGAGGCTATTTACTTGTTAACCTTGTACAATGTGACAGGCTTAATAAAGTTGGGAAAATTAAATTTAAAATATTTTTATGTTTCTTTCAATTTGAGATCATGTAATATTGACTTTAGTGGATCATAGCAGAGTATCAAAAAAACACCCTGTGAATAGTATGATCCACTGTAGTTCCAAACTTTCAAAGCATAAATCTGTTATACAGATTCTTATTAGATATAAAAGAATAAAACCAGAAACATTACCAGTTGAATACATAGTGCAACATAAAATTGAAAAAAAGAACCTCCTTCTACACTTTTATAATTTCTTCTAAGGGAAACAATGTCTTGTTGCATGCAAAGCCTTTTCATATAGAGTACCATTCATTTTACAACTTTATGATTTTAGTACCACAAAATTTTACTGAATTAGGAAATATACTATTTTTATGGGTTTTTTTTCACCAGGAAAAACAGATTAAACCACTCATGCATGCAATCAATCTGTTAAGGAAAGAAGAGATTACTGTAACCTAGAGATTTCCCCTTGTCTGCTGGTAAACTGATAAAAGTGCAGAGAACAGCTTATTCTGCATGGTCCAGATCATACTCCCTATTAAATTTGTATAGAAGTCTGCTTAAATTAAATGTGACTAAATAAATATCTTTTTCTCTCTGAAGTTTTTAGATCTTTCACAAACAAGCTAGCTCACTGGAGGTACGATGAAATGCAAACCATCAGGAAGACATCCAGCTACATGATAGGAATAGGTCCAGAAAAACTCCAGCTGTTTATGCAAATGGTGATACTGAGTGGCTGGCAGCTTATCAAGGACCAGAGGATCAGTGGCATGTTGATGTACTCTTTTAATGGATGTTTGCTGCATCAAACAGGACAAATAAACAGAAAATTCCCAACAAAGTTTAAAAGATTTGCTGAACTGGGACATTCGACAGTATGTCATCTAGTCGCAATCAATTAAATTTGCCCAGAGGTTATGCTTCTCTATTGCAGTTCTGTATCTCTTCAGGCCAAAGTATTTTCTTTTTCTCAAAGCAGTTTCTGAAATGCAGCCACTTATCAGGTGCATGCTGCCAACAGATCTCCCATTTTGTTCTTTCTTTTCTTCAATTTGGCATCTGAATATTTTTCTGTGTATCTATGTTATGGTTTTATTTTGTTGCCTCTGAAGAGAATGAATTCTTCTATTTAATTAACTGAAAATTAATTTAATTTATTTTTGTAATATTAGCTTAGTTGTAAGAATAGATCTAAAAACATGTGCATGAAACAATGAGAATCTGGATCTAAAATGTCTCTAGCTCAAAAAGTATCTAATAAAGCACTCAATCATTGTCCAAGCATTTAATGTTCTCTCAAGCACATGAAAACCAAGACAGTAATGCCTGTAGAATGAAAATGCAAGTATTTTTCTTCTTGTCTCAGCTGTGTCTTGTCACACATATTCCCCAACAGCAAACAATACTGACTGACTCAGAGTCTACAAAGGCTGCTGCTTTCATTTAAACTCATAGGAAATGAGAAGTGTTCAGGCAGATAACATTCCCTTGCTGTAGAGATAAAGATGTATGAGGGATTTTATTTGCTGTAGAAATGAGGATCTTATTTTCCTTCCAAATGTCTTCTCCCTGTTCATGCCTGTGATGTATACCAAGATACACATCCAGATCCCTTACTCAGCATGAAATTCACCACAGGCTTTTGGGAGCATGCTTTCACTAAATTTACCTATCCACACTGGATATCTGAACAATGATGAATCAGAAAAGGCTTCAGTATTTTTAAAAATCTGGACATTAAAATATTATCTAGATTTTCAAGCAAAATGATAAAATAGAATTAAAAAGCAGGATTGAAACTGCACACCAGGTGCTGCTTGTTTGTCTGGTATAACTAGACCTCAGTTCCTCACCAAGACTAACATCCAGTACAATAAAGCATTCTTTTCATCTGGTAGAAAAACAAGGAAGAAAACAGAAACATTTCTTTTCATGTCAGTTTAAGACATTCTTGAGTGGCCTTGTACATGATCAAAATCAAGCTTGTAACACGTTTTTCATCTTCTGGAAGAACCTGACAGCATTTGCTTTTAAACTTTCATTTTCCAAGAGAAAAATATATTGTAAACAAAGGTCTCATGTTTCCTTCTGGGGTTGTTTGGGCTTTCTTTATCATTGTTTTATTTGTGGTTCATGTTTCTTTTTTTCAAACTTTGTTTGCTTCATTCACTTTATGGTGGTTTCCTGACGCATCATGTGGGTCTGGAAATGACCGAGAGACACAAAAACATAATTAGTTGCTAGCTCAAGTTCTTGGTTGCATTAGAGTCCTTACAAGTTACTACGGAGGCTTCTGTCTTTCTCATGATGTCCATGTCTTATAGATTTGCAGGTTGGAATTAACTAGGGGGCAATGGAAAGGACAAAGTTTTGTTCTCAGCAGAGGACAGCTACTAGATTTCCTGCACATTCGTTCATGATTTGAATGCTATCTTGTGGCACACTGCTGACTTCACTTCTCAGAGGGAAAACACTTTTGCCTGCACTGTACTTAGCACTATGGCCTTGGGTTATTGACTAAAAAATATACAAATATTACTGTGAAGGAATAAAAATAAGTGTTTTCCTTGTGACACTCCTGTAACATTCCAAAAAGATTCATTAGTTGCTACAATAACTATAATAATGTTCTCAGGAACGTTAAAACACTTTGATATGTGAAAGCAAAAATGAAAAAAATTTGCACACTACTAAAAAGTTTTTCCCTTTTATCCCAACTTCCTGCTACCACTGTGTGGGGGAAAAATTTGCAGTATGCAACTTTTATTCATATAATAACTGAATACTTTTAGATGCATATAATTTTGTAAAAATATGTATGTAGAAGAGTTCTAAATTCTTCCTGACACTCCCTCAAGAAATGAAATTTTTTTACAGTCTTAGTAAATTACCTTTGCTCTTTTAAGGCCTTCAGGAATATATTGGCTTATCTCTCTGAGTTTTTGATTTCATGGCTGACTAGTTATGAATTTACATTTAATAAGTAAAAAAAAAAAAAAATAATCCCAACGTTTTCACCTACAAATCCCTCTCTGGTTCCTCATGCTCTGATTAATGTGTAAAGCAGTAATATCTCAAACCTGTAATCAGGCCATCACCTTCTGCTCAGATTTTTCATTGATGTTTAACATCCAGGCTATACTAAATCTTCATGAGATCCCTACAATACAGCCTTTTCTATCTGTTCTGTGGCAAAATCTATGGCCTAAGCTTTTATTTTCCTGGATCTCCACATCATTTAACATATGCAATTTTCTTATTCCTAAAAGTCAGCAGTTAATGTACAACTATTAAATCTTCAGATAAATAAATTTTCTAAAATGTTTTGTTCACTTGTTTGTTTTAAATTACTGTTATGACTGGCCTTTAAAAAGATGACACTGTGAAGGGTGTGAGTTCCTCAAAAGTTGCAAATTCTTACTGTGTTAAAAACCTAACCAAAAAATAATGTGTTTCATTAGAACACAGTGCTACTTACACTGTGAATAAGGGTAGTAAGGATGAATACCTATGTTAGGGACCTCTTAAGTTGTTGCTTGATTTGAAGGTTGAAAGAAAGTGCATAGGAACAGCTCAGAAAACCCTAATTACTCACATCCAAAGCTGAACTCTGAGTTCATTTGATTTAGGAGCCCACAGGCCAGTTTTGCTAGTATATTGTATAAGATTAATTGGTAAACAAATCTGATGATTGTTAGCTGGGAGAAAAAAAATAAAGATTAGCATTAAATTATCAAGATACAATTCTCCCTACACTCTGTTTTCACTAGATCATTACAAAGAATACCAATGAAACAGTAATGTTAATAGAAGGACATTTTTGCCTAAAGTTAATGGAGATAAATATAACCATAAGTTTACAATTCACCCACCTATGATTGTGAATAAGACATTTTGTGTGGTTTAGAATAATTTATCTTTAAAATTATTATTTCTATTGAGGAAAAAAGGGAGCTGTAATAACTTGTTCTTGTTTACAGACCTTCCAGCCCTTTCAATATAGTGACTTCATTTGAAGCTTGTTGACCCAAAGGAGTCCTAGCTCACTGCTTAGACTTTTGATCCAAGTTGATTACAAATTCATAGGAACTATTTGCAATTTTGTTTTTTGGCTGGTTTGGATATTCTGTGAGTCTGTGATTTTATTAAACCAAGATTTAAAAAAAAAATAAATTATAAAGGTATTGAGTTTTGCTTGAGGGTGAGGAAAAGAGAGGACTTATTTTGTGTTGCTTCAATTCACAGTCCCTTTTTCTTTTTTATACTTGTTCAAAGAAATCTGGGAATTTAACTTTGAACAAGATTGATATTAAAGATTTTAGACCAATATCCGTCACAGTTTCAACATGAAATTTTGCAAAGACCAAGTGCAAAGTGAGCGTCTTGGGTTAATTCCCTCAGACATTTGGAACATTTCTGCCTTATTTTTTCACTCTTGAAGACTTATAATTACAAGAAGTTGAAATTACATTTTCAAGAGTTAAAACTTTTTTGCAGGTAGAATATTTTGACATTAGAAACTGAAATCCATTACCAGCTCAGAGAAATATTTAAAGGTTAACCATGGCTAGGAATTTCAAATGATTATTAGATTAAGCCGGTTGCACTTCTGCCACACCACCGAATGACAGAGTCCTATTTAGTACTTGTGCCGAAGCAACAGAATGGCTTGACCTTTCAATAGGTAAGATATCGACCTGTGAAAGGACTCCACACAAGCCTTGTGAACTACCTAAATTGAGTTTAAATCTTTGACCAAGAATTCTACCCCTGTTCCATGAGGTACGTTTCATTCTTACTGAATATATAGTAAATTTCTCTTTATTTCTCTGGAACTAAAGGAAGGATTCAACAAAAGAAAACTTGTAAATAAGTGTTCCAAATATTATTCTCTTTCTTTGTGTCATTTCTGTAAAATGGAGTGTTGTTTCTTTTGTGGTTATAAGTAAGATAGCAGTTAAAGTGGCATTTGTTTCTCTCCCTCCCTGCCTTAATATTTTAAAACTAATTAAAGATGGTTTTAGACCACTTTTTAATGGGCAATCTCTATTTTCATAGTGCTTATGTGGCTCAGCCTACAAAGCTGAAGAAGAAAATTGACACTGCTTTCCTCCTCTTAGAAACAATTATATTCTCTGGCAGTGACATTTATGCAGTGCTCTATGCAGTTCTCTGATAAGAGTATGCATGTGTGCTTTCCTCAGTTTGAAAGGAAGTGCTCATTCATATGTTCACGAAGTCACTATGTAAACATGAAATAACCAACAGGCTCATTGTTTAGAAACCCAAGTTAAGAAAAGGAACTCTCATACTGTTTTTCTTCACTCTGTCCTAGAGAGAAATTTCCACACTTTCATCAAGATGCGGTACCAAACTGTCCTATAACAGTTCAGGACAAAACAGGGGTTTGATACCTACTAATGTCTGAGAAAAGAGATACAGACATTTTGTGGGCAAAATCCCTCTTTGCCTCTCCTCCCATTCTTTCCCTGTGAAGCAGTGACGATTTCTCTTTCCTAATACCTCACTTTCTTATAGATAAATACAAAGAAACACTGCTCCTTCTCATTATTTCTGTGATACATTTTTCATATGTTTATCCTGTTAGTGACCAAGGACAGGAACACAGTCACAGATGACATTTTTATATTTGACGAGATGGTGAGTGAGCACAGCCAATACAGGTTTACCAAGAACAGTTTCATTCTGAGCAACTCTGTTACTCTCTATGCTGTGGTACTGCATAATCTCTCACAGTTTAGCATCAAACTAGCATCATAGTTTGCAGACAACACCAAATTGAGTGAGGCAGTCAATATGCTGTACCTCAGGGCTGTTTTTCACGGGAATTTTGACAGGATGGAGAAATAGACATACTTCTCACAGAGTTCAATGAAAGGAAATTCCGAGTCCTGCATTTAGGATGAGATAACTTCTTCCAAAAGTACAGCCTGTGGACTGACAATACAGGAAGCAGGTCTTCAGACAAGCACCTACACATCTGGCTTGACAACAAGTTGAACATGAGTCAATAGCGTGCTCTTGCAGCAGAGAAATCCAACCAAGAGTGTAGCCAACCAGTCCAGGAAAAGGGACGTTTCCTCTCTATCCAGCACTTGTGACAATGCAGCTGTAGCACTGTGTCCAGTTTTGAGCTCTCCAGTAAAAGAAGGATATTGATATGCAGGAAGGAATCAAAAGGATTGACACCAAGATGGTCAAGGACTGAAGCAGTGTGTGCATTGGAAGACAATGAGGGAACTGATCAGTTCAACAAGGAGAATTAAAGACTTTATTGCTGAGTACAAATACTTGACCAGGAATACAGTGGAGACAATCAAATCCTTTCCAGAGCAACAGACTCTTCTACAGCAACAGGCCAGGAATGAAGGAACACAGTTTGGCATACGAAAAGGATTTTTCTTGTAGCATAAGAATGTTCAAATACTGTAAAATATTGCCAAGAGAGGCTGTGGAATCTGTGTCTTTGGAGGTGTTCAGGACTTGATCAAACAGGACTGAAAAACCTAATCTGCTTAAACTTGTCTGAGATGGAGATTGGACTAGATGACCTCCAAACATCACATCCAAACCTGTATCCATCATTCCTATCAGGAATCAGCTCACTAAAGGCAATGCAGATAGTACACTTTGAAACCTGCAAAATGTAAAAGAAAAACATGCAAGAACAGATGCAGGGTTTCAATGGCCACACCATTTGAAAAGAAAAAAAAAAATAACAACACATCAATCCCCCAAAATTAAAAAAAAAAAAAAAAACCCAAACAAACCAAAAAGACCCAGGTAAAAACCCTTCAGAAGCATCATTTTTATGCTCCAGTACTTCTAGTTCAAAGTCCAGGTTTAAGATCAAACTCTTTAAGGGTGAGGTATTTTCCAAACAAATCAAAACTGCATTCCTATTAAATTAAAAATTCCAATTTCATGTGAGTAATCAAGCAAATGCCTAGAAATTTTTTTTTGTTTCAGGTTGTTGGTTAGGTACTGTTTTGAGGGGGAAGGGTGATTTTTTTTTTTTTTTTTTTTTTGTGCTTTTAAACTGTTTTTTTCTTTTGAGGGTTGTTGGTATTTTAACACATCTATTTTTCTACAGAATCACAAGCCATTTCCACATAGGCACCTGCAGTTTTTGTTTATTTCTGTATATCTGACTTGGTATTTTAAGTGATTATTTTCAAGAAAAGTGAACACTTAGAGGACAGGAGTGCTTTTATTGCAGTCACACATCTTTAGAAATATGTTTCCATAAGCAAGTGTTGTAAGAAGGCTATTTGGTTTATTTGGCTATTTGGTTATGTTGTAAGAAGGTAATTTGGTTTATGCAAGTACGCATCAGAAGAGAGTGCATTCCAGGAATTAACATACTGTAGTACAGAAGGAAAGAAGGGTGTTAACTGCTTCAGTGATACCCACAGCAGCAGGCTACAACAACAATAGCAGTATCAGCAGCAAAATATCTTTTATTTTCTCTCCACTGTTTATAAATGAGATTGAGCATATGGATATGTAATTAGGGTTATTTCACTAGATCAGACTAGAGATCTCCAAACAATCATAAAAAGGGTTCTTCACGCATAACGGTTTATACAGGCTTCTTAAAACACCTGCTAATACATTAAAGAGCACATATTTGTCTTGATGTAAAAATCTTATGCATGCAGATTTTGCTGAGGCTTTTTTTTATGATTAGAGTGACTTCCATAATTGAATGTACAGCTGCATTATTTAATGTCTACTCCTACTGTTTTCTCCTGTTCTTGTCTCAATTTCTGAAATATTTACTACAATTTATCCCATTTTAGATATTGATCTAATTGGGGAGATTCTGCACCGCTAAGGGTGTTCCAAGAAGCCAATTTTCTTTTAGTTCACATATCAAAACAGCTTCCCCAATTTTTCATTTTCAACCCAGCTTCCAGGTCATGTCCTCTCTCCTAAGCAGACCTTTTAAACTTTCCTCCTTTTCAGTCAGTCTCCCAGGTGCCCAGTTGAACCAGTTCCAACCTGCCCCCTCTCATTTTACAGTCATTATCTTTCTGAAAAATAGTTTTTCTTCTCCCACTTCTTGATAGTTTTTAGCTCTATTCTCTTCCCAGCTATTCTGACATTCTGAAGCCCAGATACTTCCAAGACTAAGGTGACAAAGGAACTAAAATAAAAGTTGTATTTGTTTTTGTGTGAAAAGACCACTTTGGCTTCCATAAAAGTACCCAACTTTTATTACATGTTAAATTTCTAAACATTAGAAACTTAGCTGTATGTCGCTACAGATAATCATGTTTCAAAATCAAAAGTCCACAGTGGGTGAAACAGGACATCCTTAAGACATTATTATAATAACCGAAAAACACACAGCAGGCTTGCTTTCTGAGAGGTTTTCTTTAGGCTGTAAAAAGTTTTTCAATAGTTCATATCTTTCTACTGAAATCTGGAGTGGAATTCTAATTATCAAAGATTATGATAAACCATGTGTGGAATTATTTTCTTTTATTAATCTCAACATACTCAGTGCTGTCCAGGAAAAGCTGTATGGTCTATGTGCCATGTTATGTGTTTCAGGAACATAGTGACAGTATTTCTACAGGAGATAATAAGAATCAATTTTGTAAGTGCAGCAGTTATCAAGGGAAATGAAAAATGTTAATTTTATTTGAAGTACCCTTATGTCTAAAATATGGATATTTGGTAATTGTACAAAAGGAATTAATATATGGATTAACTGTAAAGACTGAATTAGCAAGGAGATAGCATTAATACCACAAAATAGGGATGAAGTAGAAAATATAGTTGAGAAAAAGATAGAAAGCATGAGAAGATAATATTTTTTAAACTGAAGTTAGTTGTAAGAAAATAGATAAAATCATATGGTTGCAACCTACCACAGCCTTCAAGGCATCCAACTCCCAGTCGAGGTGGGATCTAAATATTCTGACTGAGGCTGCAGTTAACAGTTTTCACAGGCTTCTAATTTCAGAGACAAGGCCCTGATTATCATTTATCAAAGCCAAGAAGCCTCCAACCTTTGGAATCTCTGGGATTCTCTGGAAATCGAAAAAAATCTCCTTTTCTAGATCAGAAATTTGAATAACTAATCTCTTTCCAGAAAAATGCTTTTACTTGAATACTGGAATTTTCAATTAAATACTGTTTTACCAAAAATCCAAGCAGTTTTAATAACATTTCTTCCTTCATTTTTTTCTTTACTGTTTCCTTCAAAATAAAATCAATATTAGAAAGTAAAAACCAGTAGAAATTCCATTTAGCTTAATAAAGTCTCACCAAATTAATAAACACAGACAAGAACTTGAATTTTCTCTATTAATTTCAGTTCTGCAAAGCCTTAAGCAAATTCAACATGTCTATCCTTACACATTTTTGACTCATTATTGATTTCTGCATATGATTTCAGTAACTTTGGCAGATATTAATTTCCATTGTGATTCAATTATGAATTTGCTCTAAAGAACCCAGTACCTCTTATATTTTTTTTTTCTTTTTTACCATTTTTTTCCTTCCTTATACCTAGGGGAAGGAGCAAGTCATTCTAATGTCCTCCTTATTGGTCTGGAAATTCATAATAGAGCAGGGCAGAGTCAGATGTGGCAGAAAGAAACTGAGATTACCTATTCTTTCAGATGTATCCATGGTACCAGCTTGGGGCATTCAATTTTGGATGTAACTGAATGATATATTTTCTGAAGTGGAAAAACTGGCTGAAAAAAATTGTGCCTTTTTGCATGCTTTGGCTTCACACATTGTTTATCAGTTGTGCCAACACATTCTTTTGTATGGTTAATTATGTGAACTAGGTCACTGAAGTGATTTATATAGAAAATAAGGACACATTATTTTAGAATAATTTCTACCTTTCAGTCTCTCCAGTGATTGAGATTATTATATGGTTTCACAGACAGTTATCACAGTACAACTACATGGGAAGAAATACAAATTTCAATTCAGAAGCAGAACAGGGTCTGAAATATTTTAATTGTCTGTCTCTGTCAAAAAAAACCCCAAACTTGTTGTTACACATCAACATACTTTGATGACTGGGAAGAAAAGTATTATGTAATTACAGAAAAGGAACAGGGAATGAGTGTCCCAGATAAAATGGCAGTGCCAATAAAAATAAATTCTTACTTCAGGCTGTAAATAATATGACCTCACTCTATACAGTATAAACAAAAAATAAATACTACAAGAGAAAAGGGTGAGAACTTCCAAGGAAATTTTCTGGATATTTTACCATTTCAGCTACATTTGATAGTTTTTTCTATTGTCTTTCAAAGAATGTTATGTTAAAGTACATAATTCATATAGTTTTACAGATCAGCTGATTAGAAGACTTTATTCAATTAATGTATTTTGATTTTTGGCGTGAAAGCACCAATTTTGCCCGATTTCTTTTCATGAAGAAATAATAAACAAATAAAGAGGATGCAATTCTGAAATGTATTTGAAGTCAAACTCAAGAAAGATTGAAGCTAAAAGAAAAAGCTCAACATCTGCTTCAAACTTGCTTCAAAAACACATAAAGTCTTGGATTTTTGTCTCTTTAATTTTTAAAAATAATCATGGCATCTCTTTTTCTAGAGGCAGATATGTCTACTTGGATCAAATTTAATTGTGAAAAATTTAAAGCAAATAGTTTTATACACTGTTTTGTGAGGATTGTATTTTTTCTTCTTTGTACCAATTATTAGGAGAACAAATTGAAAGCTGTATCCTAGAAACTGTTCCTTATAGAAAACTGTGTAAGTGCAGATTCTCAGTGTTTTAAATTAACTCCACGAAATTTGCAGGGCAATACAGATATGCATGGGGACTCTAGTTTTTCCCATTTCAAAACTAGTAAAATGTTTGTTTCAGTTCCCCAGTAAAGTAAAAGAAATTATAATGAAAAATTCTGCCACAGAAAATAAGCTGGCTTTGGCTTGGTTTATTCAAGGTAATCAGTCACTGACTCAGAATAATCTGTGATTCTGTAAAGGTGATAGTAGAAGCTTCCTGTTTTCCTATCTCAAGGGATTATATTAACACATTTTCTTCTTTCTTATGCTTGAAAAATAGTGAAAACATGTTCATAAATAAATGGGTTCTCTCCAAACACCATGATTCATACAACTAATATACTTGTTGTGGTTTTACTGTCTCAGTATTTTCTAAATGTAACATGTTATGAGCAACAGAGTAAGTAGGAATATAGTAAGGTTGGTTTCTTAATTAACTGCTGAATTAATGAAAACGGAACATACAACTGTCAGTAAAATAATGAAGATATTTGGAGTCAGGTAAGATCTCAAATTTTCTAGTTCCAGCTCTCTATATGGTTTTTATTCAGTAATTTCCAAACAGACTGCTAGTCTGTAAAATATGATAATTTATTTCAGCACCCAAGATTACATACATAGAGCATAGATTCTGAACAATGTGGAGGCTTTGCTTTAATAACTTTTTTATGTTAGTGAGCCATTTCCTTTTCCTAGATAAGGGATTATGCCTAGAAAGATTCTTCATATTGGCACCAGATGACATGTCAGAGTCTCACAAGAATTAGTTGGAGAACATCTCTGTCTCCCAGGTTGCAGACGTTTAATCATTTCCTCACTATTCTGGGCAGCTGCACACTGACCTCATACCCATCACCTGCTTCTGGGCTGTCAGCCACGAAACTTGGTAATAGAAGGGCTACTTTGCATGCTGCTTTACCAAGAAGAAATGCCACTAACTGTGACAACAACCCTAATTAGTTGGTGAAACACCATTGTGAAGATCTGTCACCAGTGATTACTCATCTCTTTAATGGTTCCCCCGAACAGAAGCTCTGTTTCAGCTATTTAGAAAATGGCCAATATCATTATCATTCCCTGAGGGGCTTATCTAAGCACTCTGAAGGATTACTGTCCAATTTTACTTTTAAGCAATGCTGCAAAACTCATGAAAATAGACACTTTCAGAGGAAAAATAAAACATCTTCACAGCAAGATTTTCAGCTGCAGGAGGCTGGGCACAGTTACATACCTCTAGGCAAACTATAACAGCAATTATAAGGAAAACATACTCTGAAGGATAGAGACAGAACAAGACTTTAAAAGAATGAGATCACTAGGGGATAAGAAGTAAGAAAAGTATTAGATTCAAAACCAGAAACCACACATTTGATTTCCAAAACTTCCTATTAGTATCACAACTTCAAATTATACCACAAGGCAGATGTGGCCTGACTCAGTGCAGGTTCGTAGGATAAATCTCTGTTGTCAGACAAACCACAGACAGCTTTTCATGTTAATAAATAATTGCACACAAAGGGATCATTAAAAATTTAGAATATATTATGACTAAATATTAGATATTAGAAAGCTATTCCCATGCCAAATATTTTTTTCCCAAACCTATTTGTTTCGGCAGACTTTCCACTCTGGTTCTATTCTGTACTCCTCTTGATCCTTTTTTTGTAATTCCCAAATTCTTACCGTGCTTCTAGTTCCTGCCTTTACCTGTGTGGTCTCTCATCTTCTTTCCATCTTGCCCATCTCTCTCATGCCCTCTCCTAGTCCGTACTGCCTGCTTGAAGTAATTGTCCTTCCGTACATCTCTCAAGTCAGCTTCCCCCTCCTTCCTACCTCCATGGTGGTTCTCAGTCCTCTTCCTTAACTTCTCTTTGTCTCTAACACAGCCAAACTCCAGTTTCCCTCTCCAAAAACTTTGACTTTTTGGTCTCCATCCTCAACACTGTTCCTCAAGTTACCTCTTTAGCTATCTCTAGCTCTTATTCTTCCTAAAATCTCAACCAGAGCCTTCTTATGGTCAGAGCATACAGGCACCAGCAAAGACTTCATTGAAGACAGGAGATTTGTTTTGTGATTTAAATCTGGCCTGTAGCACTCAGGTGTTGGAGTCACAGGGCAAGTACTACTGCCTTGCCACCAGGATCCATTCCTGCAGCAGGGAATGAGCAGTGCTACCCAAGTTCTGCTGTCAAATAAACCCTCTATGTAAGATGTTTAAACGGAGGGTTTGATCAGATCTGGAAAAGCACAGTCCTAACAAGGATTGTTCCTTTTAAGGATTTCAAGCCCTTCCTCATAGCAATAAAGTTACACAGGTCTTTGACAACAACTTGCCCCCGTGTAAATTAGAAAAAAGACAAAATAATGTATTTTCCCTATAGTCCCATTTTTAGAAAGAGCTTCACTATTCTGATTGAAATGAATTTTCTGCAACTGTAAAGGAAGATTTGGGCATATCCTAAAGGATTCTGCTCTGAGAAACAATTAGAAAACTTGGAAAGGGGCTGCCTCTTATTCTCATGTAATTTCTTTGCTGAAAACTAAAATACAGGAATATGATTTATATTGTAATATAAATCTCACTCATGATAGCTGAACCTGAAATAAGAAGAAACAAACACTACCAGTAAAAAAACTTCTGTTTAATACAAAATGCTTGCCTTTACCCACTTAAAGAGCTAGGAGATTAAAAGAAAATTTGTCCAGCTAGTGATACCTGATATTAGCAAAGAGCTCTCCAGTTACAGGAATGAAGGAGGAAAAATAGACATTGACATAGAAGAAAGTACCAGCTGGGGAACTGCTGAGGACTGTTATCATGTAAGCCTACTGTCAAGAGAGATTGAAGTGTTCTTTTCCAACCATCTACTATATATCACTGGTATCAACCCCTGCAAATTTATTATGTCTGGTAGTAGCTCACATTACATGAAAATATCCATTCCTGCAGAAGTATCATTACATGACAAAGATTAAAATATTGTTGGAGTGATATTCTGATATTTTTGTTATGATAACTGTGGTTTGTTCACTTCTTTTCTTTACAGAAATACACTTTGACAAGACTGTTCAGACTAACTCAGGGTTCTCCCATACAATGACCTAGCAACACAGTGCCTCCTACAGAACATGCAGTCAATTCTGACAGATAAGGCATTGCTATGACCAAGTTTGATGAGAAAATATTTTTCTGCAAAATACTCTAACCCAAATAATACAACACCATATCAGGTCAATGAGAGGAAAAGAAAAACAATGACAAAATTAAACAAAGCAACTCCTCATATTCTATATCACAAGACTCCAGCCATAAAATTTGACCTGAAGCGACACTTTATTTTGTGTTGTTGAAACCATAAAACTAACAACCCTCGCTACTATTTAAAAAGGCAAATAAACCCTATATTTTTTCAGAATTCTTGCTACCTATAATATTTTTCTTTTTCATTGGCTGATACATGTAACATTTGATATTAATTTGTTTGTGGTTCTTATACTCCAAATTTGTGACATTACACAGGGCACACAGAACATTTTAGCTCATGGCTTTAAATATGTCTTTCTATAGTGTTTACTCCTTCATTAATTTCAGACATTTCATGTATCTCTCTTGTGAAACATTATGCAGTATTAATTTATTCATTATGAAAATATCACAGTTTTTAAGGAAAATAGTCCAATATAAATAATGTATAGATGTACTTGTGAAATAACTTGTATAAATTATATTTATTATTATAAATTATTGATCTTAAATAAATAAAAAAATATTTAAGTTCTTGTGGATAATTTCTTGTGAAACATCCCCAAAGGAATGGTGAAGAAAATAAAATTTGACTTTTGAAAAGAAGCTTGAAGGATAAGGTGGTATAGAATTAAATGAAATATCTACTCTTACACAGAGTTCACATGCAGTAAGTAAAACCAGGAGAGATTCCTGTAGGGTTGAGATAACATATAGGAGGTTTCAATCAGATTAGCTTTGGGTGAAGCACTGAAGGATCACAGCAGAGACATAAAGCCAACAAGAACAGGCAGGTAGCAGATCCTTTTTTTAATAGCTGCTTTCCTCTCATTTCAAGATACCCAAATCACACAATTTGTAAATCCAGTTGTCAGGGCATGAAAATTTTGAGACTCCTGAAGCAGAAGTCACTTAACCATCTGGCAGGCAGGAATGAATGCTGCAGAGTAAAGCTTCCCCGTTTCATTTCAGTAGTGTTACATAAAACAAGTGAGCAGGAACACTGTATATAGGAGTATATAAAGAGAAAAAAAGTCATATAATTTAGCAAACGTATGAGGAACAGCTCTCCCAATGACAGCTACAACAAAAGAATAATCCCGTAATGGCTCTTTGACAGTTTATTTTCAGTGCATATACTCAGGCACTACATACTGTTTATTCTCTAAGCAGCTTAGCAGATAGGAGGTAAGGAGGATGATGACTATAATTCAATATAAAATATATTTAAATAAAGTTGGGGGGTCTGACTTAAACCCTTAAAAGTCAAAATATATAAGATAAGTCTCCAGCAACATCCTTAGCTCAGCTGCTATCCTTATTTTCTAAATGTGGAATGCTCTCTTATCACAGGCTGCCACACCACCGGACAATGTAGAACTGGTATGAGGGAAGAATTAGTTCCAGTAGCTCCTGAAGAACAAGATTCCACACCACAGGCAATTTGACACAGCTTGTAACATGCTGTTTTCCATGTATTTTTTTCTTCACAATTGAAACAAGGGTATCTACTATTTTTTTTATTTTTCTAGTATCTATTCTTTCATATCTATCTGATACAACTTGTTAAAACTCAGTGGATAGGTATCTAAGTAAAACAGTATTATCTCTCATTTAGATAGATGTGAAACAGAAGAATTACGTAGTTTGTTCAATCTTACCCCCAAAAATCAGTGCCACAATATGGCATTTTACCAGTACTTACAAATTCCAGGTAAATCCTTCCAATCACTTTAAGCTTTTAGGTGTTATCAAAAACTGTTATTTCACAGAATAAATACAGGAACCTGCCACTAGAGTATTTAAAGGAAAGGTAAAAAAAAAATCTTCATCAGAATTAAGTATTCCAGTTTATTATTCCATTTCCATTAAATTATAAGCTAACAAGGCATGAAACCATCAAGGAAAGTACAGCATCATATTTCAGTTACAGAAGCTGGAAGCTGGTCTTTGGCACCTTTGATGAATTATGATATTTGCTTGTGTATCTGTCACTGCAAATATTAATTTAGGGATGAAATGCCTCAATCAGACGTTCAAGAATTACATCCTAAGTCTGCCACAATAGGAAAAAATGAGGCAGGTTAATGCAATTCATTAATAGGTTTTTAATTTATTTTAACAGTTTAGTTACCCAAGGGCCAGAAGCCTCCAGGTACAGACCTTAAAGATAGAAAAATGGAGGAAAGCTTAAAAGCAAAATACAAAATATAAGATGGGGAAAGACTGGATTTATATTTTATATATATATCATATAACATTTAAAATAAATTACTATTTCCAAGAACCTGGAGTACAAATAAGAGCTTAACAAATAATAAAAAAAAATCAGTACCACATCATCTGCCTGTCCATAGGATGAACATTCCTAGATCATTCATTTAGAAAAGTAAGTGGAAGATTTTATAAATGCATGGAAGAATAATCCATCTGAAACACAAGAAACTACCTCAGGCTCAGAAAACACTGGAACTGCATATTTTTATCACTAAGAATGCACACCAATAAAATCTGCGTGTGCACTCTTACACTGTGGGCTTCCTTCTGTGTCTATTTCTACACAGCATATAGGTCTTCATGTGCATTTGATTTCAAACATGCTTCTTTTTACACTAACTACAGGTGTTAGAATAAAATTAGAAAAAGCATGAAGAAAAATAATGAGTTTCTACTCTGATCAATACACTCAGATCTCAGCTGAAGACCCTAAGTTTAAGAAACCGATATGATAGGGAGGAAGGGAGGTGCTGCTTGTTTGCGGTTGCTTGGCTGGTTGGATTTTTTTTAAGAGAACAACAGTTATGACTTTTTTTTAACAGCTTCCATTTTTTGTCTTGCTACAAATTTTGTGGCAATATCTTGACCTAAATATCTGATTGTTAGAAGCTCAAGATTCAGAATACGATATCACATCATGTCATCAGTATATGAGACTGAGATGTGAATTGTTAGCAAAAGACAAGAAAATGCTACTCAGAATGAATATGTTTTCTCTAAAGAAAGACTAGTACAGTACAAGCAGTACCTCACTAATACCTGACTGCTCTTGTAAGGTCCACTCAATAGCCCTGCTACAGAGTGTGTTACTGAAATGAGATAATGAATAGCATCAAAATATGGTCTTAAACCCAACCAAGGTTCTTCCCGTTCTGAACAATATATTTGATCAGACAAACTAAAAGTCAAAATAAATTATATAGAATTCTTCTACTTTCCAGTATTACACTGCATCTTTAAAGGTTCTCAAATTCATTTCCAGCAGCTAAATTGTACTAATCCCAAATGGCTTTCCCCTGTTGTTTTATTGTTCTAAGTGCACTGTTTATATTTTTAAATTTGTTTTTCTGAGTTCTAGGACTGCCTGAATTTGCTATTGCAAGTGGGAGTGGTAGCCGCTTAACTGCTGAAGTTCTGCTCTCTCTGTTGGAGGCAATTTAATTTGTAAATAGAAAACTTTATTTTACATTCCATATCCCTGAACTCAGAGTTAGTTTCAATAGTTGTCTTTCCTCAAAAGATAGCATGAGGAACTTTTTTGTGAAAGGCTAAAGATTTGTTGGGAGAGTCCAATCAGAAATCAGCTATATGGTTTGAAATTTTGAGATTTTTTTGCAGGTATTCTTAATATCTGCTGAATTTCACCTTTAAAATTAATTATTATGTCTCAGTATTTTTGACAATTCTCTCATTTAAAAGGGCATTCGCTCATGGAAAAGCAGATCTTCCACACCATTAAGATTGTGATTAACTGTCCTGAATGTGGTAAAATACAAATGTTCAAGGTAGTGCTTTCACTGATGTATTTATTTTCAGAAGCATGTCTTTCCATCAGGTACAATCACAGTGATGAGTACTTCTTTAAAAAATGTAGCTACAGAAATCATGTGCTACAAGGAACAGTTACAGGGAAGTTGTGTGAGGGGGAGATGGTGATTTACAGTTTCCCTCCTTCGGATTATTTACTATCTATTAGCCCAGATATTTCACCCAAAAAGAACATAAGTTTGAGTTTTGACTTACAGAAATGTAAAGTGACACAATCTTGAAAGAGAATTGGAACAGTCATAACTTAGCTTGGCAAAACCTTAAAACCTTGATTCCTTAAGACACTTTAAATTTGGAATAGGTCAGGTATGCATTCAGGGAGAAATTATTTGTCTCAGATAATTCAGTGCAGAGAGGCTTGCTAACACTCAGCCACTGCATGTTTCTCCCACCTTTTCTGCCATTCCTCCTTTCAGGACTATGGATGTTTCCAACATAGACAGACCAAAGCTGACTTCACAGGAGTTTCCCAGAGCCAAGGTGCAACAGAGCACACTACAGAGTCAGTCAAGCTGGCTAAACTTCTGTTAACTGAGATCCTGAGTGACACATAGCCCTGTAAGCCCAGGAACACTGATTACTGAGCTCTGCCTGATGATTAAGCTACCTGACATGAAAACATGGTTCAGCTGTGCTTCATTTAGACATCAGTATTGAAAAGCAAGGGCACTCTTTTCTGCTGATAAACCTAACTGGGCTTTCTTTCTCAGATGTCTCTATAGCATATTTCATTTGTTGTTTTGTGTATGAATTAACAATCCTTTAGGCTGATCTATTACAAGTCTTTCATATAAATTTAGTTAAGACCAAAATGAAAAAAAAACTTCAGCTTTGATAAACTCAGACTGAAATATATGCACTCTGAAGACAACTGAGTGAAGCTCTAACCTTCATTTTATGTTTCAGAATGGAAATGGAAGGGTGTCTGGCTGGCCATCCTATCTGGTCCCATCCTTTCCCCCTCTGCCTCCCTCTTGTTCCACGTGGTGCATTGAAAGCACTTCTAATCCAGCTGGCAGCTCTGTAACCTGTGCTCCTTGGGCACATATCCCTTCCCTTTCACAGAAGCCTAACAGTGTCATGGCTCCATTTTCTAGACAGCATCTAGCCAGAGCCCTGCTCAAGCACATCATGGATATAATGCCACCCCAAGAGGGAGCTGGAAAGGGCATTCCTCAAACAGTGAAATGGATTCACTGTCCTTAAGCACAAAAGCAATATGAAATGTATTGCATGTTTGGGAAGGTATTTCTTTCAGTGTGATTTTTCAGCTAATTCTCTGATTTCAAGTCCACGGCTCTTTATTTTCTTCCTGTAATCCTTTCACATTCTCAAATCCTAGCAATCACAAGATAAAAAAAGGCATTATTTTCTCTTTTTTTCTCTCTCTAAGGATTTGTCGTAGGTACACAGTGCCTAAGAACACAAATACTCTTTCAGAATTTGGTTTATAATAAAAGATTACTAATTAAACCAGAACACTCTTGGAAACAATAAAACTTTTGTTACAGTGGCTCCATACATCCTAGTCATTGTCATCAATTACTTTATTAATTAAATAATAAGCCCTTTTTATAGTATCACTTTAGAAACCATGGCAGTGAAATTAATTTTCTAAGATTAGAAAGTTTTTACTAAGAAAATTGAATGTTTGACAACATTGTTCTTGTGAATGACTGAATTTTACCTTCATAGTAAAACAAGTTTTCCTCTGTACAAGGGGAATTTATTGAATACCACTAGCTTTACTTCAAAAGCACTGTTAACTCAAATAAACCTCAATGTTAATTGAAAGTGTCTTGCTAAACCCAAACAACGTTAATGCAAAGTTACGTTTCACTTATCAGCAAATCCTATCACCTTACTCTTTCACCTTCAGAAACTCCTGAATAATATTCCTCAAAGGATGGCAGTCTTTGTGCAAGCACCTTATAGTAAAATGGAAGTAGAAGTAGAACTCTCTGTCCACAGGCAGAGGACCCACCACAATCACTTGTATTAATTATAAGCCTTAGGGAATCCAAGCAATCTGTCCAGTTAATCTGTCTGGGGGAGGGAGGCAGGGGTGAGATGTAAGATGAAAAAAAGTTTATTTGAACTGAATTATCTTTAATATTGTCATTTCTGTCATTACATCATTTTAGATACACAAAAACTAGTAAGATAAAACTAGATATCTCCAAATGATTTTTTCTTCATAGAAGATTTTGATTATTTCTTACTTGCTCTTAATCAGGATAAAAGCATGCCTAGATGAACCAGATCTCTTTACTTTAATTTTCATTGAACTTATCTCTAACTATGCCTTAGTTGAGGAGAAAACCTCCTGATACATGTTATCAAAAAAAGTATCTAAAACATTACTATCCAGCTATTGGAAAGTTATGTAAAGCCTGTTGTAAAGCATGGAATATAAGAGGTAGAGATACTCAGATGTTTGAGGAAATGTGGCTTGACAGAACCAGAAGATATCCAGGAGCAGAGCCAGCAAGACAAAGGCAGCAGTCGAGTTTACAGTGATGAAAAAGAGGGTAGCAAGCAACACAAAAACAGAAAACAAAACATATTTCCCATAAAAAGCTATAGCAGTACAGCCACAGTACCGGGAGGAAAACAGTGACTGACAGTAAGTAAATGGGCGTGCATATGCAAAGTGAATGTTAGGTGCAAACCTATATACTGTTAAGAGTATAACCTTTAAATTCTTACACTAAACCACCTACAGTTCCAGAAGGATTTAATTTTCTCTTTTGCTTTGGAGTCCTCTGGATTTTTATTTATATGAGGTTCTCAGCTGCCTGTAGTTAAACTACTTGGTTAAATGCAGGGTTACGCAGAAAACAAGCCACTAAAGGAAAGCAAATCCTAAGATGGTGCTCCAGCACTCATTTTTCAAGTACACAAAATATAAAATACACAAAGAACTGGGATTCTTTACTGACACCTCATGTGCAGCTGATCATAGGACAGCGTATCCTGACGAGGAACTTATCATCTCCTCAGTTACATATAGTTGTGGCCTCAGTATCTTGTCATATTTTATTGCATTTAAGTACACACTTCTGTTTAAGAAATTAAACAGGCAGATTTTAGAACTACTCAGAATTTTAAAATTATTTTCAAGTGATTATATGTAGTTTTATCAAAAAGTTTTTATTGAAGCTAGTAATTGGAAATTTCTGGTATTCTCTCTACCCTCTTTTTTCCCATCAGAGTTCCCCATTTAGTCATTTCGAAAGTTGATGCATTACCAAAAATATTCAAAATTTATTTCTTTAGCAGATGAAAGAATTGCATAATATTTAAAGGCACAATAATCCATGTCATTCACTGTCATACTCCTCAATGGATAAAATGTCCATGAACTACTTTTGAAAAAGAATACAAACTAATTAAGAAATCAATTAAATAAGCTGCATACGGACACAGAAGTGCATATATACATATATATGTGTGTGTGTATATAAATATATTTATATAATTAATTTCTATTTCTGCATTGTGTGGTATTAAGGAAAAATAGTAGGAAAAATATATGTTCTATCCATATGTCAAGACATGAAAACAATTATTTAACAGAGACATAAAGGAGAAAGTATCCTTAGAAATCAAGGGAGTTTGAGAAAGAGAATGCCAATATTTTAAAATTTCTGTTCAGGCAATATTCTGAGATAATGAGTTGTGGTATAAGAGCTGCCTCTAATTGAGAGAAAGGATTTATTCAGATAGAATAAAAAGTACCTTCAAGTCTGGCTAGATCATGGAATAACACAGTGAAGAATAAAACTTTTATGGCTAACAATGTTGTTGTAATAAGCTCCTAGGGCAAGAATAAGCTAGAATTTGTAACACCAGGAGAGGTCTTACCCTTTGCTGCCCCTACTCTGAGCTGGTTTTTCCTACCGCTGTGAATCTCTTCCTCTGAGTGCCACTGCCTGGTGTTTGCAAAGCTGCACGATGAACTGGAATAGCATAATAACACACATTGAGAAATAACCTCTTCAAAAGAGTTTTAACCCAAATCTGTTCCCAGGGTAGTACATGGCTGAATGAATACCTGTGTCAGCACAAAGGAGATGTTATCAGTGAAATTCAGGGAGGGAACAAAAAGAACTGCAGTAGAAGAAATGTATGCCCATTTAGGCTACAGAACTATGATGTCATTAATCACTAGCCCACTCGACATGGATAGTAAGAGACTTATTTGATTGTCACTGAAATCTACAAGACCTATTTATCTGTCCCTGTAACTTATTTATCTAATAGTGTGTATTCTATAAATCTGATCGAGAATTAAGATTTTATGTATGGATATGCCTATGAAAAACCCTCCAGTTTATGAAATGAGGATCACCTAAATCCCCACTGCACCTTTGAAATGCTGGCATTAATTTCCTGTAGGAATTTATAAACCAGACAGGCTGTAGTTCCGATGCAATTTCCTTACATTAAACTCCTATTCTCTGCTCTGTTCTTCAGGCTTACAACATTCCAGGAACTATGCCAAGTTCAGATGACTGTGAATAGAAGTGAGTATAGTCCTATAACTCACAGTTTTTGCCACAGGTGATCATGAACCTTGGTATTTCACTAAAGGGACAGCTTTCCCTTTTAAATAAATAAATTAAATAAATAAATAAATAAATAAATAAATAAATAAACTTACAACCAAATAAATCGATAAATAGTACAGCTTCTTTCAATATATAAAGATCAGTTATGAGCTAGGTAGAGAAAACAATGTCTTCACAGATGAAATATTATGAACCATTCTCTAGGGAAAGAGAATGGATTACAAAACTACTTGTAGTCCATTCAAAACAGCTGTCCAGATGAAAAGATTGCACAATAAAGGTACTAACAATGAAGTGCAATTTATGCACTTTCTGTAGTGCCACAATAAACTGCAGGTGTCTGGAAAAAGTTCTTGATTACTTCTGTTGGACGATATGCACTTAGCATATGGTCATTTTAAATGCAAATAGTAAGGCTATGAAAAGGCACACATGAATTTTGGATGCATGTCAGGAAAGAAAGTGGCTTGATATTAAGAGAAAAATCTTAGCTCCCAAGCACAAATTTTCCTTGGCCACCAAATAAGAAAACACATTTGGCAAAATAATATGAAACATGAATGGGGACTTATGACAAAGATTTTGGCCACTGTCCCTAGAAGAGGAAAGAGAATAAAGAATTGACAAGTTTTAAATGATGAATGGATTGATACAACAAAACTACTAATGGTATGTGTCACTAATTACTTTTGGAAGCAAAAGGTAATAGAAATTTTTCAGAAAGTTTTTCTGGTCATGAATAATGTAAAATCACTTGACCATTTTACTTTTAAACAGGTATGAAAGAAAAGGAAAAAAAGAAAGAAAAAATGGCAATTATTTTTTTCTGTGGGATTTGAGGAATCAGAAAATAACAGAAATAAATTGAATAATGGAAAGTTTGGTGATAATAAACAGAATGAAGAACAGTAACTGAACACAATTGTATAAAGAAAAATCAGATAAAGATTATAAATATTAAGACTTAAGGTAAGGGAAAATAAGGTGTGTGGTTTTGGTTCTTGAGAGTTTTGTACAGCCAAAAGGGACAATAAAATATAAATACTTTAGACAGCCTTACAGGGAAGACTGTGTCAGACCTCAAAGCAAAAACATCAGACCATGAATCTCTAAAATAGCCAAACTCCTTGTTTATCTTAGGCTGCCCCAGGGCTGGGGAAGAATTACCTACCTGTGTCTGAGCTCGTGCTTGCAGCTCTGAGCTTCCAGGCCCTCACATTTGTGAGCATTCCCTGCCTGTACCCAAAGTTTACACTGAAGTCCTTTGGGATGCACAAAGCACCTTTCATATCAATCCCCTTTTTGTTCATTAACTGTCATGAGAAGAATAAGTGTCCTTTCACCATTTAAATTTTCACAATTCTGCACTTTCAGAATTATAGAAGAGGAAGAATGTTAATTGATATCTTTCTTTCTGTTTTATTTTTTCTCTACATCTTTATGTTCATCTTTTAAAAGACATCCTTTTCTAACTGATTATTGTAATTATATATATATATAGTGAATATAGAGATCATGAATTGCAAACAGTTGAAAGGTTGATCCAGGTTTTTAAAAATATTTTGAGGTCCCTTAAGTTCTGGTGTTCTTAATTTAGCCTTTGCTAAAAGCAATGTTATACAATGGAACATTAGAACATAATTACATTTTCTGCTCTGACTGCCACATTACATAGCTCTTATAGTCACACAAAAATAAGATTTTCATTTATTACGTTTCTGTTGAGCATTTTATATGAAATTATTTAAAGTATATTTATAGCAGATAGAAAAGCATTCCATGAATGTAGGAAGGCTGTTTCAGCTCAAATATTGGAAAACCAAACACATATTTTTAAAAATACATGTATTTTGCATGCATGTATGCTCCTTGAGGAACAACATATGTATAAATAAATGTGAAGATTTAATTTGAATTGATGAGGCATTGATATTTATAATATTTTTACTTTTATGTGGTTTTTGTGTTTTAGGCTATTAAGATATATTCAAGTCATATTTTCACAGATTTCTACCTACATAAACAACAATTTCCTATATGTTATCAATCGCTGAGCTTTCTGTTTCAGGAATCTGAGATGTGGGAAAAACTTAAAACACCAAATTCATCTAGGATCTCAAGAACTAGAATATTTTCAGAGAGAAATAGGAGCATGAAAAGAAGATACATCTCATTATATAAACCTTTACAAGCTTTATGTACTCTGTTGTAAGAAACATGGGAACTGAACATAGGCGGGGATGTAGCAGGATGCTGTGCCCTGGACTGCGCTCACACAACTCAGACAAAGCCCTTTTTGCAAGGCTATCAGTAGCAGATTGACAGGGGGCTTCAGGTGGTGGGTTTGGTGTTGAATTATACTAAAACCAGTCTGCTCACTAACTCCAAATTAACATCCTGATAGTGGGGCAATAGGAGACATTTGACTGACATTCAATCACTTTACAGTATAAAAGTTCAGCCCACTCTCATATGATTTGGTTCTTCTAACATATTTTTCTGTGGAGTTTGTGGAGATTTCTCTCTTGGGGAGGGGGATACCCCCCAAGGACGCTCCTTGAGGCTGAGTAAAAGAGATCTGCCCACTGCTATTGAAACTGTGGGGATAAAAGAAACTCTGTAACGCCATCTTTTAAGTGTTAGAGAATTTCTTTATTCTGGACAGATTGTGCAATAGAAATCATTATTATTAAATCATCATTATTAAATTATAACGTTTAGCATGACCAGAATGCATGGACAGTTCTACTGATTTCAATGGTTTTGAATTTTTATTTTCATAACCACTTTTATTACTATAAAATAAATACTACATGCTGTTCAGTTGTATATCCTTATTTGCTAACAGAAGTAGCATTTAAAGTCATTGATAGGGTTCTCTTACCAGCATGTCATTAAAGGTAACTTTTTTCACAAAGAACAATTTCAGATGGACGAAGACACACAAGTGAATTTTAGGAGATTTTAGGTCAGGAGAGAAGAGATAAAAGGCCATGCAGAGCAGAGAGAAGAACAGGTGAAAGCTAAGGTTTCAGGTGAAATAATCCTGCTGCTGTCAAGAATGACCAAGTGTCTTTATAAGCCTAGCTGTTCGCCAGACTTCTGTGGTGAAGACATCAGCTCTTACTAGATGTTATTGGTTTATACCTCACAAGGACAGAGATGAGCTGTAATCTCCTTCAGTCACCCATGATTGTCCTGCCACACTGACTGCTTAAGAAAGGTCATCTGAATGAAAGCAAACTTGAGGAATTCACCCCTCTATGTCCACTAGAGAAATTTCATCCTGTCTCCCATTAATCTTCAAGTCCTCATGGGAGGAGTGTCTCCTCTCACTTTCCCAGTTTTAAAAGGTAGAGGTATTTAAAGTATTAACCGCCTTACCTAGAAACTGAATTAACTTGTATATTTGCATACTTCGGATAAGAATTGAGTCCAAAATATTCAATGCTGGGAGCCAATTAAGGCCTTAATTAGGAATAAAACAGGAAAGGAATAAGAGATTCACACATTATTGGTAGTTTCAAAGCTCAAAATTACATTTGCAGGGATGTCTTTGTTCTACATGAAAGCAAAAGAACTATGCTGAAACATTTTTCTCACAGTAGGAGCCTTTTGTAAATTTGCTGAAGAAATTATGCTAAAAACTACACAAAAGCAAGTTTTTCTTACTCTTCCACTTGTCTAAAAACCAGAACTAGACAGAATTAGATAAAACAAAAGGAAACTTTCACCTGAGAAAATCACTGACTTCCATTAAGGACTTTATCAATGCACATTATAGCAGATTAAAAAAATTGTTAGCCAGGGGGACAAAGGGACTACATACTAATTATTCCTTTTGATCTTCACTTGCTGGAAGACATCTGACAACTGTCAGAGATAAAGCTTACAATTAGGCAGCTTTTTTTAATAATTAAGTACAGGAACTGAAGCTTTCCCTAGACTTGACTTTTTTCTTTTTACTACCTCTGGCTGTATTATTGCCAAGCCAAATGATAAGTCACATCCAGCCATTTTCTCCCTTTGCCCACGTACAATCAAACTGAAAATCTGTGAATGAAACTGCAGTCTGCCTCAGTAACTAAGGTGACTGAGTTTCCACCTCCATGCTAGGCAGTCATTTAGGAGAAATTAATAATCACTAACCCTTTAATGAGTCACTAAAAAAAGTAACATTTTATTTTTACTTCTGAAAGCTACACAGTCTGTCTATTCAACCATTAAAATCTCTGCTAATGCTATTTACAACTAGAAATAAAAAACCAAAACAAGCAACAGCAAAAACTGAAGGGAAAATATATAAAAACTAAGATGACCTTGAGAAGGTGCTTTATTGCTCAGTTAATCCCAGTACATAGTTTTTACCTGTATTTGATATGTTCTGCATACAATCCACATCTAATAAAACATTGAGCTTTAATCTAGATAATAGAAACAAGCTAGCAAGCACTTGAAATTAAGTGGTGGCTATTTCAAGAGCTGTCTTAATGACATAAAGAGGACTTACAGAGGAAAGTGTGGAGAGTGCTGTAGCAGAGATTTGCTGCACTGAAGAGCACCCCTAACTAACATTTTGCTTGTGTTCTCCAGATCTACTATGTCAACAAAAATCAAGAATGATTGGATACCCTAAAAGCTAATTATCTGCCTAAATTTTTGATTTATCCAGTATAGTATTCTTGCTTTAAAGATGTAGATGTAAAATAATGTATTATTTATAGAAATAGATAAATCAGTATGCCTAAAAATGTATTTTTTAAATATTGATTACATAATACATTTTTCTTATACACAAATCTAGTTAAATGAAATATAACCTTCAGATGCTTATATTAATCATAATATAAAAAAAACTCAGAAATTGTGAACTTCTTGCAGGTTGCCTATTGTGTAAAAATTGCATATGTTTAACAAGGATTTACCTTCTGGATTAGTGAAAGGGATCGTCAATTATGGGAACATAAGGAGTCATCAACAGTATGCAGCTATTTGAACTAATTTGCTTTAAAGTGTTATCACTTTTTTCTTCTTGCTTTCCTGGACCAATTTTATGCAGCCTAAGCTTTCAAACCCATGATTCTAATAAAACTGATCTTCCACAAACTAATCTATCTAATCCAAGCCAATCCAATCTAATCTGTTCTAATCTAGTCTAATATTTTACACTAGTCTGATGAAAACTGGGCTTGATTCAATACAAAACCAATCTAAATAATTGGACATTTTTTCCTGTTTCAAAAGTTTTGGATGAGATCCCATAAATATAACCTTAGTGTGATGATTTTGTAATATAATAAAGAAATAATTTAAAGGACTTTAAAGTTCAGGGTTATGTTTACAGGAAAACCCAGTATCCAGGAAAGCATGAGTGTAGTAAACTGGCAATCAGGAATATTAAGAAATCTCGCTATAAATTTGAGTACTATTTATTCCTGTATTGGGTTTATGTTGGGTTTGGCTTTATTCTCTGGGAGAAGCAGTTATTTGGTTGGTTGTCTACATTTTGAGAAGAATTCTAAAATCCTGACTTTATTAATGTTAATTTAGCTGAAGTGATTCATAAACCAGTCATCTGCACAATACTTCTTTGAGCTTTATTGTTGCAACAGCAAAAGGTTTGGAAACAAGAAATTTTTTCCCAGTACTAAACTACTTTTCTTGCATCCATAATGAATTCTGAATATGTCCTCTTCTTCTGAACTGAGAAAAGAGACTTGTACATATTTGAGAAGTAAGATTAAAAATGTCTAGTTAATTCCATGCTAGCAGACCAAATTGCCTACTTCAAAGGGAACACTACTTTTCACTTGCAAAGATCACTCCTATTTGGATACCTAGTCCATACTGTAACAAAATTTAAATAATCGTTTTATGGGAAGGAGCCACATCTGATTTCTTTCTTAAAGCTCAGTTTCTCATTAAATCCCCCAAAGTAGTGCTGATGTTCCATTTCTCCAAAAATAATTTTTAGGATGCATTCTCAGTTCTCAGGCACAAGTGATACTGATATTCCTATGACTCAGTTTTCCACTTCCCAAAACAGGGGAATAACAAGAATTAGAAATAATCCCCTGCTGAGAATTGGGAATTCTCAGGAATCACCTGAGAAAATACTGACACTGCCTGAAACCTTGCTAGAAAGCATGTCAGGAATCACACACCACTTTTCAAGCCTGTGCCATGGTCTATAGTAAATTCATTTGTACAGGTATGAACAAATCAGCTATACTTCAGGAACTGGGTTTTATAAATTTATTACATTAATTACAAACAATGATACATTACCCAACTAAATTCTCAAGCCCTCTGACCTTTTTTTTTCTTCTTTTCTTTTTTTTTTTCTTCCTCTGGTGATTCAGAATTTTCAGGGACCTTGAAAAAATAATTGATATCTTTTACAAGTTATTTCCTCCCAAGAAGAGCCCCTGAGGGAAAGGGATCATGTGAACTGTGGTGCTTTTCCCACTGTGCTCTGTGCACACTCCTGTGAAGGTGATATTTCAAAGTCAAAATTTTTTCACTCCTATGATACATATTGTTCCTTAATATATGCAAAAGAACATCAAATGTGTTATCACCACTGCTATTCTCCTTTTCTCCTTCATGTTCTTGGGAGGTGGGAAGGAAAGAAAAGAAGTCAATCAGAGATTTCTGTGTTTAAGCATCTCACAGGCTTTAGTTCAATAACTTGAATCACTTAATATCTTTGAAGAGCTTCCTTTTTTATTTTTTTTTGTCATGGGCTTTAAAGAGAAGACATGTAGTCTCCTTGCAACTTGAACAAAAATAAAATTTTCTTTTACAAGCTTAGCTTTATGAGTTTCATCATCCCTAGAAACAGCCACATTCAGTGCCTCAGGGAAAAGAAAAAGTGGTATCATTCCACAATACAGGTAAAAGCTTTTGGATATTGTTTAGATGCCAGTGATTTTTCTCCCAAGTACATCCTTAATTGCTTAGAGAAGGATTATTAATTGCTATTATAGACTGTTCAGCAACCCTAACGGCTTATTGATGAAACGTTATCTTCTTGAGGCTCTTGTTTTCATTTACCATGTTATCTCTATGGCTCATTCATTATAATATCAATCTCAGCCCAATTTAATCAAATAAAATTTTCCTGTTTCAAATTACACTCTTCCCTTATACAAACAAAACATACTAGACCCATCCCTTCATGCCTTTTGAAACACTACAACAGGTATGTGCATTTTTTCCTACCCTGAACTTAAAATTCATTGATACACAACAGTGCTTCTTTCAAGATTTTTTTCCTTTCTTTGTACCTTGTGCTGTGGAATATACATTTTGTCCAACCACCCCTCAAGACTGCACACCTGCCTATGTACCTTAACAACTACATATGCTTCAGTATGTGAAGAATATTTCTGTGTTTGGACATACAAAGTACTACTGTTAGTAAAACTACAACAGGTCAAAAAAGATGCTACTCAGTTGAAGTGAATGTAAAGCTGTGTAAGTAATTGCTAAAAAAAAAACACAATACAAAAGGATCATGCTAGAAATATTTCCACCCCCTTTAGCTCTCAGCCTTTAGAATGTTCTAATTGCACCCAGGGAGAATGAAGTTCAGCTTGAGTAATGCAAAGGACCATACAAAATATGACAAGAGAAGCACAGAATATAATCAAACCCAAAATTTTTTAAGTGAAGATTTGTCATTGTTCTGCAGAAAACTAAGATGCACAGAAAAGTAATGTGAAAAGAAAACTTCTGACTGACTAGTATATTGACATTTCAGTGAAAAAACATGATATGTAATTTTTATAAAATATATATTTTAAAAGTATAAATATGAATTAAAAATGTGTCCAGTTAATGGACCAAGTAAAACTCCTTTAGATTTAAGACAAGATAAATTGAAGTTTGGAGACTAAAAACTTATTCTTTTCCTTCAAAGCCCATATATTAGCAATGTTATTAATCTTGTTCAGCGCTAAGCTTTCTGGAGCAGTAGAATCTAGGATGGATACCAACAAATGAAACTACTGATTTGTTAAAGGCCTGGCATCAAAATTATAATGCAAACTGTTTGGTTTGTTTTTTTTTTTTTTTTGAAATTGAATGTGAATCTTTAAAAATAGAGAGTAGAAATAAAAAGGCAGGATTTAAGTTATAATGATGAATTCTAAATATCTGACACTTTGCAGTGGCACCTTTGAACCTCCAAAATTGTTAAAAAGGTGTAATTGACAAGCCTAACATAATGGGATGAACTGATTTTCATGACAATAATATGCACTGTTACCTCACTACCACCTATCTAGTAATTTTATGGATGTTAAATTTCAAAGAATAATGCTTAAAGTACTTTTAAATCTACTAAAAACAAACAAGAATCTCTCAGGATAGGCATGTTCAGGTAACAAAGTACATGGCCAAAAACATCCAATCCAAAATGAAAACTTGAAGAATAAAGGATACGTGGTGCTATAATGTTAGCAAAAATGTTGGGGCATTTTTCCCTATCCATCATTTCCTCTTAACCTCTTTCAATGCTTTCTACAAAAAAATACAACGAAATACAGTGAAGGATCCATGTTCTGTGTAGAAAGTTGTCAAACTCCATGGAGATTCAAAAGAAACAACAGGTCTAGGAAGGATATCTGCATTTTTTTCCTATAATGAATATTTTTGCATTCTAGAGATTCATCCCTCATGTATTAAAAAGATAAGCATTTATAATCTGGTTACTAAAAAACAAAGGCAAAACCATCAGAGGCTTTCAAAATGATTGTACGTGAATTTGATCAGCAGAATGTTATTAACACTGCAAGATGAAAAACAAACAGGATGGAAACTTGCAGCATTTGGAGACATAATTATATTCTATTTTTGAAAAACAGAAGCAAATAAATATTTGTTTAAGATTCTGGTCATGCTCAGCTCACAGGTATTAAGTTAGAAAATTTTTAATTCTCTGCAAATACAGATAAAGGATTTGTTAGAGGAATATGAAGTTACAGAGCTCACCACACTTGAATCATATCTTTCATTTGGATTTGATAGAATTTTCTATATGGAATTTTCACCTAACACAGGGAGCATTGCTAAATGTCTGACACCAGAAGCAAAAGATATTTATACTTTTGCATACATATGTTTCAGTTAGTGCTGCTACCTCCTCCCACAAAAATACCCGCAGGAAAATTATTACTCCTTCAGGCATTCAATATTTGAAACCTTTCTAAGATTTTTCAGGTCCAAAAACTTGTACTGAGCATTTACAGTTGCTAGGTGATATCCAAGCAGTGGTCAGTAATTGTGATTGAAGACATATGGCTTTCACGGCAAATTTCCCTGTCATGATTGGTGTTCAAGAAAAATGAACGGCAAATTTTGGTAGAAGCAATGCAAGATTTAGTCACCATCAACATACGACAAAAATATAATGAATGTTCATGTTGTTATAATTTGGTCTTGATCAGTTAAATCAAGCATAAAAAACAAGAAAGGCATGCTGCTGAAACAGATGAGTGAAATATTACATTTCAGTAAATATTTTCCAATAACTCTCTTGACATATTTCTCAGTTTTATACATTAATAATGTCCTATTTGTAGGACCTCATTGTTAGAAGGATAATAATGCTCCAAAGCTAGTCACACTCTAAACATTGTGCACTCTGGTAAAGACAAAATGTATTCTTGCAATCCTCTGTAAGCGTGTGTACATATTTATGTTTGCAATTAGGCTACATAGCTCATTTTAGACTGAGAATCCTATCAAAGATAACAAACATTATATGAGATTATATGTTCTTGTTGAAATTTCCTGGCACTCATTTTTTTGTGTGCAGAAAATGAAATATGCTTGATTTCCTTCAATCTCCCTCTCCTCTCTAACAAACCACTACCCTTTTCAGGGTTTCTTTTAGGCAGAATGTGTCCATGCCAAAAAATGTTAAGACTGACCTGGAGATAGGGCTACATCTAACCACATGCAACCTTTTGCAATTCTGCAGAAAACTACATTTCAGGAAGGAAACAGCATCAAGATTTTGAGAAAATGAAACATGTAAATAAATAGAAACCTTCAGTCCAGATCCATCAACAGGTTTGGAAAAGCATCTTTCTGTATCCAATGACTGATCAGTAGATGGGAATTACTCAATGATCAGCTGAAACAAACCATTTCAGGAAAGATACCCAATTACACAGAGTGCTTGAAATAAATAGAAAAACAAGTATAAGCTTTCAGTGTTTTGCTGGTCAACTTTAAAAGGAAGAGTAATAGTCTGTGGTCTACAATAAAAGGGAATAAGGTATAATAAGAAAAGAAGGAAGCCGAAAACAGAGACACAAACCTCACTGACAAATGATAAGGCAGATGATCAGGAGAACCAAACCTGGTCAAGTCAAACTAATTGAAGGTACAGAAAAACCATTATTATTTCTCAATTACCTGATCTAGGACATTGCCAAATGGGATACCAAGGAAAAGCGAAAAGCCATAAACAAAATATATGGTGACACAAACCTGATAGACAAGCACAAATGAGACAATGATCTGAAAGAAAGGTGATCAAATCACACTAATTGATGGGTTACCAAGGAACTGCAGGAAAATGAGGAGCTTGCTGCTGATAAGCATGCAAACCTGAGGGTCCAGGATCTTGCCAGGTATCTTGGAGCTATGTAAACTGATGATGGAATGTGCACTGGAAAGGGAACAGGGAGGAAAAAAGTTGGAATAGACACATGGGAGTGAAAGAGGTTAATCTCTTGTAGAACAGAGGTGGTCAGTGTGCTTGACACACTGAGCCCTGCACCTCACCACAGTATCTCCCATCTTCTTGTAAAATCTCTTCTTGACTATCTCAGTGCAATCCCCTATGCTCTGTGTGTGTGTGTGTGTGTGTGTGTGTGTGTGTGTGTGTGTGTGTCTGTCTGTGTCTATCTGTCTGTCTGTGTGTCTTTGTGATAGGGTGCTGCAGGCACCAGGTGCTGCCAGGACAAGTGTGAATGGCTGTGGGATCAGCAGCTGGTCAGGTCAGAGGTATAGGCTGTGATCTGGCTGGGGATGGGCCGAACAGAAGGGGACATGTCAGTACTCTAGGGATCCACTGATGTGCAAATTTGTGTAAATCAAGAGTGTGTTGAGTGTGTGCTGTCAGCACTGAGACTCAGCCTCTATCAGAGGGGAGGAGTTGTCTGTCTGTGCAAGTGCTCATGTCAGTTGTGCAAGCAGGTGATGTCTGTGGCAGCCTGTGTCACCATCCTCTGTGTGTCTGTGTGCATCCCATTTAGTATCAAGCATAGAACAGGTTTCTTGTTATTTTCTCTGCTCATTGATTTCTTTTTATGGCTAATTTAGTGTTAGCTGACACCTCAAACATAATTGAGAAACAAGAATACATATTAATAAATTTCCTAAGTTATCAGAGTTCTCTCAGTCACCTTGCTGGAACAGGCCATCTCTGATCACGTAATTGTTAACTTAAATCAGAGAGAACTGACAAACCAGTAAGTACCTCCACCATACTGAATATCCAACTTGATTTCCCCAGGCTTAAAAAGTTAGAAATTTTTAGCTGACTGATTAACCATTAGAAAGATGGACAGAAAGGTTAACAATTATTTACTTCACAATTTATCAATAGTTTATCTGTCATCTCATTACCGTTCTCTGCTCCCAATTTGGATGTCAAATACTGTCGTGGTTTTAAAGCAGTAACTAAAAGATTACTAGAAAACTTACTTATTTCTTGCTGTGAGATATGGATTAGAACAAGAGCAAAAGGCTTAAAAGGAATAAAGAAAGTTTATTAATAAAACTACAAGAATAAGAACAACAGAATAAACTTCCAGAAAACTTTTTTATCCCTCACTACCCACCATTCCCTTGTTCACATGACAACAGAGACAAAAAACTTTTGAACTTTGGTGTTTAAAACAGTCCTAATTCCTGCTAGAGTCTTTTCATCAGCCTTTGTAGAGAAACAGAAGTCTTCTTCTGCTAATCTATGGAGTTTCTCACGAGAAAACTATTTCTGTTATAGTTTTCCATTTCTCTGATGCCAGCTGCCCGGAAATCTGTCATCAGTTCACTCCTCTCATTTCACATCACTCTGAGGTGTGTATGGGCCATGAGTCTAGGCATGTCATTTTTTAAGGATGAGTTATTCAAAGGCAAAAGTTCTCTTCATCTGTCTCTGTGAGCTTCACTGGAAAACAGTTTTCTCATTGCCCTCAAGGCCTCAAATCTTCGCTTCACTCTGTTCCAGCACCTCATTGTATCACAATTACTCTCCCTTTTGCTCAAAATCTACACTTTGAACACTCCATTCCTCCCAATATACTCTGTCATGAATTAAAGGAGTTTTTTCAAAACACTATTGTCCATCTCCATAACTTTAACAGAAAAATATTTCAGCTTATAAAGCATCTCCTTATTCTCTCTTCCTCATCTAAAACTTAACTCTTTTCTTCACTGTCTTCTTCATGTTGATTGTCTCTCTCTCTCTCTCTCTCTCTGTGTCTCTCAGGGAAAAAGGAGTAATCTGTACGTTTTATCCAGGTAGTAAAAGAATTAAAGTCTTGGAAAATCTGTAAGTGTTCATGGTGTCAGGTTTCAGTTCAGCAGCAGAAACTACAAACCAAGCCAGGCCGGCCGCTCCATTTCTCCCCCCTGCCCTCTGCGGCCTTGTCCAGCCTGGGGGGGGGGGGGGGGGGGGGGGAAGGCCAAGACAGAGCCTTGTTACCTTGTCAGAAGCCGGAAACCCAAGAAGAGCAAAAGAACTCTGGCTTTACATCTTAAGGGGGTGTTCACAAGTTGATCTCACTTTTCAATGGTCAAAACTGCTGTCAATTCTTAGAAATGACCGATAATTGGTCAGGAGAAAAGACTCCCATCAGCCACCAGCAGCTTCAACTTCCTTAGCTCTCAAAGCTATCTTAAAGGTAAAGTCACCCCATGACAAATACGCTTTAATTTATGCTTCCAACAAACATCATCCCATTGAAATGGAGTGTCATGTAGAAACTTGTTGTTGGAAGTTATAACAGCCTGTTGGAAAGCATATAATTCTAGTTGCAGTTTCACAGAACTTGACCTAAATTGCTCACCATACTGTCACATTAGGAACCCAGGTGATCCTGTTAGGCCCATAAATATTTTATGTCAGTGGCATTCTTCAGCTGCCTTACCTTGCAATCTACAGAAACTAATTGAAAATACAAAAATCAAACACAGTTCCTCTTCCTAGTCTGAAACTTGGCATTGGCAATTCAGTCATTGGAATGCAAAGTTAGAATATCTTTTTTTTTTTTTTTTTTTGACATGAAACTTGAAAAGGGAGAGGGTGTAATAAAAGACTATTTTTTCACTAAGCTTAAAGGCAAGTAAACAGTTCAACTAGTTAGATTTGGGTTCTTTCAGTCACTAAAAGAAAAAAAATAAATCATTAGAAAACTAATGCCAAAACTGAATAAAAACTGTCTTTTGGCTAAGAATTTTAGACCAAGTTCAATCATCTAGTGAGAAACTGTAGGTATGAAACAGTGAGAAAAAAGGATTTTCCTTCTGTATCAGAGAAGAAACTTGATAGTGATCTGAAAAAATAATATATAGCTCTAGATACATTCCTACTGTGCTCCACAACTAATGATGACATCTCTTGACTTATTCTTCTGGAAATATAAAACTGGCAGAAAATCCAGCCACTGGACAACATATAATCATAAAATCAAACAATCATAAAAATCCCAAGTTTGTAGGACTCACAAGGATCATTAAGTCCAACTTCTTGCCCTGCATAGGGCACCCCCACCATGAACACTGGAAGTTTAGAAAGGAAATAATGGAGGGAAACATGACCACAATGTTCTAAACAATCATATAATACATACATACTGAGATTAAAGATTTATTGTTTCTATTCTAAACATACATGCGGAAAAAGAAAACCAAAACCAGAGTGTGACACAGATTCCTACTTTTAAATTAAGATATTAAGGTACTGCTTATATAAGCACCTCAGATGCTTTGTGAAAACTAGTACACATCAGAAAAATTACACTAGAGTAAAAAACATGGAAAATGGAACTGTGAAGAAAAAGAAATAACAACATGGTTAAATTCCCCATTTACAAAAACTATACCAAAGAATTTATATTGAAATAAATTTTAAAACACGAGGAAAAAAATAGTATTTATTCTTGTCATTTAACATGTGAGAAGTAGGATATAGTGGGTCGACCCTGGCTGGATGCCAGGCACCCACCAAAGCTGCTCTAACACTCTTCTCCACAGCTGGACAGGGGAGAGAAAATATAACCAAAGTTCATTAGTTAAGGAGTAGCAGAGATTACTCACTGAATAGCATCACTGGCAAAACAGACTTAATTTGGGGATGCTAGCTGAATTTCATTACTAACAAAATCAGAGCAGGATAATGAGAAGTAAAATAAGACCTTAAAAACATATTCCTCCCCAACCCCTCCCTCCTTTCCAGCTCTACCTCCTAATCCAGTGCAGGGAAACAGGGAATGAGCATTATGGTGAGCTCATCACACATTTTTTCTCCTGCTGCTCAGGGAAAGGAATCCTTGCCCTGTTCCAACATGGGGTTCCTGCCACAAGTAACAAATCTCCATGAAGTTCTCCAGTGTGAGTCCATCCCACAGGCAGCAGTCCTCCACAAACTCGCAGTCACTGTTCCACATGGTGCAGTCCTTCAAGGACAGGCTGTTCCAGCGTGGCTCCCCAAGGGGTCACAAGCCCTACCAGGAAACCTGATCCAATGGGGGTTCCTTTCTCCATGGGTCTGCAGATCCCTGCCAGGACCCTGCTCCAGGACAGCTCTCCCATGAGGTCACAGCTTAGTCTCAGGCATCCACCTGTTCCAGTGTGGGTCTCCTGCACGGGATGTAGGCGGATCTCAGTGTCCCCATGGTCCTCCATGGGCTGCAGGGGCACAGCTGCCTCACCTCAGAGCTGCAGGGGAATCCCAGCTCCAGTACCTGGGGCACCTCCTGCCCCTTCTTTTCCACTGGTGTCTGCAGAGTTGTTCCTCTCACATATATTCACCCCACTCCGGCTGCAGTTACACCTGCACAATAATTTTCCTTCTTAAATACATTATCACAGAGGTGCTACAACAATTTCTGATTGGCTCAGCCCTGGCCAGCATCATGTCGAGCTTGGAGATGTCTGGTATTGGCTCTGCTGGACATGGAAGAAGCTTCTGACAGCTTCTCACAGAAGCCTCACACACCTGTAGCCCCCACTACTAAAGCCTGTTCATATAAAGCCCATATGTAGGGGAACAAAAATTTAGGAATAACAGAAAGAAGAGGGGAGAAGCCAATTATAAATCATCCAATATCTGTTTCTCATGCATCAAAAAAGAGGCAACTAGAATCACACAAGACACAATTAATGAATGTTAGACAATATTAGGAAAGAAATTAAAAATACCATTATCTCACTGACTCAATCCAAAGTACATTCACCTTCAATATTCTCTTTTATGCAGACATGCAAAAATTACTTCAAATTCATATAAAATTCAGAAACTGCAAAACCAGAATGAAGATGCACTTTGAATACTCAAATTATCTGATGTATAAACTATGCTGGTAGTTTCAAAATACAAATATGAGATCCATACCCTCATGGAGAGGTGCCTCATAGTCAGGTCAGCCTGGCATCTAAATAGGGTGTCATACTATATTTGTACTAAATTTTGTCCATCATGTTCCATGGCTGTGAAAATAGTAGGCAGGGCATGATCATTCAGAGCTTCTCAGTTGTAAAACATGGGAATTAGGAGGTAGCAGATTTAAAGACAGATAATAGCCAATATACTGGCACACACACTGTGCCTGTGCCTGTCCAGGTAGCTCATAGGGGAGCTGCCTCAAGCACACTTGGGCTGTCCCCCTCTCTCCTCCACTCTTAAAATGCGAGTGGCACCACCAAGGAGCTGTGGCACAGTTAATGCTCATTATAGGTAAGAAGCACACTTCTCAAGGAAAAGAAGGAAAGAAAAGTGAGCTTAGAATATTGATTGCACTACCTTTTCATTTCCTACTGGGTAGAGAAATCCAAGTGAGAATTTGCAGGATTGACAGCCTTTTATAAATTAACAAACAAGTACAGAACTGTGAAGTTAAACTATTTCTGTCAAGCAGAAATATAGAGTGAACTTTCATACTCCTATGTCAGTGTAGAAATACACGAATGAAAAGGAACTGCAACTGCTCAGGGATGAGCTGTCTAATTCCCAAGGTTACCAGATGATTTAGATGTGAAGTTTTGTTTTTCAAATGTAGCTGAGGAGCCCAATTGGACAAATTGATAGGGAATTTATTTTTAAATCACTCTTCTATTATCTTCAAAATGGGAACTAGAATATTTTGGAAATGTCTGGTGACTTAAGAACGTGGAAATTAAAATACTGATCCTCTCAAAAATACTGGTAGTGAGGAAACACTACATCCTTAATAAGGAAGGAAAGGTAATCAAATTTATCAAATATGTATAATTACAAAACATTTCCTGGAAGCCTTAAGAAGAACAGCAATCCTGACGATGCTATTCTCTTCGTCTGCATCTGGCCCTTTATCAACTATGCTGAAATAGATTTTGGTGATAGACATTTTAAAGATAAAAACAGTGGACAACATCTATAATTTTCACCACACAGGAAAGTTCATGGTCTCCAGCAGTAAAACAATTCAGATGAACTACAATAATAACCTTGCAAATCAATACATCTTTTAGACAGGGTATTTTGCAGCATTGACCTATACCATCTGATGCACTGAATATATTTTTCTTTCCTGTTACAAATGAATCATTCTAGAATTCCATGAAGGTTGTTACTGTACAGAAAGTAACTATGGCACTAAGTTATTAGTCATCAGAATCTAAACAAATGTGATGAATTGCAACATAGATTTTGGCTTTGGTATGATTTCACTTTATACAAAATCCCTGAAAGCAATATGTACTTGATTGATGGAATCTGTTTGTTCTGTTCTAATAAAACAAGCTTGCTCTGTCCTTATGTGAAAAAATAGTTGATGAACACAGTAATATCGTAATATTGCTTCCAAGAAAGTCATAATAGGCACACGGTACCTGAAAGGCCACTACAGCCCCTGAGATTACTTTGGCTAGAGCACAGTGTTAAAAACACCAAGGGTTGTGTTTTGGTCTTTGCATGAGCTATTCACTTAAGAGTCGGATTCCATGTGGGTCCCTTCCAACTCAGATTATCCTGTGATCCTGTAAAAATTTAGGACTATGACACCTGTTGCAAACACGTAGAAAGGAAATAAATTAATGAATTCTTGTCTTTTGACTTTTTTTTGTCCGTTTGTGTTCCAGAATTTTAACCTTTAATTGACCTGTAAATTATAACCTTTAATTCTCATTTAAAGTATATTCAGGCACAAAAATTGATGGTGTTGACAAATCCAAGCTTCAGAAATGTTTCAAGTTGTTTTGGTGGAGAATGATTTTTCAAAGAGGGTCTGATTCCAGCTGGTTGTGAATTGCTATCAAACAAGTATGAAATGACTTGAAATGACTAGCAGACAGAATCAAGGATATACAGACCTGAATTTTTACCCTATTGTATAATTCAGTGTGTTTTTCATGGGGACATATTTTGTTAAAGATCTCATTGATTCATGTATTATGAAGTATCTCAAGTTCGGTCTCTAACAGTTCATCCAGTCTGTAAAGTTCTAAGTACAGGCCTGTTGAATGGTACATTTAGGACTAAAGACATAAATGCCAGTGACCCAGAGAACATGTTAGGAGGGGAGTCAGAAGACCTGCAGTGTCTCTTCACACACACAAAAGAATTTAAAACTTCCACATGGCAAGAGGTTTTGGAAACTGCACCATTATTTTCCCCTAAACCATAAACAAAATCTGAATTATTTGGAGGACTTTCATCCTGATTAAATATCACTTATGGATTTTACATTACATTGCTGTTAAAAATTATGTCAGAAACTCAGGACTTCAGTTAAACACCAACATTCAGATGAATACTGAAATTATAAACATAATTATATATACCTATATTTTTAATCTCCCTATCACTTTTCTTCTACTCTGCACAGAAGCAGAACCTGAATAAGAAGGGGGCAGGAAGTCACTGTTCATCAAGGACACTAGAATTGGTGGGAAAAATACCCAGTCATGGTGGAGGGTCTTACATACACTTCTGATGTAAATCTTTTATTAACTACAGTTAGGGTCACTCATGTAGATTTTCTAGATTGCCATTATTTAGAGTGATATTTTTATCTTATCCCATGTAATTTTTAAAAACATTTGTGAACTAGAATTTGTAACACATATATCCATCTGTTGAATTTAGCCTCTCTTTTTGTTCTTCCAAAGCAACTGTACACATAGTACATGCAGCCCTCTAATTATTTTATATTTAAATTTGCTTTCTAAGGTGCAGGGTTTTTTCCTTTACTTTAAAGGTTATGAGAATTTCTGAACAATGCAAGTTCAGAAATTGGAAGTTTGCCACATGATATTAATTCTTTTTCCTAAAGGAGTGATAACAAAACTCAAGTGTTTTACCTAAGCATTATTTCTCAGTATTTTACACAGAACAGCAGTGTTCCATCAAATGACTCATGATACACTAGACATGGGATAGGATTATAGATAAAACAACTTATTTTCATCAGAGTACACATCATGAATGATTTACTTGCACAGCTCTACATCTGAATTAAACTTTTATGCTTTAATAATTAAACAGTGTTGTCTTTATGGTCTTTTAATATTAGCATACAAACATGCAGGTTTATATATTACACTTTCTCTCCAAGGTTATCAAGGTATATAGTAGCATAGTTATTTGAATTCATTATCACAGAGTTAAAATTGATTTTACCAGCCTAGGAAGATTTAATTCATTTTAAAAGCATGGCAAGAAATAAAATCTGTCAAGAAAGCATCACTTTGACATAAATAACTTGGTTTGAAATTCGTAATAAAATACTGAGCATCTTTTAAATCACTGATATGTAGTTTAACAAGTAGATTTTGCATTCACTCTTTTAAAGTTTGGGATCAATTTTCATTTATACCAAACTCTGGTTTGAATAAGAGGTAGCCTAACAAATAATCCTTTTTGCAATTTACATAAAAAGACAGTTGAATTAACAGTGAAAGACTGACACATTACTTCAGCATAATAAAGGTGCATTAACTTAAATGAAAAGCACAGCCTTTTATTTTCCTTAATAGAACAAAAATATCAAGGAAGAAAACATTAAAATTCAAATCCACCTGAATGCCACATTTGACACTAAATGAAGTACAAAGCTTAAGAAAGTTAATATGTGAAGATACTGAAGTTAACAATGTGCTTCAGGAACACAGTTTCCAGCACAGGAGATACATTTTTTTTTGTTTTGTTTGAGACTTACTGTACCAATAAGGAATTTTCAACAATTTGCCAGCATAGGACAAATAAAAAAAAATATTAAAATATTTCCAATATTACTGTATTTCCCAGTTCTCTGTTTATGGCAGCTATCATAGCATCTCAGATATGTATAACTAGAACAAGTTTCCAGAATGAAAAAATCTATCATCCATCAATTTCTTATAAATGAGTATTTATGGGAGATATTTGAAAATTACACTTGATTTTCAAATATTGATCAGGGAGTTCAAAAATACAGAGTTTCTGTAACCCTGCCACTGTTTCTGACTGACCCCTCCTCTAAGCAAGACTTCCGTGAATACTGAAGTGTAGCTTTTTCTAAAAAAGAAACAAATGTCTAAATGGAAGAGGAAGCCATGTGTGAGAATGTCTGTGGTCAGTTGGAGACAAAAAGACCCTAAATAAGATAACTAAAATTGTTAATTTTAGTGATCATTTCCTTGTTCTATAAGATGCCACAAAAGCCTTTATTACACTGATTTCCTAAAAATCGAAATGAACATTTGAAATTTGGGTACATTTTAGAAGGAAGAGAAATATGCTTGCTTTTTATCTTCTGTTAATCTGGAATAGGCCTGGACAAATGAAGAATAAAATTAATCAACAAAACTTTCCAGCTGAGCAAGCTCCATGGAAAAATATAGGTCACATACCCTTACAAAAAAAAAAAAAAAAATAAATTAAAAAGCTTTCAGTTACTTTCAACTAAAACTTGGTAGACTAAGCAAATAATTACTCACAAGATTATACACTTTATAAAATACTATACATATTAACTTTTACACAGAAACAATATTAAATTATTAGAGGGGAACAGAATTCTAATTATCATATTGAAAAAAAAATTGAATCTACCCTAGGAATGTAAGAGTATGATTAAAAGCAAAATAAGCTTACTCTGTGAAAGCAATACTGCACTATTTCATCTTCCTGTGTGTATATTTGTTCAACAAATGTCTCCATTCATACTTGCACTTCTTAATAAGATCACCCTAACTACAGTGTTTGGTGGTGCAGTGCAATCCTTCTAATTCAAAATCACTCTGCAACACAATCTCTTCTTGCTGGCATTATATCATTTATTGTATCAGCCAGAGAGGACAGAGCTGTTTTAATAATTTTCAGCACTGTAAGTTCAAAAGTTCATTTCAAATTTTGATGGAATTTTCATGTCGGCTCATCAGAGACTGAGAGTTCTAGAGTGGACAGGAAAAGCATAATTGAAATAAATGTTATTTTTGATAGACAGATGGATACTTTTTCATGGTTTTTTTTTTTTTTCCTCTGTAGTCCAAAAGATGATTTCTTACCTAGAAAAAGATTTAAAGTTTCTTTTAAATATAATCTGCTTAAGAAGCAAAGTGCAAATAAAAAAGCTTCAGACTAAGGCAAAAGAATCCATACTCTTTTCCTACAACTGAAGATATAGTGCAAGTGATTTACAAAATCACTTTTTTTTTTTTTTAGTCCTAGGTTTAATACAGGGAAAAATTACCTATCAGATACCTACTGATTTGACTTTTCCATAAAGAACAAATTCTGAAGTGCACAGGAGAGCTGATGCACAGGCTGTCTCCATCTGGTGATTAAACAAAGTGTGATTTATTTCAGATCCAGTAATGAGGGATTAGGAGGGGATGAGGCAGAGAATTTTCTGCTTCAGCATATCATAAGCTTTTATATGCACAGGCATAACAAAGAATGGAACAGAGGGGAGAGAAACACAGAAGGGCTCCAAACACAGCAAACCGTGAATGCTGTCAGTGCAGCATTCCTCCAGACTCTTTAAGTATTTGGGATGCATGTACACACAAATTAGGAAAAAACAAAAAAAAATATACACTGGCCAAGAATATTTATGTAAATTATCCAATTATTATAAATTATTATATTCTTACATTTTTATTACAGAAAAAAATATAGTAAAACTATTTATTTACTACTGTCATACAAAACTGTTCTTTCATGCTCTCACCCTGATGGTGTCCTACTGTCATGTAGGCACTTGTTGTAGGTGTAAAACTGGTCACCACGTGGGGCACCTGATACCTCTACTTTTACTGTAGCAGCTGCTCATTTGGTTTTCTCTGTCCCTTTGACCTCCTATGCGCCTATTTCTGTTACATCACCGTCGCTAAACTAGCTCAGGCCACCCTTTGAGTGGCTGGAGATTCCTGTCATGTGAACAGGAATCATTAATCCAGAAAAATTAGGCTGTCAAATGTGTGGTAAAAATGCATCTGTAACTTTCACTGTATCGCCATGCTTGGAGATTATCACACTGGTAGTATGACAGAGACTTCAGAAGAACATAGGTTAGCAGGAAAGGAAATAGACTTGATCTTTTTTTCAGAGATTTTACATTATTTTCAAACTTGGGAGAAAAAAAGGTTGGAGTAAAGTGAAGCAAGACTGGTAAATTGTGCCCCATTTTCCTTAAAATCTGTGTTCAGAGAATTTCTTGCACTGAGCTTTCTCCAATTTTCTGCTCTCTGTGCAGGTACTTTATTCTAAACACAGACAAATCGTGCAACTTCTTTAAGAATCACCTGCCATTCATGACAGGCACATTTTTAGCTGCTCATTCAAACTCATGATTATTTTCTAATTTGTTTCCCCCTTGCTGCTCTGCCGTCAAAATATTCTAAAATTTCCTTAGCTGATGTTTAATAACTAACAGCAGCTTCACATATTTAAAAGAACAGATGAAGACTATTTATTTTATTACTTCCTCAAAGATTAGCAGTGAATAATCACTACTAAAGGTAATGGATATTATAAGAAATAGTGGGCTGCATTTCTCCAGTTTCTCTCAAATCCTAGGATTCTCATAAAAAATCTGCAATTTTACTGTGAAGATAGGATCAGTAAGCTGTTGTATCATTTAAAATAAAAATGCATACCCTTGCTATGAAAAGTCACACCACAAGTGTATAGTCTGTAGACATAGTCTCCAATCTATTTCAAAGAAAATAATAAATCATCACAAGAGTCCTCGCAATTTCACATTCATTTTACAGTGCCTAATGCCTTTTTAATTTTGATTCCCTCAAAATGCAATTATAGAATGTCATAACTGAAGTTTTCTTGCAGGATTAAATCAACAACCCCATCCTTGTGTGGAAAAAAATGAAACTACTTAAGAATGGGAGAAAAATATCTTTGTCTCGCACATCAAAAATAACAGCAGCATAAACATTCTTTTTGTATCATTGTCAGCAATCAGACATCTTCCCTCAGCTGCAATTTTCCAATTATGAGTCCTAGTCTGTATTCTTCCAGTAATGGAAATTACATTTTAATTAGAAGCCTGAAAAAAAAACTGTTAAGAATTGATTTTCTCTTTAAGACAGGTGGCAAGAATCGTAGCCTATGAGCTAGTGAGACATCATGCAACTGCAATCTCTTGAATGTAAAATTACATTATCAAAGTAAATTGATGTTGAGTAAGATTACTGATTTCTCCTTTTAATAACTTTTAACAACAGAACACATTAATAGTATCACAGTTCATACTGAATGCACTAAAAATAAATAAAAGAAAATCACATTACAGAATGCCTAAAGAAATTTCACATATGCTGCATGCTGTAAGAAATGTCACCTCATGTAATTGCTGTGCAATTATAGATAACTATTTCTGATGTTCTCTCCACACTTCATTTGCAGTGCCACTGAAGAAATCAGGAAATGTTAAATTAAATACACCTTCTGAAAATCAGGGAACAGTCACAGTAGGCATCTCAGGCATGATCTTGGGATGGTAATACTGTGGATTTATATGTCATAGCAGTGCCAACAGAAATAGAAAAAAAAAAATTATCTTGTTGAGTCATGAACTTTCCAGACTCTGTTGCAACATCAGGACACTTAATTCTTTGTGTTACAGGCCAATACCTGTTGTCCCTTTGCATAGGCCTTACTGAAAAGTCATCCCCATCTTTCTTTTAATGCTTTGAATCTAGGTGATACAATAGTGGTTTGAGAGCATTTCATTATTGAATACTATTGTTCACACAAGAGTGCTCATGCTGTACATGCACACATTTTTGTCACTGTAAGAATGTTGAAATGAATAAATATTCCTCAGCAAAATCATCAAGTTTATATACCTTCATTAAAAAATAACTGATATAGTAAATATTTTTCATTCCAGAGAGTATTATTATATTATATTGCATTATTATGTGTAAAATAACAATATGTTATTATATGTAAAATAACAATACTTGATCACTATTGGAATGCAACCTCAAGCATTCAGTTAAAAACATATTTAAAAACATTTGTGGTGCTGAACAGTTGGACTATAAACTAATTATTTGACTGTCTTGTAAAGACAGTCTTGTAAGAGACTCTTGTAGAGAGTATTTCCATGTTCCTCTTTTGCCCATAAGAAGATTTGAGTGTACCAGGGGTCCTTTCCAGCCAGTAATCCCATGACTAAGCTTTCTCCACCTAACACTTTCACATGTCTCACTGAAAACAGAGGAATTCAGAAGGCATGAAGCATATTTGCATTGGTGGGTTGAGGAAACACACACACACACAGTTCTCCATAAATCTCCCTGTTTTCTTAAACCAAAGTCCATTCAGATGGGGAATGAGGAATGCCTTTGCCAGCTCCAGTTTCTTTGATCACTTGACTGCTTACAACAAAAATACAGGACAGACTATTTTACCAAGAGAGTAAATCAGAGAACTAGGATTACTGCTTTCATACCCATGTGTAGCATAAAAAGGAAGGCATGTAAAAGTAGGAAACACTCAGGAGCAAAAAAAGTACTGCGGAGATAATACTATTTTTGTGACTGATAACAATACATACTACTAATTTCATCATTATTAGTACAAATTAATTACTGTTCACTTATTATACAGACACAGGGAGAATAGGGTTGTCCTTTCCCTTTTGTTATATTTTTTAGTTAATTTTTTTCTTGATATATACGTTTGCCTATGTATAAAGGTCTTTCCCAAGCCATATTAAGTGGATGACATTTTGTTATTGGGACCTTCTAAGTCTGCTTGTTTGTCTGAAAGCTGTTTAATGGTTTTCTGCTTTCTTTAAGTTTTACTTGCTTGCTTGAAATAATAGGATTTTCCCCTACCATTCGATATATTGAACGAAAACAAACATAAGAAAGCTCTCAGAAATTGGTGTAAAATACTAATTTTATTCATGAAATTTCATGCACAACTATTCAGCTACTGCCAGAGATGTCAAAACAGTTGTCAAATGTTAGGTGGAAACTAACTAATAACTAATTAGTTGATTCAGTTACTCACCAAAATACAGTACTCAGATTATGAAATAACCAATAATAATCACTAACAAAGCTTATTAACTCATGAGTTTTATGGGCTTCATTGGTGCTTAAAATGCTACTGCACTGATGCTACTGAAAATACTTTTGAACTGGTGTCTTGATAAAAATAATGTGTTTGAGGCAATAAGTATCTGGACTGTTTGGAAATTAACAGCTTTTTATAAGAATATTCCTACAGATACCATAGAAAATACGCTGTTCAGCACCACAGAAAGAGTTAATAGAAAATAAATTGACACCCAGGAGTCACTCAAGACATAAAGAGACTATATTTAAGAACAAAAGATAAAGTGTAATGGCTCAGCTCTAAAAGGGAGTACACTGAAGTAGCTTTATTCTGTAGAAAACCCTTTAGGCAACACTTCAACCAACCAACTTGAAGAATCACAGTATGCAGACAGTAAAAGTTTACTTTAAATACTAAAATGAACACTATATATTGCTCCCACTATGTCCTTGGATATATTGAGTGAATATATGATCTTTAATGTGATCTAAAACTTCCCTAGATACCTTTTACTCAAAACTAAAAGGTGGAAAACCCATGAAAATAGCAGATGCCATGGCACCAGTGGCACAACAAACTATAGCACAGGATCTTCTCATAAGTAAAAATAAATCCCTTAAGCAGCTTCACAGGCTGATGCATTCGTAGTTGAGTATTTCCAGTTTGGTTGGTGTCTCCCATGTGAATAGGCAGTGAAAAAGCAGCATCATTTCAACTAATAAAAAAATGTTCAAACTTAAACTGGCTTTGGCACCACAGAATAAGACAAAAACAGTTTACCTATTGCTTGAAAATTGCTTAGTGTTCTACGATGATGTTCACAGACCGTGGGTGTATCTACAACAGTTTGAAAGATCATATTTTACATAATACACAATAAACAACCTAAACGTCTGTGCCATCAAGGAATTCACATGGTCTCAGCCACTTTAGAAACAGCTGAATGTCACTCAGTTTCATGGCACATGTGTTACCAGAAAGGTAGTGCTCAGTGCCATACCAAGAACTTTTGAAGCAGTCAAATTTTTGTGGAATCAAAAATATTAACCAAAGCTGGTCAGGATTCAAATTTGATTAAGAGAAATTTATTACTACTACTTTTCAAAATGTTGTCAACATTCTAGAATCATTTTATCTGTACTAAAAATATAGAATTCTGTTTAAAATTAGCAATCTGCCAGCCATACATAAGAAGACAAATATGTTTACAACAAATATTCTTGAGCAGGTGTCCCATCCCGCTGTAAAAGGGGAGTCGGGGAGAATTCTTATCGATCGATTTCTCGGACATAAATAAAGCGCAAATGCAGCAATATTGTATCTGAGAACTCTTAATTGATAAGGGTAGGTAAGTGTTTCTACGGAAGGGGGGATAGAAAAGGGAGCAAAGAGGAGAGAAGCGAGACGGAGGGAGGAACACAGCAGCGGAACGCCGCGGCCACGGGCGCGATTCCCGAGCAGCAGCGGCTCCGTGTCCCTTGTGCCGGCCGAGGCCAGGCTGCCGCGGCCACGGGCGCGATTCCCGAGCAGCAGCGGCTCCGTGTCCCTTGTGCCGGCCGAGGCCAGGCTGCCGCGGCCACGGGCGCGATTCCCGAGCAGCAGCGGCTCCGTGTCCCTTGAGCCGGCCGAGGCCAGGCTGCCGCGGCCACGGGCGCGCTCCTGCAGCAGCCGCGGCTCTCAGGGCCGGGGCGCGGCGGCTGCGGGCGGCGGCTCCGGGGGGAAGGACGGCACCGAGCTGAGCCTCCGGGCGAGCCCCCGCTCCCCCCGAGACACCCAAATCAAGCCAGCCCGGGATGTGGCGGGGCGGGTCACCGGGTTTAGGGGCTAAAGCCCCTCTCGCAGCCCGATTTCCTGGGCGGTTTTGTCCCGGGCACAGGGATCTGCCCCGCCGGGCAGGGGCGTCGCTTGCAGCCCGATGGCGGCAGCTTTCTCTGCTCTGCTCGGCTGCCAGGACAAACCTCCCCGGGGACAGCGCTCCCAGCACAGGGACAGCCCCTGCAGTAATTCTTCACCTCCGGTAACGCATGGTGAGCCATGAAGAAAAATCAGATTGGTCCCTCTTAGCAGGTCTCTTTCAATACCCATAATAACAACTGTTTCACATTGGAACGAAGTCTGAAGCCAAATTCAGGTAGTCTAGGTAAAACATTTAGTGCGTTTCTCCCAAACACATCCCCAAAACATCAGACCCATCCAGTTTTCTTATCCTGTTGAAAATATCTTCAGGGCTGTCGCCCTGAAAACTCAGCTTCTGAGCTTGCTGACATGGTTTTCTAAAGACTTTCCCAGGAGAGTAACTATAAACATAGATATGTGTACATTCTTTCTGTTACACGTCCTGTGATGGGCATCTCTCATGGCCAGTGCAGTGAGAAAGTGTTATCCTGACCATCCAATCCCTGGCCGTGGTCAGAAACCTATAAATCCTGGGAGGAAAAATAAACTTTCTCTTTTCTCCTTCTTTTCACCACACCTCGACCTGTGTCCGTGTGATCTATTCATCTTCAGCGGCAACACAGGGAAAATGGCACATAATTATCCAGAAATAAATTTGTTCAATCATGGTTTGTTGTGTCTATGCCAACACATGAATAGTGCACTAATTATTGGAAATTTTCCCCATGTATCATAAGTTATCCCATTTAAGTTGATTCCAGAATGATATCTGGGGAGTTAGGTTGCAGCTCTTTCTCATATATTTTAATTCCAGACTCCCACATTCAGTAGCCCAGATGGGTCCTAATTTCATGGATTCACAGAGTATTCTGAGTTGGAAGGGACCCACAAGGATCATTGAGTCCAACTCTTGAGGAAATGGTCCATATAGGGATTGAACCCACACCATGGCATTATGAGCATATATATATATATATGTGTTCTAAACAACTGAGCTCATCTTACGGTGATGTAGTGTTATTTATGATGTCAGATCCATTTGCCTTGATTCTCCAAGCAACAAAACAAATGAAGAAAATCTGGAGTTTAATTTAGAATTCCTGAAAGAATAGAGTCTGGATAAATTAAGCCTTTGTAGTCTGAGGATATTGTGTCAAAGTATCAAAACTTCTATTACATTAAGTGAACAAGGAAATAAGGACAGTTATTTCACCTGCTCTTTCTCCTGATGGAGAGGAGTTATGATGTAAAGATTTATTCAAAGAGAATGTCTCATAAGAGTAGTGCTGATGAAGTCTGACATATCTAAACACCTGGAAAATAAATACAGCTCTACAAAATTAAGATTCCCCTGGATTATGAACTATGTTCATAATCAAGTTCCACCTAAGAGCAGAAGTAAAATTATTTTTATGTTTATATTAAAGACAAAAAAAAACAAGGAAAAACATTTACTCCACTTTCTGTAAGGTCTTTAGACTATTTTTCATTCACTAAGTAGTAGAACACAGCACTAATAGTAATGCTGTCTGCACAGGCAGTAATTCTATTTTTTCAAATGTGTTTTCCAATATGTGCATTCAGTATTGACCTGTTAGTCCTGGAAAAAAAAGATTTTTGCTTCTTTGCTTACTATTCACTATCAAAGTAATGCAGAAACAGGCCTGTTACAGGAGTAAATCCTTCAGAGCAAATGTCTATGGAGCCAAGAATTTCCCATGATGGAAACTTAAATCCACTTTCTGACATTTGTTTTAGCCAAACTTAATGTTGAATAAGGAGCTGCAGGGGCAGGCAGAACACAAAATTATTTTAGTGAGGCTGAAAGCAGGATTCATGTTGAAACATGCCATGGACCAGAAAACATCATTTTTTTAATACGGAAAAAGTTGATCATTTAACAACTCCTAAATTCATTATCTGATGAGAACTGCAGAAATTACAGAATTAAATTGATTTGGATCCTTTTTTGAAAGAGAATAAAAAGGTGGAAAATTGTTTCCTATGATTTTTTATATTTTACTATTTTCTTTCTTCCCCCTTTGCCCATGCTGAAATTTAGAAATAAAACATTTAAGTGTGATGCTGAACATTAAAGTGTGATGCTGTGGAAGGAATGAGGTGAGACCATTAGTAAACTGTCAGAAGAGGCTTTCTCTGTCTGGCAAATATTTTATATTAGTCAAACATACAGTACACGCATGAGAATGTTACATGACTTTAAAAAATGCATGTATTACAACCATACTTGTACTACAGGAAGATAGGATAAAGGAAGATAACTACAATTCATCATACTACTCTTTCATTTTATCTTCATGAAGCTAATGGGACTGCTCATAAGAATAAAGGCAATAGATTGAGAAATGAAAAAAGAAGTTTTTTTTCATATAGGTTTGGGAAGGCAAGATTTCCACCAATATTGCAATTGCACAAAGAATGAGGAAATATTTTTATCAATGGAAGAAAAGTAATATCTTATATAGCTGAACTGAGCTAAGCTCTACATTTCTTCTCTATATTTACAGCACAAAGTTGCTGTGAGATCCCTTTTTAGTGAATGAAATGAATTCACGTGGGATATCTAACATTGGAGTGTAGGATCTGGAGAGAACAGTTGTGAGAAAGGCCTGGTGGAGATGCAAGAAAGATTCAGATTATTGTACCAACCACCAGCAAATTACTGATCAGCCGTGTAATGAAATACCCACATCAGCTTTACTTTGCTCTCTTGATTTGCCTGATTTCCTTGGTTTCTTCCTTTAGTTTCCCCATCTGCACAATTTCTACCTCTGCACAATTTCTATACCTCATTGTTAGTTCATCTACAAAAAATACATATGATATATCTACTAAGTTAACAATATTAAATACATAAACCTGAGACAAAGATACATGCTGAAGACAAAACAAAGTCTTTTTTGTCATGTTCTTAACCCAATGGATTAACAGCTGTCATTTAATTTCTTTTTTTTTTCCAGCCATATGGTGCAGCACACTTCTGGAATTGTCACTGTAAAGCAATGAATTAATGAAGCTCTCTACATTTTTTTAATTTTCATGAGCCATTAGGTAGGCATTATGGCTCTAGCTACAACTTCTAAAATACTGTTTAGGAAATTACAACAAATTTCAGTGGAAATTTCAGTATAGATTTTCAGAAATGCAGTTTCAGTTATGATTCCTACCTAAGAGTGTATCAGCTAAGAAAAGTTTACTAACATGCTATATTTTCACTCTAAAATATGTGGACAATTACTAGGAAACATTAAACCATATTGAGCATAAAACTGATTTTAATGTAATATTTAGTATTATTTTAATGCAATACTTGTATAATAGTGAAATTTGGGGTGGGGGACATAAAAACATATGACCTAATATAAAATAAGAACTTGGATGACAATAACCATGTTAAATGTCCAGAATAAATACATATTCACTATTTAAAATGAAAGAGGGGAAAAATGCCCTCAGGCAGTTAGAAATAAACTTAGTATTCAAACAGGGACAATTTAGTGCAAACTGCACTTTGGCTTTTTATCAAATATGTGTACACATGCACACACAGATACGTACATTTGCCATTTTTTTAATCTAAAGTTATTGCCCAAGAAACTCACAGATTCACATACAAAAATGACTAAATGTTGAGTAAGGGGCATCATTTAACTTTAATCTGCTGTCAAGGGCCTACTCATCTATCACAGATAGGTGGAATGCAAATTTAATTAAAAAGAATGCAGCTCTGGGAAATATTATCATTTCTTCTATCTCATAAGTGTGCTTCAGATCAGAATAAAATCACACTGTAGACAGAATATGTATGTAAGAAATGTTTTTTATAAAAAAATCATTTAAAGGCCTTTCCTATACAGAATGTATTCCTATTTTCTTTCTCAGATTTATTATCGAGCTATTTTTTCTTCAAGCAAAGAACTCTGTAAACACAGCTTGGTTCAATAAATTTTGGGTCAAGCTAAATTTTAGCTTGACTAAATAAATTTTAAGCTCAGAGGCATATTTTGATGTAATTTTATCTCCAGAAACTTTCACCATAATTATTATTTTAGTAACTAGGACAATGTTTTCAGAGAAGTGTTCCTAAGGGGGAATTTTTTTTCATTTAGTCAGTGTGTCTAGGCTCCATGCATTAATCACTTTCAAAGACAGACAAATCAGTTTAAAATAAATGGCTGAAAATGTAAATCGGATATTAAAATCTTCAAAGTGTCTTTAAGACTCTATTAGTACAGCCATACCAAATATTTTTTTAAATAAAACCAATTTTTTTAATCTAAAGTTTCTTCATTTTGTTTTAATCCTGACCTCCAAATTAAATTAGGCTAATGGTATAGTTCTCTCCTCAAATCTGGCTGTTGTCTTCTGTTAAACATGGTACCCATTAATTAATTTGAACATGAAGAATTTTTTGGCAATGATCTAGAACACTCAGGGGCACTATACTCTAAAATAACCTTGCACATCCCATAGCTAAGGGTAGATTTCTGTTTGCCTTTATTTATTATAATACATGCTCTAATTTCTATTCAAAGAGACATGAACATGGCTACTTATCACTATCTGTGAATGTGCAAAAAATAAACAGGTTTTTACTATATTTTGACTGCATAAACATGACCTAGTACAAAGATTAAAATAATTTCATTTCTGCTGAAGATATCCTTGCTTTATTTTACAGAAAAATTAACAGATTTTTAGTTCAGCAGTTTCAGACTTAAAAAAAAAATAATGACAAAAAATTCTTTCATCTTTCTTGAAAAAAAAGCTGACTTTTTAAGTATTGTAATTTTCAGCAGTTTAACTAGCATAAATTTGAATTATCGACATAGGAGGCAGAAATAGAATTTGATAGAAACATGCCAAACCCAGCTATATAGAACTTCCCATTCTGCTGCACTAGGTCTTACCATTTGTGTAAGTTCTATCTAGATGATGAAATTGTCACTGAACATTGAATATAGCAGGAATTTCTATGTCCAATTTTAAAAGTATCATAGCAACTCTTTAATATCATTCTCTTAAATCATTTGGTTAATTCTTTTTTAAATCTCTCTTTATCATTGATGTTGCAATTTTAATATGATATAGAGGGCTGATGACACCTCTCTCTTATTTATACTGCTGCATGTTTACAGTATATAAACAAGAAAATTGGATGTGAGCATCTTACCTAATTCCTTGACTGGAGGGAGGACATAAGCACACCTGTATGCTGGTGCTGGATTCCAGTCTAGCCAGGGTAAGTTTTATCTAGACTGAGATACAGTTAGATATTGAAAAACTTAAAAACAAAATTACCTTAATTTGAATCAAGTATTTCTGGAAATGTGTTCTCTTTGTCTAAGACTGACTTAGTTGTTCTGAAGGGCATTTGCAGTTGCACAAGTGTGACTAACATTGTTGAGTATGTTTTTAAAGTTAAAAATACTAATCAATTAACATGCTAGATATTTTCCTTTTTGTTTTTAATCTTTCAGTGATTAGTTGACATTTTTTTCTATTTTCCACTTCTATTTTTTCAATTTTTTTTTCAGACACATCACACACATAGTGCAGAAGAGTTCTCCTGTCACTTTCCGTTGACTTTGTTTCTTAAGTAGGTACATAAAGTGGAAGCCTATGATATGAGTAGGGCAGACATATGTTCAAATTTATGTCATCTGACAGGGATCTGGATTTGGGTATTAAGTTTCTTAAGAGAACTCATTTTCAGAATATTTTTCAGATTAAAGTATTGTGGAGCTCATTTTTTCAAAGAACACAGGGAAAACAAAACATAAGCTCTATAAAGGCATTTTTTTCTGTCCCATTAAAATAGTAAAAAGAAACCACTTTCAGCACAATTCCTCTAAGAGTTTGTGCTAAATGTACTAATAAAACAAAAAAGAAACTTACAGTGGATGTGAAAAAAGGAAAGGTAGCCTGGGAGGACAACGGAGTAATTGTCCAAGCAGCCAGGGATCAGGTTAGGAAATCTCAAGTCCTGACAGAATTAAATCTGGCCAGGAACATCAAGGAAACAACAAAAGTTTCTATATTCTTGTATCAGTGATACAAGGAAGATTAGAAAAAATGTGTGTGCTCTCTGGAAGTGGAAGGAAATGTGAGACCTGGTAATAGAGGACACAGAGAAGGCTGAAATAATTAGTGGTTTTTTATGTCTCAGTCTCCACCAGCAAATGTTTCAGCCACAGTGCCTGAGTTGTAGAAGGGAAGTGCAGGAACTGGGAGAATGAAGAAGCTTCCACTGTAGGAGCAGTACAGGTTTGAGACAATTTAAGGAACCTGAAGGTGAACAAGTATATGGGACCTGATGAGATACATCATGCATGTCCTGACAGAACTGGTGAAGGAAGTGGATAAGCCATTATCCATCGTATTCAAGAAGTCATGGCAGTCCAGTGAAGTTCCCATTGACTGGAAAAGGGGAACCATAATTTAAAAAATAATTTAAAAAACATTTTTAAAAAGGTAAAAAATTAAGACTCGCGGAACAACAGGCCAGTCAGTCTTTTCTCAGCACCTGAAAAGATCGTGGAGCAGATTCTCCTGGAAACCATACTAGGGCATATGGAAAATAAGGAGGTGATTTGTGATAGCCAACAGGGCTTCACTAAGGACAAATCATGCCTGAAAACTTCAATGGCCCTCTGTGATGGGGTTACAGTGTTGGTGGATAATGGAAGAGCAACTGATGTCGTCTACTTGGACTTGTGCAAAGAATTTGGCACTGTCCCATACAACAACCTTGTCTCTAAACTGGAGAGACATGGATTTAACAGATTGATTACTTGATGGGAAAGGAATTAGCTTGATCGTTGCATCAAAGAACGGTGGTCAATGGCTCAGTGCCCAAATATGGATCAGTGAAGCTCTGGGTTTGGTATTGGATTTGGAAGTCTTTAACATCTGACAGTGCCATAGACAGTGGGACAGAATGCACCCTCAGAAGTTTGCCGAACACACCAAAATATCTGGTGAAGTCCATGTTCTGGAAGGAAGGGATGCTATCCAGATGGACCCTGACAGGCTTGGGAGGTGTGCCTGTGCAATCCTCATTCAACTAGGCTAAGTGTAAGAAACTGCACCTGAGCCAGAGTAGTTCTAAGCACGAATACTTAGGCTGGGTGGAGGACAGATTGAAAACAATCGTGAGGAGAAGTACTTGGGTGTGCTGGTGGATGAAAGGCTGGATATGAGCAAGCAATGTGCACTTGCAGCCCAGAAAGCCAATCGTACTCTCGGCTGCATGAAAAGTGTGACCAGCAGATTGAAGAGGTGATTCTGCCCCTCTACTTTGCTCTCATCACACCCCACCTGTGTTCAGTTCTGGGGCACCCAACATAAGAATGACATGGACCCATTGAAGCAAGTCCAGAGGAGGACCATGAAGATGAGAAGTGGTCTGGAGCACCTTTCCCATGAAGACAGGCTGGGATAACTGGGATTGGTCAGCCTGAAGAAGGCTCCAGGAGGCGTTTTAGTAGCCTTCCAGTACCTAAAAGGGGCCTACAGGAAAGACAGAGAGGGACTTTTACAAGAGCATATAGTGATAGGACAAGGGGGAGTGGCTTTAAACTGGAAGAGGGTAGGTTTAGATAAGATATTAGAAAGAAATTATTTATTGTGAAGGTAGTGAGGTACTATGAAGAAGTTATGGATGCCCCATCCCTGGAAGTTCAAGACCACTTCGGATGGTGCTCTGAGCAACCTGGTCTAGTGAAAGATGTCCCTGTCCATGGTGGGGTGGGGGAGGGGGACAGACAAAACAGGATGACACTAGATTATCTTTAAAGTCCCTCCCAAACCATTCTATGCTTCTATGTACAATATCTGAAAAGGAAGAAGAGGAGGTAATTTTAAAATCTTTTGAGGACTGATACACACTACCTGAAAGACAGAACATTAGAGCTAAAAATGTGATAGAAACCATTTGAAAAATAAGGCTTCTTTTTAACCCGCTCTTCTATTGATTTATTTTAGTTCAATGCTTTCTCTGCTCAATGATATTATTTTTTTTTTCAAATTAGTGGCTATATAGAAATTAAGACTATAGAAACTTTATAGTAAGAATTGTCCTTCAGTATATAAAATGGGAAACTTTTTTTCTCTTCTGCTGTTTTTAAGTCACTTTTGCTTCAGAGTACTTCCTAATTTACTTGATTTACATTGATGTGAATTAGATGTAACCACATATGATCAGTGCATTCAAAATACTGTAAGATGAGTAGAGAGAGGAAAATCTGGTCTGCCAATCAAAAGAGGTAAGTCAATGACACTTCCATGTTACTACAATGATACTACAATACTGCTTATGTCATTTTGCTTGACATATAATTAATTTTCATTCTTAAACTGAAATACCATTTTTTTTGGAGTATTTAAGAAAATATCCAGCCCGGGACACACGATCTGAGAGACTCCTGGGAATGTTCTCTCCAAAATTCCTGACAGGGGCTGATGTCCTTTCCAAACAGACTGGTAGACCCAGCTCTTCTTGGATGAATTATACATAACATTGAAAAAGAAAACCTCAAACAGCTTGGTGTTGGATTTAATTGTTTTTAGAAGAAGCATGCGGGCTCAAATAATCTCTGCCTTCAAAGACTGCTTTTCTGGATGTCAAGAGTTAGTGGAGAAAATACCTCTTTTACAGGAAGAATCTGAAGCTTTAGAGGTCAGGACTCTTTACAGACTCAAAAAGCAGTGAATTTAAAGAAATACTGCTTTCATTCACAACTGCCATTATGATTTTTTTTCAGATGTTGAGATCCTGCTTTTAAGAATGACCCTTACTGGTCAGAAGGTTCACTCAAAGGTGCCAAATGATGAGTGTGTCTCTTTCAAACAACACCTTGGCAAAGTTTTATTTTCTTGAACAAGATATTAACCAAAAACATACAAGACTGTTATGTATGTTTATTCACTAGGTTTTCCAGAAGAGAAATTAAAAGAAAAACAACAGAACACATTTGGTAGAAATTATATCAAGTGTTAGTATGAAAATTATGTACACAAATATGATATTTGGTTTTAACTTTTAGTTATCAAACTGAAGCACAAATTTATTATTGTATTTACTGTTATTTATTTTGATTATTTAGAGGAGTCTTTTAATTTAAAGGCTCTTAATTTAAATTTTTCAATTTCAATTTTCCCCAAATATATGTAAAAATATTCAAAAAACTATCAATATGTAAACATCAAGCATGAAGTAGTTTAATCTCTCAATAAGGTATTCATTTAAATTAGCTCAAAAAGCACATGAAATCACTGTTGATTCTAATGGGCCCCAGTTTGGCAAGATACTAAATTTAAGCACTATTAGACTACACGAAATGATCCGAGACAGACAAATTTCATGATTATTCAGTGGAGCAATTCAGTAGTTGTTAATTGCTATCAGGGGACATGGAGACCAGGCCTCTCAAATGGGCAAGCTCTCCTGGGGAGAAATACTGCTAGCATAAGGTCTTTTCTGCTCACATACTGATTAAATGAGCCAATTAATTAAGTACTCACATGTGAATTACCATGTGCCCAGAGTTTGGGGGAGCATTCAGCTAGAGTAGCAAATTGCAGAGGCAATTGCAAGTCAGGAAAAGAGCCATGGCAGGTGTCAGAGCCTTTCACCACCAGGAAAGCTAATTTCCTCCATCATATCCTTTTGCTCTGCTGACCAAAGTCGAAGTTAATGAGCCTGCTACTCTCTGTGTTACATACAAATAAGTAGCAAGTAAGTACTCCTATTTGAGTGGATTCATGGAAATAATCATCTTGTCATTGATAATTACTTAGTTACCAAGTCAGAAATAAGCTCCTGAATCTCTCTTTGAGCATCTATGCTTCTCTGAAAAACTATTCTTCTACCTTAACTCATTTATTTATGTTGGCCAGTATATTTGGCACCAAAACAGCCTTTTTTCTTGCCATTTTTCTGTTACTCACCACAGCATCTGAAAAAATTAATCCTCAATTTGTCCAAAGTCTATTTACGTGTCAAAATTGTTCTCTAAATGTATCTTTCAGCTTCTCCTTGCTTCTGTGAAGTTCTTTAATCCATCATAGACACATACAATCTGTGTATGAACATGAAAATAGTGATTGTCCATATTCCTGGTCAGCAAATATCATAGAGAGGTTGGGGGCAAATCCTTGGTTAATGTAATTTTCCACACAGAAATTGGGAATTAAAAAACTCAGCAACCCCCTACCACAGACCTAGCTAGAAAGTTTTACTTCTGTTACGATACTGGATGTCACAGATAGCTGGATCCCAAAACATCTCAAATTCATAAAGATTCACTTCATCTAGGTTATTTGTTTTGGTGACATTTTCTTATTTTAGCAGGCCAAACCATAGCATCACAACTCTGATAGCTTTTGGCCTGTAAATTGCCACACAATCTGACCCAGAGACAGTTAATACGCATCTGTTCATATCCCAGCAAATCACATTGACTTAATGGACTGATATTTACTTTCCTACATATATTATACCTACGTACATTATACCTTCCATATAATCACCTTCCTAAAGTGATTATATGGAACAAATCATATTTCCTCTCAGAATTTATTTTAAGGATTAGAAGATGAGATATTTCAGTAACACATTTCTGCACCTATTAACAATTAAATATGTATATTTTGAAAACAAGATTATCAAAACAATTCTTAATATTACAATAAGGCTTCTGTACTGGTTTGTGGATTTCTTTTTTTCTCTTCTAGAAATATATTAGCTAACATATCCTTGTATTGCATTGCATTGGAAACCCATAGCCATCCTGTGATTGACTACTGCACCTCAGCTGATCAGCTCCTACCTTATTGCAAAAATGCTTGTTATTAGCCCCTAGTGCATGACCTTTCATGCTGTGCTATTGAATTTCATCCCATTTCTATTACCTGAGTCTTTGGGGTCATCCAATATACCCCTTGGCTATTTCACTCAACTAATGATCCCAGACAAATACCTCTTTCATATTTTTCTCTTAATCCCATTTTGTGACTTCTTCCTTCTGTCCAGCACTTTCTGACTCAAGAGACTTACCTTTTGGCAAGGCCCAACACTTCTAATTCATATCTGTTTTTATGCTAGAAAATTTCCAGAATATATACTGATGCCTCATCTATTTTTAGGGGGGTGAGAGTGAAATAATGAGTAAAATACACATATGTTACATGGAGACTAAGTTTTTTATTCTTCTCAAAGAAACAGAATTTCAAAAACAGATGACAAGCTATAAGAGTGTGGCAATCCATCTGTCATTTTAAATGCACTCACTGATTATAACTAATATTAGCTTTCAATGCAACATTTTTTATTTAGGAGCAAAAGTATGTTATAGAGTTTTACACTGGGAAGTCAAAGTCATAAATACAAGACATACAGAGATCAATAGTCATACTTCTATTATCTGGCAGGAAACTAGGGCAGTAAGAAGTTATGATTATTATGTTTCTTTGCCCAGCAAGAACTTAGGTAAGCAAATATTTGTGCATTGAATTTTCCTAACTCGAAACACAACATATTCTTAGTTTGCCAGTGCTCAAATATTCTTGATTAGAGAATACTTATGCAATTAAACAATTCAAAATAATCTGTTATACTACTCAAAAACTCCACATTCTATGACTGGCAACTAGGTCCTCCTCTCAACTAAGGACATTTCCTTTTTTCCTTTCTCCTTCTGAACAGACAGTCTTGTGAAATTTTACTAAAATGACAAACCAGGTGACATTCCCTGATAAAATCAGAAAAGTGTTCCAAAAACTGACCCTAGCCCATGATAAACCAATGAATTTATACCATTCATTTATTAACACCACGTTACTTCCTTTCATGCCTATTATTTACAGTCATTATGCAGGTATCCAAATATTCTGGCTAATGTAAAACAGTGAGGAATGTGTGGAATCATAGGATAGAATAATTTAGATTGGAAAATACCTTTAAGATCATCAGGTCCAAACATTAATCTAAACTGCCAGGTCTACTGCTAAACCATGTCCCAAAGTACCACATCTACAGGTATTTGAAGTACATCCAGGGGTGGTGGCTCAACCACTTTATTAGGCAGCATGTTCCAATGCTTGACAGCACTTCTTGTGAAGAAATTTTCCCTAATATACAGTCTAATACTTCCATAGTACAACCTGAGGCCATTTCCTCTTGTTCTGTTGCTCGTTACTGGGGAGAAGATACCAACTCACAATTGGCTATAATCTCCTTTCAGGCAGTTGTGGAGAACAATAAGGTCTGCCCTGAGCCTCCTTTTCTCCAGGCTAAACCTCTGCAGCTCCCTCAGACACTCCTCATCAGACTTATGCTCCAGATCCATTGCCCTTCTCTAGACTTGTTCGAGCACTTCAGTAAGGGCAGTGCCCAATACTGAAGTGTGGCCTCAACCACATGTGGGCATGATCATTGCCCTGATCCTGCTGACCACAAAGAGCTTTCAGATATTAATTTTTTGAAGTGCTTAGCATGCCATTCAAATAGTTAATTAAGTGAAGTTAATGATAAAAATTACAACAAAAAGTAATGATTACAGCCCAGTTAAAGATTAACACAGAGGCATCAATTCAGCTCTATGTCAGAACACTCCCTATTTAAGATGAATTCCTTCAATGTATTAAATAAATTAGAATAGCAATAGTGCCTAGAGGTCCTGATCTCCTGCCAAAACTTATTGTTCTATGAATAAATATAATGAGGAAACAGTTGTTTTTACTTAAAGTTGCTTCTATTTTCACTTGGGAGTAGAGATGGCTTCGTATTTTTGACACTATGTTCATAATTCATCCTAAATTTAATATTTTTCAAACAGAGAAGGAAATAAATTTCTTTACTAACCTCTTGCCTGTCTTAACAGTTTTTTCTTTGTTTCAGACCAAGTTTCTTTCACAAAGACAAACAATTTTACCTCACCTAAACCTAGCTTCATGCTATATTTTAAAATTATATGCACACCTTAACCCAGGAAACACATCCTAAATTTCAAAGCATGACACCAGTCAGTTTACGTAAGCTTCCCATAAATCTAGAAGAAGCTGTGTTGCCTAGCACTTGTTTCTATATTTTACAGGTTGTTCAAACTAGGCCATTTACCTACCCAAAGTTCCATTTTCCAAACAAATGTGGGCATACAAACCTAGTTAAGTGGGATGTAGCTTACAGATTTGCATATTTTTTTTCTCTTTGTCTCTCTGTCCCACTTTATCTTATTTCTTTTTCTTTTCTTCTGTCTCAAAAATAAAAAATAAACCCTGTGAATTCTTATTCTTCTCATTCAAGAAATTACCAATTTCCAGAAGGGTTACTTATTTTGCATTTAGTCTGAATGCCACTTACAGGTACATTACAATGTACCTATCCAAAATCTTACCAAGGAAAACATAATCTCCTTTGTATTTGTGAAAAAGACGCACACGTTGTCTAGTTAGTCCAAGACTGCATGCTGCAGGTACCTAAAAGAAGTGTAATTTAACCTAATACTTACTTAGGAATCTGGTATTTTTAAAATTAGTAACTAACAAGACAGAATTTGACTATGCTACAAGTCACACAGGTAGAAAAAACACATTATATTATAACACCAATTCTCTTTATTATAAGCTCTTCTACAGTTTTCCTGCATAAATTTTATTTCAAAAGACATGGTAACTCCTCATATTCTCTGTGCACTTGCTTTTAATCCTAGATGGTTTGGGGTTTGTTTTTGGTTTTTATTTGAAATAGCTAAAAATATTAATGTACTACTATAAAGTAGTAAAGATCACTATAACCTTAATTGTAACTACTTAAGCAGTCAGACTAGTTGACCTCCAGTGGCCCCTTCCAACCTTAGCCACTCTGTGAAGCATAAAAAGACTAGACACAGCTGGGTGACACTGCTGTCCCAGAGAAAAGCTTAGTCAATGAACTGAAAGGTAATGCTTCCCCCAGGTGCTTTGGAAAATGTCATGATCTCTTCAACATGATGAAGCTAACAGGATTACAGAGATCAGGGTGAAAGCCAGTTATGGAGTTAAAAGGTACAGCCATCACAGTTTGAACTTTTAATCTTGAAGAAGTTACAATTTTCTCTCCTCATGGCTGGCATAGACACGTTTGAATCCAGGCTTCATATTATTCAATTTAAACTAGTGAAGAAAACCTTAAGGTCACTTGATAACAAGCAGAACCATTTTGCAAGCTGGGAAATCCATCATTCAATGCCTTCAGATGCAAGTGTCTGAGACTGTAAGTATTAGAGTTCTAAATATGCCAGGAGAAAGCTCACCACCACTGAGAGAAGCGTGACTCTTGCTCAGTCTTCTGTATGACTACCAAGTGACAAATATTACAATACTGCCACACCAAAGCTCATGTATATTCAAGGTATTTATCTAAGATATCAGGGTAAAATTCCACCTTTCAACATGGCACAGATGAAACCACACCTGTATAACACTGATTATTTTGTTGTTGCTAAGCAGTGTTTACACTAAGTCAAGGACTCCTCTCCGAACCTCTCCGAACCTCCCCTCCCCTCCCCTCCCCTCCCCTCTCCTCATTTCTCACAGAATCCCACCAGCACACAGGCTGAAGGGACAAGAAGTTGAGAGGTGACTCAAACAGAAACTGGCCAAAGGGATATTCCATACCATATGGATCATGCCCAGCATGTAATCTAGTGGGAAAGCTAGATGTGAGCCACTGCTTGGGAACTGGGTGGGCATTGGTCACCAGTCGGTGAGCAATTGCATTGTGAATCACTTGTATACTCTCAGTTTTTAAGGCTATTATAATGGGAGAGTGGAAGGAGCATCTTCCCAGCTAATGTAATCTAATCTTCCCCACAGACTGGATCTCCAAGGAGAAAAGGTAAAAGTTAACACTAAAGCATGTTCATAGTTAAGGACTTTTCTGTATTTCTCTGTTCCTAATTCATTCTCTATTGTTGCTGGGTCTTGTAACTTTGCCCCAAGTCATAATTATCAAGCTGTCAAGTAGCCATAGACCCTTTTTCCTTAAAATGCTTACACCTAGACCTCCAGTGGACTGTGACCAGTGCACAGACAACATCTTCACAGGAAAGGTAAGAAACTATGTCTCCTTTCTTTCTCAACCAATCTGAATTTTAAGCAAAAGACACCTATATCAGTTTACTTCCATGTTCACATTGACACAGTTGATCTCTTACAGAAACAATGGTGTGTAATGTCAGGCTTTCTCTACAAAGAAGCACATCAAACTGACAACAGTTCTGGGAAGTCAGGTCTCAACAAACCTTTTCTGTTTGCTTTAAATGTTACTTGAAATATCAGAAAGCATCAGCACCGTAGAACGAGGCACCACTAACATCATTCTGTGATTGAATTATACTAATCATGATCACATTCTGATGAAGGAGCATATTTCCCAGGTCAATTGTTTTGACAACTTCTTGCAATATTCCATGAAGCAAATCAGTACTGAAAATTAACAAAATATCAGATTTGATAGGTATGGGTTCTGTTGTTACGCTATTAACTTACAGAATAAAGCCAAAAGGCAGCTAGTAATTACCTTCAAAGTGTCCATAATGGCTTGCATTATGCCTTGCATTATTAAAGTTTCACTGAAAAGTTTAGATTTATGCAATACACACTGCTGTAAACAAGTTTATGCAAAATATAGCAGGAGCCTGCATTTGTTGTGTCTTGGAAAAGATGAATATGCCTGGTATAGATCACGAGTCTCACACTGGTGCTAAATCAAGTGTTAGAAAGGTAAAGTTAGTTACAAGGAAATGGAAGGTTAGCAGAGAGTGAATTTAACCACTGGAAGAGTACTAAAGTAGAAAATAGTTGAATTAAAGCTAAATACATGAAGTCTGACAACAGTGCAGCCACTTACATTTATACTTACAAGCTAAGAAAGGTACAAAAATTGCTATTCTGAGTTTGACACTAATTTACTGGTATATGGCCTTGTGCAAATCAGTTAAGTGCTGTTAGTTCTCTAAAGAGAGGATATGTCAGACCTGGAGTAGCACATCTCCTTGAGCATGATTCCACTTTTCAAATCAAGCTGAGTATGTGAGAGGCCCACCCACTACCAATTCTGGTCTGAGTCACCTTTTCACTCTTCAAAAATATTGCACCGAGCATTTAAAAAGCAAGTTATTTGCCTCTGAAGAGTTTTTTAAATTTATTTTCTTCCCAAACTACATGAGGTCTGATCATCACAGATCATTTGTGAAGCATGCATTCAGTACAGGGAGCTGTCCTGGAATGAATAACACAAACAATGTCTATTTATGAAACTTTTATATAAATTTATAATTATAATGGCCTTTTAAAAGTGATTTTTTTTCCTCCTTCTCAGCACATATTTGCCACCATGTATAGCTGTTCCTAATGAATTCTTTCTTTTACTTTTTAGTACTTTCTGTCTCAAAGCCCTTTCTGATCCCCACCTCTATGCACATGTATCTCAAATTCCCAGATGAAACATGGTGCTGACTCCAGAGCTCAGAAGTACTTTTAATTCTGAAATCTACTGATTTCAAAAAAAGTTTTATTTGAATTATTAATTATAACTGTTGAATCACAAATCACACACTGTAAAATAGTAAATCAAGACAGAATAGTAAATCACATAGACAGAAGTCCTATGTGCTGAATATAATTTTAATTAAAATATAAATTGTTTTTAAGTGTTTTGCAGGCTTGAGGCCTAAATACATCCCCACTGAATTGAACAACCATGAACACAGATTAGAACTGGAGACAGGAAAGTAAAAACATTAAATTTGATTTATTTTATTTTTATACTACCCCAATAGTATTTGTATATTAATTCCTAGGGAGTTCAATTTGTGTGAAAGCAGTGCAATTTAAAAGTAGATGACACATAAAAATTACACTAGTCAATTAATTTGAGGGTATTTTTTAATGATGTGAGCTCAGAGTTTGTCCAGTTTTCCTTAAAATTTGAAGAACCATTTGTTCTGTAACTTCATGGAATATCTGTCAACTGGGAAACCAGTATAAATTAGTTTCTCCTAAAAAATAGCAAGAAAGAAATGAAAATTACAGTATAGAATGAAATTTCCTCTACCTATTTTAATAACTAAAAAGATCCCAAATAGAAATGAAAGATCATATATGAAGTAGTTTATTATTATTTATGTTTTCTGTGTATACACACACGCATATTCATAGACATTTAAAGAAGTAGTTGGAAAGTATTTTTCCTTTTAAAAATTCCTGAAAATTATGCAGTTTCTTTCCCTACCTAATCCAAACCAAACAAGAAAAAAATATATTAACAATAAAGCCTGTGTAAAAAGACATATAGAGAATCTATTGTTTGTGTTAGGTCTGTCTGAGATGGAGTTCATTCTCCCACAGCAGCCCTCACAGTGCTGTGCCTGCTGGAAAAGCTGTGATATCACACCCGTGGTTTGGGTGCTGCTGGGCAAACACTACAAACACTACACTACAATATGTGTATTTAATTAATAAAATAGAATATTCTGAGAGTACCTAGCCAAAAATACCCTCAGAGGCACTTTGTGGGAAATAAGGAAATTACTTCCCTGCCAGGGAATAAACTCTGCTATTGCTTCTTCTTGAAAAGAGTATTACAGAAATTAACAGATCATTAGAGTAAGAGAGAATAGAAAATTTTCCATGAGGATAACTACTTCTCTAAGACCCTTCCAGGATTGCTGAGACAATTATTCTGTGGAAGCAGGAATGGTGAAGCTGTGTTCTTCTTCTCTGTTCTGTGTCTGCCAGGACATCAGCACTTCCCACTGAGAAGCATTGGATATACTTCACATCCTTTCCACATATTATTCTATAGTTAAAAACAGAGTTTTCTCAGATGTAGCTTCTTAAGGCATAACTATGTTCTGATGAGTATGGTCAAGACACTCTACAAGCATTGTCCAGGCTGAAGTTTAACTAACCAAACCAAAACTACAATTACCTTGCTGATTTTTGAGAGTATGTACACAACCAACCAAAATCTTCAACTGAGTAAAAATCTTGTTTATCTAAAAAGTGCCGACTCTAAATAAAACGGAAAAAGGAAATAGCATAATGTTGACCTCAGTTTTTGTTAATTTTATTTCATTTTAGTTGCAATTATCCTGAAGTGCTATAAGTAAATATATTGTCAAGGCCTTTCTAGAACTATCACAGTGATTTAGCATGTCAGATTATACCAGGGCTGCTCTTGAAATGATCTCTAAGTTTTATAATTGGCTGTAAAATACTGCAATAATTTTACTTTCTCTATGGTCAATTTTTTCCATCATAAAATATTTCCAGTATCATAACAACAAATTAATTTTATGAAAGGCTATCATTTTTTTATTTGTGTGGAGGAAAAAAGTAAAAATTAAGCAAAGTTACTGTAAAAAAAATAATTTTTGATTCTATTGTATAAATTCTGTAAGTTAGGAGAGGTAGTTGCCCTTTAAGTAACCCTTAATGGTTTAATCACACTGAACCTGAGATTTTAAATGGCTAATCATCAATACAACTTTGCACAATTTCTTCCTCACTTCTTCCTTGCTTCTTCCTTTTATATTTAATTATTTTAATAATTTATTTCAGGGTTGATTTCTCCCAAGAAAAAAAATTTAAATTTCTGCAAAAGTTAAAAATCTAAGAGTCCAGACATAGAAAGTTTCCTCTCCTACATAGATGCTAAAACTATTCTCATGGAAATAAATAAATCTTATGAAAGCAGACAATTGCTTCCATTAGCTTTCATTACAACCAGGTGTTTGTGATTTTAACTCACTTTGTGATTAGATAAGGCAATAGAAAATTGGATAAAAATGAATCTGCAAGAGTGAAGGACAGCATGAGGGGAGGGGGAAGAAGGGAAAGAAGTAATTGAAATCTGTCTGTTTTAGAAAGAATTTAATACATGACTGTTTAATGGAAGATGAAAATATAAGTAATGCTTAAAAGAATCCCACTTCTTTCTCTTATGTTTCAAAGCTATGCAATGGCACAACTCGAGCTAAAGAGTAGGTAGGCATTATACTAAAAGCTATTAAAAGCAACCTAATTCTTCTACTTTTTGGGTAATTCTCTCACCAGTGGAACATTTTATACAAAAACTGCATTTAAGAAAATGGAATGTTGTTCACAGTTTTCTGAAGAAGTGGATTCTTTATATCAAATGAAAAGAAATGTCTGCCTGAAGTCCCAAGTCAGATGAAAGACTTCAGAGTGCACTTCAGAGCCAACCAAGTATTGACTAGATGTATGTAGCTCACATTTAAAGTGAAGAGTTTTTCTAATATTATTTTAAGATACCTAACCCTCCTGATTTTATGAAATGGGAGCTCTTTAGTACTTGTGTCAGACCTCTATCTAGAAAACTAGGGAGAGAAAACTAAATTCAGCAGCACTTCTTTTTTATTCAGGTACAATTTCTAATCTCAATAGCATGGACATGTCACAGAACCACAGCATAGTTAGGGCTGTCTTTTAAATGCATTGTCCTTCCATTTCCACCCCAACATCTAAAAGTCTAGATTATTTATTTGCTCTTTGAACAAAGATTGGGGCTGTATGAAAGGCTTGCATAGTGTCCACTATTTAGAAGAAGAGGAAAAGCAGACATAAATAAATGGAGGAAAAACACTAACAATTTGACAAGAAAAAAAACAAGTGTTATGCCAGGCAAAAGAGTATGGGGGTTTTTTTGAGACTTTGTTTTTCCATCTGAGTGAAAGAAAAATACAAGTCCACCTATTCATCCTGTCAAAGTGAATTATTTTTTCTTCCCAGACAAAGACAGCAAAGACTAACTAAAAGAGTAACTGGTCTGTTCCACCAGTCTTTAATGTTCAAGTGCAGTTTGTTTGAACTCCTGCACAAATGAATTCCTAGGAGTAAATGAACCACTAACACAGAGGTGTAGTTTAGATCTTTCAGTTAATTACTCTAAATAAAAAAAAAACACCCAGCTATTCAGTCTTTCCTCGCTTGTATATTGTGTTGTTCCTGAGATTACAGATAAAAATGGGAGTAGGTTGTGACTGCTCCTACATACTGACAAATACATTGACAGGCTGTTGTTGAAGCACACAAAGCTGTGATTCCTGCTGTAAGAACAGAAGTGTGGTTCTGAATACTTGCAGTGATAACATTAGTCTCTGTCTTTTGAGACTTTTCATTCTCATGTATAAAGAATAGATATTACTAATAATTCACTTGTATGACTGAGCACTGCCTTTAAATAAACCATGCTATAGGCTGTATTCTGCCTAGTCACGATTTTAACAAAGAGCCAAGCTTTGTCTCTTTCTGGGGAACATTTTTAACAGCTCAGTTCTGAAGATCTTAAGTGTGTGAAGGATTGATTTTTATATCCAGTATATCCTTCTTTAATTAATACATGCCATCTGCAAATTATTCTTCCAATTTGTTATTACATTGCTTTTCTCTAATCTTGAACACATGGGGTTTACATTTGCCTTGAGGAAAAGATCTATCAGACAAGTGTTCTAAAAAGAAAAGTTGACAAATACTACATGAATGAGTCACAAATGATTTCTTGCATTTTGCAAACTGTGAGACTTACTGTTCTAAACAAAGGATGGCAGTGAGCTGGAAATGGACTGAAATTGTTGCAAACTTGATGCATTTTTCCAAATAGAGACAAATCTAAGAGGAGACAATGAGAACAGCTGCCTGGGAAATAGTCAAAATGCAAAGAGAAGCACTGGAAGAGTGGTAAGAATGATGGACGCTAAGTGATTGCCAAAATCTCAAGAATGATGTTTTCAGGAGAAGCCTGAGGCAGCATGTGTCAGAAAAAATATGTCTCTGAAATAACTCACTGAAGTTATTAGGATCTTATGCAGCAGAGGTTGAGCAGATGAACAACAAGAAAATATCTCTGAAAGGTCTATAAGAGGGTCAACTTAAATGAAGTAATTTCTAGAGGATAAACTGACTTCCAGGATTTTTTCATTTCTATTTTGTATTTTAATCTTTCCCCATGTAGTATAGGAATATAAACAATAAGATATTTTGTTATGTAGTCTTATCTCTTTCTTCTCTAAGGCAAAAAAAAAAAAGTCTGAAAAGAAAAAAAGCAGATCACTAGTAATGAAATAATTCATCCCATGTTATTTTTCCTCTTATAAGTTAATCCATGGAAACCATTTCTCAATTAATGTCTCCCTACAGAAATTTTCAAGAAGACCGATTACATACCTAGCACTGTGTTTTCAAAGGTTCATTCCAACCAGTGCACTTCTGAAAGAATTCATCACTTAACAAACCTACATGAGTGAATCTTTTGAAATAAGAAAGATTAAGAAAATACAAAGTCTTAACTGAAGAAAATTTGTATGTACACAAGAATTTTCACTTAAGTAGCCTCTAGTAAAATGAATTTGAACTGATTTAGTCCCTATTCCTTGTCCCTATTTTTTCCTTTTCTTTTTGGTTGGCTGTATTTTTAGGCACAACATTCTACAAACTAAGTGACAAAAACTTCCTCTCTTCTATGCTATAAATACCTAATCATGCCATTCATCCCTTTTACCTATTCTACATTTATTTCTCTATTGCAATTCTAACTAATGTTAGTGTGTGCATGTATGCTTATATATATGGTCCAGTTCTCAGTCAGTCTAAATCAGTACAGCTAAATTCATCCTGGCAAAGGATCAGTGCCCTAACAGCCTGCAGAACACGCCTCACATACTCTGTTAAATCTGTATATCCAATGCAGAACCAGGTCTTTGCCTAGAGGAGAGGCCTAGAGGTTCAGTCATTTACTAGACATATAACTTCTCCGTGTATTTTTAAGCTGTTCAGTGTTCCCTGATTGAACATCACTGCATATAGTCTGCATTATGGAAAATCTTCTGTTGCTAAGTCACTTGATGACATATTTGGGTGGCTGTGTACTTCTGTTTTCTCTGGTTTTCTGGGCAGGAGTTTAAAAAGATTTGAAAAGGGCAGAGTTGTGTTTGGCATGAGCTTTTATAGGTACAGCATGGCTACTGCTGTCCTGGAAAAAATAGAATGAAACATAAAGTGATAATCCCTTGAAAACAAACTTTTTTCCTGCTCCTCACCATTTCTTTATTTCCTCTTCAGTTCTTTATTAGCAGAACTAATAAGTAATAAAGTAATAAAGAGCTGCAAATACGCATCTAGTGACTTAATAATAAATCCACCTTATCTCTTTTTTGGACAGATGTTAAAATCTGGAATTTACTGCAGAATGCTTCAGGCAGATGCTCAGTCAGACTGCATGCTGTCATCCCAGAATTTCTTTTTCTGTGATATGTCTGGCTAATATTCAGCATATGTCAAAATAAAGTTATAATCTCCACTTCAAATTAATACCCTTATACCATATCAGTCTTCATGAGCGTTCTTTTTATTAACTGAAGTAATCCTAATTGCTTCAGACTGTGTCCAAACCCAATTTGACACACGATATGTTACTGGTTTGGTTTTCTTTTTTCTTTTTTTTTAATTTTTATTTCTGCACAGCTCTTAAAAAGAAAATTGTGAGTAGCCTCTGAATATCAGAAACAGTTTGGAAATCTGACTATCTCTTTATATAGAGTGTGTTGTTCCAGTAATGGCAACACTATCTAGTGATTCACAATACAGCATTATAATTTGTATCTCCACTAGAAATAGTCCAACAATGAAGGCATTTTAGGAAATAGCTGTAGTTTCAGACAAAAATACTAGTAATTCTTAATAGTAAGAGACATAAAAAATACATTTATTTTATTTCGTAATTTGAAATTTCTTATTTAAGATCAAAATTTTAAATAAGTGTCTATAAATAAATCCACAATGTTTGTCAGGTTTTTCTCCACATAGACAAACATATCATTTCAGATATCTCTTAGACAGTTAGGAACCTTCAAATATCATACAAAACCCTTTCAAGAGACTCACATTAATTGTACCCCACAGTAGTCTGAGTATTGTTATCAATGTATTATGGAATCAGAACTTCCCATTTACCAAATGCTTCAGCTGTTGAGAACATACATTCTGAGATATGAAACTTAAAACACAAAATCATCAGCTATTAAAAACAGAATTCAAATATATTATAACAAATACTTTTGCTATCTAATGTATCTATATAATATTGTGAATAATAACAAATAGTTCACTGCTACATTTGTGAAGTAACAGTAAGAAATCTAAGTGTCAGTCTGTGACAGAGATAAGGGAGTAAACTTAAGAGAGAAAAAATGTATTTCCTGAGTTTAATTAATAGTATTTATAATATAAAAAACCGAACCAGGAACAAACAGTTCATACAACACATCTGAAAGGAATAGTTCCTGCCAAAAGGAAGTACAATTATGTAATTGTATAATTTGCCTGTGTAAAAAGTCCCTCTCCAGCTTTTTTGTAAGGCCCCTTTTAGATACTGGAAGGCCTCAACAAGTCTCTCTGCAGTCTTCTCTTCTCCAGGTTGAACAATCCCAGCTTTCTCAGCCTGACTTCGTAGGAGCTGTGAGCCCTAAGCAATACCAGCCTCTGATCATTTTCGTGGCCCTCCTCTGGACTCACCTTGACAGGTCCATGTCCTTCTTACGTCTGGGGACCCAGAGCTGGACACAATACTCCAGGTGGGGTCTCACAAGAGCAGAGTAGAGGGTCAGAATCATCTCCCTCAACCTGATGGTCATGCCACTCTGGATGTAGCCCAGGATGAGGTTGGCTGTCTGGGCTGCAAGCACAGGTTTTCAGCCCATGTCCAGCAGCAGCACTGCTCTCAATGACTTATTTTCCCACTCTGTACTCATGTCTGAGATTGCTCCTACCCAGGTGTATCACCTTAGACTTGCTGAACTTGGTTAGGCTCACAGGCTTCTTTCTCAAGTTGGTCCAGGTCCTCCCAGATGCATCCATCCTTCTGTCATGTCAGCTGCTCAGCTTTATGCCATTTGGAAACATTTTTTTTTGCTAGGGTGCACTTAATCTCACTGTCTGTGTCATTGATAAAGACAGCAATCTCAAGACAGAACCCTGAGGTCCACCTAGACACAGAGCCATGGACCACAAGTCTCTGCCTCATTGACTCTCCATACATTAGTGATATGGGGTTTAGGAATTGCCTGAAGAGCTTTGGCCAATCCCTCATCCACAGAATAGTTTACCCTTCAAAACCATTTCTTTCCAATGTGAGATAAGGATGTTGTGTGAGAACATGTCAAAAGCCTCACAGAAGTCTAGATGACATAGTTCAGTCATCCCTTGTTTCCCCTCACAATAATTTGTACTCAAATTCTGAGTAAAAACTTATGCAGGAAAGTAGTAAAGTGGAATTATTCTTGTATTTTAGCTCCAGAAGATAGACATGGTGGAGGCAATTTAATGAGCCAAATCTTCCCAAGGTGTAGGACTCATGTCTCTAGGCTCTGTTTGAACATCTGCCCAAAATTACAATGTGAAATTCTAAGTTCCATTTATAATATAAACTTCATTTACTATGCTCACTATTGCTTATGCATCATTATTTGCAAATGCTGACACAACACTGATGGTGGCTGTGAAAGATATTCTTTGTATGTAAAGCAGGAGCTTAGAGCAGATCGCAACATCAAAGAAATACCATCTTCCCAGGATCCATTTCCCAGATTTCCAGGGTGTAATTGCAATATACTTACTTCCCTCATTAAATATCAGACTAACTTGTGAAGCAAATAGCATCAAGCAGTCTTCATTAGAGTAGTATGGCATGTAAGAGACTTTATTCAAATATATTTCTCTTTGCAAGGAGGAATCTACACCTACATTCCAGGTCTTGTTACTTAAAGACCTTCAGTTGAAAAACTGTGTCATGTTTTGTCCATGTAAGCAAAGGGATTTAAAAATATTTATATAAAATCTGCACATTAAGTTTACAATGATACCAGGGGGTGTTAGAGTAAGGTTTGGGAGGTGGAGGGAGAAGAAAATAAATATTTATTATGGATGCAATATGATTTTCTTTAATTCAGGTAGTCAACATCTGTGTCAAAAACCTCATAATTGTTACCTATATTATTTTATCTAAGTCCAGATATTTTAAAACATGCTATTAGAAATCTATTGATATTTTATAACTTTTAAAAACCTTAAATGAACCTTCATGTCTTTCAATTTACAATTGTGCATAGCAATATGTTAGACACAGATGAAAACTGAAAATTATTCTGTGAAACCTACTGTGTCCATATGGCCCCAGAAATTTCTACATGAACAATGTTACACTAAAAGCTCTCAGGACAGATAAGAGCCTTCGGAGGTGTTTTGAATTTCCAGATAAAAAGATGTTGTATTCTATTTTTCCCAACTCAAAACAGAAGGACTTATTAGTCAATTAGTTTTAAAGCAATAAAAATAAAATAAAACAGCCAACAACATAAAAGATTTGTTATCTATGGAAGGCAAAAAAAGTTATTTTCCAGTATATGTCATAAAAGTTCTCACTATGGAAAAAGAATGACAAAATTATAGAGCCTGTTCCAATCCCATGTTTTCCCTTAACAGTTCTCTAAATCATGATTCTGTTCCACATAAGCTTTCTCTTATTATTCACAGAAGAAGGAACACTGAACAGAAAAAAAAAAATAAAATAAAATTGACTTACACTTACACTGTTTCAAGAGTCTTACTGATGCACACTTTTATTGTCAGTCAGAACTAAACATTTAAGCATTGGTCAAAACTAGGTCAAATTATAAAAAAAGAAAAAATCTTAAAATCATTGTAAATAACTGAATATTCATGCATGCTCATTTTCACTTTGAAATCTTTCATCCAGAATACTGAAGTAAAGAGGGGGAAAAAAAACCCATTGTCATTTACAAGGCTTCTTAAAAGTAACTTTCAGGACTTCAGAAGCAACTGAAACTATCATTCTACAACAGAAAATATATAGGGGAAATGGAAACTGGAAATCTTTCCAATATTTAAATACTCACTTTAAAAAAGCTTTTTAAGCTTGTTTTAAAGTTGCATTTTGGGACCCCTGTTGACTTCTTTTGTGAAAGCATTCACATAATTGAGAAAGCAGCAAACTCCCTGCTCTTGCTTTATGCTTTTGTTCAGATGAACACCTGGCCTATAAAATTCAGTGACAGAACTTTCCCTAGGGTGCCATTTTTTGTAGAAAGCTAACAAAACTTTAAAAAGTATATATTTTTTGCCTCATTGGAGCTTACACAGCTTTATTTTGCACTTTTTCCATCTGTTTCTCTGGCTTGGCTGTGGGTACCAGTGTGTCCAATAGAAGCTGTATCACTTGTCCAAGAGAAGCCAGAAATCAGCAGGTTCCTGCTTACTGCTGGCTGGCAATCCAGGCAAAATATTCCAGGGAGAGGAAGAGAGGAGGGAAGGAAGAGATGGGAAGAGAAGAAAAGAATGTTTCTCGTTTCTTCTACAAAAGACTGTGCTTGTAAATATCTTCAGGGATTAACGGAAGGAAGAGTCTCTCATTGCTTGGAGGGGGACTGAATGAATTAATATGAAAAAACGACTCAGGAATACTCATAATGTCTTTTTAGTTCAGATGAAAGCTGGCCTAAGATCTTATTCTGCCTTCCATCTACACTAAGTTCTGCTCTTTCCTCATGCCTTGGTTATAGAAGACTTTAAAAAAGTGAAGGAAGAAGAACACATGCAAAACAAGCCATGGAATCCCTCAAAACTTAAAGGAGTGAGAAATTCTTTAAAATTATTTGCATCATGCTGGTTAAATTTAATTGCATTTTTTTATATTTCAGTGTTGAAAATAAAGTGTAATTCAAATATTACCAAAGATTGGAGATATTTATGTCTTAAATTCAATAAATTGCATGTTGTAAAGGGCTGCAGTAGATGTGAAGAATGTAGTTGAATATATCCTTTGGATTTTCTCCTGGTCATTACATGTCATATAAGCAGATTAAAAAATATAATTAAAAAATAAAATTATAAGAAAACACAAAATACATAGATACAGCATTTTGTGTCAGCTAAAAAAGAAAATGGCAGGTCTTAGATGGTAACTTTTATCTACAGGCATAACACCACCATAGAAATGTGCATTTCCACACAACTTCCTGATGGCTCAGTGATAGGTTTCATTTTGTTTGGGATTTCAATGCCACCCTTTCCAGTGTCTGTCTGCACTGCATTAGACAAAACCAAACCCTAACAGCTGTCATGTGCAATTCATTCTCCCTCTCAGCCTGTTCCCGAGGGAAGAATTGTGTGCACTGGAGTGTTTTCTTTTTGATAGGCTTCTGCATCTTTTTTAAATGTACAAGTTTTTCTCCATTTATATTACAGAAAAGGAAGCCAAGAGAATGTGCCTCACACATGAAGAGAAGTAATGAATGTGGAAAGATTTAGGAAAGGTAACTGGAGCTGGCCATGCACAGACTTGATAGGCTGTACTAACCTATTGCTTTTAGTAAATCTGCTTCACACATCAGCACAGAAATATCCATAGCACCACATATGGGATTCATCGTATTTCATGGAAGTTTTTTTTAGAAGCTAGTTAATGAAAACAGTTAAAAGATCTTTTCAGCTAAGTTGAAAGAACTGAGAATAAGGTGGTGTTTTCCTTTAGATAACATAACAGTACTTGGTTCGCCTAACACCTGTTAACAGTTTCAGAGGCATGTCAAGAATATGCTTCTACTTAGGCCATAAACTAAACAAAAAAAGATCATGATATTAGGAGGTTTTATCATTAATGTGTGTTCAGTGAAGAGAAAAATAATAAAGGCAATCCAGTGTTTTCCCCTTGGCCTGCTTCATGGAGTATGAATGACTGTACAGTGAGGTCAAGGTATCATCATTACACTAATTTCTCAGAGGCATGTGACAAACATACAGAGAAATTCAAATGCTGAAGGATTTTCAGAATTCTGAAATATTTTAAGCTGGGATATTTATATCCTGAGCACATACTTTGAAAAATCTTATTTTAAGAAATAAGAATACACTACTCCTAACTAGTCAGACTAAGCTGAAGATAATTTCTACCTTAAAATTAAATTTTTTCATTACAAAAAAATTAGTCCAAATGCTTTGAGAATTGGCTTCTGAAATTCCCTCTATTCCCCAATTCCTTGTCTACACAACAGAAATGTTTCCATTTGTTTTCTCCTGTATCTGCACTTCACAAGAACAGCTATTGTCTATATCAACTAAGTTGTAAGCTTTTTAAGCAAATTCCACAACTGTGTGAATTTCCTTTCTGAATCAGTATCAGAGGCACATCAGATTTATTGATTTGTGGTATCAATTTTTCTTCTAGTTGTTCTAATTTTTTCTGCTTTTTTTTAGTACTTTGTTTGTCCAATTGAGGTTCTAAGCTGGTAGTTTATCATACTACTTGCCAGACTGCAGAAGCTTCTTAACAAGAATGTATTCAACACTAAATATATTGAAAATACTAGTTTGGTAGCAAAATGGTATTCAGGAAAAATTAAGTGAAAAAGCATATTTCAGACTGTACTAGGTAGTATAAACTATAAATAGGGGTGTATGCTCCACAGAGCTCCATTTTAGAGCCACTCTGCTTCAACATCTTCATAAACAATTTCAATGCAGGACAAGAAGGCATACTAAGTAAACTTGCTGACAACATCAAATTGGGAGGAGCTGTTGATCTGCTTGAAGGCAGCGAGGCACTGTAGAGAGATCTTGACTCTTAGTTAGAGGGCTAGGTTATCACCAACCATATGAAGTTGAACATATGAAATATATATGAGTGCCAGATCCTACAGGTAGAACGGGACAACTATGAATGTATATTCAGAATGGGGAATGAGAGGCTGGAGAGCAGACCTGGAAATAGAGATCTGTGTGTCCTGGTCCATGACAAGCTGAACATGAGTCAGCAGCACCCTGGCAGCCAAAAGGCCCTACTCTGTCCTGGGGGGCATCAGGCCCAGCATGGCCAGCTGGGCAAGGAAGGTGATTGTCCCACTCTGCTCTGAGCTGGGGCAGCCTCATCTTGAATATTGTGTGCAGCTTTGGGTGCCACAGTGGGAGAAGAATATAGAGCTATTAGACAGCATGCAAAGGTAGGCTACAATGGTAGTAAAGGGTCCAGAGGAGAAGCCATCCAAGGACTGCCTGAGATTACTTGGTCTCTTTAGCTTGGAGAAGAAGAGACTAAGGGAAAACAGCACTGCAGTCTACAACTTCCTCAGGAGAGGAAGAGGAGGGGCAAATACTGATCTCTTCTCTGTGGGGACCAGGGACAGAACCTGAGGGAGTGACCTGCAGTTGTGTCAGGGAGGTTTAGGTTGGATATTAGAAAAATGTTTTTCACCCAGAAGATGGCTGGGCACTGGAACAGGCTCCCAGGGAAGTGGTCACAGCACCAAGCCTGACAGAGTTAAGGAAGCACATGGACAATGCTCTCGGGGACATGGCATGATTCTTGAGGCCATCCCAGGAGCTGGACTCAGTGACCCTGGTGAGTGTCTTCCAACTCAAGATATTTTATGATTGTGCTACCACTGCTGCTATTAGCTAAGTACAGTTTTGGTTTTCAGTGCTGTTACATTCATGCTTCTAGTAAGATTATAGATAATTCTGTGTTAGGTAATTAACTAGAACAAAATGTCTTCATCATAAAATACAGGGTTTCCACTACCTTCCTCAGAAATAGACCTAAAAAAACCTGAAAACTTTTTACCTTACAAAATCTAAAGTATAAAAACTGAAATATCTTGACATTTTGGGTTGATCTCCTTGTCAAAACAGAAAGCACAATAGGGAAAAACATAAGCCTCAAATTCATGATGATATTATCCATATGGAATATAAGGTATCCTGTTTCAATCCCTTGCTTTCAAGAGTTTTATAACTCCATGCTACTACTTAGTTTATTTTAGTGCTTTGAATTAATAAGGAAATATTTTTTTTAGTAAATCTGAAGACTTCTCAATTTCATCCTAGTGAAAAATAGAATGAAATTATTCTTGAATCTGTCAGAGTCACCCTGCTGGTTTTCAGCTCTGATTAATAGATACAGGTCATTGTCTTGGAATCTGTTTTCCTAATAAAAAACAACCTCTTTAACAGTGCTGCTTCTGCAATGTGTCACAGAGTATTTACCTCATTCTCTTAAACATGGCTTAAATAGCAAGGTATTACTGTCTTCTAATGGGAGGAATTAACTTCTTTCATCTTCATTTCTTTATATGACATTCTTCATTCTACTTTTCAAAAAGCAGGAACAATACAGTAAAAAGCACATTTTTACCTTTACTTGCATCTCATCATCTGCACTATGGATTTACAGGTTTTATGAAAGGACTGCATCTCCCACACATAATGCTTCTGTCTCCTGCAAGGCTAATATTTATCACTCTCTCTCTCCAAGACCCTCAGAATATGATTTATTTCAGTCACTCAAAGAGCAGTAGGTCAAATACCTACAGGAGCATTAATATTATTTCCTAAGCCCAAGAAGCATTAATATTTTTTCCTAAATCCAAGTTACCGATTTCAACAAGATGGTTTGTGGAAGTGACAAATATAATAGCATCCCTAAAATTTTAAGGCCTGCCTTTTTTGTTTTTTGCATTTAGTGTCCTTTCCTAAGAATTGTCAGTCCAGAAGAAAATGCACAGTGAAACAAGGCTCCTAAGCACAGTGATACGAGGCTTTCCATGTACTCCCTAAAGTACTTCTGTACTTGCAGCACAAGGTGTATGACATTATGCTTGAGGAGCTGCTCCTCTTCTGTTTCCAGCTCTGCCCAGATGAGTTTCTATACTGCAGTTCTGTCCTTTAAATATCCATTTTTACTCAGTAAAATGAGGATAACAGTTTTCATTTTTACAGCATTCTCAAAAATTCAGATTAGTTAAGTTTTTAATTAAAATAGCTAATTTTATATGCTATATTTTTAGTCTTTTGATTTGCAAAATACGGAGAAAGCCATAGTCTGTATTTTTCAATATAAGAAAATAAAAACTTTCATTTTTATAATCCAAACCAGATACAGAAAAAGTCAGAGAGACTGATTACACATGACTTGTCAGAACTTCTTGTCTGCATTTTGCTCTGTTAACAATAGTGATGCTTGTTGTCAACATATTTATTGCAATAATATAATTTTTCCTGGGATTAAGAATTTATACAGATAATTTATTTCCATTTTCCACAAAGCTAGTTAGTATTATTGGGGGAAGGAGGGTGGTTGTGTGGAGATAGATTTCATTTGAACTAGAACCAACAATCTGTTGGCTGAGGCTATAATAATGTATCTTAGACAAATATGCTGTCATAACTCTATGTTCATGCATTTTAGAGGTTTATATACAAGTGATGTTAAAATGTTGCCCACACCACAGTTGTTAGAAGTCTTCATATTATTGCAGGGGGAAAAAAGGAAATAGAAAAAGAAGATTAATTTTTTTTTTTTTTTTTGTATTTGTGAGTCTCAACTTGTTGCATCACTTCACAATCTATATTTACATTGACTCAGAAGTAGTTTTGCAAAATATCGGTTGTTCTATTAACGGCATGTAGGAATTACCAACATACTTAATCAAATAAAATATCACACAGCAGCAAAGTAAAACATCTTTGTCAGATTTATGGTAATGGTACACTGGAGGAAATTACAGTATTTGCTGTATGTCATTTTTAACATTTTGAAATGTGTGATGTAAAGTCTCATATGAATTTAGCTACACATTACTATTTCACTATAAACACTTTCTGTAAGCACAGGGGATTATTAAAGAATATTTTTCCTCTTAGACTGACTTCAAGTCAAAAAGTAGTCCTACATCACAGAAGAAATGTGAATGAATAGCAATACAAAAGAAAAAAAAATCTGAAGGAAACACACAAACAGTATAACCCTAAGCTGCTCATCTAACCAGAAAAATATGGCTGGGCCATGCAACTACAAAATTGCTAAACCATGGGCATCATCTTCAAATTCCTTTTAGAGATGCAGGTCTGTTTTAGGTGACAATTTTGGCAAAATCTGGATACATAATAGGGTTTTAAGTAACAAGTAACTTACTCTGCTCCTTTGCAAGCAATATAATGGGATATGACAGAACATGAATGAAGTTTAGCCATGAGGAAAAAACAGAGAGAACAGAAAATTGCAAGTATTTATCCAGGCTAGCTTTCTCATTGGCAAACATCTAATTGAGGAGAACCTCACAAAACAATTCCTGCAATACCTGTATGGAGTTGTCTGTAATTGCAGAGGACTATCCAGATGACTAATATAGCAGGCTCTATAGAAGTCTCCCAGCAGATGCTTCAAAGAGGGATGGAAAAAACCTTTCAATGGCAGTTAAGTGGTGTCTAAGAAAAAACTTCCTGCTGCAGATGAGAAGTGAATAACTGTATTGATTTTATACTTCAACAATATCTACCTCAAACATTTTATGCTCTATTTATTACAGTTAGATTAGTTTGATGTATTTCATTAAATGCTGCTATATCCAAATCTTGTTAACACACATTTAGGATGATCACATTATAAATGATAGGAGAATTAATGCTGGAGAGCTCAATTCCCTATGCTGTTTAAGGTATCACTGCAACTAATACTGAAGGGGCCAGAGCTGGATGTTGGATGGAATCACTGCTTAGAAGAAGCTGCTTAGAAGGTTAACCTAAGGAAAGGCACACACAAGTTAGAGGCCATTGAGTCCATCACCCTTCTCAAGTACGGTCACCTATATCTGGCTGCACAGGATCATCTACAGATGTCATTTGAATATATTCAAGGTTGCAAAATCCAAAAAATTCCCTGGGCAAACTGTGACAATGCACAATCACCTTCACCATGATTCCTGATGTTCACAGAACATCTCCTGTGCTTTTTGTCCTTTGCTTCTGGTCCTGTCACTGGATATGACCAAAAAGATCCTGGTTCCATCTTCTTTATCCTCCATTTAGGTATCCATATAGACAGATCTCCCTGAGCTTTTTCTTCTCCAAGCAGAACAGTCTGAGCTCTCTCAACATGCCCTCATATGGAGGATGCTCCAATCCCCTCATCATCTTAGTGAGCCTTTGCTAGACTCTCAGCAGTAGTTCTTAGTCTCTCTTGTACCAGGAAGCCCAGAAGTGGACAAATTCCAGATATTTAGGATAAGTAATTGCAGATAGGCCTGTATATCTACATATATAAGATGTGCTGGATGATTAAAACTCAAGAAACTGAAGAACTGAAAAGTTCCAAATCATGTGTATTTGCTCAATCCAATAAGCCCTGTTTTGAGGCAAGACTTTCTAATGAAATAATATGATCATTCTGATGTGACCATGACCGTGTCTTTTGCGTTTTAGTAGTCTTCTGCCCATCCCTCTGAAGAACGAACAGACTGAATTGCATAGACCTTACTTGAGACCTGTGGTGTCCATCTGTTTCCAATTATGTCTATATATGGCTTCTTTTATGCATTATATAACAGATTAATTTAATATCCTGTTATATAATGAAGCCTACAAATTTCTCTAGCAGAATTGTCCTCAGTACTTAAGTACTTAAGTATTAAGACAATTTTTCTGCCTAATTTCTCTGAAAGTTTTTAGAATAGATGCTTTAATAATCCAAGACAAAAAAATAAGCAGTTCCAGTGCAATCAATGTTTAGTTCCCAGTAGAACACATACAAATTTCATTAGAATTCATAGTTTTGGCACATATAGTATGTGACCAATATTATCTTCCCAGAGGAGAACTGTACTCAGCATTTCTGTTTACATATGAAATTCCATACTCCACATCATAACTTAAAAATTAATTTTAAAAAAGCCCCACAAACAAACAAAAAGTAATTAAGGAAAACAAAACAAAAGAAACACACCTAGGGAATCAGTAGAGAGCTTAAAGTGACCACAAAAAGAATTAGCCATATGCTCTTCCCTTGCTGTATAACACTGGGGAAATCTTTCAAGGAAGCTTTTTGCCTTTGTGCCGTAGTTTTTGCCTTTGTTTAGTTCTCTGTATGGGAATATGCCAGCAAAACTTCAGAAACAAGCAAGAATGTTTTCCAAATGGTTCTGTCTTTCCTCCACTTTCACTCCCTCCAAATATCAAGGTGCAGTTAAGAAATAAAAATGAGAGGTTGGGATTGAGATATTCTACCATTGTCATGGAAATCTATCCAGTATTGGACAATGCCTGATTTGCTATGATCAGACTAGATGTAATCTAAAATTTGCCTGAGATTAGATTGAGTGTAAAAAGTTTTTATACTCACAGCTTTGAATTTTTTATGCATTTCAAATTGTATGGAAAGCAAGGGTCTTTTTCAGAAGCTATTAATCTAAAAATGTGTAAACATCCTTGAGTTAGAATAGCATCACATTCTACCTCATGCAATGTTTCATTTGCCATTTGGACACAGAAACCTTAATTTTTCTTTTAGAGTTTATCACATTTTTGATTGCCTATTATAATCCTGTTTCTGTAGAAGAATTTTTTTTATGCTCCATAGATGATTCTATATACAAAAGAAAACTGATCTGAAAATTTATAATTTACTCATTACTATAAAAGTATCTGATAAAAAAATGAAGATAAATTCAAAAGTAACATTTTAAAATATACTTGTTTTACTAGATTTTCCAAAGATTTTAGCCTTCAGTGTAAAACTGCAGTTTTAAACACAGGCATCCTCTATTTAGCTTTTGCTTTTACAGGAAGTGAGAATTCATAGGTCTGCATTTAAAAATGTGAACATATAGTTGCTTATGAAAACCAACCAATTGAAACTGAATAAATTCTACATTATTTTATTCCTTTTTTGATTTTTTCCACTCAAATTACTATTAAGTGACTTGGTGAAGATTTAATAAACTCATATGTAGATCTGTGGTGAGATGACCTTGGCTGAATGCCAGCAGCTCACCAAGCCCTTCTATTGCTCCCCTCTTCAGCAGGAGAGCAGAAGATGAAAAAAGGCCCTCATAGGTCAAGATATTTCACTAAAGCAACAGCAAAAGGTCGAGCTCAGACAAGCATATGAAACAAAGATTTATTCTATACTTTCCATCAGCAAGATATTTCCAGCCACTTCCCAGGAAACAGAGCTTTATCACTATGGTAGTTTCTCTGGAAGGCAAATGTTGTAAATAACAAATGCCCATTCATTTCCTTCTCCTTTTCTTAGTTTTTGTATCTGATCTGACAACATATGTCACATAACACCCCTCTGGTCATTTTGGGCCAGGCATCCCATTTGTGCCCCTCACAAAACTTTGCCCAAGCTCAGTCTGCTGGCTGGGGGGTGGAATGCTGGGGACACAGCTGTGCTAGAGCTGCTCACCAGTAGCCAAAACACTGGTGAGACACCAAACCTTTCCAGCCACCAGTGCTGTACCTCATAGTGCTATGGGGGCTTCTATGGGAGACAGTTAACTCCATCTCAGCCAGACCTAATGCAAAATCATAATACAAGGCTAAAAATAATAGTGCATCAATCAGCTGAAATTACCTAACTCGGCTCTTCATACTATAAGGAAAAAAAAAACCCCAAACCTAAAGAAGAACATGAACCCTAACCTTCATTATACATAATTATGCAAGTAAAGCAAAGAAGTAAAGAAAAATCATTCTCCAAATATAGATCATAAGTTATTATGAAGCAATTAAATTGCTACATAACCCTTAGTGAAAATGGGACAATACATAATTAGAAATGCTAATGCTAAGAAAGTTTGGACTTTGTTCACATTTTAACTGTTAATTGCTGCAATTAAAAATGAGGATTTTGCTTTAACTTTTATTATGAAGAGTTCAAAACTGAAACACTGAAAATGAATGCTGAACCATAAATTTGGATATGCAAAATACTCTCTTAGGTTCATTGTTATTACTTTGTTTTCAAGGAGAAACCATACCCCTGGACAAAAAGAAAAAAAAAAATCTTCCTTAATTTGAAGAAATAAAATGACTAAGTCATTAATTAAAGTTTGCTATTACAGTATTATATGATTTATATAGTGTTATTGTATGACCAAGCCAAATACAAAATCAGAGTTAGTCACTATTGACTGGCAAATGGGACAGAGAAAGGCACACATTACAAAAAAAAAAACCACACAAAAACCCAGATTAAGACTAATCCAATAATCGCATACAGCTAGATTTCTCACAAATTTTATAAGGGACTTTGGGTATCTGATTAGTAGGAGTAAAGGGAGGGTAGAACACATGCATATCTAGAAGACCCATCAGGCAGCACACATTTTATGACTAAAAAACCCAATAATAAATTACAGATTAGGAGTTAGAGTATTGTTGCCAATTCATGTAAAAAGGGGTGCTGAAGTTGTTACTTCCCAAGCAATTTCCATTTTTAACTAGCTTAGTAAGAGCCTATCAATAAATTATTGAAAGGACATTAAGAAACTAGCCCAGTTTTCTACATCTTCTATTGCAAGGTTTCAAATTTGTTATTTAGACAATATTGTTTTAAAAAGTATCCACAACAATTTTTTCCCTTCCTTTTAACAGAGCTAGGCACAGGGTATTATGTCACTGTATAATTATTATGTGGCACTATTTCAAGGAAAATACCCAACCTACGATATAGATCCTTATTGAAATGAAAGTAAAATGAGATTTTCTTTTGCGGGGCAGCTAAATTGTTTGAAAAATAATTTTGAGATGTTACTTTGGTTTGTTGTATAATGGAGAAAGAAGCAAGAAAAACAGGCTGAGTCTGCCCTAATTATTTTATTTCACTCAGAAATAAAAGTTTGTTTTAATTTTGCAGTAGTCATCTAAAAAAATACGTTCAAATCCAGTAACTAAAAATTAAAATGTTCAAAATTAACACACACATTTTCAAAGGCAATAAATACTTTTAGGATAAGCATCTTAATAACAGCAAAAATAAAAACTGCTTTTAAAATAAATTGAAAATGATGGGAAAAGTTTTGAATTATTTTCTGTATGTTTCTACTTCTGCATATTTATAAACTTTGTTAATGAATTATCACAGTACACAAATGTAATTTTGGAACCTGGACTGGCTTTTATTAGGTACACACTTTGCTAGTTCAAGTGAAATTAAGTTATATGCAAGGCTCACTTTGTGACAGAAAATGATGCTTCCAAAAAACATAATTATAACAATAAATTAACAATAAATATTATATTTATAGTATTGCAGATCAGATTGATTGAAGTTGAAGGTGTAATTTTAATCAAATAAATATCTGGATCTCAAACTATCTAGGAAGATAGTTATCTATTTACAGAGCAATATTATAGTTATGTTAAAATACTGATTTTGTTTGTCACACATAATTAGAAAAGCTAGCAGTGTGCCAGTCTCCAATCACTTTTAAACCTGAATTTACCTTCTCTCTCCTTTCCCTTAGAAAAGTCAAGCCTATCTATCCAAGAGAAACAATTGACATCAAAGGATTTTTTTCCACTCACCAGCTCTAAGCTGCTTTTCATTGTTTGAAGGAATTATTGAAGAGACTCTATACAGAATTTCAGTCAGATACACAGTTTCTAGTTCATTGATTGGCTGATTCTTCTTTTGGCAAAGAAAGGCAACAAAAGTCCTTTTTAAATCTGTTGTTCTCGGAGAGGTCACATTTGTGCTTTCATTAAGCTACTCTTCATGATGCTGTGGTGTCTATGAATTTCTACCCAGCCAGGCACTCTGCTGTCCTGGACTGCAAAGTAGTTTCTCACAACTGTTCTTCAAGCAAAGCCTGAAGTGTTCAATCCTCCTGGAAGGAAGTAAAGTTTAGCAGAGATGGAGACTTGCAAATGTCTCAGGATCCCTAACTATGAGAGATCAGACTGTCTCAAATTCTGATTCACTCCGTGAAAATGAGTACTTACACAATCTGACTTTGCAAGTCTTAGCTCCTTTGACAGAAGTAAATTTTGTTCCTTCAGTTCTTACACGTCTCACTTCTGATCTTATATTTTTGGTTCCTGCTTTGATATTTATGCTGATGGATGAAGATTCAATCAATCTATGGTCTTCTTTTAGCTTGCAATCTCAGGGATCCTTAAAGAAATACTGATATAAAGGACTTCTAATGTTATGTGGAGTTGACTCACACATACATCTGCTGCAGTGAGCAGAGTGGGAACTAAGCTTGGATGTCTGCTAATTCCTTAAATTTACATTCATTTACATACATATATATATATATATAAAATGAATGTTTCAGCTTCCTAAGTTTTTATCCTGAGTCATTTGTATCTAATGTAAATCTGAAATAACTACTTAATTGAGTAATTTCTTCTCACTGAACACATTACCAGAAGTGAAAATGGGACCAAAGTTCTGGCACCAGCATAATGCTAAATCTCTCCCACATACTGTGGGGACTATCTCTAGACAACTGCCAGGCATTTAAAATAGGCAGCCCTGTTCCTATTCTGTTGTTATTACTTCTTTTCCCTTCTGGTGTTTCTAGAGCAAAACCACAAGAATATTTCATTTTGGCTTTACTGCCACAGTGTAAGTAAACACTCATTACATTTATGACTCCACAAACAGAAGAGATATTTGATACTGAGCACCATGTTACAGCTGTAAATTGGAAAATATAACACTTTTAGCAAAGAGTAAAAAAATTGCTTGAGTTAAAATATATTCATCTGAATAAAAAATACAATCTGTGTAGCCAGCCAGGCTAAAAAATATTCAAATTATGCTACAATACTTTTTAAGCAAGTTTAATGAATGTTATATAAAAATTTAAAAAAAAATAACTCAAATTTTGATACAATGTTAAAAGTATTTCCAGGGTCTTTAGCCTGAAGCACAAACTTTGTCATTTAATAGACACCTTTGGGACTCTCCTGTGTCAACTCAAAACAGAGCAATCTCCAGGGAATCACTGCATGGACTCCAGCTTGTGATGGGACTGCAGAAATGGGAATTTGACTGTGCTGAATTGGACCTTATCTGACATATTTTCAGGAGATCTGAAGAGGTCACACATCACCATGTGATCTAAATCCGCGGGAGTTAACCAGTTCTATTTTGGCACTATTTACTGAGTTTAGCTCTATTGTACTGTGTTTGGGTTTCAGCTGGGATAACATTGATTTTCTTCCTACTAGCTGCTACAATGATATATTTGGATTTAGGATGAGAATAATGTTAATAACACACTAATATTTCAATTTTTGCTGAACACTGTTTACACTAAGTCAAAGACTTCTCAGTGTCTCACACCATCCTACCAGTAAATTGGCTGGAGGGCACAAGAAGCAGGGAGCAGACACAGTTTGGACAGCTGCATCAAACTGGCCAAAGGGATACTCTTTACCATATGGTACCACACTCAGTATTTAAACTAGGGGGAAAACTGGCTGGGAACTGCTGCTCCAGAACTGGCTGAGCATCTGTTGATTGGTAGCAAGAAATTCCATTGTGCATAATTTTTTTGGTGTATTTGATTATAATTACTACTACTATTATTATTATTATTATTATTATTAATAATAATAATAATAATAATAATAATAATAATAATTTTCCTTTCTGTCCTATTAAGTTGTCCATATGTCAACCCATGAATTTTCCTTTTTTTTTTTTTCCTCAACTCTCTCCCCTATCTATATGATGCAGAGAATAATGAGCAAGTCTGTGTGGTGTTAACTGCTTGTCACATTAAACTATGTCCTTTTTGGCACCAAACATAGGGTTTGAAGGTTTGAGATAACAACAGAGCTGACTAGAGTGTATTAAAACGAAATTTTTATATGCATTCATTATATTATTTTAATAGGCACTGGTAACAATGTTGATTTATTTGCTCTCAGAGCTGCACGTGTTCTTAGTTGTGTCATGTAACACATTTGTAATATGTGTTCCCTGTTGCATTGTTTATCATCTCTGGGGGCTGGGTTTAGGTATCATGTTGTTGTACTTTGTAACACTGACTTATGATATGATAAAACTGTTGGTCGTGACACTAATCTGGTATTTGTTCTCAGTATTGCCATCAACTGTACTTCAGGAGCCATCTATTGGGAACTATTAATAATTACACCTTTTACCTTTTCTCCTCAGAGACCTGATGTACTTATCCATCTTCTCCTCCTCCTCTAAAATTAAAATGGTTCTTGAGAATTTTGAATATCGATGGGATTTTCAAACTATCCTATTTCTGTGTCTCCTGAATGCATTGTTTACATTGGTCTTGTTTAAGTAGTAAAAAATTATTTTAAAATGCCATCCAGTGATCTACCCTGATGCTGGATAACTGTGAGTGGCAGGGTGTGTGGGGTAGTATGGATCAGCTCCAGCCTTTTGGAATTATGCCCTTGAATAAGTGCAGAATCTGAATAACTACTTAACTATTTGGAAAAATATACTGTTTGCTTGCAAATCCAGAGACACAAATCACTGCAATGTGCTGAGACCTGGCCCAGGCCTACTGAGTCCTGTACTATTAAATGACCTCAAGGGGAAGGGAAGGTCTCGGAAGACAATGACAAAGCAACATGTGGTTGTTCCAACCCTGGTGACAGAAGCAGGTTATTCCAACCTCAGTGATAGGCATCGTGGCTATGCAAACCCCAGTGAGAGGCACTGCAGCTGAACCAAAGGACAAATCCATGCCAGTGTCAGTCCTCCCAGGGTGGAGGATTGACATTGTTCACCCCTTCTGTTGTGGGGGTGCTGAAGGTAGAACAGTTGCCAAACACTAACCCAATGGTGCTCTGACAAGAATAGCACATCGAGAGTCCCTGATTCTCATCCATACGATAATTCCTGTACTGGAAATCTCAGGAATGATCAGCAAGACTGGCTCACCTTTCAACAGTCCCATATGATCAGTGCAAAATCACAGCGGAGAGTGGAGACTAACAGTAGACTACCATGGCCTGGATGAAGTCACACCACACCGGAGCGCTGCCGTATTGGACATGCTGGAACTTAAATACAAGTTTCAGTCAAAGGAAGCTGAGCAGTAAGCCACAAGTGATATTGCTAATGTCATTTTCTCTGTCCCTTGGGCAGCAGCATGACACAGTTTGCTTCCATTTGGAGGGAAATCCAGAAGACCTAGAACTGATTGTCCATGGGTGGAAACACAGCCTTACTATCAATCATCATCTGATCCAGACTGCACTGAAACAGTGTGAAGCCATATTGATGATATCACTGTGAGTAACAATACAGCAGAAGTTTTTGAGAAAGGGAAGAAAAAAGAAAATCCTTCTGAAAGCCAGTTTTGTCATAAAATAAAATAAGGTCAAGGGGCCTGAACAAGAGATTCAGTTTTTAGGAATAAGATAGCAAGATAGAAATTGTCAGATCCCAATGATTGTGATCAATAAAATAATAGCAATGTCTGTTATTTTTTATTTTTTATTTGCCACTTAGCAAAAAATTACACATTGTTAATTTATCTTTCTTGCGTGTTGTAGAGTTTTGTAATGCACGTTCCAAATTGAAGCCTGATCGCCAGCCCTCTCCACCAAGTCACCCAGAAGAATAATTTCAAATAGGTTCAAATTCATTTGTCCAAATGACTCATGACAAGCCATTGAACAAATCAGATGGGAGATAGTCCATTCAGTAGCTCTTGGGCCACTCTGCATAGAGCAAGAGATCAAAACATATGCTCTACACTGCAGCTGGGGAGAATGGCCTTGCCTAGAGGCTCTTGCAGAAAGCATCAGCAAACACTAGAGGTCAACCCCCAGGTTTTTCATGTCTGGTGTGCAGAGCATCTGATGCCCACTATCCTCCAGCTGAAAATGAGATATGGCAGATATTGAAGAGGTTCGAGCTGCTTTGGATGTGAGTGGTACTGAAGCACAGCTTCTCCTGGCATCCCATTTGCTGATGCTGACTTGGATGTCCAGTGGGAGGATCTCCTCTATACATCCCACTACCCATACTGCATGGAGTAAGTGGATCACACTGAGCTCACAGTGGACTCAAATAGGAAACACAAGTCACACAGGAATTTTGGAAGTGATCATGGATTGAATAGAGAGAAGATTAAGGTTTCAGAATATTGCCAGAGAAGGACTGTACAAAGATCTACCAGAAAAAAAGATAAATAATATGCCTTTTTACTGATGGATTCTATCTTAATATAGGAAAATAATTGAAGGTGGAATGCTGCTATATGGAGTCCCCCACAAGTCACAGAAACTGCTGAAAGTGAAGGTGAATTGAGTGAGTTGGTAGATAAGAAAGCTATCCTTCTGGCTTTAGATTTTACAATAGCTGAATGAGAAAAATGGCCAATACTTTACTTCTACAGTGACTCATGGGTGGTTGCAAATGCCCTGTGGGTATGACTACAGCAATGGAAGCAGAGAAACTGGCAGAACAGAGGTAAAGCCGTCTGAGCTGTTGAATTGAGGCATGATTTTACCTCCTGGGTGGAGAGAACCTTGTAGATCATTGTGTGCAATACATCCAATTTGCAATTTGCACTGGGACAGTGATGCACAATCAGCTATTTTTCCCCTATGATTGTCCTATTTTATTAATTTCTTCTTAAAAAATGCAATCTACAAAAAAGGCTATTGATTTAACAACTAAGGCAAGTTATCTTAAAGTTAACATTTTAAAATATATATCCAGCATAGAACAAGAGACACTGAAGTGTTATTGATACAGAGAAAATATTTAACAGACAATATCAATATTATTATCTCCAGTTTTACTAGCATACTTTTTTGCTAGAAAGAGAAATCCAATGCTATTCAAAAAATAGTATGCAATGTTGAAATTTTAAATAAAAATTAAGGCAGCTTTTCAGGCAAAGTCTAAAATGGTTTCCTAATTTCCTATTTTGTTGCATTTTCCATCTTCCATAAGGTTGTGCACATAATCATGCAACTACAAACTCTGATCTCCCATGGTTTAATCTTTAAAATCCGTTCAGGAGGACTGTGTTGTCATGAACAAAAGTTTGAGAGATAAGGGACAGAAACTCTAATTTTAAAATTAAATGTTTATGCTTTATAAACTTTTTTGGCTTGATAAATCTCCAAAGAACAGTGTGACCGTGTGTTTTATCTACCAAGGAAGCCAAACTGTCTATGGCCTCCAATGTCATGACCTAGGTTGAGTCAGTACCTGATGGAGTTGTCAATATATATATAATCCTCTAAGCACAGTTAGACTTGGAGCTCTCTGCTGTACCCAGGAATAAAAGGGAAAGGATCTTAAGACTTAGTTTTCCTTTAGTTTTAGTTCTTTTAATAGCACCTTTAAAATTAGACACTTCCTGCTTGACAAAATCCATGCCAGACTTCTAAGTTAAAGGTATCACCAAAAGTCTGCACTAACTAGAAAACAGACAGGGTCATTAATATTGGTGGTTTTATTCTTTGAAATAAAGGCTCAGACAATCCTCACCCAATTTTTATTTCATATAAGAAAAGTTGTCTTTTATGTTCTCATTCTGATGTAAATTAATTAATCTGATGCAGTGATTTTTCTCTGACTGGTAACTACCTATGAGAAATGAGAAATTTCCAGACGTGCCTGTCGGAAAAAATACTTTGTAGAATTTACCAGTCTGTGCTTCTCAGTGATGGAGTGAAATGACTTTATTAATTTTCTTACCAATATACCAAGTCTCAGTCCAAGCATTCAGTTCTTTTAAGTTGTTTTGCTTTTTTTTTTTTTCAGTTATCAAATACAACTAAATATTTTCAACTGCTAGCTTCATTGTTCTTCTGGCATACTGCTCTGGGAATTTAAAAAAAGTCAACAAAGTGTAAGCCCACTAGGTCAGAGTTCCCAAGAATGCCAGATAAATGGAAATTTAAATAGCAGAAAGAGCAAGAATCAGGTAATTTGTTACATTAAAATAGTGACTAATTTTCAGTTAGCTTCAAGTTTGTCATAAGTACAGAATATTACCCAGATACTGAGATGGAAACCCTATAGGCAGATTTTGTAAGTACATGTAGAAGCATAGATTTATTTTTTAATGACTGGTTTGTCACTACAACATTCACTCACTCATAATAAACTAAATCCAAATAATTACTTTAAATATAAATTGTAGAGTTAATGGGAATATTTTAGCTTTAAAATTTGTATTCACTAGTAATACTCTTTGTAAACATAAAAGATCAAAGAAAAACTTGCTATAAATTATGTAGGACAATAGCTTCCATTGAGAATTCAAGATAGCATAATCTTATTTAACTTTTCATCTCATTCAGGTCTCTCACTTTAAGTCAAAGTAATTTTCTATGAGTTTGCAATGAAATGTAAACCTGGGTCTCCTGCCAACATGTTTTTATTACAGAGGTATTTTACTGGGATAGGAACTATAACCACACACCTTGATTTGTTTCCTTCCTTGTACTATACTTCAAATATACTTCAAATGTCACATCATGAACATTTTTCTGGACTTGATTCAGCCTTCTACTCTTTCATTTAAGTGTAATTGTATCTTTCTTTCTGCCAGCAGGAATATTCAAATCCTCAATAATCAAGAATAATTAAAAATGGTTTCAGAAAGTGGAAGAATGAAACATGTCTTTATGAGTCTTCCAGGTGTAAATAATCTTTGTTTTGTTAGATCTCTGACAAATACTTTCAAGTTAATATGTACAAATGTCTAGGATACTTTAGGAAGTCCCAGGTAGACCTAGACACCTTAAAACAACAGTCTTCTACTACCTCCACATACTCTACATTGGTCAGGACATCTACCTGCTAATGTTTCTCTCATTTATTCCCCAATTCCATTTGTTACAGGAACTAGCATCATCCTTTCAGAAGAACTGACGGGTATTAAAATATTAAAGACTACACAATATGCCTTTGGCATATTTTTTTTCTTTTCCTTTAATTTTATTTTCCCCTTTCTTTTCTGCGTTCCCTTCCTGCTTCAGTATTCAAAAACAATAGATATACTCATGCTAATGTGCATATTTTGGTCCTGACAGATTACTCAGAAGTCTAGGAAAGTATTCATGAAGCAGGTACTAGTGAAGAGAACCAGAATATTTTTCTTTCTCCATTGATTCTAAACTGGCACTGCTCTAGGAAGCCTCTTTCAAGACAGCTACAGAACATTCAGGTCTCAGACCCTGGATGATGTCTTTGGGAATTACAACTGAGAAGATTTTCCACATCTGTTAGATTGGAAAGAGGCTACTTTGAGCTTTTGGGAGAGGACTTTGTTTATAGGGTACAGAGACAGCAGGAGTGGTGGGAGGTTATGGAAAGTCAAGAAAGGGCAAAGAGTGGCAGAAGGACATGAGTCTGAAACCTTTGTCAGGGTTTCACCAGCTCTGCTGCTGAAGACATCACAGAAGTAACCTGAGAAACTACTACAGGATGAGAACATCTGTGAGCCACCAGTTCCCTCAGTTCCCTAGCAGAACTTAAAGTACTGGGGAAGATTCTAGGAGACAGAAAAAATAGTCATATTTTGCCAGTACTTGGAGGAAATAAGAGAAAATGTTCAGATTAATGCAGCCTGCATTTTGGATATTCTATTTATTTACTTTGATTGCAGAATGACTTGGTTGAGAACAAGATAAGCATATCATTAATGCCACTGAACAGGAGAACAAGAATGGCAAAGGTTCTCCAAAGAGACCTAATTTTAGATTGGATATGGAGACATAAGGAAAGTGAAAGAAATTTCATATATTCATCAGTCATATATAGACATAAAACAGCTGAGAAATTGTTGTTGATTTACAGCAAATTTGGAGAGGCACAGAATCTGAAGAGCTATTTGTCTGGCAGACACAAAGTTTCTCCAAGGGAATTTGAAACAAAAATATATTTTATTATCAAATCTGAAATACAGGCGCAGAAAACATGAACAGAAAGTTTTTGGGTCGTATCTAAATATTACAAAGCGAGATTTGGTTTAGTATCGTCTTTGTGCAGGACAAATATGCTTTCAAATGTCTGTTTACAGACTTCATAAAAACTAATCAAGACAAGGCAATGTACCAGATTCTGCATCCCTCTTCAGAATGTGCAAAGGGACATACCTACATTTTGTTATCTGGTGGAGGCCTGCTCTCAAAAATCTACTGTCAAACAGTAGCTGTACACAAAATGAATGAGAAGTCACTTTTAAATCATTCACTTTCCAACTGCATTTTATTATTTTTCTACATAATTTATGGCTTATAAAGTCTATCCACAATAGTATCCCTTTGGTTTGAACAAACTGATCACCTAAAGCCTTGGGAAAGTTCAAGTACAGCCAATTAACATCACTGACACTAAAGACAGCATTACTTTTCTGTCAAGAAAATTGTCCTACTTTTCCTTTTAAGTCTCATGTGCTTTCATACTTTCAAATAACCTAAGTTTACGATCGTATGTCAGTTTTTTGCTGCTAAAGGAATACACAAAAACAGACTTCAAAGCCATCTTTGTTCTGCACATGCATATCAAAGAAAACATCTATTTTATTTTGCTGCATCAAAGGCTATTAAGTACTATTTTAACATTTGGGAAATAACACAATTTGACATTCAATGAACTTAATGTTCATCAGTGTGCCTTCATTAATTCCTTTGCTAAATTTTAACTTTTTGAAGTCACATCAAAAGTTCAGAAATTACATACACTAAAATCATATATACAAATACACACACATATGTATGTATTTATATAGTTATATATAAACATGTTTTTATAATGGGCCATTTTACTTAGAAAAGTTTTAAAGTTTATGATTGTAATTTTAGAATTTTTTAACAGACAATTGTATTATTTATTAATTATTGGTTTGTAGTTAATTTATACAATCACCTCATTGCTGCTATGGTTTCCTGATTCTTTTCTTCTTTGATTAATTTAAGGAAAATTACATCTTCTTGAAAAGTTCCAATTCTAAAGTATTTTAAGCTCTTGTTGAGGTTAATCAAAATCATTTAAACGCAGTCCCTAAAGCTCATTCACTACATAAGAAATGAAACTTTCTTCACAAATACATTTTAGAATAGTAACATTGATTTAGTCTCAAGTGTGACTCTGATGCTCATCAGTGGAAAGAGAATTTATACTTGTGAAACTGCCTGTGGTTTTCAGAACAGAAACTTTTATTTTTTAAAATAAACTTTTCTGCTTGGCTGGTCTCTTCCAGTAGCATGTAGCATTAAGAATTCTCATTTCTTTCTTGTTACTTTCTTTGTGCCATGGAATGGCTAAAGTTTGTTTGATTTTGATGCTTGTTTTTGTTGTTTGGTTTTTTCAACAACTTTTCTTACCATGGTCTGCAATGATGTAAGATATACGGTTCAATGTTTCAGCTTGGATATCCAAAGTACTGCTAGAGCTATTATTTAAGGCAATCTCACCAGATGAAAGAAGATCAATTAGCTTGGAACTTATGACCCATTATTGAGTCATTCTATTGTTTGCTAAATAAAGTACAGCATTAAGCATCGATAATCAATGGCATTCTAAGTAGTCTTGATTTTTTCTGCAGATGTTCTAAAACTTTTATGTATTAAAACAACAAGGATTTTTTTATATATTTTAAAGAAAGAACAAACAAAGGCAAAAAAACCAGAACTGGATAATAGAGCCACTAAGATTATTCATTCCATTAGAGCCAAGAAAAACCAAAGAAATTTGCAAATGTAATGGTAAATCTGGGGTCCAATTTACCCCAGATAAGACCTCACACTTCAGATATTTACTTCAAAGTTTTCTGCGCTAAATATTTTGAAAAATTTTCTGCTGAAAGGAAAGAATTCATCATGCTATGCCTTCATCTAGTGTTTCTTTGCTTACATCCCTTGTATTGCCATTCTTAAGTCTTCCCTCTCTCACCCAGGTTTCAGAGAATGATAGAATGATTTAAGACTGAAATCTGATCCAGAAGTTAACTGTGCCAATACTCTGCTCAAAGCAAGTCTACAGCAGACCAGGTTACTCACAGCCATTGCCAGTCAAATCTGGACTCATCATACAAATTTTACAGCATCTGATCATCACTATAATGAAAAAGATAAATATCACAGAATATTCTGAGTTGGAAGGAACTCACAAAGATCATCACTTCCAACTCTGCAGTGACTGGCCATATGGGGTTCAAACCTGTGACCTTGGTGTTATTCACATCATGCTTCAATCAACTATATCCTAATATTTAATTAGAATTTCCTACTTTCCCACTTGTATCCATTGCTTTTGTCCTATAACTGTGCACTGCTGGGAGGAGTCTGGCTCCAGCTCCTCTGGATCCTTTGGTGAGATATCAATAGGCAGCAACACAGTCTACTGTGGGCCTTCTTTTTCATTTGTTCGATGCTGAACAAATCCAGTTCCCCAACCCACACCCTATACCCTGCACTCCAGCCATCAGCCATCTTGGTGATTGTTCCTGGACTTAATCAGAAACATAAATATCCTTCTTGCAGCGGGGAGTCCAAAAACTGAATGCAGTACTTCAGAGAAGGTCTTGCAAGTGCCAACCAGGGGGAGCATGTCCTTGGTCCTGCTGACTACACTCTTGCCAACACAGCCCAGGATGTATTCAATCTCCTTGGTTGCAAGAGCATGCTACCAACACATGTTCAACTTGTCTGAGCAGCCAGGGATAGGAAAGCTAAAGCCCTGGTAGAATTAAATCTGACTGGGGAAGTCAAAGGCAACAAGTAAAGCTTCTGTAGGTACCTCAGAGATAAAAAAGAAGACAGTGGAAGATGTTGGCTCTCTCCAAAATAAATCAGGAAACCTAGTTCCCAGGACATGGAAAAGGCTGAGGTATTCAAGAACAATTTCACATCATTCTTCACCAGCATGGTGCTCCAGTCACAATTCCCAAGTCTTGGAAGACAAAGGCAGGGACTGGGAAAATGAAGAACCTCCTGCCATAGGAGCAGTACAGGTTTGAGACAATTTAAAGAATAAATAAATTAATTAATTCATGCCCATTTTTAAAAATAGATGCAAAGAAGACCTGGGGAAATACAGGGCAGTCAGTCTCACCTCAGGGCCCAGAAAGATCATAGAATCATAGAAACATTTAGTTTGGAAAAGGCCCCAAGGATGATAAATCCAGCTGAGCTTTGGCCTTTGTTTTTTCATTTCTACTTGTGTTACCAATGTCTGTGTATCCATTCCATGAAGACTGTTTCTGCTGCCACTATCTGCATATCTCCTTTTCATGTCTGAGCTCAATCAGGAACTCAGTGTTCATCCACACTTGCCTTCTGCCTTGCCTCTTTGTGAGGAAGGGTCAATTCTCACGCCCTGACGAGGTATGCCTAAAGATGAGTCAGTTCCCCTGATCCCTTTGAACTCCAGGACAGTTTCCCATGGGATGTGCCACACAGCTCCCAGAGCAGGCTGAAATGTTCTCTTCTGAAGTCCAGAGATGTAATTCTGGTATTGTCTTCCTCACTCTTCTCAGGACCTTAAATTCCACAGCCTCTGCCATGCAAACTGCATACGTGTTTGCTTGCAGGCTCTATCCACAGTGCTAGAGGGAAATGAAGTTGCTAATAGCAATTGTATTCGGGGGCCTGCCACTTCGGAGTGAGCCATACTCCACCAGATCTCATGAAACTAAAGCCTCACCAGAGCATCCCCAATAAAAGTCACACACCTTGTGACCAGCATCACCACCACATGCTCCTGACACCTGCTCTGCCTTTGCAGCAAGTGGAATTGTACATAGATATCTGCACAAGCACACAAAAAAGCACAGATTGCCACCTGTCACAGAAAAAGAAGCTTAACCCTTGTGTTTTTAATCAAACCAGGGCTGAAGCAATTCATTTTAGATGTCATGACAAGCAATCAGCTAATGAGACATTCAGGAAGGGGTCAGGGAAAGACAAGGGGGGAGTGTGCAGGTAGTTCTAGCTGCTAAATTAGAGAAAACCACTCTAAGACACAAAACGTAATAAAAATGCCTGGTTTCCAGAAATTTTCTCCATTGAAATTCTCTTATTTCCTTTTCCTTTCAAACCTACCCACAATGTCTAAGCTAGGTGCAAAATAAGAGGAATAAGTAAACTGCCGGTGGGTTAACTTGATAGGTAAAATAAATTCGAAGCCATGAGCCTGCTCTAACTGCTTTGCAGTCCAACTACTTTGGACTACTTGAACTGTGAAGACCATTTCCAACATACAAGACTGTAATTTTAAATATATATTTAGATAGGACAGAAATATATAATTTACAGACACAATCATATGGCACTTTGAATATTTCTTGTTTTCAGGTTAAATAACACAATTTTTAAAAGGATTAGATTCCCCTTTTGCTGTCAATTACATTATTATTAACTTTTTTCATAGCACTTATATTCTCCATACACCTAATTTACAGCTATTATATGCAGTTTCATTATCAATGCTTGTCACTACCAGACGCAGCTGATTGAATGTGTCTAGGATTAAGATCCAAAGGATGCATTTGTATTGACTAACTAAATAAAGGCGTGGTGCAAAATCACTGAAGTAAGAAAGGTTCCAGGCCTTAGCTGAACAGCACTCTAGAACAGTTTAGGGAGAAAAAAATCTTTTGCTACCTCTACTTAGATATGAATTCACAGGAAAAGAGAATACATAAGTAGAAGACTTAGAAGGGATGTATTTCTGTGAATCTATTTGTCATCTTTCAGTGCTATGCACTGGTTCACACCTCTGACTATCAGATCTGGTCAGCAATGCGCATGGGATTAAGTTAACTCCTGCCTGAAACGTACAATAAATTCAAATGTTATTGCAGCATGAGCTGCTAATAAACTGCAAAACTCTGGAACTCCATATGATTCTAAACCTGTATCATGCTTTAAACCATAGTTTCAGCTATGTCTAACCCACTTGACATCACTCCAGTGAAGCCTGTGTGTATGGCATATTAGCTGCTCTGAAGGAAGAGACATGAATAAGAGGGGAGGGGGGTATTTTGCTTATTATTCTTGAAGTGTAATTTACCATTTGAATCTGTGAATTTGAACATAGGGCTTTCCATTTCATTCAGCTCATAGTTTAGATGAACATACCATACCTGAGATTAAGCCTAAGTACTCAAGTATCCCAGAGGTGCACACATCTACTGCTTTCAGAGAGACTGAAATCTGCTGCAAAAGTGATTAAAAATGTATTTGTAAATGATAGATATTTCTAAACTCGATAAATCTTAGGTTAGCATACAGTAATTACTGACATTTTCCTCTGTAACTTGAGTTCAACAATTCTCCCACAATCAGGGATTAAAAAATCTCTTGATTCTCTTTTGGTAAACACTCAAATGAGTATTTCACCTTTTGATGAAGTGATTCCTTGTTTTATATCTTTAGATGAAATATCCTTTATTCTTACAGCTCCAAGAGGGCAATTAATTTCCCATACTTCCAAATATATAAAGAACTATAGCTCTCACTTTCTCAGACTCACACACAATAGCAAAATATTACTTCATGCATTTTTTTTTAAATCACACTGCCTCTAGATGACACCAGACTAACTTCCTATATTACTGTAGTCTTTTACTTTATAAAAATTCAGGATACATTTTGATAATGTGATCTGGGAATGTAACTGTGTGGTTTCTGTTTTTATATGAGTCTCTCAGAAAACATTTCTACCTATTTAAAATTAGGAATTGGATGTAATATTTGTGTATTGCATATGAAAAGACTGGATTAGAGAATGTCTTACCTTAAACTCATGACTGTTTTTTTCTCTAGAGACTATAACTTCTTCAAAAAATAATCAAACTACCTGGAAAACAATAAGCAGTTCATATCTAATAGAAACTTAATAGCTTGAGACAAATACACCAGTCACCTAAAGAATAGGTGGATGATGCAAATCTTAAACTAGTTTTAACTCTTGCACAAGCAATTACTACAGTTCAAGAAAATAGTAATAGTCTATGTAATTTTTATGTGACTAAATGCTTTCATAAGCTTATTCTATAAACATAATTAGTTCATTATTCTCTGTAAAGTATATTCATTTGAAGAAGAGACTATAAATAGGTGTCGAGACTGAACTGTTGTAATTTATGGCTTAAACGTCTTCATGAAGGACCTTTGCCTACTATAGTAACTGTATTTCAAAAGCTGCAGAGAAATCCACCCCACCCTGAACAGGCCAAAGGGTCCCTAGACCCTGCACCAGGCAATGATGCAACAGATCCACAGTGTTGCAAGGGACAGTGTCAAACCTGGCCCCCTCAGGAGGCACCTGGGGGTTCCCACCTGGCCCAAAATGTATATAAATTCACTGGATTCTATATGTTCTGATGTGGCGTGGTGGCAGGGGACCCTCACCATCACAAAGACCAGATGGAGGGGAGCAAGGAGATGTCCTTGGGACCCCCAGATGGGGGATTTCCTTCCACCTTACCCCTGTCACTCTCTCTGTCATCCAATCCCCCATGCACACCTTACCCCTGTCACTCTCTCTGTCATCCAATCCCCTATGCACACTTTTATTTTCTTTCTTTTCTTTTCTTTTCTTTTCTTTTCTTTTCTTTTCTTTTCTTTTCTTTTCTTTTCTTTTCTTTTCTTTTCTTTTCTTTTCTTTTCTTTTCTTTTCTTTTCTTTTCTTTTCTTTTCTTTTTCTTTTTTCTTTTCTTTTCTTTTCTTTTCTTTTCTTTTCTTTTCTTTTCTTTTCTTTTCTTTTCTTTTCTTTTCTTTTCTTTTCTTTTCTTTTCTTTTCTTTTCTTTTCTTTTTTCTTTTCTTTTCTTTTCTTTTCTTTTCTTTTCTTTTCTTTTCTTTTCTTTTCTTTTCTTTTCTTTTCTTTTCTTTTCTTTTCTTTTCTTTTCTTTTCTTTTCTTTTCTTTTCTTTTCTTTTCTTTTCTTTTCTTTTCTTTTCTTTTCTTTTCTTTTTCTTTTCTTTTTTCTTTTCTCTCTTTCTCTCTTTCTCTCTTTCTCTCTTTCTCTCTTTCTCTCTTTCTTTCTTTCTTTCTTTCTTTCTTTCTTTCTTTCTTTCTTTCTTTCTTTCTTTCTTTCTTTCTTTCTTTCTTTCTTTCTCTCTCTCTCTCTTTCTTTCTTTCTTTCTTTCTTTCTTTCTTTCTTTCTTTCTTTCTTTCTTTCTTTCTTTCTTTCTTTCTTTCTTTCTTTCTTTCTTTCTTTCTTTCTTTCTTTCTTTCTTTCTTTCTTTCTTTCTTTCTTTCTTTCTTCTCCCTCTCTCTCTCTCTCTCTCTTTCTCCCTTTCTCCCTTTCTCTCCTCTCCACCTCTTTTACTATTAAATAATATATATCAATTTTTTGGCACCATCATCTAACCTCATTTTGTTTTAATCACGTTTTTTGGGTGTATTCTGAACGTTTCTGCATTCTGATCCATTTTATTCACAGAGGTATAGCTTCCTTTGGTCTTCTGTGTTAAACTGGTTTGTAACATTAGGAAAGCTGTAATATAGTGCACAAAAGCTGAGAAAAACAACTGTGATAAAACTGTCTTTGCATAATACAGCTGTATTTCTATTTATAAACATCTCACCCATAAATTAAAAAAATATAATACCAAGCAGTAAGAATAGGCAAGAGGAAGAAAACAGTAGTTTACAGGGCAGTTAAGTAGGTAAGGCCTTACAGCTGGTATAAAGTGAGAGCCTTCAGCAACTGCCTTTAGCAATTAGAGAAATTTTAATGATATTTGAGGAAATATACTTCTCTTCTTTAAAAGGTAAGAACCAAGTGTTTATATTTGTAGATGTCATGACTGCAATAATGAAACTAGAATAAACTCCCTTAAGTACATGGAGAAACAGAAAGAGATGAGAATTCAGCATGGATTTATCATGAACACACACTGTCAACCATTCTAATCACCCTGTGTGACATGTTAGGAGACCCTAAAAAGAGAGGAAAAAGCAGCAGATGTCATAACTTCCCTTTCCTGGATCTTTTGATGTGACATTCTGATAAACAAGCTAGAAAAGGATGATGCAGATAAAAGGGGTGTAAACCAGTAGAAAAATTGTACTTGGAAACTTGTTATTAGTGGTTCCCTGTCAGAACGAAGGGCTCTATCAAGAGTTGTTTTGCAAGAGAATGATCTATTTTTACTATTACTTTCGTGAATGGTAGAAAAAAGGGAATATTTATGAAAGTGGCACATGAAATGAAGCCCTTGGGGACCACTAGGAAAAAGGACTAGAATAGAGAGTCCAAGACAGATCAGACACTGGAGTGGAACATAAGAAAGAAACAGTGCAGAACTCATGTACAACACACCACAACTCAAAAAAATAAATTTGACATACAGTGGGGAGTAACCAGCCAGGCAGCAATAGTTCAGAGGCAACCTGGGAATTTCATACATACAAACTGAACAGAAGTTTAAATGTCATATTGCACAGGAGGGGCATCTCATCCTGTTTGCAACATAAGAAGTAATCTTTTTTTCTCACATTAATAAGCCTTGTTTAGAGAGTTGCATTGAGTTTTGTGCATAAGCTGGAGGTAATCAGGGGACAGAAACATGAGTGATCGGAGGCTTAAAGAGAGATATCAGCATTGATGACAGATTGAATGACTGATGCCTGCTAAGCTTAGGGTGAAGAATGAGGAAATAACATGATGAATTTTCAAGAATAAGCGGGTAACCTGCTTCTGAGCCCATGGAGAGTCAAATAGGTTTAACAAAAGGAACATAAACACACATAATCTTAGAAAAGCTATGGTTTTCCAGATCTATGTAAATCAACCCTGAAAAAAATATATTTTTTTTCTAATCTGGACTGATGAAAATGTAGTTGATCCTGCCTTAGGGTAAGCTAATAGCTTGAATAAGCTCCATTTTACCTTCATTTTCTCTGCCTGGACACCAGAACAGACATCTAATATCTTCATACATGCATAATGGAGAAGCTAAAATATATGTGCAAGTACTCCTTCCAAGGAGTCTATGAATTCAATCCTCACTAGTCAGTTGAAACATTCAGTTTATACTGATTAATTGTTTTCATTATGTGGAAAAAACTTGTGGAACTAATGATAATGCTAATTTTTGCATTTCAATGCTTTGAAATGACAATAGCATGGTAATGATGAGCCTCATTACTTTGTGCTTTTTATACAAGCCATAGAACATGTACAAAACATTTTTCTGATACAAGTCAGTCAGAAAATAAAGTTACTCCCCATGCAAAATACATGTTTTGGTCCATTTATATCTGTCAGCCTGTTTTCACATTATTTGTGTCAAATGCAGAGTGAGATAACTTGGTATAGTTAAAAATTTAAATCCATGCTTAACTCAGCATAAACTAATGAAGAACAACAAGATAACAGCCAGACAAACTCTATTGATTGAGTTTTCTCTAATGATCATGGAAGTATCTGAATATGAACTCATAAATGGACTCATGTATGGAGTGAATTTCCTTTTTTAGTGAATGGATTAGTTTCCAAACATTGTCTTCTAGGACTACTACATATGTGTCTAGACAGGAAAAAACAATAATAAAAAGTATCTAAACTGAGTCTAAAAAATGGTATTAGATTATCAGATCAGGACCACTATGTTGTTCATTTAAAAGAGAAAAAACCCCAAAACAGTAGTGTTTCTTGATATTAATATAACTAGTTTCATCTATTGTCACAACTTTTACAGCAGCCCGGTTCCCCTGTAGATCATACACGCTTGCTTACTGTGCCAAGTCCTGCTTCACTTGGCAGATAGGGAAACAACCTGAAGAGCTGCATGAAAAGATCTTTTCAAAAGAACTTTTTATTCACTTTCTGGGTATTCAGGATACAGACAATATTTTAAGCATAACATGAAGAATGAAATTTACCCTCTATTTTCTTTTTCACTCCAGCCTGAAACATTTAACTTCTTCTTATGTCACAGAATAAAGTTGCGACAGTTCTGTAGGTAATCCTGGATGCTATAATAGAAGATTTTATTTTTGATAAAAATGCCTGAATTATTTTGTGATTAAAAAGCTCTGATGTCTTATACAAAAATCTATCTTATTATTTTGGAAGAATTACTATTTATTGCTTTTTTAATGCTTTAAAATTCCACTTTTATTATTTCACTAATAGAAAAGGAATGTTGTAAGATACAAAATTTATCATGATGCCAATCATAATTGTATTTATGTATTTATATATTGATTAAAGAATTTAATAATTTAATAATCTAATGTAAGAATTTATAGTATATATTATTAGATATACTATTATACTGTATTATTATACTTTATTATTATACTATATTATTATTATATTATTATAATATATAAATATGTTAAACTATATATTATAAAAATGTAATATAAGAATTTCTATATTGATTAAAGAAAAGTCATGATTCTTATTGAAACTGTAGGCTTCCACTCTCAAGGACATTTGTGAATGGGTTGTACATAACAGCTGGCATATATGTGTCTACAAATGCTGTATATGCTACTCTTTTACTGACACTGTAAGGGTTACACTTTTTCCAAGTGTTAATAGTAAATATGAAGGATATATATCCTCCAGCAGACTGCTGATGACTTCATTCTTTAAATAGTGTGCCTGCCAGATGACATAATGCTGACTCTATCAATCAATAGCATTTTATTGGATCTGAAAGCTATGTTCTTAAAAGCCACTGGAGAGTAGCCTTTGCCCCCATCATACTCTAGCACTGTTTTTTTAGTTCACGGTTATCAAAAGCAAGTATCTGATATACTGCAGCAATCATATCAGAACAGTACTTATTTTTGAAGTCATTAGAAGAGTTGTGTATGCTTGTAACCTAATTTCTGACTTGGATGCTATGTTCTGTGTTGGCTTTTCCTTTTCCACAAATGCAATTTGTTGTGTTTTAAAGACTAAGACATTCTCCAACATACTTGTCAAGTTGGTCCTTGGTCAGAAAAGGTTGATATTTATTGTAGAGTAAGAAGTTTAGAAACATCATAAAATAAGGAAATGTGGAGCCATGAAAGCATCTGGAATTAATTTCAGGTTCTCTGGTTCTGCTGCAGTCACTTTCTGAAACAAATGAAAACCAAGATATAAAATGAGTTTTTTTGCTTCTTCTTCTTCCTTGTCTTCCCCTAGTGAGACAGAATGACTTGAAAGATTCTGCATGAGGGAAAATCTAGATTTATGACTTTATTTACCCTATTTCTCTAGAAGATTCTCCTCACACTCACTTGTATAAATGGAAAGTGATTGAGCAGGATTGTGGAGAAGTATTTTTGAGATTATTGCTGCTGAAAAGTTGTGTCACCTTCTGTAAAAACTGAGGTCTTTCAAGCTTTATAGACTAATCCCCTCATGACAAGCACTGTAAAAGCAGATCTTGCTCTTCTCTAAAGGCTGTCACCCTAATCAGCTATTTATTTGGGAAGTGCTCTGAGTTTGATATGTGTGCAGAAAAGTTTATTGAGATTATTATGACTGTCATCACCATTTTAACGACAGCCATCACCCTTTCAGTACTTAAAGGGGGCTTATAATAATAGTGGTTTTTAAACTGACAGATAGTGTTGGGACAAAGGGGAACAGATTTAAACTAAAAGAGGAGAGATTTAGGTTAGATGCGAGAAAGAAATTCCTTAGTCAGAGGGTAGTAAAGCACTTGAATAAGTTTCCCAGAGAACTTCAGTCATAGCAATGGTGAGCATGGGAATCTCTGCAATTACTATCACTGTTAAATCAAGTCACTAGGAATTATCTTTTGCTTTTGTTAGGAGAATAGGCACCTATGAATAATGAACCAAAATAAATATTGTTATAAATAATAAAAATTAAGTCAAATATTCACATAACTTCATTGCATATATGATAGAATAGAATATTTTCATTTCTGATTCCATTCTGGGAAAGCACATCCAGAAACTCAGTGCCACTAGAAAAAAACCTAAGGGTTTTTAAATCTTTAAGATAAAGTATAAAATATTTTCTCTTGCACAGCTCAGCCCCCAAAATTCTTCAATTCTTATACTATGCCAATAAAATTTTGTTATTGGATATCCAATATTGAATAAAAATCCTTTTTAATGGGAATAATGCAATAGTCTATACTATAAAGAAATAGATTTTGAATCTATTTTTAGAAATAGATTTTGAATCTATTTTATTATTACTTCAGTACTTAATAATACTATTAGTATTCTACATGTCATCATTTACATCACTTCTCAAAATTCTATACATTTCAAAGGAACAAAATTCTATATTCTTATGCATTAATATAATGAATGATAGCTTGCTTTGGTGAGGTAGCTGATTAAAAGAGAAAGAAATAAACACAGTTTTAAATTTCACTCCAAGTGTCTCTTAAATGTTCTCAATTATCTTTGTCCAGCAGCTGGTAAACCAGGGTTACCAGTCATTGAAAAATGGTGCAGCAGTTCTCAGGGAGCTGATTAACCTTAGAACAGTAGTCAAATTTAAAGTACAATTAATAGGTACCTCCCTACTAAACCATATTTTTGAAACCAAGCCTTGCTCCTTATCACTATTCTTAAATCTCATTTTAGCTGTAATTAATTTCTAAGGCAGGCAGGGCACCTGTGCTTTGTTCTTAGTAACTGGGAGACTTATCAATCACTGCTTTCCAAATCCATTGAGATACTTGGGTGAAAGGCAACGTTTCTACAGAAATTTGTGTTGCTCATACTTAGTCTCACATAAGAAGAATGAAGGAATCCAGCAGCGAAATAAAAAAAAGTGTGTGATAATGTCCTTACTATAAAATTTTGTAGTGTTTTGGTGACTCAATTCCCTCTTGTTCAGGTTTTTTTCCTCAGTAATTGGAATCCCAGTGTACAGTGAGCTAATTCTCCTGAGTTTACTTAGCAGGATTTGTGTTCACAGCCACATACTGTAGTTTTCATTAAAAGGATACTGACAAAAGTCATATGCTATCTAGAGTTTTGAATTTTGAATATAATAGAGTGGCACAAATCCCATTATTCAAGCAATATCTATATTTGGTCCCTTAATCAAAATCTCCCATATCATTCTTTTCCTGCAAATCTTCAAAGCACAGCAGCTTGTGATTGTTCTGGGGGAATACAGTATTCCCTCAGGCAACCAGGTAATTTAAGTCCCCTTCACAATCAATTAATTACTAAATATCTTCTGTTTTGTTGTATGTGTATCTCCTGATTCAAGAAGCTATGTCAGGGCTCTCAAGCAGTAAGAGGTAACCAAAAAATAAAGTCAATAAAGATAGAAAATACAAAACAAAACAACACAGGTGATGTAAATGTCATTTGTTTGCCAAATGATGAACCAAAGCACTGTCCAGGGGAATTAGCTGGTGCTGAATAAAAAAATATTCAAAATATTAGCTAGGAGCAGGCAAGTACCCAGAGGAAGGGGAGCTTGTAGGACTCCATTGGTTGGCAGATTCATACTAATGATGGTAAAAAAACCAAAACATAATCAGAAATTAAAATAAATGGATAATGAAAACTCCATCTTATGTCTAGAATGCCTACTAGAGAATGAGGAAGACTTTTACAGGGGATAGATGATGCTCCATTTTTGAACCATAAATATGGTCACAATTTTTTGGTTTCAGTAAAATGCCAACATTCCGTAAAATGCCAATCATCTCTGCTTAAGAATTTAAAAGAACAATGGGCAAATATTTTTAGGTAAGCAAAGTTTTAACATTCTAATACAAAAAAGTAATTTTCATCTGGAATAAGATGTAAATCTAAACATTTAGTTATGATATCGTCAGGTATCTTGCCTGCCTTATCTTTCTCTGCCCTGCTCAGCCTCCAGGCGAAACCTCCCCGGGGACAGCGCTCTCAGCACGGGGACAGCCCCTGCAGTAATTCTTCACCTCCTGTAATGCATGATGAGCCATGAAGAAAGATCAGATTGGTCCCTCTCAATGATGCATAAGTGTTTTTGTTACTGCTGAGCAATGCTATCTGTCTAACATGCCTTCCCCCCTCCATCATCAAGGGGCTTGGTGTGGGCAAGATCCTGGAGGGGATGCAACCAGGCCAGCTGACCCAAATCAACCACAAGGATACTGCATGATGTCAGCTTAGATATAAAAGCTAAGGGAGACAGGATGAATTTGGGGCATTTGTTATTCTACAATATTTGTCTTCTGGAGCAACCACTGTGTGTGTGCCCTGCTTCCTTCTTGAATGTCACTCAACAATGGAAAGTAGAGTAACTTTTCCCTTTGCTTATGTGCATGTAAACTTTTGCTTGTCTTTTTTTGGTTTAGCCAACTGCTTTATCTCAACCTACTAGTTTTTTCCATCTTACAGTCTCTGCTGTCCATCTGGGGGAAAGTCATAAAGTGGCTTAGTGGGCACCTGACACCAGGCTGAAGTTAAAACACTATAGGGTGATTTTGTAATCTTTTTTTCCCCCCACTCTGGAGAATAGAAACGTTTTCACAATGAGTGAAACGTGGAATAGGTTATCTAGAGTTGTCAAATCTCCCTTTTTCAGGTATTCAAAAGTTCAAAAGCCCTCTGCTCTAGGATTTCTACATCCTATCTGGGATGTTGCCTTCCATCCACTTCCATATAACCTAGTTTTATATAGTGTGGGAATTATGCCAGGAGCCATTGATTCTGAGTGCAACTTTTTGAAGTCAAATTGTTCTTTATGATGGAATGCCAGATTAAATCCCATTGGACCCTGCAGTTCTTGACACCAAATTCCTATTTTTGACTCTGCTTCCTGTTATTTCCTCAAAAATAATTTGTTACTTATTTCTGAATGAGTATGTGGATATACATACAAATATATGTGTAGCTGTTCCATCTTAAACTGTTTTATCTTCATCATTTGTCTGTAATTGTGTGGATTTCTACTCTGAATTTGAAATGCTCTATATGCAAGGTTTCTTATAAAATGTTCTGTAGCTCTCAATTAAGCTCTCATATTCATCACTGTCTTAATTGTTTTTAGATATACTCTATCATAGAGTAATGTGTTCCAAAAGCTCAAATACTAATCTGCTTTTCTATTCTCCATTACAAAACATAGTTTAACAGTTTCAGCTCACTCTAATTTCCAAAGGCACTTTATAATCCCTGGTGTTCAAACTGAATGATGTGTAATACCATAGTATTTTAGTAGCTTAGAACATGTATATTAGTTAATTTTTTTTAACATAAAATGTGTAAAATATTTTGAAATAAAGAATTGTAAAAATGGATGTGTTGAATATACATTGGACTATATTTAATACAGTGCAATAAACCAGACTGATATAATTCTTTGATGTATTATAGTAGAGCTGTGAAATTCTGGAAATTATTTTGTAATACCAAAACAAATTCTAAAAATATTTTTTAAAATTTTATTTGAGAAATGCAAAACTAAAAAATCAACCATTCAAATGTTTTATTGTGTTTACAATATTTGGCCCAACAACATTCTTGCTATTTATTTATTTACACATAATTATGTGGCTAATATCTTTCTTTAATTTATTGCATTATTTCATACCACTGTTTCCAGAATTCCACAGAATGAATTTCCTCATCCCTAAAGAAACAGAAGCACTAATTAGAGGAGTTAGGAGCCAAAGACAGTCAGTTCTATAGTAAGTAGGTCTTTATTCTAAAAATGGTGCAGGTTTACACAAATGTGCATGTAGAGTCTAAAAGTGAAATTCTGTGGTTGATTGTTTTGTATCAAAACAGTTCTCTTTCAGAGCAAATCTGAAGTAACCTTATCACCGTTTAACTCATCTAGAACTGAACCATCAATGGAGCAATTTGTTAAAATACAAAATACGATCTTCCACATTGGAAGACAGTTTTTCCTGAACAAAACAATTCCAGAGCAGCAAGCTGTCTAGAAAATATCTGCACCTTGGGGTCACTTTCTTCATGTTTTTTCATTTTTTTAGGCTAAAGATTTTCCAAAACTCTTATGTGATTTCTTTGACAGATGTACAGCTATGGGTGACAGTTGCAGAAAACCTCAACACTTCAGCTTCATTCCTGCTGAAAACCACAGAGAAAACCCACATAGGATTTTAGTTTATACTATAATTTGTATTTATTTTCTAAAAATAATATTTAAAGATCTTTGGAAGGAGACTTATTTTTTTCAGTTAATGTTCATTGGCTATGAATTATGGAATTCATAAGTGTGACTCAAATGAACACCTAAGTTTAAAGTACAAGAACATTGATAAACACTATTTCCAATGTCTACTTCCAATGTCTACTTTAACTACTTATGTCGACAGGAAACTTCAGTGTACTGTTACTATGGATGGAGCACCTAGACTCCAAAGGTATTGTGCAATAACACTTCAGCATGATATATAGATTAAAAAAGAGCAATTCAGTCTTTAATGTGTGAATTACGTATTGTAACAATGAATCCATGGTGACCATTCAAATTGAACTTCAAGAAAAAGAACAGTTTATTTGCTTCATTAAAACCTGTGAAGCATTCAGACTGAATAACGTAAGCAGAATGCCGAAATATAAATCTTCTTAATTTACATCCAGGGTTTCATTATGCATATTTTATAGCACTCCACAGAACTTTAATTTACAGATTTTTGGAACTTTACCAACCCCAAAGAAGTGTTAAACATGCCTGTTGGAGCATTTAACCAAAGTAAGTCACAGGAGATTTCCTTAATGAGTGCAGAATTATCATTTATTTGCATTCTTAGTAGATTTAGAGCAGTAAGGCCTATTAACAAGATAATGGTAAATGCTATTTGAATGTTAGTCTTCAGCAAACTATTCACTAAAATGAATAACTCAAAGTACAAATTTCATAGTATGTAACTAAATTGAGCCAGCATTTGCTCAGCTCATTTAGGTAGGTAATTTTACTCAAAATGTCCAGTTACTGAACAATGTGCAGCTGAACAGACTCAAGCAAATAACTCAAATAAAAACTCTAGAATGCATCTCTAGTCTTTGTTGACCTTTACCGTTAATTTTCCTAAATATCTAGAAATATATACAGAAAGAAGTAATTGTCATTACAACCTCTGTATATAACTCAGAATATTTTTTGCTCCTTAAGATATATCAGTGAATGTAATAATTCTTTTACAAAACTGCTCATTGAAATGAATTGTAATCTAACTGTGCATTACAATTCTACAGATTGGAAATGCTCACTTTTTATTTCAGGACTAGAAGCTACAATGTTTTTCAAGGGCTTGGGAAAAAAATTAACATAAAACCTGATATCTGTTGAGACAATACTTATTTCTGTGAAAATATTTAATATTAGCATATGTCTTAGTGAAATACAGTTTCATTTTTCTGAAGTGAAAAACTTCCACTTTTCTGAGCACATGGGCACTGGACTGACTAGTATTTCTTATTCCACACATAGATGTGTAAGTAATTTTCATTAGGAGCTGAAAAACAAACTTATCATAGCAAAACAGCAGTTGCTTAGAAAACCATTAAAATTAGAATTACTTGGACTGCATTATCATAGAAGTTTAAACCTAGTTCTAATGCACTTTCATGGGCAGGGACATCTTCCCTAGAACAGGTTGCTCAAAGCCCCATCCAACCTTGTCTTGAACACTTCCAGGTATGGGCCACCCATAGCTTCTCTGGGCAATCTGATACACTGCCTCACCATTTTCATAGTATAGAATTTCTTCCCAATATACAATAAGTAATTAATTGATGTTTCTTCCTTCTCAGAAGAGTAACTTTTATATTATTCTGAAAGTAGGAAGACACAGAACATCTAGCAGTCAGGTCCCAGTGTTCTCCACAATATCATTGAAATGAAAATGTAGGTAGTATGGTTTGGATTTTAATTGTTATTATGGTTTTTTGCCTTTTTTTTCCAGACTTCAGCATTTGCTGTACTGAAACTGTTGGCTCTCAGCCTCTCTACAGTGCAAATCTGGATGGCAAGTTCAAGGAACCAGGGAAATAGGGATTTAGTAATTATTTTTCTGCATGACTTCAAAGCAGGCATTAAAGACCCTACAGACCCTCTCATTAACAGAGTCACCATCTACTTTAGGAAGGATTTCTTCATGTTGATTTATCCAATTGCGCTACAGCTTTAGATCTGAGGTGGCACAAGTTAAATTTGTACTCAACAGCAGCTGTAGTCTCTGGTATTTTAGTACAGCTTGATTATAAAACAACACAACTCCTTTTCTATTTATACAAAAAAAAGATATCTTTAAGTGAAAGGGAGAACTGTAGACATCTGTGTTCTACTCATACACAGTTGGGACAAGGCCAACATCTGGATATCAGGTTCCAAAAGGTCCCACAAAATGTATGGGCTATTCAGTATATGCCCAGTCACTGTAGCAAGCACTCAGGCTTCATGCCAATATTGAAACTGCTAAATTCCAAAATAGACATAATTTTTGAAAATTATATAACTCTGCATCCATTACATATCTAAACATGCATACCTAAAACCCAGAAAAAGTAATGCAGGAAGATTTCATACTGATTTAAGGATATTTAGCATGTGGCAGGTTTTAACTTATTTTAAAAATAACTCATTTTGAGAGAGTAGAAGAACTTGCACACAATGATCCTTGGAAATTTTATCATGACATATTCTGTTGGACCAGGCTCTGAAGCTATATCATGCAGAGGTTAGAATTTACATAAACATATAGATAGCTTTTAAAAAAAAACCCAGAAGCCAATAAGCATTAACAACTAGATCAGCTGCATTATATACCGAACATTTGCAATTTATTTTTAAACTATTGCAATCTGTAAACAGTGGGGAATTTATGAAATATTTATACAGTATATAATGAGCAACCTCTGAAACTCCTGATTATCATTTTGTTGCTCAATAACCCTCTTACTGTCTTCAAAGACAAATTCTGAAACATGATCACATGCTCAAAGCTTTATGATACATTTAGTTACAAGGATCACATACTAATATGAAGGTTAAGTTGATGCAGTTGATGCAGAGAATATAAAAATTAGTGAAATGCACCAAACTTTCACTATTATGGACTGGTCCAAATATATGCAATTTAAAAGTAGGCAAGGACATGGAATAAAAAAACCACAAAAATGTACCTCTAGTAAAAGACCAGAAAGATATGCGCAATTCTGTGTTCAAGTCTGTAGTAATAATAATAGCTATGAATGAAGTCTTAGAAGTGTGACCCATAAAAATGAAAAAAAGATGGCGATACACTGTGAAGCCTAAATTCATTCCAGCAATGTGCTAACTCCAAACTTTTATACTCATGCATATATTTTTCATCTTAAAAAATTTCTGGATGTGCCAAACTGTTAACTGGCAAGGAGTTATTATGAGATACAAATTAAGTTGTTATTTTAGTTTTTTATGATTTTGTCCCAGAAATCTTAGCTTGTAGTCCATATAATCTTACCTCTAACTCAGAAGGTCAGAAAATAAAATTGTGTCTAGAAAAACAGGTGGAAGAGGAGGAATTATTTAAAAGAATGCAGTATAGGGAGAATAACTGGCAACACAAATGGGGACTGTTATTCCCATTACCTCTTTCATCTGTTTGGGTATGTGACTGTATATGCATGCATGTATATTGCCTGTCTGCCTCATGACATTTCTAGAGCTTTTTCATCTACCACTGTAACAAGTTAATGAACATTTCTGTCCTGTATCAGTGGATAGGACATTTTTCAATTTCAAGCAAAATTCACTGGTTTTTATGATTCTCAACAAAGCAACTACTGATTTTCTTGCTGCTTTCAGAAGCTTAGGAATTCCTATGCAATCAAGTCTCTAAATGACAAGAACCTTTGTATAAAGTGTTCAGTTCTTTTGTAGCATGTACCATTGAACTTCTGTTGTCAGAGGCAGCAGCAGGCAGTAAGTTTTACACACCATTAAAATAAATATATAAGATATTCATATATAAATATGTAATAATAAGAATGCTTCTTTTTACTTTTAAGCTGACATTCCATCACCTGGAGAAAATATGTCAATATATGACACCCAGGCCCAGAAAAGCTGTAAAATTAATAAATCGATACTATCAATACCTCTTGCACTACTGCTGCTACAGACTGATTCAAACACATACACTAGTAGATACCTGAATCAGTGCCAAGAAATACTACAGTTTACCACACTTGGTTTCCAGACAGAAAAGGTTTTAATTATCCAGCTTCAATCACACACTGAACAGCACCACTGTACTTAGGAGATCCACTAAGTTAACTGAAGAGAATGTAATTCAAGAACCCCAGGGACAGGCACAGTTATTTAGACCTTTGGAGGCTATTTTTAGTCAAATGAAAGATTTTGTCATTACTTTCAGAAGGATACACTGACACAGTGTATTTACTGACATGATGTCATATATGTCATAGTGTCCTGTGTCCTTAAGGTGTAATCAGCACTATTCAGAAGACAAGCAGAAAACACTAATTGTCACCTTTTTATTCTGAAATTTTAAGTGCAACTATGTAGGGTGTCATCGTTTCAATAAGGATGTGTTACTCAGCAGAGACTTTCTTGCTCTCATTGTTTTGCTGAAGAACTGCATATCATTGAATTCTGCTGAAAGGTATTTTCTTTTCACTTTGAAAATCATAGTTTAATGTAAAACTAACTTCCAGAGAAGATTATGTGATTCTGCATTTCAAGCCAAGAGTGGCAGCACACTGAAGTGTGTCTTTCCAATTCTACCCATAGCTGCATTCTAGAACTCCAAAAGCATTTGTCTCTCATAAGCAAGCTGCTAGAGAATATGTTGAGATTCAGGAAATTTCTAGGAAAACAATGGATCCATTATAATTTTTTGAGAATATTATTCTTTCTAATGTCCTATGGACTTGGTGGCAAATTGGAATTCTAATTTCTTTTTTTATCTCCAAAACCCTTTTTGTGCTTTCCCTATGGGACAGCAGTTTAGCACAGAATAAGAGTTACATAAATACATGTATTTCCCATATTGCTAACACACAGTGCTGCAATTTTACTGTAGAGTTCATTGGCTTGTTAGAAACACATCAAGAGAAGAGAAAGACATGGGGGGGGAAAAAGGTGTGCTACAAAGCTGAAACAGATAGAAGGTCCACCAGCAGTGGAAGACAATCCATTTCAATTGTTTTTCCCCCAAAGATTATTTAGTAATAAATATGGAGGGGAAAAAAAAAAAAAAAGGATGTAACTTTGGAAGTATAGTAAATAATTCTTGATTTAGTAGCTTAATCCTGAATTTGCTGGGAAATGGAGTGCATAATATTCTTATAAAGCTGCCTATAGTCTTACAGAATCAGACCCTGAAAAGTCAATTTTCTAGGATATATTATGGGTTTAAGAATCAAGACAGACCTTGGAATCCTTTGGTTTGCCACATGTTCACCTATGGCCTTTGCTACACATTATCTGTTAAAAATTACTATATGCATATTCTCAGAAGTTATAGATATTTTAGTGAGAGAAATACTTACTGCATTCTTGCATTTTTTTTTTACTGTCACACTTTTAAGTATTTTTGTTGGTAAATTTGTTTTATTTCAGTAGTTTTCTGTTTTGTTGAAAAACCTAAAACTTTAGTTCTAATAGAGACAAAATACTAAACCCCACTCACAATTCTTATACTTTTCAAGTGTTCTAACTTTGATAAAAAATTCCTACTACTTCTTCTTGATGGCTATAAAAAAATTAACTTCCTTGTAGTAAGATCTGATTTGTTAGAATAATTCAAAGTTACTGTTGAGGGTTTTCTGAAATTTTTTTTTGCAAAAATAGAAAAGGATAAAATATTTCTGAAGTTATTAGAAAATTGCCACTCATGCACTCTATTGCTACAATCATAATATCTTTTCTAATATTTTCCTCTTGTGTTTTAATACATAAGCTTATGGGTGATCATGGGGAAGTATTAAGAGATGAATTTAAGAATCTTTTGCTATTCAGAGAATTTTCTTTTTGCAGTTTCTCTTTACCAAAATATCCTTATTCAGCTTTCCACACCTGAAAATATTCCTGTCTTACTCTTAAAAAATATCATTAAGTATTTTAAATACACTAATATTACAACATGCATCTATTACAACTGATAGCCTGAATTCTGAGTTGCTCTTTTCCAAATCCCTCATTACATTAGCCTGAGGCACTCAAGGTTGCTAGAAGAGCTCTTAAAAAATAACAGGATATTTCACACAGCACCATCAACAGCAAAGTTCTGGACAGTTCTACTACAGGAGATTTTGGAGACAAAGGATAACATATAGTTCAGAAGGAAGGAAATTTCTGCACAAAAATCCATAAATGTAAACTAAAAGGACAGAACATGAATAGGCAAATAGGCCACAGAAATTGTCTAGGCTCTCATGCTCTTCCAAAACAGTATGTCTTCTAGAAACACTTTGAGTCAGAATAATGAGCTACTTGGATGACTGGTCTGATCTAGTAGTGTATTATATACTGTTTTATGTTCTTAGTGCAGCAGCTTCTCATCTTACTACTATAAACACGTTTCCCTCTACATCTCTATTGCCATTTCCATGTTTCATACATAGACAGGAGTTTTTGTGTTTCCTTCCAAATGCTGAATTCACTTTCAAAAGCAGTCCTAGTCAATGATCACTGAAGGGAGCCTGATTTTGTGGCAGGTGACATTAAAGAAGACATTCCCACTGCTTTAGATTACTTGATCCAATGTAGCTATCAATGCTAAAGGCAATTTCCCAAAATTGTGTAGCATGAAAAAGAGGTCACTACAGAGTTCAGAAGCTGAGTTTCTCTGTACTGTGCCATGAATGGCTAACTTCCAAAGAATCTGACTTTTGTATATATGCGGGAAAAGACTTCAGTCCTAGGTAAAAACAAGGGAGGATTGACCAAAAGATCTTTGCCAGAACATAAGGAATGATACTTACGCTGCATCAAAGCATCACAAAATAATTCACATAGAAGGGACCTCAGGACATTTCAAAACAAGCCTCCTGCTCAAAGCAAGAGCATGAAATCTCATGGCTTCCTGGAGCCTAGTCTTTAAAACCTCCCAGGATACAGACTGTATCCAGTGTCTAGGTCCCTCTGAATGACAGCTTTGCTCTCAAGTATGTCAACAGCTCATCCAGCTCATGTCCTCTCCGCCCCTGGCCACACACACACTTTGATGTCATCTGCAATCTTGAGCATAGCACACACCATTCACCTCCTCCAGGTCACTTGTGATGAGAGTAACCAGGATAATTCCCAGGACAGCCCCTGCAGCACTCATCTCTTTACATGCCTCCAGGCTGATTATGACCTATTAGCCACTGCCCTCTGAGGCTGATCATCCAGCCAAATTTTTAATGTTGCAGACCCACTCATAGCATAACGTTGTGGCTTTTATGAAAATATACTGTGGGACATGCTGTTGGAAGCCTTGTTAGAGTTGATACAAATGATACACACTGCTCTCCTGTCATCCACAAATCCATCATTTAATTACAGAAAGCAATCATGCTGGTCAGGCATGATTTGCCCTTGGTAAATCCACGCTGACTGTTCTAAATCATTTTCTTCTCCTTCATGTTCCCAGAAATGTGTTCCAGGAGGACTCACTCTCTGATTTTCCCAGCTGTGTCAGCTAAACCAGGACATCTGGTCATTTCAACCTAATTCCACTTTCAAATTAAACTCACAGTACAGGTCACACAAGCCAAATATTCACCTTCAAACAAAAGCATCTGCCCCACTGATCAAAGTGTGGATATGCATGCATGTAAGTGATAATAAAAACATCTTTAGTAACAAATAGCTACCCTTTGTAAGCAATTTCAGTGATTGGCAAAGGTGTAGGAACTCTGATGAGAAGGTATAGACATCAGGAGGAGAGTACTGCATTTCAAGTTTTATTGAGGAAAATAGCATAGATAGCTCTTTTGGATCTATGGCATTTCTTAAATTTCATTACTCTCTATGTATAATCACTTATATATAATTATATATATAATTATATACATATAATCTATATCTATAATAGTTGAAATTGTACAGTTGTCACAAATGTCATATAATTTCCACTTCATAAATTAGACAGACAGATATATACATTACCAGGGTGCAACTGGGGGTAGTGCCAGTCCCAAGCATTTGACACTTCTCTGGGGCTGGGCCAAAGCTGTGCCAGAACACCACCCTGCAGGTGGGGAAAGTTGTCAGGAACCAGGCTCGACACAGCCTTGGGGACAGTTGAGCAAGGCTGCCATTCATGGAGCCAGGCTGAGGCCAGACCAGGACATCAGCCCCTGCAAGTCTGGGCTTGGACCAGGAGCAGTAGCTGTGCAGAAGGACTGTGGCCTCACCAAGGACCAGGTGCCCGTGCCATGGCTGAAAACAGCCTCCACGGGCAGGGGTCAGCCTGTCCATGTTTCCCCACTGTGGAGACAGAACTGGTTTGACATCAACTTAATACCATGGGATGATAGCAAGCCTTTTCATATAAAGTTATGATTCCAGAATGTTCTTAGTTCTCTCCTCTGATTGGTTGTCATTTGCTGCATTATTTTTAATATTTGTAATCTCAGTCTATGATTGGCATCCTGCTTTAAGAACCACCCTCAGATTTTTGTATATATACTATTGTAGCCACCCTTTTCACATCTTTTGTGGTTGACCCTACACTGTGTATTTACTTCTGCCTTTTGTTATTTTGCTATTAAAGCAGTTTTACTTTTTGGATCACCCAATCACGCCCGTCCCGTTATTTTGCCACACCACTTCTGGCTGGCCCGGGTCTGGGGTTGCAAAGCCAAAATATGACACCCCACAGCACTCCCAGGAGCCTTTCCCCACAGCCACCAGTTTGATGGAACTGCTTAAGGCCACACTGCTCCCCAGCCCAACTGGCCAAATCTCCAAAGGGATGTGCTCAGGGTCCTTACACAGGCGAACCACGGTGAAAACTGCTGCTTCACTCTACTAAAAATTGTTATATGGGAAGTCAGCTGTTGTCTTCCTCTCAGGTGCTATCTATCACAGAATCACAGCATCGTTAGGGCTGGGATGGACCTCTGGAGATCATCCAGTTCAACTCCCTGACAAGGCAAGGTAACCCAGAGCTGGTTATGCAGAAATGCATCTGGGTGGGCTTTGAGTGTCTCTGGAGAGGGAAACTTCATGACCTCCCTGAGTAGTCTATTCCAGTGCTCTGCCACCCTTTATGTAAAGAAGTATGTTCACCAAGAAAGAAGTATCTTCACCATGCTTCATAAGCAGTCTCAAGCAGTCCTGCCTGAATTCTGCAAACACATAAAAAACCTTGCACATTCATTATATGTGTATACAATTTGCACAATTTGAAAACAGAAATTTAGGTGTGGTTTTAGCCTTCAAAATCAAGTATCACAACAGTATTGTACAATCATGCACTGTTTGTAATGTTTAAAAAATAAAAAACAGCTATACCAAATTCCAGTGTTTTCTTGTTCCCCATCTTTTCATGCTTCTGCTATGATGATGCTAAGAAGGGAAGACAAGGTTGGAATAATCTATCCAGTAAGATTTTTGAAAATTCATTTGTGTTAGTTTAATATTATTTCCTGCCAGTACTTCAAGACTAAAACAAATTGTTTAGCTTATTATGAAAGCTTCTGTGTTCTCATTCCTAAATTAATGCATTCACTAAATCATTTGCAAGGCACAAGTACAGTGACAACCAGTCCCCTTCCTTTGGAACAGAAGGATAATGAGTTGACAGTTCAGGTTTATAACTTATCTGTGATCATGACGCTCGTTTGTGGCTTTGAGGAACTTTAACTAATTTATTTCAAGCAAATTTCCACTGCATTTTTCTGTTTTCTAGTCATTAAAATCAACATAAGGAAAAGTCTACTGAAGTGTTCAAACTCCCTGATATTAAGAGAGAAACTGATAGTTGATGTGTGTTTCTGTTTCTTTGAATCATTCTGGGTTTTCTGTTAGCAAGTTTATCAGTCTACACAGCAACAGGGACATTATGTAAAGTGTAAACTGTTCCATTTTTAATGGATAAGTCAGGAATAGAAGAAAGGCTTATGGAGGGAAAAAGAGACTGAAGTTTTAAACAAAGATGTTTGAAATGATGCATTAATACCATTTGTGTAGGCTAATGAATCACTTTGACATTTATAACATAAATGGCTTCAAATCAGAATCTGTTAAGAGTGGACACTGCATATTCTACAGTGCAAAGGTTTTCCCTAGTTCTTGCCTAGGATTTTGAAAGACAAGCTTTGTGTAGCAACTTTATAACCACTCTTTTATTCCTGCAGTGTTGCTTGAGTCTAAAAATGCAGCTAGTCTCAATTTTGTATCCAAATTTCATATTGACATAGAATGTATTTATGATAGAATATATTTATGTATTTATGATTTATTATCTCTGAAAAGCAGATGTGATTTATTATGCATCTGAAATTGCACTGACTAGTAATTTTTATTAATTTATTTGTAAGTAGTCCTGGGTTACTCTTAATTCTTATATCTAAAATTTGTAAGATAGCTTGTAGCCAGTCTGGAAGTCGCATGAGGTAAAAGAAAAGCTATATTAGATTGCAATATTGGAAAGTGCTAGGATAAGATAGTAGTAAACGAAGCATAACTTAGAAAAATTAATACACTGAAAATATCATATACATATTAGCCTTTCCTTTTTATTGTATGTCACACAGACACACCAAAATACTTCCCTGTTCTACATTATAAGATTTCATCTGCTGAATCAGAAAGTTATTTAAATGGGGAGTATGTTGCATGTCTGTTTATCTCTTTTTATTACAACCCATAAATGGAGTCAGTAACTTTGACAGTCTATCAGTCTGTGTTAACAGCTGATATATATAAAAGGAGGTAGTGGAGTACAGTTCTCATTGGTTCATAATGGATGAGAAGGGTCACAAAATGTGAAATATATAGTTTTTTGCTCTCAAGGACTTCTAGGGGACCAATAAAAGGCTCACTCTGCTTTGAATCAAAATGATTATGTCACCATAATCTGTTCTCAGAATTACAATCATATAGCCTTGTTGCTGTTGATTACACATGCACAATCCTGTGGTGCTCTTTTTTATGTAGTTATAACTGAAAACAATTTGTTCCATTAGAGAAAATCTAAATGTTTGAAACTCTGATCAACCTTTAATCCTTAATCCTTAATTGTTTAACGATTAAGCAGGGCTTTAGTGACTTGGTCTAAATAATATGATCATTGTGAACAGTAATATTCTTGGTGCTATAGCAGTTATGTTTCTCTGAGAAGCAGAAACATATTATCATTTCTCTCTCTTTACAATGTGCATGTAAACCTGAAGAGGTCAAGCTTTAAAGCTTAAGCAGCCTTAAGGCTGCAGTTCTTCACTTCTTCTTACCATGCTTACATGCAGGAAATGATGAAACAAATGAGATTTTAATTTCATTTTCTTAGCAATTGTCTTTTTCCTGTATCAAATACATTCTTAGTTAATTTTTCAGGCATGGTTTACAAACAGCTTTTATGTGAAACAACAAGGTATTATGATCCTCATTGGAAAGGGAAACCAGTATTTAAAATATATCCTCAGTGAAGAGTTCTCATAATCACAGAATTCAAGAGAATTTATTTGTGGAGCTGAAAACTAAAATGAGTAAAGGTTTCCTACCTGGTGATAAAAAAATTAATCCTTTTTAAAGGTGTTCACATGTCATTAAACTCTCCTTCCACAGTGCTCTGATGGAGTTCAGTGAATTTCAATACGGATTATAGAACTACAAAGGTTTTGGTGATACACCTTTAATCAGTTTTCCTAAAATTACAATAACTCTATATAGAGTTATACAATAAGAAGATACAGGGTTGATTTCAAATCAGAACAGCTCATAGAGCCCACAGTTCTAAATAGTGGTCTGAAATCTCAGACTTGGCAGTGATTTGGAAAAGGCTGAGATAACTACATGTAGAAAATTATGTTTCTTCTCTGTATGCATAGCCAGACAAGGAGATGAGGATAACTGAAATGGGATGTTTGATGTCTCAGTAACTTTAGAGAGATTTTAATAATGCAGTCCCTTTCATCCAAAGGAATTACTTTAAATTACTTCAAAGCACTTCATAAACACTGCAAAATAAAAAGAGATTGAGGACTTGAGAATGTAACGGATTAGATAAAAAGAATAATTAAAGTGAAGTTGTTGTTTGTGGGTTAACAAATCTATGAATAATAGCCATGGATTGCAAATATGACTAATGAATTTGGATATCTCTATTCTGTATGGCTAACATTAATGTTATTGAATCTGTTTTTAGAGCAAGTACAATCAGTGTTTTAGAAAAATGTCTCTTTTTCTGACAGCTAAACTTAAATACTTAGTCGCATTTGAAAAAAAACCAAAACAGTTACCTGAATTTCTCCCATATCACTTTCAGCTGTGTTTCATTGATAAAAGGATGGAATCCAACCTTCACTTACAGTAATTGGAGAGAGGTATATTTTAATTAAATACTTAGTCGCATTTGAAAAAAAACCAAAACAGTTACCTGAATTTCTCCCATATCACTTTCAGCTGTGTTTCATTGATAAAAGGATGGAATCCAACCTTCACTTACAGTAATTGGAGAGAGGTATATTTTAATTCTTCATATAAAAACATGGAAACATTTTATATCTGTAAAAGCTTAAAAACCTAAAAAAACTACATATAAGTGTATATTCACATAAATTAATAACACTCCTACTTTTATTTACAATTTAAATATTTGTGGTTTTGTTAGTTCCAATGTCTATTATTTAAGTCAATTAAGAACAATGATTTGCTGTATATCCATATATTTGCAAGTCTTTTGAACAGTGTCAGAGGGCATTTGGTGTGATTAACCTCGAGGAAAGGAGGCTCAAGGGGGGATCTCATCACTCCCTGTAAAGGCTGTGCTGTCACTGGTAAGTGGTGAAAGCATGAGGACATTTACTGCCTACAACTATCTGGAAGGAGATGGTGGTGAGGTGGGGTCAGCCTCTTCTCCCAGGTAATAAGCAAGAGAATAAAAGGAAACGCCCTCAAGTTGCACCAGGGGAAGTTTAAATTGGACATTAGGAAAAATTTCTTCAACACAAGGGTTCTTAGGTATTAGAACAGTCTTCCCTGAAGAAGCAGATGAGTCCCCATTCTGGATTATTTAAAGACATGTAGACATGGTGCTTAGGGACATGGTTTAGTGGTGGGCTAGGTAATGCTGAGTTGGACTTGACTAAAACTTCAACCTGAATATTTCTATGATAGCTCATGTTTTCAAATGTAACCATATTTTTATTGTAGCACCCAACTATCAGAAAGCAAAGTCTTAACATGAAAATACTTAGAAAATAAATATTACTGTAAGTGCTTAAAAAGCACAGGATAGAAAAATGCTGCATCTATTTTTATAACTGAGGCATGAGAAAGAGATTATTCTAAACCACAAGATGGCTGCTGTGTTTATTATGTGGAGATATCTGAATTTGCATAGCATGAGTTGGGTTAAGAGAGAAACTGAAGATATTTATCTAAATTCAATCTTTGTCAGTTGCACATTAGACCACTGAGACTAAGCATTGCACAGACCATGACAAATATAATGTACTTCCTACTTTGTATTCTTCTGTCCCAATGACCTTCAAACCTGTATACGTGCATGGACCTTGCTGGTTCTGGAAGTAACAGTACAGTATGTATAGCCTTTTCCCTGATGTACATGTCAATGAAATAATTTGGTTTTTTTTTAAATTAAGATTTCTCTTAAACGTACAGAGAAGGCTTGAGGTGGATTTAAGAGGATTGAGAATGTACACAACCCTAAAGTTAGACTGCTAGAAGATTGCACTGGACAGTCAATTAGCTGTTAAGCAGTTAGATGTCCATAAAACTGTACCTGAAAGCTGGTAACTGCTATAAGGTTTCCTAATTAAAGTAAGAAGAGCATGTTTACAAAAAGGGTAATGTAAGTATCTTTTCACACTGTCCTGGACTAATGCAGAAATTTGTGGCAGTATCAATTTTCTAGTTACCCACTTTTCCTGGCTTTTAATGAATTCCCTTATCAAAGCTGAAAGTATTTGCACATCTTGCAGAATTCTTCAACACCAAATTTATCCCAGAGGTATTTTGGAATTAATTTTAATAGATTTTTTTTTTTTTGTGCTGGAGAAATCATTTTACATTTCAGCACTCTCCATGATATGACAATGCTGCATACAGACATTTTTAAGATTCTCTCCAGGTATACCCCTGTGGCTACTGCTAACACTCACTGTACAACTGTTCCTGCTGGGGGAAAGGTGTTGCTATAGCTGCAGGCTAATAGTAACTGCCACTGCTGATTTGATGCCATTTAGTCTGTATCTGCAGAGTCAAGAAAAAACTGTCTCTTTGTCTACCCTTTGCATCTTTGGAGCTAATTACTTTTGCTCATCAGTACCAAAATATTTACATGGCTTTCCCTGATGGAGTAGGAGCACAAAAATTCACTGCTCAAATTCAGATGCTCACAACCATACATTATGTTAATGGTGACCTTTAGACATACTTAAGGAAAAGCACAACAATATACCAAATTTTGAACTATTTAATTAACCTCTAAGATATGAGTAAAGTGAAATTATGAATAGTTTGTTTAAAATGAAGTTTTAAAGCTAAGAGACAGCAAAGGTCAAGTTAATGCACTTTACCTTCAATACAGTGTGCCATTTTTTCTCATTCATTCTGAAACTGAATAATTTGACTGATGAAACAGGATCAAATTCTCCATTAATAAGCCACATCAAAGCCTAAGGCTTACATTGTGCCACGCATTTTCTTTTTCTCTTGGTCACTGCCTAAACTTCACCCCTTGTGCTGAAACTCAGAAATACTACTATACAGTGTCTTTTTGTGTCAGGACTATATTACAGTGCCCAGAGAAGTTGTGGATGCATCACCCCTGGAAGTGTTTAAGGACAGATTGGTCTGGGCCCTGAGAGACCTGATCTAGTGAAAAGTGTCACTGACATGGTGGAAGGGTTGGAACTAGGTGATATTTAAGTTCACTTCCAATCCAAATCATTCCATGATTCTATGAATAGCTCAATGCAAATTACAGTTATTTTCAGTGTCTGACTGTCGTACAAGCTGCTCTTAAGCCTTTCCTTAACATTATTAATTTTTTTCAGGTGTAGCGATGTTTCCTGCACTTTCACCCTTCTCTTTCCTTTGGTTAAGAAAGCTCTTCTTCTTACCTCAGGATAACTACTACCAGCTATCATGAACTGTAATTTAATCAAGAAATATTTCAGTTTACTGGGAGGCAAGATCACTAAGGTCAATTCCGTGCTACCACCTGGAGTTCAGCTTGGAAAGTTCACTTCACCTTAAGAGCTACAAACACTTTCTTCAGTGTGGGCATGTTTCAGATGGTTTGTGAGCTTTTTCCCTCCATGCATCTTGTTTCTTTGTGATTTTACACTACTATACATCTGATTTATGCTTTGATTGAAATTATAAGTTTTTTAGGAATGAAATCCTGAGAAGTAATAAAACTGACACAGATCACCTGCAGCTTGGCTTACTACCCCAAACATTGCAGTCAATAGCATTAGAGATCTATGACAATGGTGCAAAGAAATTTTGTAGATAATCCTATATCATTTTGTGTTCATATTTAATTTTCATTATGCAACTTCAAAGGACAGCTTTTATTTTGAAGACCTTGTGAAAATATCACTACATCCACTAAATGAATCTTTCTAGGTTCAGTACAGATTAAAATTAATTTGTTATTGAAGATTTAGTAAAACTTCCATTTCTCTCCTGTCTTTCATATAATAGGTGTGTGTGTATATATATATATATGTATATATGGAATTCTATCAGCTCTTCCATTTTATAACTCTTTGACCTTTTAATATGTCAAAGGAACTGTGTTTCTCTGGCAGTGTGGTTAAGCACAATTTTTACATGTAAGAAATTTCAGTTACAATGGATATATGTGAATTAGGATATGGACCATGGAGCAAATGACCACTAAGCTCTTATTTCTGCACACATACAGAAATCTTTTTCAAACTTATGAGCTGTCAATTAGTCATGATGCAGCAATCTGTTTCCTAGTGTTAGTCCTAGCTCACAAAGAGGCAGTTTAAAAATTTTTGCAATATACTCAGTTCTCACTTCAGTTCCAGATCTAGCTGACACAGAAATTGTTTAGGATTTTAGATAGTGTTATTTGAATTCTAGGATTAGAGACTGTAAATTGAACTCCCAGATTTGAAAAAACATTATTCTAAATACTGCAAATGAACTGAAGGTTTTATGCATGGATTTCTTCATCGTTGTTTTTGTTATATTTTTATTACAAAAGATGAAAATGTGACCTTTAACTGCTCAGCTGAGAAACTGCATGGTATTTCTGAAAAAAGAGAGAAGAAAATAAAATGTTTGTTCTTAAAAAAATTCTGTATCAGGGCTGTAGCAAAAGACATTGGATTGAAATAAATGTAGAAAAATATACTGAAGTTCAACAGCTTATCACAGATGTGAAAGTATGAAGGGGACTGCATGCCCTCTGTAAGTAGCTGGAGTTGTAACACAGCACTACAAAAATGTTTCTTAATTAGCATTAAATCTCTCCTTGTTATTTACTGTCATGTGGCACTTTTTTAGTACTTAAATAAATAAATCATTACTTAAATATTGATAGTGAAATTATGAATTAAATCAAAATATTATCTATAAGTGAACTCATTACAGAGATGTTAGAATTTTCACCAAAGATCCAAAGAGGCAAGAAAAGGAGAAACCAACATAGAAAGAATTTCACATACTAAGGTATTATGAAGTGAATACCTTGTGGAAGTGACTTGGGTAAAACTACAATCGCTATTATTTCCAGACACAAGTCTGAAAGGTAATTTACAGTAAAGACAAAAAGTTTCTGAAGGCAAAGCATCTTGCACAGAGGTTCTAAAGCAGATGTACTAACAATATCATAAGATGGATCCACAGGGTTGTGTCTATTGTGGCTGTTGACTCATGCTCCCACCATGGACCTCCATGAAGGGCATGACTCTGCCTTCTTGGTGACCTGCTGGTAGGTACAGCAGCCTGTTATATCTCCTAAAATCCTTCTCCTCTCCAAGCCTAACAAGCCCAGACCCCTCTCACAGTATCTGGTCCCTGATCAGCTTTGAGGTTCTATTAAATTTCCTATAGATAATAAATGTCTTTCCTTTGTTGGAGAGCTCCACACTGGATCAGGACACAAAACCAAATGGGTGCAGGATACTAAATGTGGTCTCACTGAGCTGACAATAAGTGTATAGGTTGGTGCACTGAGAACTGGTTGTTCTCAGCCTGCTCTGTTACCAGGACACATTGCTGTCTCCTGTTTGGTTTCCCAGCTGCTGCACTCCCCAGGTTCTCAGCAGAGCTACTCTTCCCTGCCATCTCCCTCTTCTGTTGTTGCAGGGGAACATAATAAAACTTTGCATGTGCTTTGGTTGAATTCCAGAAGGTTGATGGTGATCCACTCCTTAATACCATCTAGGTCACCGAGTGACAGCCCTGTCCTCAAGAGTATACGCTGGTACACCTCTGCCCTAATTCAGTGTCACATGCAAAATATTAAATGCTATTAAATCATATGAAGATGATTATAATCTAGGAGGTTTTTTCCCTTTAAAGTTTTAAAACGACCCTGGAATTAGTAGTAATTGCAAGGTCATGAAGTCCTTGTGTTTAAAAACACACTTTCTAAAGGATAACATTTTGTAAAATATCACCAGAGCTTAATGTCAGCATTTTCTTCAACCACAGTTCAGCTAAAACCCTCGCTATTCTGCCCCCAAAAAGACAGAACATATCACAAACTGTACTATTTAAATGACACTAAACCATTACATAGATTGTCCTGACACCCTCACACTTTACACTACTTCACCTCAATACTTCAAGGAATAAATCTAAAAGGATCAGCATTGCTTAATAATACACTAATATTCGGTCTTCAAAATATATTGTCAGAATGCAAATTTGGGACCAGAATGAAGAAATCCTCTGACAATATTATGAAGCTGCAACCAGAACAACTTTTTCAATTAAATGATTTTGGAAGAAACAACTGAGAGGATAACATCTCATCTGAGAATGAAAGAGGTTATTCAGCCTGTCTAAGTTCATCCATTCTTAGTACTTCTATCCCCTGTGGAAGGCATCTCATTTTTCTCATGTGACCCCTGTGTTTTTTGCCTGAGCCATTACGTCTGACAGCCTGTTTCACACATTTATCATTCTCTGCATGAAAAAAAGTGCTCCAGACACCTATGTTGAATGGGATTATTTTTTTTAAAAATCAGCATTGTTTTTCTTATTTTTTCAATTCTGAAAATAAGACACATTGTTTCAGTTCTTTGCATTTTACACATTTTACATTTAAACCTTTCTTAACAATTCTCTTTTCCTCATATGGCGAGTCTTAATTTTAGGTTGTCCATGTTTAGCTACATTTTATTGCTGGCTTTAATCATCAGAGTCAATATGTTTGATGTTATATTTTCTTATTCCTCCAATACTAGTGGAGTGCTGCAAGACAATTCATATTATTTTTTTATCTTAATATTTTCATTTTGCATAAGAAAACCATATACAGAGCTGCTGAAACTTTTCCTGGGTTTGATGAAATGCATTAATCAAAAATAATTACAGCTGATGTGAGATTCAAATTTTCCTAAATTTCAGTTATGATGATTTAGCTCAGATCTGCCTCAAAATATGTGGAAGTGCAAGAAAGCTTTTTCTGGTTTATATGAAAATAGTACAATTTCTATGAAAAATTATATATGCAATTTATATGAAAAGTGTGCCATTTATATTGCACACTTTCATTACATTTAACACATTTAAAATATTTCTGAAATAAATTGTACCGATTCCACAGATCTCTTTCATTCTGGCTTCAACTCTGTAGCTGTTATCCTAATACACCTCTCTTGTCCAGGATATTTTTCAGGTTTTTAAAATTTTGTCTTGGTTGATCACTGGAGATGTCTGCCCTTTTTCAGATGAGAGTTTCCTTATGCATGATAATGTCTTTACAAAAGTCTAATCAGCACATAAAGTAATTTCCTGCAGACTGGGAAGTGTTGTAAACCTTTTCCTTGTTATAACAAAGATCAAAAAAGAGAACAAAACCCCTCTGAGACCTGATTTCCTACCTGTACTGCTTTCAAGATGGAATGAATGAGAGCAGAATCATAATTTTACCACTGGTAAAATATATCTGTGTAACTTTAGGTTCAGTTAATAAACATTCACAAATGTTTATGAGCATATTGATTACTGCCTAGTGAAACTGTTCCTTAATAATCTAAAACAAAGTACTCAAGCTCTGTTTTATATTTCTTATGCATAAAGTATAATATATCCTGTGATGTCTGTTTCACTGATTTTATGACAGCTTTACCCTAACAGTTTCATTTTTATTTTTATTTGCTTTCTGTGGTATCATATGTATGAACTATTTATGAATTTAATATATGTATATATATGTATGTATGTATGTATGTATTTAAAGTGCTTTGCTAATTTTAATGTGCAAATGTAGGACTTTAAACAGAGTTTATCATTTCACCTTCGATTAAAAGCCAGTGGAACTTCCAGAGTAACTGGACTAATCAATAAGTTGATTAGCCAGCTCTTGAGCTGTTGGGATCTATTTATACCAAAGAAGTGAGTTACAGTGCCTTTAGTCAATTGGGTTAAATTCCAAATTCTAGAACAAGGGGCAGATGTTCAGGCTTTCTAGTTTTAAAATTTCACTCAAGCCTCAGAAGAAGCACTTTTAAGTGTTAACTTGGGAAAACATTACAAAACCTTTTGAAGCAGAGAAAATAGTCTTCTCTCTATTTTTGCAAGAAATACTTCTTGTTTAAAAAGAACTTCAAATTTACCCCATGGACTTACAGGGAAAAGAATGAAACTTAAAAACAAAGAAAAAACCTCCACTGTTTACTGTTTTTCATCCTCTGCTTCAGTAATTCCCATGGTTGCTCATATACATGCCTTAATATTTCAGAAACATTTTCAAGGACAACTATCCACCGTTAAAAGATTCTGCACTGCAGCCACTTTTCTGACAAGTTGACTAGTTAGGTTAAGGGTCCTCTTATTTACATTTGCTCTTGAGCTTTAGTACCTCTCATATTCTGCTTCCACAGCTGAGTCACTAAATATAATGTACAAGACTTCTCAGCAATCTTTTAATTCAAACACTCATTTAATACACAAAAAATCCCATTTTGAAAATTAGCTTTTCTGTAATAGAAACAGAATAATAGAAACATAATAACCACAAAATACCATTTGTATTTTAACCATAAAATATAAGAAGAAAGTTCAGTCTACTGCAATGAACTGAATTTAACTTCTTCATGTTTTTCTTATTCACTTCTTTTCTCATGTATTTAAGTTAAAGCAACTATAATATGGTTTTAAGGGAAAATGTATTTGAAGAAAAAATAAAACCAGATTTGTTTTTTCTTGTAGTTCGGATGTAGTACCACTAGCTGAATATAATCTTCAAAGAGCAGTCATTCCTAAATTTAAAATACTAATATTCTTCCAAAATTATCAACTCTTAGTTATATATTAAAGATTGAATCAGTTACACTATGTAACTTGTTGATAGGCAAGGCAGGTTGACTGATACATCAAAAAATGGATCCAGAAAAAAAGAGACCATTCCTCTCCTTTCCCTCTACCACTAGTCTGAACAAATTCTGTCTTTGCAGCCTGAGACAGGATAAAAATGGAAAAGTATTGTCAATCACTTTAGGAAGCAGTAATGTAACATATGCATCTGGCTCATTCACTCTAGGGAAAGGTAACATGCAACTATAAGCAAAAAAGGCAGAATGATCATATTAATTCTAAATGTTCCTATGGCTTTAAAAGGCCCTGTTCCTTTCCAGTGCTTCTACAGATTTGTTCACTAATGCCAACAGTGTATTTACAGCACTGCGTTCACTAAGTTTGACATGGTCTCTAACCTTTCAAAAGGTATTTCCTTGGAGGATCATTTGAAAATATTCATGTCTAGCATTAGTTTGTGCTAGTAATATCTTACTATCAGACATAATTCAAATCAAATTTATTGATGTAGTAACTTGAAATGGAGGTTCTAGACAACACATCATTAACCTCAACAATTACCCAGTCAGCATCATTTTAAAGATAACCGCTTACCTGAAAATGTGGGAAGAGCTTCTGGTAGACAAGATGTCCCTTTTTAAATTCCTGCTGTCTCTCAGAAAACCACATCAATTGACCAGATTTGCTATTAGTGGGACAGTCTTTCAATTAACTTTGATTGCCTTGAAAACAAAAACTGACCTTATGATTTTCTGGACTGGCAGGAATTTGCTTTGATTCAGTAGATTTTTTCTCATTTTGATCTGTAGGCTTTGTTTCATTACCACCTTGCCTCCCTTTCCTAGATCCTTGAGTATATAAGGAAATCCAAAGACATTTCTCTGAAAAAAATAGGATTTAGAACCAAAGAATGATTTGGGTTTTCAATGATTCTTTCAGTTCCCTTTTCTGTGCTCTTAGAACAATCCATTATCAAACACAAAATTTTATGTTTTGTTTGAGTCCTGGAAAAAAAATAAAAAATAAAACACAATACATAATTCAACTGTCCCAGCATCTCAAAAGTAGCTTTTTTGACCTCTTAGCAGATTCTCTTCAGTGAAAATACATCTTATAGAGGCACTCTCATTCTCTTCAGCACCATGATGACGGTATGATTGGCACTTGATGGCTTTTTCTGTGAGTTAGCATTCAGTTCAAGGTTTCACAGCTTCTTGGGTGAGATAGACTGAACTGTGACTTGTGACTTTTGTCACTTTACACACCTGTAAGAGGCACAATCCATCTAATATGAAACATTAAGAAGAACAGAGAGCATCAGCCCATACTGCTGCCCTCTAAGTTCAGTAAGTCTCTTATGAAGTGTGAAAGTTCAAAACATACTCTTGAGACTACATGAATTATGGATGTCTCCAATTTAACTCATGTCAACACCTGGCTTGTATCCTGTCTTAAAGTTATCTTTGTTTTCTTGATCCCTGATACATGGAACTATAACACAGACCATTATTTTTTTCCCAAACTTTGTTTTTGTACTTTATATTTCTGTAAAGTCTTATAGATAGATGTGTAGACAAGTAGACTTACACTGTAGAAGACATCTTTCTGGAAAGAAAAAAAAAAAAAGACAACACAACAGGACTGATGAGTTACAGAAGAGAAAAATAAGCAATGCAGAAGTGAACAGCAGAAAAGTCTTGAAACCACATAAAAACAGAGATCCAGAATAATAAAGAACATTTACACAAGTAATTTCATCTTTAGTTTTAAACAAGGTCCTTATTGATTCTCTGCTTCTGAAGCACCGTGAAGCCAAACTTGACTGTGTTCCCTGCTCCCAGGCTAGTTTCTTCATCCCTAATTTTAATTTTCTTTTCCTGCGTGTCTTCTGTTTTCTATTGATCAGATTCTTCATATTGCTCCCACATGCTTCTTCACAGATCCATTTGAAAACCTTTTGCCTGCTTTCAGATGTGTAGCATTTTTATCTCTGTGCCTTAATATAGATGAAAATATAATTCCTTAATAAATCCAACAAAGCAAAGAACAGCATATCTTATACAAGTATTGTGCATTTCATGAACATTCAGTAAACTCGAAGACTTTATTTCTGTTGTAACAGTTAGGGGGAAAATATAAATTCATAGAAGCATATAAACCTTCTTTTATTCAAAAAATGCATCCCTTTCAGCGTTTCCTTATGGATAAGTTAATTGAAACACTTGGTGGTAACTGGCTGGTTTAAACATAGAATTGCTGTTAATCTACATATTAAATCAAAAAGTTAACATTTAGGGAAACTACACATGGAGATTGTCCTTTCTGACACTGTAAGTTGGTTTAAACAATACTTTATGGGTCTGGAAGGCTAATTTACTGTCATGCTGCATTTATCAAGGTCATGTGGCAAACAAACTGTCATTTATAGTTTGTTGTGGTGGGTTGACCCTGGCCAAATGCCAGGTGCCCACCAAAGCTATTCTATCACTGCCCTCCTCAGCTGGACAGGGGAGGGGAGGTATTGCAAAAGGCTCGTGGGTTAAGGTAAGTACAAGGGAGAGGGATTCAGCAACTGCCATCATGGGCAACACTGATGCAGCTTGAGGAAAATTAATTTAATCTATAACCAATCATATCAGATTAGGATAATGAGAAATAAAACCTAATTCTTAAAATTCCCCTTGCCCCTCCCTTTCTCCTAGATTTAATTTCACTCCTGATTTTCTCTACCTTCTCCAATCAGTGGTGCAGGGGGACAAGTAGCTGCATTCAGTTCAACACATGCTGTTTCTAACGCTCCTTCCTCCTCAGAGGGAGGACTCCTCACACCCCTCCCCTGCTACATCATGGAGTCCTTCTATAGGAGACCATCCTCCATGAACTTCTCTAACAAGAACGCTCCCCACAGGCTGCAGCTGTAGATGAACTGCTCCAGTGTGGGTCCCTCCCAGGGGGTGCAATCCTTCAGGAACAGGCTGCTCTGCTATGGTCCACCTTGGGGTCACCTCTCCCACCAGTAAACCTACTCCAACATGGGCTTGTCTCTCCATGGGGACAGCTCCTGCCAGGAGCCTGTTCCAGTGAGGGCTTTCCACAGGGTTACAGCCTCCTTTGGGCATCTGCCTGTTCCAACATGGGGTCCTACCCAGATGCTGCAGGCGGATCTCAGGTACAGATTTTAAAAAATAATTCTCTGATTTTATACCCTTTACAAAAAAAAAAAAAATTTTTTTCTGATTGAGGCTGAATACATATGGATTAGCTAGAGTATATCACCATTACCATATGATTCCTTTCACTGTCTAGAACTGTAATCTTCTTGGAGACTGTGTAAGTGCAATGAGTTGACAATTACTCTTAAATTATTTGAGACAAAGTTATGCACAGAAGTTTGAAACTCTAAGAATTGTTGTGAAAATAAATATTGTAAAATGAAAACAGGAAGCATTTGCATTTGTGAACACTATATGATTCCTTAGTTTTAAAGTTTTCTCTGCTTTAAAAAGAAAAATGCCATTTTTAAAAGCAAGAAAAAGCTGCTTGTAGTAATAAGCTTATTTGTATGCAAAATACCTTGTTTTCCTGATTTATGGAATAAACTATTTTAATAGCTAATGTACTACTGATTTGAGATATATATATATATGCCAACACAAATGTAGGCTATACTGCTTCCTGATAGCAAGCACCAAAATGTAGAAAAAAGACTGCTCAGTGGAACAGTGCAGCTTCTATTACAGGAGACCATTTTCCAACAGCCAGCTGTCTTCTGTTCATTTCTGACATTTCACTGTGAATTTGGAAAAGAGATTCCAAGGCTATCACATAAACATCAAAGTGTTTATATGAATGTCTCTCCAATAGAAACACCTATTCAAGAAGGGTCTTCTGCTGTTGCTTAGAGCATTTTCACATTATTTGTGACAGTTCAAGGAACAGGAACATCAAGTAAGGCATGTTTCCATCAGACGACTTTGGATTTTTTTTATCTTCCTCCTTTTCTAAACCTTATTACTTTGTACTTTGAATATGTTTGGGTTTGCTTCAGTGCAAAAGAAAAAAATAAAAATTGAAATCTTCAAAGATTAAATAGGTCAAGAAAATATTTCTACCCAGGGCTCTGTTAGAGACTGATATTCAGAAGAGACATGAATTGCTGAAGTTCTTGTCATAGAAGCATGGGTTTTTTATTAAAAGCACTAGCAGTTTCTTCTGTCTAAAGCTAGTCTAATGTCCATCTTGTCCGCCAACAGCGTTGTTTATAGAACATGACAGAGTCACAGATTCAATTAGGTTGGAAAAGACCTGTTGGATCATTGAGCTCAACTTGTGACCAAACACAGCCTTGTCAACCAGACCAGCACCACACCCACCTGGCTACACCCTCCTTTCAGGCAGCTGCAGAGAGTGATAAGGTCAAAAGCCTCCTTTCCTCCAGGCTAAACTCCCCCCAGCTACTCCTCACAGGATTCGTTCTCCAGACCCTTCACCCTTCACCCTTCTCTTGCCTTCCTCTGGACTTACTGTATACCCTCAATGTCCTTCCTGAACTGAGGGACCCAGAACTGGACAGAATTTGAGGTGTGACCTCACCAGTGCCAAGTACAGGGGAAGAATCACTTCCCTGGTCCATCTGGCCACACTGTTTTTCATATAGAGGCATTAATTGCTAATTTGTTACTGCAGCAATAATTTTTAAAAGTCAACAATTTATTTTTATTTGTGTTTAGAAAGAAATATTTTTACTTTAAATAAATGTCTATAAATATTTAAAAAAATATTTAAATAAAATAGAAATCACTCTCCAAATACTGTCACAGGAAAAACAGGTTATAATTAGAGATATTATTTGAATTTATTATCAAAATCAGAGCAGGATAATGAGAAGAAGGTGCTTAAAAGCACCTTTCCCCCATCCCTCCCCCCTTCCCAGCTCTACCTCCTCCCCCAGCAGCACAGGGAGACAGGGAATAGGGGTTATGGTCAATTCATTACACGTTTCTCCTGCTACTCATGGAGAGAAGTCCTTTGTTCCAGTGTGGGGCCCTCCCACAAGGGACAGTTCTCCATGGACTTCAGTGTGAGTCCCTCCCAGGGGGGACAGTTGTCCACAGACTGCTGCAGTGTTGGTCACATTTGGTGGGTGCAGTCCTTCAAGGACAGGCTGTTCCAGCGTGGCTCCCCAAGGGGTCACAAGCCCTACCAGGAAACCTGATCCAATGGGGGTTCCTTTCTCCATGGGTCTGCAGATCCCTGCCAGGACCCTGCTCCAGGACAGCTCTCCCATGAGGTCACAGCTTAGTCTCAGGCATCCACCTGCTCCAGTGTGGGTCTCCTGCACGGGATGTAGGTGGATCTCAGTGTCCCCATGGTCCTCCATGGGCTGCAGGGGCACAGCTGCCTCACCTCAGAGCTGCAGGGGAATCCCAGCTCCAGTACCTGGAGCACCTCCTGCCCCTTCTTTTCCACTGACCTGGGTGTCTGCAGAGTTGTTTCTCTCAGACATTCTCTCTCCTCTCTTCTCTGGCCACAATAACATCTGCACAATACCCTTTTCTTACTTCCTCCTAAATACGCTATCACAGTCATTACCACGATTTCTGATTGGCCCAGCCTTGGCACGTGCATCTTTGGCGCTGCCAGGGATTGGCTCTGACAGACATGGAGCTGCTTCTGGCAGCTTCCACAGATGGCACACAAGCCATCCCTGCTGATAAAATATAGCCTCATAAACCCAATACAATATTGGATCAAGACTAAAACAATAATTCTCATACCCTGTTCACATCATTTACTGTTAAAAATTCATCTTCATGAAGACATACTGATTTGACTACATTAATTTAAAATGTCAATATAAAACCCACAAATTTGGCAATTATGATTGAATATAAAGAACATTCTAAATTCAGTCTATTAATATAAATCCCAGGATCTCAGAAAGAATTTCTTTGCCTTAGTTTTTCCTAACAAGAATTCTTTCCTTCTCCTGTCAGGTTCTGATAGAAGAAATTTCATCTTATTGCACAAGAATGTAAACAATAATAGGAGCTCATTAAAAATGACACTTTCTTCCCTCACAATGTTTTCTCTCAATGTGAATTTAATTGGCTGACTGACAGATGCGGCAAACACTACAATCCTGAGATATGTGAAAAGCAAAGGCAGGAAAGTTCAACTGGCATGACAGTCAAACAACTGAACTAAAATTCTATTTAATCATGTCATTGTATAGTAGCCTTATCACCTTACTTTTCTTTAGATAAAATGGCATTTTTTCATTTGTAGCAAAGTTTTCTAATTAAATACTATGGCAGCTTACTTAACCAGTTAAATGCATCTGCAGAAAAAAAAACCCACCAAATTTATAGAAAATATTCAGGAATAAGTAAATTCCTCAACAAATAAGAAAATTTTGGTTTTCAAAAAATATATAATTTATTCAGTAGAAGATTTCTTTCTTCTTTTTTTTATGGACTCTGCACTCTGTAGAATATGAATGCACATCCTTGTGAGCAATGATGAGGTTCTCAGAAATAAATGATATATATGAGTGCAGTGTTCTCAGTGGAGGACACAAGAATCATTTTAGCCTCCCACATGTGTAGTCATGTCTTTGCCCTTCCATAATGAGGCTTTCAACATTTGCATCACAAACTTGAAACAGCAGGTGATAGTCAAACGCCATAAGACTGCTTCCATTCATGTCACTAAATCTCTGCCCCAGAGATGGTTTTCACAGAGCTGCTAGCTATTAGCAGCTCAGATGGATGAGCTAAAACCCTTATAGAATGGAACAACAGGAAAGCCCTTCAGATTTTTAATTATTTGTCATTCTAGGTAGTGCAGTTGCACATTACACAGTAAAGCCCCAGGTACGTGTGACCTCTACTCTATTTGACCAGTTCTGACTCATTAAACAAATCCAGTACAAGCTAGAAAATCAATTACAGATTAGATTAATTTTGCTATGTAACTTTTGCTAACTACTCACTTGTGTGTCACATTTGGAATGGGAAAACAGAACATGTTAGAAACCATTACAAAAATCATTCAGTGACTTCCAGTGCAAAGAAACCAGTGAGACCAGCCTGGCGTCACACAGGCAGCCAAGACATCGCCAGCATCTGCCAGGAGTCTACTTTAGAAAGTAATATATAGTTTAAAACACTGCCCTTTGGCCATGTCCAAGATCCTGCAGAAAGGGAGCCAGGGGTGCAAGAGCTCTGTGTAGTAGTCCAGGCCACCAGCCAGGACCTAGGCATACTGAGCAGCTGGAGTAAACGTCCTGTTTCCTGAGTCCATGCTGCCGGTCAGCACTGGACCAGAGGGGCTGGGGACATGATCTGAATGAGACTGCTGTGAAACTGCCATAGGAGTCTTAGAAAAAGAAGTCACAATCCACTACTATATCCGTCTTTTATAGTTAATCAATTTCAAATTATATATCACTCAATTCTATTCTAGCTTCTACCCTACCTAGAGGTTCTCCTGTGGCACAATTATTCTTCTTTTCTTTAAGCTTTTAGATCTGCAAAGTGATAAATCAATAAGAGATGGTGGAAATAACCATAGTGAGAGATTATAAGAGGTCAAGTTTTCATTAATGAGGCAGAAGGTAGGAACACCAAAGAAGAGGCAAAACTTCTGAACCAAGAAGCTTCAGGAATTATCACTCAGTTGACCACAGAAGGAAGTTAAATATCCACAGATTCTTACATCTTCCTTGTAACTAAGCCAGGGCTCATTATTGTTAGAACATGCAATGGGTTTGTTTTATCATCTTAGAAAATTGGTTTTTACAAGGTGGTGAAACTACAAGTTAAATTATAAGCTACACATTTAAACAGTTTGATAAAAGTCAATATAAATTTCAATAATCCAATTGTCAAATTTAGATAAGAAGTCAATCCTTTAAAGTCAAAGAATATCCTTAGGCTGAGCTTAGAAAGACTGATTACCTTCTTTCTCTAATTAACTGAAGTTCAATATTATGAGCTGCTTTTTAGGAAATCATAGCCAGCAGAATATGACCATGTGACTAAAGAACATATAAAGAAGATACCACATAAGAAAGCTGTGTGGTAATTATTCCAGTCAAGTAATTGGTAAAAAAAAAAAAATCAAATGCTGCTATCTATTTAACTTCTAGTTATTCTATTAGCCATTAAATACATTAAACCAGAAGACAATTGACACTGTATTATATGTCTTCCTTTTCAGGGAAGTCAAGCATCTCATGACTCTAAGGTCGCCTTTCATTTGAGTACTTAAAAAGCTGTAATTCTGTATTACAAATTATCTGTTGTACTAAAGTTCTTTGGTCAAAGTTATAAGATAAAAATACTTTCCTTTTTTTCAGAATTGATTTATGATCTAGGAAGGTGATTCTCACAAAGGTAAGTAATCACTTTAGGAAGACCTTAATTTTTTTTTCTCAGATATTCTTTCTATTTGCTATCTATTATTTACTTTCCATTCTCTCCCCACCACTATAGTTCTAGCCATTATGAGCTATAATGTGAAAAATCTCAAATTTTAAAAATTGTCCTAGTTTTGACAAAAATAAGTGCAACACAGGTACAACATTTGTTTTTTAATACTCATAGAGGTGAAGGATAAGCTCAGAACTGAATCCTGTTTGTTGAACACTACAGAAAATTCACACCTCTTAGGATATAATAATATATACTGCTCGTATATTTTAAATGGCTTTTTCAAACTAAATTAGTATCTAGCTTCTCAAAATCTGTCTGGTTTTGGTGTATTTTCAAAAGTTGAATTAACATTTATCTTTTCTTCTTTATTAGAGCCTTATGTATAATAAATAGCAGTATTCAAACATCACTTGGTTTTTTAAGTTACGTTCTTATAGCTAATAGTATTTCACTGTACTTTATAATACTAATATTTGTTCACTCTTATTTGTACACTCTATTTTTACTTTTACCATATTTAGCTATTTCAGAGTACCTGCATAATATCTATGCTATGCTATAAAATGTTTACTAAATCAAGATTATCTTTATGTACACCAAATACACTACACTGTACACATACATATATACATGATAAACTACTTTAAATATTGATTCCATTTCTATCTATAATTTATTCAAACCTATTTTATAACATGTCTGTAAACAGCTTCTGTAGCATTTGCAAATATTTTGACCTTATTCCTTAATTGTCTTTGTTCCTTAATTCTGACATGGATGGGTTATTTTTCCCCTCTGTATGCACTTTGACTTTTTAAAATTAGCTACTTTTAACTCTAAAAAAAAAAAAAAAAACTTCAAACACATTTTCATTACTAAAAGGGTATTCCATACAGCTACAGTTTGAAGTTACTCTTGTGTATAAATGAAAACTTTGATTTTAATGAAGTCAACCTATACCGCTATTGACAGTAATTATTTTGGTCTTTTTGCTTGACTTTCTCAAATTCTCCTTCTACGTGTTTCATCATCCTTTTGAACATTTTAGCAATAATTGTCACTACTGAAATTCCAGCAAAGAATTTGGGAGTTGTACATTTAGGGTATCAGATGAAAACTAGTTCTTATTCTCACTACACAAGCGAATGTGAAGAGAACAATAAATCGAATGTGCTCAACCACTGAAAAGCCAAGGCTGTTAAAATGCTTACAGAAATAAAATTGTTGAAATGTGGCAAATTGTAGTTGTTATGGTTACTAGGGCTTCTTTTGAAGTGCTTTAATATTAAAGTTAAAGCAAAAATAATGATTAATTTGAAATAAGGCCCTCACGCTTTAAAGTGTCACTGAATGACCTCAGTACCTATTAATTTCAATGAACAATAAATTTTTATGATACTTATGCAGGATGAGGTCCTAAACCATTTACATGATAGTTGTGCTTCATTTCTGGATGCTCACTAGCCCTCATTTTCTTATATAGAGGCAGAGTTGATTATTCTAAATAGAAGAGCATCAGTAAAATTGACCTTGTATGGTAGATAGCTTCCATAATTATTGTTGTTGCCTTTTTGCTGAGGCATGTAGATGCAAATAAAACTCTGCTTCATTGGAATAGCTGATAGAAAATTGTCAGTCTCTTTGTGGGAAAAATACCAGACATAGGGTGAACTAAGATAATCGTGATGATTAAGGAGATGAAAAAAATCTCTGATGGAGACTAGGACCTTTTATTTTTTAATCTTAGAAAGGAAAAAAGTAAGAGGATGCACAACAACATTTAGTTCCTATAGCTCAGGAGAGGGCCCTTAATAGGGCTGCTTTACCCTAAATATTTACATTGCTAAATACTTCAGATATTCTTACATGTAACCATCTAGCTTTTCACATCAATCATAGCTGGAATATTGGACTATAAGGACTACTTGACTTCTCCACACCAGGGTATCTAAATCAGCTTAGTATGGTTTAGAAAAAAGAACTTCAATATTAGTTTTTGCCAAACAACTCCCTCCATGACAATAATTACATCCTCTAAGCAGGTTTTGATCAGAGGTGTACCTGCTAAAAGTTTACAACATAGTGGTCATTATGAAGGAAATGGCTAGCAAGCTATTAATTACCAAATTTAAGGTTTACAAATCACAGAATCACAGAATAGTAAGGGTTGGAAGGAACCTCTGGAGATCATCCAGTCCAAACCCCCTGACACGACAGGGTCACCCAGAGCAAGTGACAGAGGATGGACATGATCTTGGATAACAAATTCTGGGTGGCCCAGCTTGAGCAGAGGATCCAAAGATCATTTCCAATATCAACCATTCTGAGATTCACTTATTCAAGGTTTAGAGGAATAGTGATACCTACAGAAAATGCCTGACTGCAGAATTACATAAGGAAGTAAGTGCACTAAAGAAAGGCAATTCTGTGATTTTTGTTATATGAGAAGAAAGCTACTGGCAATTATGAAACCTAGAGCATGGTATGTCAAAGATGAAAGCTGGTACAAATACCTATTATCAATTTCTGTAATATAATTTTTCTAGTATCTTTCATAGCAGCTTCCTAAAATAATGTCTAATATAATGTGAATTACCTGCTCTTACCAAATAATTTTGCTTTTTATCTTGCACAGAGCCAAGTAGAGTGAATAGAAAAATAAGCATTTAATCTATGCAGCATAAATAAAAGAATATTTGAAAATTATCACTGATTATTTACTAAGGTAGATTGCTGTGATATAATTTCTTTGTTCAGTGTGAAGAAAAAAAAATAGAATACATGCAGTCTTCAATGGAACATGATGTGAACTCTGAGAATTGCATAGCTAGTACAACAGTTGTGCAATTTTACATTTGGATAAAACACCCCAATGTTTTTATTATATACGTAGAATAGGAACTGGCAGTTATTTAGTAGATTATGGTATCTTTATAAGAGAAAAGCATTTTGAGATTATTTCAGCTATTGAACAAGCAGCTCCTATAAAAAATGAAACACAGAAAGGAAGCCAAGAGAGTATGGAAGTAAGGATAGGTAGCCTGGGAGGAGCCACAGAGTAACTCCTCCAACTCCTGCCTCTGTGGAATACAGAGAAATTGTCTAAGCAGCCAGAGATTGGGTTAGGAAAGCTAAAGCTCTGATAGATAGAATTAAATTTCATCTTTAATTAATATTAATTCTGTTTGCTGCAGGATAAACTTGACCTTGATTTTCATTCACAACAATATTAAGTTTTCTGAGATTCTTCTGCTGTGTTCTGTTGTTACTATTTTTGTTTTTATCAAACCACTTTCTTTTTAACAGCTCTTTAGAAATTTTCTCTACATTTATGGCTGTATGATAGTATAAAAATATAACAATTAACAGTCTTTGGGGGTTGATGTGCTTTTTCATCAATGTAATTGCTTTTTTGTGAAGGAAAAAAAAAAATCAAGGAAAACTTGGGACAGCAGCTGCTCCCTTCTCCTTTGCAAGTCAGACAGTAGTGACTGAGCGTGTATTCCAAGCACACACACACACACACACACACACACACACAGAGGACACCAACAGTGCCAGCTACACAGGCTGCCACAGACAAGGGGTTGCCTTGAGCATCACCTACCTGTGGGACACGAACACAGGCACGGGCATCAAGTCCTCTCTCCTCTTCTGTGACCCTGAAAACTCAGTTTTTCAATCTTGTCGACATAGTTTCTAAAGACTTTCCCAGAACAGTAACTGTAAACATAAATATGTATACATTCTTTCAGATACACCTCTTTTGATGGATATTTCTCACGGCCAGTACCGGTTGGGAAGGCGTTATCCTGACTATCCAATCCCTGGCCGTGGTCAGAAACCTATAAATTGTGAGAGAAAATATAAAGTTCACTCTTTCCTTCACCACACCTCGAGCTGTGTCTGTGTGCCTCATTTCGTGTCCAACAGCGACACTCTTCAGCCAGTAGAGTGTGAAGCTCATACTGACAGCACACCCTCAACACTCTCAGCTCACACTCATATGTACTTTAGTGGATCCCTCAAATACCAGCATAACCCTGCTCTCTGTCCAACACCCCAGAGCAGTTCCCAGGCCCTCTTAGCCTCACTGGCTGCTCCAGCTTGGGGCTCACCAGCAAACAGATGGCTGCTGTAGCGCGCTCGTCTCACAGGTACTGCAACCTCTGGCTTCCACACCCAAATATCAGTCTGAAAAGCCTGCCCAAACTCAGAACCTCTTACTTGCTGGCTGATGATTTTTATTCTTGTTTGTGACAAGTATGGTGTATCATTGCCTACTATTCTAATTTAAATTTAAAAGTACTAAATCCTACTTTATTATCCAGGCTTACTGACACCATAATTCAGTCTCTGTATGAACACTGTTGCTCAGTTCTGTGCATCTTAATATCTTTCACTAAATCTCAAGCTTTTACTTTTGAACTTATGCCCTTCATTACCTTGGAGCATATAGTTCTAAGAATATTTGGGACTTTATTTGAAACATGCTGTCTTAACAATACCCTTTAAAAACAACCACTAATAACTACTGTTTACCAGGTAATACAGGTTTCAGATGCAATGATGTCTGGTTAAACAGTTCAAGCTCAATACTGACGTGGTGGAAAAGTTACTCAACTAAAAGTGTGAAGGGAAAAAGCAAAATATGCTATAAAGCATATATATAAGCTATAAAGCAGTTATGTCTCTGTGCTCTTAAGACACTGTTCTAGGCACAGGCAGCTGTTTCTAGGGTGGCACACTGCATTATGGCAGTGTCTGAATGGTTCTAAACACCTAGAAAAATAAACTGTGATGGGACCAGAATTGATGGCTATTTAACAATAATAGCTTCATTTCACTTGTGTCCAAATCTTAAGGTTTTTTTTTACAAGTAACATAAATCCATAGCAGTAACTTCCTCATTTATGAAGGTATATTCTTGAGCTGAAAGAATGGGGTTTGAGGCACTTTAGCAAAACAGGAATAAAAACATTTTGAAGCAGCAGTAATAACATTATTTACAACCCCTATATATAAAGCAATGTAGTAAAATTGACTGGTGATTCTAGTATACCTATTTTTTTCTAGATATATTTGACATTAGCATTTTGCTTTTTATATTTTCAAGATGTTACTAAAAATTTGCCTACCTAATAATCCTCAAACTTGAAGTTCTGAAGTTGGAGAAAGTAAGCCTGAGGGTAAAACAACTTCATGACTAGTGAATTAAAGATTTAATAAGAATAAAAAATATTAATTTTTTTAATAGTTTCTAATGCCATACATTAAACATCCCTTAAGTCCTATGCTGACCAATGCTATGAGCATCAGGACAGTTTTTGGTTTGTTCAGTCTTGATTTCCCATAATCTTTGCATCAAATACTGCAGCTATAAGCATTACATTTGCATACTACAGGCTTCATTTTTGAAGAGAGTCTCTTATGTGAATCCCTTTACAGGCTCACATATATTTTGCTCACAGATGTTATAATATTGAGACAGGCATAAGACCTATATTATGTAGATTTATTACAGAAAGCATCCTTTAAGATATACTTATGGCTGTATGAAAGATTACCAAGGGAGTGTAAAATTGCTCCCAATTCAGTTTCATAATAGTTTGAAACTCATGAGACCTCTCTTCTGTTTTCCCATATCAGGTTATCACTGTTTTAAGAAACAAATTGAAAACACCTTAATAATTCTAAATTACATCCAGAAATCTTCTATGGAGAGTAAACAAAGCCAACTTCCCTAAGCTTTACATAGGTAATAGATTATTTCTTGATATTCTACTATTATACAGCCTACAGTGTCCAAAATATTTGCTTTTCCATTACTATCACAGAAACAAAAGCAAATGAACCAAAAAACACCTTCATCTTTGCCAAACATTAGATTGAGCAAATCATAGCCTGTAAAAAATTAGCATTTCTCATGTTCGCTGCCATGTTATGTAATCACTCTGTAGCCTAAGTCTGCAATTACAGTCTTAAACAGAAAAACAAAGTTAATGCAACAAATCTGAATGATTAAATATGTTCAGGATTGTCATCGGTCTTGTATGGCCAAACTTGAATTTCTGTAATGTCCTATGCTGTCCTGCTTTCTAATACATGGCCTCTCTCAGTCTTTGGAACTTCAAGCAAACAATGATAATTTATTTTCCACAAACATAAGCAAAGGATCAGAGATTTTTTACAAAGCAAATAAATAATAGAGAACTTGAAAAAGAGGCTCTTACTAGCATGTTGTAAAAAAAAACCCCAAACTGAAAACACTACTGCTAATATCCCTCCATCACAGAATGTATGACAGCACCTTATGAGTTAATTAGACTATTAAATTGTGTATGCCTTGCATATCTAGGAAGCTAGGATACAAAGAAAACATTCTGCTGTTTACTATGCAGGGCATATTGCAGCCTATTTTAAGAAACCATCATAGCATACAATAATTTTGTTTCAATTGTAATGTCTTACTTATAAAAAATCCACCAGAAATATTATCCCAGAAGGCATATGTTTCATATAAAGTTGATAAATGTGAACAAATTAAAATATCGTACAGGCAAATTACAGAGAAAATTAAACTGTTTTCCAACATGCCTGAAGGGAGTAACAGATTTTTGATTCTTATAAATCAAGGCTGGATTGCTTCCTAGAAGGCATTTTTTCTGTAGACTACAGGGTCAATGATGAAATCCTATGGCCTATGATATCTCAGGAGTAAGATTAGATGATCTACCATTTTCTAGTCATCTATGGACCTGTCAGCTATATTTAAATGAGTACTTTCTTCATATGATACATCTATAATTGGATGTGGTTGAGGATTGCCTTAGACTACCCCAGAGCAAGACCAGGATATATTTAGATGAATATTTCCTTTATATGATCTATCTATAATTGGATGTCATTGAAGGCTGCTCTAGACTCCCACAAGAAAAACACTAGGCTATATAACAACAAATTTAAAAACCTTTATGGCGATAAGAAAGATTCCTCAATGCCTGTTACAGAATGAAACAAAAAAGAGCTAAGCAGATACTGCTCCTGGTACATGGCAGAAGTTACTGCTCTTCATGGCAGATGCCTGAACTGACATAAGTTACTGAGAGTTTTATATATTTATAATAGAAATTGATTACTGATCTTTCAATTGCTTAGGAAAAAAAATTGCATGGTGTTTATTTTATTAAAGAAAGGAAGAGGTAGATATGCAAACAGAAGATAGTGGCTAAAAATGGCAAGAGAATTGAATCCTCCAAAATATCACAATTTACACTCATAAGTCAAGCAGACCTTCAAAACATTTTGGAATGTCACAAGAATTACTTTCCTCAATCAGAAAATGGACAAAAATGTTGAATATTGGAAGACATGATTCTTACACATATTAAACAATATCCTTTTCACTGAGCAATCCCACTGAGATCATCACCTACCCCTAGAAAGGTGTACAATGCAGTTTACAACTCCAAAATATAGACAGATTTATTTTTTTATTTCAAAGAAAACATGTATATTTCTTCTTTTTGAAGAAAGTTCAACCGACGATGTGTGTCAGGAAGAAGTTTACAATTCCATTTGTCAGACATCAAGTTCTCATCTATATAAATATCCAATGAAATAAAGATAATTAAAAAATGTTCTGTTAGTGAAGATACTCATCTCTCTCTAAAATGTTTTTAGTCATAAAGAAAGAGTTTTCTGAAACTCTTTTTCCATTGCCTTTCAAATATTTTAATTAAACAAAATTCAGTGATTGCTTCTGCTGTTAAAATCACAACATAGATATCAGATCTATCAACTGGAAATAACACATGTAAGATTCTACAAGAATAAGCTCTCTGGGATAGTAACAAATTCATTCTTCTAAAAATCATTTGACAATTTTACCTGCAACTTCAACTTTACAAATTATTTGCATACAACCTAGACCCCGGAAATATTCTACTTGGACAAAAATGTCATTACGTGCTTTTAGTTTCACAAAATACAGTGCAACATACCTCCTGCCAAAATAATATTTCTCATGGATAATGATTTTGTATTAGATTAGCAAAATGTCCTAGGTTTGTGAAAGATCAAAAACTCATCAGCAATCTGAAAGCAGAAGTCATTAATAAGTTTTGATGTCAGAGCTCAATATGATACATCATACAGTGGTACTGTGTGGTATTTTACCTTCTACAGTGTATTGTAGTACACTGTTGTAGAAAATAGAAAAAACTGGTATTTTTGTTTTGTCAATATCTAGTCAATGAATTAGGTGGAATAACAGCAACAACATTTAACATATGCAGTCTTGACTATGGCATACCTTTGCTAATGCATTATTCAAAAAATTACGTAGCCCACAGTATCGATTTTATAGGTGTCTTTCAGCGTCTCCAGTTTCCTACAAAAAATTTAATCTATCCACAGGGTCTATAAATTTTTATATCTGAATTTTCTACCTTTTGATCTCTATGAATGTGGAAGGAAAATGACTTAAAAATTAAGGAACTAATTCTGTTAATTAGTGAATTTTGGTTTGCACCTAAAATTGATGAATCTTCATTAATTTTAAAAACAAGTCTATAGTATAAGCCAGTCATCTAGTCGTACTCTGCAGTAAGAAGAGAGCAAAGTCTCTACAGCAGCCTATATACACCCATACACATAAAAAAAATATGTTTAAAATAAATGGGAAAAATCTTGCATTCTGTCATTTTTTAGTTATAAGGAGAGTCCAGACCTTAAATCTTAAAGTCAGGCCTGGTATTATTGTTACTGAAGTTAAGTGAAGTGAATTCATGTGGAATTCATGCCTCGTGTTGAACATCCAAATACTATCACACACAAAACATTAACTACACAAGAAAAAAGAAACAAAACTTTTTTTTTTTTTCTTAATACTAAACCATAGAAGTTAGAAATTTATAAAGAAAAGGGAGCCATAGACAGATTCCTACACAACTAAATTCACACCTGTTCACAATTTGCACTGTTTGCACAATTCATACCTACACAATATTCATATTTGCTTCTAGCATGTCACAGAAGAGGCTGTGTCACCCTTGTACCAAATATATTGACTTATAAAGAAAAAAGAAAAAATGTTTGACAAGAAAAAATGTAGTAAAACACAATTTCAGAGAGCTAAGTCAAATGAAGGTCTACCACAGAGATTTTCAGGAGGATCCCCAAGCCAAAGTGTCTCAGCTCCACGCTGTGTAGAAACCACAAAAAGACCAGAAGAGAAAACTGAAGTCTTCCTTCCTGTTCAACATTTCTCCAACCATACATTGAGCCAAGTATGGATGATCTGTGCAAACTGAAGGGAATTTTTAAGACCATAGCTTCAACTGAAAATTCTACCCTCTCTGTACAAGATTATTTATCTTCATAAAAAGTCTTATCATTTTTGGTATGACTAATTTTCAAAATTCCTGGTGGGCTTTGCAGAAGGTACCTTTGTAATTTCCCCGCACTTTGTGAAAGCCTTTATATTTTAACTATTTGCTGTTTCATTTAATTTGTGCATGTTTATAAAGACATAGGGCAGTTCTTGAGAATTACTATAAAATTGAATGCAGGCAGTAGTGCTAGACAGTGCACATTTGCAGATATATTCAATATTTATGGATTGTGTGGGTTATGCTCATAGCTCTAAAGCTCCTCTAAAGTTCATTTAATCTAATCCACTCAGATCTCTCAAGAGATAAAGTTCCTCATTTAGTGTCATGTCAAAGCTTAGTCCAGCCTTTGCAGTGTCACTCCTTTTGACATATTGCTGAGATAGAACCTTTGAATCCAGGGGATGCCAAACAGAAACATGTAACTGAAATGATTAATCAAATTACTGGGAGGGGGAGAGTAAGGAAAGAAAAAAAAGATAAAAGAAAATCATTAATGGTCTTCCTTGAATGAGAATTAGAGCAAAAAACACCAAGGACTTGCTCATTTCTTCAGCTGAATGGCCTAAGTCACAACATCATTTCTTGTCAAAGTATGCAAAAGAAGTATTGGCAATGTACTTTTAATATTTTATTAGACATGACAGCTGGTTTATTTATATAGGAAATAACTTATAAACTTACATATTATCAGAATCAAATGTGATTTTCCTTAGTCATTTGAAATTTGTAGTTCAGAGACAGAGGACTCTTGTTATTTATTTATGCAGATCCTAACAAATCTATAAGTGTACTTTAAAATTGATGCCCATCTTTGTTGTGTTCAGATTAATGTATCATGCTGAAAATATTTCTAACAAGAAAAATAGGGCCTCCTTTTATGTTCTGCCAGAAGAAGAAAGTTCTTCGTATACTGAAGGGTCAGCTATCTTTCTCAGATTCAGGTATATATATTTGTTCTGACTTTTTTCAAAGAAAATGAGCATTACCTCTTGACTATTTTGGCTCTCGGAGGTTTTCTCTCTCTCAAACTGAAAGTACAAAAAAGTAGCTGCTTTACCATTATCCAGTGTCAATATGCATTTTACATGAAAAAATAAAACAGAAAAGCCCATATCAAGCCCAGGACCCACTGAATATTTGCCATCTGCTTTTTAATCGTGTGGGCCACAAACTGATAGTCACATACACAAAAATTACTTCAGCGGTTAGCTGGCTTCTGATATATCATCACTGACATCAGAAAAGTTTTGGTCCTCATAATATGTGCTTGCACACACCTCTGAGCCCAAATGTTCTCCACAGGGACCAGATGAGTCCAAGTGTGCCTTCTATCCTGCTTCCTATTGATCTCCAGCTGTCATGAGGAAATCATGTTCTATCATGTGAGGAGGGAATGAATGTCAAACCCATAAATACTCCCCAGATCACAGACAGTCTACTTTTATGTCTACTTTTCACATAGTACTGCTCCAGCATCTTACACAGCACCACCAACGTGTACTCAAAGTCTAAGTGCCCCAGAATCTCCACTGTCATTTACTTGTCTACAGATCAATCTGTAACTGTCTCTTGGGCTGCTGGGAAGCATCACACTTTAGTTCCCACAAAAAGTTTTTCTTTCTCTCATTTTGCAATACCCACATTGCCACCTTGAATGTGTAGTTAAAAGATTAATGCTTTCCTCCATTCAAATTCTTTCTGAAAGAACAGAGGATGAGCCACCCAAGGAATCCTGATTTCTCACGTAGCATTCCAATTTCAGCAGTGAGCTGATTTTTTCTTTTACACTTTGGTCTCTAAAACTGTAGAAGTGTTGAGTGAACAGAAGTCCAGCATAATAAATGCACTGCCTAGCACAAAGAAATACTGCTTCCAGAACTTAAAACCAGAAAGAACTGCAGCATGAGCTTGAATGACAAAATAGAGTTTAGCAAGCCACACATTAAAGCCGGAAGTTCTAATTGCTTTCAGGCTAAGTGTTTCACTGAATGTGGCTATAATTTTAGCAGATGTTCCTGGAGAAAGAACAGGCAGTAAATTACCTGAAAGCCACCTGCCGTCTTTTGGATTCTGAATAAAAATAGAATGATTGCTATTTTTTAATTTATTGAAAAAATGTGCAACTTTCTGTATGGTCACTTTCTACATTTCTTTTTGTTTACCATTCAACCAGTTTCAGATTTCTACCAGTAAAATGGCTTATAGGTGCATCACATCACACTTCAAAGCAAATATATGCTATATATGCTCTATAGCTCTTCAGTAACTAATTCATTAGTGAATGAAGCAGGCTGGGTTCTTATAACAATCTGCTTTATGTTAGGTCCTCCAGCAATGGAAAGAATACCATCTGAGGCCCGATTCCAGTCTTCAGAGCAGCTGAAAGGCTGGACTGCTAATTGCACTGCAGATGAGTCTGCGCACGCTTCTGCCACAGCGCAGCACTCAGCTTCTCAGGCGTAACACAAGCCATCCTGCTCGCCACTGTTAGAAATGTCCAGTCCCTAAAGAGCAGTGCTGACTGCAGTCTGACACTCTGGACTGCATCTGGTGTGTGCTACCCATGGTTTTGCTTATGGATTGCCTCCAAAGAGGCAATGAGTCTGTAGCGTTTTTACCAGTGATTTGTTAGAGTGAGAGATTCCTTGAGAAATGAAAATACAGTTTTCACTTGCTTGTTCTTATATAGCTGTATCTTTAGCCAAATATATGGCAATCTGTGGCCACACTCTAATGAAGTCATCCTGTCTTAGCCATATTTTGTTGACCAATCTTTATTTACACTAAAAACAACAGAGATGTGGGAGAACTGTTTGAGGGACAATGTTCTAGATTTTCTTATGATGTGGTAAGAAAGTCTTTGAACTCATGGAAAAAACATTCATAAGGGGAAGTGAAAAGGGAGCATTCTAAAATGCAAACATTTGATTATTTAAAAATTTCCCATCTATATTGCCATCTATATTCCCATCTATAAACCACAGACTTAGTAAATTCAGTATCTCTCTTTAAAAACACTGTGATTTGGCTGCAGTTTTTTGTTAAAAGCTGTATACATTGTTTGGAAACATAACCCCCTCTGCCCATACATTTCTACATTAAATTAAAGAGGGAAAAACATAATCATGAGAAATGGGTTAATCAACATCAGATTGCTTGCAGAAAATATAGCATATCATATTTTTTCTCATTTTCTTTCTCAAAAGTAAAAGCAGCAATAGCTTTGCTAAAATTCCATTGACAAAATATCACATTCGAGAAATCACATTCAATTTTGTAATTGCTACCACCCAGCAAAGAAATTGTAAAAAGGCTATTCAAACCCATTCAACCCCCAGTTGAAGGATATTCTTTTAAATGAAAATGAACATTCAGAGAGACTTCATACTCCATGTGATGGGTCCTATCTGCTTGAAGCAGAAACTCCCAGCTGGAATTGTGCAGCACTCTCCTGGACAGCAAACTGGCTGGCCATCTGCCTGCATCTGTCTCTTCTATGCTATTTCCCAGTTCCCAAAAGTATGCACTGCAGCTTCAATTCACTCCTCTTTGCACTTGGCTGGTATGGACACATTATATTAAAGGAATATAAATCCTTGATATTCTACTTGAACTTGCTTGAGAGTAGGTGAAGAATATTACTTGATTACAAGCAAATAATAATAAAAAATCCTAAACAAATCAAAAACAAAACAAAACAAAAAAAAAAACCACCGAAACAAAAACAAAAACAAAAAAAACCAACAAAACAATCAAACAAAAGCCAGAACAGAAAATAGTACTAGAGATCAAAGAATGGGACACCTCGTTTGACTGACCTAGGAGATTCAGCCACTGGCACAGCAAGCTATCTATTCTGCTGGCTGTTGAGGATTTGAGCAGGAAACAGGCAGCAGACAGAGACAACCATCTTTTTTACTCAATGTTATATTACAAAGAAGAGGGATTTTCCTATGTTGTTAACATTCAGAGCAGGGAAAATGTTAATTTCCCTCTGCAAATAGGTTGTTCTACCTTTATTTGAGTGATCAAATGAACTATTGGAAGACTATTTCCCACCTTCTGCCCACTCCTTCACCCTGCAGACTAGTGCAGATAACATATATAAGGAAATGTATATAATTACTGTGCCAATACTGACTGAAATAAATTCTAGAAGATCTGTCTGCACTAGAGGAAAAAATATACATGACTAAGTTAAAATCCACAGCTCTGTGCTCTTAGAAGCTATGATGACCCTGACCTAGATGAGAAGAAAACTAGAGCTAATAGGTTTGCAGATATTTAATTAACCAGAATTTGCTTATGTTGCCCAAGTTAACTTTAACTTTCTTATTAGTGCCTAGGTTTACTGTAATTCAAATTCAAACAGTTGTTGAAACACTCTGCATCTTAACACTCAAAGCTACTAAACATTATAATGTCTAAACATTAGCCACATGAAAATTATCAGAAATCCAAACAAATCCCACAGAAGACATATTTTGCAGTATGCATGTATATGAGAAATATGAAGATAATATTTCTTCTAAATGCAACACTGGAAAGATTATTAGACTGCCTAACCCTCCAAAAAGTTTTCCAAAAAAATTGGAAAAGGTTCAGACAAACCTCATAAGACTGTTTCAAAGTCTGCAGCTTGAGATTCAAAAAGTTCTATTTACTTAACTTTTCAAAGGCAAGGGGTTTTAATCTACTAAACAAAGGCATAACAATATCCAGTGACTGCAGCTGAAATTGGATACATTTCAGCACAATTGAGGCATGATTTTTTATAGTAAAGATAATTATCCATGAGAAACCTACTAGTGAGTGAAGTGCTCAATTTTCTGCCACCCAAAAGCCTTCAAATTATGATTAAATATATTTTTGAAAGACATATAAAGCTCAAACAGAAGTTAGAAACTTGCTACCCAAAATTACGGACAAAATCCTGTTCTGTTTTGTTGTTATTGGGCTTTTTGTTTTGTTTCCACAGAAATTCAGGCTATTAAATATAAAGACATCTTCTTTCATTAAAATCTACAAAATTTTTAACAAAATAATTATTTTTATTCCATTTTGATAGTATTATTTCCATTGAGGAGTAGAATCTTATAGAAAATCAATCCTTTTCCAAACAGGAACCAACCACCAAAAAGGCAAAGAAGTGGGGCCATGCTACCTGTCCCAAGACATAAATGACCTACATGTATGACCACCAGTGTCTATCAGTTGAAAGGTAAATCTTGTAAAATCGGTTATTTTCTTCTTCATACCCTCCACTCAGTTCAACTTCACTGAAAGAAGACCTAAATACAAGAGAAGAGTTTCCAGCATCACTGTATCTGTGAGTGATTGGTTATTGGTACAGTTATTCTGAGAATAAATAATTTTTTCACAGAAGATAAAAGAATCTAAGTTTCTCTGTCAGCAGGTTTGTGGGCAGATACTGAGCTCCTGACTCCCAAACCTCTGATCTCAGTAGAGCCAGGAGCTGTCTCTCAGAGTTAGACTTTTGTTTTCAGATGAGACAATGACATTCAGTCCCCACTGAGGTCTCAGTTTAGAGGAAGTATAGAAAAGCAGAAAAGCAAAATTTTGCACTTTCCTTCTCCCACCTAAAAACTGCTAGCAGCTAATTCAACTCTCATGAAGTCTACACACGTGTAAACTCTCTTCACCAAACTGTGTCATTTATTTGAAAATAAACTTTGTTCTTATATTTGGCATTTTTATCTTACTGTGGTTGACAGCCACCTGGCTCAAAACTATTACTTAAAATAACTTTAGACAGAGGCTACTTAAACACCTTCTAGCCTGATTTAATGCAAACATAATTAAAATACCAACTTGAAAACTAAACCGCTCATTTTATCTCTGCTAATAGGAAATTCTATTTAGTATATAATTGACTATGGAGAAGATCCTGAAATGTATCTTCTTTCTGAAAACACACTGAAATCTTACAAGCTTGATACTTCTTGTCTGAACTTGCAGAGATACATATCATTCTCAACTGGAACAGCCAAAGACCAGTAGAGGAAACACCAGGTTTTTTCACTGGGGTGTTAATGCCAGGACAGAGTGGATAATTTTGTTGGTTCTTTTTTTTTTTCTTTCTTTTTTTGTTTTTTTGTTTGTTTGATGACAAGTCTTACTGTTGGAATTGGAATTCTCCTCTGGAAGCTGGAACATGTATTGTAAAGATCCCCAGTCTGTATTACCTTATAACTGTTTGGTAAAGCAGTTGGACCAGCCCAAGAAAAATATTCAGAAGAGTAGCTTGTGTTTATTTTTCAGACATCACATTTGTTGACAGCAGCAGCTGATTTAAAACACCTAAATAATTATAAGGGATTTGGCTGGGTACCTCTTCATAGCAGTCAAAAAGGTGTTGTATTTAGGATTTGTGGTTAGGCCACAGGTGACAACACTGTGGCTGAACAGTGGTTGCAGCAGCATCATGCTTTCTCTTTTCCCCAACCCCCTGACCTGCAGCAAGAATACTAACAGTGGGCAAGAAACTGGGAGGTGACACAGATGGGACAGTTGACTCCAACTAGTTAAAAGAATATTCCATGTCATGTCCCAAGACAGTAGCATCATGCTCAACATTAAAAACTGGAGGGAGAGGAAGAAGGTGAGGACTTTTTGGCTTTCAAGGTCACTGTTGCCTGGAGATTAGCTGAGCGCTGGTCTGTTTGTGGGAGGTGGCATGTGACTGTCTCTGCATTACTTGTGTTTTTCCCTCTCTTCTCCACTTATTAAGCAGTTTTTACCTGAACCCACAGTTTTCACACTTTTTTTTATCAAATAGGAACACAAACATAACACATTTCTAGGCCTCAAAAATATGAATAATTATAAATGATATAAATTGCTGTCATAGTAATATCTCAGTCTTAATATAGTGGTTTGCCCTGTATATCCTAATACTCCAAAATCCAAATATGCACAACTACGAGCAACAACCATTGTTCAGGAAAAAAAGGCACTGGCAAGTGTTTTTCTCTTTTAACTTTTTTCTTTTCCAAGGAAATGTGAGACTTGTACTTACTTCGTTTTACAATTAGTATAAACTTGCTAGTTATTAACTGCTAATGTTTTGCACTTAGATTGCAGAAACTCAGGTATGCCTATTAAAAGCAATATTAACTGTCCCCTTGAGTAGGAAGATTATTTAACCTTATAGAGCTGTATTGGGAACAGATTTCTAATATCACTTTTTTCCATTCTAGCTCTCTAAAATATCACAAAATTTTGTAGAACAGAGAACTTCTCCTATTGTCCTACAGACAGAAGAGGATACAGTGGTAATATTTTTAATAGTTAAAAGCTACTTCTCAGCTCTTTGGACAGAATTAGGTGTGTGAAAAGAGTCACTGTAGGAATTCACTGAGCTCTGTTTAGGTCTTTGTGTCCCTCATGTGAGGGAACCACTTTCTTATTTTACTGTGTCATTCTCAGATTGCTATCTTCAAGACTGCTCTCATGAGAATAAAGAATCAGGAAACAGGATTAAGCTTAGACTTTCCCTTCTCATAATATTCTGTTTCACATGCCAGTGCACTAATTGCAAATTTCACTGATGTTCGTGATCCATCAGGTTTAGTTGGAACCCATGTAACATTTTTATGTTATTGTTTTACACATTTTAAGGAAGCAAAGACCTATAAAATATAAATCCATTAATTCTGGTGATTTCTTTGACTTCCAGTGAGCACTCCACTCATGGAAAGATAAACTTTCTTGAAAATTTCATTTTATTACACAATCCCATTTACTCCTGCTAGTCATAAACAAATTAAATAACACCCATAGATATTTTGACAATGCTGAATAATGCAGGTAATTTTAATGATGGAAAACATACTTCATCACACTTCTCAATGTTCCAAATTGATCTTTGGCAGTGAGGCTGATAATTTGATTGTTCTGTAATGTACAAATGCATAATTTCAAAAGCAGAAATCATTTTAGAGAGAAACTAATTAAATGTAAATGAAGTCCTTTCTACAGGATGTTAATATGTAGTGATATATACAGATATAATTGAATAACAATAATAAAGAACAGCTCATCTAAATATCCCACTAAAATTATTTTCACATCAAAGCAAGTACTGTGGTATGATATAGTCCTCTGCATCATTAATTGGAAATATAAGATATTTAATAAGTTCTTTGCGTCCTTCTTGCCATCTTTCTATTCCCTCCTAATTTTAGGATCAAACATCTTTCAAATTTGCTGTGCTCAGTGGCACTCCTATTAAAGCAGAATTAAGATTCTGCCCATCAATCACATTGGTAGACTACACGAAGAAATGAGTGGGCAGTAGGTTACAAAACTTATTTTAATTTTTTACTTCAAATTACTGGTGAAAAAACTTAACATTCATTTTACATTGTCTCTCATAGAATGTAGATTCCATATTTTCCCTGAAAGGGATGCATTCTTTCATGAGTGCTGTGCCTCAGGGCCACCCTGGCAAGAAGGCCCTGAGGGGGGGACATGGACAGGAGCAGCTGGAGGTGCTGCAGGGACACTGGGTGAGCAAGCAGCTGGCTTCGTCTAGCCTTGTGTGGATTAAACCTAGCCTGAAAGACAGCACAGAACCCAAAATCCATCCTACACCTCTGCTGGCTATGCAGTAATCTTCCATGGAAACTCTCAAGTATTGCCTGGAGTTTGGAGAGTAAATCACAGAATATTCTGAGTTGAAAGGGACCCAAAAGGATCTTCAGTTCCATCTCTTAAATGAATGCCTCCTGTGGGCATCAAACCTTGGTGTTATGAGCACCATGCTCTAACAGACTTAGTCATCATTTTTGTAACTGTGCCTGGCAATACACCTAATTTTATTTGCTATTTTTTGTTATCTATGCATTTGGACTGTTATAATATTTTTTTTTCTTCTGGTTTTGTTCTCTCAGTGATCCAACATCCCACTTAAGGCATTAACTGTGTGTAATTAATTTCCTGATTTTTTTTACTTTTGTTTACCATGAGGGGTGACAGAAATTCATTCCAATGAGAAAGATTTGTAGTTATCTTAGTACTCAAATAACCAAGTCAGGGAAATGTTTAATAAAGGCAGCATGATTACACTTCAGTGTAATCTGTAATCAAGTGTAATCCTGATTTAACTGATCAGGGAAAAAGAAAAAAAAAACAACAACAACAACAAATAAAAAGCCTGGATCAAGAAACAGTCAATGTTGCAGACCAGAGACAAGATTGAGCAATTTCCTGGCACATTTCTTTCACTGTTTCAAAGTGCAAAAGACAGCTGAGGTTCTTCTGGGTGAATTTAGACAGGATCAATCAACATATGTTGTCTTCTCTTTTTTTCTGATTAATTGCAGTAAGTGTCACACGCTTATTTAGGCAGAATCATCTGTTTGGAGTTAATCTGGTTATTGATTAACACGAAGCAACTGTTCAGATGAATCTCATTTGATACAACATGGTGGTCCTGTATCCTGAAATACACTGCAAGGAGAAGAACTTCCCTTTTTATTTTCTATATCTTTTAAAAATAACAATTCACATATTTGATAAGGATTTCTATATAGAGCTATTTTTTATAGACGTCCAAAATTGTCCATTTAAGATGAATTGGCTTTAATACCTGTTGTATAGTGTTTTGTTACTATGGCTTTCTTATTACAAAATAAGTAAGTTCTAGACAGCCACTTACAGTCACCTGACAAAGATGTAATATCTATTTTAAAGACAAGTATTCAGCAGTTAATTTTACTATAACTTTAAAGACATACCAGTATTTCAAACTTCTTACTATTTAACTTTACTGTGTGAATCAAGAGTACTTATCCTAAATTTTCTTTGTGTGGAATTGTACAGAACAGAAATACACTAACAGATCAGCTAAGTACAGGAAAATAGTTACTGACTACTTTGAATAGGTAACATAGCAAATAGGAGTAACTGTAAATTTTTGTGGACTATTGGATATATCTGTAATAATGACGCCACATCTTAATTGTTTCTGTTCTGAAAAGTTGTTCAGATAGATAATTAATGCTGCTTAATATAGTGAGAAAGACTTTGAAAATATGTGATTACTTAATGTAAGACAGGGAATTTGCTAAGGAATACCAAGAATCCACCAGTGAATTGTGACTCTTGGAAAACAGTATTCAGATTACAAACCACAAATAACAAGCTCATATTTATCAGGTAATGCTAACTCTATTAATATATAGTAATGGTTCCTATACCAATAAGGTAGAAGAAAAGGTACACTTTGAAGCTGCAATGTGAAGTCAAAATCAGAGCAAATGAAAATCATCAGGACATCTCACAGGTATATTAAAAACAGGAGATGGTCAGTAGGACATTTCTAAAACAAATAAACCTTAAAAATCAAAGGTGTGGCAGACACAAGAAAAATTCTGACATTAAAAGCAAGACATCGCTTTTTGTGACTGATTCATTCATGTCATAACCCTTCCCTCAGTCAAATAATGAACGACATTGGGAAAAAATGCTTTAAGATAGTAAAATTTCACTTTATATCCTGGAATTATACATATCACAGAACAGTTTAATGTATTTTTAACTTGTTGTTAGCACCAGTATTAATTTGCACAGGCCTCCTCTTATTAATGCTGTAACTTTTAGATAATCATCCTATTTAGATTTGCTGATTTATCTAACTGCCTCCATGTATGTCTTCAATGGGGAATTCAGCTGGTAATTTAACAGCCAGGACTCTTCCCTAATCCTGTTGATGTATTCCCAATAATTAGCATTCTGTGAACAGCTGCATTGTTAGATGTCCAAATAGATTGCACCAAAAATGATCATTTGTATGTTGCGAGCTTAGTGGACAAAATGAAAAAGGATTCTTTATTGATAAGTAGAGTTTTTTGTACAATGTTATGAGTTAACAGGGTTCAATTAAATTTGCCAAGTTGTGAGTTTCTTGCAAATCTCTGGAGCTTTGAAAGAAGAAAGTTTAATGAACAGTTGAACAGTTATCCCGATACTCTAGTAATTAGAGAACGAGTAATTAATGTGCATCTGTGGTAGACTCTGGGGTACTGTCAATGACCCTGCAGTGCGGCAGAAAAAGGAAATTATGAGCTTGGCATGGGAATACAGCTTTTCCTATTTTCTTAAATTTTAGATCTACATCTGTGTTTAATTAAAAGAAGAAATGAATTACTATTAACACCATTAGGCAATGAGCTCTGATTGCTCATGGTCCACATGGACATTGAAACTGATAGAAACTTGAGAGATCAGAAGAGATTTTCTGGGGAGCCTTCAAAGTGTCTGAAGGACTTTTCGCAGAAGACAGCAAACATTTAAGAAAAAAGATGCTTAAAGGCTGGAAAGCATGATAGTAAAAGACATCTGTATTTCTCTACAACTTATACCATTATCAATTTTATTTTTAAATTAGTGCAGGTGCCCTGGTCCTTGCAGTGGGGGCTGCAGGGTGGCCTCTGTGAGGAGAAGCCAGGGCTGCCCCGTGCTGCACATGGCCAGATCCAGCCAGATACCAGGGGGACAACAGGGCATGGCTGAGCCCCTCAGCCAAGGTGGTGCTGCTGTAGTAAGAAAGAGCAGAAATAGAGGGGAAACCAATGTTACAAGGAGGAGGAGGTCCATGTCACCAGAAAAGGTGTTCCCTGAAGCCTCTGAAGCATCCATGCTGAATCAAGGGAAAAGTGTGAGGAAAAAGTAGTGCTGGAGATGAGCTAATAGGAACTGGCTGCAGCTTCCTCTGCCAGTGATGCTGCAGGGACAGGATGAGGATGGGGCTTGCAGACATGCAGGTGTTTGGGGTGAAGTCTGGAAAAAAGGGTACTAATGGTGTTGCTTTAATGTTTCTTCTTTTATTTCCCTATACCTGAATAAATAATTATATTTTTATTTTTGACTGCCAATCAGTTAATTTTCCCCTAGTAAAGGCTGTCTTGCTGATAATGGTAATTGATAAGCAATTTCCCTGTCTTACTTTGTCCCATAAGCTTGTTTCCAGTTCTTCCTATTTCTTCCTCTGTGGTTTTGCCCAGGGCTAACCCACCATGAGACCATATAACTTTAAATAGGGTGAGGTAAGATCTGTTCATAGCAGCAACAATTTAGTCTTATTTAACTTTAGAAAAAATACAAAATCACCGTTTTATTAAATATTTTGTTTGTACAAGTCTTGTACAAATTAATAACACTGAAAGATAGTCCTCACAGATGTTAGATAACTAGGTAAGCTGATGCAGTAGTTTCTAGAGGGATTCAGAAGAAAATTGCTTTTATGTCCTGAAGCAAAATAGCATTTCATATCTCACATGATAATAAAATGTATCCTCAGGGTAAGTAAGTTGTCTCTACTTTTAAAACAAAATACAATTCAATTTGTATGCAAAAGTAAAGTACTATTTATTTATTTTCAGGGAGAACAAGTAACTCTCCTGAGCTTACTGTTTTAGCAGATTCTAATACCTTTTGTAACAGTATACTAGTTCCAAATTAACACTGGCTGGTCATAACCAACTAGATTTATAAGATTCATTGGAATGTTAAGCATCAACTTATAGTTAAATTACTAGAAGTGACTAAAGAAGTTCCAAGATGTGGCTTTAAGATAGAAATGCCCTTCAATACAGCTAAACTTTTGAGTATCTGACACAGTCAACTTCTTTGAAAAACACAGATATACATATGGAACAGTTAGTTTAGCCAGACACACAGTCTACACACACATAAGAGAAAAAAAAAAAAAGAACCAAACTGAAAAAAAACCATTTCACACCCACATTTTAAAGTATCTAAATATAAGTTCAACAGTTTAAAATACAAGTAAAGAATATTTAAGGAAACAAGTCATAGATGAATTTAAAGGCAGCTTTACCTTTACATGAGCAGTCCAGATGGAAACAATACCCTAACTAAATTTAAGCAGTCCTTATTTTTTGTTTTGCTTTTATGTTTTCAAGTTGACTAAATACTTGCCAGTAATTTTAGATGTACTTTCAGAAAATGTGAAACCCATGCCATACCTAGAAACTAGAAAATTGTGTAAACAGAAGTCAATTTAGTCTCTCTGGTAAACAGCAACTTGAGAAAAGCTGCTTGTGTTTGTCCACATCCATCATATGCACTTCTCAAAAATTCCTATCAGGGCACTGCAAGTCAGAACATTTCCTTCATCAAAGCATTTTATTGATTATTTTTCTGGTTTAACCCCAGCTGAAAACCAAACACCACACAGACTCTCACACACTCCCCTCTCCTCCCCACCCCCATCAGGATGGGCAAGAAAATTAGAGAGTAAAATTTAGAGAATATTTGGGTTGAAATAAAGGCAGTTTAACAAGTGAGGTAAAAGTTATGCATGTGAGCAAAGCAAAATGAGGAATTAATTCACCACTTATCATGGATTTAGCCATTCCCAGGAAAGCAGGGCTGCATCACCCATGATGGTGACTTGGGAAAATAAACATCTTCATTCTGAACATCACTGCCTTCCCTCTTTCTTCCTTCAGTTATATTGCTGAGCACACTGCCATATGGAATACCCCTTTGGTCAGTCAAGCCAGCTGTTCCAGCTGTGTCCCCTCCCAACTCCTTGAGCACCCCCAGCCAACTCGCTGGTGGGGTGGGGTGAGGAGCAGAGAAGGCCTTGGCTCTGTATCCCTGCTGCTCAGAAGCATCCAAAACACTGCTGTGTTATTAACACTGTTTCCAGCACATACTCAACACACAGCTCCATACTGGCTACTGTGAAGAATGCTAACAGTCAAAACCAGTACATTTATATAAACAGAAGTTTACTATGTAAATAGGATATATAAATAGCAAGAGCAGAACTCTGCTTTTTAACCAAAACCTGGTATACTTCTGGAGCTGGAAAAACACTGAAAAGGACAAATTGTGTGGGTGAGTGATATAGCAGGCCAGGGACAGAGGAAGTTCTGCAGCAATATCAACAGTGATTTCCACAAAGCAGTGTGGAACTTTACGAAGTAGATTGATTATTTTCTTCCCCCCCGCCTTAATCTTTCAGAAGCTTTACAGTTTCCATTTCTTTTCATCTTATGAGTCAGAGGTGAGAGAAAAAAGTTTCTTAGCTCATTTAACCTATGCCCATAGTATCACATAGAACTACAGCATCTTCAGCAGCATTGGAGTAGAATGTTTCTAAAACACTTATAAACATTCTTATAAACTTACAAAGCAGTCATAAGCAGACAGAAGTGTGTCCCTGTCTGCTTACATTGAACATCCTGTTAAAAGGAAAGAGAATTATCCAATTCAGTTCTAATATTTTAGATAAACTAAAAACTTTCAAAGAGTAAATGAGGAAAGAAAAAAGTCATGAAAAAAAAATTTAGAGGGAGATGGTGGCACACAATTCATCTTCAAGAAGTTTGCTTGGATTTAAATTGCCATTAGGGAAAAAATAAAGGAATTATATGTGTCATAAGAAAAATGAAGACATACTAAACTACAACTCCAAAAAAGCCAGCACTGATCTCTGGCCTCAGATACAGGTAGCTATACCCAGTAATGGTTTTGAGAGTCTTCAAAGCATTATTTAGTAGATGCTGGAATTAGCATCTAGGCATGATGTCGTAGTCACAAACCTGAAGTTGTCTAAGGCTTTCTGGAAGCCACAGGCAAATGTTAGTTACATTGCAAAACTGATGCACAACACATACACTAGAAGCAGGAAAACACACACTGTAAGAGGATGCTGAGAACAAACCTTACCTGATCCTGGAATTTAGAAGTCTTAGCTACACAAGTGGTTCTATTTACTTTGAGATTCTTCCAAAAAGTCTTCTCTTGAGTGTTAAAGCTTGTACATATCAGCATTCAAATTTAGTTTTATACTTTTGTATAGTTCAGTCACAGGTGATGGTGCTGCTTTCCTGAGGTATCTGAAATAGAGCTCTTGTTTGCCTAGCAAAGAATATTGTATAAAAAAATACTATTCTCTAGCAGTATCTCATTAACAGCCTATTCACAAAAACAGTTCCTGAGGAATTTCTGCTTTACATAGATGACTTCCTCTGAGTACTTCTGCAGGACTGAGTGACTCTGTGTCCTAAATCCCTTTCCAGTTTCACCAAGAGAAAGATACCCACAAAGACGAGATGCACTGGAATCAGTCGAGATTCATAGATCTGCTCACTGCTGATAAGCTGCTCAGACAGTATCACATGATAATGTAACATGTTGACTTCTGTGGTCAAACAGAGAAGTACTGAACTGTATGATGCACCAGCCATAAGTGCTGAGTGGGGTAAATGACAATGGAGGCATTGAAGTCTTAAGTCGAGAGCTTTTTCTTTTAAATTTAACTATTTTAAATTTTTGCTTACCATCTTGATAGCAATGGGGCTTTCAAAAGATGCTGCTCAAACAAGACCTTGGTTTTTCTGGCCACTCACAAATTCCTAGCTAGGAGAATCAGTATTTAACTGAATTCATGAGTTCAAACACACTATTCAAGCAGAACAGGAGTAGTGTTCACTCAGAATGCTACTTCTACTGACCTCCTAATTTTTTTCTAGTATTTCTCTTCATCAATCTTCAGGACTCTGTACCAGTTCAGAAGATTGAGATGATAATTTTACAGCAGTATTCAAGGTAAAACACATTTCATGCTGATGCCATGTTAATGGCTATTGTTAGGTGAGAAACAAGTCATTTGCTCGCTGAAATTTCTAAGATTAATGTGACAGTTCTATATTATCCTACCAAGAGAATTTAGTTTAAATATGCATGAACTTACACTTTCATACAAATGCAATAGCATGCCGTTCATAAAAAAGAATGGAAATAAAGTATGCAAATAATTCTGTGTAAAAGCCTGGTGTTAAATCCACTGTACATTAAAATTCTTTGTCCAGCAGTGCATTTCACATTGAAATAGCTTATAAATAAATAAACAAATCAGGAAACAGGACTATTGTCTTTAAATATTCAAGGTTTCTGACAAAATATCTGGCACAATGAATTCTTCTCAATATATAAATTTTGTAATGGGTTATTTATAGTAACCTAAGTTATGTTTTCATCCTCACATGTTCTATATATATTGTGTGTAGCATTTTGTTCCACCTTTCCCCTATAATTTTATTTTCTTCAGAAATAAATTAAGAAACTGTCAGTATGTTTATCAAAAGGTTTACCTTATATTGGCCTTTCTCATAAGAAAGATACTGTCTATTAAAAAATGAAAACACAATTTCAGAGTATTTTCAGGGAAACTTCACTGCCACAATATTTTTTTTCTCAAAGCCTGCAATCTTATTTCATCTGTGCAAAGGTGTTGTGCACATTTGAAGCAATAAGTGTCATCTTTGAAGATCTTTGAGCGTGGTGAAAGAGCTAAACAATAAGAATAAGCAGGTTTTCTGGATTCAATCTTCAGCACCACGAGAAGAAAAGGAGTGATAATGCAAAAAATACACCACTTTATTTTAAACCTGGAATGCAAATATCCCCCTAAAGGTGTTGCCTCTTGATTTCAAAACAACAAAACTAGCTTTCTTTGGTTAAATTGAATTAAAATAAATACAGTTTCTCAAAGTATCCTTTTAAGAACAAGTTAATGCTTATACATAAGAAGAAAGAGCAAAAGAGTGAAAAAGAATAGAGGGAAGGTATTAGAAAAAGAGTAGGAGACAATCAAATTAATGAAATAATCCCTTTGTTGATTAAATGTGGTTATGGATTGCTTCAGTCCCTGAAGCATCAGTTTTCAAACTATGTATTTAACCAGCATACTCTGTGTCATCTATATTTATTTACACAGACCTTTTTATCACATAATGGTTTTCCTCTGAAGTACATGATGCTAATAGATCAAAAAGTGCACACAAAATTTAGACTTGTTTGCAGGTGCTGCAGTTGAAATTTCTTTAGCACTATCTGGGTTTAGTATCCCTGTTTACAAATCTTTTTTCCACAGAATAAGATAGTGTTTTTCTGAGTTTTAAGAGCAGTAGTTGCCCTTAACTGAAAACAAATAACAACAGAAGATTTAACATAAATGTACAAGCTTAATATGTGAACCCTTCAAGCCTTATCAATCCAATTAGAACAACCCAATTAGATCAGTTACATGAAACTGCAGCTTCTTCAAGTTTTGGACATAGAAAAAGATAGGATATTTTTAACATTTTCATCTTTGGAGATGGTACATGCTCATATCACATTCTACGATGAAGACCATGGTCTAAAAAGAAATAATTAGGTGCCTGAGATGAAATGCCAGCAAAATTGATTTTGACAATAAAGCAGATACAAACATATGAAGTACTATGAAAAATTGCCTACATGCAAATTAATTCTCATTATTCTCATATTCTCTCTAAAAGCTTAGTTTACAAAGTAATTTCACTTATTTAAACACTATTTTCCCAGAATGATACCACCGTTAATGAGGGGAATTTGACCTTTGTTTATGGAGAACTTGCTACACTAGAATGTGGAAAATAATGGAAATCTTAAGGTTAAGATCATGTGCAGCACAGAGTATAAAGAGTAAATCAAGCAGAATTCAGAATGACTTTTGAAGAAATAGAATAACCTTTAACATAACCTTTTATAAAAGAGAAATAGGCTTTCTAATCTTTTGTTACTTACATGAAATAAGATTTCATTTAATCACTTTTAGTTGTTGTGCTTTCATTACATTCACTAAGTTACTTAGGTCCCTTATTTCCTTCCCTACAAGTCATAAGGAAACCTGATACCAGGAAAAATAAATATCCCTAAATAACCAATCCATCCAATGACAAATTTCATTGCTTTTTTGTTGGGTTTTTTTTAAGTATTTTTGAAGAAGTATTTTTTGTCTAGACCACCAAGTTCTTGGCTCGTTGGCTGAGTATTCTCATAAAGATGCTGGATTCTCTCCAAGGGCTGGAGAACAGTCTTTGGCCACAGAAATGCCTGCTAGTTTAACAGTGTCACATCAACTTAAAATACTATTCATTCATCAGTGCACATGGTTATTCCAAGAAGCTCATACTTTGTCTGAAAGCGGCATGTGGTGTTACAATATGTGGAAAAATAAAGTAGGGTAAAACAAGTTTTGTATGATTGTCCTTTTTTTCAGGAGTTTTACTATAAGAGCTACTAGAATTCTAAAAGCAGGTGGTGACGTGTTTAGTGAAAAATGCCTTTATTGTGGTGGAATTCTAGTTGTATTATTCTATACCAGCAGATGTTATGCAATCCCAATAATATGTCTATTAAAAGTAAAAACAATCAGTAAAATATAATAAATATTTGAAATTTTCATAATGTAATAACATATCACATCAATGGGGAAATATTTACAGTAATGCAACATTGATAGCATTAACTCTATATATATGGTGGGGTTATGGTAAAAGATTATTTAACGTAACTTTTAACAAACCAATATTTAGAAGTTATTTAAACTGTATGAAATCAAAGTAACTAAGAGAGAACAAAGGAAAGACAAGGTGGGAAAAATCTGGTTAATATTATTTTTTGAAAACATTGCTTAACATATTCCTTTTCTTCCTTGCCTACTGTCACTTATTTTGTACATCTACAAAATACCAACTTGAGGGAACTCATGCAATTTTACAAATTCACCTGCTTTCTGACCTTCTAATGCCAGTGATGCACTTAACAGAGGAATACTCTATAGAGTTTTAAATACCAGAAGTCCATTAGACAAAACACAGCGCTTTAAAACCACATGTAAAACATTTTGCTTACTTAGCCCAGATCCTCATATTATGTAAACAAGGACAATTGAGAATTTCTGTTTATAGCTGTCAGTTGCTATCAGAAATATTAAATAATTAGACTGATAGCTATAACCTTGTAAGTGTATGTTCACTTAATAAATGTAACATTAGATATCTTGGAGTGATTGCTTCAATATTTATGTTACATGGCAGAGTTCACAGCACAGCAATCACACATACAGTTATCTTGAAACACTGTGACCTCCTTGAGTATTTTTTCAAAATTAGCAACTATTACCATAAAATTTTGGTTTATCATTTAGAACTTTGTACTGACACATATGTATACATTTGTCCATAAAATGCCTTTGAAATATTAACTAAATTATTAAAATATTTGGAAAGTAGGTAAAATCTAAATACAGGCTCCCTGAGCCCCATTTTAAACACCTGACATTGAAAATTAGTCCATTCCAGGAATTTTAGCAATTTAAGCAGACTCATCCATCACCTCTTTTTCCCCATTTTTTTTGTGGGTTGTTTTTTTTTTTAATTTAATGGCATACATGACATTAGTGGTGATAAAATTGGAAAAGCTTCAGACAATTTACTACAGTGTAAAAAGCCTAAAGAAAGTACCTTGGCCCCAAATGTCTCTCTCTCTATATATATATATAAATCTCTCTCTATATATATCAATAGTATCCCAACATTGCACTAACAGAATATGTTGAGTTACCTAAGAATTTCTTGTGATTTTGGTATATTAAGACCATGGAACAGGTTTTCTTGGCCTGCTTTCTCTGCAGCTATTCATCCTGAGCATGATGGCTTTCATAGCACCCTTGCTGGGATGTGTTAGGCAAGTGTGAATGCTGTAATCAATTGACAAAAACTACTGTGCTTCTGCAAATTATAGCAAGACTGATAGAGCAACCAAAGCTGATACCAGTTTTTATGTTCATTTGATAAAAATACCTGGCCTTTTTATTATAGAATAATTCCCTTTTTCACTATCAGATTTAGCAAACATAATCTTGAAGAACGAGTGAGGTGGTGTTGTTCAGAAAAGCCCTCGCAAAAGCTTTTTTGACTGGTTCTTTCATAAGCAATCTATTTTTTCCATTATAGAGGCAATTTAATCTTGCCTTTTTTCTCCTTTATTTATTTTTTTTCCTATTTTCTTTACCTGCATGAATAGAATCTTCCTTTTAATTTCTCCTTCTTTACCTTTTTACTGGTAAATACTGTAACTAATGCTTTACTAGTACTTTAAAGGGAGCTTAAGGATTTTAGCTGAATAAAATCATCTTCTTTGCCTCAGTGGCAGTACTGAAGAGGATTGGTAGAGATTGAAAATTCATTCTGGCAGCTGGAATAAAATGTTTTTGTCACTAATCTAGAAATCATGATGATTTGAGCATTTGTGTTTGATACAATAGACTTAGATTGATTTGTGGTAAGTTTTATTTTTTCTAAATGAAGAAAGCAAAATTATATTTTAGAAACCTGTCCTGGCTGTAAAGTAGAACTTTATACCACATGAACTTTAGTAGAACTTTATACTCTGCATGAATAATGTTACAGGAAAAAAGTTCAGAAATAGCAAAGGTCCTTTGCTTTTATAACTCAAAGTCATAGGGATATTTTTCATTATTTCCCTTAGAAAATCCAGAGTTATTGTCTTGTATTCTCCTCACCCTAAAGAAAAAATTACTAATTCATGAATTCCACAGTTTAAAATAAGAATGTAAAAACACAATTTCACTTCTGAAGTGTAAGTCCTACAAAACATGATTCACTGATATGACAACACTGACTGTATGATTTGGCTTCAGGTTAAAGGAATATACTCACCACATTTTGTTTAAATTTTTTAAACATCAATTTGCTTTCTACAATGCCATCACAAGTAAAAGAATAATATTCTTTTTCAAGTCATAAGGACATGTACTGGGCCCTACATTCTTGTGAAAAAACTAGAATATTGTTAAAGAAGTTTTGAAAAATCCATAATTATGGCCTAAAAATATAGCGTGAAATCATCAAAATGTAATGACATGAATGAATGAATGAATGAATGAATGAATGAATGAATGAATGAATGAATGAATATGGGTTTGGTCAACCAAAATAGTTTTGCCTCAATATCTTAAGTTGTGGGGGTTTTTCTTTCCTCTTACTATGTAAGGTTCCCAAGAATTTATTCTCAAGTCATACTGAGAAAAAAAAATAAATTCAAAACACCAGAATATTTATTTTTGTATGTTTAAAAAAACCTTAGGACCTATCTTTTGAAATTATTAATTTCCAAATTAAAAACTTAAGTTCATCAGTAGATCTCCAAACAAATCTGAATCTGTTGTTTGCTACATGACTTTACATTCCTTTATGCATAATGCATTTCCCTCATATTTTCTTGAACATTTATAAGAGGTTTGTTTTTTTTTTTCTGTTGACCATTATTTATAAGAACCCATGTTCAGTTAAATATGCTGCTCTATAGATGCTCTTTTCTCCCTCCATCATTTTACCATACTAAATATGAGATAATGGAGGAATATGTTAAACACTGTAGCACATGAATATCAGCACTTTTATAATCGAGGTGAAATTTTAATGAGCATTGGACATTTTATAAAGAAGGAAAATTTTTCTTCCGAATTCATGGAGAAGACCATTAAAATTGTACTCACTGTATATTCTTGCACTGTTAAATTTGTGTCATATTTTAATTTGATAAACTGATGTAATACTATTTTCTGACCCTGGGATTTTGCATTTAATACACATTCAGAAACATGTAGAAATAAAGCTCACAAGATACTTTAAAGTAGAACTAGTCATAAAGGTGTGGTCAGCCCATACTGGATGTTTTATAAACTCTACCAATTTCAGTTTCATTATTGTTGCTGTTTCCTGTTCAGTGTCTTGAACTATCTGGATGGACAACTACAGATTTTCTTTTCCTTTTCTCTGCTGCAGGTGGAGAAAAGGTATTCTATGTAATTTTATTCTTTTATCCAAAATATAATCAAATTGCATCATTTCCCAATTTTCTAAGAATTTTCATGTCAAGTCCAAAACCTTGCTGAAAGTGGTTTTAGGTTATTAAACTTAAATATCCATCCCTGATTTTTTTTTTTATTATAAATATGGAAAAGTAAAAGTTAAGTTGCAGTTATTTTTTTAGGCATCAGATGTCAAAATATTTTGTTTCATACTTTATTTATTTTTAATTTTTTTTAAAGCTGATGTTCTATATTTAGATGATCATGTTCAACACAGTTGTGCACAGCATGAAAAATACAGCAAATAAGGAAAAAAATAAAGTATGTATTGGAAAAATAGATTACCTTCTTTACATTTTTTTTTATATATGAAGCATACTTTTCCTTGCCTTTTAAATGGAGGATTTTAGGTCAGATTTTTTAGGTCAGTTCCTCTCTAAGTGTAATAAATGCTGTTTCAATGTTTACCTCCTAGACCAGACTTTCTTCTACTGATTTTCATAGATTATTGATATGGTCCCTTGTTACTGTATAATAAAAATTTTAAATAATGATTCAAGAACAAACTACATAATTGACCACTGACAAGTAATGCACAAAAATTTCAGTATAAAATAAAACTGTGATTTGTATATGATAATCTATCACAATTTTAATTAATTATTTAGTCAATCTTATTTTCAGGAATTCTGAGAGCTACATCTCTAAATGTCTCCAAAAGAAGTTCTCAATACTTAGTACTTCAGCAAAGTCCTATTTTATTTTTTGTTTCAGATACATGATACTCCTTAGGGGTATGTTCAGTTACTTTTCCAGTTTTCGTGACATCTACAGTCAGAAGTTGTTTCAGGCTGAAAACAGATGGTATTTTTTCTCTTATGTAATGTCCTTACCTGAAAGATGCAGAATGTGCCGCATGAAAGTCTTATTTCAGATGCCATTCCTCTTCAAAGCCTGTGTAAATTCCACCCAATTTCTCCTTACAGAGAAAATTATATTCAGTTTCTATAACCTTTAATTAAAATAAATTAGCCATACACTTAGCTTCATTGTTGTGTGAAGTTTATTTCTCATTGTCAACATTTGAAAGAAATGAATGTCGGAAATTTGGCCCAAAAAGTAGTCTGTTGTTTTGCCAGTATCCAGGTATGTGTTTTTTCTTTCTGCCAAGTGAATAACAATCACTTTGAATAAAAATATTGTGTTAATTCAAAAGAACCAGGAAAACACTGACTTTTGCTTCCAACTCTAAGATTAATGATTGGAGCACATACAACTTCAGGATCAGTGTGCCAGTTTTTTACACTTTATATAGAAGGCAGAAATATCACACAACCTAAACTAAGTATGGCAGGAGTAAGTACTCTAATACGAATGTGTTTGAGATAATTCCACAGTATTCCATCAGAAAAAAAACTTTTTAAAGGGCACATTTGGTTGGTTTGTGTAAAATTTGCTAAAAGGTCACGAAGAGCTTGTCTTTCTTAAGGTAAGGACTGCTATATATACTTAAACAAATAGGCTTAATGTTCCTAAATAATTAATTTTAAATTTCCGACAACCTAAAAATTTTAATGCTCAATTTTTATTGTTTATTAAAGATATAATATATCTCTGCAGTTAATGTTTTTTTAACACATCTGTACCCTGGGATTAGCATGATCATTCCTTGGCAGACATTTATACCAGCAGTGCTAGTTGTAAAGAACATCCCAGTCCATCTCTTATATTTCCATTTGAAAATAATTGCATTATTTTATTTGCACATATTTATATGTTTTCAAAGCTTTGTCATTAATGAGAACTATTATGAACTCAGTTATATAAGTGGGGAAAAAAAAGATAATATTTCAGACTCATAAGCCCTTCTTCAAACTTCAAACCAACTGCAAGCTTTTCCTTTAAATGACACAAAATTATGTAGATTAAGTAAAAGGAGATGTGGTTTGTGTGCCATAGGATTATATTAACATATAAATAGCTGAGTTTTGTAAAAGTTCATTTTCATATGTAAGAATGTTATGGCAAAAAGACTTGTGAATGCATGTGCATCAATCAAGCCTCAATTGCAATAGATTTGAAATCCCACATTAAGCTGGAAAAATTATTTATATGAAGAAGTAATCTTTATTATTCAGTATTGACTTCAAGAACATTATCAGCATGATACCAAACTAGCATGGAGAAGTAAGAAATCAAAACTGTTTGAAATATTTCTATAAAGTCTAGGTGTCTGAAGTTTTCCTGATTAATGTCTATTTGCTAGGAAACTGTATAAATGAAAAAAATAAATGCAGAAAGGGCCTCCTTTGAAACAACTCCAATATTTATGAAAAAAAAAAAAAAAAAGAAACAGCTGTGGAAAAAGAAAAAAAATTCTAAAATAAAAGTGTAATTTTAAAATTTATTAGTTTTAAAAGTGTTTTAGATTGTTATCAATGTTTGCGAATATCACAAGCATTTCATAGATGTCTTCATGGAGAGGCTTTGAAGCCTGTGAGATTATCTAGCAGCACAAAACTAGCATGTCTAAAGTGCATTTGGAGGCCATAAGACTTCCATAATTTCAAGATGGATTGAAATCAAAATCTAAAAAAATGGAAATAGTTATATTTCTGGAGCAATATTTATGAATAATTGCACCTATTCACCAGAGGAAATAAAAAAAGCTAATGTAAATACACACAGAAATCTCTTTCTTGTCCTCTTCAGAACCACTAGTAGACTTCCACAGAAATTTCCATGAGATGTGTTAATGTTGGATTTGTCCCATGACTTCTTGTTACCTCTACAGAGCTAGATATTGTTAGACAGGCATTTTTCTACAACTTCAGATCAAAAATTACATTTTTAGAAAACATCCTATGTGCCAGAGGTCAAAATATAAAGTTGTCTCTGTGAGTCATAGTTTATTTTATGACAGAAGGATCAGCACATTTATTTTCTAGATACAGGTAAGACTGAAAAAGGACTAAGATTGCAGCACCTTAAGGGTGTTTTTTCTGTATAATTTATGATATTGGAAAGGAGAAGGCTTTTTTTGCATTTTAAAAGTAAAATTTAGAAATATGCAGATACAAATCCTTGATTTTACAAGAATAGCTATCTCAACAAAGTATAGAGGGCTTTTTTTTCCTTTAACCTTTTTGATTTAGGGTTTTTTTTTTGTCTGAGAAACTTTAAAATTGGTGTTTTATTTCTGCTCTTCTAAAACAAAGTTCAAAGAACAGGGACATGTCTCATTGAAATTTAGATATTTGTAAAATTGTTAGGGAAATATCAATTACTGGGATTATATAACATTTTCATACTGCTTTTCTGCAAAATTGACTTCTTTGCTTCTTCTAAAGTCAGCCTTTCAGGGAACTTAATTTAGGAAACAGTGCTTTCAGAACTATGCAAAACTTGTTCCAAATAGATCTCCAAGCATAACAAACTTTAACACAACAATTTGTCTTCACTTGTGTGAGGAACAAACTTCATTTTGATTTTTTTATCAACATTGTTGGAAGATTACCCGAGGTACAAAGAGGACACAAGCCATGTCCAGGAGGCAGCATGGAGAAGATGGAGGAGAGCTCTGCATCTGGGGAGGCTTCACCTGACAGACATTTCAGGTCTCACATGGAACAGGCAGCCAGTATCTACGAGGGGGAGCAGAGCGCCAAGGACATTGTGTCCTCTAGAAAGATTCTCCAGTTGGGTGGCAAAAGTTCTCCACCAATGGACTGCTGTCAAACCTTTGGCTGGCTGATGGTCTCCTGCCAGTGAACACTTTGGGAGGTATAAAAGACTTGGGTATAAAAGTAACTGCATCTCGAGCTATGGGCCTCACTCGCTTGCTCTCTCTCCCTCTTGCTGGACGCTGCTGGACACTTGGCTGGACATCTGCTAACTTTGCTTTGACCACCCCTGAGTCTTGTGCCTAGCCAGTGTCCTGTCCTGCCAATCCATTCCCCTGGCCTGCTCCATCCACTCCCTGTCCTGCCTCTCTGCATTGCTGTCCGCCTCCAGCCCTGCTTGGTCGATCCTGCCCGCCGTGGCGACCCCACGACCCTGTCCAGGGCCCTGCACACCCTGCCCAAGCACCCACTCACTGCGTGTCCAGCCACCCACTGCAGCGGGAGCTGTGCCTTTGGAGCTGGGCTCGCCAAGGGCAGCATGCACACATGCCCTGCTGCTTGGATGTTGACTGCACATTCTGAAGTTCTGGTGGTAATACCCTTTTTTTCTGTCTCTCCCCCCTCTCTATCCTTCTCTCTCTCCATTCTTTTTCCTTCTCCTTCCTCCTTTGCTGTCTTTTCCGTTCTTCTTTACTAGGGCAACATACTTTTTGTTAGCAATAAATGGTTCTCAAATATAATCTTTGCCTTGTTTGTCTTTATTTTTTCCTAGAACATCTGCTTTAAAAGAACCCCCTGCAGTTTGAGGAAAGAACCCATGGCAGAATGTCACACAGTGACAACTTGTGTGCTGGTTTTGTCTGAGGTAATTTTCTTCACAGTGGCTGGTATGAGGCTGTGTTTTGGATTTGTGTTCAGCACAGGGTTGATAACATAAAGATATTTGCGTTATTGTTTGGCAGAGCCTACACAGAGACAAGGTTTTCCTGCTTTTTCTATTATCATGCTGGTGAGGAAGCTGGGGATACATGGGAGGCTGGGAGGAGACACAGTCAGGACAGGTGACCCAAACTGACCAAAGGGATTTTCCAGACCATGTGAGATCATGCTCAGAATACAGAGTAGGGCAAAGAAAAAGGAACGGAGGGACAGTTTAAATGAAGGTGTTTGTCTTCCCGAGTGACCATGACATGGGATGGGGATCTGATGTCCTGGAGACGGCTAAACACCTGCCTGCCCATGGCAAGCAGTGAATGGACTCCTTGTTTTGTTTCAATTGTGTTTCTTTTGCTTTCTCTATTAAACTGTCTTTGTCTCAACCTATGAGTTTTCTTGCTTTTACCCTTTTGATTCTCTTGCTGATTCTGCTAGTGGAGGAGTGAGCCAACAGCTGTGTGGGGATTGGCAGCTGGCTGGTGTTAAACCACAACTTCATATTGAGGCAATCTGTCCTACTTAAGATCTAGAACTCTGTTAGCTGTTAGAAATATCAAAACAACTGGATCCATGTAATTACAGATTCATCTCCTGGGTTCACTCCTACTTTAATAACAACCTAGAAGTTGTTATGCATTACCCCTCAGAACAAGTCAGTTTTATTTTGTGCCTTTTCCCTCAATGTTGAACAAAATATTCATTATTCAGCAGACTGGAAAACAAACTTCATGAAGGAATGAAAAAAAAGGAAAGAAAACTTTCTGGGATTTTCTGGAGCAGTTTCAAATCCTCTGAACATAATGAGAGCTTGTTCCACTGACTTTAAAAATTCTTTTCATTCAGTATAGTCATTATAGACTACAAAAGGCCCCCTTATTTGAATAGTTAAAAAGAAGACAAGAAAAAACTACAGACTGAAAGCCAAGGTTGTATATACTCTAAGTGTGAAAAGACACATCCTTTTTAAAAGGATGATTAACCTTTGGTGTAAATAATTACAATGGATTCTCTTTACCAGCATAGACTGTGTGACAAATTTTAATGAAATGTTATCTTGAAATCATCTACAAGTGGAAATTAATGAGAGAAAGGAATTTATGTACTTCACTGTTGCCATTTTTACAATGCCTGTTTGGCAAAGAAAATGTACTAAAGAAAACTTTAATGTGTTGTATCTTAATATGTTTCTAAAGCACAATAAAATCCATTTCACAGCAGCACTCTTATAGCAAAAGAGTGTTCTTTTGGAGAACAATTGAGACTAAATAGTGGCCTGTCATTTTACATTTTAATTCATTTCCCATTTATTTCCCTATGTAGAGCTTGGGTTTGTTGTTATTGTTGTTTGGAGTTTTTGGTTTTTTGGTTGGTTTTTTTTTGTGTATGGACAAGTGTTCAATTATTGCAGCCTGTGATAAACCAACTAGGAGACAAATTGTAGCTTTCTAACCTTGAGCTCCTGAGTATATACAACTCTTGGGAAAGAAACTATGAGTACTTTTTATTACCACTGGTATTTTCCTGTGTTTTGCTGCATTCCAACAATATGCCTTGTTAATGCTGTTCCTGGAAATACAGATAAAGTGGTACACTTTTCAAGACATTATAAGGAAAATGCTGCTTTGTTAACATTGCTCATACACTCATCAAGTAGTTCCTTCAGTATTGACAACATTTTGTCGCCACTGTTCTCATTACAGTACTGGTGTGAACTGTGCTGTCTACTGATACTGAGGAGGTGGTTTTTTGGAGGGCAGAGGTATGTTTTGTTTTGTTTTGTTTTGCTTTGTTTTGTTTTGTTTTGTTTTTACTGTATCCCCTCTGATACATATAGTTTTTCTACTCTGACACCTCTAGTCTATGTTTTTGCATGATATAGCTTTTTAACTAATTTACTTTTGTCTGATATGGCTAGGGACTCTCTGTCTTTTGAACCAAGACACTCAGGAACTTCTGACTGGTTGAATAAACTCATTTGCAATGAATCCTTTAAAAAAATATTGACACTATCTTGTAACTGGAAAATATCTAAATATCTTCATACAAAACTAATAACTAATTTTACCCTCATAAGAGATCTGATCACTTCTGTGTTTTATAAAACTCAGCTGCCTAAAGCCCTCTCTTTGTACAAAAATCTTGGGTTCCCAGTCTTTTTTCCTTGAAAATCTAATTAACAGTATTCTTTTAAATAAGAAGATTACTTTCTGTGAGTAATTAACTGAAATTCAGTCTGCTTTAAACTTTTCAATATAGCAATGAATATTTATAAACTTAATAGAACTTCACCCTGGTAGGCAATCCCTTTAATCTTATTTGAAGCAGCATGGGGCCCAAGTCTCACTGGATTAACATCATATTTTCTTTTGGCACAAACACAAAAAAAATAATTTCCTTGAAATGAAATATTTGACCAACTGTTATCCAAATCTATGACAGTTCAAAGTCTGTGTCAGTAAAACTAGAGTGTATATATCCATATTATCTTTGGCTTCATGCTGTGATTCAACAATGTTCTCTCAAGCTCATATGCTCTTTTCTGCACCATTAGCACCTGCTGGCTTGCAAATATCAATCAGGAAATGAGAGGTACAGTAACTTTGGTCTTAAAATGTAAGCCAAATAGGGTAGAGGTCTGCTCCAGTGGGGAAAAAAAAGAAAATAAATAAAAGTAAAGCAGATATCCAGGAAGCAAATATGTCAGCTGGAATAAAACCAAAGAAATATTTTCAGTGTTGAATTTCGTCTCTAATTTTGCTTGATCTCTTGCATGAGAAAAGTCATTATTATGAAATTGCTTTTGAAGTAAAATCTGGTTTACATTCACAAAACAAATGGATACTGCGAACAATTTTCTAGTAATTTCTATAGTATTGTCTCATATGCAAAATACCTGAGAGCTGGTTTTAGAGCTGGGGTTTTATTAGCTTTTCCTCTTATTAGCTCTGCCACATGATCTGTGCTTGAAGAATTGTCTCCACTAATTTCACTGGTTTAGAATGTTTACTGGATGAACTCTTTGTTGTCCTCCAACTCTGTGTTTCTCACTTGTCTGAGCCTATTCCTCAAGACTTTGTTTTCCTACGTCCTTGTAGTCTGCAGTCTTTCTTCAGTATTTTCATTGGGGCCAAAGACATCTTTGTGAAAAATGTGCTCTCTTTAATGAACTCTCTTAGATTTGTAGGTGATTTGACAGTAGCCGTCTGTCAAGAATACAGACATACTGCAGCTTGATTGTTCTAGCATAAAAAAGAAAAAAAGCAGAATCCAGATCTTTAGGATTTTACTATAGTTCTATTTTGTGTAATAGGTTATTTCAATGTAAAGGAATTTTCAAGAGTAACAGAGCAAACAAAAGGCACTCATTTCTCTCTGTGAGAAGGGGTTGTTTTAGGTGATGCCTGTTCCCAATGGATCTGCACATATTCTGCAGGTCTGATGCATACAGAATAATGTCATTCTTGGTGCACAATCTGGTGTTGTTTCAGAGATACAGCAGAATCAGTGGTCTTGTAAACAGTTTGAAACTGAAAAAAAATCTCAAATGGGTAATGAGGTGACACAGCCTTGACCAAAACTTTTGCAAACTCCGAGTACATAAGGCAGAATACTGTGCAAAAATGTAGCTGATGAGGACAGGCTAACAGGGCTAGAAAGGGATGGATACAAAACCAAGAATAATTCTAGTAAAATTAGAAACAACATGTAGTACTTTCACTCTATGGGTTGTTACAAAACATTTGTCATGAAAAGTAGACACCACTTGACCTCAATTAGAGACATACGTCTACAAGCACAGTGCTGTACACAACTGTATACATGATACTGGCAATCACCAGAAATACCTGATTTCATCTTTGCATTAAACTGCAGTTGTCAAATGGAAGACAAGCTGTTTTTTTGTTTTGGTATTCTAGTGGATTTTATGACAAGCTTCTGTCAAGGGTACATATCCTTTTTCAGTTAGTACTGTGCAACTCTAAAGGTTTGTCTTCCCACAGAAAACAAACTAACTGAAATGTAGGACATTTGACATGTTCTGTTGAAAAGCCACGTTCTCTTCTGAAAAGCCTGAATTCAGTAGTGTTTCAGCAATCCCTGAAGAAAGAATACTTGCAAGTGGAATTACACTGCTACTATCTTTGCAACTCTTAAATGGTAGTCAGTGTTAATGCCATACTATACAAATTCTCCATTATGCAACCAATACTAAATTTTAATTTGAAAAACAACTTTGTGAAATACAAACTCCAGAGGATTTTTGCTTCTTGATGTGATCAGCATATGATGCTCACCTCATCACCACCAGAAGTTGGACTCAGTGGTCCTCATAGGCCCTTTCCAATTCAGGATTCTATGATTCTATCATTTCTATCATCTCTGGATGTGGCTGAGTAGAGATTTTCAAGAAAATGTGCAGGGAAAGAAAAGCTGATTTTAAGTTTATGCTGCTTTTGTAACATCGCATACAATGTCATTTCTTCCAATATCTCATCTTCCAGGTGGGAGGTGTACGGTTAAAGGATTTTTTCCTTATTCTTTCATCCTTTCCTCTTGCTGCAGGTCACAAGGGAGAAAAAGGAATAATGCATAGGAACATCACATGTTACCCAAGATGTCCTTTGTGGCTTCTGCATTATAAAAAAAACCTATCCAAACCACAGTCCTTGGTTGCCTGGTTGCCATCAAGAATATATTGGTTCTAATTTGGTGATAAAGAGGATAGAAAGTAGAAAAACAGCTGGATAAATAAAATTAGATTTTAACTGCAAATGGATTTGTGACATTGTATGAGATATTATTCACATTGCAACACCAAGCAACATTTATGTGCTCACTCGCTATTTAGTTAATTCATTATTTAGTTAATTTAATACAGAAACTTTTTTTTCCCTGACAGATCAAGATTAAATATTTAAAATATGGTAGTCTATGAGATTTTTCTTTTTTTTCAGATACACAAATAAAAAAAATTGTTAGCTACCTTTTTTATACTAGTGCAACACAGATTTCTCTGATATGCAGGGGATTTTCTCTGCTGTTAATGTGAAGAGCTATCATTTCAGATCTTGACTTGTAAAGGTGGAACTTTCCATCCAACCAGAGGTTATACTCCCATGTTATTTTTTTCTTGGAAATTACACCTCTTTTCTAAAAAAAAAATAAAAAATTAAATAATAATAAAAAAGTTGATGCAAGTTTATTTTGCAATTATTTTAAATGTATTATTTTCCAATCCCTGTTCATGACTAAAAACAATGACTCTCACACAGACCCTCTGAAAATACTTTTGGCATAAAAAGTCATTGGTCTTCAAGACCTTTAAATGCAACATTTCAGCTTTCAGAAATTGGACTTTGATAACAAAATTAAAATTATTTGAGAAAAATTAGCTAGTGCCCCTAGCTGGAATTATTGTCAAATGATTCCTTGACAGGTATTCTTCCTGATACATTACCTTAACATGCAATCAGAATTTTACCTAAAGGATAACTAACATTAAATTCACACTACATGTCACCCAAAACTAAAGAGAATCTCAGAAAAAAAAAAAAACCAAAAAAACACAAATTTGTGCATTTTATTTTTCTTATTGCACACTTTTCTCCAGGCTAGATTTCAAAATCTTGCTCTAAATATTGAAGGTGTAAAGCTTTTCATAATTTAAAAAGTACTTAAAAAATGTAAAAGGCATACTGAGATGTGTTATTCCCACGAGCCACCATAAAGTTTCCCGCTGTTCTCTGGGTCTAGGGTAGTTCTGTTTGCAGCCGTATTGAAGAGAGAAGTCAGAATTATCCTTCCTAATCTTCCTAATATCCATAAAGTTCAGAGTCTCATTTGTAATGAGCAAGTGACATGAACCAATAATTAGAATGCCCTCAAACACTTCCAAGGAGATGTTTGAAACCTCCCTTTAGGAAAGTATGAGTGTTTGCCAATTTTCAGATATACCTGAGTTTTGGTTGATTACAAAGTGATAGTTTCTAAATTGAGTAAGAATGTGCATATATACATTATTTTTTCAGATAAAAAGTAGATAAGAGAAAATGGCCATAATCTGCTGAAATTACTTCTAATTTACCATGATTACAATCAAACTTTTTGATTCTACACTGAAAATCGTTGCTTTCCTAAGAAAGAAAATGCCTTGTTAAATCAAATCTCTTGTTATATGTCCTGATAAAGCAAAGGTCTGTGTCTGGTTATTGTGTTCTGTTGTTTTCTTTCCTTTATCCCATACCATCAAATGTACTAGCTAATACTCAAAAACTAGGTAAACTGATAATACAACAAACTTCCACTACTAATTCCAATATTTTCTACATGCCTACATGCTATAACTGTCCTATTCAAATATTTTTTATTGTTTTCAAGGATAAAGAGGATAAATGTTATTTTTAGCACCCTTTAATGTAATACTTCTATTACTGAATTGTTTTAAACTGGTTGCATAAAGTCCTTTGAGATCTGCATTTTTTTCACCTTTAATCCAAGTGTGTTGTTATCTTCAGTAATCCTTGTTCAATTCCTGTGATAATTCTGACAAGACTATTTCTTTGACTGATGTTTGATTTTGATAGCAACCAGCATGTAATTTTGTTACCAAAAATCTGCACTTTTTATTTCTTACCATTTCTCTAGTGATGTTCACAAACTTATTTCAGGTGCCACAGCGTTTTAAAACTGCCCAGAGGGATGACTGCCATTATTTTCAATTGTCTTTTAAAAGGAAAAATAATTTAATATGAAATAACTCTGTTAGCTCAATGCAATTAATTTTCTATTTTTTTCTATGAGGTACAACAAAGAAACATATAATTTAAAGATAATTCTGAGAATCTTATAATTGTACTAGGTAGATCCTAGAGATATAATTGATCATTATTCTGCTTGGAGTTGCCAAAGTGTTTCAGTCAAACTCTTTTTTAAAATTTTATTTGTGACATTTATTTTTAATATTATTTTATTATATTTTATATTATATTATTATATTTTATTTTTAATATGACATTTTAATTGTTGCTCCATGAATAAAACTAAATGCATAATCTCATCTTTTTATCTATACTGTTATAAAAATTTCTGGGGATTTTCTACAAACAGCTAATTATAGTGCCTATTGTGTTAAAAATGCACTTCTTAATTAAGAATAGTTTCTTAATACTAATAGTTTTCTGAAATGTTATCTAAATTAGAAGCACTAATGTTGTTATGAGTCTTTATTTGAAAACTGTCATAAAGTTGTGTTTAAAAACCTAAAATATTTTTTGCTCTTTATTTACTTACCTGTAAATACGCCTCCAGGCATCCTGAGAAAAAGTTAAGAGGAAAATAAGAGTGTATCTAGAATAGAACAGAAAGTCAAAAAATCTGAATCCTATTTGTACATGATCAAAAAAGTTATACAACAGCAAATCACTTAATTGTTTTTTAAAAGAGAAACAGATCCTCTCTTGTCTGCCTGTGAAGCCTAGGACAAAAGGTCTATTTCTTATTCTGTGCATAAAAAATTGAATCCTAATTTGGGAATATTCTATAAAATCAGATATTATTTTGACAATCTTTACAGGAAATAGTAAGCAAAACCAGATATGGTTATTCCTGAATGGCATTTTCATGTGCCTTCTGATTTCGACTTTTTAAGCATTTCTATAATACGTTGATATTTAAACATTGATATTCTTTTTTTCTTCTTTTTTTTTCTTCTTTTTATGGGACAACTAATAGCCCTGACTTTTTTAGAGTGGCCTCAAGGCCTCTGTTTTAGGATTCCTGTCAAAGGAATTCAAAAGAAGGCAACTTCAGTAAATACTTTGAGGATCTGAGTGATATATGGAAGATCTTCAGCCCAGGAAGAAGAGTTGAAACCTCAAGTACACTCCCCAGTTACAAGCCCTTGTGTTCTGTAGATACCTACCCCATTAAAAGGAGAATTTAAAATTCCAGCAGTTTATGCATGGAAGATATACATCATCTAACACTTCTTAATTAAATTTTCCATTACTGTTACAGTCAGTAATGACCAGGAAAGTACAATATTAGCAGGAAAATTCTGACTGAGGTGGGCCACCTGAAGTGTCTAATAAGGAGTTTATGCATCATTAGCCTTCCTTCAGCTATTTAGATTTCCATATACTTTGAATCAATTTTTATCTTATAAATCCATTGTATATACTTATAACTTGTGGGTTTTTTTTTACTTTAAACAGATTACCAGCTTTTCATTTTTACCATTTTTACTATTTTTCTACAGGTGATGAAAAGGAAAGTTATAATTTTAGCAGAGCACTGTGGTTTTTTACATTTAAATTCAAGTGAGAGCACAGAAATAATGATTTCAGTGAGGCATAATTATATATCAATTTCAAACTGCTATTTTTTAATTTTACAAACTGTATTCTCTTTGCTAATATCATTGATGCACTAGGAAGCACACTTCTGCCTGAGAAGCATATCTAGGGGTGTAGGTTAGACTTCTATTACTCCTGGGCATAGATCCAAAAAGCAGCATAGGCTTTGCTTTCCGAGTGCACCTACCACCATTTGCAGTTCTGAAGTGCGGCATTTTCCATGGATATCATAAATACTCTCACCCCTGAGTAAGTGAATCACAGAATCAGAGATTTGCTGAGACTGGAAGTCACCCCTGGAGGTCATCTGGAAAAACACCCTGGTTAAAACAGGATTAGCTAGAACAGGTTGCTTAGGAACGTGTCTAGTCAAGTTTTGGGGTTTAGGTTTTGAACAACTCAAAGGACAAAAAATCCACATCACTTTGCAATCAATTCCAGTGATCAACTACCCTCATGGTATTTTCTGTCAGAATTTCCACTCTTCCAATTTGTACCCAGAGCTTCGTGTCATGTCATAAGGTACCACTGAGAAGAGCCTGGCTTCATATTCTTTACTCTTTCTATCATATATTCTTTGCAAATTGCATAATGATAGTCCAGATAAAAGGCTAGAAGTTGAGAGCACACACCAGGTAAAAAATACTTTTGTACTTGTTATCTTTCGGTTCTTTTCCTAAATACCTCTCTGACCTCTGTTACAAATGGAAGAATGAGGAGAGAACCACTATTCAATGGAAATTCTTTTATAACTCTATATGTAAGCTGCTCTGGGAAATAAATATACTGCAATGTTATAGATAAAAGCTTGATCATCTGAAGTAAAATCCTGGTTTCTAGTTATGCATTCAAGAGACCAAGTTTTCTGTCTTCATAGAAAGAATGAGTGTGGTCTGATTTTCTTAAAGGTATATAAGTGGATTACTACTTTCATATTGAAAATCAATGAGATGCATCTATCTAAGTAATTTAATGTTTTTTACACATTCATTCTGTCATTTCAACATTTAACTTTGAATAGTATGATGTTTTTGTTCAGTGTATTCAATATCTTCAGTAGTAGAGGGAATGAAAACAAAAATGTTCAAGCTTGAGGAAAGACATCAGAAAGTTTTGTCTGAACCAGCCAAATTTGCATTAGTTCCAGAGTGTCATAGATACAGGTTTCATTTTGAGAAACATAGAAGGAGGAAGGTAAAAATCACTCAGACTGTCAAATTTCTCTTTCAGATTATATTTTACTCTGACCAGTACAATGGTATCATTAAATGGAAAGAAATAACAATGGTTAAGTGTGAATTAACTATAAAAAAAATATCAAAACTCTTTCTGTAAAAGATCAGATGGAGAATTATGTGAATATGTAAATTTGTTCTTCAGTCTAGAGCTAATTGTTCACTTTAGAGTCTCAGTGATGGGAGAGGATCATAGGATCATAGAATCATAGAATGACCTGATTTAGGAGGAACCTTAAATATCATCTAGCTCCAGCCCCTCCACCATGAACAGGAACACCTTTCCCTAGACAAGATTGCTCAGGGCTCCATCCAGCCTGGCCTTGAGTGTCCTCTGGGATGAAGCATCCACAATTTGGGCAACCTGTTCCAATGCCTCACCACCCTCACAGTCAGTTCCTCCTAATAATAACTAATATCTCTTTCAGTTTGAATTCATTCACCCTATTCCTGTCACTACATACTCTTGTAAAAAGTCCCTCTCCTTCCTTCTTGACCAAGCAGATGAACAAATATCCGTAAAAGCATGTCTAAGTAATAAAAAAAAAAACATACCTACATAAAGAAAACATGCCTAAGTAAAGGAAACATGCACAAAAATCATGCTGATAGTGAGATGGCTGTATGTGAATTTAATACGTAAACACACTTTGTCCATGACAAGTCCTCTCATAGTCATCCCTGACTTTAGTTGTATAGGAAAAAGTGTGAGCCTAATAAGGAAATATTTGAAATAATTTAAATACCCTTCAATAAAATTTTCTATTCTAGGATTTTTTTCCCCAGTAGAATAAAGCTGTAAGTCTTTGTTCTTTATTCCATTTAGCTGCAAGACTAGATAGAGGAAATGTGGTTTTTGACCCTTCTTATGTGTTGGCACATTTTAATACGTTTCAGCAGTAATAAGACATTATTGTTATTCTCTGTATCAGCGTCATTTTTACAGTCAGGTTTTCTGACTGAGTGAATAATTTTTGATTTTCTTAGTAAGATCTTTTTAATTATTCTCTCACATTACTCATCATTTTTGTATCTTTCAATTGCAAAATAATATTCTGTAATTTAGAATGTATTTTTAAATTAATTTCTTTTTTCCAGTGTTAATTGTCAATATATCATTCTATATAGTTTCTTTCAGGCATACTACCAATGCAGTGTTGTAGCTTTGATGAAATGTTGCATATTTGTTTTGCTGTTGGGAGTTATTTATCTATCTAAAGCAATCTAATGGGTCTGGTTACAGGTTTTTTTTTTTTACCTCAGACTGTTTCATATTTATGTGATGCTGAGAATACACCTTTCTTTTCTAACTTGTGTACTTATTATACTTATCTATTATAATATATATTATATTATATCTTAATATTTATATAAAATATATAATTATATTGTTATATTACAATATATTACATTATACTTATAACCTGAGTACTTTTAAAGTACTGTGTGTCCTTCCTCCTTCAAGAACTAAAATAATCTGGGTAGTTTGCCTTGGAGTATGTTGGTCTGCCTTCAAGTTGATACCATGCACATTTACAGTGCAAGTTGCTGAGACATTTAAAGTGGTTACTGTTATCCAATGTCCTTGTCCTTCATGATTAAATTTTGAAAGTCACATTTGTTTCATCTTTTTTGATGAAAAGAGTTATCAGCAAAATGAGATTGGTACACAACTTAAACATCTCTTTCTAGTACCCCTACGGGGATGTGATGGATGTCATTATGCGTGTCTGAAATGTGCATTCTCTGCATTTTTCCCTGATACTTCTACAGACTGCTATTAATAGAAAAATGCAATTTATAAATCCTGCCGGGTTTCCAATTGCTAGGTGAAATCTAAGTTTTTTGACGTAATAACTCCAGTACTTTTTAATTAAGATAGTAAATACTTCTCTGTCAATAAGTTATTTTTTACACATTTCTTTTATTGTATATGGCTCATTAATCACTTTATTTAGAAGCCTTTGTATTTTTTCTCCATGTCCTATTATTTTAGATTTTTATTAGACTGAAGAATACGTTATGCTAATGTATTTTTCCATTTCTGATTTAGCTGCTGTCAGTAAAATCAATTGTTTCAATTTTTAATATCTGTATAGAATGGAATTAATATTAAAGTAATGCCTTCTTTGCAGCAAAAGTTGATATCCAATTACTGTCATTTTCTTCAACATGAATGTCAAATTGGTTGGGGCTTTAGGTTTCTGGCAAAAAAATTCTCAGTATTACCTTTCCTTAAATTCTTTCAAACTGTACTATGTATATTTACATACAAAATAATGTCATAGCTTTGTATCTTTAACTCTAGCCCCTGACCTAAAACAAAACAAATGGCAGGCATATAATATGTTCTGAACTCATCTGTCCTTTCCTAAGTGTTTACTGTGATGTGAATTTTAGAACTGGATTCCTTCCACTCAACTCCTGTTCTCTTCATCTCCTTAGAAGTCAGAAGTTAATGATTTTTTTTCCTGATAAAATTCCTTATTTTTTCATAAAGCTTTCCAGCTTTATCCAAAATGTACATAAAAAACCAGTGACCTTTCCTTGTTTGTGTAATTTTTAGCATTCCTGAAAGATCAAGTCTTCCCTCCTTTTCTTCTCTACAGTGATTGTGATATAGATGGTTATTCGGCTTTACATCAGCTTCAGCTTTTACAGTTCAGTGTAAAGAAAGATCTTAAATACATCAGCATCATGGCATCATGTAACATAAATCTGTACCTCTCATGCTTATCTTGCCAAAAGGAATTACCTTTTTCTGACAAAAATAAACTCAAAACAAAAGATGATGCTTATAATGCGTCACTCTATTAAGGAACGGCTGGGAAGAGACGACACAGACTCTCATGGAGTCAGAACAGGAGAATTTCTCTAGATTATTGCTTCAGGTCTCTTTATGGACCGATATGTGGAAAGTACAGAAAGGAAACTTTTATTGGTTAGTAAACTGCTACATCACCATCATTGGTCAGTGGGGCACAACACCCCTCTGACTTTCTCTTGCAAAGAAAACAAGGGATAGAAAACAACATCTGCAAGGCTGTTTTCTGTCCCTGAGGATTGTTTTAATTCTTTCTCATGTTTTTCCCAGACTACTTTCTCAGGCAAGACTGAGGAGCTATGTGGCCTGTAATTTCTACAGGCACTCTGGTTCAGATTTAGCATTCATATATAATGGTTTAAGTGTAGATTCTTCTCAGGATTTAAATGTTTCAACCTGATCAGGACTAGAACTTTCATGTTGAGCCATGCCTTTGGTATGAGGACACAACTGTAAATAAAGTGTGCTGTGTCTCCATCAAGTAAAAAGCCATTTTGTCTAGTTCTCAGACCAAATGAAGAAGAGGCTTGTTTTTCAAGTAATTCATTTTTTTCAAAGGTGCTTCACAAAGGAAACTATGGTTCACAATTATGTACATTAGTGCTTTGTAACAAAAAGGTGATTGAATTGGAATTCATATTCATGAAAAGATGAACAAATTCATAGGTACACAAAGAAAGACACAGACATAGGCAATGTATCAGGTTCAAACTTCATTGGAATCAAAGATTTCTCAGCTTTATTCCAGTGACATTGACAATTTTTAGTACTATATTTAACCCCATGTACATTGGAGAAACAGCATGAAAAAAAAATGCAAAATTGCTTTTAGAAAATCATCTCAGTTATGAATTACATATGCTTCTTGTGCAGTGTCCCCAAAGTGTCTACATTAATCCTATAATACAGAAATGTCTAATTAGAACAAATTTGATAAGCAGTTATCTGCACTAAACATATGTGTCACCATTCTTTGTACAAGTAAATCTATTATTTCTAAATGAAATCAGACCCATTAGATCAGAAAGGCTTACTGAAATAGAACTTTCTTCATTACTAAGCAAAATTGGGGATTTCTGTTTCAGAAGGCAGCCCTCATATAATTTCAAAGTAAATGACAGTAATAGACATAATTAGCACTATAAAGTGTTCAAGAGTCTTGAGGAAATTAGTATGTGTTGAGTTTGAATGGACAAGATTACTTCTTAGGTATTGCAAATATGTATTAAGTATATTAGCGTTTTACACAGGCTTACAGAGAAATAGACAGCATAAGAAGCAACACTCTGGGAAATGAATCTGAATAGATTGCAAAACTCTTTATGTGATTAGACTGCTTCAAATTTGCTTTTGTCCCTGGATCTTTATGTAGTTGTGAAACATTATCAGTCATGGAAGGATCTGTAAAACAGGCCTCAATGACATCGTTGTTAAATGGATTTTTATATAGCACTCATTATGTGTGACAGAAACAGTTTAACAGTTGAAAAAAGGGGCCTTTATTCACCACTTTTCATTCTTTTTTTTGACTGCTAGATTTTGGATATCTACATGTCTTAGTTATTTCCATGGACAATAAAGAATAATGCTATTTCACCAAAACCTGTGTTGGCTCCTGGTTAGTGATTCAGTATTTGTCCAGCCAATTTGTGAGAATATTAACCAGTTTAAGCAGATAAATTATATGTTCCTCATATTTTTTTGATTAACTATATTATCTTACAAGTAATATTCATATAAGGCATGATAAACTCAGATGATGAAGCTTGGAATTCAACAAAACCTTACCTGCAGTCCTTCTTAATGAGACACAGAGGGGCAAACTAAGGCAAAGTAAAGGTGATTTTGAATTTTCCCAGCTGCCCATTTAGGTTTAACCAGTAACATGGTTCATTCTGTTTCCTTGGGTCCTGTCGCTGGTCACTAGAAGGAAGAGATCAGTGCCTGCCCCTCCTCTTCCCTTTGTGAGGAAGTTGAAAACCGCTTTAGACTGCTATAAGCTCTCCTCTCAGTCTTCCCTTCTCCAGGCTGAACAAACCAAATGAACTCAGCCATTCCTCATACAGCTTCCCCCCCAGATGCTTCACTTATTTTCATGACCCTCTTTTGGATGCTCCCCGATTGCTTTAAATCCTTCTTATACTGTGGCGCCCAAAACTGCTCCCAGCACTGGAGATGAGGCTGCCCCAGCTCAGAGCAGAGCGGGACAATCCCCTCCCTTGCCCGGCTGTGATGCTGTGCCTGATGCACCCCAGGACAGAGCTGGCCCTCCTGGCTGCCAGAGACCACATGAGCCCCTAGAATACTCTCTCTAGGCATTTAGCCTATTTTCTCATAGTTTTTCTCACAGTTTTGCTCAGACTGAAACAATACTTTTTTTACACACAAAAAATTCCTTTTCCTCCCTCACATCTATGATCAATGAAGTTCCTATTTTCATTTCTGGATTCTGCTCTATTTTTATTCCAATAATTTGAAGAAAAAAAAGGGAAAAAAGGAAAAAAATAGCCAAAAATCAAAAAAAACCACAAAACACCACCCCAAACAAAATTTCACAAACATCAGCCAAGCAAAGCTGAGTGATATTGATGTGTATTTTGGTGGAAACAACTAAACCCCAAATATCTGATGTTATGTTTCAGTGAGCATGTAAGCAATCAGATTATAAAAAAAAAAAAAAAAAAAAAAAACAACCTTACTATTTATTCTGTATAACTTTTGTGCTTCTTAAAATTTGAAGTCTTTTTTCTGCAGTGACTGAACACGTTTGAAAAAAGTCAAGAGTGTTGTGCATGTAGATGTCTAGGAAAAGGTCTTGATGTAATTTTTTGAGAGATATATTGGACTATATAAATGTACCAATTGTTGTGAATATTTACCTCCTCTGATATTTAATCCATTTACCTTGATTTTTCAGTTCTGCCTTATTGAACATTTAGTTCTTGCTTCATTTCTATGCATTTTTGAACAAAATCTGTTGCAACATATCATGTTTGCTGCTACACATTTTCACGACTGTTTACAGTATTGTGAGCAGGAATACTGGGTGAGAAATAGTCATATGCTTTCATTTTCACACATATTTTTCAAACATTGCAAATATTTCCAGGATGGATTTACATTATCTCACTTTAAGGGTCTTGGTTTAATTGTGCTGCTTGGTTAATTTAGAGTGCCTCCTTATTTAGTTATTTTGTTCATTAATTTTGCATAGCAGAATATAGTGGCAGAATTTATGGCAATTGAGATTAGGTGTCTTGATTTCAATTTAGTTTGTTAGAAAACAAAGTATGCTCAAATTACACACAAGAAAATTATATTTAGTCCCCTAAGTTTTTAGATATTGGTTTATTTTTCTATAGCTTTAAATACACTAAAAACCAATGCACTCACTCTTCTATGAATTATGGGCTATTCCCATTCTACAGAATTCCCCTTTTTATTCCTTCTTTATTTTTAATAGAAGATTTTTCTGGATTTATTTATCAGTAATAGCTTAAATCAACTTGGATCCATACCTCTATATTCATAAATTTCCAAAAAGCGTAGAATAGTATCATCCTCTAGTTATGTGTGTTCTTGAGCAGTATAGTAAGTATCTTCAAAGTCCTCTGTCACATGGAAAGGGAGATTGCCTCAGTCCTTGCTGTCTAATTTGTCTGTCAGTACCTCAGAAAATGAGACCCTTGTGCCTGACCAGTCTGTCAGCATCCTGTCAGGGGGAACCTTCTCTGAGCAGTCCTGCTGGATGGGAGAGCAGTTTGCCTGCGTTATTCAGGGACACACCAATAGCATAAAGGAGACCTCTCAGCAGGTCTTCCCACTTTAGGACCTCTCAGTGGATCTTCCACTTTATTTGAGTAGTCTGCCTGCTGCTGGCAACCACCAGCACCTGTGAAGGACTTACACCAACACAATCACACTCCTTTTTAATATAAAATTGTGGCAGGTTAAGTTCAAGGACTGATGCTGATAGTATCTGACTGCAAAAATGTATTCAAAGCAATACATAGATAAATTCTAATCTAATCTAATTGGAATGTGGTTTTTACCCAATAGGTGTCTCCACAGGGGAGAAGACAGGTTCAGCCCATCAACTGATCTCTGTAGCTATGATGGAGCCTTACCTAAGTTTTCCCCATTCTCAACTTACTTTTATACTATTTCTTTATGTTAAGTGGAGCTTGAGTAACTCTAGTCATACATACCTTTGTTACTGATGGGTGTACAGTGAATAAAATACAGAGCACATACCCAGTGAGGGTTGGTTGCACCTTGGAGGCAGGTACCTTTGGGATGCAGGTGTGCATCAATATTACAATTAGGTTATAAAAAAACCAAGTTCCTCTAAGGAGAGCAATTTTGGCCCAGCAGCAAGGCATCTTCTCCTCTCTCCCCTGACTGACAGGTGTTATATGGATTCTCAGCTGCAAAGTACCACCGAGTTGCCCTCCCTGCAAGGATTTCAACAGAGCCTGCTGCGGTGTCCCCACTCTGCTTCACCCTCCATTCCATCCCGCCTAGCAGGTGCTGATGGTTGGAGATTGTGTGCATGGGGAATGGGATACGAGTGAGAATAGATTTTGAGCATGCCAGCAGCATTCCATCCAGGAAGTAGCAACCCCATGGTTTCTGTACCATTATAACTTCTGTTAAGGTGTGAATATAACTCCTCAGTTTCTTCTGATTTTATCCCCAGCCATCTTTCCCCAGCCCCACCACACAGTATTATAACTGATGAAAAATTGGTTTACTCATTCAAAAGTTAAAACCACTTTGACACATACCTTTAACTCAGTAGAAAGGAACAGTGAAATATTATTATAAAGAAAATCCTTAAGGAGGTTTTCTTATAAATGAGCAAATCATCATCCTCAAGATGATTCCGTTCTGACTATGTGGCTATTTTGACTCCTTTATCTACTGTGTCCTCCAGTTTTGCTCACTGGAATTTTCAGCAGAACTTCACTTCTGTGGCAGTTTAAAAAAAAAAAAATCTAATTAAATAGTGCCTGCATTCTGATCACTGAGAAACTTTGATACAGACAGCACAGTAACAGTGTTCAAGTTTGGTTTTCCCCCTATTCATTTGCATTTCCTCTGCCAGAGTTGTAACTTTGCATGCCAAAATATTACTGGAGCTACACAGCTCCACACAGCTACACTGCTTTCCAAGCTTCAACATATCCTTGTTTTTTATTAATGAATACTACTTTTGTTTTGCTATTGTTATTCTAATTAATAAATTAGCCTGTTAATACACCAGTTGACATTTATTTACATTTCATACAAATTCTTATTACAGATCATCTTTTACAATTAAACTAAGGTCAAAGGCACAACTATTGCACAGTTGCTAACACAACAGCAATACCTAAATCCAAGCCCTCAGAGAATCCTCTGAGTATCTAGGCTCTTGTTCACAATTCAATCTTTAGCCAACAATTGAAACTGTAGGATTAGAAAATGAATTTCAGAGCAATTACATTTGAGAAACTGTTAAAATAAAGACATTGGTGAATAGAAGTCTCAGAAGTGTCAGTGAGTTTTGCTCTTTCTACAATTTGACTGAAATGTATTAAATAATAATCTCTGCATATTGAGAGATGAACAATTGAAATAACACTCTTCTAAAATACATTTATGTTAGAAATGAGCAGTCTTTAGAAACTCCATGACTATGGCAATTTTTGATGACCTAACATAAATGCAATAGCACTTTACAGTTAATTTTAAAATTATCTTTTTATTCAGTGCTGATTAAAGAAGATTAAGAAGTTTACGTAACTTCAGTGGTTACTATAAAGTTACATTATCACTAGAAGAACCAGCTTTTATGAACAAATACTACTAGAATCTAGCAATAGCCATAAGTCAGAAATCCTTCTGTGTGGAAACTTCATAAGGAGTAGCCATACAATATCTGAAAACAAATTCTTATTTTAGAATAATGTAGGTGTGCAGCAGTTAATATGACAGAGAAATTTGTTTATGAACATTTCTACCATTGGATTATTTTTTTAAAGTGCTTTCTGAGTTTCTATGTATTTGAATATAATACTCACAAGACAAATAAAATATTCTGTGTTTGAACACTGATCTGGTTTAATTTTATTTTCGCAGGACTGACTAGGATCTTCTTCACTGGTGCTGTAAATAAATTACTTTTTTTTCTATTGCTCTAGCAATGATCATCCTTCAAAATTATGAAAGATAAATAAACATCTAATGCACAAAATGTAATTTTTCTTATACCACTGGAGTTTTGATTCATCTAAATAAAGCAGCTTTCAAGATATTAATATTGCTGAAGTAACTGAAGAGGTACTTCAGAAGGCTCCCTGTCAGTCTTCTCTCACACCTCACTGCTCAATGTCCTTTGAATTGCCACTCAGGGGCTGCCTAACCTCAAACCACCATAGGCCAAATATATCTCTGTATTTCCAATGAAAACTCTTCATCCATAGCTTTACTTGGGACATTGCTAATCCAGTGGTCCTGCAAGTGAAAAGAATTCCCAAGAATTCTGTTTCTTTCCATTACATTTTATTAATGGATTCCAAAAAGCAAATAGCATACTATGACTGCCCAATTTTAAACATCTCTTTACTATTCAACCAGATAAATTAAATGTCCAGAATGCATTATATTTTTTTAATTATATTAATTTTAAACATATTATTCTATATTGTAAGAGGAAACAGATTATTCAAGTAATCAATAATTTGAACTCCCATACCTTCTCTTGTTGATGCAAGTCCCATGGTACTACATGAAATACAGCTACTTCACCTACATCTTTCCTGAGGTCTAATCCAACATGGCAGTTCTAAGTACACAGAACATAGACAGAGAACCACAGAATCATTAAGGTTGCAAATGACCTCTAAAATAATTTACTCCAATACTTTGTCCAGCACTGCCATCCTCACCACGAAACCCTGTCTTCAATGTAAACCTCCCATGGCACAATAAAGTGCTCCCTCTCATTCTGTTAGCTGTTAAGAGGGAGAAAAGACCAACTCCCACCTGTCCAAAACCTCCTTTCAATCACTGCAGAGTGCAATGAGTGCAGAGTGCCTGATCTTTCCTTTCTCAGACGAAACACCCCCAGCTCCCTCAGCTGCCCAGCAAAGGACTTGTGCTCCAGACCCTTCCCCAGTTCCATTGTCCTTCTCTGGACTCACTGCAGCTCCTCAGTGTCCTTCCTCTAGTGAGGGGTCCAGGACTGGGCACAGGATTTGAGGTGTGGCCTCACCAGGGGGACAATCCCTGCCCTGCTCCTGCTGGCCACACTATTGCTGACACAGGCCAGGATGCCCTTGGCCGCCTTGGCCACCTGGGCACAGCTGGCTCATGATCAGCAGCTCTCAGCCAGCACTGCCAGGTCCTTTTCTGCTGGGCAGCTTTCCAACTACTCTGCCCCAACCTGTAGCACTGCCTGGGCTTGTTGTAACCCAAGTGCAGGACTCAGCCCTTTGTCATTTTGAACCCCATACAATTGTCCTGGCATCAGTTAAGCCTATCCAGGTCCCTCTGCAGAGCCTTGCTACCCCACAGCAGATCAACACTCCCACCCAAGCTGCTGTCATCTGAAACTTATTGAGAGTGCCCTCAGTCCTCTTGCCCAGACAGTGAAGATATTTGACAGGATGGCCCTAACACTCTGCCCTGGGGCACACCATTAGTGACTGGATCCCATCTGGATGTAACTCCATCCACCACCACTGTCTGGGCCTGGCCATCCAGACAGTTTTTAACCCAGCTACAAGTGCATCTGTCCAAGCCATGGGAAGCAGGTTTCTCAGGAGAATGCTGTAGGATGCTTTTAGAATAGATGTGAAACAAATGTCAATAGGACACTTGTAATCTATCTTCCTGTCCGATGCCAGATCAACACAACTGTACTTTTTCTAGGATGATATGTGAAGTCTGCTACTCTAATAAATCAAACCTGCAAAGTAGAGGAATTCAACTGTGGATCATAACGTGTGAAAGAAAATAGTGTTATAGCACAAACTAGCAAAAGTCAGGGTCAGAACACGAGGAAAGCTGCCTGTTGTACCAAGCAACCCAGGGATTCTAGTAGACAACAGATATGTTAAATAGCATTATAGAGACAATTCTCATGATTTTGAAGCCCAAATGTACTTAAAAATGTAAGCATGTTATTTTCTCAAAGCATGAGAAAATAACAAAAAAATGTAAAATGTGAAAGCCCACAAGTACTTAAATGCTAAAGATGCCCTGTTTGCTTCTGTCCACTAATAGTGCTGCAGACATGCAGCTTCCTGGCTGCAAACAAGCTTTAAGAAAACCTTGAGCTACAGCTTTATGTTTTAGTTCAGATACCTGGAAAGTTGCAGTGGATACAACTGATCCAGTCTGTGCACAACCTCCTTCGTAGCCATCCTGACATCCCTTGCTCAATGAGTTCAAGTAATGAAATTAAGAAAATGATCCAAACTTTGTTAAGAGCCATTGCATGTGTCTAAAATTTGAGTAAAAATGTTTACACATCTGAACAACAACTGTTGGTAACTGCTGTTGTACAACCTGACCATTAAGCACTGTAAGAGTCTTGAAACACACAGGTTAACTTTACCAACAAAGTTTAAAATCTCCGCCTCACTGCTATGGGTGACTCCGGAATTAGAAGATAAATAGACCAATGTTTTGAGGACCTGCATATTAAATTGATAGGCTTATTCCTGGTGTTTGAGGACTAGCATCTCTTGTAGTTTTAGTCATTGATCTTGAAGCACACAGAGCTAAATTTATCTCTGAGTACAGCAACAGCAACTCTATTGGAATTACAGAAGAGAAATGTATTTGCTAGATGTATTGGGCACATAATCATTAATGTTCAGAGCTATATAGAGTACAAGTACTTACTTTTTTACTGAGAACAGTTTATTCCTCTCAAAACTTATGTAAATAGACCAATTTAATAGCAAATTGCACTTTTCTTTCATGAAATATATCAAAGCTTTATTTAGAAAAACTGTTGAAGTAAATCTAAATTGCCTAACCTGAAATTGTGATACAGCTGATAGCTTTCTTTCAGTTTTATTCAGCCTTTTATTTTCCCATGAATATATTCACTAAAGATAAACCATTATATATTCAAGATCATGGTTTTATGAAAAGACTTTCTTACTGAAGACAATATTTTTCCATTGAAATCAGTTATTAACTGTGCTCAGACTGGTATTATTGAATCTTCTCTTTGCTTTTAGGAAGGTTTCATCCTGTTAATTTAATCATTAATACTCAGTTATCTAAATTTCAGTTGACATATTTACATTTTAATGAAATGACATCACCATTTTTTTCTTGACCTTATGGTATAAAAAGGAAAATGTCATATGTAATTCTTTTAATTGCTACTAATTATGTTCAGCAGGACTTTTTCATAGGAAAAAAAAAAAAAAAAAAAAGACAAACAAACCAAGCCCTAAAGTGCCAGCTGACAAATTACAGGTAATTAATAAGATCAGTCTCTGAGTATTAGTCTTTTTTTGTTACACAATGAGACTGTAAATTCTAAAATTGTTATATTTCCCATGAAAGACCAAACAGGTATAAATGTCCATCACCATATATAGTAAAAAAGTGAGCTCATAAAGTTGAGAAAAGAAAAATATGGACCCAGAAGTTATGTTTTGATGCTAAAAGTATTTATGACCAGAATTTCTTCTGAATCTAAAACTATGGATTTTATACCCAGGTGTGACATTCAAGAGTCTTTCCTTTTAATAAAAACAACAAAGACCACAATTAGCTTTAAGAGGAATCATCGTCTACATTTATATTTTTTTTCTTTAAACCTAGTAATAGCATAAAATGTAGATTTTTGTTGATCATAACACTTTCTTACTACCAGGTAAATGCTTATAAATGCATCCTAAAATTCTGAGTGAATTTCAAGTTCCTAGTTCCACTTCACTGAGTATATGGTTGAACCAATAGAAAGAAGAGCAATCTAGTCAGAGACACAGATTTGTCAATATACAAGATACAGGATTTAAGACTACTAATTTAAATTACGAAAGTCTATTTACTTCAATCAAATTCATATCCTAGGATTTTCATATGTATAAAGTATCATTACTGCTATTGTTTAAGGAAATCATTATATATGCAAATAAAAGCATTTATCCACTATTCAGTTGTATTTGGCTTTTGAAATGTGCTGAACTGATATGAATTTCAATTTCAGTTCATGGATTTAAAATTCAGTTGCACTTTGTTCCCTGTTTTGTTAAGTTTGCTATACCATTAGAAAGAATTTCACGTATTTTGGAAATTAGTCATCAAGCATGAGAAAATAACAAAACATTTCAAACTGAATACATATAATTCAAAGTATTTTGTATCAATTTATACAAATTATTTTATCATCAACAATTAACAGACAGCCAGCTTGATCCAGTGCCTTCTTATTATTCAAGACAGACTGAAAAGAACACATTGACTTTTCAATGAACTTTAAAGAAATATCATTGGGTTATAGACCTGTGTGTAAATTGAAAATGGAGTTGCTTAAGTATTAATCTCTTCAAAATGGACCACAATAAATTTAATTTTTGCCACTAAACTGTGAAAAATATAAGTGAAAAACTTTCACTCAGATTTGTGCTTATTTTTTTTACACAGGTAGCAATAAACTTAATAGATATTTATGCACATTTTCACCTGTCAAATTTGCATATTCATGAATTTAAATATTACTCAATAGGGGAAAAGTTCTAATATTGTTGCTGAAAGAATAGAAAAAAGTTTTACATAAACATATTGAATAGACAAGGGAATATGCCATAATTAATCACACAGTTTTACTTTCCTATAGCAGTGGTTGTCCCTGTATGCTACTTATCTTTTACGTTTTCCAATTAACAGCAACAGTATTCAGGATATGGTGTTTTGGTCAGAGGTTAAAAATGCAAAATAATTCATTGGATCTTTGATCTGTTTCTAAGCACTTGTTCGAAGTTTATTATGCCCTTGAGGTTGAGCACACCCAGCAAACATTCTCAAATCTGTTTCATCTTCCTGGGCTTATTTCATGGGTAAAAACCAGAACAGATGTTAGAAGGGTTTATTGTTTTCTCCCATGTTCCTCTAGACATTGTTTTCCCATTGATGACAAAACATTTAAAAATTGGAAAGTGTATTGTTTTGGAAAACAGGGATTGTCATTAACCTTTTAATTTCCCAAGATGGAATGTGTAATGCATAACCACTATGACATTTACATGGACTGATGTCTCGGTCCTATCTTTTTACACATCTTCTTCTACGGTTTCTGTCATGTCAGACAAGACAGCCCCAGGCAGATGTCACTCATAAAATTAATCTTCTGTTCAGACACATAGACTCTACTTCATGAAACCAGATGTATCTGACAAAAACTTCTTCCCCGTCTTCTCATCTGATACATTACTTATCCCTCCTGCTGGAATCTTTGACTATCAATGGATATGGGGAGGAACAAAAGAACTTGACCTGTGACATCAAGTAAGATAATATTTAGTCTGAAAAAAACACATGATTATTCTGTTTTGGGATCCATTCTAGGATTTTTATGATTTATCTGTCTTTCCTTTCCATCTGTATTCTTCTATCAAATTCAATTCTGTAATGAGTGTCAGGTAAATTCAATGGAAGCTGGAAAAACTCAAATTATTATTTCTGAAAATCAGCCTTACAGGTTAAATATGAGAAGTTCCAGTATGTTAATTTTGATTATTTTTGAAGATACAAGGGGTTACATTGATCTCTAAATCTTAAACTTCATTCAAAATCAAGTTACTTATAAAATTTTCTTTATAATCTTTACAACCTTCAGCATGTTTATTGATAGATACATCTCCTGCATTTTTCATGGAAACAAAATGCTTACATCTAAATGAATATTGATACTGGGTTTTTTATCTTCTTCATTTTCTTAGCTATTCTGACTGGAAAAAAAAAAAAACTAACAGAAGAAAATTCTGAAGAAGAAATACAGACTGAAAGTGAATATTTTGTTTCTCCTTATGAATATGTGTGTAATTTTTTATGATTTTAAGTAGCGATATACCCATACATCTGTTCCTCTCAACCTCAGAGATAACTGTGTTCCCTTTTCACCCTTTCTGCATTTGCTCTTAGTCTTTCCCATACACATTTTTTTTCAATTTTTTTACAATTCTTCAATGAAGATATCTTTTGCTTACCAATGGTTTGCCAGGGAACACACCTCTTCCACTGACATTGTCCCTCATACAGAAATACACAGGCAATATTTTTATGCAAAAAGATGGGTAACGTCTCAGAAATATGCTATTCTGTGTTGTTCTTTACCATATAAGATTACATAATACAATAAATATTACTAATTTGATCAAATTTAAATTATAACAAACTTTGTCCTTAAGAGATTAACTTCTTATAACTGCTAGGCAGACAGATATGAACAGATTTTATGAAAAGTAATTTCAATGCAAAGATGACCTTTATCAATGAGTTCCAGGTTTTTTCAGACTTTTCTTGGCTCCTTTTTATGTGCCTTTGGACACTGGAAAGTGATAACACATGAATTGCTGCATCTTTAGGAAGCAATCAACACTGCATTCATCAAGGCAGAAACCAGAATATGCATAACCTGAGCATGCTTCTTATGATCTCTACAGTAGTTTTCCTGAACTAACACAGAAAGTGATAAAGATATAGCAAAGTATCTCTGTAAGACTTAATCCTTACTTTTCAAAAGTGACACCTGTGACTCCTAGTTTTGTGTGCATTAATTCCAAATATAAGGTTCCAAGCCAGTTTCAGAAAAGAAAGAATGTACCATAGCATCTATCATTTACAGTAATGTATGTATATGTATCTAGTAAGTATTTAGCATGTATATGATTCACATACATCTGGCAAATGTACACACATTTTGGACCTGATTTTCAGAAATATCACAATGTATTTCAACACTTTCATTGAGCAATTCTTTTGCTATTCCATTTGGTACTTGTAGCAAAAGAAACAAGTTTGGGGATCTTTTGTTCCTTTGTTTTTTGTACTTTTAGCACTGCAAAACTGACTGCAGAAACAGATTATACCTCTATTTATTTCAGACACCATAGTAATTTTCTAGGAGGCTTGATAGAATTAAAATTTATTTGGAAAGTCTTGCGCCATATGGTTAAAAATTCAGTAAAGCTCCTAACAAATGCACTTCTTAAAAAATCTCTTCTTTATTATCAACACATTCTTATACCTTTCTTCTTTTTCCCATAGTATAAGGAGGTAGTTGCCTAGTCTGTTGGGAGTTTTTTTGGTAAACATATATGCCTGCATCTGCATAAGTCAGTAGGCAGTTTTCAGAATAAAAATTCCATTAAGACTCACTTGTATTGCAGTGATATTTAAAAAAAAAAAATTTTTCTCAAACTCATAAACTCATACTGTGTTGTTAAAGACCATCTACACTGACTTTTATTTCATAACGTTTTAGCGCATCAGATTTTCTTTGTAAATTGTTAAAAATCAAAGCCCTTCGTACCCTTCCAAAAACTGCACAATAACCACCACACTGGTGTGTTATGAAATTCTCTGAAAATAAGACAACCTTTACTCTGAACAGAGTTTCTTTACTGGTGAATAATAGTTACATTTTTAGTCTTTTAACACTGTAAGATTCTTGTAACCTTCCAAACAATTTTTTCTTCTGTAGTCTGGCGAAGGCACTCATTCACTCCCCACATGCCTGATCCAATAGCCTCACCTGCTGCCATTCTGATCCAAGTATCCTCCCACTGTGAGGGTTAATCCTCTCCTCAGTAGTTAAACCGCTCCTGCAGGCAGTAGCACCCTCTGTGGAGAGGTAAAAAGACTCCTTCTCCTTGCCCACTTCCCTGGGACTCTTGGCACACTGAGTTCACACGGATGATGTGAGGCAGACAAGCTCAGTGACAGGCTTCCCATTGCTTTCAGCTTTGCTTTTCCTCCTTTCCTCATACACAGAGATAACAGTTTTGATGAACTCTGCTGAAGCACCAGAAGACTGGGGAAGCGTTCCCACAGCCAGACAACAATGTAGATGTATGCAGACCTGGTGCCTTGCACCCTATGGTGGCATGAGTTTATGCACAGAGTTGAGACTGTAAACTGTGCACAAATTCAGGCTTGTCTCCCAGCTGCTGTCATCACAGGATAACGTTTAATCTTTTGGAACTCCAGAAATATTTACATACATTTTTTCCAGTGGTTTTGCATAATACAGTAATCAACTCTTTTGCAAAGAAATCAGCACAACTCAGTTTTACCAAACTAATTCATGTGTGTTTGAAATCTGAGTATTTCAAAATACAAGGTGGAGATTCGAGTATGAATGAGGCTATTCATGATCACGGTGATTTCTTGCCATTTTTTCTCTGGCAAAGTAACTGACAAAGGTCAGCTTCAGTCAGTCAAAGCACTGCTTTTCTGTCTTGTTTTTACTGACAGCAGTTGCTTGTCAAGACAAACAAATTCATGATCTGTAATTCTTCTTACTGTTAACATTTCAACAGCAGTAGAACTTTTCCACTAAGGGTATTTTCTTACTGGACTTTAGTCTTGTTACTTGTCTGGATTCAAGATTTGCTTAGAATTGTGATGGGGATTTCATTGATTTGGTATCTGAGTTTAAATAGTGTGACTCTGAATAACATCACAGTCCTAGCTCACTCATGCAAGAAATGCTTATAAATGCAATTCCTTTGTAGGCAGAGTTAGAATTTCTTTAAGTACATACTGTGCACACGCATTCAATTACAAGATAACCTTCACATCAAAGAGTTTTAAAACCTTCAAGAAAGCCTAAACATAAACAGTATGGTGTGCTACTGACACTTGTAGAATTATTTTTTAAACATAAAATCCTTAGCAATTTTAGAAAATTAAAGAGAAAACTCTTTGAGCCCCCATTTTCCCTCCAAAGCATCCTTTTTTTCAAAAAGTTATTCTCTAGTTATGCATGAAGTGAATACAGCAGTATTTCTAAAGATATTCCAGGATGTGCTGCCAATAATATTTCAAAAATCATTTTAGGAATTCACACATATTTCCTTGAAAAGGAGTCCTTTGAAGAACCCTCCCTGTACTTATGGTAGAAAGAAAAAGGACATGCTTGCAATTAGTGTTAAGTAGATAAGTGGACACAGGATAGATGTGGGTATGAGCTTCCCTACCCCATGGTTCTGTCTCCTCCACCCCATCCAGCTTTTTGGGAAACACCACGGAGGCCAGGTGCATTCCCAGATCAGATGTATAAGGGGGTTGTCCTATTCACTGTGATCTCCAGGAGATCAGCTCAGCATTGCCTCAGGAGCTGGCTTCTTATCAGCTGGGGATATTAGCCTCATTGTCCATAGATGTCCAGTTTCCAACTGCTTCAGTCAGGCTTTTAGCAGCAGCAGAATCTAATGGGCGAGTTTATGGTATGGGAAGCTTATGTTCTGACAGTGCTTTCTGGGTTCTGACTTAAAATATGCTTTCCTGGAAATAACTGGCCTAGAAATCTTGAGTACACAATAAAATGACTTACAATTATTTTATGAAGGTGAAAAGGCCACAGTCTGGATGAACCAGGCTGAGGTAGAGGGTAGTGAGGATGCACAGCACTCATGCCTTTACTTGGTCACATGCACTGTGCTGAGTAATAATAAAAATGCTTTACAGCCTTTTTAGCTTCTCCCTGCCCCATAAATTTGTGTCCAGTAATAATGGAAATAATGTGTATTCAGGAGTCACCAAACAACAAAATATAACATATTTGGAATTACTGCTAAGAGAATTAGAGTGAGAAACTCTGACTAGAATGAATCATGTTTCACAACTGACAAATATAGGCATCAAAAAAGCAGAAAAACATTGCCTCTACTTCATTACACCTGGCTGCTTCATATCTTTCTCCAAGACTGACATCAGCATTTTGAATCTGAGCACAGTTCAATAATATCTGCAGTAAAGATTTTTTTTTGACTTTCAACTGTTTTGTAACATTTTTAAACTATTTTTTAACATTCTTATCTGCATACTGACTATGAATTATAGTAGGGGAAGATTAATTGTGTTTAATTTAGGCTGATTGTTATTGAATACGCTATTTTCCTAGGCTAAGCAGAGAAAAATAATAAATTCTATAGGAGTCACCCGTCTTATAGTTCTGGAAATTAGGAATTTAGCTCTACAAACTGAATGTTAGGCCAGACAACCCAAATACAGAATAGCTGCTGCTTCTATCACAAGATCTGCACCCATGATAGCATCTCCATGAATGCTATCCCACCCATCTGAAGATACGGTTCTAGGGAAGTGAGATTAATTTCTATAGAAAATCATTCATATCTCTACTGTTTATATAACTGAGTGTAATTACAAGACTGGCTTGAAATGTATGCTTGATTCCTAGATTTAGTGCACCTCAGCTAAACGTGGTTGTCTCTAGGAATAAACAAGGTTTAACTCAGTTGGTTAGCAAATGGTGCTCATCACATCGAGGTGGAGGGTTTGATCCTCCTGTGGCCCATTCATTTTACAGCTGGACTTGATGATACCAACCCAGAGTATTCTGTGATTCTGTAACTAAGAAGAAATTAAATGCTGGCACAGTTAACAGGCAAAATTCTATGACATGAAAATAACATAACTGAGTTTGCCAGAGATTTCATATGTTCATGTGCCTTCACATAGAGAGTTAAAAAGGCTTTATTTTATTAAACAGCTAATGCCTAAAAATATAATCTGACAAACTAACCTACACCTCACGTTTGCAGAAATGAATGAATTTGTTACAAATACAATGAATAGAAAACAAACCTGCAAATATGAATGCAAAATGAGTGAAGAACATAGACATACCAAAAATCCTGGAAAAACATTAGTGCAGACTGGAATATCTCCTGAAAAAAACTGGCTTATTTAGCTTGACATTAAATGTAGAAAGCAGACAAATGTATTCAAAGATAAAGATGGAGTTAGAGAAGCATGTACTTGCTTTTTTTTTACTTAGCAATATACTGGCTTTTGAAACTTTAACTGCACAGAGTGTGAGACTGGAAGACCAAATTATAGCAAAACGAACATATAAAATAACCAAGATTACTGTCTGTGAGGAGTAATTGTGAGAACCACTTTTTAAAGAGCTATTTGAATAGGAACACTCCAGTAAGGCTACTACTGGCTCCATAAATGAATTAAAACTGATTTTTACTGTTCCACCAAAAAAGGGACACTATCAGCTGTGGGGTTTTTTTTTTAAGCCTTTGGTTGCATTTAATATTTTTTTTTTTTTGCAATTACAATACAGATGATCTACCCCTCCTCAATTGCAACCCAAATTTTAGTCCCACAGACTGTTGAAAGGTAATGGAAAAAAAACGTTGTCTCAACTGTATTTGGAATCATGAATTTTTTATAGATTCTTACCCAATTAAGAAAGGGAAAATTTATCTTAATTCCTACATATTAATTCTAAGGAAGAAACTGACCCAGCTTAATAGCAAGACTTAAATATGGCATAAGTTTTATTTTCCCCTCTGTTCAAATGGTATATGTCCAGCATTATTAACAGAACCTCAGACAATTGAAACGTAAAGCAATATTGTATCATTTTCCTTTAATTCTAGACATCATTAAATATGAAAATTTGAGACACTCTTAGAAAATAAAATTTCAAGAATATGAATTTATACATAAATATTAGATCATGACATTAATTTGTACGTGCTTTGGTACAGGCTGTAAAGCTCCAGTGCTTCAGAAAGCTGTATATACTTCTCACATTCAGCTACCATTTGGGAATATTTCCTAAAATGAAGACTTCTGAGATACAGCTTTTAGAGTGAGCATAAATGTCAATACAGGAGTGCTCTGGGAGAACAGACTGACCTTGACTTAGAGCATTTCCTACTTAAACACAGATATTTTCTTTCCTTGCTGGCTGTTCAGATGAGGTTGCCAGACCTCATCTTGTAGTTGCAATCTTGCACTGCCTTTGCAGAACAACTTGGTTCAGATTTCTTTTGTTTGGAGAGAAAAAATAATGTGAAGGCTTTCTCCTGCCATTTTATGCTCTGCTAGAATTTACATAATAAGACTAATAGTTAGTACCTGTGGCATGAAATTTAGTGCTTCAAACTCAGAAACACACACAAGAGTAGAGTGGAGTCACAGAATTTAAATATGCTTTCTTATCTTATGTCTATTTAGTTAATGTCCCATTTATACTAGAAATTATGCAGTACAGTAATAATGTTTGTAATACATACTCCAAATCTTTCTTTGCCCTGCTTTTCAGGCAAACATATATTTCCTTTCACTTTTTTGAACACATTTTAAAAATGATATAAAGTGTTTTATGTATTCCAGTTGAGAAACTTCTAGAGAACACCTAAGAATAATAGACATCAAGAAAAACAATTTAAGATTACATATGACCCATATTCACCCCTTGAATTATGTGTTTCAATATCTATAATAACATCAAGACATAGATGGTTTGCCCAATAAACTAATTAACAAAAAAAGCTTTCAACTCAAATTCAAAATTATGTAATTATTTACACACACTTTTAAGTTCTCACAGTTTTTTCCATACTGGTAGTGAATAATTCACATTTTAGAAGCACAAGCATTATACAACCGTCCCACAGAAAATAAGTCAGAAGTAATATGCACATAAAAAGATCAAACCTGAGCTTTCAGATGTTTCACAGAATATTTTTCCTTGAAACTGAGCTGCTTTTAAAGTTCAGAGTTTCATGAAAGGCAATCTTTGGCTAAAATCAATGTACGAGCAAGATAAAAGGTTCAACAATATGACTGCAGTGATCAAAGCTTTTCAAAAGAATAATCCACACTTTTAAAACCACATCCCAGGCAAGGAGTCCTTGCTGACTTGTACCAAAGGTAGAAAGGCTGAAACTCTGTAAATCCACAAGAAATACAGCACTTACATTTTACTACACTGGGTGCTTTAGAAGTGACAATGACTTGACAAAAAGCAAGTTATTTTATATACACTGGAAAAAACCCAGGCAATAATAAGTACATCTAGTAGTAAAAATAACTTAAGGAAAGAGGGCTGTTGCTAAGTCCTGTGCATAAATCCACAGCCTTCTGTAGAAAAAGTTTCAACTAAGTAGGTTGATTTGATGACTTGTGAGGAGGAAATGTTTGCCCCTTTCTTGAGTAACAAAAGCACAAAGTTGACATGCAACTTCAGAAAAAGTAGGATGGTGAAAAACCTCATTTAAACTCATTTGCCATTAAGACTAGAAAAGAAGGCACAGAATGACTGGTTAAGAGCTGCAATTTTTGTATGAATATTTTTGCTACCTTTATGTTTGACTTACAGGTCAGTA